>NW_024466512.1:24197500-25654613 GCF_017591425.1 Ochotona curzoniae | reverse complement strand
CTGAGGCTCATCCTCTACCCTGTAGCACCAATATCCCATATGGGTGCCAATTCGTGTCCCTGCTGCTGCACTTCTGATCTAGCTCTCTGATTATGGCCTGAAAAAGCAGTAGAGGATGGCTCAAGTTCTTGGGACCTTGCACCCATGTGGGAGACCTGGAAGAGAGGCTCCTGGCTCTCAGCTTGGAGCAGCTCAGCTCTGGTCATTGCAGCCATTTTGGGGATGAACCAACAGATGGAAGGTATTCTCTCTCTGTAAAATCTACCTTTCAAAAAACAAGAAAGCAAACAAAAACCTTGCTGTGCCTGCAAGGGGTGATAGCGTATAGACACCTAATTGTCTGGGCATCCATTTCTGCAGAACAAAGTGCAGATGTATTTTCAGGAAGAGTGATTGTTGAGGGATGGTATTTCCCGTTTAACTGGACAAGTGTGATTCAGTTAAACTCTTTTTCCTAGACTTTGAATTTATTTGTTTATTTTTAATATGAATCTTTTTAATATTTATTTGTTTATTTGGAGAACAGAATTACAGAGAGAGACACAGAATTACAGAGAGAGGGAGAGATACCCATCTGTTGGCTCACACCCCAAAAGATCGCATTGGCCAGGCCAGGGCTGTGCCAGATCAAAGCCGGAAGCCTTCCTGGAATTTTAGTTTCAAAAGATATTGGGAATATTTTATGTATAAGGGTTGAGATGAAAGGTACTGTTGTCATCCTTCAAAAATACCAGAAAATGTTTCTCAATAATACATTTAAAGAAAACTTTGAAACAACATATAATTTTCTAAAAATATGATCGAAAACACTGATTTTTGAATATACTGATTCATGGTAAATACTTTCATTGTCAGTATTTTATCATGGCTAGACATATGTAATCTGGATTTGTCATTTAAACTTAGTGGTATTTTCTATCTCCAAGATTTCATCCCTGCAAAAGGAAACCTATGTTCACGTTATTTATAATTGAATGTTTGTTTTAATGTGAATTTTAAGGTGTTCAAACAAATGCTTTTGCTTTGGTCACATTAAGAATTGTTGAGGGCCCGGTATGGTAGCCTAGCGGCCAAAGTCCTTGCCTTGCATGTGCTGGGATGCCCTTTCTTGCTTTGGAGTACAGTATTGAGTTCACACACTCAATGTGCTTGAAAAATAGTGCTCCCACTGCAACTTTTCACACTTGGAATCCAGTGAGGTTGTAAAGGGAAAAAACCACACACACACGCACACACACCCCACAGCAGCAGCAGCACAGAGGAGGGCATTTTGGTCTATGGTTGAACTCACATTCCCTTATCCTCTGCTCAAGTTCCCAGGGATACAGCTTCACCAGGGAACTCTGTCAACTGGGGTGATCCCCCAGCTCCTTTCCCTCCTTATCACCACTTTTGGGAATTATACTCTATTGGTTCAGCTGACAGCTCTTGATGAACCCTTCTGTGCGGCAGGTAGACACAAATGCAGAGACAGTATTTAAGCCTATCAGCTTCATTCCAGAGTTTACATTCTTTCCATCAAACCACCCTCCAGAGGTGCTTCTGAAATTACATTGCACTAGGGTAGCACACTATGCAAGCCCAGCATGAAATTACACTGAGCTAATGCAGCACACTCAGTCTGTATGCAAGCCCAGCTCTGTGCTTTGTAATTATAGCTCATCCTCATGACAAGAACTATTGTGGGGGCATTCTTTGAAAAGTATATAGCAGTATGATACCAAATAGGCCTGAGTTGGCACGGAAGTCAGGTTCAGGCCTGGAATCTTGGAGTAACCTGAAACACTGACAGTGTGGATTCTATAGAACTTCGTGGGATTTATTAATAGTAATTTGTCTGCCTTTTAGTTAAAAAAAAAGTCTAGGAAATATATGCAAGCAGACTAAGCTTGGTGATTGCATTGGCTGGTCAATTACACAGAGAGAGGAAAATGCGAGGGTGTGTCTACTCCCCTCCCTCCTTGTAGGCAAACATGGAGGTGGGGCTCTAGGGTCAGCTCTGTTGGTGAGAGCTGGAACCAGTGGCTTTGCTGCTGTGGGCCTCAGCTTTCCTACCTGACACCTAAGGAGGCTGGAGAGGCAATGACTTCTCAGGTTCTTTCGAGATGGGACTCCATGTTTCACTGACACATGTGTGTCTACATATTTCAGGGCAAGCTGCCACAGTTCAGGGAACTGTTGACCAGCATTGGGGTACAAGTGAAAAATGAAAATGCAGGGACTCTTGTTCAAAACTGTTAAGAATTCTGGGACCACTACAACAACAGAGCATTAAGCCAAGCACTGGACCATGGAGACGTGAGCAGCTGTATGGCCACCCTCCCTCCTGGGGAAGCTCGGTGGTCTCTGCTGCATGTGGCAAGGGATGGACTGTGGAATGGATCCAAGGCCCCTGGCTTACCTCCTGGGAGATAAGGATGCTTCTAGGTAATGAGGAATGTAATTGGTCAATGGAGAAGGTAGTGTAGAAGGGAGATACCATGTGTTCTTCATGCTGCTTCCTTGCCTTGAGTTTGAACTAAGCACTGACACAACTATGTTAGACCAAGGAAAATGGTCATTTAGAGGGCCTGGAGTCCTAAATGGTGCTGAAAAGAGTTGAGAAAATATCAAAACAAAACAAAAAAATCATCCTGAAGGTGTGGCTACTGGTGGACTCACTTTCAGAATGGAGGAGAAGGTGAGAGAAACTCTTTGGGGAGTAGAGAACTCTCAGCTGTGGAGCTGGGAGGGTGGAAGTGAAGGAGGACAGGTTTGGTCATGTTCAGGTGGAGAACAGGGATGGGAAACCGAGTGAGTCAGCATTAAGGTGGAGGGTTGACACACAGCCAAGAGTGTAACTTCCTAAAATGGAGTTTCCCCTGCAGGCCAGGCCATCCAGCCTCGAGTGCCACTAGTGCAGTCAGAAAGTTGCTGCCCTACAACAGTACTGGGGAGCCCTGAGATCATGAGGGGCCCAGAGCATAGTAGCCAGTCATACCCCAGTAGGCACTCAGATGCGGGCTGGGATTCCACCCTATCAACAGGTGGGACCCATTTCTGGAACAGCAGATGTGTCATCCTTTTACCTTCTAATCACATGCTTGGTTGCTACAGGCCAAGAAGCCCAATAATAACACAGAATGACAAAACTAAAGCTTTCCCTGAGAGCCTAAATGTCCATAACCGATAGAATAAATGGGAATCAGCAATGCCATTGTAAAGAAGCAGAGTGGCCCAAAATCTGTGAGATTTTAGAGGGACCAGATGGAATTTAATCACAATTCCAGTAGCAGAGGGGCAACCTCTATGTTTGCTGTGCTTCAGAAACAGAGCATAGGTTGAGTGGCCAAGTCTCTTGATGAGACTGTCCCTATAGTGGGCAAGAGAATTGCAGCCCTGTTAACTTAGAGGCAGAGTCTAGGATCCCGCATGAATGAATTCAACAGTCAACAGCTCCACAACAGCCTGGAGCTCTTACATCTACTTCTCCATCGTTATCCATAACACACACACAGGAGAGCCACAGAACCTATTTTCTGAGCTCTGGATGAGGATAGGAGGGAAGATGGTGAATTGCTTCATAGTAGAGCTGGAATAGATTCTTTAAAAGAAAGATTATACCTTCTAAACTCACCCATCAGTTTCAAAAACTATGCACCACTGTCTCAGGAACACTGTCCTGGCTGTTGGGAGAACTGTTGCCTATCTATGCTGTGTGGCCACTGACTGAGAAGATGTCAAAAGACGGACCAATACAGATCCCCTCCCCTCCTCTCCTAGGTTTGTCTTTTATACAATGTACCAGGTTATGGTATCAGGGCAACTCATTCTGCTCCAGGACTTGTCCAGCTTTATCCAGAATTTGGCCATTGGATCGAACTTACAAGTCATGGATTTCTTTGAGTATCTACCCATTGATGTGACACAAGAAGGCTCAGATAGGCAGTTCCCAGAAATGGGAAGCCAGACTACCTGGGGTGCCTATCTTGTCTGCCATTGGATGCTGTGCCTCTCGTTTGCAGCACCCTGCTCTGCTTGTCCCTCCACTACAATGGAGTCAGAGCCATTAATGGAAGAGGCAGAGACAGCAAACAAGCACTCACCTGAGTGGGCTTGACATACTGGTTGTTGGGTTTGCTTTTTTATTTACCTGTTGTACTGACCAAATGGCAAATACTATTCTGTGTACTTCAGCCTACACAGTCTTAGTGATCCTTACAATAAGCCTGTAAGGAAGATATCTTTAGTTTCATTAGACAGTTGATTAAATTAAAGCTTAAACAGATTGAAGGACTTCTTCAGGACTCACAATTAATAGTTGGTAGCTAGAGTCAGCCCTCTGGACTCCAATTATATTGACACTATATATATTCATAGATATTTCCTTTGGGCCATGGAATACAATGGTATCTATAGAAGACATTATATATAGAGAGACCATAATACATATACATATATTATGGTATATATTATTATATATTATATTATTTTATATATTATGGTATATATAATCTATATATTTGGCTTATATTATATTATATTATATCATATTATATTATATATATTATGGTCTCTAATATAGCAGCAGAGCTGAAAGGGGCCTGAGGAATTGCAGAGTCCAAGTTCATCTTATAGATGGGCATGCAGGAGAGATGAGGACCCAGGCAGGCTGATGTGGCAGAAATGGAGACAAAAAGGCAAATAATGCAAGTTTCCCAGAGGAAAAATTGGGCGTGGTAGGTGAGTGGGTGTAAGGGAGTTGAAGAGAGAAGGATGAGTCAGAGTTAAGGGTTGTGATACTACTGACTGAAACAGAGAGAAAGAGAGCGAAAAAGAAAGATCTGGTGGTGGAAAGGACAGAAGGAGGTGAAATTATTCCGAAGACTTGGAAAGTCAAGGGATTGGGAACCCCAATTGGAAATTCCAAGACCTGAGAAGAGAAAGCACATCCTAGCACTTGTCAAATGACATTCCTGGGAAGTGAGACCCAGAAACCCAAGAAAGGGCTCTGTCCTGCTCCACAGTCTTAGATGAAGACAGACAAGGGATGTTTGCTACACCTGCACCCCACACAAAGCTAAATGTCACAGCTGTCAGAATCAATAGATGTGATCATCAAAATAGCCAGAAAGAAGAAGTGAAACTAATAAACAACTTATCAAAGATGAGTGTAAAGTCCTTTGTTTACAAACAGAAAAGCAATTGCACAATTCCAGAGTTATAATATCTGTAAATGCTAATTTAAAATCCATTAATTACAATGTGCCAGGATCATGTTGTCACATGGTTTTCACCTGTCAATAGCAAGCTATTTAACACACTATCCTTGTGACATTGATACTGTAGTGATCCACTTTATCTTACAGGTGAATAGGACCAATGAGTTTAAATAAATTTGCCTTGAATCAGACAAACATTGGTTTGTCTGACTGAAAAATCAATGATTCTTTAACAAGTAAGGTAATATTGGAAATTGGTAATTTGCACACACTTGTGGCAAAGACCTTTTCTATTTATAAAAATTAGTGGGTATGTGCATGTGCTCCAGAAATAAAAATAGAGGGCAAGTCAATTAGGAAATTAAAACTGACTTTTAAAATTAATTTAAATAGAATGTGGGAAGAATGTTTTCAGTGAATATTGAAATGATCTCAGTAATATTGAATGTGAATTTTGAAATGCTCACCCCTAAGTGTGCAATTTTCATGATTATAGGACTGTTCATAATGCAAGGGTTGAGAATCTAGCTCTCTGATATCATTCCATTATCAAAGCAAGGGAAAAGCACAGCTAAGAACAGGGGAGCCTATGAACTACCAACATAGAAGCCTACTTCACATAGTGGTGCCACATGGGGCAAAAAAGTGAGAATCATCTCACATACCTCTGTGGTCACCAAGGAAGCCACCTTCTTTGTCTCAATTCTACACAGAAACTCTCAGGGTCATTACCCATATCCAGCTGTGACCATCTCCTTCATTTTGAGAAGGCCTGTCTTCCTTTCCTTAGTTGAAACTGTTCATCATTCCTTCAGCATCCAGGATCAGGGCATTCCTTCCTACTCGAAGAATTTGAGCAAATTCCCATGTAAGACTGGCTAAGCTCAAGAATACCAACAGAGCTCTCTAATTATGCTGTCTTCAAGTGTTAAATAATTGCCTAGGTAGGCAACTCTTTGAATTGACATTAACCAATAAGGGAAGAGGACACAGCTCATGGGGTGAGGGGTTGAATACCTTGCCACCTTGCCATTCCTCCTATTTACAGAAAAGATTTAAGATGAAGTTTTATATCTATTTGTTTGAAATCTCACTTCTTTGAAAAGTTACACGTCAACAGTGCACATGCTACTTAAACAGGTCATTCTGTAAAGACAATTATATAACCACGTGGAGAAAGAGAAGTTACTTTAAGCAGCTGAGTGTTGTGTATGATATCCACAATATAATTTTGGTTTTCTTCCCTATAATCTATGGTTGTCCATTGCCTCTCAACAACTCTGTGATCAAGCTGGACTTTGTTCCCGGAGAGAGGAATCATAAAATAATTTACACTCTATTGCTTTTAGTTAGAGTCCCATCTGGGTTTCCTGGAATAAGTTCTAGGTTTACAATAGCTTTAGTTTAAAGAATGTATCTGTTAAGGGCCTTAGGAATTCTCTTTTTCATTTGAGAGAAGTCCTGCATCCATTCCTTGTTTGTTTCCTTGCCATGTGTCACCTGCTTCTCTTTCCTTTCTCACTGTGGCACCCAGGCAGAGATCTGTAACTCTAGATGCTGCAGTTAGTCAAGCTTTCCTCACCTGGCTTACACTAATACCCCTGCTTCTAGGCTCCCTTCTCCTCCAATCTGTCCTGTGCATTTCTCTTAAACCAGTAGGTCTAACAACATAGCCTGCTGGCCTGCTACCATGGTTGCTCACTGTCCCTTGTGAGTGGGTCTCACTCTACACAGCCACAAAAACCGATCAGGCTCTAGGTCCCACATAGTCCACTCTACAGCCCCTGTGTGCAGAAAAACTCTCCTCCTGCCCCACAGCTGGACCACATTGCTGTCTCACTTTGAGTGTCAACTTCTGCCTTCCTTCCTCCCAGCACACAGCACATCTTTCACTCTTCTTATTGGCCTTGCCTCTCAAAGCCCAGCTCTTGAAGCATGTCCTCCAGGAATGCTCTCCCAGTCTCCCTAGTTCTTTCTTGCACCTATTGAGTCAATCGCCATGTCCGTTGTGTTGCCTCCCTCCTCCATGTCCTCCTAAGGGTGTAGCAGCTACAAGACTGACTGAGACACATCCTCATCTCCATCAGTGCTCACCGTGCTGTTCACTCAACACCATGCCTCGAAATGGCTGACAGCAACCGCTGCTGATGCCACACCAGTAGCTCATTTCAACCTGCCTCTGAAACAACATCTATAGCCCACTTATTTGTCTTAATGCACTACATAACAACTCTCAGTCACTATCCATCTCAACTGTGTCTACCTCCATGATTTCAAGAGTTCTTTCCTTCCTTCCACCAGTATTCTGGCTTGTACATGGTTGCCCTCTGCCACGTCCAAGTTATTTTTTCTTCATTTTCAACCCCAAGATGCCCATTTTCCATTTCCTAATTAGTTGTGACTACCAGTCGGCTACAGATCATCATGTGGTGAAAAACTGGTGAAGTTAGCTGGAATATCAAACACTCCTGGAACAGTTAAAATGTCCCATCTCCAAAATCCATGATGTCATTATGATGAAGCAAAGAAAATAAACTTCAAAAATTAAAATTTGGGAAGTCGCTTTTTCCCGCAGCTGCTTGACTCATGCCCTTCTGGTTTATTCTAAGTGGCTTTTTATAAGTAATTGTTACAGTGATCTGAGGGCATTGGGAAGACAAATACGAGGACCCTGCTACACTGTTAGATACTTGTAAAATACAGAAATAAAACTATCCTTAAAATTAAATAGTAACAATAAAATAAGCATGCATGCAGTGTAGAGTAATGTTCCTTTGGAAAAGTTTCAATCCAAGGCCTTGCCTTTTTTCCTTCTTTTTTTTTTTTTTTTTTAAATCTCCGTAGAGCTTTCTACTTCATTCTAAGCTTGGTGCAAGCCAGCTAGGGGAGGCTCACTGTTCCTACGCATTTCTTTAGAAACTCAGGCCACTTCTGTGTACCAATTGCCACCCGTTTCCTTGGAACTGGTCAAGTATTCCAGGAATTCAACATTGCTGAAATACAGCAAGAGTGGGATAAAAAAACAAAAGTAGAGGAAGAGAAGAGTAAGTGTTTGGTGGGGGGAAATCTTACCTCAACTTCTGACTGGCAGGGACAGTGATTTTATTGAGCTTGTCCATTGTTCCCGGTAACTCTAAGAGACTCGTCACATCCAGCGGGAGCCTGAGCAGTTGCTGGCGCCCTGAGGGCTCAGCACGGCAAAGCCTCTGTCCCAGGCTGCGTCACAGGAGCCCGATCTCTGAGCGCACGGGCTGCTGGCAAAACCCCGCTCCCAGGAGAAGTAAAACTTGCCTGAGCGCCTAATCAAGTTTCTACACAGTCATGTGATCTGGGGAGCCAGCCGGTTTGACCGATTACTTCATGCTGTGTAAACTTTAATAGTGAAACCTACTGGGCACACAATTGCTTTCTGTCCTCTTCCTGTCATAATCAGCTTTGCAGAAGCTAATCGGGATGAGTTTCTGGCTGCTCACTCTTCCTGCTTATCCCAAGCCTGTATGAGCCTTGCTTTCCACAGGTGCTGCTGCTGTCACCAGCCATGTCCTGGGCCGGAAAGAAGGCAGAATGATCCAGTCTGTTCCAATGTCTCTAAGGAAGATCTGCCCCTTTGCAATAGAACCCAGGAGCTTTTCCACTCACAGAACCTTTCCTTGAAAATGGCATTTTCCATTCTGTTCCTTTACACACACATACACACACACACACACACACATACTCCACCGACTCGGTTTTCATTAAATACGAGGGTGGCAGTGACACAGTTGATAACAGTTTGCTCAGAGAGTTACAGTCCTTCTATTCCCAGAGAGCTACTTTAAAAAGGCTGGGCAAACTGGACAAGGTCATTTCGGGGGAGGTCCCAGGGATCCTTGGCAAAGAGGAAATGACCTCTTTCAGAAGACACGTGGCCCCCTTCTCTGCTGGTAGATGCAGAGGTACCTTGCTGATAGCCAGATGTTTCCAAACAAAACCAAAAGTTCCCAGGGAACACATTTCACAGCTTCCTAACCATGCGATGCTCACATCAGGCAGAAGGACCTACCCCTCCCTGCTTTTGTCCCTCCTGTCCCGGTCCATTGCTTATTCCATTCCCCTCCTCCAACCCCCATCAGACCTAATGACAAGCCACATCTAGAGGTATCCAGAGCACAGAGATGTAGGATGAGGTCTGAGGAGGGAACAGCAGCTGCAGGGACAGGTTCCATCCAGAGGTGGACACTTCCTCCTACCTGGTCAGAACAGCACTGGTGTATCTGCCTCACAGGGAGCAGAAGACATATTAGGATCAAAAAGAAGAAAATTATCAGGTGCTGCCTTCAAAGCTAGCCTTGCTTCCCAACAGCCAGTGGGCATGTTAGCGCCTCTTGTGAGGGAAGGTGCATGGTTCTCACGGCCAAGGAGGGAGAAAAATCCTCTACCAAGCCTGCAGGATCCACAAAGCACAAGGCGGAAGGCTTCCCTGCCACTCCCTCCACAGACCCAAGGTCTGGCTGCAGACCGAGGGAGAAGCAGACAACTGATGAGGAAGAGGCAGTGGTGACAGCATGGCAGTGGCAGTGGTGGAACTCCTGGGTGAATTCTTGCCCTCCTCCTCTTCCCAGCACCTCTTCTTTGTGTAGACAGAGATTCGGTGTTGCTCCAGGCCACCCTGACTATTTGCGTTCACACAGTGCCTGAGAATTTCTGGTCTGACCAGATGTTCAGGAGCAGAATCTTCAGGGTCCCTGAAGGTGGGACCATTGTTTGGCCTGACCAGCAAATTGTCCTAAGAAAAGCCCCAGGGCTTGCCTCCTGCGGCCTTTCACAGCCTTTATTTCCCCCAGGCTGACAGCTCAGTTTTCTGGCAGTGCATCCTCAAGGAGACTTAGACTCCGGTCCTTTCTCTTTCTCAGTTCCTAAGCAGAACACACAGGTAGGCGGGAATGGTGCAAACAAAGCTGAGGAAAACCAGGCTTCTGGGCTGGGAGGAGAACAATCTGCTCTCTCCATCTGAGGCACTGCACAGGGCACCTCATGTGCCACTTGACTTTTCTCTCCACCAACAACTCTGCTCTGCACCTGGCAACTTACTCCCCAGAGAAAAAGACACGGGCAAGGGCTCTACTTCTGCTTTTTCTTTTTACAGCCACTCGTCTTTCTTCTTTTTACTGTATTTAGTCTGACATGATAAAAATGAGAGTCTGCTTTTCCAGGTTGGACATGTGTGGTAGCCTCATGTTCCAGGGCCAACGTACCCAAGAGGGTCAGCACAAGGATGGAAGGTGACAACAGCAAGCCTTCGCAGGTGACCTGTGACAGGAATGAGGCCACACAGCGAGGTTCCACAGTGCACACTACAGCAACGTACCACTATGGGCACTCAGGCACAACCCACATGAAACAGTGCACATGGAAATTAATCAGTCACTAGACTAACGTGAGAACTGACAATCCCAAACTTTAAAAAATGTGTGAGGTCTACATCTATGTTGATGATAAAGGCATTAGCTGTAATCACTGTGGAAACAGTTTGCTATTATCTAATAAGTTTGATGACATATGTAGCTAAGACCGAGCTTTACAGATGTTGCAGAGCACTGCTAATTGTGTGCACCTACATCATGTGCAGAAGTTTTCCCAGAAGTGCTGTATCTAACAGGTGGGGGAAAACAGCCCTAGATATTGTATTACAGATATAAAATATATATAACAAATTAAAAATATATATGACAGATAAAAGTTCTATGTATTACATAACAGATATAAAAACAGCTACCAATTAATAGGAGAGCAAAGAAGTGAATTGTGGAGTAGTTACAAGATGGAGTACTATCCAAAAGTGAAAATGAATGAATGCCAACTGCAGCAGCAATGGATTAACGGCAAAGGAAATCTGAAGGCAAGCTAAAGAGGTAGATACAGCACACCCATATTTATTTAAAAATTAAAGACACATAAAACTAAAGAGCATATTATTGAGATGCATGCTAAAATCAGGGAAGGAAATGATAAGTGCAAAATTTAGGGGAATGATTACCAGGGAGAGAGACTAAAGAGAGGGGGAAAGATAGCATCTTATTTCTTTTTTTTTTAAAGATTTATTTTTATTATTTTTTCATTGGAAAGGTGGATATACAGAGAGGAGAGACAGAGAGGAAGATCTTCCGTCCGATGATTCACTCCCCAAGTGAGCGCAACGGGCCGATACTATGCCGATCCGAAGCCAGGAGCCTCTTCCGGGTCTCCCATGCGCGCGGGTGCAGGTTCCCAAAGCTTTGGGCCGTCCTCGACTGCTTTCCCGGGCCACAGGCAGGGAGCTGGAAGGGAAGCGGGGCTGCCGGGATTAGAACCGGCGCCCATATGGGATCCCGGGCGTGCAAGGTGAGGACCTTTAACCACTTGTGCCACCGCGCCGGGCCCCATCTTATTTCTTAAGTTCAGTGGGGAATACATATGTTTACTTTATTGTCATTATATATACTGTCTCTCTACATAATACTCATTAAATGTTTAGTAAAAATAAAGAGATCTGGTCAAGAATTACAGGGCCAAGCCAGGACAGCATATCTAGCTCTATGTCAGCTCTGTGAGATCATGAGAACAGGAAGGCAGATGGTCCCAGATACCTAGATGGTCATAGATATCCAGACGGTCCCTGATACCTAGAAGGTTCTAGATACCCAGATGGTCCCTGATACCCAAGCCACAGCGGTTCTTGTGAGCTCCTTCTTTGCATCTGTGGGTGACAACTACAAGACATTTATCAAATGCTCTCAGTTTTTTTTTTTTTTTTCTGGACTATAGCATTCATTTTACATGTGAAGAACTTGATTGTTAGTGAAGGGTAGTAATTGGTCCAAGACCCCTGCCATGCAGTGGTATAATTCAAATCCAAGTTTGCTTCAAATATCTAAGCTGACATTCAAAAGGCTCTGTCGTTCAAAGAACAATCTGTGATTCAGCACATGGCCTTGTCCTGGCAAGGGAGGAAGTGCATGGGGCCTTTCCCCTCTGGCATTAACCATGACCTTGGATAAGTTACTAATCTTTGTGACCTCAGCTTCTCCTCTTTATAGAGAAGGAGAAGAAATTTAAGAAGGTTTGGGGCTTTTTCTGACTTGGAATCTGGCCTCTGACTACGTGCCCCAAATTGGTTAACACCAGTAGAAACACTCTCGGAGTTCTAGAAGAGAAGTCTCTGATTCTCTTTGTTGGACTGTTTGCTGAAGAGGGGGCACATGGCTGTGGAGTGAAGAGAGTCTTGGAAGTGAATCAAGTCCTCATTAGGACCGGGAAGTCAGCCACAGTTTATCCTATCTGCTTTTCCAGCCCTGGTAAGCAAGGTAGGGTACTGGAACAATTCAGTCTGGTTCTATGCAGAGACTTAACCTTCTCAAGCAATATTTTTATTACCGTTGCCATTGTGATGTGAAGTCTGAGCCTCAGAATGAGGGTCACCCAGTCTGGCTGACCCTGAGCTAGAACCCTTAACCATGTGTTCTCTTTTCCTTTCTGATGCTGACCCCATTTATTGGGGGGGGGGGAGGGCCAGAATGAGAAATAGGGAGGGAACCCTATAGCAACAGTAGCCTGGGAAACTCTGGTACCTGCAGGTGAAGGGAGCTTACAGTGGGACCTCTCTGTGGGTCCAGACCCAAGCCTGGCTGCCTCAGCCAACAACAGTTAAGGGCCCAGAGGGAGAAGGTTTGGGAGGGAGCCTAGGAGCTGGGTAGATCAGGCGAGGAGAATAGCAGAAGAGACCAGGGCAAGGTGAAGGCAGAAGAGGAAGTGTGGCAGATTTCAGCAGGAGGTATCTTCTCCTTTGTGAGGAGGTGGGTCAGGAAGGCAGGAAGTAGGGGCAAGAGAAGACATCTGTTGCTTGAACAAATGGGCAAAGGCCCTTTTAATCTCAAGGCCTCACTTTCTGTGAGACAAATCAGTTCCCTATTTCACCTGTTGAATAAACACAACTTTTTGTATATCCAACTGGCCTGGGTGAGGCACCTGTGTTATTAGCAGAACGACTGAGATGCATCCGTGCAAGTCCCCAATGGCCAGAATATTCCAGTAGCCTGATGCTGGGGTGGAAAGCAGCTGGCCTGGGTGTCATGTTCATGCCTTTCTGGCTTCTAACTCTCAGAGCCAATCTCCCAGTAAATATTTCTGCCTTCACTGTGTTCACGCCTCAACCTGGATCTCACCTAATCACTCATCAGCCTCTCTCTACTTCTCTGGAGCTAGAGCTGCCACTTTTCACACCTCCAACTACTGACTCTTCTTAAGAACTTCAGGGTTTTTCCTTTCTTCTAAAAGTGTGTCGTTCAGGCCCCTCTGGGATTGTGCTTGCTTAATGACCTATCTCACTCCTGGCTAATTCCCTGTGGGTTGATGAGCTATTTGGTCAAAATGCTCACCAAATATCCATTTCTTCTCAGAGTCACAAACCTGTCAGAAAGCAGAAACTACCCACCAGAAACCGAGTGGTTAGACAGACACAAGAGGTCCCAGGCCACCAGGAGGCTGGGCAATTCCATCCACCAGGGCCGTGGTAAAGCCAGAGCACTTCATAATGGAGAGGATGAGCTTTCTATCCATGGAATGGGCACATCAGAGATGTGCAGAGCGAAGAGAGGCTCATGGCTTCTGAGAGCTCAAGATTCTGTCTGACAGGAGAAGTTGCTAGCAGCAGATACTAGGGCTGTTGATCACAGTATGTGTCTGACAAACTTCTACTTATCTTCTAGTCTTTCTCCCCAAGCAGTTCATGGGGTTCCAATGGGTCCCTAGAAACAAGCAAAGCTGAGAGAATGAGGAGACATTTCATACTCCTGGATGGAGTGACTTAGTACCGTAAGTGCCCATTGAGTAAGGATGTTTAATATGACACTCATAAACAGAGCAAGAAAATCCTCCCCACCACCTGTGTGAGAACTAGGCAAGTTAATTCTTGAGCTTCTATATAAAAATGAACAGCATGAAAAACAAGATGAAGAGAGTGGGATGGCACTGACTCCCCTGGATATTAAAGCAATGCTAGTGTTTAACAAAAACACCATGATATTGCTGCATGATCAGTGGGACGGAAGAGAAAGTGCAGAGGTAAATGGACTAATATAAGGAAAAAGTATATCATAAACATGGCATGACCGAAGGGGGAAGAGATTAACTTTTAAACACACAAGGAAATTGCAATGTCATTGAGAAAAATATAAAACTTAGATTCATACCTCAAACCATCTGCCAAAAGGAACAGAAATCTAATTGCAAGAAATGAAGCCATACACTAAAATCCAGAAGTTTTAATAAAGGAAAAGATTGTTGAGTTGAACTAGGGAAACTAGTTCAATTAGCTTGAGCTAGCTGCTCACAGCAAAAACACACCATAAGCAGTACCGACAAGATAAGGGATGTGACCGGAGTAGAGCTGCACCGTGTACCACAGATAACAGGCTGACGGCCCTCATGGACACAGAGTTCCAGAAACTGACATGGAAAAGCAAGCAAAGACCATGACCATGAAAGATAAAGAAGAAAAGATACTTGGCTACACTTCTATTAAGAAAAAAAACAATGATTATAACCACACCAAAGAAATACCTCACAAATCAGATTATCAAACATGTAAAATTCTGATGACAGGATTCAGTTACGGCCTAGCCATCAAGTCTCCAGTGTCCCACCTTGGAGTACTGGAGTTTGAGCCCTGCTCATTTCCTGCTAGTGCAAACCCTGGGGTTCCTGACCCCAGCTTTGACTTTGGATAAGCTCTGGTCATGAGTACGCATTTGAGAGGGAATCACCAAATGAGGGAGCTTTCTCTTTCTCAATCTCTCTTTCTCTCTCTTCCCCTTTCCCTCTTTTCAAACAAACAATTTTTAATGATTTTAAGCAAAAGGCCTAATGACAGTCTGTTTTGGAGACTCCAAGATAATAGACATACATCCCTTGCTTGCCAGGTGATACTCTTTGTGGAGGAGAACTGTAATTACCTAACACAATGACTCGCATTTATGTGACCCAGCCGTCCCTCCTCTGGGACCCAGCTGGAGAAGATACTTGGCCACGTATGTATACACGCAGCATGGACACAGCTGTTCACTGCAGCTACGTTGACAATACCACCAATTAGAAAACCTAAGTGTCTAACAGCGGGGTGCCGGGCACACACATGTTGGTGTACTTATACACACTTACTTGAAGGAATGAATGAGAAACTAATAAGATCAGTCACCCAAGGGAGAAGCAGAAGGGAGTGGGAGATAGACTCCCAGGATCTATTTTTCTTTCAGATTCTGTCCTTTAAATGAAACAACTGTAGGCAAACCTTAGAAAACTAAACAAAACGAAACAAAATGAAATTCTTGCAGACTTCCAATTTCACTCAGCATATTTGTGCCAAATTGTGTAATATGACTTTTTAGGATTTTTTTTTTTCTGCAGAGGGAACAAACAAACAAAACCAGTAGTAACCAAGGGTTTGGTATAACAGAAAAAGCACAAAGAAGAAAATTCTAAGGAAAATCTGGATACTATTGTAATTAATTTAAAATATCAACCTGAACTGATTTCCAAGCGATAAATAAGAACTTAGAACATTCTAGATTTTAGATGCATGAGAAGATGCTTGGTCACAATTACATCGGAAAACAAAACAAAACAGAAAACAAAATACACAAAACCAAAAAACCCACAGGTTCGGGGCTGTCATTGTGGTAGTTAAGCCTCTACCCAAGATGCCAGCATCCTACCCAGGTGCTAGTTTAAGTCCAGCTGTTCTACTCCCAACCCAGCTTCCTGATAATGCTCCTTGGAAAGTAGCAGAGGATGGCCCAGGGGTTTGGGTCCCTGACATCCACATGGGAGACCTGGATGAAACTCCTGACTTTGACCTGGCCCACCCTAGTGACCAGCCTAGTCACTGGGGAATCAGCTAAATGCAGTATTACTTTTTCCCTTTCTGTGACTGCTTTCCAAGTAAGAATTGTAAAGTATATTAACAACTGTCATTTATTTTAAAAACATTGAACAAGTAAAAATTCACCAGTCAAAAAAAAAATCAACAAAAGAAGCCAAAACATTTGCCAACATTTGGAAGTAACTCTTTGACGTTAGTATCTTTGAAAAATTAAAGGAATAGGGAGTTTAAAAAAAAATTGAAGCTTTATTCTGACATTTTGGGGTGAGAAGAGCTGAAGATCTTCTTCAATCTTCTCAGAAGGAAGCCAGCTAATAAAAATAAAATGAATGATAGTAACCCAAAATAGAAAGCTGACGAAGGCCAGGATTGTATCCTAACAGGTAGCTGAAATGTTACTGGGGAATATCACGGCCCCACAATACTCTAGGTATCAAAGTCTCAAACCACAGGTTACTGGTTAATTGCAAATCTGACCTTCAGGGAGTTGAGATGTGGCCGCAAGTAACCACATTCAGATAGTGATCAATTTCAACATTATCCATTATTGTTTCCTGATGTGATACAAAACCAAGTACATCTCAACTGGGAAGCATTATTGCAAAAAAAAAAAAAAATTGAATCTCAACCCAATCAGCGTTTAGACTGACTCTCATCCAGTCTTCACAGAGCCAGTTATAACTATTATCTAAACTCCAGCACTTTAGGAGAGGGGAATCCCACGTACACTTATGTCAGGGCCTCAGACACAAGCAGCAGGGTATTCCCAGAACAACCTGGACTATAAAGTCCTGTTAGGTTTGCAGGGAAGGCATGCGGTAAAAGAAGCAGCTAGACAGCATCAGGAGGAAGCAATTAAAAAATTTTAAAGATTTATTTATTATTGAAAAGGCAGATATACAGAGAAAAGGAGATACAGAGAGAAAGACTTTCTGTCTGTTGGTTCACTTCCCAAGTGGTGGCAATGGCCAGAATTGAGCCAATCCGAAACCAGGAGTCAGGAGCCTTGAACCCAGTCTCCCACATGGGAATAGGGTTCAAGGCTTTGCACCGCCACCTACTGCTTTCTCAGTCCATAAGCAGGGAGCTGGAAGGGAAGCGGAGCATCTGGAACACGAATTGGTACCTGTATGAGATCTTGGGCGTGCAAGGTGAAGACTTCAGCCACTAGGCTACCCCACCGGATCCCATGAAGGAAGAAATTCCTAAAACCCAAGATATTGAAATTTTCAGATAATCACTTGGTCTTCTAAAAGGGCAAGAGGAAAAAAAAATCTAAATAACTATAGACATATGGGAAAAAATATGGCGGTTTCTCAAAAACGATCCCCTCTGAGCCAGCCATCCCTTCTCTGGGATAAGAGTGTGGGAGAATGCGGCACTTAGCTTCATGGCCACACTCATCACAATGGCCAAGACACGCTCAACCCCCGTGTTCAACAGTGTCCATCAAAAGATGAATGACCAGCTAAAGAAAAGGAGCTTTCAAATCACAATGGTCTCCTGCAAAAACCAACAAAAAACCTCTAACATGTGCAACAAAATGACCACTGTTGCATTAGAACAAGGAAGCAGCTTGTTTGCAAGAAAAACACTTGTGCATGCTTTTCGATTAATTATTTAGCCACAAAATTTGCACCAGTGCATTGGCTTGAGGAAGTTCTCAGATCTCCAAAATCAGGTTATCTGAGAGGAAGAACTCAAGTTTCCTTTTCAGAAATGGCAAATCAAGGATTAACCAAGTAGAAAAGGAATCAAAGAAGTGACCGGATTATGACCAACAGCCTGACTTAGGAATTCAACTTCCTGCTCTGGGATAAACAGGAAGACCTGTGTGTAACTTTTAACAAATATTTAGACAAAGCTATTTTATATAAGAAAATCTTTGTAGGGGATCTACAGGATGAAATACAAAGAGATTCTACAACAAGTAAATCACTGGTATCTTGTCAGTTAATTCATAGAACATGTTCAGACAGGGAATATTAACTCACCATCTAACTAAACCAAGGGCACTAGAGTAAAAGCAAGAAGCCAACCCAGAGATTAAAGTCAGCTTTGAAACTGATGTCAAGGGCATTGTTAAATGGACACTCTTGCTGATTCAGGCTGCATTTGCCACAGTGTAACTTCGAAATACATATCAGAATACTTAAATAGTATCAGGAAGCTTAAATAGGTATCAGGCTTATGTGGTTAAAAGAAACGTATTAAAATTTTAGAGTTTTTTAAAGCATAGTTATTTTTAGTTATGCAGAATTAGACATGACTTAAGCATCTAATAATAAGTGATAATTTCATAAATAATGATAGTCCACAGAATGCAATGTTCTATAACCATTAAAAATAGAATTTTCAAATAATCTGTAAAGACACAGGAGTATCTTCACATGGCAAAAATGTAAGTTGCACTTGAAATGATCTATTATACTATGATTCAGGTTTATAATTCTGCATCTAACACATACAAACACACTTTCTTAGGAGCAAGTATCTCTGGGCGATTGTCAAATTTGTTTTAACAGTGTTTGTTGCAGTCATTAAAACATGGCTTGAAAAGCCCGACTTCCAAATCACAGTGCTTTGGTCTGAGTCCTGGTTCCCCTTCCAAGTCCAACTTTCTGCTAATGTTCATCCTATATGGTAGCAGGTGATATTTCTAAGTCAAATGATTTGGACTCCACTATAGTAGAGCATATAAGAGTCAAATGAAGCCTTCCAAAACATCTTTGCAGATGTAGTTAACTTTAAGATATCAGTTTGAGATAAACCTGGTTTGAGTGGGCAGATCCCAAACTCAACAAATGTCCTTATAAGTAACACACAGAAGACGAAACAGTGGTGTATCTAATATTCCACCAGCATCCTACATGAACATTGGTTCATGTCCTAGTTGCTTCATGCTAATTCAGTTCCCTACTTATGACCTGGGAAGGCAGTAGAGGATGGTTCAAGTCCTTGGGACCCCACGTGGGAGACCCAGAAGAAGCTCCTGGCTCCTAGCTTTGGATCAGCTCAGCTCTGGCCACTGGAGCCATTAGGGGAATGAACCAGCAGCTAGATCTTTTTCTCTTTTTGCCTTCTATCTCTCTGTAAAATCTGCATTTCCAATAAAAAGAAATATTGCTTTTTCTTTTAGGAGACACACAAAGGAGAAACATGGAGAGATGTGAGAAGGCCATGGGAAGTCACAGGCAGAACTTGCAGAAATGCTGTGACAAGCCAAGATGTGCTGGGAGCCTCTGGGGCTACAAGAGAATGAGGACTACTCCCTGGTCTCTCTAGAGACACAAGCCCTGCAGACACCTTGATTGTGGAATTCTGGCAAGGTCCCCTCAATAACATCACGTTGCACCCCTGGAAGAAGGGAGAGAAGGTGCCGGGAAAATCTCAAAGTGTGATGCTATGGTTTACAAAACAGCAGCAGCAGGACACACACACACAGCTCTTGTTGGATGGGGTGAGATGGGTGGGGTAGGACAGGAGGCTTCCTCCAACAGTTGCACCCTCCTTCTTTGGTTGGAATGTGTCCCCTCCACTCCCTTCTCTCCCTGTGCCCGCACCCCCCACCCCGCCTGGGTTTTTCTGCTCCCACATGAGTCCTCATTTAAGACAAACAAAACAGACACGCCTACACTGCGTAGGTTCTTCTATTTCTTTCCTGGGAAGGTGGGGGAAATATGTTTAAGCAGTTATTACAAAATGAGGAGAAGGCAGTGCCCTGAGAGCTGCCAAGAGAAGATAGCCTGGCAGCTGGGCCTTCACACACAGACAGCGAGTTCCCTGGGTGGCTGGCAGGCACAAAGGAGAGGATCTGCCCAGAGCTGGTCATGTGTGTCATCCTCTGCACATCGTGTTCTGGACACCTCAGGAACATTCCCATCCTGTCCTGCCCTCCATTCCACCCTGAGCCAATCAGAGTCCAGACAGGACAGTCATACAAGAAGCCCTGCTTGGCATCCTCTTGCATGGAGGAGGAATAACATTGAGCCTCCTAGTTGGGCATTCAAAGTCAAGGCCTTGCAAATGACCACAGATGCCTCCCTCACCTCGCTTGAAATCCTTTCCTCTCACAACAGAAAGGCCCATTGCCAACTAATGCTTTGTTAGTTTTTCTCTGTGGCTCAATTACTGCACACACATTACTGCAGAGCTGTTTTCTATTTTCACAGCCGGGAAAAATGTTTTTGCAACCGTTTTTTGAGCCTAGGGACCAAAGTCCCATTTATAGCTTTGTTTCAATGGGAAAAAGTGCCAGCAACCAACTTACAAGTAAATGATTGAACCTAACTGCTTTTAAGCAATGAGCTTCCTGTAATGTTTTGCACACTTCAATGCTAAAGGCATGTGTGTGTGTGTGTGTGTGTGTGTGTGTGTGTGTGCGCTTAAATTTCTAAATATGGATGCCAGGTGTTGCATTTTCAGACTGACCAAGTGTGACTCTTTTTCCCCCCTCTTAAAGCAACAGAACCACTTCTTTGATGAAATAAACGCTGCGGCCAAAACAATAAAATAGTAATACTGGAAATTTAAGGGGAAAAGTTATATATTTGTATAAGAGAAGAAAATAGAGTTGAGAAGAAGCAGGAGGTAGGGAAAGATGTGGAAAGATTACTTAGTGGGTACTAACTACTAGTTAGATGGGTGTAAGAAGCTCCGGCATTCAATTGCACAGTAGGTTGGCCATAAATCATAATGCATGCCTCTTTTTAAGAGATTGGAGAAAGTAATTTGAATGTTTTGACATGCAGAAATGTTAAGCGTTTGAGGAAGTAGATACGTTGACCTTAACTGGACAATGCAAAATGCAGACCTGTGTTGTAACATCACATGGTGCCATACAATTAGATACTACAGTTGTGTGTCAGTTAAAAATGTTAGTTTACAAAACGAGGGAGAGGCTAGTTATGTTGTTAACTTTCTTGCTGGAGACTGCAACAAGCCTCCGAACACAGGCGGAGATGAGCCCTCAACACCACCTGCACATCCGAGATTGACTTTTGAGTCGGCCACCCAAACTGATCACCGCAACAGTTTCTGGACTGCTTCAAAGCCAGGCCAGATAAACAAAACGTTAAAAGCCACGCAATGTAGATGGCACACTGTCCTTCCCCCACATACGTTAACACCATTGGATAATGCACACATCCAAAGGGGTTGGTCACATGATTGCTTTTTGCATAGAGAGAAGACTCGCGGGCTGAACACTTGAATTTTTTCACCTCCCACCCTGATTCCTCTTTCTTTCTCTTCTACACCCTCCACTGATCTTCTTTCCTCAGTTTCTTTATTTTTCTCTCACTTCCTCTAACCACAGGGTATGGTATGATTAGAATTAATGTTTCTGCACCAAAGAAAGTGATTGAACTGTATTTTTTTTTGTTTCAAAACCATGTATTTCTGCTGCTTATTCAAGATGCACAATCTTTGGTTCTTTAAAAAGTTTATGAAAATAAAAAGAGAAGATGTTTAAGATTCTGAAATCACACATACAGGAGTTTTCTAAGAGGTTCATAGAAATGCATACTAGGAAAAAGCTGTGCATGGATGTCAACTTTTTTTTTTTTGCAATCAAATATACTAATCTTTTATTTCCATCTCCAAGAATTTTTTGAAGTATTTTTCTATGCTGGCACATTGAAGGCATCTCCCCTGTACTCACCAGTCTCTGGTTTTCTACATACCTGGATGGTAAATACTTTTTAAAAAATGCTAGGAACTATCAAACTTCTAAAAAAAATTCTTTGTGCTTTGGAACGAAGTTCAGCATCTCCCAGTGAGCAGAACTGGCTACAAATTTTGCAGGACTCAGTGCAAAATGGATGTGAGGCTCCTTGTTCAAAACTCACTATGAATCCCAACACTGAACCATGGGTTGTGTTCTGAACACAGAGCTCTGTGTAACGGCACAGGTCACACATCCATGCAGCTGGCTTCCAGTGGGTTTTTATTTATGACAGAGCACATCCACAGATGCTTGTATGAGTCTCTAGGCTGGTACAGAATTAACCAAAAATTCATGTTGAAAACCAAGTAATGTAACCACCCCTACCTAGTATGTAAACATCCTGTAGTTGTTTTCCAATACTCTTCATGAGAAGTCACTTTTTGCCAATAAAAATGCGAATAAAATATCGTTGTCATTTGTCACAGTACCTGGACCAGCTAACGAATAGACCATTTGGAGTGACCTGTTTTCTAAACTGTAGAACTTAATGCGGTACACTACATGTGCACTCATCATAAAAGGGGTTTTGAAATGTTTGTACCAATGAAGGTAGATGGGGTTCCATGCTGGAAGACTTAGCCAACAGCCACCTGTAGAAGGTGTGAGCTAGATTGACAGAAGGCCAATAAAGCCAGACACTGAGCTGATAAGTTACCCTAATTCCCACAAGTTAAATCATGGTTAGGTTTCTTCTGTACCAAGCATCCCACAGCTGCAACCAGTGAGGCTTCATGTCTTCCTGACCTTTCTTCTGCTGGTCCTCTGTCGGGCCCCATCCAGGATCCTCAGGGGTACTTCATCTTTCCCTTGTGATAAATGAAATCATTGTCCCTTTCTTGTCAACTCGGCAGGTTCTTTTTCTGTCCAGACTTCCGTTGGTTTTGTGTGGGAGGGGCATTAGTTGCTGAGATGGGGAAGAGCAGTTATCGGGGTTCTAGTTGCACCTCCCCACCAGCACTGGTGCAGACAGAATCTGTTGCCTTTCCCAAAGATAAACAGGAACCACCATCATGAGATTCACACTTTTCCCTGACTGCCCAATCCCAGCCCCCAATCAAGACTCACATGAGCATGAGGAATGAGTGTTGCTTCATTTATCTTCAGGCACCCTTTAGATACAGATGAGAAAATGGAGTTTAAAGGTTAAATAGCTACTAATAAGATAAAGGTGTGTGATTCAACCACTGTAGTCCCTGATTGCTGCCATTATTCTGTATTGTCCACACAAAAATCTTTGCTATAAATTAACTTATAAAACAGAAGCATTTTTAACATGGTCTAGGAAATAGTTATATGTAGAATTACAAGATGGCAAATACATTGCTCCACTCTCCCTATAGTTTTCCCCTTTTCTCTCCCCCTTTGTGATTGGCTTGCTCTCCTGGGTGCTGACTGAGTTCCCTCTGCGTCTGCACTTTGAGCAGGTGCCTCTGACTTTCCAGTCCCCTGCTCACTCCCTCACCCCAGCTTTCCAGATGCTTCCAGAAAATAGATGAGAAAACAAACACCTAAAAACAGCAAATCCAAAATACTTAGCAGAAATGAGAAATAAACTAACCATCTTCAAAGAAGTTGGAAGGATCTCAACAACATTGAAATACTCAAAAATCTAGAACTGTGTTGCATCACTTAACTAGCAAGGCTGAATCACCTTGTAAACATTCAACAAATTGTACCTCCAGCCCTTTATGTTTCAGAAAACTCTTCCTCATACATACGTGCACCTGATTTCCACAGCCGGCCATGGCATAGATGCTATGATTAGACCCATTTTACAGAGGAGAATGGTGAAACACCAGAGCAGGTCCCTGACTCGCCCACAATTAGTCAACGCGAGAATGTAGTCAGGGTTTCTAACTTGTGAGCCCATGTGCTTTCCACTCTCCCACACAGCTCTGTGTTGATCTCAATTTCCAGTTCAATGCACATTGATTTCTTCTTTTTCCAAATGACAACAGACATAATTCAAAAAAGAGCTGAGAATCTAAAGTTCTGCATGCCCTCTTGTTGCCAAATTTAGAAGTCACTGACCTTCATTTATTTTTTTTTCAAAACCTAAAGTTGGTTTCAAATCATAGATTATTTAATGAAGAATCTAGGACAGCTACTCAGGGCAAGAGAAACCTAGACTCCACACCTGCCTCACTTGGTCCACAAAAATAAATTCCAGTGGATTAAAGATTTAAATGTCAAAATAAAAATCATAACATAAAACAAAAAAGAACACAAAATATTCCCCTTTACATCATGTTTAAATCTCTCTTGACATGGCACAAAACCATAAACAAGTGATATATTTAGCTGTATTGAAAGTAAAAAAAAAAGCTCCATGTTTAAAAAGCACCACCATTTAGCAGCTCAAAAATCAGAAAATACCGAGGAGCAAGTATTTGCAATCTACATACAAGAAGAGGATTGGTTTGTAATACATGAGCAAGTTCCACAAATCAGCAAGAAAACCACAACATAACCAACAGAACAACAGGCAAAGGATATTAATGGACTACTTAGAGAAACAGATGTAAGAGCCACCTCACTCAAATTAAGGGGAAAATGACATAGAATGATCTTCCATGTATCGTCTTTGCAATGATCCCCAGGGTTTGTTCCCCACTTTGAATGTGAAAACACAGGCCCATCTCCCTCTCTGGAGGGTAATCTAAGTCCATTGGCACGTTCTCCACAGAGAACAAGCTGCTGATTGGTAGTTTCTGTCAAACTCTTGTGCACGTAGGGGACATGTCAGCAAATTGCCTGTCATCCAAGTGTCTTCAAGTGTAAAGGATGGAAACTGGGCCAATTCCCAAACCTATACTCCTTGTGCAGCCCCAGAGCTGGAAAACCACAGGGCCAAGGTAACTTATGCCAGCACATTAAAGAGATGCTTTGGGGTCAGCAAGTTAACCTGCTGCCTGGGACACCAGCATCCCACAGCAAGTGCCCACTGGAACCCAGCCTCCTCTGCTTGTGATCTAGTTTCCTGCTAATGAACCTGGGAAAGCGATGGATGAAGGTACAAGTACTTGGGTTGCTGCCACATGAGGGAGACCTGGCTGGAATTTCAAGCTCCAGGTTTCAGACTGGCCCAGCCCTGACTGTTTTAGGCATTTGGAAATGAACCAGCAAATAAACACCACTCTCTCTCTCTCTTCTCTCCTTTTTGTTCTCCCTCTGTATTTTAAATCAATCAACACATTTTTTAAAAAAACCAGATACTCTGGGCCCGGCGGCATGGCCTAGTGGCTAAAGTCCTCGCCTTGAACGCCCCGGGATCCCATATGGGTGCCGGTTCTAATCCCGGCAGCTCCACTTCCCATCCAGCTCCCTGCTTGTGGCTTGGGAAAGCAGTCAAGGACAGCCCAAAGCCTTGGAACCCTGCACCCGTGTGGGAGACCCAGAAGAAGCTCCTGGATCCTGGCTTCGGATTGTCATAGCATCGGCCGTTGAGGTCACTTGGGGAGTGACTCATCGGACGGAAGATCTTCCTCTCTGTCTCTCCTCCTCTCTGTATATCTGACTTTCCAATAAAATAAAATAAATCTTAAAAAAAAATGTATAGCGGAAATGGCATTAAAAAAAAAAACCAGATACTCAGTGCCCATGAATGCGGTAACACTTTTTATTTTTTAAACAGACTATTTTTCAGAGCGGTTTCAGATTCACAGCAAACTTAAGTAGCTTCAGAGCCTTCTTAGGTCCCCTTTGCCAACCTATGACACGTACAGCTTCCTTAATTACCAACATCCCCACCAGAGTGGTACCTCCAATGAACTCACAGCAAGTTGGCATTGTCATTCCAAGTCCAGGATTGTTGTCACCAGGACTCATTGTGTTTTCATTGGTTTTCTGCATTGGATCTTTTCATAAACACCATGATAGGATTACAGAGGAGTTTTCATTGCCTTAAGAAGCCTTTATGCAAGGGGCCAGCGGTGTGCCATAGCATATTAAGCCTCTACCTGTGGTGTTGGTATCCCATTTGGGCACTGGTTCGAGTCCTGGCTGCTCTACTTCTGATCCAGCTCCTTGTTTATGACCTGGGAAAGCAGCAAAAGACGGCCCAGGCTTAGGGTGCTTGGTTTCAGAACGGCCAGGTCTCAGCCACTGTGGCCCTTTGGAGTGAACCAGTGGTTGGAAAATCTCTCTCTGTTTTCCCTCTCTGTAAATCTGTTTTTCAAATAAAAATAAGTAGATCTTTTTTTTAAAAAAAAGAAAAGGAATTCTCTGTGCTTTACCTATTAAACCCTCAGCTCTTTAACTTTCATAATAAACTGGAAAAAAAAAAAAAGAAGCATTTAGGACTAACTCCTGTGTGTCTGTGTGTTTTCTTTTTGAGGGAAACAGTGGATGAGAGAGGTGAAGTTTATTATCTAAGGCCACACAGCTGTTGAGGGTCAGAGCCAGGCTCACAGCCAGGACTGGCCTCCTTCCCTACAGAAGTGCTGCCTCCAGTGGCTGCTTCCACCCTGTTTGTAGTCTGGAATCTCAAACGCTCGGTGGGAGGAAAAATCTGTGCTCTGGGATGCTGGTCTAAAAAAGTGCCGTCCAGATGAATGACTGATACAGCCCTGATGCTGCCCTTCGCAGATAAAGAGAACTCACGCCAGCATATAGTAAGGACACAATATCAACTGCAATAAAGGCCTTTAGCCACGAATACTTCAAGCTGTCCCCAGCAGAGGGGTGGTGCTATGCAGCCCAGAGACCTCTTAAAGTGGAAAATACCGACCCCAAATGGTGACAAGTAGAATTTCCATGTCCTTGGTCACGGAAGCACTGCCAGCTCACTTGCAGTACAGAGACAAACTAGGTTGTCAAGGGCATGTCCCAGATGTATGCCAGTACCAGGATTTTCTCCTGGTAAGCTTCTGCTCTCCCCCCCCCCCCAAGAATGCCAGCAATTTCTGAGTCCAAGTTCATTTTGCCTTGATGTGTAACATGTGGAAGTGCAGCTATTTGCACAGGGCGCATGTACATAGGTGTGTGTACATGGGTATTTACAAACCCTTTTCTCAAGGTGCAAAAATCACATCCTTTGCCTTTGCATATGGGGAAAATCTGACCTTTATTGTTCTGTCTTTAGAAGAACTGATTTTCTTTCTTCTGGCTGGGATATGGAAAAAACGGAAATTGAGTTCCTTCTTACTCTTTCAGTTCAACCCAGTCATTTCAATGTCTTTAGGTAACTTGATTTCATCCGCTCCAAATTCCACTAAATGCAATATCTTGCTGCCCTGTTCTGCTCCTGCCCACTAACCCCCATCTATCCAAGATGGTGTAGGTACCTCTGGGAGAGGCAGGTGGCTCTTTGTCCTTCCGGCATTAGGCAACACTGTCCTGCAGATCAGCCATTGCAGTGGACTCAGCATTTGAAAGAGAGGCAGTTACTTCTGCTACCTTGCTTACTACCAGTGGTAAGTGCTTGATGGTGCAAGTTGTTGTCCAGGACATGGAAGAAATGTTTCTCAATTAAAAAAACAGTATTTTACAGGCTAGCATGATGGCCCAAATGGCTAATCCTCCACCTACAAGTGGTGACAACCCCTTACGGGCACTAGTTTGTATCCTGGCTGCCCTACTTCCCATCCAGCTCCCCACTGGAAAGGCATTAGAGGATGACCCAAGGCCTTGGGATCCTAAACTTGCGTGGGAGAACCAGAAGAAGCTCCTGGCTCCTGGCTGGAGTGGTTCAGCTCTGACCATTGTGGCCATTTTGAGAGTGAACCAGTAGATGGAAGACCTTTCTCTCTGTCTCTCCTTCTCTCTGGAAATAAATAAAAATCAACAAATTCTTTCTTTAAATGACATTGTTTTAGTTAGCAAGTACAAACATCAGCAGGGAGTAGGAAAGGCGCCTTTGTCACTTTATCTTTTTAGCTGTATAGGAAGGAGGCTGAATCATGATCCATCCCAGCCAGGCTGTACAGGTAACTGTGCCAGTCCGTCTCAGCCACATCATTGGGTTCTCAACCTTGGCAGCACAGGGGGATAACTTGGAGGCTGTAAAACACACAGCTCCCAAGCTCATCCTTATGCTCTCTGACATCTGGATCTGTTATGTAGGAGTGGACTGATATTTTAACAGATCAAGTGGTGAGACTGGTAGCGAGAAAAGCTCGAAGTTGAGAATAAACATGTGGGTAGCAATGTATGCAGGAAACAAGCAAGCAGTGTGTTCCTGTTTTTGTTTTTGTTTTTTTGTCAATGTTGTGGCCTCAATGTTGGTATCCAGACCCCCTCTGAATTCCTATGTTGTGATAGAACACTCCATGTGAGAGTATTGGGAGGTGGGGGCTTTGGGGAGTGTCTAGGGTATGAGAGCAGGGCCTATGGGAATGGACTGGTGTCTTCAGAGAGGAGACCCGAGGGACTGCTCTCCATCTGTCGTGTGAGGACACAGCAGGAAGGCAGCCCTCTGCAGCCAAGAGACAGACTTCAGGATCAGACTCCACGTGTGTCTTGATCATGGACTTGCTAGGCTCTAGGTGTACTATATAAGGCACTCAGGGGATGGCCTTTCTATTACAGCAGCCCAGACTGACACAAACACTCATGGTGACCTGGCAGACCCTGTACCAGGGAGTCTCCCATGAGACCCACCAGCCTGCTCTGACACTACCCTGTCTCTCTTTCCCTTCTGCCCTGGGCCCTCCTCCCAAGCTATGTAAGGCAAGGCCTTCCTTCAGCACAAATCCTCTCTGTGTGTTCCACTGAAGCTGACTCTTGCTAGTAGAATGTAGGTTGCTTCATCTGCCTCAGAAAGCTTTTGAAAGATGCCAGGCTCTCTGCCACTATGGGAGCACACATTCCCTGTAAGTTAACACTTTTGGGCTATCCATAAACACAGCACTGAGCACTGAACTCAGAGCTACAGTATTCTCTGCACAATTTAAAACAACGAGTACAAGATTCCTCTGGAATTGTTAAAGAGTAGACCATTGGCCACAAACACTAAGAGGTGACTATGTTAAAAGTGAGTCCCTGGTCCCCACCTCCAAATTGTTCTGTCTGAGGTACACACATTTAGAACAAACGTCTCCAATGTGTTGTGCTGAACCTTGAGTTTAGGACCAAATGCACCACGTGAGCTGGTTTCTGCTGGGCCGTTGAGCCCCCTTTTCCTCCCAGGTGGTGATGAAAGACTTCTACTTCCTGGCGGCATCCCCAGCCAAACCGGCTTCAGAGAAACAGTGTGACATACACACTCTCCTTCCATGTCTCAGACAGAATCCTTCTGCAATCCGCCTGCAATGAGAAACAGTGTCCTTTTTTTCAAAAAAAATCTTATATGTTTATTTTTATTTATCTGAAAGGCAAGGAGAGAGACAGAGATGATCTTCCACTGTTTGCTTTTCAAATGCCTGTAACAGCCAGAGCTGAGCCAGCCAGAAGCCAGGAGCTGGAATCCCTCTCAAGGTCTTCCACATGGATAATAGAGACCCTAGGCCCTTAAGACATCATGTGCTGCCTTCCAGAATCATATGAGCAGGGAGCTGGGTCAGGAGCAGAGACAGGACCCAAATTCATGTATTCCAATATGGGATGCACACACCTCAGGAGGTGGCCTAACTGTGTGTTGCAACCCTCATTCAGAAATGGTGCTGTCAAGCCTGTCATTTGGGACTGTCATCTATACAGAAGGACAGATGCTAAGTCTACCAGGACACACAAAAAGAGGTTACAATTTTAGGGGCAGATAAGCCCTACTTATCTAGAAAGAAATGTGGTTGGGGGCAAGGCAGCTATGGCAGGGAACCCATCCAAGGCGTGTTCTTTGGGTGGGTTCCTTGGGGAACAGGCCCTGACATGGGTCGGGGGGTCTTCATGCAGAAGTCTGTTGGGGCTGCCCTTAGGATCCACACCTATGGGGAGTGAAGGAAACAGAACAAAATAGGCAAGGGGTGTTGTCCTGGAGACAATTGGGTATGGCTGCTCCTAGGGAGGGACCTAACCTTAGGCAAATGGCTGTCTGTCAGAGAGCCATCAGCACCCAATACTGCCAGTATTTAAGGGCATTAATGCCTCCATTATGAAAAAGGTTTCTTGGGGACACCCCATAGAACCCACTATGGGAGTAACAGAAATCTAGTTGGTGGACATATAAAATGGGACAGGGTCCACTGCTAAGGGCATTATGAGTAACTATGGAACTGGCAATATATTATTATCAGCCTCTGGTTGGTTCTCATTTCACTGTGACCTAAGATCAGCTTTGTAACTTAGGGTTACAAATATTTCTATAGCATAAAGCTTCCCCCCATAAAGCCCGCTAGAGAATAACTGAAATAATCAATAGATTTGCCACAGGCAGTTTGTCAAAAATAACAATGTGACTTGATATGGAAGAGCAGGGCAGATTGTGCCTGGAATCTTGAGTTCACAGACTGCTGGCACCAGAGACCAAGGTTAGATTCCTGCAGGCAATGGTGCACAAGTCAGCAAAAGTCTGAGATGCAGGTTGAGGCAGGCCTGCAGGCACTGTCTGCAGTTTGGCAATGCCATAGGCCATAGACCTGTGTGCTTTATGATATCCTTGAGACAGTCACATACTGACCTCTGTACTTGTTGCTTCCTGATCATCAAGCATTGGCTGGTTGACATCCACATGAGATGTATTTATCAGTGGTTTTGTACATCAGCTCCTGTGACTTGACTCCCCAATAGTTCAATGGAAGACTGAGGCCGTGAACCTGCTGGCTCTACCTCCTTGCTCAGAGAAGGTGGCTTCCTTCTGGCAGACCACTTTTGTAGTTTTTATCTTGCATTTGTCTCATTTCTTTTTCTTTATTTTTAATTTTATTTTTGATAATTTTTATATAGTTGATTAGGGTGCAAAGGGTTAAGAGCTAGAGGAAAGTGGGTGAGACCATTTTTTTTTTCACATCATCTTTTTTTCTTCCTGTATTGGGGGAAAAGGGGAGATAAGGAGAGATGCCACATCCAGCCTCCCAACAATTCTATGTTAGGCATGCTCCAAGGGTCTTGCTCAAGTGGTTTTGACAGTTCAGCAGTTTTGAATTGCTGTCAATCTCATCACTCCAAGCACAGTGAAGTCTCTCCAGAATTCACTGGCTGACACAGTCCACCTTAGAGTCTTCACTGCCAATGCTTGGCCGGGTAGTTGATCAATTTGTTCTGCCCTCTGTCCTCTGTTATGGTACCAGGTGTCCTCCGCAGGCTCCAATGTACTGCCACATCCTCCATGTGCATTTGGATATGCTATCCACTGCTCCATCTAAGTCACTGAGGGACTCAGTGGCATATTTTTAGTTATGAATTTGCTCATTTATAAGCCTTCCTTTTTCAATTTTGTAAAGTCTGGATCTTTGAAATTTAAGGTATGTCACATCATACACATACATATATATTACAGCAAACTCTCTTAAGGTAATTCAGAAAATAATAAATTCCAGAATGAACCAAAAACCTCAGTAATGAGGAATCACATAACATACATTAAACTATATAAAATACAAAACCTTTCCTCAAGATTCATTTCTCCAGGCCTGGTTCACCAGCACACCTGGGCAGCATGCTGACCTGGGGTCTCCTTTCTGCTCTCCTCACCTTGCCCATGACCAAGCACATAAGGAAATCCCAGATTTGTTCCACCTGCCTAAAGGTGGCTTCCCAGGTCCCCACATGCCCACTGGTTCTATGCCCCTAGACTTCCCCTCTTCAAACCCGCATCCCCAAGCACCTAGGGGCTGCCCGACACTCTGTTTCATTTCTTATGTTCTCAATTGCACATCACCCTGTCTCCAACCCTGCTCATGTTGCTGCAGGCAGCAGTAAGCATGAAAGCCAAACACCTTTCAAGTTAGGCTTAATTCTTCTACATTAAAAAAAAAAAAGATTAATTGATTTTTACCTGAAAGGCACAGTTATATAGAGAGAAGGAAAAACACAGGGGAGAGATCTTCCATCTGCTGGTTCATGCTCAAAATGGCCACAACGGCCAGAAGCTGGGCCTGTCTGAAGCCAGGAGCCAGGATCTTCTTTTAAATCTCCCACATGGGTACAAGAGCCCCAGGACCCGGGCTGTCCTCTGCTGCCTTCCCAGAACATAAGCAGGGAGCTGGATTGGAAGTGGAACTGCCAAGACTGAAACTGGCACTCACATGGGTTCCTGGCACCATAGATAGAGGCCTAGCCTGCTATGCCATGGCCCTGGCCCTGGTCCCAATTCTACATACTTTACAATTTTGACTATGATTCTATTCTTTTCTAATTCATCGTGTAAGTGATTGTGAGATTCTCTTTCAAAACCTGTGACTTAGCCCCTTAATCTGGCATATTTATGCTTAGTCTCCATTCACACAGCCTTCCAAGTCTGTTGAAATGTCACCCTCCCAGGAAAACATACACCACCTCAGCTAAGATCATTAACAACTCTATCTCCAGACCTCCTGGCCACTGCATTTCTCTCCATCACACCTATCACCACCCGGTTTGTTCTGGTTTATACAATCTTTGTATATGTCATTTATTTTCTTTCTCATATAATGTAAATCCCATGTGGGCACAGATTGTCTGCTTCACTTATGTTGTATCTTGTTGTCTAGAATCATACCTGTGAAATAAAGGCACACACATAAATACCTGTTGAACAATGAATGAGAGATCCCCAATTTAGATCTCGGTCAGCTCTGTCCTGGCCATTTGTACGGCATCCCAGCTGGAGCTGCAGCTTCAGGGCTCCAGTCTCCAAGGCATCCCTTTCCAGACCCTCACCTACAGGACTGCCAGCTGCACCTCCCGCAGTGCTGCTCTGGCTCAGCCCCTATCCTTCTAGAAGCTCTCATGACCGTGGTGCTCTCCTGGCCCTGCTCCCAGTGTAACTGTGTTGTGATCTACTTTCACCTCCCTATCTAAGTCTTCCGGACTCCTATAGCTCCATTTTGCATGAGGACCCCCCTCCCCTCTCTTTGCTGATGCCCTCCAGCAAAGGGGAAGAGAGGAAAGTTAAATCTAATGCATGCCATAAAGGCTAGCATCTGTACAGGTGATCACCAGTAGTACTAGCATGCCATCAGTATTATCATGTCATCAACCTCACAATTAAATTATATATGTGCTGAGGCTCAGAGCTAAAGAATTAAGGCCTGTTCTCCATTCCAGAAATAAAGTTGCACAAGTGATTCACAGTGATGTGTGTGCACCAAGCAGCACCTGCTAATAAGCACCAATGGCTAAATGTTCTAGAACACTGTAAGCCAATTGTTAAACATTTATGCACACTCCATTGCCTATCTGAGCCCTGCACTTACTTCTCAAACTGTTCCTAATCCGAAGGGGATTTAGATGTGCTGAACTGGTTACCTCAGAAACACCATCAGGCAAGACAAAGAGTTGGAAGTGTCTGGGGAACAGAGGAAAGGGAGCATTTTGGGGTGGGAGGTGGGGTGGCTGCTTCAGGCATTGAGTAAGTATGATTTTCTAGTGGGACAAAAAGGGGTGGTTGCCTTAGAGACAGCAATGGAGTAGAGACAAAGTTCTGGAAGATGTGGGCTATTGGTAGGGCTCTGGGGCCATGGCTGACTCATTCCCTGCTCCTAACCCGATATCAAAGGCACAGCCAGTCCCCAGGGCCTGTCACCTCACTTCAGGCTCTGTTCCCATTCTCTGGCTGACTCAGTCCACATCTTGTTATGATTATCTTCTAATTGTTTTTCTCTTCTCTTCCTTTCCAAATTACGTTTCTCATGATTTCCTGAAGGATTTTCCACAGGTGCCGTTTGATCATGTTCTGACCTTGCTTGAACACCTTCCACAACTTTTGATTCTTTTCCGATAAAATCCCAGCTCTCTCTTGAGGTTGACATCATGGCTCAGTGGGTAAAGCCACCACCTGCAATACTGGTATTCCATATTAGAGCAATAGCTCAAGTCCCAGCTACCTAGTTTCTGAACCAGTTTGCTGTAATGCACCTGGGAATGCAACAGAAAGTGGCCCAGTGGGCTCCTGGTTTCAGCCTGGACCGGCCCTGACTGTTGGAGCCATTCGAGGGAATGAATCAACAGATACAAAACCCTCCTCCAACCCCATGTCTGCCTATCTCTGTGTTTCCACCTCTTTGTGTCACTCTGCTTCTCAATTAGTAAAATAAATCTAAACAAACAAAAAATCCCAACTCTCCTCAAAGCAAATGCCTGCACCTGGTCTTCCATGCCCATTACCAATTGTATACAGTTGGAGTTTAATAAGTGCCTTGAATAGAGACTAAAAGTCACAAAGAAGCTGCTGTGCCCATCAGTAGTGCCCTTGTCCTAGCTATCATTTCTCACTTTACAAGCAAACAAGAAACTTGAAGACCCCAAGTTCTAACTGAACCATAGAATGAATATATATATCATCATCATATATATATGATATATATATGATGGGTTTTGAGTGGTAAGAAGCACATTTTTCATACTTTTTGTGACTCAAGAAACCTTCACATTTCCAACAGAGCAGTTTCAAGCTCCTAAAGACCCTTGCTGGTTAGAAGCACACACAGCTGTGCAGGCGACAGAGGAAGCTGCTGCACGCTCTAAACCAAAGCCAAACAAACCCCTGCCCACATGTTCGCACATGGCAGAGTTCCCAGATCTACAGCTCGAGATGAAGGCTTGATACCAGGGATTTGATATAAAAAAATAAATAAACTGCCGGAAACAGAAGTTTTCTCTCTCACAACTGACTTCTTCCACAGAGAACAATAACAGACTCCCCCCAAAATAATAGAAACAGTGTTTGTGGGTGGGAAGCAGCTCACTGCTTCACTGAGCGAGGAAAACCTGCAACTCCTCCTTGTTTCCTTCCCCAACAGAGGCCCCCAAGCTGGAGCATGTGGAAAGCAGCCATTGCCCCAAGCAAGAGGAAGCCAACAGGCCACTGAGAAACACTGCAACTGTGCATGGACTGAGAGCAGTGGCTCCCGACGGACAGAGTACCCTTGTTGTGTTCACAGCTGGCATCACCTGCCCACGTGGGAACATTGGTTATGTGCACCAGCATGTGAAAGTGGCTGGGTGAAGGGGAGGACAGGACAGTGACCCAGCACCCACAGTGAGTCAGGTGGGATGGTATCATGCCATCTCCTGAATTGCTTCCAATGCTGTGGTCACCACCGCAACTGCCATCGTATGTACTGGAAACTGAGAAACCCGCAGGTGAAGAACATTGCCTAAGCTCTCATACCTGGCACGTGGCAGGTGGCTCAGGCTTCTCTCACCCCAGAGCTGCCAATAACGTAGGTTTAGCTTGTGTGCAGCAGGGTGCTGTGTATGTTCTGCCAAGTGAACAAGAGGCAAGAATGTGGGGAACACATTGGGTTTTAAAAAAGTGCACAAGATTTCTTTTTGCAAAGCTTCTTAGAGCTTCTAATGACCCGGCACATCTTGTCTGCTTGCCTGCAACTTCATATACTGCAGAACTTGTGTGTTGGCCTGCAACACTTCATGAAACTAGTGTTCTCCTGGAACCCAGGCTGGGAATCACTACAGGACACAGCTCAAGTCTCACTGAAGTCCTGGCTCTGAGCCTCAGTGGGCCTCATACCTCTTTTGAAAGGGCCTGGGTAGGGACTGATGTCATGGAATAGTAGGTGAAGCCTCTGCCTGTGGTGCTAGCATCCCATATGGGTGCCAGTTCATGTCTTGGTTGCTCCACTTCTGACCCAGTTCCCTATTTATAGCCTGTGAAAGCAGTAGAAGGTGGCCAAGTCCTGGCTCTGCATCCATGTGGGAGACCAGAAGGAGCTCCTGGCTCTTGGCTTTGGATTGGCTCAGCTCTGGTCACTGTGGCCATTTAGGGGGTGAACCAGTAGATGGGAGGCTCTCTCTCTCTGTCTCTCTCTCTCTGTCTCTCTGCCTTTCAAAAATAGAAGGACCTGGGGCAAGAAAGAAGTCACAGGGGCCTCCCAGCTTCTAATGTATAAATTAGCAGTTCTAAGCACTTGGTGCATGCTGGTAATTCTTTAAAATACTTGTTTAGCTCTCATAAACACCCATTAGATAGAAATCATTGTAACTCCCATTGCATAGATGTTGAAGATGAGGTGCAGACAGAGGTTTGATAACACACAACTTACGAATGTCTGAGTTTTGAATTCAGGTAGCCTCTGCTTGTTTCTGTACTCCTCCATTCTGAAGAGCCAGTTAGTTGGGAATGTGTCAGGTGAAGAACTGCAATAATGACACCAGATTCAGAATTTGTCCAAGCAGCATAAACAATATTATCAAGTTATTTTTGAATTCTATTTTTTTCTACAAACATTAAGTGCCTACTTACTAAATACTAGACTGGGGGTATGCTGCATATTTAGTTGTGACTACAGCAGAACTTACAGAGGGAGTACCCAAGGAGTTAGATCTTTGGCACACAGAATGACAGGTGCTCCTATGGGCAAGGAGGCATGGAAGACAGTGGGAGCAGATAGTGTTCCCAGCCCAAACTTAGGACAGCCCCTTGGCACTTTACTAATGACTTTAACCTCTGTATGGTGCTTAAAGGAAAGAACAGTCAATAGGGAGATATTTCAGGGGAACCAGACTCTTGTGTCTCCAGAATCATGCCAGTAGCTAAAAATTCTAGAAAGGTCCTGCAATGGCCTGTTCGCTGCAGAGCATGATTCTCCTTTCCTACTCTCTGCCCAGGCTTTATGCAGGTAAAGTCATGGTCCCTGGATTGTAAGTCCCCGAAACCACCAGCCAGCACTTGGCTTGATCCTGAGCACGGCAGGAGCAGGTCCCCTGTGATTCCCTGCTGCGGTTTGGTAAAGCCGCATGGCTAGTGCTGACCAATGGGCCCTGGCAGCAGTAATGTGCATAGCTTTAGATTCAGAGTATCTAACTACTGCTTCAAGAACTGTCCCCCCAGCCCTCTGCTCTTGTTCATATTGCAGTGATAAAGAAAGCCCCACAGTCCAGGCAGTGCAGGTATAAAAAGTGAGACGCCTCCTCTGGTGTCAGTTCTGAGTGCAGCAGAGCCTTCCACCAGTGAGTAGCATTGAAAAAAAAAATATGCCTCGTCTCTCAGTCACTAAGCACAGAAAATTACTGATCAGCATATAGGAAAATAATGATTCCATAAGGAGAAATTAAATCTTACCATTAGCAGAATCATAAGAACAAATAGAAAATTTCATAAAGTAGTTGATAATTTTCAAGGCACTTCATGCATGTGATTTAATTGAATTCAGTGTTCTCAGATGTGAGGCGGAGGAATTTCTCTTCTCCCTTTACCAATAAGGATGGTGGTTTCCGCTCTCCTAAGTGCAGTGCTAGCATGGATTATATGATGCCTTTGGAAAGGACCCTCGGCAGCAGAAATGGGGACTTAGAAACCACAAGCTCTGCCTTTAGGGTCACCTTCAATAAGCTGGCCAGGCCAGGCAGAAGAATGGGGCCCTTCATGCCGTAGAAGTCTGCTCCAAGCAGTTCCACCTGGCAGTAATATGTGGCTTTCCCATGGGATACAGGGGTGTTGGTCCTTCAGCCCTGTGCCTGTTGTAGTTATCAGAAAGCATGTTCAACTGCTGTTTGGCTTACTTGGAGCAACTGTTCTGCCTTTGAATTACATAGCCATGCACTAAGGCCACACTGTCAACTCAAGGGAATCTTTAAAAAAAATGATTTGCTTCTGTGGTTATGAATATAATTCATGGTTATTCTAGCATATTTGTACAAGACAGAAAAGCATAAGGACAAAACCAGAATGTGTGCCTAAACCCAACCACCTGAGATAGCCGATTACAAAGGTAGCATGGCTGAACATTCTTCAACTGTTGCCAAACTGGTGTCATGTAGAAACTACTTTGTAAACTGATTATATTATGAACAGTTAATCATGTTATATAAAGTATAACATCATTTGGGTGGTGGCACGGCATCTGCCACACTTGAGAATCCCCTGTTCTTAGACATTCAAGTGATTTCCAGACCATGCCTGGACAGATGACTTTATGGCAACCCCATGAAACATAGATTTTTATGTCTTCCCTAAAAAAATGATAATTTGGGGTCAAGGATTTTGGATTTCTCAAAGTTTTCCACTTAGTGAACTTTTGTGCCTTCTTCACTGGATGTTGTATCAGTCAGGGTCTGGTTAGGGAAACTGAAAACCATGCTGGGTACCTCAACTAGGAGGATCTCATACAAGGGATTGATTTAAAGGTAGTGGAGACCTAAGCAGGCAAGTAGAGAACACTGAGATAACTCGGAAAGCATCACTTCAGGAAACACATTTCTCTCTGAGCCTAAGGCTACAAAGCCAAGAAATGGAAACACAGATATTGACAAGGGTATGCTGCCTGTCGCTGCTGGTGCCAGGGAAGGGAACAGGAAGATCCCTGCAGAGACAGAACTCTGATCATTGGGAAGAAAAGGTTGTCTGACTGGTGTTGTTACCTCTGGAGGGCATAGTAAGACTGGGTCTGACTATGGGTAGAAGGGAGACCAAAAAAGAAACTGGACACTGGAACCCACTACTGCTGCTAGAGGGAAGAGCCATGGCTGAGAACCCCTTGGCAGTAACAGCAGGCAAGCAAAAATAGGTCAAACCTTCCCTTTTCCTCCATTCCCTCTTGCAGTCTCCCTCTTGACAAGCTAGAAATAGGACTGGCGGGGCTGGCACTGTGGTATAGCAGGTTGAGTGGCTGTTGGCAATGCTAACATTTAATACCAGAGTGCTGATACAGTGTCAGCTTTTCGGCTTCTGATCCAGTTCCTTGCTAATGTGCCTAGAAGGTTGTGGATGATGGCTTAAGTATCTGGCCCCTGAAGATCTCCATGCCTGCTTTCCTGGGCAACACAGAGAGCTCTGTGAATGCCCGAGGGCACCAGTTGACACACCTCTGTCTCCTGGGGTTGTTGTGGGTGTACACTGCATGTTTTTTGGAGGTGATAGAAGTCTCAAGTCGTGTGGCAAATGGTGAGCAGATGGCTTGTTACTTGGGAAGACACGTTGGTGGTTGGACAGACACACGTAAGTGTGTAGCTTAGCTCAGTCATTCCTAGTTTTGACCCCCTTCTTTTTTTTGTAGCTCTGCGACCTTGAGCAAGTTGTTCAGACAGGTGGGGATGGTAACATCTACTTGATAAAACTATTATGTGGATTCAGTCAGCTAAAGCTTGTAGATAGATGCTTGCCTTGGTTACAGAGTAGATATTCAGGAAATGGGGTCTATAACATGTATTGCAGGAAGATGCAAGTTTAATTTTGCAAATAAAGTGATGAAAACGTCTTTTAGAGCTGTGATCCTAGTCTAAAGGGCATGCCAGCCCCCAAAAAATCTACTTTAGGATTATGTAACAGACTACTTCCTTAGTCCCCTGAAAACAAACTAACTCTAAAAAAATTGTTTATTTGTATTTGAAAAGCAGAGTTACAGAGAGAAGGAAAGTAAGAGAGAAAAAGAGAGATCTTCCATCCACTTGCTTAATCCTCAAAAATGGCCGCAACAGCTGAAGCTGAGCCGATCCAAAGCCAGGAGCCAGAAGCTTCTTTCTGGGACCCTCACATTGGGTGCAGGGACACAAAGACTTGAGCTATCCTCTGTTGCTTTCCCAGGTGACACCCATGTGGGAGACCCAGATGGCATTCCAGGCTCCTGACTTCAGCCTGGTCCAGCCCTGGCTGTTGCAGCCATTTTGGGAAGTGAAGCAGAGAATGGAAGACCCTCTTTCTCTATCCCTTTTTCTGCCTTTAAAACGAATAAGTCTTTAAAGGGGGTGGGGAATGCTTTCCTGCCTTCCTGACCAGGTGTTCTGAGGAGCTGAGGAAACTGCAGAGAAAGCAGAAGTTGCTTTTCATTAGGATCTCAATGTTGGACACAAGAACTAAAGAAAAAGCAGAATTCCCCATGGCATTGAGCAGGAAGCTGTGGCCAGGACAGTGCTCATGGGGGCTTGCCCTAGTTTAAGAGCCTGCCACGGGTGACATCAAAGCCTTCGATGCAGGAGGGGCAGAACCCTCACTTGTGGAGGTACCGCTGGATGGCACAACCAGGGCAGCTGCAGCCTCTGCCCATGGATTCCCTGCAAACGGGGCATCTGGGCCCTCGGAAGAAGAGATCCAGGCAGACAGATGCTGCAAGGGCCTCCATACCACAGGAAGTCAAATTTCAGGATTTGGTCCTGTTCATCTTGGAGAAGAAAATGGGAAGCACCCGCAGAGCATTCCTCATGGAGTTGGCCCGCAGGAAGGGGTTCAGGGTCGAGAATGAGCTCAGGTAGGTCATGGTCAATTTCACCTTGCCCTGGCAAGCTGCTTCTCGGAACCCGCAGGACCCTGAGTGTCTCCCCCATGTACAAAAGAGATGACTCTCCCACTGAGAGAGCAGAGGTGAAATCAGAGAACAGATTTAAACTTGTTATTTAGTGGAGTGAAGAGGGCCTGGATACAATTATGTTGAAATTAGCTTGCACCAAATGATAAGATAAAGACTGTGTGTGTGTGTGTGTGTGAGTGAGAGAGAGAGAGAGAGAAAGAGAGAGAGAGAGAGAAAGAGAGAGAGAGAGAGATAAGGAGTTATCTAGGGATGACAAAAAATCAATTGGATACTGAAACCACTCAACTTCAATCTTGACCAAACTGAGCACAATGTCAGTGAGTTCAAGCAAAAGGAATCAGCATTTTGAGGCACTAAGAATGACTTGATGGCTTGTCTCTTTATGTAAGCATCTGGAAGTACTAAGGGGACCAGCATCTGTGCTGGGATAAGATGGGTGACCAGTCAGCTCATGGCAGTACTTGAGTGTGGCTCTGATCATACTTGTCCAGGACTGGTCCAAGACATGTTTGGTTCAAAGAGGGATGCTGGTTGAGGTGGCAGTTCTGCCCAGGGTTGGCAGGCACCAAAACTGTGCGAAGCGATTAGGGGCCAGGCAAGGCCCTTGGGACCAGCTAGATGGGTTCATCACAAATTGCTCACCTTATGTAGCAGTTATCTGTGTTGTTTTTCTAACATCTAGATAAGCTATATGTTAGTCTATAATATAAAACAAACCAAAATCCAGAAACAAAGGGTGTATTAGAACATTGACATGAAGGAGGCTTGCAGTGGAGAAACAGAGGGGCTTCACGCACTGGGCTTTGCTTTTAAAATAAAACTGACTGGCATTTTCTGATTAAAAAAAATAAGCTTTAAAGTGCTGAAGAGACTGATTTCAAAAGTCAATCCTCAGATATGTTAATTTTCAACAGCATAAAATTCCCTACTCATGGGAAACCCAGGCACTTCCTATGGCAGTTCACTTATTTCTTTTTGTAGGATTTCCTTTTTCCCCTTTATGCTCTTGCTTTTCCCTTCTTTTTTTTTTTTTAACATCCTGTAGCCATCCTCAACCTTGCTTCTTAACATACTTCTTAACATACTAAATTTCACGTAACAGTTAAGTCTGCTTGATCTTACAGCTTTACATAAAATGTTTAAGAGGAAAGTGCTTACACAGGTCAAAGAAATCAAAAGCCTTAGTGAATGTAAAAGTGTCATACAGTGTGACAAGGATCTGGCAGGAAGGTGAGAGCCGGCTGGTCCAGGTGCCACTTATATGGGACACTCCCTGCAGATGTCCAGGCTTGCAGGGACCCACTGACTTAGAGACTCGGCACCAAACATGGTTGAGGCAGGTCCTTCAACGGGAGGCAAGTTTCTCTGTTGGATGGGGGCGGAAGGGGTGGGTCTATGCCTCCAGATGCTCCTGCCTAGGGGCAAGGCCAGCTGCTCAGGCGACAGAGGAAACTGGGGCAAAGTTGCTGTGCACGTGATTTATGATGGCAGAGTTCCCAGACTGGCCGACCAGAAGACACATTTAGCCTGAGTGCGCTCTGCAGCGCCAAAACAAACCACAGGAAGTAGAAGTCCTACAGCTCAAACGGAATTTCTGCACATAGCCAGACAGACTTCAACTGGAAGGCAAAGCAGGAGGGAATGTCCAGATTAGAAATCTTGGCCCCAACCTTCTTAAAGTCATGTGGCCAGAGGCAAAGGGTTTCTTCCCTGGTCTATTTCCCAACAAATGGTCCTGTCCATCTGTGATCACCAAATGACACGAGGGACGCCAGTGTGCCTTGAGAAGGGGAAACAGCCCTGCCAAGGTCCAGGGTCATTACCCTCTGCAATCAGCTGGGACCCCCCTCCCCATCCTTAATAACACGACTCTGAAGTGAAGCTTCTCCTTCCAGGGCATGAATCAGCTCAAAGAGAAACAAGCAGAACACAGACGGGCAGCCAAAGCTTTCCAAACAAAACTAGCAGTTTTTTGGGAAGGGGGATATTTTGGAGGGAGAGATTAGGGCTGTTTTTATTTTGTGTTTTCCCAATTTTTTTTTTTTACAAATGTATATATTTTTAAGCAAACAAATATTTTATGCAAGAGAGAGAGAGAGGGAAATGGAGAGAGAGAGATTTTACACCTGCTGGTTCATTCTCCAAATGCCTGCAACAGCCAGAGTTGTGCCAGGCTGATTGGCTACGCAGTCTGGACCTCCCACAGAGATGGCAGAAACCCAGCCTTGGGAGCCATCACTTGCTACCTCCCAGGGTGCTCATTAGCAGGAATGCTAGAACCAAAAGTCAGAGGTAAAACTGGAACCCAAGCACTCCTATATAGGATGAGAGAATCCCAAGTGATGGCTTAACCACTGCACCAAGTGACTGGCTAGAAGGGTGGTTTTAAAAGAAAGAATGCTTATTATCAATGAAAGCTGCCTTTTAGTAAATGAGAGTCAAAGACAGGAGTTAAGAAAAAGCAATGCACATATACATATATGTGTATGCATACAAATAAATAAATACTCTGAAAAAGGCAACAATTTTCAGCATGTCTAGCATATTCTTTGGCTGCCAAGAGGCTTAACTTGGAGGAACCATCTGACTCATGCTTTACCTGGGGCTGGACCCAAGTGGACCTGCACGTATTAAACTCTCTGGAACTAACCTAGTCTCCTTAGCATATGTACTTCATATCTTGGCGGGGCTTGATGAACATTTATGTTCTATTGTATAGACGCGCACATGCTTCCCAGCACAAGTACTGTAGGACACTGTTTCAAAAACATAAATGAGGGTGCACGGTAAGTTCTTTGCGGCATTTTTGCACATTGATGGAAAAGATAATCTATGGTTGACATGCTAAATATCAGAAGAATTTCACAATTTTTGATGTACCTAGAATAAGTTAGAGAAGGACCAGAATATCCTGCTTGCTACATTTTCATTTCATCCTGGGTTCTGACACACTGAGCTCTTTTGAAACTATGTCCAGGCATCAATCCTCTTCAACAAGGATGTTATCTGAGCTTCCTTTGTGTCTTGACCTAGATCACTGATGTTGAGAGAGAGTTGTGGCAAGAAAGATGGCTCTACTGGCATCCACCCAGCAGCTTAACACTTGTCCAGTCCATTGGCCATGCAGCTCGAAGACTATCTAGTGAGACTATGACATTGCCTAGACTCCCATAATTTATCCACAGGGGTGTTAGTGGGAGGCACAGTCTTCAGTAAAACTATAACACAGCATGAAACTGTTACCAATAAAAGATGCGTGTAAGGCCCAGCACGATGGCTCAGTGGCTAATCCTTGCTTTGCACGCCCTGGGACCGGTATGGGTGCTGGCTTGTGTTCCGGCTGTTCCATTTCCCTTCTAGCTCCCTGTTTGTGGCCTGAAAAAGGAGTAGGGGATGGCCCAAAGCCTTGCACCTGCATGGGAAACTGGAGGAAGCTCCTGGCTCCTGGCTTTGGATAGGCTCAGCTCTGCCCGTTGTGGTCATTTGGGGAGTGAATCAATGGATGGAAGATCTTTGTGTCTGTCTCTCCTTCTCTCTGTAAATTTACTTTTCCAATAAAAATTAATTCTTTAAAAAAGAAATAAAAAGGGTGTGCTTAGTAGCCACTCTTTGTCATACAAGGGAGTTTTCCAAAATTCATGGAAATTGTCCATTCATTAGAAAATGCAGACTTCAAAATCTTCACAGCAAAATAAATGTATCTTTTAATGCTATTTTTAAGTTTTTTTTAAAAAATGTGTGTGTTATCTGAGAGTCTGCGAGCCAGAAGCAGACAGAACTTTCAACTGTGGGTTCACTCCCCAAATGCCTGCAAGGGTCTGTCAGCCAAAGCTATAAGCGGGGACTCCACCAGGTCTCCCATGGGCGCGATTACACCCTACTATGTGAACTCTCACTGCTGCCTCCCCTGGTCCAGCGAGGGGCTGGAATCAGGGACAGGAGCAGAGCTTGAGCCAGGCACTCTGACACGAGCTGCACATGACTTTGTATTCATCATTAGCCCAAACCACTGCCATAATTCTATTTTTCACAAGCTTTTTGAAGTACCCTGGTGTCTGTGAGGTTCTGGAGATATAAAATGCCAGGAGACATGAGGCTGAAAACAAGGAGTTCACTCTGAGGGGAGTCAGAAATTGCACTTTTGTTACTGCTGAGAATTTTCTAAATGAATATCATAGAGTCCACATATGCATACACAGATCTCCTTTTTTTTAAAATGAACATTTTTCTCTCCAGTCCTTTACTTTTGCCACCTTGTATTACCTTGGTAATTTGGAGTTCCTGGGGACTTCACTACACAATGTTTGAAGTGCAGCTTTGGCCTCCTCACTTATTGCCTGAAACCACTGCCTCCAGAGTTCCCAGGAATCTTGTGATCATGAAATCCATGGTTTTCCCATCTGATTGGTGACCAAGACTCTCTCCTCAACCCAGTGCTGGCCTGGCAGCAGTCTGTTAGGACACCCCCTTTGACTTGCTCGCCTTCCAGGACAACTGTTTTGGCCAGAACTGCATAAGTGGTGAAGAGCCTGCACCCCTTGTACAGTAGTTCTTGTAGAAAGCTACAATTGCAAATCCTTTCTCTGCCACCATCAGGCAACAATCTTCTAACTGGCCTGGACCTGACAGCCTTAACTCTGAAATGCAAACATTTGAGGTTACACGTCTGACTTCCACTCTCCCACTTGGCACTGTGGAAGTTTGCTTTTTCTTCAGATGAGCTCCAGGGAACAAATCCAGAAGGCCAGGGCACATGAGACCAACCCCAGGTCCCCCTCAGCACTTCCATCAGGACACCCCAGCTTCAGAGATGCATCCTGCCCGCTGTACCCACAAAGCTGATTTCAGCGCATGGAGGCCTTTGCTATAGCAGCTGTAACTGTTGAATACAGTCTGTCCTTACCTCTTTAACTATACCCAGCTTTGCTTATCTTTTACAAGGTTCTTTCACTCCAGATTTGTGGTATCTGAAATCAAAATAACCAAAGGCACTGTTTGTAAAATACACAGAATGCCAGGTGAAAGATATTGGTTAGAAGAAAACAAGAGGTGCAATTGGCTCATGTCCAGGACCCTTCCTGGTCCACAATTCAAACACAACATTATTGGTTTTCTTTGATCTTCCCTGGCCCCCTGCCCAAATTTTCCCCTATCTACTTTGGATGCCTTCCCCTTAGACAGTGTCACTTCTAGATCTAAGATCCCTGGAAGTCCCCTTCACCTCACCCTCCAGTCCCCTGGAAAGCTGGTAAGGTGCTTTGCCTGGGATCAGCCCCCAGCTCTTCTCCTTGGTTACCTCTCTTCAACTCTAGAAGGTTCTATGTAGGCTCCTATGCGGACTTCATCTACAGATGATAGATAACTTGCTTAAACATAGTGTGTTTCAAGAAATACTTGCTCGGAGAAATATTTTACCATCCCAAGTGATGGTGTTTATTGAGACTTTATAAATTCACGAGTATGCTCTAGCTCAAATGATTTTCTAGGTATCAAAATGTGTAGACTTTAGTGACAATTTTCATAGTCCCATTTAAAAGAACATTCATTGAGCAAGATCTTCCCAGTAGTACATAGAAACAAGACTGGAATGGGAGTCTGCCTGTGCTGGTGAGGGTTTGCGATGAAGCCAAGCACAGCTGCTTCCATTTTTCTGGTTCAACACATCAGTTGGTAGGGGAAATTGACAGGTTGTTTGTTTGTTTGTTTACTTTAGATAGTTAGATGAATTATAAATGACTAACACGTTGTTTATAAAACAAAGTCAACATCAGATTCGAAGGATCGGGAATAACCACCAAGGGAATAAAGCAGGTGTAAGGACGCAGATGGAACCCAGAAGATTGAGAAAGTCACAGTGTGTGTAGGGAAAGGACTGGGTGTAGCGCGGGCATCCCATACAACAGAGGATGGCTCCTTTCTTCACAGAAGAATTTTCTATTACACTGTGAGAGGAAGGAGCAAACATTTAGCTTCTGGGTTAACACATATCTTAAGTACTGAAGTATCCAGGTTCAACATTTTGGCTCATCGGTTCTTGACTCCAGCTTCCTGTCAATGCAAGCCCTGCTATGCAGCCACTGATGGCTCAAGTGACTGGGGTTTCTGCCACCCCTGTGGGAGACCTGGATTAAGCTTCCAGCATCTGGCTCTAGCTGGGTCTAGTCCTGGACCTTGTGGGCATTTATGGAGTGAATCAGTGAGTAGAAGCACTATCTCATTTATTCTCTCTCTCTAAAATTGTACCTCTAAAATTGAATACAGAAAGAAGGAGAGGCAAGAAGAACATCAGAATTATCTGAGAGAAGCTTCAGAACTGAGATTTATGAGTTAATTTCATAGCCCAGGGCCCTTTAGAACAACCTTACAAAACCTCATTCACAGTTCATATGTATATATATGTGTATATAGTATATATATATATATATACATATTCATATATATATATACACATATAGTTTTATATGTATATATATATGTGTGTATAATTTTTCCCATTGGAAAGGTAGATTTTTTTTATTAACAGAGAGACAGAGAGATCTTCCACCCACTGGTTCAGTCTCCAAATGAACCACAACGGCCAGAGCTGATCTGATCCAAAGCTAGAAGCCAGAAGCTTCTTTTGAGTCTCCCAGACAGGTGAAGGGTCCAAGGCCATCTTCTGCTGCTTTCCCAGGCCACAAGCAGGGAGCTGGATCATAAGTGGGGCAGTTGGGACATGAACCAGTGCCATATGGGATGGTGGTGCTTGCAAGGGGAAAATCAGCTGTTGAGTCAGTGTACCAGCCCCCATTCCCATTTCTTGTGCTATGCTTCTAGCACAAGATTATTATATATTTAGTTTGCTTTTTCTAAAATGACACTTGACAATTATATATCTTTATATATACAATGCATAAAGATCACATCAGAGTAATTAGCATTTCCAACTCCTTATAGATGTATCATTTCTTCATGTATAGAGTCCCTGAATTCCTCTAGTTCTTCATAAAGCACATAATAAATTGTTGCAAACTGTCATCATCCTACTGACCTAGAGAATACTAGAATTTATAACCATGATCTAACTGTATTTTGGTATTATCTCCCCCCATCCACACACACACACACACACACACACACACACACACACACACACACACACACTTACTTTTTCTTAATTGCTTTTAAAAATTTTCCCTGTCTGAATCAATTAAAACCTTTAGGTTTATCCTAAAGTCTGATAGGCATAATTTTAAAATAGGATATAAACACATATAGGCCTTTAGGTGCCGGTTATATACACCTAACATTATCTTGGGCACCTGCAATGACCAACGGAAAACATTGCTGGTTCCTGAGCCAAAGGCCAGCGTGGGAATCAAATCCAGGCAGCAGAAGTTCAAAGAAGTTCTTTATCCACAGTGGGGGTGCTCACTGTGGGGTTCTTGGGCTGCAGGGTTGCCCCCAGGGAAAGCAGAGACTGCACATACCATGAGTCTGCTTCTATTGGGGGATAATTCATGGCAGACTGTGGGAAACTGCAGAAGTGTTTCAAGCAAATAAGCAAAACATCCCCAGGTCTAAAAGTCTGAAAGTTTTTGGAGTCTGAATCCTGGTTTCATCGGAGCTCTCTAAGCCTTGGATTTCTCATCTGACATCATATTGCTCATCTCATGAGGGTGTCAAGAGGCTTACGTAGGAACATGTATTGCACCTGTGTGTGCATGCATTTATCATGTTGACTATCAGTCTGGAGTATGTCCTTCCAGTCCTTTCCTTTTGCATACACCAGTGTTTTACTGTGGTTTTTAAAGCAATGCTTCCCAGCTTCCCATCCTGGGGATCCTTGATGTTGTTTGTCAAGAGAAAGGGCTATATTCAGAGCAATCTTAGGTGAAGAACTTGGTGACAGAGCTGGGTGGTGACAGCGGGTGCGGTAGGTGTGGGGAGTGAATTTGGAAGAGGAACCCCAGCGCCCCTCCTTAGTACACTCCTCTCCCTCAGAGCTTTAGACAAAACCCACAGCCCAGAGGGCGGGCAGCCTCTCTGTGGCTTCTCCCTCTGGGGTGTAGCTATGGCAACTGTCCTTTCAGATTTTCTAGGTCAGTTCTACAAGCCATGCAGTCCTATTATAGCCCGTATGACATCTGGCATAGAATAGCACAATGTGAATTCCATGGGCTCCAGCATGGATGATGTGTCTAACGGCGTTAATAGCAAGTGGTTGTTCTGCCCTTGGGAGGTTTTTTCATCAGTGCGATCCTCCTCCAGACCTTATTCACGCTGCAAAAACAGGGCAGTGATCAGCTCCTCCACAGGCACAGGAGGAGCACGAAGTCACTGATGGGCAAATAGGGATCAAATCCCTACTCCATCAGTTATAGCTGGGAGGGGTTTTCAACATCTCCAAAGCTCTGTCTTATTAAAAAAACAAAAACACACAAACACACCTGTGTGCAAGGGGGAAGAAGAGAGACAGAGAGAATGATCTCATTTTCTTGGTCCCTTCCCAACCAATTCTCCCACGTGTGAGGCAGCAGCCCCAGGCACTGCAGCCGTTGCAGCTGCCTTCCAGCAGCCAGGGCTAGGAGTAAACCTGGGTATTCCAATGTGAATTGGCATCTTAACCCCGAATCTGAACAGAATTATCTTTCAAATGGGGATAGTAATACCTGTGTAAAATGTATGGGTGATCACCAAATGAGATACTACACAAAAGGAGCCCACTGTAGTATCTAACATGTAGCAATATCCCAATTTTATTAATATTTTCATGGTAGAGTGGACTGAACACAGAGCAAACTATTGCACCCCAAAGAGCTGCCCCAGTCGGACACAGCAAGAAGTTACTGTTAGCACAGAACAGAGGCAGCAGATCTGCCCACACGGCTGGTGAGGCTCAGATCTGAAAGTGAACAACTGTGCTCAGAGACTGGATCATCTGCAAGGGCCCCAGGACAGCCCAGCTCAGACGAACTCATAGTTTCAGGAGAGGGAAAATACAGACTGAGTCAGAACAGATTATTCTCTAAATACCTTAAGTCCTTTGCAGTGCAGGACTATATTCCCCCCACCCCCCCCCAAAAAAAAAGAAAAAGAAAAAAGGTGTGACAGATCAATTCTTCCACTAAAAAGAAAAAGAAAATCCCACAATAAGACCACTGTGACTATGTCAAATGACAAAGGGCCTTAGCAGCACAAAGAGCTGCTGCTTGCAATGCCAGCATCCCATCCTGGAGTGCTGGTGTGAGTCCCAGCTGCTTGGCTTCTGGCCCAGCTTCCTGCGAAAGCACCTGGAATGGCAGTGGATGATGATCAAGGACTAGGCCCTGCCACCATTCAGGGGACCAGAACGGAACTCCTGGCTGTGTCCTAGCTTAGATGTGGCTGAGATGTGCGGCTGTGGGAGTCAATCAGTGGACACAACATTCATCTCCCTCTGTTTTGCTCTCTTTCTTTTGTCATGCTGCCTTTCTAATAAATGTATAAATACACTTTTTCAAAAACCATGCTGACTTACAATTTCTGGATTTATCTTGTTGAGAGCCCATGCATTACTAAACGGACTAAGATATTATAATGTATTAGCATCCATCCTTGTTTCTACGTGGTGTCATGATGTAAAATATATTTCTAATTGTGGGTCTCAGTCAAACAAGTTTGCAGGCCACTGCATTTAAGTATTCCACAAATAAAAATGAAATAGCAACCAGAGTCACAGGCAGAGGGCTGGGTCTGACTTCAAGAACAATTTCACCTTCCATCTTCTCTGGATCCTGGTTTGCCGCTGAAGTCACACCAATGTTTTCTTAATTTTAAGAAAATAAAGATTAATTTTCTGACCTATAACACAAGTAATTATTGCTTCTCCAATGAGACTTCCTTACCTAGGGGCCTAGATTATCTGTACCAGAAGCCAGGGCTGGTGTGCACCGTGTTCCTCCAAAGGGAATTCCCTGGAAGATCACGAAAGAGGAGAACCCCTGATCTGGAAGGCCCCCCTGGCTGATAACAGTGTCTTCACTTTCACAGTGATTCTGTCACCCACATCGTGGCAGAGAACAACTCAGGCTCGGATGTTCTGGAATGGCTACAGGTACAGAAGCTAAAGGACAGCGCCCAACTAGAACTCCTTGACGTCTCCTGGCTGATAGAATGTATGAGAGCAGGGAGACCGGTGGCGGCGACAGGGAAGCACCAGCTTGTTGTAAGTGCCGTGGCTGTGCTCGTGGTGGGTATTGCTTTTTGCTTGTTGGTGATGAACATGAGCTTCACAATCAGCAGACCTGGGCTGCACCTCATTGCCTGCTCACGCCCTGTGTGGTCCTGGGCAGGTGGCTTAGCTTCTTCTGCAGTGTAAGATGACAATGGTGCCTACATGCTGGTCACACAGGTTAGAACAGCACATGCGTGAAGCACTCAGCATGGTGCCTGCCCTTGAGTGGGCATAGAATCCACACCAGTTATTTTTAGAAACATGTCTGTGCATAACTTTTCAAACAATACATACTTTTAAAACTATTGAAGCCCCAATGTTCTGGCAGCCATAGAACAGAGGGTCTCTATTTTTCCAATTATAATTATTCGTAAAGGAAAAAAAAAAGCTAAGTTGTCAAAACCAAATCCTTAAATCAGCAGTGCTAGAACCATTGGGAAGAGAGCTTGGACTGTGACTGCACAAGTTCATAGAAAAAAAAGATGATGTTTAAATGGAGGCTCTGATTCTTCCTGATTTCAAAAATAACACAAAAATAAGAAAAATTGAAATGTAAGAGATGTTTGTAACATAAAACTTGGATCTTTTCTAAGTTTTAGAGTTTTATTCCGGAGGCAGAGACCCTCTGATTCACTCTCCTGAATGCCTAGGATGGCTTGATTCGGGTTGGGTAGAGCCAGAAGGCAGGAACTCACACGTGTGGCAGGGATGCAACCCCTTTGAGCCATCAATTGGTGCCTCCCAGGGTCTGCCTTGGCGAAAACCTGGAGTCAGAGCTGGGAACAAAACTCAGGCACTCGGATGTAGGATGTGGAATCTTAACCCGGGGCTTCATCTTCAGCCAAATGCCTGCCCTGAGGCATCCCATCTTCCTTCCAGAGACAACTCTAGTCAAAACATATTTCTCTTGCTATTACCATGAATTGTCATTAAAATCAGTGCTTCTGCATTTGTCTAGATGAGAGAAGACTACTCAGCCAATCCCAGCCCGGGCTCCCAGGCGATTCCAGCCGTGCACAAGATCTCCCAGTATGCGTGTCAGAGAAGAACCACTTTGAACAACCATAATCACATATTCACGGTAATGGACTAGTCGCAACACCCAGAGCAGGAAAAAGGCTGAAAACCTGGGGAAGCTTCCTCCATACCTATACCACCAGCCTGGCTTTTGGTTCTTCTTTCTGTTAGAAATGGGTCACCCTGCACCCGCGTGGGAGACCTGGAAGAGGCTCCTGGCTTCGGATCGGCATAGTATTGGCCCGTTGTGCTCACTTGGGGAGTGAATCATTGGACGGAAGATCTTCCTCTCTGTCTCTCCTCTCTGTATATCCGCCTTTCCAATGAAAAAATAATAAAAATAAATCTTTAAAAAAAAAAGAAATGGGTCACCACCTCCCACAGAAATGGATACAGTTGCTTTATATATTTCAGGAACTAGATTATTATTTATTGGAAGTTATCACTAAAGGGAACACCACTAATCAAAGGCAAATACTTTGAAAAACCAAATGCTATGATTAGTGTAAAATATACAACAAATTACAACAGTGAAACAACAGCATTTAATGGGAAATCGAAAGATAGGGCTGGCCTGGGTTCTGGCCTCTCTGGTCTTAATGGAACAAGGTCAAGTTCTCTCTTAGCATCAGTCTTCTCACTTGTGGGATTAATCAGGTCACCTCTAAATCCCACTTGGCTGTCAAGTGTGTGGTCACTGTGCTTCTAATGACCCCTTTGCTAGTCCAGGTCAGCTGGAGTAAGAATTCTTACCTGATTATATTCTTCAGGATGCCTTTGAGATCCTGGCTGAAAATTATGAGTTCAAAGAAAATGAAGGCTGTTACGTGACATATATGAGAGCAGCTTCAGTCCTGAAATCTCTGCCGTTCACAATCGTCAGTATGAAGGACACGGAAGGAATTCCCTGCCTGGAAGACAAGGTGAAGAGCATCATGGAGGTAGGAGTGAAATGGAATGTGTTCCACCTGCTAAGAGGCAGATGAGAGGTTGAGAGGTGGGAGGGAGGAGAGAGAAGAGAGAGGCAATTAATAGGTGTTCTTTATAATTCTGTCTTCATACACTCACACACACACATTTACACAGATGGCTCCACATATATGTATCATCCAAATTCCAAATTCCAATAGAGTCACAGCGGGAGCCTTGGGAAGCCAGCAGGTAGAAAAGGAGCTCATGGGCAGGGGAAGGTGTGATGTGCAGTGAGGCTCATTTTGCATCTATACACGTGTTCCAGGAAGGGAGCCAGGCTGGTGCTGACTTACTGAGTGATGTTCAAGACAATGAATGGCAAATTGGCTGCCTGGTAGTGAACTTCACTATCATGAGAGTGCAAACCACACTATTCAAGGAAAACAACTCCAGCTCAAGTCAGGAGAATGGTGGCTCTGGGCTACAATGTCCACAGGTTTAATCAGCTTTTGGTGGATGCAAATTCACTTGTTCAACTGTAAAGTCCTCTAATTCCAGCAAGTTGATATTTATTGAGAAGAAAATGATCTGGGCCAGTTTGGTGTCATAACAGGCTAATCCTTTGTCTGTGGCACTGGCATTCCATATGGGCACTAGTTCATGTCCCAGTTGCTCTACTTCTGACCCAATTCTGCTTATGGCCTGAGAAAGCAACAGAGGGTGGCTCAGGTCCTTGAGACCTTGCACCATGTGGAAGGGAGCAGAAGAAGCTTGGGGCTCCTGGCTCCTGGCTTTGGATTAGCTCAGTTCTAGCCATTGCAGCCATTTGGGGAGTGAATGAGCAAATGGAATGGAAGAACTCTGTGTGTGTGTGTGTGTGTGTGTGTGTGTGTGTGTGTGTGCATGTGTGTGTGTGTGCATGTGTCTGTCTGTCTCCTCACTCTATACATCTGCCTTTGAAATAAAAATAGATATCACATGCAGGTGCAGGGTCTCAAGGCCCTGGTCATCCTCCACTGCCTTCCCAGGCCACAAGTAGGGAGATGGATGGAAAATGGAGCAGCCAGAACATGAACTGACACCCCTATGAGATCCCAGTCATGTAAGGCAAGAATTTAACCATTTGGCCACCATGCTGGGCCCAAAAATAAATAAATCTTTTTTTTAAAAAAAAGGAAAGGAAATGATCACAAACATGCAGGCACCCGTACGTCAGTGGGCATTTGGTTTGCAATCCTGTAAATCAGGACCCAAGTACTCCGTGTCCTGAACTCTCAGGGTCATAAAGGAGTTCTGGATATCTGCTGAGCCAGAATTTTCGAGATTACAGGGAAAGTTTTCTCCACATCAGCCAAGGTAACACAGTGCGAGCAGCAGGTGCAAATTTTGTGAGCAATCAAGTTACTAGATCCATGAACTGGGAGTCAACTGTGAGCGTCTAGCTTCACTAAAATCATGTTTATCCTGTTCATGCAGGAAATTATTGAAGAAGGAGAAAGTTCTGAAGTGAAAGCTGTGTTAAGTGATGAACGATACCAGTGCTTCAAAGTAAGTGATTTTATATGTGTTTTATAATCAGCTAATCTTATTACTTATTCCAGATGGTTAATTTATTAGTATAGGCTATCACCATGAAGTACAGATTGTGCCTAAGTGACAGAATTTTATTTATTTATTTATTTATTTATTGCAGTTCTGAAAGCAAAATGCCCTAGGTTGAGCTGCAGATGGCCCCTTCTGGCTGTGTCCTCACACGGGTGTTGGAGGAAAGCATGCTACCCATGGTCCTTTAAATATATTATTTAAAAGGTGGAGTGGTTGTGGGGGTGGGTGAGACAGAGAGAGAGAGAGAGAGAGAGAGAGAGGGATTATCACTGCTTCACTCCTCAGAGGGCACCAATAGCTGATGCTGAAGCCAGGAGCCAGGAACACACACACACACACACACACACACACACACACACACGGGAGCACGCCAACACCTTCACAGATGCCAGAAACTGTCTCTTATCCCTGCTTTGTTTCACCATAACCCGCGTCACTGAAGGACTTGCCCCCACAACAAATGCCAGCATCTATATGCTTGTCACGTGAGGAAGCAGCTGGGGCAGGGACTGCCCTTACCTTCTCTCGCTAAGTCCTTGGAAAGCACCACCTCGTTACTTTGTTGTCTTGATGGCCTGAGACACTAACAGCATGCTTCTGCCTCTGTTTCAGCTCTTCACCTCTGTATTTGGAGTGGGGTTGAAGACCTCCGAGAAATGGTTCAGGATGGGCTTCAGAAGTCTGAGTAAAATTAGGTTGGACAAAAGCCTGAAATTCACACAAATGCAGAAAGCAGGTAACATGTTTCCCCAGAGAGCAGTGGTTGCTGGGGGGTGGTCAGGCTGGGCAGAGACAGAAGTCAGCTTTCCTTGAGTCCAGTTTGGGTGATCCAGGACACCTCACTGGAATTCATTAATGCCTGGGTCCAAATCTGGGCTCCAGAAGTTTCCAGCAATGTAACCTTGAGCAAGCAAGCTGCAACCTTCAGGGTTTGGTTACCTCATCTGTAAAAGGGAAATAACACTGATATGTATGAAGGGAATAAACTACAGTTGGAGGAGTATCAGTACTTGCAGCACCTTCCAGCTTCTGTCAACACAGCTTCTGCAATGGGCTTCGCAGTTGTGCCCATTTGTAGATAACATAGAGAGCTTGAATTTGGGAACCTTGTGAACAAAATCTTTAAGTCGGCTGTCTCCCTCCCACACCTGTGCTTCCGGGGGAGGGGGCAGGGGACAGTTGCAGGTGAAATGCCAGATAGACACAATGCTTCTCCAAGGGAATGCTTGGCCAGGGTTCACAAATGGGACCAGGCTACCTCCGGGGTGCCAGACTGGAGTAGAGTTTGAAGGAGCCCCTCTCAGCTCCTTCAGTGTCTCAGTGGTAGCACAACCAGATGTCATCACACTCTGGGTTCCGCCCCGACCTGCTCCCCTTCCCTCTGGCACTCCATCCTCATTCTCTAAGCTTTTGTTTCAGATCCAACTTACCCTCTTCCTTGACTTTGGTCTAGTCTCCAATGCAACGTCCTCCAGTTCTAGATCCTTCTATCTCAGGGAAGGGCACAACTGGTTGCTGGGCACAACCTACTGAGCTACAATGTTGGCATTTCAGAGTGAAATGGGACTGGAACAGGTGGGACCCCAGAGGGGTACACTTCACTGTCTCCTTCTTAGGAAATTGTAAGAAAGCAATGAGCCACCATTACCTTGTAAGAGTCACAGCCAAATGTCCTCCCGAGTTACTTTATTTTTATGGAAACTAGGTCTGTAGCCATGTTAACTCTACTTAGAGGCAGACCCAACTCGCACTGAGAGTGAGATTAGTCACCCACGTGCCATCATCTCCATGACCTGTCCAATGGCCTCTCAGGATTCCGCTACTACGAAGACATCGTTAGCTGTGTGACCAGGGCAGAAGCAGAAGCAGTTGACGTGCTGGTTAACGAGGCTGTCCGGGCCTTCCTTCCGGATGCCTTCATCACCATGACAGGAGGGTTCCGGAGGTAAGCTGTGCTGCTTGCTTTGCCTCCTCTGGTCTTACATAGGTGGTGGCTCCCTGCTAGTCAGCAGGTTCTGAGAACGGCACAAGAGGCCTGTTATGGTCTGGTCCTGTTTTTCCCTTCAGTAATCCCACAAGACATGCCACTGCTTGGATGCGCGCGCGCACACACACACACACACACACACACACACACACACGGAGCTGTTCCTTGTCTCCACCACAGATTCAATTTAGGTGCTCCCTCCTCCAGAAAGCCTCCCATAATGCCCACCTTCCTCCCCACTGTGTTAGGGCCCTTCAACACCTGCACAGGATTTATTGGCTCCTGCGTGTGCTCTCCCCACAGAGCTGTGGCAGCTTGGAAAAGTCACATGATGCTGAGCAGGGGAGCAGGTGCTCGGGAAGCCTTGGCTGAGTCAGTGAATGAAAGAACAAGCTCGTTAGAGATGTGTGCAGATGCGGGATGTTGAGTCTCCACTTTACAAAGATTTCCCTTCCTTTGCCCACCTACCCTCCTTCTCTCCTCCCCTCCCTTCCCTCCAGCCCTCCTACCGGGTGTCTTGGCTGTTCTGACAAGCCAGTTTTGAAGCCAAGGAGAAAACAGAAAAGATGGAATCTCAAAAAACGCCACTCATCTCTGCCATAATCCAAAGGGTGCCACTTCAGCTGAGCGAACATGGCTTTGGGTCTCTTGTTGCCCTGCTTGTCTCTGTGTATGTGTGCGGAGAAGTAATCTTTGTTGTCTGCCCACACATACACAACCTGACACATACCACGTGGACTTTTTCTTATGCCAGACAGTTACTTGGCAAAGAATAGTTGTGCCACCTTGAATATTTTTGTTTAGAAAAAGTTTTCTAAAACTTTTAGAAAAGTGGATTGATTTCTATTTCATTGTTGTTTTAATTAGGGGTAAAAAGATGGGGCATGATGTGGACTTTTTGATTACCAGCCCCGAATTAACAGAGGAAGATGAGCAACAACTTTTACATAAAGTGATAAATTTATGGGAAAAGAAGGTAAGAAAGACGGAAATCAGAGGCTCCTGCCTGCTGAGTTCTGCAGTTTCCACTATCCTTGCACTGCGAACACCTATAATCAACTTTCAATTATTTGCAGCCCTTATACCAAGCCACAGGGCCTAAGAGAGCCTACCCACTCGGGTCTAGAATACACACCAGGAATCTGCATTTTGCTTGTCTGCACCTGTCCTTTGCTAAAGGGACCCAGAACGGCTATGCACTTGTGCCTAACATGCCAAGATGCAAGTGCCAAAATGCACAAGCAAGATGGGAACCAGGCACTGGGAAGATGTGGGGATGTGCGCCAGGAAAGCTGCACGTTTTAAGAAGGGCAAGAGTGCTGAGAATGGGATGAGATCCGTCTTAGGGGTGGGGCTTGTGTTCTGAATTCTGAGTCCTGGGATGTCCCACCATGACTCTGTACTAAGATGGGAAGAAGGACGTTGACAAGGGCAAGCTTGGTGCAGCAGAGGTCATGGCTGAGAGCCCTGCCCAGGAAAACATCTGATCTAGAACAGGATGGCCTGCTGTCCAGGGCAGGAAGCTAAGCTAACCCTGTGGTCAGACTCACCTGTAGCGCCCTGGCTCCTGCCCGACTCTAGAGAGAGGCTTTGTTCAGAGAGGGGAAGGTCCTTGCCTGGGGCCCCACAGATATGCCCCACAGAAGGGCACCAGAGGCTGGGCTGCTGACCTTCAGGACAGCTTCATGCCTCCTCAGGATTAGCATCAGTGGGATGTGCACCCAACTCACAGCAGCTGCCTAGCTAAGAGCCCAGAGGTGAAATGGGGACCCTCTCTGGCAGGGAGATGTCCTGGCCTTCCCTTTCTTTCAGGGATTACTGTTATACCACGACCTGGTGGAGTCCACCTTTGAAAAACTCAAGCAGCCCAGCAGGAAGGTGGACGCTTTGGATCACTTTCAGAAATGCTTTCTGATTTTCAAGTTGTACCACGAGAGAGTGGGTGGTGACAGGTGCAGGCAGCCGGAAGGAAAGGACTGGAAGGCGATCCGCGTGGACTTGGTGATGTGTCCCTATGAGTGCCACGCCTTCGCCCTACTGGGCTGGACTGGCTCCCGGGTAAGCGCTCCATGGGTCCATGCCATGGAGGTTGTTATCCAAAACGTAAGGTCAGGTGTATCTGGCATAGACGAGGAGGTGCCGGGGAGGGGGCAAAGCCCAGAAACCTGGGAATCCCATGGTCAAGCAAGGGGGGTTAACGTAAAATTGTCACCGCCAGAGCGGCGTTGGGACCACTAGCAGCTGCAGCAGCAGCCTCACCTAAAACATGTGAACTAGATCCACTCTCCACCCCAATCCCTGACCCATTGAGTCAGAAACTCGGGATGGAGCCAGAGGTCCCTGCTGTTGAGTCTGAGGCTGCTCCAGTGAGTGAAACAGCATCGCCGTGGGCTCGCCCCCCACCTGACTGCAGGGCCTCCATGCAGCCCCGTCTCCCCCAGGGCCAGGGTATGGGACCTCCTGGAAGGCCGGCCTCTCACAGCGCAGGGGGCAGCCGGAAGGGCAGAGGCTCCCAATTCCAGCCAGCTTTGCACCTTGTCTCTCCCATCCCAATGGGAAATCGCTTTATTGCCACCAGAGGGCGCAATCGGAAGGACCAATTTCAATCTGAGCCACCTGTTCTCAGAAAAGCCACCGCCAGCCAGGGTCCAGGACTTTCTTGTCCTGTGTTTTGGGCTTCAGCTTTTACTTCCTGGCTTGGAGCCCTGGGAAACGCCCTTCTAGAGTGGGTCTGTTCACGGAGCCTCCGCCCTTTGCCCGCCCGTCCTCCAGCCTTCCTTTTGATCAGGAACCAGAGAGGGCTGGTAGTTTGCTTTGACAAAGTTCCCACCTTCTTCTTTAATTGTATTTACCTTCATTTCACTTGAAAAAAGAGAGAGGGAGAGATGAAGAGAGAGACATATATCCTCATTCTGCGGGCACACTCTCCAAATGCCTGCACCAGCGGGGGCGAGATCGGAGGCAGGCAGCCAGCTGTTGGGAACTCCATCTGGGAGTCCTCTGTGAGCAGCACAGACCTGCGGACCCGAGCTGTCACCTGCACCTCCCAGTGTGTACATCAGCAGGAAATTGGAGACAGAGCCAAGCTCGGACTCGAACCGAGGCACTCTGTTAGGGGCTGTGGGCACTCCAGGCGTCCAGCTCCTCATTTACAATAGTGGTATTTAAGGCTTAGGAAAGAAACACACCTGAGTTATTATTCCTCTAGTCGTCACTCTGGACCAAGTGTTATTCTGAATATGATGCTAGTTCTATACAGGCAATCATTCCACAAACACATGACACACATCTTTCATTCTTGTTTTTAATATGCCAGGCCCTATGTGGCATGGAACTAGGATGGTGGCCAAAACGAGTCAACTTCCTGTTCTCTTAGGATGTACATGCTAAAGTGCTGATGGAGCTCTGCTATAGAGAGCACGGTCTTGGAGCAAAACCTCTTTCTGAGGACGCTCAGTGAGCTGATGTCATGGGTGGTGGTGACCAGCTACCTCTGAAGGCCTCGTGCTGACGCCACCGGAGTGTAACTTCTGTTCATTCTGTCTCATCCAGCAGTTTGAGAGAGACCTCCGGCGCTATGCCAGCCATGAGCGGAAGATGATTCTGGATAACCACGCTCTATATGACAAGACAAAGGTAGAGTTTAGGTCCCAGAATGGGCTCCTTTGATCTTCCCCGGGGCTTTCTCCCTGGTCACTGGCCTTGGCTGAGTCCAGTGTCCGCGCAGCTTCCTCTGCTGTGAGCATCTTCTCTCCAGCTGACCACTCTTAAGATGCCTGCAGGTCCGAGGTCCCTACCTGGCCCAGACCATGTCTCCAAGGTGATGAATGCACCGGACCTTTAGGTCCAGCCCAGCAAGGAGCACTCACAGACTTGGTGTAGTTGTGGTATTTGCTGGAATCATCCCACAGAATGGCACCTGTGCATACATTGGGAAGCAGCATTTGCATGGCCATGTGTAGGTCATGAGTGAGCGTTTCCCCATGGATTGCCCAGAGCTGTCTGGGAACAGGCAGGCAGCCGCCTCACTCCCCTGATGCAGGGCATCACTTGGCATGCTGACCAGCTGAGCTCCTGACCAGTGCAGGCCTCAGCCAACTGTGAAGTGAAGGACAAACAAGTAAAGGAGAATCAAGGGCTGCATCCACTATGCCAAGACCTACCGTCTGCACACTGGCCAAGGATGTCAGACCGGGAGCCCAGCAATGGGAATTGCCAGTGGCAGCAGCCCTGCCCTCCGAGGCTTTCTAGCTTAAATGAGGTGTGTTCAGTCAATACTGCTTTGGGCACAAACATCAGGGACTGTGCTCAAAATGGCACAAGCAGAAAACGGTGTGGAAGTGACCGGCCACAGCCTCCTGGGCACTGTCGGCTCCAGGCACCGCTGTATCTGGGTGCTCAACTAGGCTTCCCTTGGTCAGTGTTTCCCCACAAGTCCCATCATTTCAGTTTTAACCAAAAAGAGCCTCTTTCTTAGATTTTCCAAGCAGGAATGCTAACCAGTGCTCATTGGCCAGGCATGGGTCATGTGCCTATCCCTGATCCCACAACTGCAGCCCTCATTGGCCAACAGTGGGATGTACGTAGCTCTTTGGAGATGGCAATGGCACCACCTGACCATGGTATTCTGAAAGTAGCAAGGGATGATTTCCCAAAGAAAAAAAATCAAGGTGCTGACAGAAGCAGGGGGCTGGGATGCTGACGGCCAAGCCCCGGGGGCTGAGCACACCCACAGCCTCGTGTACTCCAGATCCCCGGGCAGCATGGTTCCATGTCTGTTCCCAGGCGAGTGCCTTCTGGGTGCCAGCACTGTGCTGCATGCAGAGGGTGCTGCTGGCTCTGGGTGGGGACCGGTGTGGGGGGCTGGAGGAGAGCCCAGCACTGTTAAGCCTCCTGTCACCACCAGCCACAGGACCTCAGGTGGCTGCACATGTCAGGTGGATGAAGGGAAGCAATAAGCATGGAGAATGAGCCAGAGCGTCTCAGTGAATGGATGAGCCCACGGGAGGCTTTGGGTTCATCGGCGTGGGCTGGGGCTCAAACATCGGGATCCCTGTGAAAGTGCTGTGGGAGGAGACGCTTCAGGTGTGGGTAAGAGCCGTGGACCCACAGGAAGACACGGCCAGATGCTGTGCGCCACGTGTCAGGCTGCCAGGATCTTCCTTGTGTTCCCTCGGTACTGTAGTTTTGGACTTGGAGATGTTAAATTTCCTTCCAACACTCAGAATCAGGGAATTAGGTTTTGGCTGGAATTCATTCTGACAAGGCAGTTTTGCAAGCGATGTTTTCACGGGATGCTTAAGAAAAATGACTAAACACACCTGTTTCTTGCTGTGTTTTCAGAGGGTGTTTCTCCAAGCAGAAAATGAAGAAGAAATATTTGCACATCTGGGATTGGATTACATTGAACCATGGGAAAGAAATGCCTAGGAAAAAACTTTCAACCTTTTTTTTAAAATTACCCCTGTTCTTTTCAGGTTAATCAAGTTACACTCCACATTAGCCAAAGATGCCTTTGGAAAGTTCACGATTCTTTAGGTCTTGCTGAAACACAGATTGCTACTAGAAATCAGTAGCTTTGGGAACAGGCTAAGGCACCCCCGGTCATGGGTTGTGTCCTCATAGGCCACTTAGAATGCACACGGCGTTTTGCCACAGCAGTGATGCCAGGGAACCACATCAGAGCCCGCTTTGCCCAGTGAGCAGGCATACTCTCGATCGCCAATAAAATCAACAGGAAACAAGCATGCGTAGCCTTCTTCTCACTAACAGTAGAAAACACTTTTATCCACACATGTAGAAAGTGCTAGAACAGTGGACACACAGGGCTGAGGAGAGGTGGAGATTCCCAGGGGGGTCCTGGATCCTTGTGGGAGCTTGGGCGGGAGCAGGTGCTGACTCTGGAGGGCTTGGATCTCCGTGGAGCTGGGTCCGAGTCTCAGCAGGTGCCACCTAAGGGCTGCATGCCCACTGACTTCACTCAGAGGGGGCACTGTGTCCTTAAGCACTGAGGAAAGAGCTCCCTGCTTTTTCACCTCCTGGTACACTATGGAATTCACTGGCTCCACCTGTCTCTGGAAGACGACTTCTGATCTCACGGCTGGAGCACCCAAGGGAAGCTGAGGCAGGCGCAGCAGAGGCAGCCTTCAGCACTCCCAGGCACCAGACCCCTTCTGATGTCCTTCTGCAGGAGGGCACAGATGCTAGGAGGAACCTGGAAGTCCACCAATTGCAGACTCTTTGGGGTCCTCAACCTGCAAAGAGTTGGGGCCCCATGATCACGCTTGTCCCTTTGTTCTAGCCTTCTTACAGAAGATAAAAATGGGGCACCAAGAGCCCCAGAGAGAGGTATAGTACCCCTCACATGCCCACAGAAAGTGACTCCCTGCTTTTCTAGTGCAATAGTGTTGGCAGGGTTTCAGTGTGACACATCACCCAACATGGCAAGAATGTGCCCAGTGGCTGGGTGAGGGGCTGAGCCTGGCTACACTGTGCTCTTCCTGGGACTGGCAGGCTAGCCTGGGCTATCTTGCTTGTCCATGCCTCTTCCGGGACCTGTGAATGTCCTGCAGCCAAAGCATCCATATGCCCAAGGCCCTAGGGATGCAGAAGTGTGTCCCAGTGCCAGCAAGTGCCAAGTTCCACGGCAGAGAGCATGGCTGCTGAGAGGGGAAAGAACTGGACCCAGGAATGCAAACCTCTTCAGAAAGACAGGGCTGGTTCCCCCTTTCCCCCTCTTGTCTCCCCAGAATGGTCACACTTGGTCCAGGCAAATCCTGGGGTGCCAGGGAACCTCTGCTCAGCAGGGCATTGGCCTCTGAAAGCTGAGGTGGTGGGAGGTGAGCCAGGAGGGGAGGCAGGGGTCATCTGTAGAGGAGATTCAGTTTGGTAGGAGAACAACCTTGAGCTTTCCTTCTTCTATCCAGGCTAGCCCATCAGGATGCCCGGGGGCCTCCTTCCCCAGCACGTTCATGTTGATTATATCTGACAGGTGCTAGGTGCTGCTTTTCTATGAAAGTTACTGACTGACTTTTATTTATTTGAAAGGCAGAGCAAGAACAACAGCAAAAATGATCTTCCAACCTCAGCTACTGTTTGCCCCAGGCTGAAGCCAGTAGCCTGGAACTCCCTCTGGGTCTCCCCCCATGGGTAGCATGGCTTCAAGGACTTGAGCCACCATCTCCTGCATCCCCGGGTATACACTAGCAGGGAGTTGGATCAAAGTGGAGCTGGGACTGGATCCAGGCACTCCAGGGTGGAATGCAGGTGTCTCGAGCAGTTTAACCCTCTGCACCACAACGCCCACTCCTTGCTGAGTGTCCTGCAGCCATTTCCCCGTTTATGCGACCTCATGAACCCCGTGGTGTGTCGGGCACCTGATTTACAATTCAGAGTCATGTTCCATGCCCACGGTTAAGGCAATCAATAACTAAGGCGGGTTTGAGCCTAAGTCCAAAGCCTGTGTCTTCGGCCTGACCTGGAATGTTTGGGAACATGAGTCATGAGCTGTGTGCTCCATCCGCCCACAGACACATGCACAGAGTGGCTGCCCACTGTGGCCTTCCTGGCATTTCAGACTCTATGCCGTCAACCTGGCACTGTGACAATGAGACTCCCCTCCTCTCTCGGAAGGCTCTAGTTTGGAGGATGAGCGATTCAGTCATGTTTGTGAGCCAGGCACCGTGCTTGGCACCAAGGACTCGGATGAACACAGCTCCCTGTTCCAACTGCCAGGCAGCTTTACCAGCTTCTCTACTGGTCCCTTCTAGAAACCAGAGATCAGCCATGGGCCGTGTTTTTACCTGGCTGAGCCGCGGGGATCCCCAACAGATCTTCCCTGAGAGCAGCTCGAGCTGGATCAGAGCCCGCTTTCCCCAGGCCACCATGGAGTTGAGTCCCACAGCCAGGCCACCTGCCACCCACACCTGGGAGACAAGTCAAGCTCCCAGAATGGGTGTGGAAGATTGGAACGAGGCCTGAAGGGGCTGTGAGCCACACTCGGGAGTCTCCAGGAGCCTGCGTGGGAGGGGTGGGCACACCAGTCCCCCATGGTACGTGGAAATAGTCCAAGGAAAGGCTGGTGTGTGAACTCCTTTGAAGAAACTGAAGGAGCCCCCCAGAGGTCACAAGAGAGCCAGGAGGGGACTATGGGCTGAGGTCCATGAGGCCTGGGGAGAAGGCCAGAGAGAAGCAGGGAGGAAGCAGGGGAGCCAAGTAGAGAGGTGCACTGAGCTGAGAGAGCCAGGTGCTTCCCTGGGTGCAGTGGGAAGGTGGACAGGTGCAATGGGTTGGGTTCAGGAAGCACCCAAGAGACAGACCTGTGCTCAGCATGTGGCAGGCAAGGGCACCACAGCAGCCACAAGAGTCAAGGCTAAGTAAGGCTGGTGCCAGGAGCCAGCGGCTTCTGAGTCTCCACGTGAGTGGTAGGGATTCAAGCACTTGGACACCTTCCGTTGCTTTTCCCAAGCTGTTAGCAGGGAGTTGAATAGAAACTGCTGCCTGTATGGGATGCTGGCATCACAGGTAGGGCTTTACCTGCTATGCTGCAGTGCTGGCCCCAAAAGCCACTTTCCCAGGCACAGGCCATAGAACAAATAACAAATTGTCCAAAGGTTCTGACAATATGATTGATGAAAAGTATGAAGTTTATATTCCACAAAGATACTTATCTTGATGCTTATTATAAAACAGTAGTTTCCCATTTATAGTGGTGCTACAAAGCTTTCACTATGGGATAAAATATTTAAATAAGAAAAGTAAATCAATGTAAGCTTATGCATTTAGGGGTGGGATGGGGCAGGAATGGGAGACAAGGTTGGCACACAGGGGAATTGAGGAAGTGGGCTTCCCCCTTCTCCAACCAGCTCTCCAGCTCAGACTCTGCCCAACTCCTGGAAGACCACGCAGATGCGTCGGACACTCTCAAAGATTCTCGCGTTAATTCTCTACATTGAAAAGCCCTGTGGAGAATTCCACAAACATCCTCTGTTAAGGTGCAAGCGGGTTTTTGCTCTAGGTCAGCAGCGTAACTCTGCTATTCCCAGCACTTTCTTTGGGAGCACAGCGCCCTCTGGTGGCCAACATTAGCAAGCACCGTCCTAAAGGGTCGCGGTAGAGATTGCGTTGGGTTGAGTGGAGCCTTAGAAACCTTCTAGTCCACTCCCCTTCTTCTACAGAGAGCAACCGCGATCCACAGAGAGGCAGTGCCCACCACCGCAGCAAATTACTGCCAGAGTGCTGGCTTCTTTGGGCACCCCGTCTGGTCTTCCCTAATTACTCCAGGACCCTGACGATGTGTGACGTGACGTGTCTGAGCTTTGATTCCCTCCTCAGGTAAGGGGGGCTCCTTCTTCTGCATCCCCTGGAGGACCACGTGAGGCGATGTGGGCGAAGTGCTGGATGCGAGAAACCTCTGGATCGCTCAGGACCACGGGACAGCTTATAAATACCTTGTGGGAAAGGGTGCTTCATCCAGCGCCTGGAGCCAACCAGGAGGTGCGAAGACTAGGGAAGAACGGACCCCACACCACTCCAGGGGCAGCAGTGTGAGGTTAGGGGAATGGTTTGGCTCTGGAACGCCAGCCCTGGGCTGTCTGTCCTGGCCAGCCCAAGCTGTGGCTCATCAAAGACCCACTCAAGGAGCCCTAATTTTCAAGGGTAAGTTCATGGGGGTTTTCTGGTCCTCACTGGCCTTTATGCCTTAGGACAGACAAGGGCTTCGAGAACATTTTTATCAACCAATCACACTACTCCAAACATTTCAAGCCTTCCCTTCCCTCGCTGTGATAGGGGATTCCCCAGAACAGCTCAGAACTGCTCCCCAGTTACCAACCAAGCCATTATTCTTAGTTCCTCGTTTTCTGTCCTCGAAACAAACTACTCTAATATCAACAACACTGACTTCCTAGGCTCTCAATTTCTTTTTCGTATGTTAGATGGGCATAGTAACATCTATACCATATGTCATATAGTATTGCTTTAAAAAAAATAAAGTGCAGTAATAGATGCAGATTGCTTTTACAATAAAAAAAAAAAAAGTGAGAGGCCAGCATTGTGGTACAGCACGTTAAGACACTGTCTGTGACACTAGAATCCCGTGTGAGTATTGGTTCAAGTCCTGGCTGCTCCACTTCCCATACAACTCTCTACTAATGCCCCTGGGAACACAGCAGCAGGTCCTTGGGCCGCTGAGTACGTCCAAGGATAAGAACACAGTGTCCTAGGGGAAAAGCACACTTGGAGTCCTGGAGCAGGGACAGAAATTCTTCATGACCCTCACGGGGTGACTATGGGTTTAAATAGTGCTGCAGCCACGCTGTGTTTCCATGGTGTGTGTGTGTGGGGGGGGGGTGGGGATAATTTCACAGGAAGCATAGGTTACAGAATTATTTAGTGTTTTCATGAGACCTCTACTGCTGGAGCTATGGCTGCCCAAGAACTGATCCCAAATTAATCAGTATGCTTGTGGCCAGTTGCTGGGACGTTCCGAGGAAGACAATAAGGCATGCATGCACAGACCATGGCCAAGTGCAACGCAGTGCATGCTAGCAGCTCAAGCTTTCCGTTTTTATAGAAAGCCATGTTGGCACATGGTCACAGGACCTCTTAAGCCGTGATATGGAAGCTAGACTTCCAGGTACCTATATCTTTAGGGGATGGTTAAAGCAGGAAGGGGGTGTATCCTGGAGCAGTAGAAACAAAATAGGTCACCCTGGTCAGAGGGCCCAACACCATCCCAGGTAGAAGGCTGGCAGGAGCTTAGGGCTCCTGTTCACTCTAAAGAGCTTGCTTGGTTAAATAAGTGAAATAATATCTTTAGTAACTACCCACAAGACACAATGGTTAAACAAAGATACCCAAGGAACTGCTGTCAGAGGCATGGTAATGCGAAGTGCCGTACAGCAAAGAAAAATTCATCTTAATATGAAACATGACTTTCCGTCAATTTCATCACTTTGAAAGTGAAAGGCAATGCCACCGATCTCTGTGCTTGGAATTTGAGATTTGCAAGCAGCTGGGTTTTTCTGGTTTCATAGAAAGATAGGGCCACATCTGGATTTTAAATTTCATAGCCACTAGCAATACCTCGGATGATCTTTTGATGTCATAAATTGGGACTACAGTCTTTTCTATGACCTCGTGAAACAAGTTAATACTATCTCCTCTTCTACAAAAGCAAATGCTGATGCCTGGAAAGGTTGAAGGACTTCTCCAGGAGTCATAGCTGCACAGTGACAGGGCTGACCCCCGAGGCCGTCTTCCACCCAGCCACCTGCTGCCCTGTGCTCAGGGAACAGGCTCTTTAGTTTTTAACACTAAGATATTCAGAAATATGAAATGGATTCCTCTTGTACATGTCCCATAATTTTAATTTATATCTCAACTTGTACCACTCTGATTTGGCCAGTATTGCCAGGGAAGACAGACCCGACTGTCTTTATGGGGAAAGGAATGCAAAATAAAGAAGAGGAGAGAAGATGTTCAGAAACCAAGTCCCTTTCCCAGAAGGATGAAGGGAGCAGGTTCCCACTAGGTGTAGGAACCAAGGCTCCATCTAGATGCACAGTGGGAACACCTGTGGCTTCTTTTGCCTACGCAGCCATAAGCTCGGGAGTCGGAACACACTCACTGGGGTTGTGCCCAACACAGAGATGAATCAACCCTGAAATGCTCCAGATCTGTCGATGGCGTCTGGACTGGCTGCCCCTCTCCAAGTACCAACCCCTGGGTGTTCAGCCCTGTGCCAGTGCCACGCCTGGCCCTGACTGAGCTGCATCATTCTAGGCTCAGGTTGGGAATAAGCCACCACAATCCCCTCCTCCTCTCCTCGTCTCCACCAGGGCGGTAAGTGTCACGCACAGGCTCCTGGCTGCCCGACACAGTCTTCACGTAGATGTGGCCTTCTTGCGCTCCTGTCTCACTTGTGTCATGTGTGGGTGATCTCCTAGGATTCTTGACAGAAAAATACAGGTTAGAAAAAAAGATGTATACACAGAGACTTCTGGTTTTGACCTAGATGGAGTGACAGCAAACAAATGTACCTACACATCAAAAATCAAAACGAAACCAAAAATCAGACAAAACAGTAGTTTTTAGGACATTGGTGACGAGGCCAGGAAGAACAATGGAGGCTGAGAGAAAGAAAACAAGTGGGGAAGACCCACAGTTGCCTCCGCCTAACTCCCTTGGGAGGATTTCCAGGCCTTTTCTGTTTATTGTTAGCATGCTATCTTTTTGTTCATTGTCTAACTTCTAATTTATTCATATCTTTATGTTTAAAGAGGGCCTTGTGGGCATCATACAAGAGGTCTTCCAAAATATCACGGAAAATATGTATTATGCAAACTTATGTATGAATTTTAAAACCTTTTGCACCTAAATTAACTTACCTTTCAGTTCTTTTTCCTATGAAATTTTTGAAAGTAACCCCATATATTTGGTTCTGGTTTTTATAGCCATTCTCAATATTTCTTCCTTTTAATGGAATATTTAAGCTGTTTATATTTAACACGATCATTGTTAGAGTTGGGTTTAAGTATGTCACCTTTCTGTTTGTCTTCTATTTCTCCCATCGGTTTATTGTTTCTTTTAAAATCTTTCTATGTCCCATTCCATATAGATTTTAGAAAGACCTCATTAATTTTCCTGAAAAAGCAGGTTGGAATTCATATTAAAATTACTAGCCTATAAATCAGTTCATAATTATTTGACATTTTTATGATATTGAGTCTTCAAATTCAGGATCAGGATATATAATCCTCATTACTTAGGTATTACTTAATGTCATTTAGAAAAATTTTATTCTTTTTCACAAAACAACTACATATTCTTCAGCATTTATTATCATTGCAAAAAGTTTAAAAGCTACTCATTCCAATTGCTGAAATGCAAAGCACGTTTGCATATTGATTTTTGTATCCAGTGAACTTGCTGGATAATGTTAATACTTTATCTGCAGAGTATGTAGCTAATCATACCATTGACACATAATGAAATTTTTATTTCTTCATTTTTTTCTTTTTAATTTTTTTCCTTCTTTTCCTACATAGCTTTGTTATATTGTACTGCTCAAGTTTTAAAGTACAATGTTGGTGGAAGGGATGTGTGGAACACTTTCGGCTTATTTCCCATCTGGAATTCTGCTTACATCTGCTTTAAGATTAGGAAAGTTTCTATTCCATCTTTCATTTTCTCAATTTTTATAGCTTTTTTAGGAGTTTATATCACACATCACAGTTCATTTTTTAAACTCCCTATCCCATTAAAATGCTCATGTAATTTTTTTCCTCTTTCAACTGAGGAGTAAATTACATTAAATTGATTTCTTCATATTAAGCCAATCTTGAATCCCTGTCTGCCCGATGAAACGCAGTCAGAATCTATTTGGTCACTGCTTTCCACACTTGCTCACGTAATTCTGCACATAAAGGCCTTGATGACATCTGGCTAGTTGACTGTGATTGTAAATAATAGTTCTTACCTCAGAGATTTTGGGATTGTCATAGATTTCTGCAATTTCACATGGTCTCTCAATTTCCTATATTGGTTAGAGCAAAACAGAACAATAGTAATAGTCAGGAGAAGTGGTAAAGGCCACAGCCTGTGACCATAGCTACAACTGAGATCAGTGGTTCTTCAACCCAAGTCATTAGAAGCATTAGAATAAACTTCAACTGAAACACAGCAGATCATAACAACCACGCTTATGAGTTGCTCCAAAAATAATCCAGGACAGACAGTGTGCAGATAGGGATGAGGGCAGAGACGAAGCAAGATTGGCCATGAGTTAATAACTGGCCTATCCCTCTGAATTTCATGTGTTTAGATTGCAAGAATCTCCCTTAACTAAGGTTTTACCTTCCATGGCTTTAGTTATGAGTAATCAACTTTGGTTCAAGAATATTCTTGCAAAATCCCAAAAATGAGCAATTCGTAAGTTTCAAGCTGCCTTTCTGAGTGGTGTGATGACATCTCGCACCTGGGAGGAGCAGCGGAGGGAGAATGAGCAGGACCACGTTCATACAGTTCTACTAGCATATATCGGCGTGACTGTTTTACTTTATCGTCAGCTCTGCCTGTTCATCTCTTACTGCGCCTAACTTAGGAGTTAAGCTTTGTCTTAGGTGTAAAGGGGGAAACATATCTGTCACAATCTATGCCACAGGCTGATCCTAAGAAAGAAAATAACAGTGTGACTTGATATTGGAGAGCAGGGCAGACTGTGCCTGGAATCTGAGTTCACAGGCTGCTGGTGTCGGAGACCAAGGTCAGACTCCACAGGCTATGATCTGTGAGTGGGCAAAAGTCTGCGACCAAGGTCAAGGCCTGCGGGCAAGGGTCTGCAGTGGAACAGGAGTCCATGGCCACAGGACTGTGTGCTCTAGGGTAACCTTGAGGCACTCACCCTTGTAGCCCAAATTCTATTCACTGAGAAACTGCCGCCCACTGGCCCATCTGACCCAAGAAAGGGGTGATTACCTCAATGGACTCGCGGCTGCGGCGGCTTCTTCGGTGTAGGAGAGTAAACAGTAAGGCCACCAGCAGGGCTATGGCCACCAGGGATGGCACAGCTGCTGCCACTGCCAAGGAGGGCCCACAGTCCTGACACAAGGAGAAAAGCACAGAGACAGGAATGGCTGAGTTGCCCAGGAGTCAAGCCCAAAATCCAACAAACTAAACACAAAACAAAACAAAACAGAACAGAACAAAAAAACCACTCAGGGGCCCTACCTAAACCAAAAGGTGAGAAAAAAAAAATACAGTCCAAACAAAATCAGGCTTGACCAACTATCTACTGGAAAGGGATGCAATGTGGTAGAAAGAACCAAGGGCGAGCGTGAGCAGGTGTTCCTGGGAGCTGGAGCACCAGAGTGCCTCCTCAGCAGACGGAAACCCAAGCAATTCAGAGCAGCCATGAGAGGCCCAGGGTGAAACTCTTACTACCTACTATGCCATTCTGGTGCGACTGTAAAAAGGCATTTGCACTGAACACACTAACTGATTGATGTTCACACCTCAACTGTGCTTTGTAGCAATGCTCATAGGCACACACGCTTGCAAATCTGCAGACATTCGGGAGCCATCAAAGGTTATCTGCAGGATCCTCATGATTGCTCAACTCTTGCATATGCTGAGTTCTTCACTTTCTTGTGTGGGAGGGTGGGAGGTGATTTTATCACGGAATGATAGAAGTACATCAATCATAAACATACAGGCAGATGACCTATCACAGGATGAACACACTCAGAGCCAGCACCCGGATTGAGAACAGTGCTCCGGGGCTCCTGGGTCTTCCTTTCCAGTTTCCAGTTTCCCAGAGGGGGCCACTCTCTTCATTGATTCTGTCTGTTCTCAGCAATATCACATGGACACTAACGTGAGATGCCTATTCCTATGACTGACTTGCTTGGTTCCACACTTTGGGGAAACCATCTGGGAGTCTATGTTCTCCCTCACTTTGGAGCAAAGCTGACCATAGGGATCATCGTGGGGACCAGAACTGTAGTGCAACGGTGGAGCTGCAGCCTTGGATGCCAGCATCCCTAATGGGCCCCAGTTTCTGCTCTAGTTGCTGTGTTTTCAATGCAGTCCCTTGTTAATAATGGCCTGGGGAAAGCAGCAGAAGATGGCCCAAGTGTTTGGGCCCCTACATCCATGTGGAGGGCACATAAGAAGCTGCTGGCTCCTGGCTTTGGATCAGTTCAACTCCAGCTGTTGGTTGAGAAGTAAACCAGTGGATGAAAGAACTCTCTCTCTCTCTCTCTCTTCTTCTTCTTCTGTCTCTCTGTTTTCCTTCTCTCTGTAATTCTATCTTTCAAATACAACAAAATAAATTACATGCCCAATACATTAAAAAATTACATGCCCAAGCCATGTCTTGGTGATTGATATGAAATACTTACTGCTTCTTTCCCACCTGTGGCAGCTGGAGAGGAAGTCTGTGTGAAGAATGAACAGGTGTTGTAAGAGAAGAAGCCTACACACCATATGAGACAGTCCAGGAAAGGCTAAGCAGTGCTGGCCACAGCGACCCTCCCACTAACCTCCTGTCACCAACAGCACTTCTCAAATAGAACTTTCCTTGCTTGCTTCCCAGCTTAAGAACTGGAATGGAATTAAGCCACAGGCAGGGAAAATTCAGAAAACCAGGGCAAATCTCCATGATTTACTTCATGGATTTGCCATAACACAAATTTTCCAATTCAAATTTTTTGATACCTAGAGTTTCTTCCTGTCTCTAGTCCCCAGTCCCCTCCAGCCCCCCATGGACCTGCTTGCCACAATGTTGGAGAGGGGATGACCAGCCTGGGTGATGGTTCCCCTATTCAGTCCCAAGGGGTGGGGGTGGCTCTCAGAGGCATGAGCTCTAAGCCAGGATGGCATTCCAGATGGTGCCTGGCACCAGCAGAGCCTTCCTCCGCTGGCTCATCCCACTGACAGCGTAAAGTTGCTGATTTCTTTGTTGTCCTGAGGCCAGGAGCCAAGCCAGGAACCAAGCCAGGAGCAGATGAGACCCTGTGTCTCTGAAGACTTGCTCAATGCCAGCAGCAGGCCACAGAGGCAGAGAAAAAGGTTTGGGTAGGTAAGGGACTGGGGGCTCTTGTTGCAGACAAGAGGCAGAGGCTGAGCAGGGGGCTGGACCTGTCAGGAGGGTACAGAGGGGTGCAGCAGGTGCCAGTGTGCTACAATACAGGCCTCGAGGCAGACAGGGTGGGCATGGGAAGTCAGGCAGAAAGGTACAGGGGTCTAACTACCTGTTGTTCTCTGAACTGTGTCTACAAGTCAACTGTAAACATGAACTCTTGGGCCCAGCACAATGATTCAGTGGCTAAATCCTTGCCTGCAACGCACCCAGATCCCATTTGGGCACTGACTCGTGTCCACATTGCTCTATCTCCCTTCCAGATCTCTGCTTGTGGCCTGGGAGAGCAGTCGAGGACAGCCCAAAGCCTTGGGACCCTGCACCCGTGTGGGAGACCGGGAAGAAGCTCTTGGCTCTTGCTTCCGATCAGCTCAACTCTGGCCATTGCAGCCACTTGGGGAGTGAACCAGCAGAAGGAAGATCTTTCTCTCCGTCTCTCCATCTCTCTGTAAATTTGCTAATAAAAGTAAAATAAATCATTAAAAAATGAACTCTAGCTTGGGTCCTTCTCTTAATGATATTCAGTTTATTACCATGTAACTTATCAGAGAAAACCAGACACAGCCAAACCTACCAAACACTGAGCCAGAAAAATTCCTCCCTCAATCGTGGCTAGGGATGGATCAGAAAGCAAGCTTGGTTGTGGATGTTATCTGCAGCACATGGAAGTGGAAGATGGGCCAGTGACTGTGGGTTGAAATTGAACACCAGCAACTGAAGCTTTGTATTTAGACACAATAGCCCACTGCCAGCACTGAGCCATGAAGCTCTCAGCCAAGGTCCAGATTTTCCCTTCTAGCATTTGTACTAAGGAAACGGTCAGAAATGCAAGGATGATCTCTTAGGACAACTATCACAAAATTATTCCTGCTTGTAGCCAAAGAACTCACTCAGAGCCTCCTTGGTTATAGACTGGTGGAAAGCATGCATGACGTGAGATTATACAAAGGCAAGGGCTCAGAATTCACGTGAAGTGACTTGAGCTTCTGCCTTCCCTGTTTTCCTTTTTGCAGGTGCATTTCTAACGACAGAACTTGGCTCTCAGCGCCCTCAGCGCTTCGCCTGTGCCTCTGACAGACTGCATTGCTCAGCATACAGGAGGAGCGTGCAGTCCTGTGAATTCTGCCTGCTACCCACCGACTCACAGCACCAATGCCCACTGCTGTACTCACCGTGTTAGCTGGCAGGGTGAAGTTCAGCGAGAATCTCTGCAATAAAAAATGAAATGTGAACACCCCAAGGAATGATGTCCCAACTCCTGATCCTTCTCCCAAACTGGCTGGCCTTGGCAGATTTCCAGAGCAGTCAGTGACCCCCAAGGGTTCAGTCCCCAGAGAAGGAGGAGAGGCCAGGAGCCTGGGTCAGTCTAAATCCCTACCCAGGGTCAGGTTAGATATGTCCAGCACTCCCTCCGCCCAGGTTCCCAGCCAGGACCAGGTGGGAAAACCCAGCAGGGAGGCTCGGGTTCTGTCCGAGGGCTCCTGTCACAACCTGGGTTCTAAATTCTGCTCAAGGAGAAAACCGCATTTAGAAAGTCCTTTGTATTTTCTACTTAGAACAATAAGACTCCCAAGGGGCCTGACTGGACAAGGACACGTGGCTCTTAAAACACCTGTCCAGGAGAGTTACCCTGGGGAAGGCTGGACACCTGTAGGAGTAGAGCCCGGGGAGCCTGGTTATTCCTGGTGGCGGGAAGAGCTGATTTGGCTCCACCCTCCCCACCTAGCTCTGCCTTGCCCCTTCCCCAGGGGCTCCAGAGAACCTGCCTAAGTGTGTACTTCCCTGGGTCACTCCTGCCCAGAGCCCTAAGGACTCTTTTCTCCTCCTGGTCCCTGTCACCCACTTCCTCTTCGTCAGTGTCTGTCTTCCTAGGTGGCTCCTTGCCAAGTACCTACAGGACTTGGGTGATAGCAATGGGCTGACTCTGCCTGGAGCCAGCCCTGGCTTCCTTGGGCTGCTAGCAGGGCCCAGTGTCCACCTCTGGGGCTCTCAGGCCCCGGAGCCCCATCAGCCCTGGCTGATGCCAGCCTGCTGGCAGGGTCCTCTTTCAGCTCCAGCCTCCCTGCCCCTGGGGCCAGCTGAACTCCACCTGTTGATCCTTCCTAGACTTAGTCCTTGTTGTTCTAGAAGCCATGCATTTACCAAGTTGAAAATTACATGTTATCCAACATTAAGGAAATGGCAAAGGGTTGAAGTCCCTGAGAGGATAAGAATCCTAGTAGTTCAGACCTGAGATGCCTCGAAGGTCAATGCCTGCAAATGCTCATTTTACAGAAGAAACCATTTCCAGAAGAGACCCAAGGACCCATCGGCAATAACCCCACTGATAAATGAGGGCTGTCGGGGCCATTCCCAAAACAGGCCACACGGACTCAGTGCGCAGGACTCAGATTCAACCAGCAAAGTAGCCGTGGGGGAAACAACCCTAACACAAGGCCAACACACACTTACTCTGTCTGCTTGGGGTGGGAGGCACCCTGGTGAGTCGACAAGTGAGAAAGCCTTTAGGGAGCCCGAGTGTTTCAGGCACCTGCACTGTGCTCTGTCCTCTGCTCCTTCTCCCAGGGTTATGTGCTCAGACAAGACCATAAGTTGCAATCCTCAGGGACAGCCTGGTGCACTTGTTTGTCTCTTAGCAACAGGAAACCAAGGCTCTAAAATACAAATGGGTTGCCTGAGTCTCACCAGAATCTGGTGACAGTCTGTCATGTGCCCCACCAAGCTTCCCAACACTTGCTACAGATTCTGCAGTTTGTCTGGGGCCCTCTGGCTTCTAGTACTGTGCACCACTTTTTCATGGACAAGGTTGGAGCAAGAATGACATCTGGACCTCTTCAGTACCTTTTGCTCAAGAAACCAGACCACTATCCTTCCTGGGCTAGCACTCACCAAACTCACGGGTGCCACAAAGCCCTTGGTAGTTGCTGCACTGCCAGCTGCCCCGAGCCTTAGCTCATCAGGGTGCTGGCACTGAGGTCAGCAGGCACAAGACAAAGCTCCCTTTAGGGGGATGGCAGGAGACGGGTTGGAGGCAGCAACAAGAGGGCCATCGCACGTGTTGTTTATCAACACTTGTATGATGACAGTTCTGGGCAATTTCAGAAAGACGTTCTTATTTTACAGACACACAGCACAGAGCTCTCATGGAGAAAAAAAACATCAAGTAAAGCTGGGATGAAGCAGACATTGACACAGTGCCCTGTAGAGATACAGCTGAGTATGACAAGGGAGCCTGGGGCTTGCGGCCACCTGCCCTGGACTGCTGACCAGTCTCAGCCATTTGGTGTGGCTTTGTGCAAGTCACCAAACACTCCTGGGCCTTCATTTCCTTCCCTCAAATGTATTCCCCAGGTTCAGGTTTCCCATCCTCCACCAGGAGATCATTAACTCCCCCTGCCCACATCAATGAGATAAGGTCCTTCCAAGCATTGTGATCCCCACAGCCTGGTCAGCACAGAGCTGGGCCTGGGAGCCCACCCGGGAGCAGCAGTATAATCTAGAATGAGCAGCATTTCAAGCACCACACTCGACACAGTCCACCTGCTGCGGATCGCTAGCTCTGTGTGGTCTCCACAGCGTGACTCTGAAGGCACTCCTGGGAGTACAATGGCTGAGTGTCACTTGTCATTCAAGTTTGTGAAGGAGAAGAGGAGTGGCAGGGCAGTAACTCCCTGCCGTGGAGGGTGCATCAGATGCTGAACGCGTAACCTCTCCAGGTGTGGGAATCTGGATCAAGTCAGGGTTTCAGAGGCTTCTAGCTCAGAAGTGGTGTGGATCAGGGCAGATCCCAGGTGTTATGCCTGGACTCCATATTTAAAAGATTCTCTACAGATGTGAGCTCATGCGAATTTCTGTTTCGGTGTCTGGTTTATCTCACTAGCACGATGTTCTCCGGAGATATCCATGTTGTGGAAAAGTCAAGATCTCCTCCTTTTTAAAGACTAACAGTATTCCAGTATCTATCTAGTTGTCTATCATTACCTTCATATTTATTATCCATCTGTCATCTATCTCAACCACCTATCATCTGTCACTTAATGAATTGTCTGGCTATGTCTATTTCACAAGAAATAGAATTTTTAAGCCATTTTTAAGCCCCAGACACATGGGTTCCATCCACAAGTTTTTCATTTAAAAAAAAAAAAGTCACCATTTCTGTTTTTCCTCCTAACTTGCAATTTTAATTTGATCAAATCACAGCCAAAAATGCATCAGACATCAGTAAAAAGGGCTAAATATTTGTGATGTGGTTCTAAGTATGATAACGTAGCAGAAGGGACATGAAAAAAACCACAAAGCATCATTGATGAGACCCACACTTCGAGGAGGAAAGGAATATAAGGCAAATATCTACTCTGCAAAGTAAAATCTTAATATCAGAATTTAAAATGGGATCAGCAAATGGAAGTGGAAAAATAATTAGCACTTCTACATAGGAAAATAATGAGAGACCAAGCCGCTGGTTTTACTGTCATTGTCCTCTGAGGGTACAGTTAAGTTTGGTTGAGTTTGGAGATGTGAGCTCTGAAGGCCTGGGGAATGGGTTTTAGAGAGAGAGAGAAATTGAGATCAGGTGGAGAAAAGCTGCTAGCTCTCACTCACCATTTCTGCCAGCCTTGCCAGGGCCTTCTCCTAGGCAGTTCTCCCAAGAGCACAGCCGTGGCCAGCTCCTTCCTGGCCGAGGTCGTTGGCTGGTGCCTCCCATCTGCAGGAGCAATCAGCTGGGGGAGCCGAGTGAGAGGTGGTTCCCAGAGAGTCCGGCCAAGCCATGTATGGTCAGGGGAGTAGCCAAGACCTTGGCCCATCCCTCGGGAAAGAGCAGCCGGGGTCACTTACCCTCCCCTTCATTTTCCGTCATCTTACCTTCCAGGCCACTTGGCTGGTGACGCCTCCATGTCAGCCAGCCTGACAGTCTAGGGGGCGGCTGCAGTCAGCAAGCAGCTCTTTGGAAACAACAGGTTCCAAAGTCTGAGGCTGGCTGCTCTGTGCCCAGTGCTCTGCATCAACGCTCATCCGTTCCTGGGCCAGGAGTCTGTGTGTTAGCAGCTTCAGTGCAGGGGAACGAGGGGGCGTGCTACAGCCCACTCCGTGTGCATGGACACTGCAGGGGCAGCACATTCACCAGCCAACCAGCGCAGCCCTTACATCCCGGGTGGGCACTGCCTAGTTTTTGACTCCTGTTCACATTTTTAAAATGCGGATCCCTCTCTCCCTGTGTGTGTGCTTATGTGTGTATATGTGTGTGCTTGCCTTTCAAATAAAGTGAAGATAGGGGTTGGGGTGATGGCTCAATTGGCTAATTCTTTACCTGCAAGTATCGGCGTCCGATATGGGTGCTCCACTACCCACCCAGCTCCCAGCTTGTGGCCTGAGAAATTACCCACGTCCCTGTAGCCCTTGACCCTTTGTGCTCTAATCAACTATGTAAATATTGTCAAAATAAAATAATAATTTTTAAAAATGATCAGTGATTTGCCAACAACACAATTACCACCAGTGAGCCAGTTATTTAAGTGAGAACTCCCGCAAGAGGAGTTAAGGCGCAGCGCGAGGAGAGAGCCACTGACATGAATGGGAGGCTGTTCCTTCAGACGGCTCTGGGAGCTCCTGGACAGGATAGACTGTGAAGGCATGGGGCCAAGGCAAGCCCTGGCCAAGTGCACCGCAAACATTAAAGCCTGCAGCCTTGGTGGACTCCCTGGACCGGAAGGAGGCCAGTACTGCTGGTGCGACACAAACTCAGGACAGAGCACGTTCAACGGCTTGATGGTGCGGGTGGGACAAGGCAAGAGCTCCTTTCTTAGAATTCTGGAGACTTTGGGGGGCTTTGGGGAGAGAGGTAGGCAGAAACTACCTGATGGAGTTTGTGCTCATCTGGCCAGGGGAGGAGAGGGAGGTGAGCAGAGTGCAGGTGAACTCCAGGTGGCTCTGAAGGGTGCATTTGTGACTTATCACAGGGGTAGAGTCGGAGAGACTTGATGGCAGAAAAACCAACGGGTCCAGGAGGAGAGAGAGAGGGAAAAGGAGACAGCAGAAGCCAGTCAGCTCCTGGGACTGGGGCGAGGCAGGGGCCAGGGTCAGCGGCTGGGGTTGGACCCGGGGAGGAGAAGATGCTGTTTGTTCTGGGGGAGAATGCTGGGGAGACAGATTTGGAGTGCAGGGAAGCAGGACTCTGCTGTTTCCCCCTTAAACTTGAGAAATAGAAGTTTTCCAGGTGGAGCGGCCAAGTGGGCGATTGTATAAAGGCAGCTTGAGGTTGCAGGGTGGAAGAACAGGGCAGGTGTGCATTGGCAGCAGTCAGCCTACGGAGGGGGTTAAAGCCACAGGTGTACAACCTCCAGTCACAGAGCAGAGGGGTGTGGGAGGGTTAGGAGCCTGGGGCAGGAGGTGAGCCAGCCAGGGAGCCTGAGCAGGCAGAACAATCAGGTGGGTCTAGGCTTCCAGGGGAGAAATGCTTCGAGATGAGGGTGTGGAGATTGGTTGTTCACCTGCTGCTGAGAGGTAGCCAGAGCCAAGATCAGAGTTGGTGACCAGGACAAGAGCAGCTGCTGGCACAGAGGAGGGAAAGTTTGCCTTTATTGAATGGCTTTGCCAGCCCAGTTGCACATCTGGATCACCTGGGTGGAGGACTTTTGAGGACCCCATCTTCAGAGACTCTGGCCCAAGGCATCCCCAGGGAAGTCCCAAACAAACGCAGGTATGAGAAGCAGTGTGCTAGTCAGTGGCCAGTCAGGTGCCAGGCCCCATGCATGGCACTGTGCAGGGCCAGCATTCCTGATTCCACAGGGTCACCGAAAAGCAGCTACGAGGACCCAGGGGTCCCCAAGTCATGACCACAATGTCGTCCAGAGACACCTGTGCCATGTCCCGGTTGCCCCTCTAGACGTTGCCCAGGCTGTCCACCTGGGCCAGGCCTGAGACAGCTGGAGAAGGAACGTCCTGAATGGGTGAGAGATGGGGCCACCAACTCTGTGCCTCTTTAGGCATTTGTAATTTTATTTTTTAAAGATTTATTTTATTTTTATTGGAAAGTCATATATACAGAGAGGAGAAGAGACAAAGAGGAAGATCTTTCATCCTTTGATTCACTCCTCAAACAGCTGCAATGGCCCGAGCTGAGCTGATCCCAAGCCAGGAGCCAGGAGCTTCTTCTGGGTCTCCCATGCGGGTGCAGGGTCCCAAAGCCTTGGGCCGTCCTCGACTGCTTCCCCAGACCACAAGCAGGGAGCTGGACGGGAAGCAGGACCGCCGGGATTAGAACTGGCACCCATATGGCATCCTGGCACATGCAAGGTGAGGACTTTAGCTGCTAGGTTACCATACTAGGGGCATTTGTAATTTTAAGGCAGATTTATGTATTTATTTACGAGAGAGAGAGAGAATATCTTTCCCCTGTTAGGTTAGTTCCCATGGCTGCAACAGATGGGGCGAGGTTAGACCATCCATGTTTCCTGTGTGGATGCAGGAACCAAGTCCTTGATACATTCTCCATTGCCTTCCGAGGTGCGACAGTAGGAAGTCGGGTCAGAACCAGAGCAGCCAGCACATGAACTGGCACGCATAGCTGACGCCGGCACCGCAGGCAGCGGCTGAACCACTTGTACTGCATACCCAGCCTGATCATATTTGACACCATTCAAACTCATACAGACACAATCATGTGGATGGTCTGCCAAGAAATGGCTGGCTTGTCCATTCTCAATGTCAGGTGGCAGTCTGAGTCTCTTGGTTTCTATAACAAATATCATGGGCTGGTAGCATGTGAGCCACCAAGATTTCTGTCTCAGAGCTGTGGGGCTGGAAAGTCAGGATCAAGCTGCTGGCAGGTCCGTTGTCAGTGGGGTCGGCTTGCTGGTCCGTAGACAGCTGTCTCCTTGCTGAGTCCTCAAGGTGGAAGGGCGGGGGGGGGGTGGGGGCGGCTCTCTGGAGGCCATTCCAGAGGCGGGGCTAATCCTCCATGGTGCAACCACCCCCTAAAGGCCCTTGCTTACTTTATCACCTGGGGGGAGTTAGGATTTCAGTAACAGACACAAACACTGTCTGTTAGGGTGGCCTTATTCTGATTTTCAGAAATCTTTGTCTAAAATGTCTACGTTGGGGCTGGCCTTATGGTATGGTGGGTAAAGCTTCCTCCTGTGATGCTGGCATCCCAAACAGGCGCCAGTTCAATCCCTAGCTGCTCCACTTCCAACCCGGCACCCTGCTAACGCACCTGGGAAAGCAGCAGAACATGGCCTGAGTAATTCAGCCACCACATTTCAGAACAGCTCAACCCTGGCTGTTTTGGCCATCTGGGGGAATGAATCAGTGGATGGGACCTCTCGCTCTTTCAAATAAATAAAACAAACGATACACTCCTACACCCCGTTTGCTGTATTTGATCAAAGGACCAGTCTATCAGGTTCTCCCCTGCCAACCGGGAAGAGGTGTGCAGTCTCTGGGTTAGACCCCTAGGGGGCTGTTACTCCCAGCCTGCAGCAACAAGCAGAAAGGGGGGGCATCTTACAGGAGCCTTGACCCTTCGACTTTCTGTGTTAGGTGACAGATGGAGTCTTCAGGCACGTGGTCAGGAAGAGAAGGGAAAATGGTGGGGTGGGTGTCGGAAGTGATGGACAAATGGAGACGTGCCACTGTCTTCTTAGGAGTCAGCTTGTCAGAATTCCATCCAAGGAAGGGCACAGGGTGACAGCCCTCTTTAGCTCTGCCTGTGTCTTCTGAGCACCACAGGGGACTCTGCCCTGGTGCTGGGCACTTGGTGGGCACCCAGCACACAGGAGAAGGCCAGGAGAAAGTGCCCGGGTCTCATGGCTGAGGAGTTTCTGCTACTTCCATGTGAGAACTAGTAGTAAGTGTGCAAGCCTGGGACGCATGAGCAAGCCTGTGTTCTTTAATAAACCCATTTTGTCTAGACAGATGCAAACTAGTTCTTTCCCATCTCCTCTTTGAAACCGATATTGATTTGTGAAATGTAAAATTATACAAAATAAAAACTAAACTGTAATTAGAGGTGACACTTGAGCCAATTTTCTTTTTTTTAAAAAAAGACAGTTTGTAGGCATTTGGGATTATGGTCCAGGCTGCAAAGGAAGCTATAGACCCAGGTGCTGCTCCCTGGGGTGCACCTGCTCAGGAATTCAACAATGACAGTGCTGAGACCTAGGCAAGCATCATCGAGGTACCAGACCGAGGGGGGAAGCCCAATGCAGCCTCACTGGCCAGTAGGATTTTCCAAATTATTTCAATGAACTGAACTCACCACGAGCAAGGAGAAACTTAAGAGGGAAAAAGGGAAGGAGAAATAGAAACTCAGAGATGGAATACTGTATCATTGCACAGCCTCATGGCCTCTGCTTGGAGAAACTCCACTGGCCAAGACCAATCCCTGCCCAGGACCCAGGTTCTGGGCTCAGCTACACCAGACCGGATGTGGAACAGGTCTCAGTTTCACAGGCTGTTCTGCGATGCATTCCCTCCTCTGGGCCCTCTGTGACATCCTCCACAGTCCAGCTCCCAGGACAAAGCAAGCTGAGGCACCCTGCCCTGGGCAGGCTCCTGGGTCTTGGTTCTGAGCAGATTTTCTCTCATGCAGCCAGCCAGGGCACTCATGGTTGCAGCTGCCTAAATCTGCCCTGTGTGTGTGGGAGGAGTGGCCCAGCCCGGACAGCCACATCAGGCTTGCCCTCTATTGAGGCGTCGCTTACAGGAGTCCTAGTGCAAGGTGTTCCTGGAGGCCCCGTGACACACAGTGTTACAGCCACACCATGTCAGTGGCTGTAACACGGCGGACTGTCAGCTTTCAGAGACAACAGTATCCGTGTCTCAGGAGGGGGACAAAACCAACACCCGTGTTGCTCTCTCTCACGGACCCCGGGGGCGTTTGTTGCTCTGATTTCCACACCTCAGGATCAGACCCACAGAGCTTCCCTGCCTCAGGGCTGAGACCCATGATGGTCCACCTGATGGAACCCATTCCAACTTCAGCTCTGACAGCCAGGGAGAGGCACAGGAAATCTGTGCCGATTCGCCAGAGAAAGGGTCCAGACTACCAGGACGTGTGAGAGCTGGGCCAGGTACTGCTGTGCAGCTGTACATGAGCACAGGGGCTGGATCTCAAGTCAGAGCTGAGGAAGTGGCGTGACCATCTGGAGACTCTCAGATGATGGCCAAGGCTGGGGGCCTGCATGGCAGAGCCACAGCCAGCAGCTGGCATTGAGCTCCCTGTACCAAATAAAGCTCAGCCTTGGCACACAGACACACATATACACAGATGTACATATTGTTAATATCAATACTTTGTTTTAAGGAAAAAAAATATTCCCATGCACTCCCTTTACCCTCCTTGGTCTTATGGTAGCTCTTCCTCCCCGCGGTCACCTTAGTCAGACGCAGTCCTCTGCAGGCATGGTCTGACCTTGAGAAGGTGGGCTCTGGGGCCCGTTCCAAGCACATGGTTCAGAGTGATGAGTTGTGGAGCTTGGAGCTATCTAGGTTCTGGTGCTGCCCCATGTTCAAGACCAACCAAACAGGGATTGCGGTTATGTAAACATTAAAGTTATTTCCACATAAATACTCTTTTAAAGCTAACATACCACAGCTTTTAGCTCATAATGCCCATAGATGCCTTAACGAAATGCCATTCAAAACTACATCCGTGTTTAAATTATACCTTGAGGTGCTAGAATTATGTAAACATCATCTTCTATACTTCCCAAGAACAAGTGCTGAGTGTGGGAGATTCTGACTGCAAGTGGCTGATCGAATGCTGGCCCCTCCCGTGCGACCCCATCACAGTTTTCAACAGTGTCCACCCGACAAGGGACCCGAACCAGTATCTCCACCAAGATGTGTCTGCGCATCTCGCAAATGCCAAGGGTGGGCAAGGGTCTCTGCAGCAGGTGCCTACAGCGCTGGAGGAAGAAATGTTCTTGAAAGCTCCGAGTGCAGACAGAGCCTTCCCAGTGAGGCTGCCAGAAAGGGAAGAAAAATCAGGATGGACCACGCTGTTCTCTTCTTGGCCAGCAGGGGGCGCCCTGCAGGAACGCACACAGATGCCTTCATCTCCCGTGCAGGTAGAGGTGGGGTAGTCCGAGAGGTCAGAAGGACGCAGGGAAAAGGCTTGAGGGCGCCTGATGTGGCAATCACTCTCAGGTCCAGCATATGGAATGGCTTGTTCAGCCTGGGTGGCACATCCTTGGCAGAGAAAAACCAAGTGTGTGGCTGCAGCCGCAAGGAACCAGTCAGCCACAGGCAGCCGTTTGTCGCCACTGCCCAGTGCACGAGGCCGGGCTAAGAGGCCAGGGACAAGCACAGCCTGGGTGGTGGGCTGTCACTGAAGCCCACAAGTGCTGACGCTGTAAATGGAACCAGAAGAACACGTCTCACCCCCTTGTCAGCCAGACATACCTGTACGTTCCACTAAATAGATGCCTCTAAGACTGAGTGTTCGAGGAAAAAATATTGTCTATGGTTTTAGGGCTGACTCTCAAGGTGCAATAATTTTTTTTTTTTTTGTAAAACAAAACAAAGCAAAAACCAAACACAAAAGCCACACCCCCAGTTCTGTCTTTCTGGCACCCGGACATCATTTTCTCATGTGCAGGGCGTCCTGGAACTTGGTGCTGGTGTACCGGCCATGGAAACCCTTCTTGCTAATGGTGTCGTCTGTGTGGAACCGGATCATCAGGGAGTCCCCTGCGGAGTAGATCTCTTCCAGTGGCTGAGGAGAGGCGAGAGGAAAGCCAGGTGTCAGCTGGCTGCCATGGGGCAGGACCTCACCAAGCGGCACAGGAGGGCCACCGTGGCTGGGAGCGACCTCTGGCCCCAGGCCCCGCAGGGCAGCCAGCATGCAAATCCTGCTCCATACAAAATTCGGGGTTGTGCTTTTCCAAAGAAGAGTTCCATTGCATAGCTCAGATGCCAAGAGAGTGATTTGGGCTTTTCAGGGAACTGATTCCCAGGCTGTGTTGGCCTCTACCTCCCTCCCATGCCACCGCCTGAATCCCGGGGGGCCCTGCCCTGACATGCCCGGGGACTCACCCCGGAGCCACAGAAGCGGCCCAGCCGGGGCGCAGAGCTGTCATAGCCATCATAGGCCTCCATGTAGTCGTAGCTGCAGTCGGCCTCTTCCTCCACCTCGAAGGTCCGGAAGACGAGCTCCACCCCGTAGCCGTCCTCCGCCACGATCACCCACTCGCAGCGGGCCTGGCTCGGGTAGTTGTTGTCCCCAAACTGGGCATGGGAATAGAGCTCTTTGGTCTGCACGTCGGCCTTCAGCCTGCCCCCACACTCTGGAGCAGAAAGAGAACGGAGGTGCTACCTGGGACCCCACTTGCCTGGGTAACAGGGGTAAGCACAGGTCCCTGGAGGTGAGAGGGTGTCCCAAACTGGCCAGGGTCCCAGGCTGGAAGCCTAACGGCTAGAATTCCTGAGCATGGGACTGAACACAGCTTGCCACTCCTTACCAAAGGACGTTTGCCACCCCCTGCGTCTTACTCCCTGAAGCACTCACACCGGCCGGGCCGGCTTGCTGCAATGTGCAGCTTTGGCCCACAGAGGGCGGCAAACGCACACGAGAACTCCAGATGTGTGCTCAGCCGCCCCAAGCTTCAAAAGGTCTGGGCTGGCCCTGCTCTTGCATTTGTGAGAAATGGCCATCTTAGAACTCCCTGTGGATCTGTGCTTCAGGCTTTGGGCTTGTCCTCTGTAGCCTGGACCTCTGGCCAGCCTGAATCCCACCCCACTCTGTGTCTCACTGCTGGAGTCCACATATGATAAAGCAGATGGACCATAAGCCATGAAAAGAGCTGGCACCCACCATGATCTGCACCACCTCTGGGGGTAGGGCACTCACGTCCAGTCTGCATCTGTCTGATTGGCCATGGGGAGCTCTGGGCCCGAGGCAGCTCAGGGTGTTTAGGTTCCCACTCCTCCACTGCCTGATCCTCCACGATCGAGGCCCCTACACACAGCTGTATCTGGTCCCAGCTGGTGCTCTTGCCCACCCAGCTGAGGTGGTGATAGCCTTGGGTTCCCAGCCCTGGCAGCTGCAATGCCCACTGTGGTGCCCTTATTAATCCTCTTCCAATATTGACTCTGGGTGTGCCTCACTTCACCTGCTGGGCCCCTGACACACCTCAGGCAGCCTCCTTCCTGGCCTCTGACTGCAGGGAAGAGGGTTAAACGCCAGTCAGTGGGTTTCCAACTTCTCTGGGAGGAGCCAGAGCTCCTGAAGGAGCTTAAGAAGGTTCCAGGAGCAAGGAGCACTCTCTCTGCTGAGCAGGGCAAGCCAGACCCACTAAGGATGCTGGGGGATGTTTTGCTTGACCTGTCAGAGTTTCCAGCACTGCCCAGTGGAAAAGCAAATGCTGGAGGAGCAGGTGGCTGTGCAGGGCATAGAATGCCCACATCCCATACCAGGCTGTCTGGATTTGTGTCCCAGGTCCACTTCCGGTTCAGCTTCCTGCTCAGGCTTGTCCTGGGAGGCAGTAGCGATGTCTGTAGTTGGCCAGTGCCCGCTGTCCACACGCAGAGCCCAGCTCCTGGCACTGGCCTGATTCAGCCTCAGCTCTTGCGGGCATTCAGGAGGTAAACCAGCAAATGGGAGATCTCTCTGTCTCTTTGATTTTTAAATTAAATGACTAAGGGGCTGGCGTTGGGGGTCCAGGGGTTAAACCGCTGTCCAAAATGCTGGCATCCCTGAGTGCCAGCTTGGTTCGCAGCTGCTCTGATTCGGCTCATCGCTAACGTACCTGTAAGAAGCAGTAGAAGGTGGCCCGGGTGCTTGGGCTCCTGCCTCCCACACGGAAGCCTCACACAGAATCCCTTAGTGGCCATTCGAGGGCGTGAACCAGCAGAGAGAAAATCTTCGCCTTCTCTTTCTGGCACTTTGCCTTTCAAAAGCTTAGGATGAATCTTTTTTAAAACCCCAGCTAATGAACACTGTGGGGAAGGGGCCGTTGGCACGATCGCCGTGATCATGATGTCAGGCTGGGCACCCCAGAAGCTGAGGTGCCTCCAACAGCCCCCTGCTCCAAGGCCAGGAGCAGCATCAGAGTCACACACTTCCTAGGACCAGTGATGACGTTTCCATGACTACAGAGCAGTCCATTTTCCTGCTGACCTTCTTCTACTTAGCAAAACAGTCCCTAGACTACAAGCGGCTTTCTCCAAAGGACCCAACAGAATGGCTGACATTCTGAGAGGGGCTGTAGCGGGTGGGGGCGGGGAAGAGCGGGAACAGAAGTGATGTCACTTTGCAGAGCTGGTCCCCACAGGGTGATAAGGACTACTCGACACCACCCAGCACGTGGGAGGGTTAGGCAGCCCAGAGCAGCCGGATTGCCGATGCAGTTTTATAGGGAGGAAGGAGAAAAAAGAAATGGGGCACCAACAAAAGGTTGCCCACCTTGCATTTTGTCAGTCAAGGACATCAGAAGAGAAAACCCTACTTCTCCCTGTGTTTGCTTACATTTCATGTTCACACTCCCTGCCCCTAGACAGTCACAGCCACAGACAGACCTGGCTCTCTGCCATCGCCTGCTCCTGGCGAGGGCGCTCCTGGCCGCGGCTGGCAGCGGCTGCCCCACAGCCCTGCAGCCCCATACCTGTGCTGTGCACTGCCTGGAAACCTGTCCTTTGCACCGAGGCATCGGAGTAAAAGCCAAGGAACAGGCTGCTGCCCGAGGCCACCACGGGCGCTGGCTTCTTGCTGCCACAGAAGCGGCCGAGGAGGGGGGCCAGGCTGTCGGGGCCGTCATACACGTCCAGGTGGTCATAGGCACACTCCTGGTGTTGCTCGATCTCAAACGTGTTGAACGTCTGGGGACAGAGGAGCACGCAGTCAGGCAAGGGCCTGGCGCAGCCAGGGGTGCAAGCCAGGTGGGCACGCAGGGACGTCTATGGGTTTTGGGCCCGGAAGCAAAGCTTTCGAGCTATTGGGATTGTGGCTGCCTGCAGAGGCACTGCAGGGGCTCCAGAAGCCGAAGTGACTGTCACCTGCCCGGCTCTGTGTTCTTGCATCCTGATCCTGGGAGCCAGCCATCGGCTGTGCTCAGGGTGCACAGGCCTCCCACCTGTGCCCTTCATATCCCCTAGCTGTGAGGACACTGGGCAGGGAGGCAGCAATGGCCACCCACAGGCCCGGCAGTGAAGCCTTGACTCACATGGCCTTGGAGCACAGAGAACATCGCTGAGGCCCATGGAGCCCCCGCTGCTCCCTGTTGGCATCTCACGGCGGCCAGCTGCAGCCTTTCCATGGCCAGCGCTTTCACACATTTCTTCACTCAACCCTGGTAAGACTGTGCACAAGGAGCTCCCACATTCCCTGATGTCCCCTTCACTCAGGCCAGCCTGGGGTGCACGCAGCATGGCCCAGGCACCACGCCTCCACGCAGCCCAGCCTGGGGTGCAGGCCGCACAACCCAGGCACCACGCCTCCACGCAGCCCAGCCTGGGGTGCACGCAGCATGGCCCAGGCACCACGCCTCCAAGCAGCCCAGCCAGGGGTGCAGGCAGCATGGCCCAGGCACCACGCCTCCAAGCAGCCCAGCCAGGGGTGCAGGCAGCACAGCCCAGGCACCACGCCTCCAGGCAGCACAGCCTGGGGTGCAGGCAGCATGGCCCAGGCACCACATGCCTCCAGGCAGCACAGCCTGGGGTGCAGGCAGCATGGCCCAGGCACCACGCCTCCACGCAGCACAGCCTGGGGTGCAGGCCGCACAGCCCAGGCACCACATGACTTTACGTGAAGCTTGGGAAGACTGAGCAACACAACTTCAGGGGAGAATTTGCATAATCTAGTCTCCTACAGTTAACTGGGGGCGGGGCGAGGGGGAACCAAGTTGTAGAACATGAATGTTAAAATTGTTAGTAAAGTAGGAAAAAAAAAATCTGTATTTCCCCTGTGCCTACACATAAAGAGTGTGTGCAGAGGAAATTTCTAGAAGGATTCACAAGAAAATATGGAGCAGGAATTTTCCAGAGTGGAAGTGGAGGGGAGCAGGGACCTTGGGTTTCCCAATCCTCTTTGGAGGTGATGTGTATTTCTTATTCACCAAGACCAGATTGTTTTTACAAAAATGTAACCCTGGGCATAATGGAGCCTCAAACAGCACGGTGGGTGGTGCCCCCCCGGGGACCATGGAGAACAGGTGTTACAGTAGTGCTTTTATGTGTCCATCTTTTTGTGTGGTGGGCCTCGTTCTCACGCTCCTTTTCTGCATCAGAAGCCCCCTCCAAAGGCTCAGTTGCCTTCTCCCCAAGTCAGCTGCCAAGTGGCAAAGCAGAGCCTCAAACTCCGATCTGCCCATCCATCCAGCCCTCGGGTTCATCTACGTTCTTAGTAAAACCACAAAATTCAACTCACGAGCTTCACCCTGTGGCCAGCAGTGGACGAGATGTTCCAGGTACACTCTTTGCGGCTGGGGTACTTGTCGGGCCACTTGGGGCTCGCCAGGGTTCCCTCGGCACTGCTGATCTTGTGTGCACAGCCAGCTGAGGGGTGCAGGAGGGAGACAGGTCAGTCACCTGTGGGTAGCCTGTGGGTAGCACCACAGGTGTTCTGGGTCGTTATCAAGGTGGAGGGTGGAGCCATCCGCAGTCCTGAGTGTCCCGGTAGGGCAGGCACCTCGGTCTCCCTGAGACAACTCCACTGCCTTGCTGACGGTGGCTCAGGGGCCAGCTGGATGGCTCATCCCCCTGGGGGAGGAGTACAGCCCCTGAGAGCAGCTGTCATCCCAGCTGTACCATCTACAGCCTATGGGGCTCCAGGACAAGTGCCTGTATTAACCACAGGGGAGCTGAGCTTGTCAGGACGGTATGCTGATGTTCAGGGCTTGGAGTGTGAGCACTCGCAGCCACTTGCATCAGCTCCGGGACCGTTTCCTCTGGACCTGCCATGGTGCTCCCCAGCACAGGAGGCCCCATGACATGCCCCACAACTGGCATTTTCACACAGTAAAATTGGTTTAGGGAGGGGTCAGTGTCTGGCTGGTAAGGGGTATGTGGCTAGGACTTGAGCCCAGCCCGTCACAGACTAGGAACCATGGGACCATAGATAGTAAACCCCAGGCAGCTTCAGGGCAAGATGGCAGGTGGAGGCAGCAGCTGCCAGAATGTTCTAAAGAGGGCTTGTCCTACTCAGGGCCAGTCCCTACAGCCAGGAGAACAGGTGCCAAGGATTTTGAGCTTCAGCCACAGGAGTCTGTGCTCTTGTGTCCTTTGCCCTATCTGTGCAGACTCCACGTGAGCCTAAGCAGGGTTTATGCCCCTCCTGTCCTCTGCCCCAGTCATCCTTCCTTCCACATTCTGCCCGCTTCCCTACCCACCCATGTGCCTGAGCACTACAGTGCTGCTTGCGGGGCTGGGCTGGCTGGGCAGGTTACACCTGCCACAGTAGAACCACTAGCCCATCTTTCACATTCCACACTCCCACCCCACACTGCTCCCACTGCCAAAGTCCCTGACTCCAAGGGGTTTACCCTGGTGAACTCATTTTGCCAGGTTCTGTGGCCTGGGCCAAGGCCAGGGAGGAGCGGAGGCTTTTATGTTTATCGCAGAGGCTCAGACCCTCTTCTGTGGGCAGAGGAAACACAGACAGAAAGCTCCCTCCAGAACGATTAGGCCACCTGGCCTGCAGAGTCCCCAACAGTGAATGCAGCAGGCAGCAAAGCATTTCCCAAGTTCCCTGACTGGGTAGGTAATGGCATGGCCCAAGATGCTGGCAGCCCTGGCATTCAAGTGTGTAAGGTGCACCAGGTCATCCAAAACAGCTCCGGGGAATTCTTATTCTTGTAATGTTCACAAAGATAATAACGAAGGGGTACAGGCCGCCCCCTTTTGCAACAGAAAGAGGGGGCTCGGAGAGGCCCAGTTACCTGGCCAAGGACACTCTGCTGATGAGTGGTACAACCAGGACAGAGACAGCGGAGGAGTGAGCTGAGCTGGCTGCTCTGGGGAGAATGGCTCCCAGGAGCCACAGCAGGTGTGCAGGTGTGTGTGAGCAGGAGTGGGCTCCTGCTGCAGGGTTAGAGCCCCAGGGCAGTGGGAGAGGGCCACGCACACCACCCTGATGCTGCCTGCGCTGCAGGACCCCACGGGGCAGCCTCACCCTCCTTGCAGTCGTGGCCGTCGTGCAGCCGGTAGCCGTTCCTGCAGCGGCACAGGTAACTGCCGAACGTGTTCACACACTCGTGCTGGCAGCCACCGTTGTCCTGGGCACACTCGTCCTTGTCTGGGGAGATGGCAGAGGGCACTCTCCTGAGAGGACTCATCTACAAAGGGGCGCCCCTCTCTGTTCCACTGGGAGCGCCCCAGAGCCTGCTTACCTGAGAAAAAGTGGGCCCGGAAGCCGCGTTTGCAGACTGTGTTGTCGGACTTGAACTCCACGCGCATGTTGTTGCCCTGTGAGGTGATGACCTCGGGCGTCTCCCCGCCGCAGAACTTGCCATGCAGCCTGGAGTCGGGGGACAGGCCGCTGCGCACCTCCACGAAATCATACTTGCACACCTGCAAGGGAGTATGGTGGGGAGTGGCCCCAGGACACTGCCTTGTCCTTCCTGGGAGCTGCACTGGGCCAAGGGGTCACACGAGCTCTGCCAGGAACACAGCAGAGGGATCTCTTTGATTCTGCTATACTGGGGAACAGGGGTTCCTGGCACTCCAGGGCACGAAGTCCCTGTAACGTTGCACCTGCCTCTGCTGGTTCTGTATACTGGGCTGCCCCTGAGGCTCTGCTTGCAGAAAAGGAGAGGAGGAAGGAAAGTCTGAGCGCTAGACACAAAGCAACTCTGTCGTTTATTCACACAGAGAAACAGAAGCTCAGAGAGGGAAAGACATTCCTCCCAAGTCACACAGCTCAACCGGCTGTGTAGAGCCAGGGCTACAATCCACATTGCCTGCTGTAGCACTGACTTTTCCATGTGTCAAGGTCACTGGCATTGGGCTCTCCAACTGGTAGCAAAAAGGCCTGACTTGTTGGTCGGTCAAGTATAAACCAGGCCGGTGATGTTTTAGAGCTGAGAACCTCAGCTTGGTAGGGGAGAGACAGGCCATGAAGAGGAGGCTGTGTGCCCAGGCATGGGGGGTAAGTGGAGGGCACACTCCAAGCCTAGGTGTGGCCAATGGGCATGTGAGACTGGCACCTGCACCTTGGTTGACTGGGTTATCCATGACCACCTGTGCAAAGGAGAAGGCTGTCTAGGGTGCCCAGAGAACCTGCAGCCACCAAGAGGGGGCAGTGCTATCTTGACCACCTCCCACCCCGCAGCACCTGTCTCCTGAATCTGTGACGAGAGGGCAAGAGGGACATGTGCGTGAAGGCTGTGCCCTCCCTGCTCTGTGCTGCTGAGATCCACTGAACTGTATTGTGACTGCAGCTAGAACCACCTCCCTGCCTGCCCAGCCCTCCCAGGTACCCCTATGTCACCGCACCCACAGCGTCACCCATCCACCACTACCACCCCCCGCCCCCGGGCGGAAACTTACGTCATTGCCTTCCAGTTCAAACACCTCGAACTGCAGGGAGATCCGGTACTGAGCAGGGGCCACCACCTGCCACACACAGTTCTTGTTTGTGGGGTACTCCTTGGGCCAACCGGGGCTGGTGATGGTTCCATTCAACTTGGTGATGAAGCCGCCACAGGCCGCTGCACGGGGCGGGGGCGGGGACACATGGCACACACACGCATGCGCGTCAAGAGACTGAGGCTTCCCTGAGCAGCAGCAAGCTCTGCTCTCCAACAGTAGCACATTTTCTTTCTTTCTTTTTTTTATAATTGTTTTCTGGATAAGCAACCTCCCCCAGTCTAACAGTTTTCGCCTAAGGATTTGCAGAGGCGGAACTGAGGACAAAAGTCTTAACCACTTTCAAGAACGGTGGCTGTGGACTTGACCCATCCTCTAGTCAGGCTCTGCATGGCTTGGGCCGAAAGAGAGTCAGAAATGCAAGGACGAGGCCAGTCAACATCCCACGTCTGTCTCTCACTTCACAGCCAGCCACCTGCCCCATCTCTGCCCCTCCCTGCACTCCATCTCCCTCCAGCTGGGAAGACCAAGCACTGACCTTCGCATGTCTTCTTGTCGGTGGCCAGCTCATAGCCAGGGTCGCAGGTGCACTTGTAGCTCCCCAGTGTGTTCACACAGCGATGCTCGCACCCACCGTGGTCTGGCCAGGAACACTCATCCACCTCTGTCGCAAAAGGAAGGTGAACTGAGATCAGTTGACACAAAGCCATTGGTCCATGTCCCCCAAACTCCACATCCCAGGGAGTCCTGAGCCAGCATCTCCTGAGAATAAGAGTGGCTCCTGCTGACCACCTCCAAGGAGTCCAATGTCAGCAGCTGAACCTGTTGATCAGACGAGGGCGCCTCTGAAGCAAGACTAGGGCTGAGCCTTCGGCACGTTCACAGGGCTCCACACCTAAGAGCTGATCAAGTTTTCTCTTTTTTTAAGATTTATTAATTTTTTATTGGTAAGTCGTCTATTACAGAGAGGAGGAGAGACATAGAGAAAGATCTTCCATCTGCTGGTTTACTCCCCAAGTGGTCACAATGACTGAAACTGAGCTGATCTGAAGCCAGGAGCCTCCTCTGGGTCTCCCATGCAGGTGCAGGGTCCCAAGGCTTTGGGCAGTCCTCGACTGCTTTCCCAGGCCACAAGCAGGGAGCTAGGTGGGAAGCAGGGTTCCTGGGATTAGAACCGGTGCCCATACAGGATCCTGGTGCAGGCAAAGTGAGGACTTCAGTTACCATGCCAGGCCCAAAGTTTCTACTTTGGTAATGTGGATTTTTCTTTACAATTATTTGAAACAGTCAAAGATCACTGGGTCACTCCCCAGATGCAAGAGCCACGCTGGGCCATGCTGAAACCGGAGCCTGGAACTCTAAGGACCCAGCTCCTTAAGCTAGCGCTTTCAGACTCCCAAGACACACACTAGCAGGAAATTGGAATTGGGAGCAGAGCTGGCACCCAAACCTAAACAATCTCCTCGAGCCTGCCATACATATGTGAATTCTCAGAAACATGAAATAAAAAGTGTGATCAAAGGACAGAGTCCTAGTATTCTCTACATATCAGAGCTAAAACTTGTGAATTAGCATCTTTGTGAATATGCTTAAGAGATCCACACAGGGCAATCTTTAAGGTTCCAGAAAATACTGTTAGGTTAGTCAAAGGTCTGGGGAGAAGCTATAACGAAGCTGAATAGCCCGGGAGCCCCAGGAGCCTCGAGTGTCTAGTACTGTGTCTGGGTCAATTAAACAGTGGCATGTTTAATGGTGGCAAGCAGGATGCCACAAGTGTTGAACACAAGAAGAGCATGGGAGCCACTGGACAGTCTTGCAGACACGCTGACCCCTGTGTCGCTGAAGACAAGCAAGATCCAGCACTAGGCCAGTCCAGGAAGAGTACTGGCGCCAAAGAAAAACTTGAACTCTCCCTGCTGGTGGCACACTTATCCACAATGGCACGCAGCTCTAGCACTCAGCTGGAGTCCAGTGGAGGGACAGCTAAACATGCAGCCATCTTTCTAGAAGTCCAATTTGGCAAGAGGAAAGGGCAGGGAGGCAGGGCATGGAGCCCATGAGTCCACCAAGCTCCAGAAGGTAGGATGGAGCAGGTGTGGAGTTCTCCACTGCATCCTCAATGAGTCACGTGCCAAAGGACAGAAAGTGGGACACAGGTGGAAGATAAGGACCTGGATAGTCTTGCTACCTTAGACGCCGATCCTTTTCATGACACTGCTAGGAGATGGTTTCTCAGCCCTCCCAGAGTGAGGACTTCTGTTACTCTCAAAGCTCATATGTCAGGTGGAAAGTCTGACATTCTGCAGCCTCCGATCCACTCATCCCATGGACAAGGGGAATGCTCCAAACAGCGCACCCTCCATGCTCTGCTCCCGTTCTGCTCGGGGACCCCGCTCCCTCGCCACCACGCACTCCCCATGTGCACGCTCCTAGCTGGCTTGCTCGCCGCTCTCAGGGGAGAAATCCTGTACACTGGCCCCTGCTTTCACACAATGGACAGCGACTTGGGCAGCTCTGACAGCAAGGCGTTCTTAGGCTCAGCAAAGGCCTAACCTGTAACAAATTGATCTGCGGGGGTGACTGGGCTTAGGAGATGCTCCAGGCTGAGAGCTGACTTGGTTCACGGCCTCATATCAAGTAGTAAGTGTGCTAAAGCTGTGGTGGTTGCTCACCATACAATAGGCAATGCCTCTTCCTAGACCATTGTCAAAAAAGAACAGAAGGAAAGTAGATTAAAGAGGGATTGTGGGAAGGGTTCTGGCTTAAAAGTGAGTTTGATATGGACTAGGTCCACCAAGCGGTCTTAGCCCAGCCAACTGGGAGCCTGCTGGTAACTCCACTTTCATGAGCCTTGCAGTGGAAATCTGTCTACTGCTTTGAGGGCTTGCGGACTGAGAACAGGGTACACAAGAGCCCAGCTTGTGGACCGTTGGTGCTTAAGAGCTCTCACTGTAGAAAATGGCATCAATGTTGCTTCTAAACTCCGAAGTGGGTGAGGAGCCTTTGCTGCAGGAAGTGAGACGCCCTGAGGCAGGTAAGAGTGGAGGAAGGAAAGGAGAAAGATGAAAAAAAAGCAACGAGGATGGCCCACGGAGGGAGTGGCTGGCCTGGGCGGGAAGAGCAACCCAGCAAATTCCAGAAGCCCTCCAGAATGGTCAGGAGGAAGCCAAGGGATGAGCCCAGCAGAACAGACAGTGATAACAGGCCATGGGGGCTCAGACTGTGCCATGGCCACGGGTAGGACAAACAAGGGAGAGACCCACAGAGGAGCCAGACTCGGTGCCACTCAGCCAGGTGGGATGGCCCCAGGCCTGATGCAAAGAGAATGCATTTCCCCCAGGTTAGAAGGGCAGTTGTTAGCCCCAGGCACGTGAGTTAAAGAGAGACCTTTACCCTTGCACCAGCGAAGGTGACCACCTGCTCCAGCTTGGGAGGGTGGCCTGCTGGGTGCCAGGGCTCTGCCTTCTATGGGAGGCACCCTGTGTACACTCCCACTAGCCCCAAGCTCTCTCGCTTCTGCTTGCTGGGGGATTCAGGCACCGAGGCCAAGCCTCTCAGAGAAATTGGGGAAGGCACAGCAGGACGCCAATGAGGCTGACCCCAGGGCCCAGTCTAGCCTGGCTTCTTTACATCGAATGTTGGGATTAGTGGAAACCCGGAGTAATGAGACTGCCAATAGGCAGGATCCCAACAGTGGTTTGGCAGAGAGAGAGAGAAAGGGACGAAGGGGCACAGCCCAGAGCTTTGAGGAAGTACCAACCCCCAACCCCCGGGTGGCTCATCAGCTCTGGAACTGGCAAACGGGGTGCTCACAGAGGGAAATGGTGCTTTTTTGATTCATGAGGACTGGGGTGGCAGAAACGACCCAGCCAACCCTTGCAATGCTGGTGCCCTCTTGCAAAATAATCAGTAGGCTCTGGGACTGGCCGCCAGCTGGCACCAGGAGAGGGTGCAGAAGCCAACTGGCATCCTGGCCCATGTCCCATGCCAGCTGGACCCTGGGCAGAGCCTCTTGCCAACTGGGACCAAGGCAAGAGCTTGTTCCAAGGCTTGTGCAGGGCCCCTGTCGCTTCCCTGCCAGCATCTGCTGCTTGGGAGCATCCTGACCCAGGTGCCAAGTGCGATGCCCTGATGGCCTCACTGCAGACAGGACAGGCCTTGCATGCAGATGGCACCCAGCCTCTGTTGGCCCTGTCTGCTGCGACTGCCCTTGCCATGCCTGGCTATGTGGCATTTGAAGCCGTGAGGGGTTCTATGAGGATGAAACCCATTCTGGAGTTCCCAGACAGTTCTCAACCCCCCATCAAACCTCTCATGAGTGTTACAGCCACTGATTACATCACAGTGTTATTGGAACACATCCCTCATCTCAGGGAAGGAAGTGCACCATGCGAGGGGCCAGTGCAAGTAGCAAGATGCCTGGGTCTACCAAGAGCTGGAGGCCCCTCACTCAGCTGCCCATGCATCCACTTACTCATCCATTGGCCAGGCACTGAGTCCAGTAACAGAAACATTGTGTGACATGGCTGTGAGCAGGGCTAGTAAGGTCAGCAGGCTGGACCACTCCCAGGACTGCAGGTGCTAAGCCTGGGGCCCTGGCTCCCACACCATCCTAGGATCGGGAAGGCAAAAAGGTGACTGGCATCAGAATGAAATGTTTAGTGTGAATGCCTGATTCCTGCCCCTGCCCTGTGGCATCAAGGGAAAGGCAGTGGCCCATGGAATTGTCCAGATCCGGCCTCTCGAACTAGCTCCGTCCCCTTAGAACTGGGTTGTCCTGGGTGTTGAGGTGGGAGCAATGGTAACTTCATATAAGGGTGGAGCTGAAGAGGCTGTGAGATGGTGAAGGCAGCTCCCAGTGTTGGTCAGCACCCCAGATACCACGGGGGCTCTGGGGTGGCCCTGCAGAGTCAGACCCCTCCTAGGAGACTCAGGGCACCGTGTTCTGCAAGGGAGCTTTGGTGAACACCATCACAGGCATCCGAGAACCATAAAATGAACTTGAAATAGGCCACTGGGTTAGCCTGGTCCTGCCAGCAGGAGGAGTGTGCACACAGCAAGGCCATTGCCGCTTGGCGGCTGGGTCTCCTTCAGCCCCTTGGCAAGCCCAGGCTCCATGTGAAGTGCCCACGTGTGGCAGGATGGATGCTGGGAGTGGACCTGTGGGCAGAGCAGGTCTTCTATCCCCAAAGCGGAGCAGGTCTTCATGGGTCCCACGAGCGCAGCACAAGAAGCAAGTGCATTTTGTGTCCAGATATTCAAAGCACTATTATTCTTGCTCTGTGTTTTGCTCTCCCCTGGTTGCCTCTACACAGGAAAACAGGAATCGAATCCCCCCGTTGTTGGGCCCTTGTCAGCCTGCAGCGTCTCAGCAGTCAGTAAGCTTTACCACGCCTGCTCAGGCACAATGAGTGGCTTTCCTTCCTCCTCCCTACTTTATCGAAAGAAAGACTGAGGTGCCCGACAGCCAAGGCTGCCTGCTCAGGGCTTGCAGCGGACCCTTCCAACTCCCAGGCTGCTCATGTGGAACCGGGGATAGGGCCCAAGAAAAGGAGGCAGAGGTGGAGACTGGGGGTGAGGGAGGGCCTGTGGATGGGCATGGCCAAGGCTCCTGGCATAGGAGGGAAGGTGTCCGAGGCTGGGGCTATGAGCAACACAGCCAGGAACCCAGGGTCCTGAGCTACAGGGATGGGGCATTGGAATGATGGCTGATGTGATGCCAGCTGCCCAGCACAGCACCCTGCCCTGGGGAATCTTCACGCTCTGCCTTTAGGTGCCAGTCCTGAGCAGAGAGGGAAGAACTGACAAAGGCAGGAGGAGGTGGGCAAGCTCCTCACCAGGATGGCCAGTTTCACCAAGAACCCATGGCACACAGATCCCAAGGCCACCACATGCAGGTTGCTCCTTGCTGTCCCCCGATCTTCACTGAGCCGGGTAGGGACACAGGCTGGAGAGAGGAAGTTGGGGGGATGGCTCTTCAGCAGCCAGAAGCCAGGGTTGTCTTTGTGGCCCTTGGACATGAAGGGGCCTAAGGGAGGCGAGGCAATTTAGGAAAAGCTTGATCTGCAAAGTCCATGTTTGCACTGCACACCTGCCATGCAATGGAGGCCTCGGGGCAGCCTGATCAGATGCAGGCGAACCCAGTGCAAAGGGCCAGTGGTAAAACTTGGGGACCCCCTCCCCACCCATAGGTCGAGTGTGTGGCACACGAAACCAGCTCAGTGATGCCACCAGATGCCACCACTACCACTGGCCATCACCCACATTCCACCGTGTCGCAGTGCCCTGGGCCTCAGAGCCCATCCGCACGCATTCTCCACGGGCAGAGCTGCACGATGGCCGCAAGCCTGTTCCTCAGCAGCCGTGAGCCCTGCCAGAGGCCTCTGCCTCTTCCCCTCCAGGAGCAAACCTTCTTCTGGAAGGGGAGAGAGTGGCTAATCCATACCCTTAAAAAAACTGGCCGCAAAGCCTGCTTTATTGATGGAGCCGTCAGACACAAACTTCATCCACAGGCGGTGGGAGCTGGACTTGACGTCCTCTGGCTTCTCATAGCCGCACAGGTGGCCGAGGAGGGCGCTCTCAGCCGTGGGGCCGTCGCGGATCTCCAGGTAGTCGTAGGCGCAGCTGTCATGCCTTTCAATCTAAAAGGGGGAAAAGACAGGCGCTGAGGGGAATTTGGATGTGTGTGTGTGGAAGGGAGGGCTCAGCCTTGACGTTTCTGGTTGAGAATGGGCATGTCCTGGGCTTCTCTGGGCTGTGTCCTGGTTCTAGAAGGCCAGGGTGACTCAGGCCTGGAGGAGCTAAGAGGGGATGGAGGCACAAAAAGGAGCCTGCAGAACCCTCCTCGATTCCAGCCTGGGTGCCCACCTCCATCCACGGTAGCCCTCCCTCTCCCTAGCAGACATCAGAAAGCAGGTGCATCTGAAGCCACCGGAAAGTGTGTGTGTGTGTGCATATAAAGGAAACCCATCTCTATGGAAAATGCGCCATCTAGTCAAAGTCTCCATCTACTCTCCTCCCTCCGCAGGAGGATATTGTGAGCTTGCTCACCTCGAAGGCTTGGAAGGTGAGCCCCACGTGGAAGCCCTCGGAGACCGTGATCCGCCACACACATTCCTTGGAAGGCCTGTAGTCATCGGGGTAGTTGGGAGATTGGATCTGGCCAGCATCTTTGTGGATGTCTCCGCCACAGGTAGCTTTACAAAGACACACACCAGTGAGGACCCCCTAGCCCCAGGTCACTGAGGAAGATGGGTAGCCACCTGTGGCCACTAGGTGGCGCCACGCACAAGCATTTCCCCCTTCCATCCAACAAAGACCAGGACTGGAGGAAGGATGGTGGCTTGTTTCCAACTCTGATTTCTTACATAGAAAGAAAAAACAAAACAAAATAACAACCAAAACAAAACAAAAACCACGTAGAGCAGTGGTTCTCTACCTGCACTGTGCAGAAAAGCCACCTGGGAAACAAACTGGAGCTACATCCTCAGGGGTTCTGACTCAAGGGGGTGGAATTGGGGGACGCTGCTGTGAGGTTTCCTGGGTAGATTCTACTGTGGGTGGCAGAGGGTGTGGTCGCTGGTCCAGAGGAATGCATAAGCACACAGGCAAATACGCATGCACACACACACGCATACCTATCCCTCCAAAGCCTGTGGACATCCCTGCGTTTCTCCAAAGTCTTGCTTTCACACAAGAAACAGAGGCTCAGAGCTCACACCTGGCATAGGCTCCCACAACGACGTGGAGGTGGCCACCATCCAAGAGGTTCTGTACCCTCCACCCCACCCCACCCCACCCCACCCTAGCAGCGCTGCGAGGAACGGGAGCAACAGGCTGACAGCTCTGGCTCCAAGGCGAGCACAGCTGGCCCTGGCTTCCCAGTGTGGCCAGAGGTGGCTGTGGTGGGTGCACCAGGCAGGGGGCACAGGAGAGTGGGCAGCACAGGAGCCAGCCCAGCTCCACTCGCATCACGCACAAACCTTCATACACGGCAGAGAATCCCCTGCCCAGGATGTTGCTGCTGCTGCGGAACTCCACCCAGAGCCGGCTGTCTGTGGACAGGAGAGGCTCGGGCACCTGGTCACCGCAAAACCGACCTGGGGGGTGGAAAAGACACAGTCAGGACGCCTGGGGCACCAGGCAGGCACATGTTCCCTTGGAAAAGCTGTGGCTCTTCCCAGTCAACCTAGGCTATGGAACATGCTGGCTGTGGAACACACTGGCTGGAAACAGGCTCCTTCCAGATTCCAATGGAGCCCAGGTCCCAGACACTGAAAAAGTGTAGCCCAGGCAGGTGAGTGTGTGTTGGCGGGGGGCGGGGTGGCTCTGCCTTCTGGGTCAGCTGAATGGATGGGACACCCCAGGCTCTGCCAGGCACCTGCTGTGCAAGTCCCTGACATCATTTGCTGAGCATAGGGTAGCCTGGGAGAGATGAGACGTGGCCACAACTAGCTGATGTGTACCATCCTGTGGGATGGTGAAAATACCCCATGTTGTTGTAGTGATGGGATATACAGAACACCACTGACGGGCATGGCACAGATAGACAGTGGGAGGCCACTATTAGTGCCAGGACCACATTGGGTAGCAGACAAGGCACTTGAAGCTGGCATTGCACTCCGCTCCTCTGAGCCATGGAGGTAGGTGTGGGGGAGCCGGGGGAGGAGCCGATGCCACATGGACATTCCCTAGGGGCCAACCGCGGCCTCCAGGCCTTGAGAAGTGAGAGTCAGGTTGCTAATCTCTGTGACTTCCTTCCGATCCTGGCCACCTGTAACCATCTGTGATGAGATGAAAATGTTGTCAGCATTTGGCAAGGACAAATCCATCAGAAGCCTATAAATTCTCATTAATGGATCCTCTGGCATGGCCAATTAGTATCAATTGGAAAGTGACACGCAAGTGTTGGGGGAAGTATTGCTTACCAGTGAGGGGACAGTACGGGGCTGAAGTCAGTGGACGGCGGTCCCCAGAAGAACTCCCTTAAACCCACCCAGGTCTGAGTCCAAGTTTCTCTTTTTAAAATCCCAGTTATCACTGCTGTGAGAATGGTTTCTAAGGGCTGAGCTGCCCGCCTGGATGCCCACAGACCCGGCTGGAGGAGACAGGCCACCCAGCATCCCAGTGCACCCACAACTCATTTCTGCGCAGGGCCGCAGAGGCAGGAACTGCAGGCGGAGCCACACTTGGCCAAGTGTATCACAAACCTCTGTGAAGTGCTCTCCCCGAATCCCTGTGGACTTCTAGTGTGAGCCAGGAGGCCCTCATAGAAGACCCTGCCCCTCTTCACTGACCAGGACTAAGCCAGCTTCTGGTAAGTATTGGACATGCGTCATCTCGTTGCATCCCCACTACTTCCTGCATCAAGTGCAAAGATCAATCCCATTTTACAGTTGAGAACACTGAAGGGCTGAGAATTTTTAAGTCTGAACTTGGGCAGTCTGGGAGTTCATCACCCCTGCAGCTTGTGTGTCTCAGGCGCGCTTGTGAATGTGGCACACTTGTGGATAAAATGAACTCCGACTCTACCCCCTGGCAGTGTCAATCCCATCCACACTTCTCAGGAGGGAGAGGGATGTCTAGGAACAAGGGCACGGGAGCCAGCGCTGCGGGAACACCAGCCTGGCCTCTTGCTGCCTGGTTCAGGGAAGCGGGGAAGGAACTAGGCATGCGCTGTGGCCCGGGACAGTTGTGCACATGGCAGCCTGGGGAGGGGCGCCCACGTGGAGCCGCGACCGGCGCCCTGCACCACCACCCCCTTCCCCACGTCAAGATCATCTCCTCAGCGACCCTGAAAGTGGAAAACCAATTTGGCATCTTTACTCAGCCTTGAAACGCTCTCAACTCTTGCGTCCACCAGCCGCCTCTTTCCATAGATGGAGCGAGCCAAGGCACTGGAGAGAGCCTGAGCTGAGGAAAGGTGTCACATTCCTAAACTGGAATCCCTCCCCGGCCAGCCAAGAGCGGGAGTGGGTGGGGGGTTAATAAGGATATCAAGGAGAGGAAATGCAGCCGAGGCAAGACAAGTGTGCTCCGCGGGGAGTCATAAAGGGTTCATTCATAAAAAGTTATGCGTCCATTATGCCTGGATTTTCACACACTGCCCTGGGAAAAAATGCACCGCCCGGTTTCTCAGAGTGAGACACATACTTTCCAGATCCGCCCTAATCCGCTGGCCCTCCTGCCAAAGGGGCACTGACCTGCCTCCTCCCCACGGATTTCACGGCTCCGACCCCTCCCGGGACCAACTCGGCTGCACAATGCGCTTGCTCCTCACACAGAAACTCCGGGAACAACTGCGTTTGGGAACATTGGAGCAGGCCGCACCAATAACGTCCTGCACCTGAAGAAGGTCCAGGCCTGCCTCGGCTGCAGCACATTCCACACACATACAGGCATGCTTGACACCATGCACACAGCACACAGTGCCACACACACATACATAGACACAGCACACAACACACAGTGCCACACACACATACATACACCATACACACAGCACACAGTGCCACACACACATACATACACCATACACACAACACACAGTGCCACACACACATACATACACCATACACACACCATACAGTGTCACACACACATACACACACCATACAGTGTCACACATACACACACCATGCACACAACACACAGTGCCACACACACATATACCATGCACACAACACACAGTACCACACACAGCACACAGTGCCACACACACATAGACACAGCACACAGTGCCACACACACATACATACACCATACACACAGCACACAGTGCCACACACATATACACATGCTTGACACCATGCACACAGCACACAGTGCCACACATACATACACCATACACACAGCACACAGTGCCACACACACATATACCATGCACACAACACACAGTGCCACACACACATGCTTGACACCATACACACAACACACAGTGCCACACACACATACACACACCATACACACAGCACACAGTGCCACACACACATACACACAGCACACAGTGCCACACACACATACACACAGCACACAGTGCCACACACACATACACACACCATACACACAGCACTCAGTGCCACACACACATACACATATGCCCCACACACACATACATACCCTATGATACACCTATATGCACATCTAACACACTTGCCATACACATACATACACACAGTACACAGACGCACAACACACACCAAATACACAGATGCAGATCATTCATACATGAACACACCATACACACACTATGTCTTATTCACACATATGCACATTAAACATACCACACACAGCATATACATAGCATAAAACACCCATCATGTACACACACAACATACTACCATATATAACATACACATAGCACACATTGTACCTCATATACACATATACACCACACACACACTGCCAAAGTGGATAAAACACAAGCCAAACAAAACAAACCATCACCATTGCCACCACCAACCAAGGCAGAAGTCCCACCCAGGACAGCGCAGCAGACAGACGGCTCCATGGGAGAACATTCCTGCTTCAGGATCCATCAGAGAGGACTCCTGTTCCTGCTGGTCTCAGGAGAGGGTCCTGGCCCTCCCAGGGGACCCTCCGGCCCTCTGAATGCTTCCCCCAGAGCCTGGCCAGTGTCCCCTGGGGGCACAAGACTGCCAGCAAACATTTGCCTTCTAGACCAGCAGTAACAGGTTTAATCCAACCCCCCGGAAGCACTGCCCTGCTCAGATTCGGTCCACACCTTGGCCCACCATGGGGCATGGACACTCGGATCCTGTCTTCCCCACTGGAATTTGTACCTGCACTGTGGGAGCCCAGCTTTCTCACAAGCTGATGGGCTGAAGTGACTTGAAGGTACCCAGCAGGCCACACTTTCACAGAATGCCTCATACTGCTTTTGGCAAATTTAAAAAATCACACAGTTGTGAAACACACTAAACCAAGCCCAGAACCTATGAACTTCAGGAGTGGAAAGTCCGGTCTAGCACTGGGTCTCCTGTCCCAGGTCCTAGGGTCCACCTATGCAGTGGGTATCGGGTCTGTAAGTCCCCGGGGTGAGGGGTCCAGTGGGACCTGGGTCATCTGGTGTAGGTCCTTGGGCTCGCCTGTGCAGTGGGTGCTAGATCCATGAGCACCAGGGGTGGGGGACCTGGAGGAGTCTCCTAGTCCAGGTCACTGAGCCTGTCTGTGCAGTGGGGGCTGGGTCCATGAGCCAAGGATAGGGGTTCTTTCGGGTCCCAGGTCTCATGGCCTGGGGCCTGGGGCCCACCTATGAGGTTGTTGCTGGATCCATGAGCCCCAGAGATGGGGGATCCAGCATGGTCCAGGTTACCTGATTCAGGTCCATAAGCCCACCTAGGAAAATTGGTCCTCCACAGTGGAGATGATGGAGTGCTGGATGACAGACACATGGAGGACACGGTAGCTCACTGGGGCCTATAGAGGACACCTGGTACCATAGCAGAGCATGGAGAACAGAACATATGGATAACTGCCCCAGCCAAACAATGACACCAAATATCTGGGTGATTAGAGACTATAAGGTTGATGGTGTCAGCCAATGGACATTAGAAGGGATTCCTCATCCATAGATCAGTGAGAGCGACAGCATTTCAAAACTATGCATCCACCTGGGCAGAACCTTCGGAACAAGTGCCTTTGTGACCCTGGGTTGATATCAGGTGGCCTTCCCCCATCCTTGTGTACTGGGATGGTAGGGAGGCTGGGTATGGCCTATCCCCTTCTCTCCCCTCCCCCCCAGAAATGACAAGAAATAGCAAGCTTAGAAACAATGATCACACCCACTTCTCCCTAATTCTAGATATTTTCCATTCTGATCTACTATGTAAACATCATTTAAAATTGAAATAAAACAAATACAAAAATAAAAATAAAGCCCTGCCTGGCATGGTAGTGTAGCGGCTAAAGTCCTTGCCTTAAACACGCCCGGGATCCCATATGGGCACTGGTTCTAATCCCAGTGGCTCCACTTCCCATCCAGCTCCCTGCCTGTGGTCTGGGAAAGCAGTCGAGGACGGCCCAAAACTTTGGGACCCTGTACCCGCGTGGCAGGCCAGGAAGAGACTCCTGGCTTTGGATTGGCTCAGCTCAAGCCATTGCGGCCACTTGGGGAGTGAACCATCGGATGTAAGACCTTCCTCTCTGTCTCTCCTCCTCTCTGTATATCTGCCTTTCCAATAAAAATAAAATAACTCTTTTTTTTTTTTTTTTAAAGAAGCCCAGAGCTGTCCATCAGCTCAGTGCCTCTCCCATCAGAGGTTGCAGTCTTGCAGTGTCCTTCCTGCCTCTTCAGTACTGGACATCAGCACACACCTGTGTATCGTCAGGCTCACAGGATCCCTGACCCCACTGCTTGTGGGAATTCCACTTTAGGAGCTTCCCAGGAATCAGGACACATTAGATGCCTTCCTTCAAAGTGCTGGGTCAGCCAGGCGTGGTGACCTGCGTTCTCAGCCCTCTGTGTGTTTGCTACCTGGAAACCATGCCTCCCTCTGGCTGCTTGCACTTGCCTCATCTGTCCACTTGACACAGGAAACAGGGACTGCAAGGCAAACAGTGTCCACCCCGCCATCAGGGACAGGGGAGACCTGGCACCACCCACATCCTGGTGGACACTTGGCCTGGGGCTGGCCTGTGTGCCTGCACTGCTTACTGCCTACCAGGATTCTCCCACCTGGAATTGTACCCAGACCCTGTCTTGGTTGCTGCTACCCTACTTTCCAAGGCTCCCATGGGCATCAATGCCAACCTCCTTGGACCTTTGGGCAGGGGGTACCCATATGTAGCTCCAAGCCACTCAGCAGGCAGGACTTTTGTGTCTTAGAGAGAAGCTTTCTCCTATGTTCCATCAAATACAACCAGACGCCCTGTCCCAGGTGGTCTTCTGACCTCCCCCATCCTCCGTTGCCCAGAATCTGATGAGACATTGGGGTTCAGGCTTGCAGTGACAATGCCCTGTCCCCATATTGGCCACTAGCCCCCTAAGTGTGGCTTTATCGATTATGTGGTGATAGGCCAGGGACTAAGCCCTTCCTGACCTGCTGGCCCATTCTACTGGGCGCCTGCTCTGCGCAGTGCATGCAGAATTAGGCCAGCGCTCTGTTGGCTGAGACCTTCCAGCCCCTAGATATCTTCTACATCTCTCTCTGGCTCCACATGGTTTCCCTTTGCAGCCAGACGAAGTCCTGAGTTAGCTGCTGGGAACTTGTAGCCAGTGGTCCTCTTCCTGGGTCATGCACAAGACAGTGCGCTGCTGGCCACCACCCCTTCTTTTTCCCTATTTGCCTGTGTCTCTCCCTCAAAGGGTCGTGCCATCCTTCCATATTCAGCTCACAGAAACAATACACACCACATCCAAAGGCTGGAAACTGTACCTAAGCACCACCATCAGCACAATGCACTTTGAAAAGCGACATTATCATCCTGAGACAATCTGCATGACATTCAGAATTCTAGGTAGTACTGTGCTTAGAGACCGCCAACCAGGTTCCTCCCATCGAAATCAGTCTATATCATGTCTTAACATGATTGCCTCTTGAATGATTTTGGAAGTGCATTTTGTGTTTGGGTCACCACCCTCCCAGCTACTCCCTATCTGGCTGCTTCGTGCCATCTATTCCTGGATGGCTGGCAGCTCAAAGTTTGCAAGGCTGTGCACAGATATATTACACAGAATCCTACTACAAGTTCTATTTCATAGCACACCTTTACTTATGTAATAGTGCACCATGCACCCCTTTCTATGTCAGCCAACGAACCCCTCTGCCTTTAACAGCGGGCAAGTTTTCCATCATCATCTCCTACACTGGAACCCCCATTTCCCCCAAAAACTTCAACAGCCTTCGGTTTCTCCTGCATTGGCGAATGCCTCTGCAGCAAGAACGGGGCACATTTCCTTAATTAGTTCCCTTAGATAAACTCCGAGATGTTGGAATGGCTTGGTCAAAGGGCCTTCGCAGTTTTAAAAGCTTTTTAATGTGTGTAGCCAAATGGAGTGTCCAGGGTTTTACAACGACACAGGCCCTTGAGAGCTTCCTGTGACCTCCGGTGGGATGAGCCTTCCAGACAGTCACCACATCCCACACACCCCATCAGGTCCTCTCACAGCCCCCCACAAGGCCAGCTCACCCAGGAGGGGTGCTTTCCTCCAGTACCCATCACGGACCTCCACGTAGTCGTACCAGCATAGGCGGCTTTTGAACAAGTCCATGGACGTGAAGTTGAGGATGATCTGCAAAGAATTACCATAAAGTGAGTGAGTGAGTGAGAGAGAGAGAGAGAGAGAGAGAGAGAGAGAGAGAGAGAGAGAGAGAGAGAAGAGTTGTGCAAGCTGTGCCTGGCACAGCGGGGTTCTCAGGTTACCCTTTAGCATATAGGGGGCGGGAACCCAGCCCCCAGAAGTGTCTTCCCAGAGCCACATGTGCCGGAAGCCCCCTGGCGCTCCACAATAAACCTGAACAGGATGGGGAGTATGCGCAGGAAGAGGTGGATGCTTTGTTCTGTCTGGGGACATACTTCTGCTTTTGAAGTCATGCTACGGTTTACAGAAAGCAAAATGAATTTAAAAAAAAAAAAGATGGACTAGTGAGTTGAGACTAGGGAATGATAAACAGTAAAGGGCTCGGGAAGTTCAGAGAAATGAAAAGAACTTGTAGCATCATCGGTCAGTCCAGAGAGTGTGTGGTTAGTGCATGGAAATATGTCCATCACCCATGTCCCCTTAATCATGCCTGTGCTTTTAAGAGGCACGGGGAATCCGAGAGCCTCCATCAGTCTATCATTTCACCCACCCATCCACCCATCCATCCACCCATCCATCCACCCACCCACCCATCAATCCACCCACCCACCCACCCACCCACCCATCCACCCACCCATCCACCCACCCATCCACCCATTCATCATCCATCCATTCATTCACCCACCCATCCACCCACCCATCCACCCATCCATCCACCCATTCATCATCCATCCATCCATCCATCCACCCATCCATCCACCCACCCATCCACCCATTCATCATCCATCCATTCATCCATCCATCCACCCACCCATCCACCCATCCATCCACCCATTCATCATCCATCCATTCATTCATCCATCCATCCACCCACCCATCCACCCATCCATCCACCCATTCATCATCCATCCATTCATTCATCCATCCATCCATCCATCCATCCATCCACCCATCCGTTCATTGTTGACTGCCTACTGTGCACCCAGTACTGATGGAAAGGCCCAAAGCGGCACCTCCGAGAAGGAGAGAGAGGCAGGTAGATCAGGGCCATGAGAACGCTGAGGTGTGAGTGCTAAAAAAAGAGTTTTGGGGAGAAATGAGCAAGGAACTGTGTTTGGTGGCCTCCAGGATGGTTTCTCAGAGGAGGTGACCCTTGACTCTGGGAGACCAAGGCCACAATAGACAGAGAGGTAGGGCTTGAGCATCTCATGGGAGGAACTGACATGAGTCAAGGCAAGGTGCTGGTTGAACTCTGCAGCAGAGTTTAGGTTTCCCCATGCCCTTCACCTCCCTCCTTTGTCCCCTGCTAAGTGTCATGGGGTAGGGAGCTCCTGCCTTCAGCTGCTCCCGTGCGGAGTTCTCTACCTCTGCTCTATGTGCCCTGCCCCATTGTTGCTCAGCTCTGACTGCTTCCCAGCCCCACGCCATCCTGCACTGCCACCCTGGCCTTGCCCACAGCAGATCATTCATCTCTAGCACCTTCACCCTCTGTCCCTCACGGACCTCTGCTGGCATATTCAACCAGTCCCAGGGCTGGGTTGGACGGGCCAGATCTAAAGAACTTCCCTCATTCTGAGCTCTGTGGCTTCACTGCTCCAAATCTGTCCTTTCTGCTCTCAGCATGCTGCTCTCTCCTCTCCACGGGTCTCTCTGTCTGACTGGCTCCCGCCCTCCCTGCTCTCCACTCACCATGAGAAGCCATTGGAACAGTGCAAGAGACAGCGTCACCCTGACCCCTAGCAGCCCAACCTTGCTGTGAGCTTCCCTTCCTCCATCATGAGCCCTTCCTATGCCCAACACCTGTGATAATGGCTCTATTCCTTTGAGGATGTCTGTGTCCTATCTCACTCCCCATTGCTCATTGCTTTCCACCTGCCGCCTCCCAGACAGCTCCTGTAGTCCTTCCCATTGTGCTCCACCCACTTGGCACACGGGGGCCTCTAGATGAATTTTCCACTGATATTTCAATTGGACCAGATTGCTCCTGGGAGATCCCACACTCCCGCCTCATCCGTGAAGCTCCCTTCTTACTCTGCAAAGCCCCTAGCACACCCATGAGCAGGATGCCTCCTCAAGGCCACTGGCTCAGGGATCCCTACCTCCTGGAGGCTTCCCTAACTTACACAGGTGCACAGGATCTGATCTGTGTGCCTGACGGTGACTCCAAACAGCAGGTGTCTGTAGTAGAGTGAGGCAGACTGGATCCACTCCTTAGCTGTCACCCTCACTCTGCCGTCTGGGGAAGACTTGACTTCTCAGTCCTCTGGTGTCATCTGGCAAACAGTATGTATGCCAGTAGGTGGCAGGGGGCACCGCACAGAGGGCATATGGCACTCTGCCTGGTACACACTCACACTCTGCAAGCAACAAAGTTAAAAGCAAGGCCACTGTGAGTGCTTAGTGCACTATGGCCAGTGCTAACTGCCCCTCACATGCTGCCCTGTGACTGGTGTTGCAACTGCCCATCCTTTCCTGGGGCCAACCCCATCCTATGTTCAGGTCCCAGCACAAGCATCATCCTCTTCCACAGAGCCCTGGAACCTGCTAGGAAATGATGAGTCAGTACCAGAAAACAAGGAGCCTGTGGCGTTGTGCAGTAGGTTAACCCGCACCTGGGATGCTGGCTTCCCATATGGGCAGCCTCGTAAATCCTGACTGCTCCACTTCAGATCTAGTTCCCTGCTAATGCAGCTGAGAAAACAGCAGAGGACAGCCTGGCTGCTTGGATCTCTGCCACTCATGTGGGAAATTTGGATGGAGCTCTGCTCCTGGCTTCTGTCTGGCTCAGCCCTAGTCATTGTATGTGTGAATTTCTACATGTCTGTGTAGGTGTGTATTTATATGTGTGTGTTTTTCTGTATCGTCTGTTTCTGTGTGTGTATGTGTGTTCATGTGTATCTGTGTGTACCTATGGGAGTCTGTGTGTATTTGTGCATGTGTATGTGTCTATGTGTATGTATACACATCTGCATGCTTCTCTAGGTGTGTGTATACTTTTCTTTCCAAGCAGAAATTTTCAACACCATGGGCATGTGCACAGGCGCATCAGCTCGGAAGCTTGCAGGGGAGATGCCACGGAGCTCCTGCACATGCTGGCTCCCGTGAAGTCAGCCTCCTTGGGAGCCAGGGGGCCGCGCCAAGTGCTGAGTTTTTCCTGGCAGACAGAGACCTTGGATTTCTTTTTCCTGCCAGGGGCTCACATTCAGGTGATAAAATGTAGTCACACTTGAAAGCTGGCTGCGCAGCAATCCTTCAGCCTTTGCTTTTTTAGATCACAGAAAGGAAATGTTAGTACAACTTCCTTGGCAACACACTCATGATCTGAATGAACAGGATAATTATTCAGGCTAATTATCCTAAGTACGTTGGTGAACCATAAAGAGCATGGGGGAAAAGGTGATGAACAAGAGGTGATACTCGAATCAATCATGTTTGCTAATTACTAGAAGCTTGGGGAAGGCTGGGCAAAGCAGAGATTGAAATAATTGGTGCAGGCATTTCAATGCTGTGTACTCCCCCTGCTGCCACTTGGCATTCATAATCAAGGCTACGGGAAGCTCATGCAGGTCAGATGTATCACATAGCCTCTGCTGTGCAGGGCAATGCAACAATTTGGGGATTAACCAGATCCCTTCCGCTTCCTCCTCCTCCTTCCTGTTAGCTCAGGCATGGGCATATCACATCCACCCTAGCACAGGGGGCTGGATTCTGCACTACAATCACGCTGACTTCAGTACTCACAGCCAAAGAAAGGGTGTTTGTGTGCATCCAGGTGTGTGTATACATGTGCAGTGTCCTTTGCACATGCAGACTCTCAGAGTTCCTCTGCCTGGGTTCAGATCCCAGCTCTGCAACAGACTCAGCAGCCCAGGCAAGTCCCTGGGAAGACAGCACGGAAACAGCCCCATTCTGTGAAGCTGATGTGAGCTTGAGTTTAGCTGATGCACGTAGCATGTGGAGGCTAACACCCAGTCCATAGAGAATGCACACAATGACTTGTACCCATTTCTTTCCAGCATTCAAACTGTGTTTGACATTGAAGTGGAATGTTTTACTATTAAAGTTATGAATATGGAGGGTGGTGTTGTGGGGTAATGACATGAAGCCTATGGTGCTGGCACCCCATTCGGGCACCAGTTTGAGTCACGACTGCTCAAGTTTGGATTCTGGTGATGGCAATGGAAGTTAGCCCAAGTCCCTGGCTTCCATGTGGGAGAACCAGAAGTTTCTGGCTCCTGGCTTTGAGCCTGACCCAAAGCCTTGGCCATTGTGCTCATCTGAGCAGTGAACCAGCAGATGGGAGAGTGGGAAAGCTCTCTGTCTCTCTCTCCTTCTTTCTATGTAACTGAATTTCAAATAAATCAATAAAATCTTGCTTTAAAAAGTTACAAATTTAGAATATCTGAAGGTCGGTTATAAGCACTTAAAAACTTTCAGCACATTCCACTGCTACCACTCATTTCCTCATCCGTCCACACGTCCATACAGCAAGTTCTGTGGGTCTGCTGGGGAATGCTCCCTGTCCCCAGTGAGCTCACGGTTTCAGATGTGGAACAAGCCAACCAGCAGTCACAGTCCAGTGGGACATGATATGCTGAGGGCAGATGCAGGGGGCCCTGGGAGGTCAGGGTGCTTCCCCTGGCCTGGGTCCAGCATGCAAACAGGGCTTCCCAGACAGCAACAGCCATGCAGTGCCAAGATAAACTGGGTGCAAAGACTCCCTTCCCCATTCCCAAAGCTGCACCACACTGAATTTGGGCATTTTTGTTAAAGTCCAACCTCCAATTAATTCCTCATCCATGCACTAGAAGCATGAATACACCATTCCCTGAGATTGGGTTGAGGATCAGCCACCCTCGGACCAGGGCAAAAGAGGCCTTTATGCTGGGTGCATCTCATGGAGTTCTCAGGATGACAGGGGTGCACCTAATCAGAGCTCCCTGTTCACTAGGCCACCCTTGGGAGAGCCAGGGTGTGGGCATTCCTAGCGCAAACAGCTTTGGGCTATGGCCAGGCATTTGGCTTCAGTGATAAGACACTGATTACAAGGCCCATGTCCCACACTGGTGAATCTGGCTGTCATTCCTGGTTCTAGGTCTTGATTCCTATAATGGTGGTCTCAGGAGGGCAGTAGGTGATGGCCAAGTTGGTTAAGTTTCTGCTGCCCATGTTGGAAACCTGGAAGGCATTCCCAGCTCCCAGCTTCAGCCTGAACCAGCCCCGGCCGTCATTGGCATTTTGAGGGGGAGCTAGGATCTCTGTCTGTCTGTCCTCTCTATGTCTCTCAAATAGTGTGAAAACAGCAACCAACAGACCAGCTCTAGGGTCTGTGGGCCTCCTCCCTTGACCCGTGTTCCCAAGGGCAGACTGCACACCTAGCTGGCCCACCCTTGCTTTAGAGTAGCAGCTGATGACTGGGCAGGGGAGTATGGTGCCTGAGAGTGTGAGCTAAGGTGTCAGCAAATGCCCCTGAGAGCCCCTGATGGTGAGAGGAAGGGTACCCTGGGGGCGGCTCTCCTCTGATGCACCTGCTAGGGCAACACTGAGGTGCCTGGAAATTCCAGATTGTGTTCTTGTCCTCCAGGGCATGATAACAGCATACTCCTCATGGCAGGAGGATGAAGCCTCCTTCCCTTTACAGACAGCTAGCTTGATTTATAACTGACATGGACTTAGTATGTGCCAGGTCTCCACTTGCATAGATAAGACTGATTGAGGGAATCAAAAGCCATGAATGCCAAGCTCTCAACCCAATGCCTGGTGTGCAGTCGGTGCTTACAACAAAGCAATCATTGTCACCACCATTAACCACAAGAGCAGTTTCTCCCACTTCATCCCACTCAGCGTAGCCACGTGTCTCCCCCCAAGGGTCCACCTACCTTCTCCCCAGGGGTGACGGAGATCCTCCACACACAGTGGGAATAAGAAGGGTAGCCGTTTGGAAACCCAGGAGCGGAAAAGTTTCCGGTTGTGTCCTGCAGGGTCTCCCCACAAGCTGCACAGGCAGAAGAACAACCATGATATTGACATGTACACCTGCTGTGTCCAGGGCCACTGCATACACACCTCTCCTCCCCGACTCTGGAGAGAAGCATGCCAGACACATTGGCTAACAGATAGAATGTACAGTCTGAGTATTTTTACAAAATGAATTCCCTTGAGGGTTCTGCAGCATGGCCTAGAGCTGGGCTGGGGTTAACTTGGTGGTGGTGGGCAAGTACCCTTCTCTGGTCAGTCCAGAGGTTGTAAAATGGACGGGGATGACCTCAAAGGGCTGCTGAGGCCATCTGCATCACTCAGGAATGCATGAGCTCTGTGTGGGGCACAGGGTGAGCACAGTACCCGTGGCCCAAACAATCACCACGACACGCTTCTGCGGCATACAGTATGTGGTTGTGCCAGTGAGTGAAGGAAAAAAATGGCAAGGGAATTCTGAAATTCATTTCCTCATCTGCTACCCACCTCTGAGAGAGTGGCAAATGGTCAAGAAAACAGAAAAAGTGCAGAGGCACAGGTGATTGGAGTGCCCTATGGTAGGCTACTCTGCCCTCGAATGTGGAAATATCACTGGTTAGAAGTCCAGCATGTAGTGTGTGTGCATGTGTGTGTGCGTGTGTGTGTGTGTGTGTGTGTGTGTGTGTGTGAGAGAGAGAGAGAGAGAGAGAGAGAGAGAGAGAGAGAGAGAGAGAGAGAGAGAGACGAAATGTTTCCTCTAGCTTGTCCTCAAACAAGGGGCACCTGTGTGAATACGGGTCCTGTACCCTCCTAGCCCACAGTCTTCAGAGCCCAGAGATAGTGTGCCCCTCCTCTTTAGGGGTCCCCAAAAGTGTGGGAAATGGGCATCCCCCTAGACACAGGGCAACCCCTGCATGGCAGCTGTCCTGGCTTTCAGCAGTGAGGTCCGTGCGGTTGGGAGCTGCAGGCTGCACTGGAAACTGCCCTCCATCCACTTCAGGAAGTTCTGGATGCTGGGGTGCGGAGATCATGTTACGCGACAACTGCCAGGCAGCATGAGGATTACGTCCAGCAGTCAGCACCCCCGAGGGCCCCCACGGAAATGATCTAGAAATTATCATTAACATTCTACAAGGATAGATGCATTACTGTGTGGCTCCCAGGCATTCACCAGCTGCCCGGGTCCTTGGGGGAAGATAAGCAACGTGTATGCTGTCATGCAATGGTTCCTGCCGCAGTTCCCAGGGAAGGTGTGTGCAGGGATGGGGTATGCGTGACCGTCGCTGAGCCCAAGGCATCCCCCAGATGACTAACAGCTGGAATGAACAGCCATAGTTCCGTAGTTCCTAGCATTCACTTTGGTCTTGCTTCATCAGGCAGGGGACAGCCCCGATATTTTGATGGCCCTCATTTCTTCCATCTGCCCATAACAAAACTCTGGGTCTGGCTTGGGGGCTTGCAAAAGGTTTCTGGACCTGTCAAAGGGGGCACTTCTGTCCTCTCCAGACCACTGTCCCATCAGTGGCATGAACTTGGCTGCTGCCACCACCTCTTTGCCCTGAGACTGAGCAGCTTCATGGTATCTGGGAGAGCATAACCCTGCCTGGTGGGAGTGAGGCTGGCTGGGGGCTGCAGTGATGATGCTGAAGACACCAGGAAGTGAATTCTGTGCTGGCCAAGGAATGGGCGTTGGGGCTGACTCCAGTGTACTATCCAGCCTTCAGTGGCCAAGTGCTAGCTACCAACCAGTACCTGGGGAGGTCAGGAGGCCCAAGTTCACAGGAATGACCCTGTAGACACATATAGCACCAAGACTGCCTTTATCCTGCAGTGTTTGGGAAACTGGCACCCCACCCTCTTGAGGGAGCATTGTCTTCCTGTCTGTTTTCCAACCCACAGTCCCTAGTCTTTTTTCGGGAAGGGGAGTGTCCCCATGCCTTCCTGCTGCTGTGCTGCCTTCTCCCACTATGACCACCAGGGCCTTGCCAGAGAAGTCCAAAGCCTCCCAGAAGCACAGCCACAGGTGCCAAGCATCCTTTTCTCTTTTGCCACCTGTGGTCACATCCCCACTTGGGCTTTTGGTGTGTCCCAGCATCTCCCAAGAGCAGGACACCGCATCTCCCAAGAGCAGGACACCAGATGTTGCAGCTGTTGACAGCTACCCAGGCAGCTTCTCCAGCAAAGGGAACACTTGCAAACACAGGATGCCCGGAAAGTGCTGGGAACCCCACGGCCCATTGTTACCTGGGCATTTGTAGAGTTTCCTGGCTTGGGCTATGTCTCCTTGGCTGAGCCGCACGCGCTGGCCAATGGTGGGCCTGACACCATGGTCGTCTCGACGGGGAAGGATGGTATCTAAGAAAACTCCCCTACAAGAAAACAGAAGAGAAAGGGAAAGTCAGGGCCACCAGGCTGGGATTCGCAGCCTTCCTTTGCTGGCCTAGGACCCCACCAACACTGCTCCCCGCCTGCTTGTCCCCAGCCTGGTAGGTCCCAGGTTATTGATATCCGTGCTGCGCTGGCCATGCAGCACTCCACCTCACCAATTGCCTGCTCACTTCCCCAAGGGCAGAGGACCCTGTGCCTCAGGCTTCCCTATGGATGTGCACTGAGCTTTTCCACCAAGCAGCTCCAGCACTACCACGCCGCATGGTGCAGGGAGCACCACTTGGAGAAGCCAGGATATGTGTGGAACCCCCAGGAGTTGTGTGTAGAGAAGTCTCTTAGCAGTCCCAGGGAGAATCTGGCCACTGGAACAGGGTGAGACATTCGGGGCTGGTCAGCAGATGAGAGTGGACACGTTGGAGATCAAGTTGGAGGGCAGAGAGATGACAGGGTGGAACATGAGACAGAAGCCAGCAGTGGGGGGAAGTGGAAGGAGCCCAGAGCTGAAGATTTCTGGTCCAGGCCCTGCTCTGCCACCAGGATGAGCATCGCCCCAGTCCTCTGAACAGTTCAGAGTGGCTTGGTGGTAGGTGGCAGCCCCTTCTAGCTCTAGCATCCTAGTCTATGGCCTTGCAATGCTAAATGTCAGCTTCACTTCTATAGCGGACAAATGGGAGGAAGGCAGGCTGGGGAAGTCGAGCCCTACCTGCACCTGCCTGCCTAAGTGATGGCCTGCTTCCACCTGCCCAGCTTGCTGCCAGCTGAGCCTCCCCAGCTTGGGAAACACTCAATATCCTCATCTCTTCCTTTCTTCTTCCTGCATCACCCAGTTGTCTTTTTTTTTTTTAAATTTTATTCTGTAGATATTTTCTTCTAACGAATCAGACTTGAAGCTCACTTTCTTGAAACATTGGCATGAACAGTCCAGATCCCATATGGGTGTCCTCTGCAGCGGCCCTGGACCCAACATTATCACACTGACATACCTTTCCTGGCCCTGTTGCTACACCTCTAGGTCAGGAAACCTTAGAAAAACATTCATGGAATCCTGGGCTTCCCTCACCACCTTCACCGAGTCTTACCCCATAAGAGCTGACTCAGTGGAAGTCTCCATCCAGTCATCAGCTACTACTCTACAGCTGGCACGTCTGCCCAAACAAAAGACACGTCCCTTTGGAATTATTTTCTTGGTGCCTTTGACAAAAGAATTCTGTAGCACAGACCTGAGGAGTCACCACAATGCCTAAGCAACCCAGAGTAAGTGACCCTGCTTCTGCCAATACCACACTGGCAGCTTTGGCGAAGGATCAAGCATACCAAGGCCACATTCTCCCCTTCCCTCCCCACTCATGGGGCCTTCCACGAACCAGACCCTGTGCTGCGTATTTTACATGCACGATCTGATGCCATCTTCATGACACATTGCCAGGCAGGTGCCATGATCATCTGGGTCCCACTCTACAGGTGGAAAAAAAAACCCCAGCCTACAAGGGATAATCCTGTCCTGCCCAAATTGTAGGGCTAAAACCAGCGAGCCAGCCTGGGCAGCCCTGGAGCCGACCTTCACTCCTCTCCATAATTCAGCCCTGGCAGGCTTCCCCGTGCCAGGCACAATGGAAATAAGAACACTGGAGGTGGCCAAACTCAAACAGCAAGAACAGCATCGGCTCACACTGCCCCTTCCTTGGGGCTCAGTCTCTCCCGCCCCCTGCACACCCCTCAGATGCCAGCCCATGGTAGCCTGGAAGATGTTTAGGAAAAGAGCTGTTCCCTTGTGTAAACCACTCCATACTGTCCCTTCCCCCTTTTATGTAGGACAGCTCTTAGCATTGAGATTCTGCTAGGCTCAAAAAGGCTTTGGCAGATGCCCTGGGGAATAAAACCATCAGCTTTAAACAAAGGCGCCCCTGTCCCAGGAGATCAGTCCCCTCATCTCCTGGAACTGTGCCCAAGAACCTTAGGAAGGCAACAACCCCACAGCCTGCGACCAGCACTGGGGGAGGGGAGAAGAATGCCATAAAGCTGAGCATGAAGTTGGAAGGAGACAGTCGGGTCGTAAAGATGCTAAGGCTGAGTTTCCCACCAGCAGGAGCAGCCTTTGCAGAACTGCCTGTTCTTTCAGTTTCCAGAGTCCAAGACAAGGTGCAGGCCAGCTCTAGGGGGCTGTGTTCGGGACGAGTGATGCAGAGTTAGGGTGTAAAGAGACTTGACAGAAAGCCAGAAAAATCTGCCCATCAGAACCCACTTAGCAGAGTCAATTTTAGAAACATAGGCAGGCAGAGAGTTGGCAGCCAGGGTACCGCAGGTATTTGTCTGTTGGACAGATTCACCCAGGCCATTCTGAACTTTGGACCAAGGGCAAGAAGGGGGCAGTGGCACGTGGTTAAGATAACAAACCATTCCTGGTCAGACCCAAATCCCTTTGCAAGGGGCCATTGCCACTTCTTCTGTTAAGATGAGGAGTTTCTCCTGCCACTTGCTGGACTGTGGGCTGGCCGGTGGCTTGCTCCAATCAATAGAATGTGCCAGAAGGAACATCAGGCAAGTTCTGGAGCCCGGCTCTTGAGAACTTGCAGCTTCCTGCCTGTCTTCTAGGAACTCCAACTTTTCATGCAGTGAAGAGCCCAGGGAGGCCATGAGAGACCCAAAGGCCAGAGGAAGGAGCACCAAGGGCCCTCTGGGTAAAGTGGCCAGTGCTATGCATGAGACTGGCCATCTTGGCCTGCCCAGCCCAACAAGCTGTCAGACGCCTGTTGTGTGAGCATTCCCTGGCAAGCTCAGAGCAGAATGGGCCACACAGACGCCCTGTATCACACAGGAAATAACACCCTGCTGGCTTAAGTCACTAAGTTGGAGGGTAAGTGGTCCTGCATCAGTAGCTGATGGTTGCAGATAGTCACTCTGCTCCTAGCTGTCCATCTTGCCCACTGTACCTTCCCAGGACACAGGGATTGTGAACACCTCTGAAGAACTTGCAACATGAAATGTTTGAGCTGGAAGGGACTCTAACTCTACCTGGTCCAGATCTTCTACGCGGAGTCTGAGAACCATGGCAGGGGTGTCTGAGTCACGCCCACAGCTGCTGCTAACTGCTGCCTACACCTGCTGTGGGCCAGGCTCAGGAGAGAACCAGGGCCAGGCCCTGTCTGCCTGGCTTTCTCTCAGCGCTCCTGGCTGCCCCCTACAGGCCTGCGAGTCTCCGAACAAGAGCCAGCAGGAGTGTGAAGAGCCTAGGGCAGCTAGCACTAGCTCCTTGGAAATGCCCACCAAGATGCTAGTTCCACCACAACCCCATGCTCTGGCGAACTCCTGCCTGGCTGCAGAATAGAAATCATGACTACATGGGCTGTATAGCTGGAAGCTAGAGCGCCCTCAGAAGCTGGGGTGCTTGCTCTGATGACCTTGCCGTGAGGACACCTCAACAGCTTTACCCCAAAGCCCAGGACCCTTTCACCACCAAGAGTTGTGTGCTTCCTTAAATCTTATGGACATGGAGATTCAGGAAACTTATGCTTTCCCTCCTTGCTGTGACCACTAGGAAGCACAGGGCAGCGGACATGACCTTACATAATGTATTCCGAGCACTAAGTTTACCCCAGGCTCCTACTTAGCCGTCTGCTCTTCTCTGCCTCTTTTTCTCATCTTTGTTGTTGCTGTTGCCCACATCTGCATTGGAAGTCCTTTTGAACTTTTTTTTTTTTTGGAGTGGGAAGGATGATGAAATAGAGTCTTAAGATAGAAAAGAAAGTACAGAGAGAAAATATTTAGAAGTCTGTGTCCTTGAACTGAAGTGTAGCAAAGTGGACAAAATTAGAACTCAATGAAAACCCTTCTATGCATAGAACACTTCTGGATAGTGAAGCAGGGACATACTGAAAACTCCCGGCACCTCCGTGGCACAGCTCACTGGAAGAGACTCTGTAGACACTGACTGTACTGACAGGTCTGGCACCGACACTGGGCAAGGCTGGCAAGGCGCTGCTTGGGGTGCATCACACATCGTAGAGCCTACCCTGCTCTCGATGCCAGCTTCCTGCTCACATGCACCCAGGAGGCAGTAGGTGATGGGTTCAGTACCCAAGTCCCTGCCACCCACTGTGAACAAACCAGAGTTGCTCGTTCTAGGCTTCAGTCTGGTCTAGCCCTTGGCGTGGTGGGCATGAGCGAACCTCTTTCTCTCTCCCCCTCTAAAAATAATATGTACAAATTTTTACAAAACCGAACAGCCCCAGCCCTGTTAGGCCTACCAGCTCCCACCATCGCAGACTTGCAGGCGGCAGGTGGTTGTCCCTGTCACTCTGCCCCCAGCCACCTGCACACTCTTGAGCTGACTAGAGCCTCGTGACTTCCAGCCCTTCCAGCCTAGCTCCCAGGACCTCAGCCCTCCTCTAGAAGCAGCTGATGCTCCCACACTTCTGCCAGGAGGCACTGTGAGAGGCTGTCTGGCCCTGGAAGTGTCACCCTGTGCCTCTGAGTTATCACCCTTGGCAGCATCTCAATTTTGCTCCTTTTCCAGTGTGCATGTTGGGGCACACCAAGTTGGTGTGGGATTGACCTTACTGCTGGGGTCATGTTTCAGTTCAGAGGCTGCTGTGTCTCAGGGACAGGTGGGCCCTGTAGTCCTCCAGGCCCATGAGTCAAGCCTATGGTGGGCATGGCTGGCACGGTCAGGGCAGAGCTGAGGTTCTGACCTGGAGAAGGTGTTCCGGGCGTAGTGCATGATGCTGTCGAAGTCGTAGGTTTCCCCCAGGGAGCTCACTTCCCCGGCTTCCATTTTCAAGAAATTGTATTCCTGACCTGTGACATGACACTTTGGTAAGACCTCTGGACACCAAGGTGGGCACCTGAAGCAAGGCAGACAAGGGGCCTGGACAGCCTTCCAGACCCCACTCAGCCCAGGCAGGCACTGCTGCTTGTTCAGACAAAACATGAGGCTTGTAACAAGGCCCAGGTTCCCCAGCCTCCACCCAACCCCCCTTCCTCCAAGACCACTGAAAATCCTTAGACTTCAGACTCAAATTCATTATCGATCTGCTATCTTCCTTTCCACTCTCCCCCTAAAGAAAAAACCCTGATTTGAAGTTTGAGGACATAGAGTCCATTTTCAACTAAACCTCAATAGTTCATGGTTCATGTCCTCCATGGTTGCAACTCTCTTATCCACTGTCAGTTTGTTAAGAAAGCATTTTTAAAATATTTGAACGTGTCCTCTGCTTGGAGGACAATGTCCCTGGGCAGAAGCACTACTGTCACACACACTTGTGCCCTCCTTGAGTTTCAGTCTTAAAAAGGAATGTGACCAAGTCAGCAAAAAGGATTCTTACTGGTTCATCAGCCCTGCACTGGCCCAGTTTGTTCCTCTTAGGAAACAGAGTTGGATTTCATTGTCCTTTAACATGCACAAGATCATTTTGTTTTTGCTTTCCCTTAATGGCTATGGCAGAGACCTCCCAGGCTACAGGGAGGACCGCCCAGGCAGGGCCCCAGGCGGGCAAGCACAGAGCCAGTGACAGTGCACAAAACCTCCTCTGTGGATATCACTGTCCTGGCCACGTGCCCCCAGGCTGTCCCCAGGTCCCCTTACCTGGCAGGATGTTTTCTCTGATGATGGTGACATGTTGGTCTCTGTCTGGGCGAGTGTGTTCATGCCAGAACCCAACCACGTGGCCCAGCTCGTGAGCCACAATGCCAAACTTGTCACAGTTCTTCCCAATGGAAATGGCCTGTGGGCCTCCTCCCCGGCGCCCAACATAGGAGCAGCAGCTGGAGCAGGGCGAAGATACCGATCAGCAGGTCAGGGTCTACCAGGAATAATAGTGTGTGAGTGCATGTGTGAGCAGGTGTGTATGCACATATGTGCACATGTGAGCACATGCATGCAGATGACCTGCACATGTGTGTGCATATGTGACCGTGTGTGTGCATGTGACTGTGAGCATGCATGCACACATGAACATGTGCATGTGTGAGTGCCTTGTGAGCACATGCATGTGTTGTGTGATGTGCATGTGTGAACATGTGCGTGCATGTGTGAGTATGTGTGTGTGCATGTTTGTGTGTGTGCAAAGCAAGTGCAGAATTTCATGGGTCAAAGTGTTCTCACTGTTCAGCTTCCTACAGAAATCCTCCCCAAAATGCTTCCTGACCTCTCCGGTGGTCTTGGGTCCTCTTGAGGAAGTGAGTGAAGCACGGCCTCTCTCTCTGGGATCAGATGCACAGCCCAGCGCCCGGCCCCATGGGGCTGTCTCCGCTGGTCCCTCTCCCCAACAAGGAGACAGGGAAATAGACACCTTGGTACCATTATCAGGGGGACCTTTGATGTGGCAGCCTCCTGGGCTTGATTGTTTTTTCAAATGCTATTGATTTGCTATGCCTAACACTCCTAATACAGAAAGGACTAAGACAGACCCTTAACTGGCCCTTGATCACACTAATGCAGATAACCTTTACTGAGTTAAAAAAAAAAAAAGACAAAAGATTAAAATAGGAAGTTTCTCATCTCCGCATCCAGTTACTCGATCCAAAGGCAATCCCTGCTAACACTTGGATGTCTTTCTGGAAAACTCTAATAACTTACACAGATACAGTTATTCTATAGAGATGAAACTCCGTTTATCTATGCACTTACATATCTATCCACATATTCACATATCTATCTACCTGATACGTTTTACCTAATATTCTATGAGAAATTTGCCTCTTTTTTTTCCATTTATAATTTTTTTTTTCAAGCTTGAGAGGCAGTTCCCTCCCAAATGCCCATGATGACCAAGGCAGCAACTAGGAACCTCCCATATGGGTGAGAGGAACCCAGTTGAGTGAGTTGTCAGCATTGCCTCTCGGGTTCTATCTTAGTGGGAAATTACAGCGAGGAGCTGGAGCTAGGAGCCAAACCAGATGGGATGTGACCATCTCCACCACAAGGATAAACACCTGCTCCTTACAGATCCCAGCACAAGGTGCGGTGGCGAATGTTTGGCCTAGCAGTTAGGATGCCCATGTCCCATGTTGGGTGCCTGGGTTCTTGCTAATGCAGTCCCTGGGAGGCAGTGGTGATGATCCAAGCCCCTGGGCTCCTGTCACGTCTGTGGGTGACTCAGCTTGAACCCTGCTTTAGTTAGGCACAGCCTGGACCACCATAAGAATTTAGGAAGTGAGCCAATGGATAGGTGTATTCTCTCTCTTTCAGCCCCACTCTCCCTATCCAAATAAATTCTGAAAAACAGCGGCATAAGAGTAAGCTTATTTCATGATAATGTTTTTTACAGTGTTAAAATGTATTCCATCACTCTTACCATGTCTGTCTAGGTCAACTCTAGCTTTTTTCTATTTAAACAAAGTCACAAATAAAACAAACAACAAAGATAAAGAGCTTGCAACTCTCACTTGGGCATGGTAGCAGAAGTTCCTAGTCAGGGGCTGAACAAACACGAGGCTATGTGTGTGGGAAATTCTGACAGAGAACATCAAATCACATTCTCCCAAACGTTACCCAATCACGCACTCACTAATCACATACGTACATGCTGTTTCTCTTCACCCCGGAGAACACTGCTCTTACTGAATTTTCTGCCAGTTTGACTGTAATGAAGTAGGATAGTTTTTCACATATTTCATCTGACATTTTATATAATTTTTTCCTGTAACCTATAACATTGCAGCCTCTCTCAGTAGTCTGTTAAGTTGCACACTCTTTTATTATTGATTTGATAAAGCCCCTTTCCCAGCTGCTTAAAACAGCATCCGTATTTCAGGATTACATGTAAAATTCAGCCAAGTTCCTTCCTTTCCTCCCGTTTACCTGCCTTCCTCTCTCCTCTCTTCCTTTTATGCTGTGTCTCTATTCTAGCTACAATTGTGTGGGGCTTTGCTTGTTTTGTCTTAATAATTGAGATGCAAATCCAGCTTTAGTTTTTTACAGAGAACTATCGAAGTATTCTGATATTCATACATATCAAATGACTGCTGGATTCTAGCTTTACTAATTTAAAATGCAACTTCAATTTGAATACAGGTGTATGTATTTGGAGCCCCTTTTGCCATACATTTCCTTTCTCCTTAACTGCCAAACTGCTTTCATTGGCATTCTAGTATCTTATACGTTTGGAGAGATGACAGCTCCTCTCTCTGTCACGACTGTTTTGAGGGAAAGGTTTATCTCCATGCAGTTATTGCTCCAAATAAACATTAGTATCATTTGCTCAAGTTGTTTGATCATAGATGATACAGATGAGAGATACATGACAGATGACAGAAGATAGGTGTTAGGATTTAATCACAATGGCATAAATGTATACATTATTTTAGGGAGTTCTGATGTTTTTATTATGCTAAATATTCCTTTATTGGGAAATGGCAGGCATTTTTCCCCCAACATTCCTTGGCATTTTAGCATTTTCTTCCTGTATGCCTAGCATATTTTTGTGTTTTTAATGCCTATTTTAAAATATATTTTTAATACTGTTTTTATTAAAGTTGTGATTTCTTTTCCACTGTAAAAATATATAAATGGGGCCAGCATTGTAATACAGCAAATTAAGCCTTTGTCTTTGACTCAGCATCCCATATGGGCACCTGTTTGAGTCCCAATTGCTCCACTTTTGACCCAGCTCCCTGCTATTGTACTTGGAAAGGTAGCAGAGGATGGCCCAAATGCTAGGTAGGAGGCCTGGAAGAAACTCCTGGCTTCAGTCTGGCCCAGCCCTGGACCTTGCAGGAACTGTAGAGAGCAGCAGATGGAAGATATCTGTGTGTGTGCCTCCCTCCCTCTGTAACTCTACCTTTCAAAAAACAAATCTTAAAAAAAGGTTAAATCATTTAATGAATGGAAAAAACACACACACTTTCTGTTTATTAGCTCGTGATCAGTCACTCTAATAGAGTTCCCTTGTGTTTTAAATACTTTTCAACTGATTTTCTAGACACACATCAGGTTAGCTTCAAACAATGCAAACCGTTGCTTTGCTCCTAGTAATAGTCATTGTATTTCTTTCATCTATTTAGTTTAGGTAGCACACCAAAAACAGTATCAAATAATTGTGGTGCCCATAATCATATTCAATTTATTCCTAGTCCTAACAAGTGATTCTAGGATTAACAATGGTAATCTTGATTCTGTTTTGAAATTATATATGTAAATGTATATTTGCATGTGTCTAAGTATATATGAAAATACACAACGTTCCATTTTTAAATTCAAGTATATCCTTAACATCTGTTCCTGTGATTCCTTGGTTACTTTTTTAAGACAAAAAACAATACATGTTGATTGGGCAGATACCTCATAACACCTACTGAATGAGAATCTCAGGTTTCCTTGCTTGACTTACTCATATGAATAGATTTCTCAGTCTTGAGCTACCCTATACCAAGCTACTTGGCAACCTTTTCTTTTCTCCTACTGCCGAATCCCATAAACTAGCATTTCACTTGGGATTCAGCATGGTCAGTTATATGTGAAATTAATTTGAGCATTTTTATTCCAGTTCATGCGCTTGTATGTGTGTGCAAATCTATTATAGTTCCATTAAGTAATTAGAAAGCTTTCTTCTCTCCCTATGATATAAAAGATATCAATTAAGCAGTGCTGGAATAATGCATTTCTTGAAGGCTTAAAAAGTTCATCTATGAAGGCCAATAAGTGGCGTTTTGGTGGCACCAGCCTTTTCCCCTCATTTCTCAATTTCTTTCAGAGCCGCTGGCCTGTGCCAGGACTTTAAGTCAACTTGGAGTTATCCCCATTACCAGATGTGACATTTCTTGCCCTAGAGCTTTGCAAACCACTCTCGCGCTTCTGCTTAACTTATTGGCTACCTTCTCTTTTACCATTTCTAATTTTGTGTGCTTCTCCTTTTCACTTTGCTACCTCATTTAATAAAAAGTGATTTATCTGTTTTTGTTTAATCAAAGAATTCACTCCTTGTGCCCTCATCAGGTTGATTTTTCTGTGGGGTGTTGGTTTCTCTTGACACATTTTTGTTAATTTCTCCATAGTTCACCATCATTCTTATTTACTGATGTGGATGTGCCTGGCTATGGGTTGTCCTCTAGATGCTGTGGTAGTCTTCCCTTACTTTGAACGGCAGGGCTCTCATTATCTAGACAGTCTGCAGCGTAATCTTGAACTCTTACAGACCCATGAACTATGCAATCACAAAGAAAGGCAGCCTTTATGCTTACCAGGGATTGTTTATTTTTGTTGTTTTGTACAGTTTTATTGATTTGCAAACCAAGAGTATTTTAGAGCTATTTCTGCCTTTAAGACTCCATTGAGATGTTTTTAATGTAGAATAGATGGTTCAGATCTACGACCCTTTGAAAGACACTTAAAAAAAAAAAGACACTTAACATGTGGTACCAGGTTATGAAACCCAGTGGGCCCATAGAATCACTCTATTAATTATATATCGTCAACTCTTCCATGGAGCTCTACTTATTTTTCAGCAACTTGACACGATTTGCCTGGGGTGACGGAAATAAAGTAAGTCTCCTGCTGCTAGAGTTTCTGTCCACTTCCCCTGGGTTCCCTGAGGCTGGTTTTATGACTCTTAGTGCTATGCTATTTGGTGTATAGAGATTTATGACACTCATAGCCTCATTATACCTTGTATCCCTTTTGACTGCAAAGGGCTTCACCTTTTTAAAAAAATTAAAAATACTTTCTGGCTTTAAGAAGAAAACCAACTAAAGAAGAGACTTGTTTGCACTTCGCATTGCGATGACAGCTTTCTTTTGTGGGAATTTGCTCCTTTCCTTTTGCTTGTACGCGTCCCTGGGTCATTCTCTTCAGTCATCTGTCACCTTACATGCAGAGCATGTCTTTGGGCTTCCACGGCTAACCCAGTAGGGGACCTTTTCTCTTGCCACAGGAAAGAGCATCATCTTTAACACTTACTGGCATAATCTAGTTGTTTTATGATATGTTTTCTGCAGAAAGCCCATAAGCCCCCGGAACCTCTCAACTTACTAATGGAATTTTGCATATATGGATTTAAAAGACAATTTTATTAAAGTTTGACATCCATGCACACAAGGAGTTTTTGAAAACTTCATGAAGATGCTTGTTATGATAAAGCTAGGTAAGGTTTTGAAATACCATCCTCCCACCAGGAGTGGTCTTGCTGGAGGCAAGACCTCTCTCTGGACCCATCCGCATTGCCTCCACTGAGTGCAAAGCGAGTCCTCAGCACACATCGACCACTCAATGTTTAACACATTCACAGCTCAGGGAAAATACCAGATATTCCTGAAGACCCCGGCCTCAGGACCCTTGTGATGGGTCAACCCTGTTTCTGCGGCAGTCAGGCTCTCGTGCCCTTACCCACAGGCTCGGTAACTGAACACAATAAAGCTTTCCTCGTCGGTGCGTTCTATGAAGGTCACGCAGGTGTGCTTCTCCCAGTGTCTCATGGCCTGCTTAAAGACGGCCCGCTGGCTGCCTGGAACGACAGACAGGGCAGGTGCTTGTCATTTCTTCCAGGGGGCCAGACCACCCCTAAGGGCTTTAAGGCATAGCTGATGTGGAATAAAACCCTGTTAATAATTACATTGCTTACTTGAAGTTTAATAAGAAAGCAGGTTTTAAGTATACTCTACATCAACCCCAGATAGTCCAAACTGATAGCTGTGAAAGGTGATGCATGTGTTAATCAGTCTATTGTGATTATTGTGTTTTATACACACACACACACACACGTGCAGGGTACTTCAAGCAGGTCATAAGGGGTGCCAGTGTTGGGGCAGAAGAGGTAAAGTCACCTGCAATGCCTGACTCCCATTATGGGCACCTGTTTGTGTCTAGCTGCTCCCTTTCCAATCCCTGCTAATGCAGCAGAAGATGGCCCCACTGCTTGGCCCCTGCCATCCACATGAGACACCTGGGTGAAGCTCCAGCCTCCTGGTTTCAGTGTGGCACAACCCTAGATATTGTGGCTAGTTGGGGAGTCAATCAATAGATGGGATATTTCTCTTTCTCTCTCTCTTTCTCTGTCTCTCTCTTTTTCTCTGCCTCTCAAATAAAATCAAATAAGAAACAAACCATTTAAAAAGAAAGACTAGGTAGTAGAGGAAGGCAGGGCTACTTGGGGGAGGGCCTTGTAGCTGTGGCCAGGACTTACAGTTTAATTCTATTGGCAATGGAAACCCATGAGACGATTTACATATTTTGAAGTATGTTATTTGTACAAATCCATATGATTTGTAAAACAACTCTGTGGAGGAGGAAATGGCATCTCCTCCATTTACAGAAGAGAGGCCCATGGCACAGAAAGGGTCTGTACTTTGCCCAGCATATGCTAGAGCCAGAGTTTGCACCTAGGGAGTCATGCCCTGTCTGGTAGCCTGCTCTGTTGCATGACCAATGCTTGGGTAAGGGGACATGGGGGCACACTACGTCCAGCATGTCCATCAGGCAGGCCATGATTTGTGGCTGCTCAGCTCCCACCCACCTGCTTGCTCTCACCTGCCCCTCAAGACCAGGATTTTATGCCATATCCCCAATGAAGCCCAGTATAGCAAGAAGATCCTCTCTGAGGATGCAGTATCCTCTGGGCCTGGTAAACCAAGCCTTGGAGGTACTATGGTCTTCAGCAGGCAGGAGTGCTGCTGCCCTGGCATCTGCCCCAGCTCTTCGTTAGAATGATGCTCTCAGCCTAGGGAGACAAATCACCTAGCCCCACAACAGAGTTCACCTGTGGTTACTGACCAGTAAAGTTCCCGCCAATGACATAGGGGATGACACCTCCGGGCCAGATCCTCTCTGTCCTGGATGTCGTGGCCCTTCGGACCCGAGCAGAGGAGGTCTCAGCTGTGGCTTGTGCTGTCCCGGTGCTGTGTGGAGGCATGGCATTCTCTTTGTCACCTGCAAGACAGTCAGGTACCACTTGCTTTGACCCGTGACTCCTCCTGTGAACTAAAGCCAAGCTGTAGTGACCTCAAAGCCGTGGAGGGATGTGGAGATGGATTCTGCAGGGAGAGCACTGTATGTTCAGGATTGTAAATGAAAGCCAATGGAAGCAACCAGAGTAACCAACATGCTGGGCCAGGATGGGGTGGCTTTGGCAACAGATACCAGGATGTGGCCTGCTGCCTGCAGATGGCGGGCCCAGGCTTCAAGGAATCAGTTCTTTGGTATTTAGAGTTTTCCTTTGTTGTCTGTTTGTTATGACTTTGCCAATACACTAAAGCCTTTAGCTATACAGCAAACTTAATACAGGGCAAAGTGATTATTCCCATCAAACTTGTTTCTTATGTTTGTTTACTGTCTTCCCATATCAACTGTCCCATGCCTTCCCACGTATGTGTTTCCATGAAAATTTTAGAATAAGATTTTCTATGCTCCCTAGTCACTTGTATGCACATGTGCATACATGAACACATACACGCTGAGATTTTTACAGAAATTACATTAAATCTGCAGGCCAATTAGGACAGAATCAGCATCTCTGCTATTCTGAGTCTTCCAACAAGGTGGGTGTAGCAATCCTCTATTTAGGTTTTTCTTGACTTCTTTCATCAATATTATTTTCATCACACAAATCCTGCATATATTTTGCTAAGCATGTATCTCAGTAGTTCATTTTCTTTGGAGTGACTATACGTGGCATTATATTTTTAATTTTGGTTTCTGAATGCCCACAGAAAGAGTAGAGAAATGTGAGATTAACCATCTGATGTGCTGCCATCTTACAGATCATTCATTGGGTTCTAGGGATTTTTTTTTTCCTTGCAGATTCCTTGGAATTGTCTATGTAGAGAAACATGTTCTTTGCAAATGATGTGGATGCCTTTTCTTTGTTTTTCTTCTTCTTTGCAGTGTCTAGAATTTCCAGAACCATATAGAGTAAGAGTGTGAGAGCAGAAATCCTTGTCTTGTTCTTGATCTCAGGGGAAAATACTCAGTATTTCACTATTAAGTATGATGTAAACTAGATTTCCTACAGATATTTTATATCAAATTAATTCTCCTTTATTCTTGCTGCTGAGCTTTTATAATGAATGGATGATAGGTTCTTCTTAGATGCTTTTTATGCAACAACTAATATGATCACACAATTTTTAATTGTGTGTAACACACTGTCTCATTTCAATGCATAGAGTCATCACTTAAAGACCTATTTGGTGCTTTGTCAAATATGCCTTTCTTTTTTTTCTTCCATATTGTGATGTTATGGCTTTTTTTCCCAAAAATTCTTCCTTGACTCTTCAATCATATTTATTATGACATATTTATTATGGCATGGGTGTCTCGTCTAGTGATTGGGATATCTGCGATCCATATCTTAGTGCTTGGTTTGCGTTCCAGCTCTGCTCCTAAGTCTAGCTTCTTGTTAATGCACTCCCTGGGAGGGATCAGGTGGTGGTTTAAGAAGTTCTATTTATTGGGCCCAGCGGCGTAGCCTAGCCTTGAACGCGCCCGGGATCACATATGGTCGCTGGTTCTGATCCCGGCAGCTCCACTTCCCATCCAGCTCCCTGCTGTGACCTGGGAAAGCAGTCGAGGACGGCCCAAAGCCTTGGGACCCTGTACTCATGTGGGATACCGGGAAGAAGTTCCTGGATCCTGGCTTCGGATCGGCATAGTATCGGCCGTTGCGCTCACTTGGGGAGTGAATCATTGGATGGAAGATCTTCCTCTCTGTATATCTGACTTTCCAATAAATAAATAAAAATCTTTTTAAAAAAAAGAAGTTCTGTTTATTATCATTTTTCTTCTGACAGTTTTAGTGTTTCTACATCTCAGGGTGCCAATTCGGCAATGTAGTGTGCCTGTTAATTCCCCCTCATAAATCACTTGTGTCTTGAATGCTTCATTTTTAAGCTAAATTTTAGGCAAGCCTATTTCTTTCTTGCAAGAGTCCCACAGGCCCTGAATCACGGGTATGACCCTGCTTTGCATTTTCCAGAGCTCTTGGGACCCTATGGGTCCAGATCGATTTTTATGTGATTTTTTTTTAAAGTCTGGTGTTCTCATATGCAGGAAGGATATGCTAAGAACTCATACCTGCATGAGGGACAGGCTCTGGGATTCAGTTTCTCATAGATATTTCTGCCCCCACTGGGAGCCTGAGAAAAAAAGCAAGATTTCCTGCTGCTCTTCTGAGCCCTGCAGGGGGTGTTCATTTCAGGCAACATGTCTGCTTCTGTCTCACATGGAACCAAGGGCACATCTTGTGCACATGTGTGGGCTGCACACGGGCATTACAACACCTGTCCCACCCCTTCAGGTGCCAGTCCAGCATCCATGGCACCTGCATTGTCTTGCCACCCTCTGTATCTCAGCTCCATGAGTTTGCACTCTTTATTCTCATCCAGTTCAGCTCCTTCCCTTTGAACTTTGACTTTATATTTTTGAGAAGGGGAGAAATTATCATCTTTTTAAAAATCCATTTCTAAAACAGTGTAAGAGGTTCCTTACTAGTTCAGTCATTCATGCCTCCAGGTTAAGATATATGGCATGTAATATCATTTTAAACCTGAAATTGATTGTCTTACGGCTAGAATTTCTAGAACAGAAGTCATACACTTACAGTCTTGGGATAAACCCAGCCCACAGATGTGTTTTGTTTGGCCTGGACATTTTGGCCCATACTATGTTTTTTTAAAAAATCTCACTTTGAAAGCCAATTTCTAAAAATCAAGGGATTTCACATAGTGATCCTGATTTTCTAGTTTTTCTTTAAACACGGAATGATCTGGCAACAATGGGTCCATCTTCCGTCATGGCACGACTCCAGCGAGTGCAAGAGCACCTGCTCCGAAGCTGGAACATGTGTCCTCTTGTTTGCTGGCCTCTCTCTCCCCCTCCACACTGTCCCATCCGGCCCGCTTCATCCATTTCACCACTACTCCCACCACATGACCTGCCTGACCTCTACCAGTCCTCGAATCTGTGTCCTGATCCTGGGTAACATATGGCACCAACATCCCCACCATGAGTTGTGCTAAGAGGGCAGGAACCATGGTTGGTTGTTCACCACACTGTGCTCCATGCCCATGCCAGCTCATGGCAAGCATTTCTCAACTCTGGGTGCTGAATGAATGAATGAGAGCAGGGGTGAATGATTCTAAAAATAAACTGCCCAATGGTTCAAACAATCCCGCGGCGGAAGCCTCTCTGTAATGCTGGCGACGCTTCAGCCCTTCGTGTTTACATCCTGAGAATCATCACGTCTTAAGTAATCACAGGCAGCGATGGAGCAAGTAGAAGTTTGTTATTCATTTCCCATATGGTTTTCAACAAGTCTCTTAATTTTCTTCTGCTGCCAACTCTCCTTTGGAGCACGGGCAAAAATTCTTCTCCATTCACGGGAGCGACACTCGGCTATCCCCCGGGGCTCGGACCGGCTGGGCTCTGCTCACACGTGGCTCAGTACTGCCGGGGTTTGGTTTTATGCAGCCGAGTCAGCATGGGAAAATCTTAAGTGCACCTGGAAAGAGACTGAGGTGTAATTTCCAGAGATGGGTTATTGAATGACAGCTTCCCCTTCGGTCCAGTGAGAAATTTAATTTGCCGAGGACTCAACACAGGAAGCATTTGCCGATTAAAAATATGTCTAAACAGATGTTCTGCTCAGCCTGGAAGAAGGATCTTAATGCAAGTGTCATTATTGGATTTTCTTGGATTACTACTATCTGGAGTCAGAGTCCAAATAGAAGGATGTAATTATTTATCATGGTCAAAACTATTGCACTTGAAGATAAGCTCGGGGGCATCTGAAAGGCTTCAACGGGCTAGGGAAGGGGAAAATGGGGAATGAAGCTCACTGACGTTCTCTGGCACTGGTTAGCAGACCCTGGACTCTGAAAGAACACAGCAGACACCGCTGTTTCAATGCTCTGCTTACAGCCATGTCCTAAACAGAACCAGGCCTAACATAGCCTCCGCAAGCAAACAACTGCAATTTTCAGATTAGGCAACTGGTGACTCCTTCTCTGGAAGTCAAACCAGGGCAGCAGCATAGCCATCCGCAGAGCTCTCCGTTGGCAAGAGACTGGCACATTCACTCCCTGCCTGCCACATTCCCGAGCAACGAAAGAGTGGTGCTTTATACAAGATGTGACTGTAGTACACAGCATATTCTGCATGATGCTTTTTCCACCTGGCTGCCTGCCTGTTGGACTTAACTAGAAAAGCTTAATGAAATTCTTGTGTGTGCCCCTGCCCTGGAGTCCAGAACAGGTGCCTGCAGTGTGTAAAGCTCCCTCAGATGATTACAAAGCTCAGTGAGGTTTGGAAGTTCCTGTTCTGGGGTTAAGATCCAGGGTTTTGGGAGCAAGGGGGCTTCATGCCAAGACAAATATCACCATTTGCTATTTGTGTGGCTTTAGACAAACCATTACCTATCTGGCCTCCTTTCCTGTGGCTTACTGGTGGCCTGAGCACCGGACTAGATAATTAACACCAAACACCCGCAGTGAGCAAGGGCTCCAGGCCAGTGGCTGTGCCCACCAGGAGGGCTGCTATGGGGCCTGGGGCAGGACACAATGGCAGCCGGAGGTTAGCCTCCGTGGATTCATCCTATTGTGCTGACCTAGATGCCACTTGGAGATCTGGACACTGAGAGGTGACTTGGGGGTGCTTGTTTGTGGGGTCCTTGTTTTCTTAGAGATACCAGACCCCAGTGCTCTCTTCTTCAGCCCTTGGTGACTGCTCCTGGTGGCTTTTCCCTTTTAAGAACCCGATTTTGAATTAGGCTCTGTTAAGGCAGTCACGGCTCTCTCTACGCAGCAGCGACACATTTCGTTTTATTAATCCCATTATCAGCCCTGCAGCGCATGCCAGCTCCCATCTCTGTGGGAGGAGGCTCCTCCAACCACGCTGGTGGCCAGGGGCATGTGGAGCAAGCCAGTCCGCAACTCACCCCTCCCTGAAGCTGGAGGCACAAATCCCCCTGGTCAGGGCTGAGGGGAGCCACACAATGCCGGCAGATAAACATGCCCCTGCAGCTGCTGCCCACTCCCTTCCTTCTGTTTCTTCTTCCTGCCTGGGCGGCCTCTTATTCTTGGGGGTGACAGTAGTGAGGCTGTGACCACAGAGGAGAGTCCCAGATTGACTCAACTTGTCCTCTTTAATTCATACAAAAGCCAGAGGTACCCCCACTGTCCTGAAGGGACAGGAGGGGAAGAGCCAGGCTAAAATGTCCTAGAAAGTGCTTTTGCCTTGTCTGGGGGCCTCCTTCCTCCTTGGGTGGCCCTGGATGATTACAGACCTTCTTGTCTGTTGCTGCACCAAGAGAAAAGATTGCTTAGCCATGACCTTCGTGGTCCTGTTCAAATAAGCCAGAGCCATTTGAGGGGTGGCAGGCTGTGGCTACGGCCAGCTTTGGAGTGTTAGTATCAAAGAGGGAGTGTGGTCATTGTCCTCCTTAAGATCCTCAGGACAGCACTTACTGCCATGCGCAACCCAAGTGGAGACAGAATTTTAATCAACCACAGCGACCTTATCCCTTCTTGTCCTGCATAACTCTGTGTGTGTGTGTGTGCGCGTGTGTGCAAGCTGTCAGACAGCTGCAAGGTCCTAGTCCAGAGGTGGCACATGCACTGGCAATGCTGGATAATATTTGTTGGAGCTGCAGTGGGAGTGAAGAAGTGTAAGAACTAGTTATTCCTTGAACATGTTTAAGTTCCAGAGATCTGATTGTGCACTTGACATGAATACTATTTCAAATTATCTCCAAACTTCACAAGAGGAGTTAGCTATGACTTACCCAAAGTCACAGCTTCTATGCGGCTGATTTGGGATTTAATGTCCAAGTTTATGTGGTCAGGTCACCTTATACTCAATGAGCTTCTAGTTATCAAAAACTCCAATAACACAGACAAGGAACAATGGGGAAAGTGGTAGAGTCTTCAAACCTGTCCACTACCAAATTGCCTCCCTCCTGTGAACTTATCTCACACCTCACAGGGAGGCGTGGAATCTACCTATCTCTCCCCAGACCTGGGCTGGTCTTTGGGCTTGCTCCAACTATTCAAAGAGGGAGTTTTGAGTCTAGGCCTTGAACGGACATCTGTCTCCTCCCTCTGGGTAACTGGCCACCATGTGATAAAGTCAGAGTAGACGATAAATGGTGAAAGCCCACACAGAAGTGGCGTCAAGGCTACGGCTAAAACTTTTTTGGACCATCCAGCCCAGCTGCTAGATGAATGCAGTCAAGCAAGAGATCCGAGCCAACATAAAGCCCAAAACCACTCCCACTGAGCCCAATCTAGTAAACAACAAAATCGTTACTTCAAGCCAAGGACGGTGAGGGTGGTTTCATGTTACAAGAAACATGAAGTGTGGCATCTACAGCCCCACGGTGTGATGACAACACTCTCCCTGCCCCCATTTCATGCCAGCTTTTCCTATTCCATCTCAGCCTAAGTGTTTGCCATCTGTGATCAAGTGCTCTGAGTTCACCCAGTGTTTGAAGAGCCTGAAAATTCATAAGTCAAAATACCCTAACAGAGGTGAGGCAGAAAAATGGACTTACGAGAGGCCTTGAGCACAGTCCCTGCAAACAAGTTGTACCACTATAAAACAAATGCAGGATTACCAAATTGCCTGCTCTGTAAAAGCAGTCAAATTGAGAAAAGTGGAATCAGCAGCCAGACAGAAAAGTGGACAAAGAGTCAAAGAAGTGAGGCCCAGACATGCACATCAGGCATCACCACACACGCAAAACAAGGTGCTCAAAGGTGCCAGCAGTCAGCAAACATAACTGAACCATAAACGAGGTATAGTTTACCTGTGTAAGAACACTGGTACACTGGAGGTTTGGATTCACTTTTAAGATTCTGCCTTCCACCTGATTCCAGCTCCCTGCTGAGGCAGACCAGGGGATGGCTCAAGTCACTGAGACTGCACGAGATCCCCATGTTGAGTTCCTGGTTCCTGCCTTCAGCCCCAGCCAGGGACAACTGAAGGTGTTTGAGGAGCAAACCAGATCATGAAAACTCTGTCTCATCTAAAACACTGACAACAAAGCTACGAGGATATGGGGAAAAGGCATACTTATAACTTGCTATGAAGATATAAAGCCTTATATACTTAGAAACATGTTCACATCTATTTAAAACATACTAAGTACTTATGTGCATGGATTTCAAACTTTTTTTGTACCAAAATAAACTTATATTTTAATTCTATTTTTCTCTGACATCTTTGAGGTACCTTCACGTGTAAGGATATGTGTGTTTAGAAATGTTTCAAGTAGGTCTTGCTCATGGTGGCAAAAACTCAGAGAATGCTAATTGATATGGGAACGATCAAATAAATCAAGATTTACCCATTCCAGGAGTGTTTACAACAATTCAAAAGAATACATTAAAGTTGTAACAAGTGCTCCAGAGGGATTCCTAGAAGCATTGATGAGAAAAGCATGATGCATAAAATATGCATTGAATATGATCCCATTTCTTAACAATGATAACAAGGCCTGCAGCAGTATTCATATTTATGTGTATGTTGATTTCTATGTATTTCTATCTAAGTGCAAAAGTTATGTATGTGCAAGGAGGGGTGCATATCAAATTATGGGCACGCATCACCTATGGAAGTGCAGAGAGAAAGAAAAGAAGAGAAGCCAAATTTTAAAAGGGGAAAGTCGGGCCCAGCACAGTAGCCTGGCAGCTAAAGTCCTTGTCTTGCACACACTGGGATCCTGTTTGGGTGCCTGTTCTAATCCTGGCAGCCCAGCTTCCCATCCAGCTCCCTGCTTGTGGTCTGGGAAAGCAGTTGAGGATGGCCCAACACCTTGGGAGCCTGCACCCGCATGGGAGACCTGGAAGAAGCTCCTGCCTTCTGGCTTCAGATTGGCTGAGTTCCGGCCGTTGAGGCCGCTTGGGGAGTGAATTGATGGATGGAAGGTTTCCTGTCTCTTCTCCTCTCTGTATAAATGATTTTCCAATGAAAAAAAAATCCTAAAAATAAGATAACATGTTTTAAAAGGGGGAAAGTTCATGGTATATCATTGCCTCTAAGCCTTTGTGTGAAATTATGACCACATGCTCCTCAACTCATGTTGCAGTTGTCTTAATAAAACCCATCAGAGTTGAAAATGCTGCTACATTGAAAATATAGGTAGTAGAGCCAACTTCAAGCACATCCTAGGCTAGCTACGAGCACACTGCAGCATCAGTCTTGACCCTGCCAGGATCAGCGGCTGACAGAGATTTGTGCTCACTGCTGCTGTCCAGCATGCAGAGAAGGGACCATACTGTACATGGCTTACCCAGGGAAGGCTCAAAATTCTAAATTCAAAGTCTGCTTTCTGCTGGATATGCAATGCTTTTACACTACCCTAAGGTCTCCAAATCATATGTCAGTGCCAGGGACTGTCTGTATACACACACCTATGTGTAAAAACACAGACTAACATGAAAGCAGAGACAAGAACTAAAAAGAAGAATGTTTTTTATTCCATTTATACCTAGCCCTCCTGAAACGCAGTATTCCAGTATTTCAAATACATCCCTTGGGCTCTGCAGTGAACTTGGCCTAGAAGAAATGCCACCGCTGACCTCAAGCCCTGATTCTAGCAGGCTATGGGCAGACAGAGAAGTACAGCAGACTCCGGCCCAATCAGGAGACTACACTCACTGGCCATTGTGCACAGACAGGCCACACAGCATTTGTTCGCAGCAAGTGGGGTGGATAGGCCCCCCCATGATTCACAACCAATCAGCTACCTCTCCTGCTCTCTGACCCTCTCTTGGCAGCCCCCAGGAGAAGGGCTCCTCAGATCTGTGCCCCACCCTACAGCCCTGATTCCAGTTTTCTTTCCTGGCTTTCTATACCCACTCATTCTCCTAGACATCCAGCTCCCAAAGCCTTGAACCATCTCTTCTCAGGCATTCAGGGTCTTCAATACATGAGTCAAGTGCCCAAAGGGCAGAATTCACCTGCAGGTCACATGGTTCCTGGGACAGCCGAGTCAATTCCACCCCACTAAAGGACATCAGTGCTAAGTCCATTTTAGCTGCTGAGGCAGGCTGGAAGCACAAAGGGCTCAGGCAGCAGGGAGCCAGAGGGACTATTTCTTGGGAACAAGGACTCTCTGAGGAGTGATGAGAAAATCTGAGTGCTACATAATGGTGATGGTTCCAGGAAACTGAATGGCTTAATGCTACTATGTGGGACACTTAAAACAGACTAAGATGGTAGATTTCATATTCTATATATTTGATGTTATTAAAAAAAAGTATCCAAAGACCTGGCAGAGGCTCACATTACCCTTTCTGGAATCCTCCCTGCTGCTGTTGGTGGCTGTGCTGTTTGGCCAGCTCTCCGATGACGATGGTTGCTCGGCAAGCCCACCTGGAGGAACAGAGGAGACATGTGAGGATGTGCCAGCCTTCTCTGGCAGCATCAAGGGCTGAGGGAGCCAGGCCGGACCCCTGGGAGTGGCTGAGAGCCCCGGGGGTCTTCAAGGATGTGCTCAGTGTGGGTTTACTGGACAGTAACCACGTGGCAGGTGCCCTTCTGGAGGCGAGGGCAAAGCAGAGCCTGCTCCTTTTAACCACGCACACCACTCACAGCCTGGTAAAAGCACTCCTGTTCTCCATCTGTTCAAAAGTACTCAGAATCCAATTTGTAAAATTTGCAGTAAACTCCAAGGTCAGCATCCTTACTCCCACTCTCACAGCAAAGACCCACAGCAAAGGCAAGCGTCCAGGTCTGGATTCCACCTTGTTGGAGCCCAGAAAAGTAGCACTGCTGCTGCTGCTGTTGGCATTCTGGGTTCATCTTTGGGGTGAGTCACCCCTTAGAAGCTTCTGGAATGAGGTTGTGTGTATGCTCATATGTGTTTGCTAGCAATCATCTGTAAACCATGCAGACATCTGTCTCGACCACAAAGCCGGCCAATCAGCAAGTACCTATGAGACCACAGTTCTAGGCACTGTGGATCCAGCAGTGGCCCAGACAGACCTGCCCTCAATAAATGTACATTCTCAATAAACAGTGGGTAAGAAAAGAAAATGAATGAAGAAGACAGTTGCAAGTCGAGAAATTACTCCCAGGAAAGGTCAAGTGCACTGTGTGGTAGAGAGTGACTGGGACAGCCCCTGGTGTGATACAGTGCTTGAGACCTGAGATCTGGAAGGTGGGACAGACCCAAGCTCCAGGCCTGAGCAGCCCTCAGCATAAGGAAGGACTGGGAAAGCCTTTACTTGGAAGGAGCTTACCACGCGGAGGGGTAACCAGTGGAGGGCAAAGTCAGTGAAGGGGCCTCTGCCAGCATGTCATGTCCTTTGACTTGATTTTCTTTGTCACAGGGACCCTGCTAAGAGTTTAAAGCAGGAAAGCGGTGTGTTTTTAGATTGTCTTTAACCTAGATGGTCTAGGGTATGGATGAGCAGAAAAGGAAGCCAGGTGACTGGTGAGGGGCTATGGCCCAGATAAGAGCCAGCAGCAGCATGAAACAAACATGAAAAAGACATGGCAGTAGACCCACGGGGCACGTCCTAATTGGGGTGTGACTACAGGTGGAGGTAACAGGAGGAGCTGATGGATTAGATGGGATGGGAGCTAAGACTGGGGCAACAGGGCAGATCTGTGTCCCTGAGAGCCTACCACATTCACACACACACACACACACACACACACACACACACACACACACACGAAAGTAGCCAGAGGACAATCTGTTGGTGAAGACAAGCACAACTCTTGTCCTTGTTCAGAAAGTTGCAGCTTCCTAAGCAATTTCCCACTATCATTTTCCACATGGATTGGAACACCTTGTAGCGGATGGCATGGAACCTCATTGTACAGAGGAGAAAACCAAGTCAGAAAGTGATGAGTCCAGAGTTGCCTGGCCCATAAGAATGGCTGAGAGCTCAGGAAAGGGTCCCCTGCTGGGGAACCAGAAGACCTCCATGTACCCACAACTAAGCAAGCTTCCGGTGCTCCTTAGCAAAGCCACACACAGCAAGTGCCAGGCTCCCCAATCAGAGAACCCAGCCCCTGGGTCTGGCTACTGCTGGAGACAGCCTTGCAGCCTCATGTCCCAGTTCCTGACTTCTGTCCCTCTTGTGACTCTGACATGGGCAGGTGTTGCAGCTGCTGGGCCTCCTGGAGAGCAAGGCCACCGACTTGAGGAGGAGATGGGAGGCTCGGGCTACATCCTGCTAGTTCCGCTGCCTTTGGCCAACTCAGAATCCACTCACACACTCCCTGCAGCTGCTGCAGCTGAGGCTGCCAGCTCCCGGCCCTCGGGTATTCTTCCAGCTCCAGTTGCGATAGCATTTCCTCTCAGGCTAAAGGGAAATCCTGATGCTCCAAGATTACACTGGGGCAGAGGGACATGCCCTGTGCAAGGGGAAGGGGGCAGGAACATGGCTGGGGGCTGGAGGCTGGTGGTGCCTTCTCCAGGATGGGAACCTGGGTGTTGGTACCTTTGACCCGCCAAATGGGCAGTTGCATGGAGCCCATGAGGTAAATGGCTTGTCTGGGCATTCGCTCATTCAACAAATATTTATCCAGCACCTGCTGTGTGCCAGATGCTATTGCTGCTGCTTGGGATCCTGAAGAAACTCTCTGCCTTGATGGAGGCTAAGGGAGAGAATGACAAACAGGCAGCTAATATGTGAGTCAACTATGCTCTGCAGACATGACATGCGGTGAGAGGAACACGGGGCACTGGGGTGGGAGGCTGCCGTTGCACATCAAGGAGGGAGAGGAAGGTGGGAGAAAGTGCAGGGGGCAGTCTGCGAATGTTGGGAAGAGCACACCCAACAGAAGGGACGGCAGGAGCCAAGGTCCCAAGGTAGGGGTGTACCTGGCACTAGGGTGCTGAGCATGACTGCAATGGCATGAGCAAGGGTGACAGAATGGTGGGCACGGAAGCAGCAGAGGGGGGATTTGGGCTTTTATTCTGAGAGGTTTGGACAGGAGTAGGAAAACATGAACAGGCTGGGTAGCTACACCAGCTTTGACGGCAGGAATGATTAATAGTGGATTAGACTGGAGGGGGATGCTTGAACTGAGATTTGAGATGAGATTCCAGATAGTGTTAGAAGCTCAGCATGGAGAGCTGGCCAACATAGACCTATCTGATGCCTGCAAGGATAGAGGAGCAAAAAGGAGAAGATAAAGAACAGGTGCATTGGCCTTTGGGTCAAGGTGAGTGGAAGGCTGATTGAGGCGAGCTGATGCCTGGAGAGACTGAGTCACTCCACACAAGTGGAGCATGGCAAGGACGAGGACATCAGCCTCCCTTGGCTCTCTGCCATGTGGGATGAAAGCAGGTGTGAAAGCTCTGGAGGTGGAAGTAGCTAGGAGCCCTCCAGCAGATGGAGGGTTAAACAACAGGTGCCAATGAGTCTGACAGTGATAAAGACACCGCAAATAGTTTTCTTGCTTGGAGTTCTGTAATTTTGTTCTCGTGAAATCCCAACAATGCAAGGACCACGAATATGCCCATTTTACAGATGATAAAACAGGCTCCAAGCACAGATGAACCCCAACTCCTTACACAACTGACTGTTCCAGGAGCAACATGACCCCACCAGCCTCCTCCACCTGCAGCCTGTCTCATCTGCTGCTCCTCTGCTCCGCCACACTGAGCTGGGACCTCTGTGCCCCTTTACTCCTGCACCTTCTTCCTCAGCCACACCTACCTCTCTCCACCTGCCCAAATCTGCTCCCACATATACACCACTTCCCCTGAGAAGCCGCCCTGAAGCTCCTCTAGAACTAAAATTCCTTCTCCTCTGTACAGTCCCGACCCATAGCACAGATTCAGTAAAACACAAGATGGATGGAGAGATGATGGACAAATGAGGCAGCATTTCAGGGTGAACTCTATCGCGTCTCACTGAACTGAACTGCTGAAAATATTTGCCATTATCAGCTCCAAATGGGAGACATAGGTAGCTATTCTTAACCAATGGCTCTTGACCCTGGATGCAATTTGGAATCATCTGAGAAAGCTTGTAGAAAACACCCCTAGAGGTCCTGATCTAATTGGTCTGGGGCACAGTCTCAGCACGTGGGGTTAACAAAAGCTCCCCAGGTGAGTCTTAAGGTACAGCCAAGTTGAGACAGGCTACTCGAGGGCTGCTGGTAAGAACCACTCACCCGGTGCTGCTACCTTGCACCCAGCCTCTCTCCTCCAGAGTTCTCCAGGAACGCAGGATGTGGAGACAGATTCCTCCAACAATAAGAAAAGGCATTCCTCACCTCTATGTCGGCCAGTGGCTCTGTAAGACAGGTGAGGCTAGGGCTGGAACTGTAACTCTAGGCACCACATGACAAGGAAGAAAGAGCTCAAATGCAGAGACTGCGGGCAGGTAAGAAGCACTTGGGGTATGTGTCCTTGGGTGTGTAGTTGCAAGACAAAAAAAATGTTTGAAAAAAAAACAGCCACACAGATATACCCTCATATTTGTTCTTTGCTTAATTACCTCTTCAGTGAGAGGATGTGCACAGGCCTTGTAGATTTCATTAGTCACGGGGTTTATTCAAACGGCTCCTTTGCATAAGAAACCCAGGCTTACAGCTGGTCTCTGGGAAAGAATGGCCTGCAGGCCCTGAAAAGAGGGCTCGGGCCTGTTCAGGCTCTCCCCGAGACACAGCAGAGGTCAGCAGCCCATGAGGCATGGGGCCCAGCTGAAATGTTCCTATCCAGCATTTGCAATTCAATCCCACAGTTTCCTTTATGGAGCAATTCACGAAACTCAGAGTTGTTCTTTTTTCTAATTCACCATATAATTCACCTCCCAAGTTCAATTAAGAAGCAATCTGTTAGCAACTTTGGAAGCAAGCTGCTTTTCTTTGGGAAAGGCCAATTTTCTTCCGCTCTCAACAACAACAACAACAAAAAGTACCTTAATTATATGCATCGTGGGAGATGCTGATGTACACACAACGCCCCTCTACTGTAATTAATGAAATATTAACAATACACATCCAAGGACATGTAGGCAGAAAGAGATGGGGTTCTTCCAAAACTCAGGAAGACAGCTCCTGGTGCCAGGGATCAACACTGCCCATTTAGATGATGGGGCTATGAATGAATATTCACTAAGACAAAAATTCATAGACAACACATTATATGAATTATTTCTTCCATCTCTCATTATGTTTTTTAAAGCCCAAAGACTTGGCTCTTGGTTTTCCTAAAAACAAGAATTGTTGACCTACAGACTATTTGTAGTATATCTGGAAATTATTCATATGATCATCAAACCATGCAACTGAGTGGGTGTATTTCCATGCTATAATCAGGGTAACTGAGACTTTGAGCAGGTGGGGATCACTGGAGATGCAGAGCCATTAGACAGAGAGGCAGAGATTCTCTCTAGATTAGCCAGTGGCTTAGTCCCCCGTCCATCATACACAGGAACCACCTGGCCAGAGCAAAGTAAGCTCTTAAGTTTTACTGACCATGTAATACTTGTATTTACAGTTTTGGCCTGTCGAAGATAACTCACCTAAACATTGTTTTATTTTTTTCTAGCAGGGGAGGGGACAGAAAAATCTCCTGCACTAGATCCTAACAATCATTTTTTTTATTAGTCCTTTCATTCAAATACTCTTGGTTGAGGGGGTCCATGTTGGGGTACAGTGATCTAAGCTGTTGCCAACAATGCTAGACTCCCATGTCAGTGGAGTGCTAGTCTGAGCCCTGGCTGCTCTGCTTTTGACGCCACACCCTGCTAATGCTCCTGGGAAAGCAGCAGAAGATGGTCCCTGTACCCATGGGGCAGACTCGATGGAGCTTCAGCTTGACTTAGCCACTGCAGTTGCAACCATTTGGGGAAGTGGACCAGTGGTCAGAAGAGCTCTCTCTCGCTCTCTCTCTCGCTCTTTGTCTTTCCCTCACTATTTCATAATTCTCACCCTCAAAAAAAAACCACATCTTTATAAAAGTTTCTTCTTTTTTTACATTTATTTCTTTTTATTGGAAAGGAATGTTTACAGAGAGGAGAGACATAAAGACCTTCCATTTGCTGGTTCACTCCACAAGTGGTCAGAGCTAAGCTGATCCAAAGTCAGAAGCCAGGAGCTTTTTCCAGGTCTCCCACATGGGTGCAGGGTCCCAAGGCTTTGGGTCATCCTCTACTGCTTTCCCAGATCACAGTCAGGAAGCTGGAAGGGAAGTGGAGCAGCTGGGACATGAACCTGTGCCCATAGGGGATACTGGCAGATGCAAAGCAAGGATTTAGTCACTGAGCCATTGAACCAGGCCCTATAAAATATCATGGCTGAGCACCTGCTTTGGGTGAACCATGTTGGGTTCCCGCAGCATTATCTGCCTTTGTGCTTCCTATGTGCTAATGGAGCAGGTAGAACTGAGTGATCAACAAGGAGGGATGAACTACACCAAAGAAATTCAAATAGCTTTGTGAAAGAGCAGAGTGAGAGCACAGGCAAGCTCCTGAATGAGTGATGTTCTAGTCAAGTGGCAAGAGGGGGAGATCCTTCTAGGGAGAGTATTCTAACGGGCAACACCAAGCGAATAAACAAAAAGTGTAAGTAAAAATAGTCCTGAGGAAAGAAAATTGTAGTTCCATGTGGCTGGAGCAGGGTTGCTCCCAGGCACAGAAGGGATGATACCAACCCATGCAGGGCAGATGCTAGGACTACTGTGGCTGTCTCCCCGTCTCCCTCTCTCAGCTTCATGCTTCCTCACCTCCACTTTCTTAATTGTTCCTGATGGCAAACCAACCACCTGCTGAGAGGAACTCAGTGAATTGAGGAAGTGATACAGCTGGACCCACCGGGTCCCTCACCATGGCCCTCCAAGGTTCTGATCACCGAACTGCAGACATCATTTGTCTCTCTGATATGTTCTTTTATATATATATAAAGATTTGTTTATTTTTATTGGGAAGGCAGATATATAGAGGAGGAGAGACAGAGAAAGATCTTCTGTTCAAGCGGCCTCAATGGCTGGAGCTGTACCAATCCAAAGCCAGGAGCCAGGAGCCTCTTCTGGGTCTCCCATGTAGGTACAGGATCCCAAGGCTTTGGGCCATCTTCTACTGCTTTCCCAGGCCACAAGCAGGGAGCTGGATGGGAAGCAGAGCTGCTGGGATTAGAACCAGCACCCATATGGGATCCTAGTATGTTCAAGGCAAGGACTTTAGCTGCTAGGCTATTGTGCCAGGCCCTCTCTGATATGTTCTAACACCCTGATGATCAGTCTCAAATCACAGGGTTTCTTTTCCAGGAACTCTAGTCTCAAAGGAAAAAGCACTGTCACATGCATGAAGCCCCCAGATTGACAGAAGCCCCTTCTGCCTTCATCAGAATCCCTAAAAGGACAGAAAATGCCCAGCAGTCACAGGAGGATCACGAGCCCTCCAGACCAACCCTGGAACCTTACCCCTCGGGGAGTCTGGGAAGTGGGGACAGCCACCTGGCTCCTTGCTCTGGGTCTATCGTCAGCATCTCCTTTCTCTCAGATCACTGGCTCCCTTCTGTCCGGGGAGCAGACCCAATGGTGGGGGTTTAATAGCAACTCCTCCGGCCAGTTTATCGGGGGTGTTCTATTAAGGAGTTGGCACCTGAAATGTGCCTGAGTGAATCTCATGCCTGCAGCAACCTTTCTTTGCTGGACCCTTGTGTTACACATTATATGCATGGTAATCTTGTGAATAAGGAATATTAACCTTATTTTATAAAAGAAAACTAAAGTTCACAAAGCCGCCTTGATGGTTCCTTTGGCTAGTCAGTGAAGGAGCTGGCATGCTGAGGCTGCTTGGATTCTGACTTCAGAATCCACATGTGTAAATCCTGCCTCGTCTTCCTACCTATCCAGGTGTGATCTGAGCACACACTCCAGGTAAGGCTTACGATGAGACACCTACACAGCTCTGCCAGAAAATGGCTCACAATACATACCTATTCAGCTGGGACTCCAGCTACTTGTTAGGAAAAAATAAAAAGGCCACATTCAAAGGTCAGTTTAGCAGATGTGCATTTGGCCTGGGTTGGTACGCCTGCATCCCACCTTGCAGTGCCTGTATTCAATCCCTGGCTCTGGATCCTGACCTCAGTTTCCTGCTGATATGCAGGAGGCAGAAGTGATGGCTCCAGGAGCTGAGTCCCTGCCACCTACATCCATGGGAAGTACGGCTAGGCTCCCGGCTTTGTCCCCAGCCCAGGCCCTACTGCTGCAGGCATTTGGGCACTAAGCAAGCAGACTAAACCTCTCTCTCTCACACACACACTCTCTCTCCCTCCCTCTTTGTCTCTCAGATCAATCAAAGAAATTCAGAGGATTAATTTAGGAACAAACAAAGCAATCACTAGAGTAATCAGCATGTAATCTTAAGTCACTGAATGCCAAATAACTTGTATCCGTGCCAAATTTCAAATGCTACAGAAGGGAAAATGAAAATGAGTTGAAAGTCCACTGCCAGATTTTGTTAATGAAATGATTTACTATTGGCAAGGGTATAATACAACGGGAGTTTGTACATGCTTCTGGTGCAGGAACACTGTAAATTGGTAGCACTCTACAAGATAATGTCACACTCTGTATCAACATCCTTCAAGCAGGCGACGTGACTTCAAGCTCTCTGTGCTAAGGAGGTGACAAAGGCACGTTCATCTCAACGTTTTCTATAATAATACAAACAATAAAGACAGCAACAGCCATACCCCCCAAATGGGGATGTAAAAATAAGTTACAATGTAATGGGAGGTTACATAGCCTTTCAAAATGTTTCAGAAGAAAGTTTACTAGATGGGAAAATGCTTATTGTATTAGGAAATAGGTCTTTAGTATAATTCCAATAGGACCCAGGATGACTACAACCTTTCTTTAAAAATACAGGGGAAAACGCTGGAAGAAATGCCCCCAGGGATCATTGTGAGTATCTCCAGCTGGTGATTTGGGATGCATTTTATTTTCCTATACACCTTTTGTAATTTCCGAGTTTCATTCAAAATATTACAGGACATAAAGGGATTTTTAAAAGAATAACTAGATTGCAATATGCAGTTTGCTTAGCAACATGTGCTCGGCACTTCGTAGGGTACACACATGCACACACACACACACACACACACACACACATGCACGGTTGCCAGGGAAACCATTTTCTGAAGGGAAGGAAACACAGTTGAGTCTATGTGGATGGAAAAGTTGTAGCCCAGTCTTTATTTCTGCTTTTCTACTCTGGCTATGGAAAGACAAAGCATAACAAGTCCAAACCTTGGCAAGTCCAAGGAGAGGAAAGTTCACCAGGGAAAACCAGAGCAGGCCTATCAGTGCCTTCTCTAGGCAGTGACAGCCAGCTCTGTAAGACCCAAGCCTCCCATAGGCTTCCACCTCGAATTTGCTTCCACCCCCAAGCAGAGTCAGGACAGAGTTTCCCTTTTCTCAGAGCCTCCAGGTGGGAGTGCAGTTTGCTTGCTGTTGGATGCTCATTATCCTGAAGGTTTGGACCCGCATTCTGCCTGTTCCCTGATGTTTGGATGAGTTACCATCAGGCCTTGCTTAGCCCTGAGCCAGGAGTATCTGGTGCTCACCTGGACTCAAACCTCCAACTCTCTCCTGGTCCCTGCACTGCACCTATTCTTGTTTCCCTGATTCGTTTCTCTTACACCCAGCCTTGCCTTAACTCCTGACCTGTGCGCATTGTACACTGCTGCAAAACAAACCATCTAGCCTCCTAGGCTTGGGAGGAAGGTTAAGGAGGATGGGCATAGAGCAATGGCCCATGGCCAACACACATTGGGTTAGTCATTATCAACTATCCCTGTCATTATCAACTCTAAAATCGTTTGCCAGTCTAAAGAGCAAAATAGGGTGAAAAAACAAATCACAGAGACATTTGCTACTTGCAGCATTATAGGTCAAAGAAAATCAAGTTCTTCTTCCAGCAGACTTCACAAAATCAGGTCTGAGCTGAGTCCATTGATAGCCATAGGCAATTGGGAGATAACCCACTGGGCATGGTATTTATTTACACCTTGCTGTAGACAAGACTTGTTTATACTAATTTGAGAACTAACTAGTAAAAACAAGTAACTGAAGATATACTTTGACCTAGCCATTGCAGCCATTTAGAAAGTGAGCCAGCAGGTAAGAAGATCTATCTCTACCTCTCCCTCTTTCTGTAATTTTGCTTTTCAAATAAACAAAGTAAGTTGTTTTCAAAAAAGATACACTTTAAGAAAAGAGTAGAGTGACCAAGTTATGTGCAATCATCTGTTTATCCTAGGAGGTGGATGGGCCAAGGTTTCCTGAGTCATGACCCCACGTCATAGGTCAGCACTTCCCTGAGGGAACTGATGCTGGTCATTGGCTGCTTTGTATATGTCACGGCCTGTGTTGCTGCCTCCTGTGGATTTTCTCATTGAGCTCTCAGTACAGTATGAGGACGCAGACACTGTTACCAACTTGAGTCACAAAAACAAGAACTGAGGTTTCGGAAACTTTACTACTAGGAACCTTTCACTATGGCACCTGGACTCATACAGCTGCTAAGAGGCTATACCTAGACACAGCTGTGGGCCCAGCTGCATCCACTGATGCATCTATCAATCTAGATAATCCAGAACTTACATCCTGATGGGAAAGGTTGGCAAAATCCCAGGTTCTTGGTCCCTGAATGGGTCATGTTTCCACGAGGAGCTCTTTGAGCACAGACCCAAGAGGTGGCCTGAACCCCGGGGATTCAGGTGTGCATTCCCAGGAGGAAGGGGACACTGGAGAAGACAAGCCAAAGGGGAGCCTGCAGCCCCAGCACAGTGGGCCCTGCCAGTGGCTCTCAGCCTCCCGCACCAGGGCACTGCCCCAGACACAGGTTCCAATAGTCTCCCAGCACTCAATGGGACTGGACCAGATGTCCTTGCAGATGGAGTCCATCTTTGTCTGGAAGTAGAAATGCATACTGCATTGTATCCTCACATCTGGATATGTTAGTCTCCATTTCACAGCTACTATACATCCCCTTAAATGAAAAGTCATAATACAAAATCAATAATAGAAAGAAAAATAGAAATTTACAATGCCATGAAGTTAAATAACATGTTACTAGATATGATAATCTTCATTACACTGCTGCTCCCCACCCAGTCCAGCTCCCTGCTAATGTGCCAGGGAAGCAGTGGAGGATGACTCAAACACTTGAATGCCTGCCACCCACATGGGAGACATGGATGGAGTTCCAGGGTTGTGGCTTCAGCCTGGTCTGGGCCTGGTTGTTGTGGTCATTTAAGGAGTGAACCAGTGGACAATCTCTGTATGTGTGTGTCTATGACTTTCCAAACACCCCTATCACTCTGCCTTTCAAATAAATACATACATCTTTTTAAAAAATACATACAAACCATTTCCTAAAGCTAGAGTAAATTTAGAAGTTTAAGAAAAAAGGCCAATTTAATCTGACATACTTAATGTCAGAAGCTTTGCAACATTTACAGGTCAGAAAGCTGAATCCTGCAAAGCAAATGCAGATTACCTGCGCAAGACAAAACACTTGCACCAAAGATGACATGTGGCTATTCTGTTACCGCACTGTTGGTGCAGAGTTATGCAGAATTATCTCCATCCATCAGGCAATGGATTAGGGATGTGGCAAACACATCCCAGAGTCACTTCCTTTGGTGGAGGCTGCAGATGGACTCTTCTGTTGAAATCCTAACCCCCCACATGCTGGCCTCCGGAGGTGTGGGGCCTTCTTAGAGTGGTGAGGTCACAGAAGTGGAATCCTTGGATGGGTGAGCACCCTTCCAGGAGACGCCAGCTAGGACTCACATCCCCTTGGCCACACACAAGCAGAGACGGTGTGGACCAAGAATCAGATCCCCGCCAGGCATGGAATCTGAGGCCACCTTGAGCCTGAGCCCCTAGCATCCTGAACTGTGGGAAATGAATTTCTGCTGTTTGTAAGTAACCCCATGTATGCCATCTGTGACAGCAGCCCAAATGAACTGAGATCCATATAGTCCTGTGTGAGAAGCTGGGTCTTGAGGAGAAAAATCAAAACAAAAGCAAGATGCTGCTTTCCATCTGTTGGGCTAGCAACATAAAGCAGGTATTAGTACAGCTCTACCTGGATGAGTCTGGTGGATGCAGGTTTTTCAGAACACATGACAGATATCTAAAACATGCCCACCACAGGCTAGGCACTGGGACTGAGCAGACACATAGTCATGCACACACCTAGGACAGTGCTCATTGTCAGTTTGTGGCAGGGAGCAAGGGGGAGGAAGGAGCATCAGGGGCTTCCACAGAACAACAGGCTCAACCTGAAGGACCAGTGGGAGGACAGATACAAAAAACCTCCCAGGCCCTGAGGTTGGGGAAGAGGCAAGCCTGTGAAGGAGAAGGGACAGTCCTCAGGCAAAGCCCTACCTGCACCTGACTCTCAGGCTCCCCAGCTCTTCCCTCCTTCCTCACGCTCAGCCTTGGGGGCCATCCCCTGCCTCCACCGTTCAGCTGCAGATTTCTGGGCTGCTCGGTGCCCTCTGCCCAGTAACCACCTCCCTGTGACTTTGCTCAGGCTCCGCCTTGCACGTACAATGCCCACCACAAGGCCTTCAAAGCTCCCCTCAGCCTCTTCCACAAGGCCAGCTCCTCTACTGTGCTGTGTTGGCATTCCTTTCATGATACTGCTCCCAGCAATTCACTCATCCAACGAGTGTCTCGAGGGCTCCAGTCCCTGCCACACTTTGCAAGGGGCAGGTTTATGGGACAAATAGAACAGATAGTGTCTCTTCCCACTGGGGAGCTCCCAGCCCTGCTGTGTAATTCTTGTAGAGCCCATCTGTCACCACTATGGGACACCTGACTCCTAAAGGAGTCAGCCAACAGAGTGTATGCCTCTAACCATGCTCCATAAATACATTGCATTACGGTGGACTAAACCAGACTGACCAGCTCTTGCCTACATTATGTCAGTTACTTTCATTGCATCCTGGGGAAGGTATCATGATTGTGATCCCCATTTTGCAAGCAAGGAAACAAGGCTTAGTAAGGTAAAGGACTCGGCCTGTGGCCACCAGCCAGTATTGAGCAGAGCTATATGTTTGAGTCCCAGTCCTTTGCTCTTTTCTCTAAGTTTCCCAAAGGTACAGGGAAGGATTTGGATACATTTCAATGAAATCTTGGATTTTTAACACACAGCCTTTGCATAGATGACCAAATGGTCAAGGAAGGTTTACACATGCCATACAAGGCGAGCCTTGGACCACAAATAGAGTAGCAAGGAGCTTGGAAACCAAAGCAAGAAAAGACCAAAGATAAAGACCCAGACAAGCCCTTTTCCAGGGAACTGAGGCAAAACGATCTCCCCAAGAGAAGCAGAAAGAGGCACGGGGCTCTGTCACTTGCCAAGGACTTTCAGGACAGGAGTCAGTAGTGGCCTCCATCTTGAGATACGGCCAGCAAACAGAGGTCAAAGTAACTAGTGCTTGGCTGGGTGCAATGGTCCCCGTGTCTCAGAAGAGCTAATACCCCTTAATGGTCCCATTCCTCAAACTCCATGGAACAGGAAAAACTGGTGCTGATGTCAACACCTGTGCTGGGCCATAAGTCTTCCCATGCAAAACACTTCACACAGCCTGTTTGTCTTTTCTAAGCTTTCCCTGCTGTCATCTGGAGCCAGCACATGTCTTATAAACAGGTGCCAGACACTGGACATTCTACAAAAAGAAGAGGAGCCCAGCAGAAGGATTTTGTTGCAGGTAACAGGTGATGTTCATTGATGGAGAAGAGAGAAGTGGCCTTGGCTAGTCGTTGGTCTGAAATTAGGGTCCAAGGTGGTGCCCCTGATCCACTGGCTCAACATGCCAACTCTAATACCAGAAGTTGAGAGGAGGGCAGATGATATGGTACTGCAAGTTAAGCCACTAACCGGTTTGCCTGCATCCTGCATTTGAATGCCTTGGATTGGGTCCTTCCTCCACTTCCTATCTAGAGTCCTGCTAAAGTCTACCTTAGGGGGCAAAAAGGGATAACTCAAGTACTGTAGTCTGTGCCTCCCAGGTGGGAGACCTGGATGGAGTTTCTGGATCCTGGCATTTGAGAAGTGAACCAATAAATGGAAAATTCTGTCCCTTGGCAAAAAATAAAAATAAATAAATAAATGAATGAATTTTTAAATGTTGGAGGGATGAAGAAGTCAGCTAGTACATAGGAATTTAAGATGGTTAATGAGAATGACACATAGGGAACAGTGGGGACTGTGACAATCCACAAAGCGCCAGACGTTGCAGAGCCCAGCCGCTCATTATGCAACTGTGTTGATAGTTGCCATGTGGGACTGCTGGGCCAGTGCAGCCAGATCTTCTAACATTTCAAGAGGAGCCAGAGTTCTGAACTTTTATGAGAAATCTCATTTTTTAATGCTGGCAGTAAATTAAAAAAAAAATGTAAGCGCTACAAAACAAACAAAACACATCTGCAGACCAGATTTGGCGGGTGGACTGGCTGCTTAGGACCTCTGGGTACAGGATGAATGGGAAGTCATATCGTTAGGTGACGTCAGCATCAGAGAAGAGAAGGATTCGTGGGCTGCGGAAGCCAAGATCCCCCAGTTGAAAAAGGTGTGGGAAGTAGAAGCAAGGGGTGGCAGGGGCTGGAGGCAGGCAGATAAAGTCCACAGGCTCGGTGCCCAGGTCAGCTTGGGGTTATCCTCAGGACCTGGGGGCAAGCAAGGCTCTTGGAAGGGGACCAAAGACAAATGAGACAAGCAGGACAGAGTGAGGTTTCATTGGGGACTCCACCACCATCACCCCCATTCTTCTGTGCAGCTCCTTGGAAACCACAGTGACAGGGACCTACACACCTTGGCATAAACAGTCTCAGAGGAAATGTGGCTCTGTGCAGGCCATCCTGCTTGCCAGTCACCAGTGAACAGGACAAGGAGGGCCACCCGCTGCCCCTCATGCTGCATGCCCCTCATGCTGCATGGCCAGCCCTTACAATCAGGCCTACCTGTCACCAGGTACTCAGTCCCCATCTGTTGAACGTTCTGCTTTCTTAATCTCTTCTCCCCAGCCCCTTGCTCTTTGTTGGTTTTGAAGAAGCAGCCTTCTCTGCATGGTTATGGATTTGATGCAGTTTAAGCAGCCTGCCCTGAAGCCCTGTGAGGCATCACAAAGGCGGTGAGGTGACCTGCACAGAAATGCATGCACCAAACACCTGCATGTCCAGTCTCCTTCACTTCCAGGCAACTTGGCAAGAGAACCACAAGATTCAGTCCTGGCCTAAAGAAGGCACTGGTTCTGTTCAACACCAGCTTAGCCCAATGCAATGCCCAGCAAGGAAATGCTTAACCTGTGACACCAGTTGATATGTCTATGTCCCACATTGGAGTCCCTGAGCACAGTGCCTAGCTTTGAACTTGGATCCCAGCTTCCTGTTACTATGCACCCTGCTCCCCACTACTGAGGCAGAAGCTCTCTCACGTGGGAGACCTGGACAGAGCTCAAACACCCAGCTCCACCTTGATCTGGACTTGGCCATGGTGAACACATCCCTCTGCTTTTCTGCCTCTTGATGAAATTAAATATATAGACGTATTTTTAAAGAAAGTGCTTGAGTAGTAAATGCATTTTCTTTTTTTTTTTTAAGATTTATTTTTATTATTTTTTCATTGGAAAGGCGGATATACAGAGAGGAGAGACAGAGAGGAAGATCTTCCATCCGATGATTCACTCCCCAAGTGAGCGCAACGGGCCGATGCTATGCCGATCCGAAGCCAGGAGCCTCTTCAGGGTCTCCCATGCGGGTGCAGGGTCCCAAAGCTTTGGGCCGTCCTCGACTGCTTTCCCAGGCCACAAGCAGGGAGCTGGAAGGGAAGCGGGGCTGCCAGGATTAGAACCGGCGCCCATATGGGATCCCGGGCGTACAAGGCGAGGACCTTTAACCACTTGCGCCACCGCGCCGGGCCCAGTAAATGCATTTTCAACAAAAGTCAGTTTCTAGCTGTAACACACACATCTCCTCTGAAAAGAGGCTAAGAAAGGAAAGAACAAGGGTGGGCATCATATATCGTGGTGCAGAGGGTTAGTCTGCCATTTGTCCCATTCACATGATAGTACTGATGTGAGTCCATGCTGCTGTGCTTCCAATCCAGCTCTCTGCTACCATGCCTGAGAAGGACCAGATGATGGCTCAAGCACTTGAGTCCCTGCCATGTATGTGGGAAATCTGCTGGGAGTTCCTTGTACCCGGCTTTGGCCGGAGCCAACCCAGCTGTTGGCAGTCATTCGAGGTATGACCCGGTGGATGGAAGATCTTATCTATCTGTCTTTCTGCTTTTCAAAAAATAAACCGTAAACAGATATACAAGAACAAAGATGCCTAGCTTTATAAAACTAAAAATGCTAAGTCACAAAATGAGGGGATGGTTACTAATGAGACTAAGGATCCTGTATTTTTTATTTGTCGAAAGTATTTACTTTTAAATCCTTCAAAGTTTAAATGTTCTTTAAAGTCAAGGTGAGAAACACATTTTATATCTAGGAGAGCACATTTACTGGAGGTTGAAATAAATAAAATATCTTTGATGGAAAGATTTAATTTTTAATCTGCTTCAGACAAAAACTAACATTTAAATGAAGGTGAGGAAACAGAATTTCACTCAACAAGTACTAACAAAAGCAGACACACAGTTCAAGGGGAGCAAATGTGGATTCCGATGCAGCAAAGCCAAGTGCTGGGCTTGAGATGGGGAGGCAAGCCCTTCCACTGGTCCAGGCCCAGAGGCCAGGGTAGAATCCTCATCTGACCCCAGCTGTCTCCAGCTCCCAAGAGCCCATGTCCACAGATTCCATAGACCAAGATGGCCAAGGGGAATTCACAGAGCGTTTTCTCCTGAAAACAACATTCCAAATCACAAAGTTGAGGTGGGATTGCCAGGCAATTCTTCAAAGGAAGCTGGGCCTCCCTGGGGGGTTTGCTCACTTCCTCACTACCCCCCAACCAGAGACTGCTCCATTCTGAGCCACCACTGCATCTACCTCCCCTCCCCAAGGCTTGTAGTCAGCTCCTCTCTGCTCATCACTGCAGCTCCCTCCCTGCTGGATTCCTTCCTTCAAGACTTCCACAGTACACCTGGATGATCAGGAGCCTTTGGCATCCAATGGGGGACACTTCAGCTGGGGAACCATGGTGTAGATTCAGGCAAGGTCACTGTGTTGGGACAGAAGCCAGAAGAGCAGACCAGAGCAAAAGCAAGAGAGCAGTTGGTCCTCCCCTCCAAATTCTACTGACTCTCCTCTGCTTCTGTCTTTAGACGGCCATTCAAATGCTATACTAAACAAATTCTGGCTTGAACTGTCTTGAATGAGATTCTGTATCTTGCAACAGAAAGAACCTTGGCTAGAGTGCCAGCTACTAATCCCCTACTTGTTCCAGTTTCTCCGAGTAATCTACCAATTTTAAATAGGCTCCCACATTTATAAGCCATAAAGGGGCAGCCCCCTGTATGCACACTCAAGGATAGTCACTGCCCTGGACCCCATTGTGGCCCCACGTGGACTCCCAGTCCAGTTCCTCCAAACCCTGACAAATGCAGTGACACTGAAAATCAACTTAACGATGAGCGTATTTTTCCCAGTGAACTATGGCTTCAATCCAAGGCATATGTCAGCCCTTACAGGAGGCCCCAGGGAGTGAGCTGATAGAATCCTTATTCTGCATTCTTTCTTCCTTCTCAATGAGCAGATGTATGCTCTCTGATGCCTCTTTATTATCTCAAGTCATCTCACCCAATTAAAAACTTTACGGGTGAAAGAAGAGCTAGATCTTGCCCAGCTCCTGCCCTACGGCCTCCTCCTCTCCTGACTAGCACCTGCTGATGACCCTGAGGGCTTAGCCCAGGCCCTGGCTCTGCAGACAGCCCTGTCCTCGGACAGAGGAGTTTAACAAGTCTGGATCTGGCCCTCGGCATCACCCTTGCTTCTGGTTTGGCTCTGACCAGGGCCTGATTTTTGATTTATCGGTGCCTGCTTTATTTCTGACATTTGAGCCCATCTGATGCTCTCGGGTCGACTCCTTAGTGACCTGCCAAATCCCCACCTTCCACAAGAATCAGGGGCCCAAGCTAGCCTCTTCCCAGCCCTTATCACAGAGCTAAAAGCCTACTTGGGGCCCTCTGATGCCATTTGCCTGGTTCTCTGGATCCCTGGGCTGGATGAAACACCAACATCTGCCAGAATGGCTGCCATCACACCACCTGAGCTCTGCCTGCTCAGGTTGATCCTGAGGTCTCCTCACCCCAGGGCCCACTCCAACTACCACCCCAGGCTCCCAAACCATGACAGGAAGCCCAGCATCCAAACTCCTTCTCCTTATAGGGTGGGGGAGAAAAAGTAGACAGCACAGCCCTAAGAAGCTCCCCAGTTGGTGTTTGTTACACGAAAAGCAGGAAAGAGGGAAAGGCCATGCTAAGGCAGTAGCTGGCCCTGCAGAGCCAGGGGAGGGTGCAGAGCAGGACACACAAGAATACTTCCACTTGAAGACCAAGTTTTCAACCAGGGAAACCCAGAGGTTTCACAGTAGAAACAGCTGGATAACCTGCAGGCATGGAAGAGGAATAGGAGGAGTAAGCAAGAATCCTGCCCACTCTCTTGAGTGCAGAGAAGATGGAAGGCCCACCTTTTACATCTGAGGATCGGTACCAAAGGTCTAGTGAAGAGATGCTACTGGTCAGGAAGCTAAGGATGCCCTTTGTAGATGCCCTGCCCAGCCTCAGGGACCAGCCTGTGTGTGAGGCTGCCCCTTGTTGCATCTGCTTACTCCCAGCTGGAGGTGTGAGCCACCAATGTCATGTTGGGACAGCAGAGAGCAAGCAAGGACACTATAGTTCACAAGCATTTTCTGGCTCTGTTCGCATGCCCTGCCTCATGCTGGCACTAAAAGAGGAGGTCCAAGACCCAATAGAGATAAGTCACAAGGTTGAACTTCTTGGTGAAAGGAGACACCCACAGCAAGTGAGGCCATAACGGAGGATGAGTGCCATCCCACAAGCCTGTGGGGGGGCATCCTGGTCCTTTACTAACCCCTGTAGGGCAGGAATGGAGCCACAGGGTCTCCAGGAGCTCAAGGGGATGGGTTAGCAGTGATGACAGCCACTTTTTAAAAGCAGTGGCAGGTGAGGGCAGTGGCAGAAGAGTGTTTGCCGCAAGGATGACCACAACCTCGTCCCGACTCTGCCAATACTTAGCTGTATGATTGCATCTGAACAGTAGCTCTTCTATTTGAAGGCACTCGCAGTCCCCACCAATCCCCACTGTGTGACAATTCGGTGAGAAATGCACATAAAGCATTCAAGCCACAGATAACTCACAACCACTGGGCGTTATAACCACTTACTGATTGTTATAATAGAGGAGCCAGGGCCAGGCCCTGTTCAGTTTTCAGATTACTCTTTTTCCAACCAACCCTGTGATCCCAGCATTTGACTCAGAACAACTAGGGAAGTCTTTATGGTGGGGATGGATCTCATGATTTTTCAGGTGCTGGGTGGGCTCCAAATCCTAGGATCTAATAAGAGCAGGTTGGTGCTGGTGCAGGCCCAGCCCCAGCGCCCCCTGGAGGACTTTCAGAGCACTGTATCGAAGACTTGCAGGAAAGCTGGCACTTAGGAAGCCTTGAGGTTCCTACCAGTGGGACACAGAGCAGAAAAGACAACAAAGCCAGCACAGGGCGGAGATGATGATCATGGGTGTCTGACCCTGGAATAAATGTCTTACCCACTACACTTATTTAGTCCTCACTGTGAGACAGCAGCCAATAAGGAATGAGCTAGCCAATATGTGAGACCCACAGCTGATCCATACAGAGCCAGAGATGCAGCCCAGGCCTGTCTGCCTCCACCACTACAGCATTCCACACTGCAGCCCTCAGAGGAACACGGGGAGGGAGGCTGCAGACCGGGATCTCATACCTCGTGGTTCCACGGGGAGTTCAGTCTCTTAAAACTGCAAGTAGAATTGTGTGTGTGTGTGTGTGTGTGTGTGTGTGTGTGTGTACTTCAGTCTCTGAGAAACGATGCTTGTAGCATTTTTAAGATGCTCAGTGGAGTCTGACGCTCAGGATGTCAAGGACAGTAGAAGTCACCAAGGAATACTCTGGGCCTCCCAGCCCCAGCCCTTGAGGGCAGCGAGGCAGGCCTGCGTAGGAGCGGAGGAACTCCCTAACAGCCTCAGACTCCCTCCGGCTTCCCGGGCCAGTGGTCCCAGCATCAAGCCACCTCCCACCCCTGGCCTTAGGCAAGGCCTGATGTGAAGACAGGCAGACTTGAATGAATGGAGTGTTCTAGAAGGCGTCAGCCTGGCATTCATTCACATACTCAGGTCATCGGCCCATCCACAGGACATCCCACCAACCCATGTCTCACCTGGACCCCTGCCCAGCTAGTGATGGAATTATGAAGTCAAAGCCACAGAACCTGGGAGTCCAGGCTGGAAAGACAGCACCTGTCCCTGGGACTACGTCAGGCAACCTCACCCATGCGCTTCTAAGCTAAACTTGTACCAGAAACAAAGGAATGTTGTTGTCTTTTTTAGGTCCTTAACTTTGGGTAGCACAATCAGAGGACCTGGCCTCAGAGCACTGTGGTTCCAGAGGACTGGGATCTGACAGGTGTGCGTTGGCCCAGTTGTCATAAAGCAAGCTTGGCTTTTGTCCCACCAGAGCTCACATGCAGAGCTCAAACCAGCTCGAAATAAAGAGCACATGGCTCCCTCGGCCCCTCTGTTCATGTGGGAACCCTGAGTCCAGGTGAGGGTAACATAAGCCACTCAAGACCACACCGGAAAGGAAGAGGAAGTTTAGGCACCAAGAGGTTTGCCAATACTAAAACCTCATGATTCAGATGTGAGGCCCAGGGAGGGAACACCAGCTCTGCAAAGTCACATTGTGAACTCTCTCCCACAAATTCATTATATGGAATCCAATGCGCAAGCCACTGGAAGGGTATAACGTCCACACAGGCAGGAGGGGGCTTAGGGAGTGCGGGGAGGGGGAAAGGCTGGTCCCTGCAGCAGAGACGGACATAGCCCAGTGGTTCAGAACGGACAAGGTGGGGACATCAGCTTCCGTCAGAGCCAGTGAGTAATGAGAACCAGCTCTCCACTCACAGCCTCATCACAGAGATGGGGAAATCGGATCCATCATCCGGATGGACGAAGCCGTGAGGCAAGACTTCCCTCCAGGTACCTTCTCACCGATGGGAATGCTCTTGAGGGAAGAGAGCCAGAAATAAAAGTTCTGATGTACAACGGGTCTCCCCGTAACATCCCATCATGCGAGGCTACAAGCCCTGGTGTCCGCATTGGTTAAGGACCCTGGGGCTGTCAGGTTCTCCCCCTGCCACAGGGACCAGGATGCAAAAGCCCGGGGAGTATGTGCGCGCCTGTGTGCATGTCTCTGTGTGTTTCCCACTAAGTACTTCCTTCACTACACAGCTAATCCGATTAGCAGCTTTAGCAAACTCTGCAGTGTTCATTCAAGGGCCCATTCATAGAACAGCTTGGCCCATGCCTGCCCAGAGCTCCCATTCTTCTCACTGCAAATAAAATGCACACAGAAGGACTTTCTCCCCCTACAGAATACACCCTTGCCTCCTTGTCCCCACACACATGCAGGAGGCGTCCAGCCACGTCTTCTGTCAGATTCCATGGCAGGAGAACGGGTCCGCCCATGGGTGGGGTGGACCTCGGGGTTCACTCCATCCCAGGCCCAGGATGAGAGCAATGCTAAGAGCACCATCCACCCAGGTGGTCTCCTGCAGCTGACAGCTGGGCTGAGGAAGGAGGTGTCAGGAAGGGATGCCAGCTGCAGGGACCGGGTGAGTCATTGGCCTTCATTTCTGTATCTGTAGAATGGGAGGGAGCAGCTGGACCAGAAGGTTGAGAGGAAGGAAGGGTGTGTACAGACACGATGTCATCGTATTTGGCTGCAGGATTGGGACAGGAAAGGGAGCCTGGATATGCCGGTTGTGGACACAGTATGCAGGGCCCTGAGAGCCAAACTAGGGAATGCTTCCCACAAGTAGGGAACCACTGAGGGGGCCTAACGACCCCATTGCCTGAGTGGCCCGGGATGGTCACACAAGTGCCACAGGCCATGGGACACCCCTCTAGGCTCCAGAGGCCGTTTTGAGTCAGGAACCAGGTGCTCACTCGGAAGATGCTAGGGAGACTCCTCTGCCTTGTCCTGATTTTGGGGGGCTGCCAACAAGCCTTGGTGTTGTTCCTCGGCATGTGGCCACATCCTACAAGCTCCATCTTTATGTTGCCATGGTCCCTTCTCACTACATCTCTCAGTGTGCCCTTCTCTTGCTCTGAGAACGCCAGCCAGGGGATTGAGGGCCCACCCCAAAGCCTGGATGATCTCATCTCAAGACCACTAGCCAAGGAGATCTGCTGAGACCTGCTCTCCATGCAAAGTCACACTCAGGTTCCAGGCGGACATGAGTTTGTAGCAGTGGCAAAGGGTGATGATTGCATGGGGCATGCAGGGTTGACATTTGCTGTGCATTTATTATGTGCCAGGTACAGTGCTAAGCACTTGATGGTCTTTCCTTTCAGCTCGCCTTAGTGTTTGCGAGGTTACCAGGAAGATCATTTGGAAGCAGGGTAGGGAGACAAACCTGGATTCCAGGGGAACAGCGAAAGTGCTCCCTGCTGAGGGTCCACAAGCCCATGGTGGCTGTTTCTATGGCTAGTGCTGTGCCTTGAACCAGCCCAGACACAAGGCCCTAGCTCATCCATTGGCCCAGAAAGAACACAGCTGATTTTCCAAGTGAGAGCAAAGGTGTGATTCCTCTGTTCTTCTGGGTGGCAATATAGGGGCTCATGGATCCATGTGCAAGCCACAGCAGCCAGGGACTGGGAAACTGAGCTGGGGCGGGGAAAGGTGGGCCATCTTTCTGACTAATATTTAAAAAAGAAAATCAATGCCAAAGTTGAAAGATGTATGCATCAAGCTCTTCCTGGACATGTGTTTGCTGTAGGGAAAAAAAAAATCACAAAACTTAAAAACAAAACAATTGTCCAGCTCATCTGTAGGGTTTTGTTAGAGAAAACAGCAAGATTGCACCCTGGGTCACTACTGCCAGGAAAACAGAAAGACCGCAATGCAACACAGGAAAATGTGTCTATTGTATGGAACTAAGTGACACAGATTACACGAGAACAGGTGGAACAAGATCATCTTTATGTTTAAAGCATATATTATTTAAATATAGTCCAGTATAAATGCCTACACTTTTATGTACAGATACATATATACTGATGTGTGTGTGTGTATGTGTGTATGTGCATGCACTTGGGGGCACATGTGGGTACACATTGGCTAAGAACATTAGGATTGGAAGGGATCCAGCAAACAGCCAATAGATAAGTGTCCCTGGAGCTGAATTAACAGGGATTTTCATTTCTACTTTATACAATTATAAGCTATTGAATTTTGTCTTTCTTTTTTTAAATGCCAAGCAGTATCAGTTTAATCAGCAAAAACAATAAAAAATATTCCCCTTCTGAAAATAAAATAACTATTTCAGATACATGCAAGAAACCTGGTACCCTCAGAGACCAGCAACCAGGACAAAGAATCCCTGGACACAAAATCACCCTGGAAGAAACACATTCCCCTTGGGAAGGAGAAAGCACCACACCCAAGGGTCTTATAGGCCAAGCCCCCTCACTCCTTTCCCCACATGGCAAACTGGAGCCAAGATGGCCAACCTCACACCCTCCCAAGTGCAACACAAGTAATCATGAGAAGGGGGCAGTGTTGATGCTGCCATTACTGTGCATTTATTATGTGCCAGGTGCCACACACTCTGCAGTCTCTGTAATGCAGATGCCTCATGGCCTCCCTGGGAGGAAAGGAATATTGCTGTCCTTGTTAGGCAGAGGCTCAACTCAGGAATGCAAGCCCAGGCTGCCTGACTGTGGAGCCTGCATCTGCAACCAGTATTGTGGCCAGTCTTGTTACAGGCCCCAGGAAGGTGGCTCCAGGAATGTGCCCTCTCTGCTTGCCTCTGGCTCGCCCCTCCACCAAACCTCCCCAAGGTGCCCACACTTGTGTGTGCTGACTCTGTGGTCTATCCACTCCTAGGGAGAAGAAAGAGAAGACAGGCACTCGAGTTCTTAGTCCACTTCCGCCCTGGTGAAGGTGGGGTGCTAGGTGTCCCCCTTGCTGCATTAGCCTCGGACTAATCTCCCCCAGGCCACTCTTGAACTGCTGGACTGAGTGGCCCGGTGGCTGGGCACTGTCCAGGGATCCTGTGAGCATGTGCCCAGTCTAAGCTCCTATGCTGAGTCAACACACCAGAAAGAGAGTGCCACAACTGGTGTGATGTGTTTGGGCATCAGTTGCACTGTGTGGGCTCAGAGAGTGAGGCTGAGGCACAGAAGGCCTCCATGATCCTGCATGGACATCATTTCCACCTCCCCAGTGATATGCCTCACCCCCAGAGTGTAGGTTGGCACAACCACTTTGGAAAGCTGTCTGAAGATGGCATCCTCCGAGTTTGAACCTGTGCATACCCCTCAGCCCAGCAGCTCCGCTCTGGGGCATGTGCCCAGTGGAAATGAGACACGTGTTCACAAAAAGATGCAGACAAGAATGCAGGGAGCAGCTTCCTCTCCCAGAGCCAAGGATGTTTGCAAAAGAAGAATGAGGACACCCGCAAGAGTCGTCTAGCAGAATTCTGCACAGCAGTGAAGTCACATGGAAGCAGACAGACTCATAGGAACACATGCTGTGACACAAAGGTATGGCTCTGCTTATGCAGGTAACAGGATTTGGGCTGCTGGCTAGTGGGGGAATACTGACTAGGAGGGGACATCAGGGGGCCTGTGGGATCTGGAATGTTCCATACTTAGCCCGGTAGATGGCTACACAGGCATGTGCATATGTAAAGTTCATTGCACAGTACACTTGAGAAATGTGAAGTTCATCACATGTAAATAATACTGTGGGGGAAACAAAACCATCAAGATGGCAGTTAAGTCAACTTCTCTAAGCCTCCAGGTAAGAACAGAGAAGATTGTGACAGCTGGAATGGCAGAATCATGAGGAGATGCTTCTCTCACTTAGGGCTTCATTAAAGCTATGTGTATTTGATACAAAAGATAACCTAGGGCCTGGTGCGGTGGCGCCGTGGTTAAGGTCCTCGCCTTGCACACACAGGATCCCATATGGGCGCCGGTTCTATCCCGGCAGCCCCGCTTCCCTTCCAGCTCCCTGCCTGTGGCCCGGGAAAGCAGTCGAGGACGGCCCAAAGCTTTGGGACCCTGCACCCGCGTGGGAGACCCGGAAGAGGCTCCTGGCTTCGGATCGGCATAGCACCGGCCGTTGTGCTCACTTGGGGAGTGAATCATCAGACGGAAGATCTTCCTCTCTGTCTCTCCTCTCTGTATATCTGCCTTTCCAATTAAAAAAATAATAAAAATAAATCTTTAAAAAAAAAAAGATAACCTAAATCTTCATTTACAATTCTGACATTTTCCAAGCCTACAGAACAGGCGTTACAAATCCTGAGAAATGACTGTCTGAGAAGCAGACATCACAATGAATGTCTGAAGTGCCTAATTGCTTCTCTTGGCTGTCAGCCTGACAACCAGTTCCTATGCCCATGGGACAACCTTGGTCCCTCATCCATCGTCCCCTGGTGGTTCCTGCAGCTGCTCCTGCTCCCCAGGAGCCATGGGGACTGTCCCACTCTGACCTCTTGCCACCCACCTTGCTCTATCCAGGCTTCTGGGAGCTCCTGGATGCCAGCTAGGGCACAAGCAGCCTGACAGGCATGTCCGGCTGGGGTCCACTTCCCAAATCTCTAGGGGACAACGTTGGCCGCATTCCCATTTCACAGACAGGAAAATTGAACCTTGAGGTGTTAGAGCCTTGGCCAGGTCTAAACTCAGTCTTCCTGCCGTAAAATGTGCCCTTAAAGGTAAGATTCCCACTGTGTCCTTCCGTCTGTGAACTGGAGATGAATTGGAAATTTTCTTAGAAGGATCAGCTAACATGCAGGTGCTATCTCCCAGGGGAGAAGGAGGGCTGACCTGGTTGGGTTTCCACAAATGAGAGGCACTGGGATGATAAGTTTGATTCCGAAGCCTTGTAGTCCCCATTGGCCCTGCTGGCATCCCTCACCCCTGCCACCTGGTCAGGAGAAGCGGATGTGTGGGTACCACTTACCTGTGCTGTGTCCCATTTCCTCCACTGACTGCTTGGTCCATCCTCTGGCCTTGTCAATGTGAAACAACTTCAGATCATCTTCATCTAAGGCAATGTCCCCCCAGAAGACAGCTGGGAAGAAAAAAAAAAGAAATCAAGAAAAATGGATTTATTAATGTGTCAAATTGATTCACTGAAATTTTGCGTAGGAAACTACAAAAACAATGCAACTAACCCAATTTCTCCCTGAGTCTGGTAGACAAAGCCTTTTTTGTAAGATATTTTAAAGATTCATATTGGAAAGTCAGATATACTGAGAGGAGGAGAGACAGAGAGAAAGATCTTCCGTCTGATGATGCACTCACTTCCCAAGCAGCTGCAATAGCCAAAGCTGAGCTGATCTGAAGTCAGGAGCCCAGAGCCTCTTCTGGGTCTCCTATGTGGGTGTAGGGTCCCAAGGCTTTGGACCATCCTCACCTGCTTTCTGAGAGCACAACCAGGGAGCTGGATGGAAAATGGGGCTGCCAAGATTGGAACTGGCACCCATATGGGATACTGGTGCTTGCAAGGCGAGGACATGAGCCACTAAGCTACCATGCCAGGCCCTTGTAAGCTATTAGAAAAGTCACCTGTCTTACCTTGCTTTAGGCGGCCCTGGATAAAAAAAAACAGCTCAAAGACAGCTATTGCACGACCAGCATTGTAGCTAGGTGAGTTAAGCTGCCACTTATAGCACCAGCATCCCAGTTCCAGTCCCAGCTGTTCCACTTCAAATCCAGCTCCCTGCTAATGCATCTGGGAATGCAATAGAAGAAGTTCCAAGTACTAGGCCTTGACAACCACGTAGGAGACCTAGAAGAAGTTCCCAGCACCTGGCTTTAACCTGATCGAATCCTGGATGTCACATTTAGAGAGTGAACCAGAAAATGGCTCTCTCTCTCTCTCTCCCACACCATCTTTCTCCATATATCTCAAAAAAACACAACTATTTCTTGCGGAGAGCCATGCAGTTGGGTCAGATGGCATGGGTGTGTGATGAGCACTGCTCCTCAGTTAGCAAGGCTACTAGGAGTTACTGACTGCATGGCAAGGCCCGGCAGAATGTCTCTGGTCACCTCATTGCTGCCTCATCCCACTATAGCGACACTCAATCACCTCTCTGATGTTTCATAGAATTCTCCAGAGGGTGGTGGTGTTGTTTTTCTGCAAATGTGTGATGATTCCTGTAATTGGTATAACACCTCACACTGATCAATCATGTTATGGCAAAAACGTCTTTAACAACTTAAGGCAATGACACACAGCTAAAAGCATACAATAGTACAATTGAGCCCACTATGTTTCCAAACACCCTGGTATGTGCCCACCTTTGTCCTGAAGCTTGCCCTAAGATAAGTAATGTTTTCCTTAAGAAATGGCTTGATAATATCTTGGTACAGATGGCAATCATGGAGGTACAAAGAGTTTGTTTACCATGTACCTCAAACTGTTACAACACATGAAATGACACATTTTGGTTTCTCACCACAGAAAGCAGAAAGTATATGGGGCATCTTCTAAAGGGAAACAAATGTTAACCCCCCACCAAAATGGCTTAAAATTTCTACCTTATATTGGCACTTATATTTAGGGGAAGAAAACAGTTCATAAAGAGAAAAAGAAGTTTTTGTAAAGGCCCTCTGTTTGTAGATTGGCTGACTTGCCCTGATCCCTTTCACTGCCCTTTAACAAAAGAATAAAAGACAATTGAATCAGTGCTAGGTGAAGGTGATGGTAATTAATGCATGATTGATTATCAGATTTAATAAAGAATCTATGATCTAGGCTTTTATAAATTCCTTTCATTTATGAGCTTGTCTTTTAATTCTGCACTCTTGATATTTTAAGCAATATCAGTTTACGTTTAGTAACAATTGATTTTGGATATAGATAAATCACTTGTCACAATGTAACTGCATGTGCTGCCAATCGTGGAGTTCCTGGCTTCAGCCAGGTCACTGCAGGTTTGAATGAGTAATAGCCTGCTGAAAACATTTTTTTCTGAAGTAAAATAATAGTAATGTTTTTTAGGGTTGATTTTGTAATCATTCTTTTATAATGAAATAAAAATGAAACAACTGAACGTTGTACAAAAGCTTGTGATGATTTGTGTATAAATTAGGCAACTTTCCTGAGTTGTCCATTATGAGCATCATGCTTTAGTGGTCTACGTCTATCCTTCTTATCATCTCGCTGATCCACACATCCTTTGCAAGTTCTCGAGTCGGCTAGAGCTAGTCTCCGGTAGTTTCTCTCTTGTTTCAGGTTCCCAGGATTTTAAAAAGGCATAATGCAACAGCTCTACTGTCGATCACATTTGCTGGCCTTTGCCTCCACAGGACTGGCCACATAACCTGCCCTACTCATTCAGAACGAGAAAAAGCTTTCAAAGTGCGTTTGTGAGCCTCCTTGCTCCCACCTCCACCATACTAGCAAGTAAGCAATGTTCAGGTAGAAGAAACTCTGCTTGGGAGACTTGTGAGCACTTGTTACAACAGCACAACATCTTAGCCTAAGTCCTGCTACCAGAGGTGGCCTACCATCCTAACAAAGTCTCTGCCTTTGCTCCAAGGTCAAGGAAATCGTGAGCTGTGTTGTGCAGTGACAGACCATTGGGAAAGCTGTTGTGTACATTAGATTGGAAAGCAAGTGATGAACTGAATGAATTTCCAGCTTTTATTGAAGAAACTGGGAGAATGTTAATAGTACATGTTGGGTGCAATTATCTATGTTTGCATAAGTACTACAAGAAACAGGTTCAAAAACAGAATTTGACAACTCCAATAGGAATGAATAGAAAAGAACAGTTCAAACATTCAGGGACTTGAAGATTTTGAAGAGCCAAAATACTCTCATAACTTACAATAGAAGGAAATGGGGAGGAACACTTGAGTAATCTAGGTGACTCAAACTCAGCGTCAGGCTGTGGAGAAACGGCAGTCTTCACCCGTTGCTACTGGGAAAGGTAACTTGGCACAGTCAATTCAGTAATTTCTTTTAAAAGTTAAAGCACATTGATCATGAAATCCAGCAATCCCACTACCAGGATCTTCCCCCAGAGAAAGGACAAGATGTGTTTGCACAAGTGCCCATGACAGCCTTGTTCCTAGTGGCCTCATGCCTATACAACCCAGAGGCCCATCAGCTGCTGAACGGGTAAACATGATACCACAGAGCCACACACTGGAACTCTCATCAGCAATTAAACGGAACAAATTACTGCTTGGATGAGCAGCAACCTCAAAAGTACTATTTCCTGGGAAAAAACAGATGCAAAAAACTACACATTACCATTCAATTTCTAAGAAGTGTTGGTACAAGACCAATTTACAGAGCTAGGAGGAAAATGAGCATCTGCTGACGGCCGCATGCGGGAACAAGGATGGACTGCCAGTGAGGGATCTTTTGGGGTGACAAAATGTTACAAAACTGGATTGTAGTGATGCCTGCACAACTACACTTGTTAAACTCATTGCACTGTGCACTTAGAAAGGGTGAATCATAGTATTTGAGTTATATGTCAAAATATTAAAGAAAACAAAGCATGTAGCAAGATGGTGCCTAGTGAATCAGTTCCATTAGGAAAGGATGGGCCATCTATAGGTCCTCTCTAAAGGCTTAGGAAGCACAAGGAGACGGAGACGAAGTCTGGAGACAAAGACACCCCTGTAGGAAAATGGAACGTGGCACTGAGCCACTGAAGATAACTAACATTAGAAAATGACCAAAGAGCCATTAGTGTTGCCGTTTGACACTTACTAGGTCCCTACACGATCCTTGGGTCCAACCTCCCAACCTCATAGCAGAAGGAGGTGAACTCAAAAGGCTGCTGCAGGGAGGACACAATGACAATGGGCAAGAAGGGCCCCCAGAATGTGGAGTCATAAGGAACAGTGCTAGGAGACTCACTCCCAGGAGGCAGGACTGGCCCAGTGTGAGAGCCTCCCATCCTGGAGACCCCTTGTGGCCTGCCGATGACTGCGGGGACCCCCGGATGGACACGTGTGCTATCACGCCCCACTCCCAGCTCTGCTGATGCGGGAAGATGTGCAGGAGGGGGCAGTGCGCTTTCAGGCCTGTAAGCCTCTAGCTGAAGAGGAGCCACATTCGGACTCAGAGGCGGCAGGAAATAATGAACATTGTGTACAATAAAGGTTGACTGCATGTGGACATGACCACAAGCTCCTAAACATGGAGCTGCAGACCTTGAAAGGATTCTGGGGTGCCCCCCGGGACAAGGAGAAACCTGCGGGGCTTACAGGGGGAGGGGGAGGAAAATGTCTGTCACCAGAGGGAGGAGACTTTAACAGAATCTTTTATTGCTGTTATTTTGCTCCTCATCTTTCTTTCGGCAGGAATCACGGTATGTTTTTTTTCCTGGCTAATGCAAGTGATGGGAAATGGCATATGGCACATCCAAGCAGAATCTTTAAGACGTAGTTAGCCACGTTGTCTTTTCTCAAAGCCCTGAGGGAAAGAATGTTCCAGAAACTGACTGCTAGGGCAGAGTGAAGATGGTGAGACCCCAGTGCAACATGTATCCCATCACATAAGCCGCTATATTTGCCAGCCACTGAGACCCAGGAAATATTTATTTCCATATCATAATCCAAACGATACATAAAGCTTTGAAAACACTGGCATTCATCTTCTGGCTCTGAATTAATAGATGCTTGTGACCTTGGCCAGGTTCTTTGACCTCACTGAGCCACAAAAGACATGTTTGTAAATAGGGAGAATTCTGCCTATTCTGGAGATTTCTTGAGAAAATTGAGATCCTATGTTTTGTACATACATGCACGCACAAACACATACACACATCATGACCTTATATCTATTTGTCCAATAGTTTGCAAGGGAAAGTGCCATCTGCAGAGCGATAAAGAACCAAGCCCTGTCCTGGGCACATAGGGGTTGATGCCCCACAGAGATCCATCTGATGTGAGTTTTAACACTTTGAAATCTAGTTCATTCTCCAAGCAAGTTTATGTTAAGAAATCTGTACTCTGAAGCTCATGCCCCTCACTGATTCCTGCTTGTAAATCTCTAACTGGGAATTTTGCAGCTCTCTGTCCTTCTTTCTTACATAATTACAAATCACTCCAGCTTTAAGAAGAAGGCAGCATAACCCCAGCCTCACACTATCAACACAAGTTTACTCAAAATGGATCAATGACCCAAATATAAGAACTAAAACCATAAAAATATTAGAAGAAAACGTAAGTTTAAATCTTGATGACCTTGGGTTTGGCAATGACTTAGCTTTAACATCAATAACATGAACCACAAAAGAAAAGATAGGTTGAACTTTATAAAAGTTACGAACTTCCATTCATTCATGGACTTTAACAAGAAGATAAAGAGCCAGTTTACAGAATGAGAGAATATACATGATAATCATATAACTGATAAGGGTTTGGTATGCAGAATGGAAAAAGAATCATTATGATTGAAGAAGATAAGTCACCCAGTTTTAAAGTACAGCAAGGGATGTGAATAATACTTCTCCAAGAAAAAATTCATGCATGGTTAACAAGCATATGAAAGGTTGCTCTAGGTCCTTAGTCTTAGGGAAATCAAATTGAAACCTAGTCAGTAGCACTTGGAACACATTAGGACACCCATAAACAACACCTACCTAGAAAATAACAAGCAATTAGTATACTCAATGTCTCCCCAGGGCTTGGCCCAAGATGGTTGCCAGCTGCCTGCCCTGAGCCTTCCAAGTTCCCTGAACACTTGGCACAGAGTGGCTCACAAGACATTGGCATGTTTCTCCAAGAAAGCACTGCACTGTGTTGATGAGGGCTTTGAGAAAGTCATGCAGTCAAGAGCACCCCTCACACACTCTGAAGATACAGAGGCAAGAAGGTGGGAGGATAAGGGCGCAAACAGCTATTGCGAAAACGTGTGCGCGTGCACACGTACACACACACACACACGCGCGTGCTTCCAACAGTTTTTGCTCATGCACTCTCCACTTCACTTTGAAAAACCAGATTCCCAGTACAGAGTTAGCCTGACACGATGTTTTATCCAAAGTCTAGCCAGGCTAATTTTATTCACCAGTAGGAAGCAATAAACATTTTATATGAAAAAGACTGGCTGTAAATGGAATAAATACTCTATAATATAATATAATATAATATAATATAATATAATATAATACCATTTTTAAAAAACAATTTTACTGAATAGCATGCTGAATCTGAAAGAAAACAAGAAAAAATTCTTCATGGGTTTTATTCATAGAGCTTGAAAATTTGTAAGCCTTGAAAGAAATCCCAGTTACACAGAAGAAATATTAATTTTCCCTACCCTGGGGTTCTGAATTCAAATACTCCACCCTGCTCTAAGGGTACTCAACAGAATTTCACAGGGATGGGAAAAGACGCAAACATGAGTCTTAGATGCCTGGATTCACAGTTAAATCATGTGGCCCTACAGCCAATCAGTGAGGCTCAAGATTTAGTATTAGGGGTGATGTCCATGCTGGGACTCAGGGGACTGACAAGCGAGCCCTTCTCCTGGAAGGCAAGAGAACCATGTGACCAGGTGTCTGTCCTCTTGGCCAGCTGGTACAGGACATGGCTATGGCAGACATGCAGTTAACAGAGGTGATGCTTCTTGCAGAGAGCCATGCAGTTGGGTCAGATGGCATGGGTGTGTGATGAGCACTGCTCCTCAGTTAGCAAGGCTACTAGGAGTTACTGACTGCATGGCAAGGCCCGGCAGAATGTCTCTGGTCACCTCATTGCTGCCTCATCCCACTATAGCGACACTCAATCACCTCTCTGATGTTTCATAGAATTCTCCAGAGGGTGGTGGTGTTGTTTTTCTGCAAATGTGTGATGATTCCTGTAATTGGTATAACACCTCACACTGATCAATCATGTTATGGCAAAAATGTCTTTAACAACTTAAAGCAATGACACACAGCTAAAAGCATACAATAGTACAATTGAGCCCACTATGTTTCCAAACACCCTGGTATGTGCCCACCTTTGTCCTGAAGCTTGCCCTAAGATAAGTAATGTTTTCCTTAAGAAATGGCTTGATGATATCTTGGTACAGATGGCAATCATGGAGGTACAAAGAGTTTGTTTACCATGTACCTCAAACTGTTACAACACATGAAATGACACATTTTGGTTTCTCACCACAGAAAGCAGAAAGTATATGGGGCATCTTCTAAAGGGAAACAAATGTGAACCCCCCACCAAAATGGCTTAAAATTTCTACCTTATATTGGCACTTATATTTAGGGGAAGAAAACAGTTTATAAAGAGAAAAAAAAAGTTTTTGTAAAGGCCCTCTGTTTGTAGAAAGGCTAAGTTGCCCGGATCCCTTTCACTGCCCTTTAACAAAAGAATAAAAGACAACTGAATCAGTGCTAGGTGAAGGTGATGGTAATTAATGCATGATTGATTATCAGATTTAATAAAGAAATCTATGATCTAGGCTTTTATAAATTCCTTTCATTTATGAGCTTGTCTTGTAATTCTGCACTCTTGATATTTTAAGCAATATCAGTTTACGTTTAGTAAAAATTGATTTTGGATATAGATAAATCACTTGTTACAATGTAACTGCATGTGCTGCCAATCATGGAGTTCCTGGCTTCAGCCAGGTCACTGCAGGTTTGAATGAGTAATAGCCTGCTGAAAACATTTTTTTCTGAAGTAAAATAACAGTAATGCTTTTTAGGATTGATTTTGTAATCATTCTTTTATAATGAAGTAAAAATGAAACAATTGAATGTTGTACCAAAGCTTGTGATGATTTGTGTATAAAGAAAAAAGGCAACGTTTCTGAGTTGTCCATTATGAGCATCATGCTTTAGTGGTCCATGTCTATCCTTCTTATCGTCTCGCTGATCCACACATCCTTTGCAAGCTCTCAAGTCAGCCGGAGCTGGTCTCTGGCAGATGCTGGGTTCCTCTGGCCACCTGTCTCTCCCCCTTCCCCCTACAACCTCCTTCAGGGAGCCTTGACTAAGTTCAACATGTGCTGCATAAAGCTCTCACTCCCACTGCAAGATCCCAACCAAACCGCATCAGCCCTACGACAGGGTCTCTGTGCATCCATATTTCCACCTGCAAGCATCTCCTGAACCAGCAGAGGACGGGCACTGCCTGGGGGCGGGCAGGGGAGTTAACAGCGGACTGCTCCCTTGCAGCAAGGCCCTACACTAGCTCATTCCCATTCTGCGGCTGGAGAAGTTGAAGCTCCAGATGGCTTTTCTCAGAATGTGACCTGCAGACAAGCAGCATCATGCTGGAGCCACCGAGCCCATTCAGACCTGCTGAACCAGAGCATGCATGCTAAGACCCTCTAGAAAACGGCATGCACACCGACACCAGAAAGGCTCTGACCCAAGGGCCCAGAGTCTTTGTCCCCAACAGCAGAGACTCTGGGGTCATGAGCTTCTCCCTGTCACTCTGTGTTTGCTGGCTGGCAATGGAGAGGCCAGGCAGGGTTATCCTCTGCAGAGATGTAAAATGCAAATGGAGGCCTTAGGCAGCATCCACAGGCACATCAAGGGCAAAACCCCTAACCCTCTTGGCTGACCTCATGAAAATGTCAACCTGCAATTCAAGCAGTTGTCACTAGGGGGTAGTATTTTGTTACAAAGCTCTGGGTAGTGACTATATCAGGCACTATGAAACACAACAGGGAAAATGCTTTCCAAAAATAAAAAAAAGCATTGTGGTATAGCAAGTTAAGCCACTGCCTGTGATGCTGGCATCCCTTATGGACACCAGTTCAAGTCCTGGCTGGTCCACTTCTGATCTGGCTCACCGCTGCTGTGCCTGGGAAAGCAGCAGAAGATAACCCAAATGCTTAGATCACTGCCACTCACGAGGGATACCCAGATGAAGCTCCAGGCTCCTGGCTTTGGCCTGGCTCAGTTACAACCATATAGAGTGAACCAGCACAGAAAGATCAATGTCCCCTCTCTAACTCTGTCTCCTTCTCTAACCACTTTTGTTTGTAGTCAAATCTAATTTAAAATCTATTATATAATATATTTGGAAACATGAAGAGATTAATTTTAAAGATATTTTCTAATGACACAAAAGTGGTGGTGTTCTGACATTTAACTAGCAGTGGGCGCAGCCTCAGTCTGCAACACTTGCCGACTTTCGGATGTAAACTTCCCAGTGCTGAGGCTGAGTGCAGAGTGGCTGAGGGTGGGGCTGGGAAGCAGTGTGCATGCAGCCATGGCCTCACAAGCCAGCAAGAGCAGATGCAGCACACCACCACAGTGACAGCAGCTGCCCTCCACCCAGGATCTCATGGCTTCTGAATTTTGTCATGGGCACCCTCTGATGCCATGTGTGAGTCTGACCCTCATGGCTACTGTAAGAAGCCACAGTGGAGCACTGCAAGGGAAGCTCCCCTCTTGTCACTCCGACCCCAGGATGCGCACAGCACAGCACCTTGCCCTTTCTCTGTACCCACAGTACTCACCAGGTGCCTGGGACCAGGCTGTAGGTCTTTGGCACATGAACTCAGTACGTCTTCTCACCACTTCTGTGATGGGACCATTCCTGTTCCTACTTTATTATTTGAAAGCTACAAAGGCAGGACTTCCTATATGTACAAAACCATATCATGGAAAATAATGAAAACAATTTTTTAAAAGGCACAGACAGAAAGGAATCTTTCAGCCATTGCTTGTGTGTGCCCAAAGTAGCATCCTAGCTACTGCCCCAAATCCCTGCCCCTGGTCCCTTATGTTCAGGAGGGCAAACGAAGGCCTCGAGAGGAAGTAGGACTTGGCCAAGGTCCTGTAGACAGGAAGAGGCCCTGATCTCTCTGATCCAAAAATCCAGGCCTGCACACACCAGGTCGGATTCATCATCTAAGATGCTTCCAAGAGATGTCATGTTAAGCTGCTTTCTTTCCTGTGGAACTTCGTGGAGTCATGAAAGAAAGACAGAGTAGGCAGCATGTCCTAGCATTCTGAAACCTCCTTCTGTGTGGGCCCCTGACCACAGGAACACTTTCTGGAGTCAGTTTGTACACCTGGCCATCTTTCAGGAACTGGAGGCTCCTAGGACAAGAAGGCACCCCACAGGCCATTGAGTCCAAGTCACCAGTGGATGCCTGAGCGGCCTCTTGGTCACTCATGTCCAGATATACGAGCTCACACCCTTCTGATGTACGTCTACATTGACATGTGCTTACACTGTCCCCAACCCTCTCTCCAGCTCACTGGAGGCAAAAGGACTCGTATCTTTCACTGCTTGAACCTTTCCAACAGCACACCTGCGCAGCACGCACCAGCATGCCCACCTCTCAGATGAGAGAAATAGGCTCAACAGGATTAGGCAATTCACTGCAGGCCACCCATGAGTTCTAACTCTCATCTGCTATGCATCTTTTTGCCTCTCTGAGTAAAAGAAGCATAGTGAGAAGGAGAGACTAATTCAGACATGAGGCATGGAGTCTGGGAAGGCCTCACGGAGGAGGTGTGCTTGAGTAGGAGGATGACACAGGAACACCAACTGCACAGGCGCACGGCAGGAGGAAAGGGGTAGCATTGGCAAAGGCCCTGAGGGTCTGTGACAGTGGGAGTAGAAAGGGCTGCTGGGCAGAGGGAATGGGGAAGGACAAGCTGGAGCAGGCAATCTAACCGCAGATCCAAACACAAGGCAGGATCCGAGGACCCAGGAACTGAGAAGCTGGCCAGGGTGGCCAGGGTTGGCAGGGAGGCCAGTGTGGGCAGGGTTGGCAGGGAGGCCAGGGTGGCCAGGGTTGGCAGGGAGGCTCTGGGACAGTCAGTGCATGAACAGAGTATTCGCTCCTTGCTTTGCTCAGGATTTTCCAGCTGGCCTTCTCCTTCATGAATATCCATCCCTGGCTGGATGGGACACCAGCACGCAGCACAAGGCCTAACACCTTCAGAACATGTTCATAGATCAACAAGCAAGTGCATAAATGCACCTTGCCAAAGTCCTAGGTGGAGGCAGGGCCAAGAACCAAGAGCCCAGTTTCATCAGGGAGTGCGAGGCTTGGAGAAACTAACAAGTAGTTAAAGTTGACAACTGGTGAGAGCTTGGTTCCTTGCCCACCCAAGGCCTGGTTCTTACAGTTGGGATTCAGGGGAGGGGTGGGGTCTGAAATGAGTGCCCTGTGACCAGAGGAGTCATGGGCCTGGCAGATTAGATGGCCTGGCAGGATGCTGAAAGGGAACAGAGGGCAGACTCTCCAAGAGGCTAGGCTGAAGGGGGCAGATCCTGGCAGTGCTAAGCCGGCCTGATAGAGCCTCAGGAGCTGGGGTGTGTACCAGGCAGGCAGCAGCCCAGTCAGAAGGAGACTTCTGCCTGCAGCCACAGTCTCCAACACTCTGCTCCCAGGTGTCCAGCAGCAGCAAGTCCAGGATAGCCCCGTGACCTTCCCAGTCCATTCTGTCCACCTGCCCTGCCTTGACCCCGAGCTCACTCCAAAACCAATAACCTCCCCAGCTGTAGGCAACTGCCTAGGCTGCATTGTACCTAGGCAAGTATTACAATGCTGGGAGAAAAGCAGCTAAAAGCAGGGATCTTGGACCTGGTTAATGCCAAATTTCTGTTAACTATACCAGTGTGCCAGCTTAGTTTCATATCCTTTTTTGTATCTTTTGGGAGAGGGAAGGAATAATGGGGGAGCAGACATCGGCATACCAGCAGACAAGGCCTGACAACCATGTGCAAGCTTGTGTGCACCCTTGGTGGGTGGGCAAAGCTCCAGGCTGGTGTGGCACACCATGGAAGGATCAGGCTTGGAGACCTGAGTGCTCACTGGCATGCAGGGCTGTTGATTGCTCAGGGAAGATGTGTGGGAGGGAGGACTGCTGAGGCAGAATGTAACAGGTGAAGAGTGACTTCTGGGGTACTTCCACCAATGACACTATTGTATTTGCAGTTAAACAAGGGGGCTGAGATCGAGTGGGTTAGAGGAAGGAAACTGGAAGAGTTTTGGGGTCAAACACATATACCCGCCAATGTGGGAGACCTGAGCTGGGATTCTTGGTATCAACCACTGCTTACTGGCACACACGAAAGTCATGAATGGGGGCCCTGGGCTTGACCACAGTGCCGCCAGTAAGTGTCAGGGCAGGGAGTGGATCATAACACTAATGAATACACAAGAGAACCAGATCTGGGAGTAGATTCTGTGGGGCATCATGGGCTCACCCATGTGGGACTGCCATGCCAGTTGGTTTACTCAAGGGCTGAGTAAGCCAGCTGGTATGGGGGTGTTATCAAAGGTATCAAGGGGGTGATATCAAGGGCTAGGGGTGGTGACAAGCTGAGCTAGGTAAGACCGTGGGACTCATTAACACTCTTGGGTACTGGGGTTGGAAACAGGCCTGGATGGTCCAGCCTGTCGCAACAGTTCTTAGGTGTGAAGTGGGTCAGGCCACAACATCCACCAGCATATACAAAGACCAACACTGGGGGAAGACTGTGCCAGTTAGGGGCCTAGCATCCACTGGCATGCATGAAACCTGGCTCTGGGACTGGGCTTGGTGGGGGAACCTGGGGAAGTCCCCTGGTGGGCCATCACTCCCACTGATGAACATGTAAATCAGGGCTGGGTATTTGTCAGGACTAGTAGGGCTACTTCACTTGTTAACAGGTGTATGGGTTGGCTCTGGGGGTGGGGAGGGATGGGCTGAGCAGAGCCAGGCCAAACCATAGCACACTGGCATACACAAGAGCCAGGATGGAGTGCAGACTAGGCTGGGTTAGGCTAGGCTATCACACCAACTGGTCTGCACAAAAACTGGGAATGGGGGCAGACTGGGCAGAGCTAGGCTGCAACTCCTACCAGCAAGAATTAGGACTGGAGGCAGGCCAGGCCAGGCCATACTCAAGCATCTGAAGGCAAAAACCAAGATGGGTGATGGCCTATGATGTACTACTGGGTTGTAGCAAACATCAGCACATGCAAGATCTATGGTTGGGAGCAGGTCTTGTTGGGGAGTTAAACTGTAGACTGGGCTGCAATTCCCACCAGTGAGTACGAGGGCTGGGATGGTAGTGATGATCTGGGTTGGATATGGCTGAGGTATTCCTCAGCATGGGTGTAGACTGGGTCTGGGGTGTGTCAGACTGGGTTAGGCTCAAGTACCCACTGGTGCTTGTAAGACCCAGAGTGGGTGTAGGAAAACCTGAGCTAGGTCTCTGCACCTGCTGAACCATCTGTGAGCTGGGTCTAAGGATAGACCAGGCAGGGCAGGGCTGTTGCATCCAACATTAAGCTGGAATGAGTATAGGCTTGTCAGGCAAGGCCACTATACCTGCCAGGACAGAAGATGAGCCAAGTCAGGTTGGGTCAAGAACCCACTGGTGTGCATGAGACCTACGACTGGGGGGTGACCTGATAGAGGAGCTTGGGGAACTCCTCTATCAGGATGCAGTCCCTGCAAGTAAGAGCAAGAATCAAGACTGGGAGCAGTACAAACCAGGCTAGGTTACAGTATCTGCCAGCATATGTTGTGGATCAGGTCTAGGGGCAGGCCAGCCCTGCTAGTTCATAGCACTGGCAAATGTGAGAACCAGGATGGGGTACAGAACATGTCAGGTTGGGCTGCAACACCAGCCAGTTCTCATTAGGGCCAGACTAAGGGCAGTCCAGGCTGAGCTAGGCTGTAGCACCCACCAGCATACGCTGAAACAGGGGGTAGACTGTGCCAAACCAGGCTACAGCACCCACCAGTGAATGCTGAGGTGAGGCAGGCCATGCCAGACAGTCACAGCACCCACCAGCATACCTGGGACCCAAGATGGGGGAGGTGAGTCCAGTAGGGGAGCTGCAGGGACTCCCCTGCTGGGCCACTGCTCCCTCTGGTGTGCATGAGAGCCAGGATTGGGGCCAGATGAGGCTGGGCAGGACTACAAAGCCTGTTGGCCTGCATGTGAGCTGGGTTGGAAGAGAGCCTGGCTGGGCTAAGCAACCATGTCCACTGGTGAAAGCATGAACAAGAGTAAGTACAGACTGGTTGAGCTTTGCTGCAGCATTGGCCAGCAGGTGCTGGAACCGGAGGCAACTCCTGTCAGGCTAGATGGTAGAACCACCTAGACAGTGCAAGATCTGGGGTTGGGAGTGGGAATATTCGGGAAACTGTGAACACCCCTCTGATGGGCTGCAGATCCTGGGTGAACATGAGAACTAGGGCTGGGGGAAGGTCTGGTTAGACAGGTGTTAGTACCCTCTGACATGAGTATGGGCTCGATAGGGTGGGGGATCAACTGGGCTGAGCTAGGCTCTAACACCCATCGATGTGTGCAAGAGCTGAACGAGATACAGGACAGACTGGACCAGTCTGCTGTACATACCAGCAGGCGTGGGAGTCAGGACTGCGGAAGGACCTGGTGAGGACTATTGAGGATTGCTCCAATCAGGCTGGTGGCAGACTGTGTGGTGGGTAGGGGTACACTGGGCCACAGCACCCATTGGTTTGCATATGAAATGAGGCTGGGGACAGAACTGACCAGGTGACTGCAACCACCAGTGTGTATAGGCCAGTGTGGGACAAACACCAAGCTGGACCCCACACATACAGGAGTCAGGTCTGGGGTCACCTCTGGCAAAGGTTCTTTGGAGACCTCCCCAACTGGACCACTGGACTCAGAACTCCAACCATGGAGAAAGTCACAGGATCTGTGGTCTGACTGTGGAGTGCATGTGTCAGAACTGGCTCTCCACAGTTACTGAGGCCTGTGCAGCAGACAGCATTCACAGATGCTCAAGGGGGGCAAGACAGCCAATACATTGAGACTTGCAGAGGAAGTCAAGTGCCATGGAGGGCAGAAGAAACTGAACAGCTCCCCCAGCCAAGCTTTGACAGCAAGTATTTGGACGAATTAAGACTCTAAGGTGGACTATGTCAGCCAACGGACCTTGCAAGGATTTCCTCAGCCTTGTAGCAATAAAATCAAGAGCATCTCAGAACTGTCAAAACCACTTCAGCAGTATCCTCTGAATATGCTCCACATCAGGGACCCTGGGATGACATTGTATGGCCATTCCCCATCCCTAGGTACTGATACAGTTGGGCTTCTGGGAGTGGCCCGCTTTCCTTTTCTCTCTACTTTCCCCAGATATAAAAAGAAGGAAGGAGATTGGAGACAGTTGTCTCTGTCCACTTTTCCCATTCCTTGACCCTACTCGGTGGTCCACATGGGCATGCATCCTTCTCAACTATGTAAACATCATCAAAAATAAAATGAAATTATTATTAAAACAAAACAAACAAAAATCTAATGGCCTCCTGGCTTTTGTTACATGGTCACAAACCTGTGGCAGGTGCTCAACCTGCTGCAACTCACTACCACCAACCAGACCATTTCCAGATACACACATCAAGTACTGACAACATGGGCCTACACCAGGTGATGCTGTAACTTTAGAATTAATTTGTTATTTTTATTTATTTGGAAGCAGAGAGAGAGAGAAAGAGAGAGAGAAAGATTGCATATCTATTAGCTCACTGCCTGTAACAGCTAGGACTAAGTTAGGCAGAAGCTGGGACCAAGAACTCAATCCAGGTCTCTCACATGGGTAGCAAGGACCCAAGTACTTGAGCCATCACCTGCTGCCTCCCAGGGGCGTATCAGCAAGAAGATGGGACCGAGAAAACAGGATTGAAAGTACAGTTCCAGAAGCACAGGGCCTTCAATAAGGGATGTGGATGCCCCTGGGTGGCACCTCAACTGCTGCACCAGGAACCACCCAAGGGTGGTGTGGTTTCCAACCAGCTTCTTATTTGGACCCCTCATGACACATATTCCACAAACTGACTCCATCTCAGGACATGAAGCACTGACTATGCTGCAAGCCATGTGCGACTGCCTAGTTGTCCTCTCAATGATCTTGTCTTCAGCTGAACGAAACAGGTGGAGCAGCTCGATGTTTCTCAGGGTCTAACGACAGACTCCTTGATCTAAACACCCGGAGTCCGGCATGCAGACCCCCAGCCTGGATCCACACCTCCACGGGCCTCATTTACAAGTCAGGCCCCTTGTAGTAGTGAGGAGACACACTGAGGGGATCAATGCTCCCTGTAGCCCTTCCACACTGACACTGGATCACACTCCTTTTCTTTCAGTGGGCTGTGCGACACCTGCTCAGGGTGCTCTTTGTCCATCTCAAATAGTAGGCCATTCAGGAGGCAGGGGGGACGTCCTAGAAGCTCCCCAGGACAGTCACCTGGTGATAAGTTCTGATGATTTGAAGGGATGAACTGTGAAGGCCAGAGCAGGATGAGTAGGGTAGAGAGACCAGAGGCAGGAGAGCTACAGCGAAGCCCTACCCAGAGATGTACTATTTGCCTTGCATTTCCAGCAGAGCGGTTTACCAGGTTTAAAGCAGTTTTCTGTGAATCTTTGTCAAGGGAGCGTATGTACAAACAGGGAGGGCTTTTTTTTAGTAAAAAGTTAATCGGCTTAAAGTGTGCAACTAAATAAGCAAAGCTTACATTAAAGTGACCCACCGAGAAAGGACCCCATGGAAAGAAAGTGCTAGGAAATACAATATGGCCTCTATGTGCTTTTGTAGTTCCACACTATAAATATTCATGGGATGCTGTTAATGGGGTCCGCAGCTCTATGCTGCCACAATAGTTTTTTTGTTTATTCTCAGGACCATGAACTTTGAAACCATGACCCTAAATTTCAGGACTCTGCATTCAGGCACAGAGAGGTCCCAGCTCAGGAGGACAGGAAATGGGAGATGGGAATCACGCCTCCTGGGTCGTGGGGCTGAGATGAACGGGCAGGATCTGTTTAGTATGGGAAGCCTCCTGTCTCCAGGGTCCCCAGCTGCTGCCACCAGGGGAAATGGCTTTGGCGAGGGCCGGATGGCTTAGCATATGGCAGAGGGGAGTGGGAAGATGTAAATATTTTAATTGGATCAAACAGATTCATGGCAAGACTGACAAAACTAGCTGGCATCATGGGGTGTCGACCACAGGAAGAATTTAAATCATCTAAGTCATGTCCTTGTTTCCCATAGGAAGATGCTGTCTAGGAAGGTCAAGCAAGTCGCTCAAAATTTCAGCCCTCCCGTCCTTGCCTGCTGAACCCCAACCATGCCCTGGCGATGGCAAATATGAGATAACCACATGCTTCCTCTCACCCACTCTCTCCTGAGACACATTTCAAATCCCGCTCAGCCCAGTGCTGTAAAGTGACAGAAGTGGCTCATGCATGGAGGCCTATTTCCCAATCACACACCAGGCCATACAGGCAACACCCACAGCCTCTTACCTCTAGTGAGGAGTTTTCTGTGTGAAGCCACTTAAAGCCTGAACCCAGGGCCCTGACAGTGCAGGCCATGAGGACCTGCATGCTAACAGTCAGTCAGGACCGAGGAGAGCGCCCTACACAGCTGAGCCAAACCTGACCGCCCCTCCTGAGCCTCCAGCCCCTCTCCTGCCTTTATCATCCCTCTTCATCTGCATGACAAGTGCGTTGCATCAAGACATTTCAGACCATACCACATCTCAGTTTTCCAAGCTGGACTCACTGGGCTCAACGAACCACCTGCTCAGCTAATTAAAAAGAAAAATAACCACCAGCTTGTTAAGGCCCAGCAGGCCATAGCTGCAAATCTATTTTAGTTTTATAGCTCCAAATAGATTTCATCTCCTGTGCCAACCCACTCCATTGGTCATGTTTCTTTCAGCAATGTGACATGGCTTCTTGGACCTTCAGGCAAACAATCCAGAACAACTAATAATTTCTATCACTGCAGGGAGTGGGGCGTGGTGTCATATATTCTATATATCTGCTACTCACAAATCACGCTGTAAAGACACGCAAACTATTTCAGTACGTGTGCAGGAGCAGCTGTGGCTAGGCCTGGGCTTTAGTTGACTTATTTTTCACCCTGCCAGCTCTGTCCCATGCCTGGGGAGTCTGCACCCTGATCACATTCTCCAGTTTGCCCTGTGCTCTCTGGCTTCCGGAAGACAGCCCAGCAGGGAAGTGGGAGGAGGAGAGAGGGGCTGCAGGCACTTTCTCCTGCTTGGGTGGCAAGCACATACCCTTGTCACTGCCCCTCCACCACCATTTCCCTGCCATGCCCCCAACAGGTGCAACTCCATCACTACTCCCCCTGCCTTCCCATCCTCTTCCTTCCCCAGAGTGAGCTGGCAATTCTTGCTTCTCTTGTTTCTTTAACCTGTAACTCTAATTAGTGCCTTCATTATTGTATTTTCATCTGAAACACATGGGGCAAATTCTGTTTCCTGCTGAGGCCCCACTACCAGAGCTATTCTTAGAAAAACCTCCTATTATTTCCAGGGTTCCCTAGGAAGATGGGCTTCTCACCAGGCATGTGGACGGCCAAAATGACCATTCCCATTGCCTCCCTCTAGTGGGACAGGAATCAGCATCCCTGCATGCTCTCAGGGTCCTCACAGCAGGTATTCAGGTAGACTCAATGGGGTAATGAGGAGAGGGATGTGGCACGGTTCTAACAGCCGAGAACTTCCTGGGCTCTAAATTTGCATTGAGTGTACCTGGTCCCAGGCCTATCTCATAAGTTCTAATCTCTTCACTGAGGGATGGGGTTTCATAGAGCTGCCAATCACCAGTACCATTTCATATGACTCACTCTGCCAAAGGAGCAGGTTTCAGGAGCCCCTAAATAGCCCAGAGAGTAGCAGGTTGCACTTGGTTGTCGGTGAGGAAGCTGGGGAGCTCCCTCCAGCCAGGCCCACAGCTTCCACCTAACCCTGTACTTGGACAAGTTCCTACCCTCCCCAGTTCTTCAGGGTTCTCCTAGGAAACAGGAAATACAGAAGAAACAATCACCACGTTTCCTCCCAGCTCTCATCTCTGTCGGGTTGGACTCAGGGCTTGTGCGGCTGATGGGCAATCCAGAACAGTCACAGCCCTGCTGGCCCCTGGACCACATGTTTAGTTTCACTGCCTACCAGTCCCTGAAGAGATGAGGGTGAACCAGTGAGCTGGGCAAACGTCTCCAACCTCCCGTACAAGTCACACCCTCACCTACAGAGTTAGAAATTCAGCCCTAAGGTTCAGTGGAGATGATCTTTTCTCGCCCCAGCACTTGATCCAGGAGCTTCTTCCTGGTCCCCCACATGGGTGCAAGGGCTCAAGCACCTGAGCCATCCTCCACCACTTTCCCAGGCATATTAGCAGGGAGTTAGATCAGAAGTGGAGCAGCCGGGACTCAAACAGGTGTTGCTCTGGAATGCCAGTGTTGCAGGTGTTGGCTTTAAATACTATGCCACAGCACTGGCCCTCAGAGTCTTCTTTTCAAATTTTCTTTGAATTCTTTCCCTTTGTTTACACTTCCATTAGGACTAATACTTTGTATTTTGATTTCTAAAAATGTTTGATGATTTGAGAAATGTGTTTTGCAATATCTTCAATTTGCAGTTTTATTGTGACTTCTATACCTTTTGGAAATAGTTTTAAACCTTGTAAAATACACTTAAGTGGGCTCAGTACAATGGCTCAGTGACTAAATCCTTGCCTCATAAGCACCAGGATCCCATCTGGTTCATATCCAGCTGCTCTACTTCCCCTCAGCTCCCTGCCTGTGGCCTGGGAAAGCAGTAGAGGATGGTCCAAAGCCTTGGGACCCTGCACCCACATGGGAGACCCGGAAGAAGCTCCTGGCTCCTGGCTTCAGATCATCTCAACTCTAGCCATTGTGACTACTTAGGGAGTAAACTGGCAGACAGAAAATCTTTTTGTCTCTCCTTCTTTCTGCAAATCTGCCCTTCCAATAAAAATAAATCTTTAAAAAATATATATAAAATACACTTAGGGTCCACATTTTGGCACAGTGGTTTAGGCCTCTGCTTAGAACACTGACAACCCACACTGGAGCTTCAGTTTGAATTCTAGCCTCTGCTTCCCATACAGCTCCCTCTTAGCACACCAGGGAAGGAAGGCAACAGAGGAAGGCCCAAGTATTTGGGCCCATGCACACACATGAGAGACCATGAAGAAGCTCCTGGCTCCCAGTATCAAATAAGCTCAGTTCCGCTTAGGCTCTTGTGGTCATTTGGGGAGTGAACCAGCAGATAGAAGATTTGTTCTCTAACTCTGCCTTTTAAATAAACCAATCTTTAAAAAGTATATTTTGACCATTCTGTTGCCTCCACTGTATGAGTTTCCTATTCATGTGCTATTTTTTTCTCTTCTGCTTACTTTTCTCATTAAAGGTTTGCTGTTTAGTGTTTTCTAGGAACTCTTAAGTATCACCAACTTCAACCTTCACTTGGTCAGCTTTTGGGGAGAAGCTCCAAGACCAGCCCAGCTCTGCTGTGGTCATTTGTGAAGTGAACCAGTGGATAGAAGATCTCTCTCACTCTTGCTCTCCATCTCTCTAACTCTGCCTTTCAAATAAATAAATAACTTTTTAAAAGACTCAGAATGCTTTAAAAACATCTAGACTCACCAATTACACTTTTAGGAATTTATTCTAAAGAAATAATGATGTACATAAAAATCTAGCTCTCAGGATAACTCCAGCATTGGTGACTATAAAAGTAAGAAAATGGGAAAACACCCAGCTGTCCAGATAGAGGATGGGTTGAATGGCACAGCCATATAACAGGGCAACTTCAAAGGAGGCTTCACCAGTGGGCCTTGGGCATGGACATCTTTCCTTCCACAGACAGAGCTCATGGTATTCAGTGGAAGTGAAGCAGAAGCAGATCCCAAGCCACTCGGAGAACATTGCCAGGAACAGAAAAGTTGCACATATGTACAGCAAAAGCGCAGAACACATGCGGCATGCTGACAACAATCACTCCTGGAGATGGGGTTGCTGGAGTTTTTTTCTCTTGCTTAGTACATGTTCTAAATGTCTTCCACTAGATGCATGCAAGTCTCAGCTAAGTAAATGAGGAAAATGTTTTCTGCTAAAACATACTCCTGCCCACTTCAAGGGAATCCCAGCTTGTTGAACCTGTCTGGATGGAGTCAGCCAAGTGTGGACCATGACCTTGTGACACAGTTCAGCTAAGACTCCTCCCAGGCATAGGCCTCCAGCACTTTCCTCTCCCCTTCCTCGCCACTCCCAAGTCCACACCACAGAACTCTGGATCCCATGTCCAGGATTCCTGGCGATTCCCCTTACCTCCTGCCTCTGCAGATCCTAGGCATCCTATGTGTTCATGCTACAGTTCTCTGCTCAAGAAGCATCCATAGCTCCCTACATGCTTAGGGATATATTTCAAAAGTCTCCACATGACATTCACTGCCCCACGTTTATTTCAGTTTGTCACTCCTGTGCTGCAAAGTAGATCCCAGCGAGCCCCAGCTCAGCATCCTGCTGCCTCCCCTCTGCTCACACAGCCTAGCCTAACCAGAAATGCCTTCCCTGCATCCCAGCTCTCCAAATCCCATGCTTTGCCAGGAGGCTGTCCCTTACTGACTTAGGGTGACTGCACCTTTTCCCAACCCCCCTGGGAGCTCCTTTGGTTGTTAAGCTGGCAAAGAGTGGTTGAGTACCCACCATACACCAACACTGTGCTGCTGATTGGGACTGCACACATTTCTACCCATAATTTCTAGCCCATAGAGGGCATTGTCCACTTTATCACTATCTCCAGTTAGAGATGTAAAAAGTGACATGACAAAATACACAGGTCATGAGCAGCAGGGAGAAGGAGCCTGACCATGGCGGGAGCTGGGGAGGTCTCATCGGAGAAATGCTGAACAAGTAACCTAGAGCAGGAGTCAGAGTGGCAGTCTGAGACAGGACCGGGCAGAGAGGACAGATGTGAGGCTGAGTCTGGCAGGTAAGGGGGAGCCGAGACAGAGGAAGCAACAGGCTGCAGCACCCAGGGTGTGTTGGCAAGTGCAAGCAGACATCATTTCAGCATGTTCGGCTTGGTCGGCCACCAGCTGACATGGATTTCTGAATGATCACTCTGTCCACAGCATGGGAAACATGTCAGGTAGCAAAAATGGCATAAGAAAAAAATGGTCCAGGCACAGTCACAGCAGCCAGAGCAAGAGCTGCCAGTGGCTAGTAAAGGGTGGGAAGAAGAGGACAGGCTAGCTCAGTTCTGAAACTGGAACCAGCAGGACTTGGATTGGGGTTCTGGACAGGGCAAGGGAGACTGGTGGCTAGTGGGGGGTGACCAGATTCTTGAGTTAGGGACCTGTCTGGACTCTGTTACCTTCCTGGCCCCAGGCAGCCTCAGGTGAGCCAAGGACAAAGGGAGCAGAGCCAGGATGAGCTCAGCAGGAAGGAGGACGGAGTCGGGGCAGGGGAAGGAGTTTGCAAGAAAGGCTGTGCCTGTAGCAAGCTAGCTTCCAGGCTCACAGAGACCCTGAGCCCAGGCAGGATGGAGGGCAGCAGCCCACCGGATGAGAGGTGAGAACAGCACTGAGCATCCACACCCAAGGGCCTAGGTGGGTGAGCTTTGGGACATTTCCTGGTACCTTGGAGCAGTGGTGGGAGGTGGCAGATCACAGATACATGAGTCACCCACCAGCAGGAAACCTCAGCACCTGTTATCGTGTTTGCAACCAGGCAGACCTGCCTTTTGAGCAGCTAAAGAGGAAGCCATGCAAAGCCAGCCTGTATGCACGTAGTTACTGTTTGGGAGCCCACTGCAGAGAGACAGGTTCTTTGGGCCATCAGCAGGCCTCCGAACGCTGTAGGAACAGGGTTGATTTGTTGCTCTCCCTCTTGAAACACACAACGAGCGAGGAGAAGGCAAAGAGTGAGCTGGGGACCCAAGAAGTGACAGCCTTCCTTCATGCTCTTCTGCTGAGTCTCCCTAGGTGGGGATGTAGGCCCCAAGGCCTGCTGGTCCCTGGGCTCTTGGGAGCACTGTTACTGGGACAGGACAGCCTGAGAGGAGCTTCTTGCCCAACGTCTCTCACACATCCGCAAATAGAGCGAGTTTCCTGGGTGACACCATGGCTGGCCCCTCCGTCTGCCGGGTCCCCATGACAGACCAGGGTTGCTGGCAGAGGCCACAACACATAGGGGCTGGGATGACCCTGGATTTCTGCTGCTGCTCACCTTTCAAGACCAGGAGCCCTGGATCTCCCAAGTGCTCTGTGATGGACACCCAGGAACAAATGATGCTGAATGATGCATCCCAGCCCACTAAGCCTGCCACATCTCTGACCTTCCTGCGCATCTGTGCAGTTCGTGTCTCTTCCTTAATAGCACTTTTCCAAATTGCCAAAACATTCCAGATTCATTTATTCTATACCATATTAACATACATGTTCCTCTTTATATGTTATGATTATCCATTGTACATAATATAACTTAGTTATGTTATATATATCTTTCATATCTAATCATATTTATTCCATTATTATAAAATTATTATTCACAACTACATTTATATTGTTCATATAGTAATATGTAATGTTCCATATTTTGCATTACTAATTATTCATATGACTATAAACACTATTTCCATGTTATTGCATTAATTATTCATGTAACTAGATATTACTGTACTTCATATACAGTTTTCTATAGCTGTGCACTCTCTATATTGGTGGAGTGCTTCTAATTGCTAGACACTTCTTTGAGTGCCTTTTGCCTACCAGCAAGCCTGCTACCAGCAGCTCCTGTTACCCATAGCAGCCTGGGCACTGAGGCTGTGCAGGCTAAGGACCCACTCAGGGCTGTGTGGAAAAACCGAAGGCGGCCATGTGCCTACACATGGGCACTGAGCCACAGGGCTGCTCTGGATTCCGGTGGCGTCTGATGGCCAGGCACTCACCATCTCGCAGCCCATCTGCTCCTTGGTGGCTGTGATTCGGGAGCTGGCCAGCCAGAGTCCACCAGTTCAGGCCTCAGGCCCCAGTCCCTCCCTCCTCTTCACTGAGGCGATTTTCATTGATGGTAAATGCATCCACCACAAAACTCACCCTTCACTCAAAGAGCCTCTTTAACACCAACTATCAGGTGTGAAAGTAAAAGCATCTAACTTTCATTAGAATTCATGACATCAGCTGTTTGCTGATTTCACTGACGGCTCTATAGGATTCCAGTAAAGGAGTTCAGAAGGATTTGTGTGTGTGCACCTGCTCTGTGCTTTGACAATGGAAATTGATATCACACAGCACTTGTGGGCCAGGAGCAGGGCTCAGCCCTTGACAAGCATGCATCATTCAACCTTGAGATGTGGATGGTGGCAGCTCTCTCCAAGTGAGGGAATGGAGGCTCACAGAAGTTAAGTAACTCCCCAAAGGCCACCCAGCCTTGCAGAGGCCACGGATTTTGAATCCAGATCTGCAGACCTCAGAGACTGTGCTCCTAACCAGCTCACACCCTGCCTCAGGACACCATATGGTGGGAAATACTGAGATTACAGCTGGATTAGATGCTGCTTCTCCCTTAGAGAATTGAGAAAGGCACACCTTTAATTTCTCATTTGGCCCTGGACTGCTTCAATTCCAGTGAATCAGCACCTGGCTATCCACAAGCACACAATGACAGGTACGGATGAAAAATAATGCATCATACGCCTGCCACCCTTTGCTTTATATGGCCTGGGGAGGAATGCTGGAGGTACCACGCAGGGGGCAGTTCATGCCAGGGACTCAGGCTTCTGCCAGGCACCATGGGAACATGGTCTCTGCCTCAGGACCCAGGGACAGATATCTGGTTGCAGTGGTTAAGACATCACTTAGGATGCCTGCATCCTGTGTGGGAATGTGCAGATTTGAGTCCGGGCTCTACTTCCAAATCCAGCTTTCTGCTGATTTGTACCCTGGGAGGCAGCAAGTGGTAAATAAAGGGCTTGGGTCCCTACCAGCCATGTGGGAAACATGGAGTTCTGGGCTCCTCAATTGTTTCAGATCTGGCTGTTACAGGCATTTGGGAAGTGAACCAGCAGATAAAAGTTTTCTCTTTCTCTCTCACTCTCTCTCTCTCTCTCTCTCTCTCTCTCTGTTTCCCTCTCATCCTCTCTCTTTCTCTGCATTTCCAATAAATAAAAACATGCTAATAAAGCTGTGTAAAACTAGCAGTACAGGGCCCAGCATGGTAGCCTAGTGGCTAAAGTTCTTGCCTTGCACGCACTGGGATCCCATATGGGCACCGGTTCTAATCCCGGCGGCTCCACTTCCCATTCAGCTCCCTGCTTGTGGCCTGGGAAAGCAACCAAGGATGGTCCAAAGCCTTGGGACCCTGTACCAGTGTGGAAGACCCAAGAGAGGCTCTGGGTTCCCAAGGCTTGGAATCAGCTCAGCTCCAGCCATTGTGGCCGTTTGAGGAGTGAATCAACAGATGGTAGATCTTCCTCTCTGTCTCTTTTCCTCCCTGTATATCTGACTTTCCAATAAAAATAATAAATAAATAAATAGATATTTGAATTATAGGAACATTTTAAATGTTAGTTGTACAAAGTGATTTTTCTCAAGAAGAGAAACCTGCATACCCATCTCTGCACGCAGGTTGGCGACACCAGAACACTGCCCTGTCCTCCGTGTTCATTCCTCCTCCATGTTCAGGATTTTCAGGGTCAGCAGCCAACACTGAGTCACTTTCCAGGCTGACATTGAGTGTACAGTTCCTTAGCCACCGACCCTATCTCCACAAGGCTCCAATCATTATCCTGTCACTTGGCAATATGGACAAGTGCCCTAGAAGCTGGACACTGCTCTAGGCCCTTAGCATAAAGCAGTGACCACAGCAGACAACATTCCCTGACCCCATGGGGTTGATGGCCCAGTCTTGCACCTGTCTAGCCATTCCTCAGTGTCTGCTAGAAACTTTTTATCCTCAAGTGCCAGACATGTGAGTGACGAAACCTGCAGATGATTCCAGAGCCCAGCTGTGGAGTCACCCCAACCGTCATATCTTCTAGGCTGATGCTCAGCCAATGTGGAACTGAAATAAGTCCTTCCCAAATTCCTTATGCAAGCATCCACAAGTGTTCTAAGCACCAGTTGTCCTACAGTACCGAGATGAGGGCGGCTTCTGGTGCAGGAAGTCTGGGAGTCGCAAGCAAACCATGAAGGGCAGCAGCCCCTGATTAAAGCCCACCTCCCAATGTGGGGTAGGTAACCCCGTGAGACACTGTACAAGCTTTTCAGGGGTGCCAGCTGGGGCCAAAGCCTGCAGCCTGCAGAAGTATTCCCAGCACTGCTGCCCTCAGTGAATTCCCTTCTTTCTTATCTCACTCACCTCTGCTTCCTAGGATCACTGTGCCAGTAAACTACCCCACCCCCAAGTTCATGTCCGATGCTCAGCTCTCTGAAGAGCTCAGCTGCAAGCAGCTTCACCTGCACTACATGAGGTGAACAATGCTGCCCCCAGCCCCATGGTGCAGGTGCCAACGCTGAGGCATGGAAGGGTCAAAGGAGTGAGAGTGGAGGTCAAGGTCAGGACCCAGCCCTTCTCGCTCGCATGCAGCTAAATAATTCTAGATGAGAACAGGCAGAGGGTTCCCAAGCTTTGCTCTCAGTGCCTGGAGTCTGGGAGGACACCGTGGCATGTACTGTCATCTGCACTAATGATCTCAGAGGAGAAACAAAATGGCAGGGGCTGGGGCTGGTGCCACGGCTCAGTGGCTAAATCCTCACCTTGCACGTGCCAGGATCCCATATGGGCACCGGTTCATTTCCTGGCTGCTCTGCCTCCCATACAGCTCCTTTCCTGTGGCCTGGGAAAGCAGTGGAGCATGGCCCAAAGTTTTGGAACTCTGCATCTGCATGGGAGAACCGGAAGAAACTCCTGACATCAGATCGGCTCAGCTCAGCTGCAGCCACTTGGGGAGTGAACCAATGAATGGAAGATCTTTCTCTGTCTCTCCTCTCTCTACATCTGACTTTCCAATAAAAATAATAAATAAATCTTAAAAAGGGGAGGGCAGAACTATGACTCCCCCACCACACACATTACACCCTAGACAAGAGGACTTTCCAGCCTCACTCCCAATCTACAATCACCAGATTAAAAAAAAAAAATCCCTGGACCTGGCCTGGTAGCCTAATGGCTAAAATCCTTGACTTGCACGCACCAGGATCCCATATGGGCACTGGTTCTAATACCAGCAGCCCCACTTCCCATCCGGTTCCCTGCTTGTGGCCTGGGAAAGCAGTCAAGGACAGCCCAAAGCCTTAGGACCCTGTGCCCACGTGGGAGACCTGGAAGAAACTCCTGGCTCTTGGCTTCGGATCAGCACAACACCAACCATTATGGCCACTTAGGGAGTGAATCATCGGATGGAAAATTTTCCTCTCTGCCTCTTACCCTCTCTGTATATCTGACTATCCAATAAAAAAAAACTAAATAAATAAATCTTTTTTTTAAAAAATCCCTGTGGATAACATCAAATCAATTGTCCCCTGGTAAATTCAAATTTTAAAGTTTATACCTTAAAATCTGCTACAAAGGTTAGCATGAAGAGTGTTTCTAGAAAATCTGCAAAGCATTTAATCTACCAGAGTCCCTCCTTTACTTTTGAGGACTAAGGCACAGAGAAATCAGGTAACTTGCTCGAGGTCACACAGCTCAGCCTAGGAGGCTGGACCAGAGCCACAGGTCACAGAACATTAATACTGACCAAGCAGGAGCTGGGCGCTCCACCCCAAACACCTACATGGTGCAATGCTGGCCCGGGGCAAGTCGGCTGATGCAGACCAGAATGAGCCTGAGCCTAACAAGGCCACCATCTGCACCGTGAGAGGCCAGGAGCACATTCACACCCCTCCCCTCTGCATACAGGACCTGCCACAGAGTGGAGAAGGGACACTGAAGGACAGGCAACAAGGGTGATACAAAGCCTAGGGGCATGGCTTCTGACTGCAGAGGTCAGGCAGTCAGGACCTGAGTGGCACAGTGGGCAGGGCTGCCCCTACAGGTTTGCTTTATGCATACAACCAGCAGGTGCAGTTTCTGACCCAGCTGAGAGGCCTGCCCTTAACACTGCCAGCTGCAGCCAGCCTTCCTGAGGGATGGAATTGCTAGAGGATGGGCAGACTGGAGACACTACCTTCCCCCGCACGCCTTGCCAGTGCCTGCTCCTTGTCATGCTTAGCATCAGCATGGTCCAGGGAGAGGCTGGAGCTGAGGGGTTTGGGTGGGAGGATTCAAGGATGGCCCTGGAAGATCAATAGAGGTAAACCCAAGCCCCCAAGCCCCTCCCTTCTGGTCTTGACTGCCTCACCCACTTTGTCTTTAAATAGCCATGGAGCATGCATACCTGGGGCTGCGCAGTTTTGTTTCCAAAATCCCTGGAAAAAGGGGGACTCAACAGGAAAATCTCCCACACAGAACTATGTCTCTCCTCTCTGACTTGGAACACTAGGATCAGCACCCGGCACCTGGAGGTTTGCATTGCACCCACTCCGTGTGTTCTGGGGTAACTGCTCCCCGCCCCGTTCAGCTCCCACCCTGGCTCCCCAACCTCGGTGCCCTGTGTTAAAACAGGTCACTACAACAGTGCTCTGGTGGGCATGCTTCTGGGCCACCTGCTGGAGAACTAGCCGGAAACCAGCTCTCCACCCACATGCCCAGCTGAGAGGCCCCAAGAAATACAGAACAGGTGAGTATTCTGCAGGAATCATCCCTTGAGGTAAGACCAGGCCTCTCCAGACTGGCTTGAGCTCCTACCTTGACTCTTGGGTGCTCTTGGGTCTGCCATGCTCCTTTAGGTCTGCCAGCCTCCTGATCCACACCTCACCCACCTGGGACTCACTCAACTTCTGGCCTGGACTACAGCCACTGCAGCAACATGAATTAGGGCAGCCACCACGGTGTCAATTGCAGAGGGGTTCCCCATGAGCGATCTGAGTCCTGCCCCATGACCTCCACTGACAGAGGAAGAAAGAGGCTGAGAGAGACATCCAGGGCACTACCAAGGCACAGGGTGGGTAGGACATAGGCACTCAGGCAGTCCTGCTAGACCTCACTGCCTGCCCCGCTGAGGGAGGAGGCTGTTGTCCCCTTACTCTGCTCTTCTCTGCAGCCACCAGGTGCAGGTGGGCTGGACAATGCCCAGAGAAATGTCACCGCCTGAGGGAACCCATCATCTCATCTGTCTCAGCCCAGTAGTTCTCCTAACCATCGTCTCTGTAGCGGATGCTGGGGCCCTGCCAGGACTGACACCTCAGTCAGCTTCCAGCTCAGAAGTAGCTCCTCTGGGGAACCCGAAGTAGGGTGGTGGCTGGGGAAAGCAAGCGGGAGCTGCAGCTCAGGCTGCAGTTTTGCGCTCAAAACGCCGGAGTGTCCGGGAGCGCCGCTGCCTGGCAGGATTAAAGCACCTGCCGGCTTCCATCTCCACCAGCTGGGAGCGACACTCCGCTGCAACCAAGCGGACGCCAAAACTATCTGTACCAATTCGAGTCTTGCTCATCCCTCTGGACGACCCCTTCGTTTGGCCTGCAATGATGCCCCATCACCACCACTTCCAGGCCCCAACCATCGCTTCCCAGGAGTAACCCTAAGATACTGAGAAAGTTTGCACAAAACTTACAAATGCTGTGAAATAGGAGCCAGCAACTTCATCCTAGCCTGAGAACGCCGCGCTCCACCCGCTCCCCAACTCCCACCGGAGGAACGTGCGGCCCTGTGCCGGGGAGATAACCGGCTGTCAGGCGTCCGCCGGAGCCTCGGTGTGCCCAGGAGGCCCCGGGCACACTCCTGTTTCTCCTAGGGCCGCCACTGGTGCGCGCCGCAAACCAGGGGCGGGACGCCCCAGGCTGAGAGTGGTTTTCAGCACTTCCTCAGGCGCTTTGTTTTCTCGGGGAGCCCAAGGGTCTCAGGGGGAGGGCAGGGGAGACCCGGCCCACAGACGGTTGCGCCGGCTCGCCCACCATCTCATTTGCATTTCAAAGACAAACTTCTGCCGGACTTCAGCGGCGACTGCACCTACCGGCTTTGCACGGGTCGTGGTAATGCCCCAGCTGCTGCTCCGCGCCGTCTTCGCCTTCCAGGGCCAAGTAGTCCAAGACGGCGTCCGGGTGCTCCCCGAGCCCCGCTGCACCGCGCGGCAACAGCAGCAGTAGCAACAGTGGTACCGGGACCCCGAGCGAGGTCGCCCGGGGCATGGTGGCGAGGGTTCGGCAGGGACCGAGGCAGTCGCGCGCACAGAAAGCCCGGTCCGAGGACGAATGGTGTACAGGTTAGGTTGGTGGCGGCCGGGAAGCTTTGGTTACGCGCAGCTGTAGCGCATGGTTCCGGCGCAAAGAGCAGAGTGCGGCGCCCCTCGTTCGCGTCGGAGCACCGGGGAAACCAAGGCTAACGGCGACTTGCCCAGCTGCCGATGCTGCGGCGGCTGCGACTGTGGTGGTGGCGGCGGTGGTTGGAGCAGTGGCCGCTCCGCCCCCTTTCCACCGGGCTGGACCACACAGCCCTCTCCAGGGGTGCCGGACAGCCAATCACTCGGGCGCCCGAGGCGAGGCCCCTCCTCTTCCCAGCACCTCAGCAACTTAGAAGGGGAGCGAGGTGAAGAAGCTAAAGACAGAGGCACCGGGCTAGCGGCGTGCCCACCAGTCCAAGGCGTCCTTCTCCGGGTGTCCCTCGGTCCCCGGCTCCCGAGAAGACTGCTCCTGGAGATGAGGATGGGCTTTCCGCACTGCTTTATTCTCAGAACGCACTTTACAACTCCAGAAGCACACGTGGACGAAAGCAGCAGCAGCAGGGGTTAGAGTTCAGAGCGCAGCACAAGGAGCCTGAAGTGCGGGCGTGCATCGTCTCCTACTCCCAATGTGCTTTTGGACAGCTTTCAAGCGCAGGGCGAGGTGAATCTTTTCAAGGGTCTTTCCGTGCAGAACTGCCGATCTTTTGGTAGGGAATTACCCTTCTCCTAGCTCGCTGAACATTCCCTTCCCCAGCCACGTAGGGCACTCGCTGCAGTACCAGCCAAACTTACATGTGGGCTGATGGTGTGTAATAAAGACTTTTATTAAAAATATATATATTTACGGATTTTTGTTGTAAAACGGCCAAAGACGCCTCCTACAGACAAACTGTCAAGTTATTTACACGTACTGCTTGTATCATTTTATAGACGTGTCCTATTAAACCACTCAACTTTTCATGCGATGTATTACAAGTGATTTTTTTTTTTGCCAATTAAAAATATGCACACAGATAACTTTGGAACATAATCAAGTTGAAATCCATTACCATATTGTATGTTAAACGTAAAAATCATCAGGACTGAACCATTATGATTTGCAGACTTTCGACTTTTTATGCAAGCAAAAACGCCCTAATAAGGAAGTATAACACGCCATAATGTTTGTGCAAAGGTTTTTAACATCATGTCCAGCAGCATCTTTCATTTAAACTCCAAGCAGAAAAAGGGGACTGACGACTGACCTTCCCTTTGGGGAGTCCATAGTCACTAATAAAACAGCCCAGCCTTGGTCCCTACACCAGACTCTGGACTTCATGCATTACTAGTCCCCTGCCTTCTCCTCTACTGACTAGCATGATAAGCCCTTTAAAGCATAAATGGGTATGAGTTAACCACTAAAAGGGCGCTACCAGATACTGATCCCACTTCACGCTGAATTTCCACCAAACTGACACATGCAAGATTCAGACCTTCTGGGCAAGCACCATCTGGATAGGAATGGGTAAGGGAGATGGAATTCTGGAGGAATGGATGCCACCAAATGGCAGCGAATGCCAAGTGGCTACTAAATAGGCAGTAGGTGTTGGAAGGAGTTGCCTGAATGCTGAAAGGAGTCAAACCCAGCGCCATCACCCCCTGCATTTACCCCAATGAAGGTCACCACCTGTCAACAGACAAGTGCACACAGTCAACATCTAAAAGGCTAACAAAATGCTATGACACGTCCAGGTCTCCAGATGGCACAGCCAGCCAACTGGCTTCCTCAGTAGTAGGTTATTCCTGTGCGAGACACAAATTACAGGCCATGTCTCATGCAAAGTTGTGAGCTTTGCCTCTAGACCCCACCTGGTGGAGCTGCCAGGTTTTCTCAGCATCACCCATCAAACTGTTGTGAGAACAGGCTGCTCCAGGATGAGCAAGCTGTGGCATTCTGTGTTGAAAGAAGGCCTGTCTCCATGTTGTGCTACTTCAGCTTTTAACCAATGAATGTCAATGGAAGGGTTGGGCCGTACGATTAGAAAGGATAAATAGGAATAATGAAAAAAAGGAAGGTTAACAGTTCTTATTGGGTCTACCTACAGCTCATGACTTCACTTGTAATTCCAATCTGGGTTCAGCTTTAAAATACATATTTTGCTTTAATTCAAATCCTAAGAAAAATGGGTAAATTTTAAAAAGGAGACTTTATGAACTAACGCAGCTCAACTCAGTCCTGCTACATTCCTACTCACTGCAGACCCCCTGTCCTAGCACCTCTGATCCTGTACAGCACCTGCAGGCAGATACAGACATCTCTTCACTCTCTGCCTTGCTTATTCCAGCTCACCTTGCAGCCATTCTCAGACCCCTTCATGTTTACCCAGTTTGGTCCTTCCTAATGACCCCACCCAATCCAGGACTAATTTTGTCTTTGGCAGGCCATTATCATCTCCTCCCATGCAGGGAGAACTGCCAGGGGAAAGTGGGTGTTTACTGCCCATGTTCACTCCTTCACTTACAAGGTACTTCTGGGTACCTTAAAAAATTAGTATTAAATACTATGACCCTTTTGAATGGCTGCCTACAAACACGTGCAGCTCTCCCACACCTGGATCCAGTTGCCAAAGCAGTTTATCAAGCTCTGCAACCACCAGCGGGCCTTCCCTGCACCTTTCCAGCCTGGGCTCCTGACACCTCCCACGCTCCACTCTTGCTGGTTCACACTTCCATGTTTCTGCTGGGCACCTTGATAACTGCACATCCCACACCCGCGTGCCAACATCTATTCTAAGAGCAACTGCATTTCTGCCACTTTGCTATTCAGGGCTGCACTAGCCAACTGGGCTGCAGTGGCCTCTGCCTCCCTCTAGAGTCTATCTTCTTTCCACTCACCTGTAAAACTAAATCCCATAATCTTATTGACTTCAACTGAGCCATTAAGAATAATTATTACATTGGCCAATACAGAATGACTTCTTCTAACTTTTCCCTGCAACTGTTTCCTGATAATTTTAAACACATTTGTAGACTACATGGACTCTTTGTATACCAGTTGAGACTTATTCCCCACCTTTCTAATTTACACTGTAAATTAAATAAATTGTGCTACCAAGAAGCTGGCTGCCTAAAAAAACTCCTTTCAACCCTTATTTTTCTAACCAGAAAAGTGTTCACTGAAGAGATTTTTAAAAATTCAAATTTGTACCAATTTACACTTACTCCTTGATGATGGAAGCTACTAAGATGATGTTGACTAAGGAAGCTAATAAAGTTAGGGGAAATATGGAGGCTCCTAAGAGTTTAAAAACCATCTTAAAATGGAAACAAAAAATGAATACAAATAAATTGGAGAAGAGTCACCGATTTGAATGTGACAAAAACAACCCTTTCCACTTGCATAGCACACTCATTTCAAATATGACTGCTAAACACATTATCTACCAAGCAAATAGCCCCATTTTACAGATACAACAATCAAGACAATAGTGCCCTACTCTCGATTACTTCTGGGATTAAAATAAAAGCCTCTTTAGCTACCCTAGAGTTCCTAATCAACAAACATAGCTATACCTACCTTACAGGTTATGCAAGATGGCTCTTAGGGAATGTTTGAAACTGCTTTGGGAAAGCAGTCAAGTACTAACAAAAGCAATCTACTACTCATCAATCAGAATGACAGGTGTAGGGGTAGTGGGGTTCAACTGCAGGATTCAAGATTTGTATATAAATAAAAGAGTAATAAGACATTTTTAAAGGAAGACAAACTCTATTCATTATGTCAGTCTGTCAATCTTCCTGCAATTCACCCCCCCAATAAAAATGGGGGTATATGAAATCTTAAATTTGAAATTTTTCGATGCAGGGGTCAGCTGGCTGTTTTGTGAAGTTACAAGAGACCACGGCCAGCCTCATTAGTCATTGTGTTGTTTCCATGCATGCTTTTGAGCCGTAACAGTGGAGCAGTTGTGACAGGGATGGCATGACCCTCAAACCCTAAAATGCTAGCTGGCCCCTGGCAGGAAGCATGCTGACCTTGCTTTATTTCACAGCAGAAAGCTATTAGCAAAGCCCTCATATGCGTGTTAAAAGGGATGGGCTGTCCCTATGCTTGTTCCCTCTATTTCAAAAAGCAAAGAAATAAAAGCATCCAAAGGAGGTTAAGTTTAACTTTTTATTACTTCTTTAAAAATCCAGATAAATTAACAGACTAGATCAGAACCTCAATCATAATTGATACATTTTATGCTGAATTCCTATTACTAAAAATCCCATTGGAATATGGCCTATACAAATCAAAGATGTTTACAAACTGGAAATGACCATTAAACAGTAATTGCACCAACTGCCCATGCTCTGGACATCAGGGAATTTAGAAAATTCAACTTTTGGGGACTACTCCTTTATCCTTCAAACAGAATCATTCCAAAGTTAATCCTTTTTGTCTTACATCCTTGCTGTAATAGCTTTCAACTGACCTACACCAATGAACTGGGATAAACACCCACTGTGCTGGTTTGATCAAGTACAGCAGGCTTAGCCTAGCAATGCTTTCATACAAGCAGCTTTCACAACAATTTATTTCCATTTTCTAACAGAGAAATAAGAATTTTGCTTGGTTTTTGTCTTTTCATACTTATGTTTACAGCCCCAACAATAATGTCAAATCACATGCCTTTTAGGAAATGCTCATAGGGTAGAACTAGAGTTATATCTCGCAGTGTATTTCTGCAACTATATGTTAACTTCTGATCGACCCTACCTGTGGATCCAGTCTATTTCTATCCACACTTCCAGACAATCATAAATTTTCACTTCTCTGCCCTCTTTCACAACTTGATTGCTAAAATACTGCTTCATAACTATAAAATTTTGAATGAAGATACAAAACATTAATGGATATTTATATTTTCCTAAGTCACTATTCCTACTACATGTTGCAATAAATCAAGAGAATGAAGCACTAAAGACATACTGAACTCTAAATGTAATACACAGATGCAATTGCAGTTTCGATTGAAATAGGTTTCCTCCCAAGAATGCACATACAGAAGCCCTTCGGTCTATAGCTTTTCCTGAACAAACTGAATTAATACACTTTTTCTTTTTTACGTGTGTAAAGCTTCTGGAAGTTTTAAATTACATTTTGTGTTTCCAAGACATTTGGCATAAGGTATTCAGTAAACATGTAGGAGGTAAGTTATATCAAAATGAACATAATTCTGAATAAACCCTATATAAAGTGGCTTAAACTAGAATTTGTGGCAACCACCCTCTGAGAGGTCTTACCTGTGCTCAATGGAAAGCAGAGGGACAAACCATACTCTAGGCGTAACTATCACCACCACCTAATGACTTTTGAGAATATGGAGCTTGACTGATGGGCAAGCCAGGTACAATCCAGGAGACAGAAATGAGACTGGTGAATGCTTTGTCTCCCCTCTAGCCTTTCCATCTCTACCTTATCAATTCTTGCACTAGGATACATATATAATGATGTCAGCTGCTAAAGAAATTAACTTTCAGGAAAAAGATGCTTAAAGATGTATGGAGAAAGTTTAACTTCACTTTTTGCTAATCTCAGAGTGTCAGCTGATAAGCTGAGAAAACATTAGAAAATGACAAACACATTGCATTAGCCGGAGTGAGAAAATCCTATCCTTCAATTAAATATTTTATTTTGTTACCCTACAACTGAGAGCTAGGGCACTAAAGCATTTGTTAACTACATCTTCTTCAAGATACACAGATATATTTATTCTGCCTCTTGAGGAAGCTGTACACTAATGTAAGTCCTTCTCTAAAGGATTTTTCAAAGTGGTTCACACAGCTTTTAATGCTCTTAATGTATTTGGAAATAAGAATATTATTTTTCACTATCATTTTTCCTCAAAGAACTTCAATTTTTGATTGAACCAAACTTCAAAGTTTGATTTAGCAGAATGAATGAGTGCACCTGAAAACAGCTAACACATACACTTCAAAAACCCTATTGTAAGACATTTCATATTACTAAGACAAAACCCTGCTGGAGTATATACTTCATTATTTTGATATGTTAAAACAATCATTTTAACATGTAGTTTAAAAGCCACAAGTATAATTAAATAAATACTGAAAATTTTAAAGGCAGGAAAAATGGAAGAAGCCGTAACATTTAACGTAACATTTTGACTTTAAGAATAGGATCTATGGGCCCGGCGCGGTGGCGCAAGTGGTTAAAGGTCCTCGCCTTGCACGCCCGGGATCCCATATGGGCGCTGGTTCTAATCCCGGCAGCCCCGCTTCCCTTCCAGCTCCCTGCCTGTGGCCCGGGAAAGCAGTCGAGGACGCCCCAAAGCTTTGGGACCCTGCACCTGCGTGGGAGACCCGGAAGAGGTTCCTGGCTTCGGATCGGCATAGTATCGGCCTGTTGTGCTCACTTGGGGAGTGAATCATCGGACGGAAGATCTTCCTCTCTGTCTCTCCTCTCTGTATATCTGCCTTTCCAATAAAAAATAATAAAAATAAATCTTTAAAAAAAAAAGAATAGGATCTAGCTACAGCATTTAATCAAATTCCTGTTTGTTCATGTGAAAAAGGAAGTGGTTTAGAAGTCAAATTTCTTATCCTTGATAAACCTTATATGCCACAATAGGATGTAGAATCCATCAATTTATAGAAACATATTTTACAATGAAAACATCTTCTAACTATTAACGCCATGAGTTTCATGTTAAAGTTTAAATACTGCTGTTCGGAGTCTTTCCAAAATACCAGTATACAGCACTGTCTTAGGTAATCAATAGCAAACTAATGCATAACATAGCAAATCATTAAACCTGAAACTCTGGGAAAACTTCACATTATGGACCATTCCAGAAAAATATATTCAAAATTAAAATCACTTCTCTTAGAAAACAGTAACCTTTATTGTTCATACAATAGTGAGCTCACCACTTGTACCCCCAACCCTTCACACCAACCTCGACAGATTTTCTGCCACAATTTCATTCAAGGGCTTTTTGACTAGACTGGAGAATCTAGAGATTTTAAAGTATGAGTCCCCTCTATCAGAAGAAGCATAGTTTATAGCATAATTTAAAAACAAAGAAAAGAGAAAACAAACCAACAAAAAAATCCCAGCATTCAGTAATACTGCCTTCAAGCTGTAGACACATCTATTTCCACAAAACAATTTGGTCAGGAAATTTTATTTGAACATCCTAAAGCAATGATGCTTTAGATGTTACTTAATTGTCCCAGGCAGGATTAACAAAATTAAATGTTTCTAAATCACAAATTTAGCTCTTGTAGTCTTGGAAAGAAAACAGAAAAACAACCCCCCACCCCAAAAAAGAACTGACACACACTTTTGAAGAAACCCCGATGTTCTCATGCAGTGGTAGGCAAGATGTAAAAAGCCACCCAAATCCACACATTTCTACACCAATCATCATCAGAAAAAAGGACTCCGTAGTCACTCTGTACATCCAAATGCATTTGGGAATCTACACCTACGTTACATTATTTAATGTTATATACATTTATAACCCACCCCCCTTTGTAATAATTTCTTATGTAAAGCCTTCATTCAAATCCAAAAAAGATGTATGACTAACACGGGGAGGAAAAAAAGATAATCACTTTAGACATTCAGTTAAAATGTATTTATCTAGATCTCAAAATGTTTAATAAAAACAAATTATCTTCTCCATTTAACATTTTGCTTGCTTTCTAACTGTATAGTAAATTGCATTGTAGAGAGTACATCTCTATCTTCAGGCTGCATTTTCTTTGGATGGAATTAGGATGTAACTGGATAGTTTTAAGATAAATAAATCGGAAGGTAGTTCAACTAAGATGACAGCAGATATATTACATGCAGGATTTAATATTTTTAAAAATTTTCTCTTAAAAAAAAAAAAGGATGCAACTGAATTTGGGGAGAAGGTAAAAAAAAACCTGGATTCAATATATAAAAATGTCCCACAATAGGTCGACGATGGCAGTAAAAATAAGAGAAAAGAAAGTAATCTTTCTGGAACATCATTTCTCAATAACATAGAAATACTAAGTGCCAGGAAGATTTCTACCCATGTAATTTTAACATCCATGTTTCCCTCTATTTATTTTATTGGAACAAATGCTTTAAACAAACTATTTGTCCTCTTCACTGAAGAGAGCTGGTCTATTTCATCTTTAATGAGCTAGTTTTTGGGAAGATTAGCCATGTACTGTAGTAACGCCTACTGCATAAAATTCAAGCATTTGCTGTGAACAGTTGGAGAAAGCAGTCAGTAAGAACCTAGGATCAATGGAAATAGATGTTACGCCATCCATGACAGAGAAACCCACAATGTACCCAGTGCTAAGCCCAAATCTCTTCCTTTGCTTTTTTTGCTGTGCAAGTTCCACCCCTATGAAACAGAAACTGATCCGAAGTTCCAGACTTCCTTAGGTCTCTAGTCAATTTTCACATTTGTATAGATTTTTCGGACAAAGGCACTTGTTCCCATGTAACCAATTGCTCCTGTAAAGACAAAATAAGACGTTTTGAAATAAAAACATACAGAGCAGGATCCATGATTTACAGACAGTGAATACCCACTATTCTGCAAAGTTATTTTTTCTTCAAGATAATGACTTTATGTTAGTGCCTGTGAACTTGTTAAAATTGTATCATTTTCTCTGCAAATCAACTACTATCATTATATATTAAGTCTGACCTAAACTAATTTTTAAAACATCAAACAGCAATTATTACTTGTGTAATCAACAATTAGGGAGTTAAAATATATCTCTTGCAAAGCAAAATAATTTGATAAAGAACAAAATTCATTAAATAAAAAAATGATAAGGGTGCTTCAAAAACTTTGTAAAAAAACACATCAATAATATTTCTAGAGTTTTGGTCTTCATAATTTCAGAACAGATACTTAGGGATTCTTAAGGTAGCATACATTATCTTTATCATTAAATTAGTAGGCCTTTATGTTTATGTACCAAAATAAACATCTTTTAATTATTCTTCTGTGAATTTTTTGAAGCAGAAAAACATTATCATAGGGTCAGTAAAGCAGTATTAATAAACATTAATAAATGTTTCAAAACTTTGTGGACATGTAAGTTAGAAGTGACAGGGAGAGCCACAGTGAATAAGGCAATGGCTTTTGCAGCTCTAAAGAAGAGTGATTCTCTAATAGTCTCTTTTTCACATTTAAGTTATAGAGCAGTGTCACTGGTAAAATGTAGGATGATAGATAAGTAAGACCAGAACTATGAAATGTTTTTGAATAAGTAGCTTCACTTGGACTCAAGACTTTAGGAAGCAGGATACTTGGCTACCTCCTGTGTGGAAAGGCCTGGTACATGCTAAGGATCTCAATATATTATCTACTGAATGAAGGAAGGAACTGGATAGTTCTCTATTGTCAATACTAACGGCTCTTTAGAACAAGACAGTTGGTTATTGAACTGTCAAAGGAAACTCTCCAGTGGATTTAGGAATTTATCAGTTGGCCTACTATTATCAAAAAGTTAAAAATAAATCTTCAATAAGCTAACAAGCACACACACATACATACACACCTAACTGGTAACCTTTGAATCAACTTTCAGTTTATTTTCACTGTTAAGTGAAACAAAAGAAACAAGTATTTGCTCTGCTTTTTCTATATACTAACTGAACCTCAAAGTAACTAAATGGTTTTTGAAATGAAGAACTATTCCTTGTAGACATATCCTGGCTAGTAAATACAAAGCTCTGAATTAGGCAAAGATTGTAACTGGGTGCTAATCTCATGGAAGTTTTCAAACTACTGCTAAGTATTCTTGGACAAATATACCCAAGTATGATCAAGTCTAAAGACTGAACAATCTGTAATTATCACAGAAAATAGGGAAGATGGGGAGTACATAAAGAAACAGTAAATGATACAACAGCAATATAATCAGACAATCCAAACTGTGGAAAATACTACAGAACTTTTAAAAAGTTCTTTTGAAAAACAAATTGCAAAAGAAGAGGGAACATCTATAGATTTGGAGAACCTAAATGACATTTAACCAAGCAATGCATGGATTTTAATTTTGATCCTGACATAAACAAGCTATTACAAAAGAGATATAAGGCCTGGTGCAGTAGCCTAGTGGCTAAAGTTCTTGTCCTGCACGCCTGTGATCCCATATGGGCGTCAGTTCATGTCCCAGCTGCTTTACTTCCCATCCAGCTCCCAGCTTGTGGCCTGGGAGAGCAGTTAAGGATGCAATCCCTTGGGACCCTGTACCCATATAGGAGACCTGGAGGAGGCTCCTGGCTCCTGGTCTGGATCAGTGCAGCTCTGGCCATTGCAGCTACTTGGGGAGTGAATCGGCAGATGGAAGATCTTTCTCTCTGTCTCTCCTCCTCTTCGCATATCTGACTTTCCAATAAAAATAAAATAATCCTTAAAAAAAAGATACAGTAATACCAGTTGAATACTAATTTGATGCTTCATCATTTTTATAAATTATCCTGAGCTTTAAAGAGAAATTAATACTAAAATATTTATAGTTAAAATGATACAAGCTCTGAAATTTATTCAGAATAAAAAGGGGGATGTGTAAACCTTCAGCTCAGTCGTTACGACAGGCTAAGACACCAACATCTCACACTGAAGCTCTGGCTTCAATCACTAGCCCTGGTTGCTGACTCCAGGCTCCTGCTAATGCAGATCCAGGAAGGCACTGCTGACAGCTCCAGTAGGTGATTCCCTGCTATCCACATGGGAGACTCACATTATGTACGGAGGTCCCGGCTTCACCTTTGGTCCAGTCCTGGCCACTGGGGGGTTTGGGGAAAGATCAGTGGAGGAGAGCTGTCTATCTCTCTCTCAATGTTTCTTTCTGCCTCTCAAATGAATAAAAAAATTTTTAAGAGGGTATAAGGAAGACTTGCCATAAGGTGGTAACTACTGGCGTTGGGTACTATATATGTAATGACTCACTATATACATTACTGCTCCTCTTGGTATGTATTTTAAATTTTGCCAGAAATTAAACATTAAAATCGCAAAAAAAACATGTCACAATGACAAGCCAAATGTATTTCCGATTATTTTGTAATGACCACAGACACTTCTTATACAAATATTACACGCCAAACCTGAGTTCTCAAAACGCACAGAAAAACCTATAAATCCAATTTTCCAGACTTACAAAATATTGTTCCCCTCTGAGCATGGATATGCTTAAAATCAAAACATTAACAACCCAGGGGAACATTTTTCCTAATTAGGAATATCTTAAGAATAAACTTATCAAAAATTTGAATTTCTAAAAAGAGAATATTGTATATGCTTGTTAGTTTCCTTGAAACAAAAACACTATGCTCCTACAGAAAAGACTATAACAATTTAAATACCTCCTGCCTTAACACAGTCATTCCTTTCCTACATTTAAAAAAAGCCTACACACAGCAAATATACTCCTTTAATTAATGTTTTAGCAACATTAAGTCATGGTTATGCACAATTTTTGTATAAATGATGACTATTTAATCAGTTTCAGTCTGAAAAGTTTCCCCAATCTGCAACCCCAAATATATGAATGCTGAAGACATATAAACCAATTAATAATGAATAATGCTAGGGCACTGTCAGAGCACCAGGGAACTAAAAATGTACCAAGATTTTTAGCAAGATAAAATCCAACAGAAGATGGAGCCAAGAAATTTAGTTAAGATTCATTTCTTCTTCCTGTTCTCATTTTTATTTTTTTTGTGAATGTCAAGATGCTACATTACTTTCACTCTCCTTAATATTACCTGGAGAAAGTCAAGGAAAAATGTTAACCTTAGAGATAATCATACATCTGTCCTTCTCTGAGTGCTGAGGATGATCTTTGTGCACATTGTGGCACAGCCCACAGCTGCTCTAAGATGTGCACAAACGCCATGACCCAGCTTTGAACAAAATTCTTTTATCTTTCTTTTTCTACTTTGCACCCTACCACTAAAAGCAGAACTATCATGAAATAAATGAGGGGAAGGAGCCACGGTTAATAGCAGGGAAGAGGGCCTGCATTACATACTCTCTGGAAATATCACAGTGATTAGTCCCTATTCCACACATCATCACTAGGATGTAACTAAATCAGGCTTATTCCCTGAATAAAGCAGCAGAAGGGCAAAAATGTATTTGCAAGGGTTTCCCATAAAATGTTATGCAGAGGTAAAATGTGCAGGTGCAGAAATCCATGGGGGCTGAGCAGGACAAAGCCACCACCCCAGAGCAGGAGGAAGTCCAGAACTTCTGACCCTCACAGCTGTTGGCAGAAGCCCCACTGACTTGATGCTTACCCATATTCAGTCAAGAATGCTCCTCACACTTCTGCAAGATAGGTTTTACTTCTATTTTACCAAACAGTGAAATTGAGGAAGAAAGGTTCCCTAACATGGCTACTAAGTGCCAGGCCTTCTCATGCCACAGCACAGCTCTCACAAGTAACTGGCTTTCCCTTACCACCGCCACAACTCTCAACCCTCTAAAAGACATGCCATATGACAGGTGAGAATGAGACCTAAAGAAGTTAATATGACTTCCTTAGCTGAAACAAGGGAACAGCAGTGGGAAGATCTAATCCAGTCCTGAGGTCACTCTGATCCAGGCCCTATCCTTTTACTGTGCTGTTTCCAAGGGTTCCTTCTCAACTTGTGTCACAGATGTTAGAGATTCCACTGGATGGCAGCAGCAATTGCTTCTTCCCTTCCTGGAGCTTGATTATACTCATGAAACAGTGGTGCTATCCTCATTTTACACAGATTTGCAAGGCTTGGGAAACTGGATCAAAGACCCAAGGTCAGAACTGAAGCCCAGTATATAGGCAGCCCAAGATGTACTCATAACTAGTAAACTGTGCTGCTTCCTGGTCACCCGTACCTCAATGATGAGCAGAAACTCTCACACAGGAAGTACTCAGACAAAACCTTAACCTATCTACCTACATCATGATATTTCCAATAAAACTAAGTTTAAAAGATACCAGTTCTCAACATAAATGAGAAACTAATTGTAGTATGGGATTAATTCTAAACTACATAGAACTATTAGCATTCTGAAAAAAAAAAAAAAACAGAAATGAGGTAAGAGAGTGAAAAAGGCCTGAAATCAAACTCATGAGTTTATTTTGATGTTTGTAAACAACAGAATGGAATTTCCTAATTTTGAATTACTGTATTTTTCTGATTCTGAGACACTCAAGCGATTTACCCAGAATGTCAGAACTTACCACACATTATCCCCAATGCTGTGCTAAATACTGCCATATAGCCAAAGTAAAATGATGTTTGAAATAAGCCATACATCCTGAAAGAAAACAAAATAACTATATATAATATACATTTCACTTTCAACACAGGCTTTATACTTGTATATTTAAAGGACAAATTTAATTTTTTAATAAAAAATGTGTCCACTTACTTTGTTTTGAAAAAATAGTAGTAAAAGGAATACATGTAAACATAGATGGCAGTTGACGCAGCAGAGAGAAAGCTTGTCCATTGCCTGGGGGGAGGGGGACAGCTCGTGAGTGAATGGCACAGAGGCAAAGACTGTAAAGAAAATCACTTTATAATAACATCTTTTAATAAAATTCAACTGCATCTACAAAGTCATTAAACATACCACAAAGAAAAGATCCTAAGAATCGGACGGAAAGATTTTGAATACTGTCTTATTCCCTGCTATAAGCAACCTTATTAAATGTTTCCTTTTCCAAATCTGAGTCTGAAATGAACAGATACCTCTTCATAACTATTTCTAACACTACATTCCCTGTTAGTAAAAGACAGAGGGCATTTTCCCTCTAAAATTGTACTTTTACAATTTGAAAAGAATTCTCTTATATTATCTTAAGCAGCAAAATTTCTATACAATTGTTTCATCCCGGGTGATAAAGGGAAAATCTTATTTTAAAATGCAGTCCCCAGAGGTTCTTCTGAGAACTACTTACCACCGATAATCCTCTGCATTGAGTAGGAAGTATGTGCACACAATGGTCACACAGACAGTCACAATGCACAGGATGACCAGCACCAGCATCATGAAGCCATAGACATAATAGATCTTATACGCCCAGAAAGATGTGAAGATGAAATACCTGAAGAAAACAGAAGCAAACATAGGTTTCTGAATTTATTCTTGAAGTTGAAGCTGTTCTTGCTAAGCCTGTACTTCGATTCTCATTTTGGTTGCCCCTGAAGTAACTTCCATGTTTCCCTTGCCCCTTCTCATCTATTAAATCTGGAAGAATTCCGTCAAAAATATTTTGAGGATAATGTTTCAAAACAGATCCATCAATATGGCATTTAGTTCTAAACAAACTGACTAGATTAAAAGTTTAAAGACGTGAAATGCTGAAAAAGAAAAACAAATAGCTAAACATTTATAAAACAGAAACAACTCTCTACGCTTTTTCCCCTTTTTTGGAGGGAGGGGGAGAAGATACAGCACCAGTGAAGCAAAACATGTCATAGCTTACAAATGTTCCATTAGACAGGAAAATAAATGAGAGAATAATAATGCATAATATTAGGAAAAATCAGAAAAAGAATGCCTACAGCAGCACACTACCTTTGAAAGGCAAGAAGGAAAGGACATTAAGCTTGCTTTTTTTTTTTTATGATTTACTTTACTGTTATTTGAACAATTAAAAAAAGTGGTCTTCCATCTGCTGGTTCACTCCCCAACAACCACAAAGGCCAAAATTCAAGATGGTTCAAAACTAGGAGCCAGGAACTTTCTCATAGTCTCCCACATGAACCAAGCAGTCGAGCCACCCTCTGCTTTCCCAGGCCATATGCAGGGGGTTGGATCGGAAGTGGAGCAACCAGGACACAACTTGTGCCCATATAGGATGCTGGCACTACAGGTAAAGAAGGCTCAGCCAATTAAACCATGGCGCTAGTCCCAAGATTTGTTTCAACGTGTGTGTGTGTATATTTAAATATTTATTTTTATTGCAAAGTCAGATATTCAGAGAGGAAGAAAGTCAGATATTCCATCCGATGAATCACTCCCCAAGTTACTGCAACAGCTGGTGCTGTGCTGATCTGAAGCCAGGAGCCAGGAACTTCCTCTGGGTCTCCCACATGGGTGCAGGGTCCCAAGGCTTTGGGCAGTCCTCAACTACTTTCCCAGGCCACAAGCAGGGAGCTGGATGGGAAGTGGAGCTGCTGGGATTAGAAGCGGAGCCCATATGGGATCCTGGAGCATTCAAGGCAAGGACTTTAGCCACTAGGCCACAACACTGGGCCTATGTGTATATATTTTTAAGTGATACATAATAGTTGCATATATACAGTGTGATGCTCTGATACACATATCTAATCAGGGTAACTGACAAATGCACCACTTGACTTCACTGTGTTAGAAACATCAAAATCTTATCTACCAATTCTTTTAAAATATTGCATACTGTCAACCATAGCTGACATTCTGCTGCACTGTAGGACATTACAAGTTATTAATCCTGTTTGTTAGACCATTTATTTATCATTCACTTTTTCAACAAATACACAGAGCCCCCAACACGTTTCAGGAGAGCAATAAGAAGAGCTAGTGCAGTCAATGGAGGGTACTGGTGGGTGGTGAAACACCAGTAAAGTGACAATCACAATACCCTGTGGTGTAGGTTATATACCAATGCACACATGAGGGGCATCTTGGTTGGACTGAGTAGAAATTACTGAGAAGAATGAAATATGAAAGAGGCTTGAGGTTAGGAGTTTAGAATAGTGCTCCAGGCATAGAAAATAGAATGCTTTGCAAAGATTCAATAAGATGAGTGTTGACACGGCTATCAAATTGAGGGACCAACGTACAAGTCCAGGAGTCTGCACTTTACATTCTTCAGACCTTTATGTTCTTGTTCCACTTTTAAGACTTAGAATCACTAAAGCTATGTAACAAATATCAAAGGAAAAATGGCAGAAACTTGAATGAGTAGACAAATCAGTGATTAGTTCTTTGGCTGTACATTAAAAAAAAAGTCAGCGAAGGACAGAAGGATGTGCACTCAGTTGCTGTAAAATAAAATGTTATTTACCTTTTTTAAATAAATTGCTTACATGACCAGCTGTTTCAATGAACTAGCTACCAAATCCAATCATGTCTGTTAAGCAGGCTTCACTATACCTACCAGTGCAGCATCTGGAAGCATTAAGGATATTCTGAGTTGCCACAGTGATGGGCCACATGACAGCCAAGAACCAGGGAGTATGAAAGTAGAACCTCAGACAGTTTATACAAAGAGCTGTACAGCCTAAAACAGTCAAGCATTCCGACCAGGGAACATTGAAAACAACAAGGAATAAGAGCCGAGAAAAGAAAGCCTTATATTTTGCTGTAGGATACAGATATGAAACAGTAAGTGGGCACAGGTGGCAGGCCTCCCATACTCAAATACACACACATTCCCAGAACTCCTGCAGGCCTCTGAGGAAAAGTCTGGAAATTAGTATGCACCAAAAATGTCAAGGTCTAGATTAACTAGCATATAATGTTACCATGTTCCCTGGACCTCAGAAACACTAAATACACACAAAAAAAAAACCCAGACATTTCTTACAAATTTCTTACAAAAATATTTCTTACAAAGGCTGGTCAGACATTTTCAAGTACATATGCTTTGATTCCAAAGTTTTGTAAATTCTCTTATCATAATCACATTCCCTAAACATCAATGAGCATACTGTCAAAACTTACATTTCAATAAAGATTGAGCCAAAAGGCAAAATTCCTCCCAGGCAAACAATAACTGCAGGCTCCATGAACCTAGAAAAGAGAAATTACAGTAAACTTTTAATACGACTTTCTTATTATAACACATAAATATTGTTAATAGAAAGCAGATGCCTAATACTTTAAAAACATTATGCCTAAAGAACAGAAAACAACCAGTAAAATGAAAACCAAAATTCAAAGTGGCAAAATGCATAGGTGGGACTATCAATTGCCACAGGTTATCATCAGTACTCCTCCTAGCATTAAAGGTTAAACATTCAGGGGAAGTTAATTAACCGCCACTGGCAGAACTCCAGAAAGACTTTATAAGCATTTACTAACAGAAAATCAAAAGAAGGTTCGGCCACTTGGCATAAAAGCTCAGACTCCACTTGGGATCCAGGCACCTCATAACAGAGTGTCTAGAGAGAGTACCAGTTCTCTTTGCTTCTACCTTCCTCCTAATACACATCTTGGGAGGCAGTTAGCAAGATTCAAGTATTCAAGTACTTGCACTTCCCACCACCCACTTGAAAGACTCAGTTTGAGTTCCTGGTTCCTGACTTTGGTCTGGCTCAGCCCAGGTAGTTTTAGGTTTTTGAGGAGCAAGTCAGCAGATAAAGATTTCTGTTTATCAAATAAATAAAAAACAAATTAAAAGAAACAAGAAATGCAGACTCTTGGTCCCTTCTGGCCCCTCACCCAGAGCTCACAGTTTAAGAAGAAACCCAGGTGTCTCCACTGCCCCCTAGCCTGCAAGAAGCCCTGATTCAGAAGAACCCTTGTGGGCTCTGCTTCTCACCTTGCTCCTAGATGGGCAAAAATAATGAATTGGGAGAGTGATTTTCCCAAATAATCAGGTTGGGAAATCAGCTATCTCAGATAGCTATTTCAGCTGGCTTTGGGAGCTCTCACCATGCCTGCCAGATGCAAACACCTTGCTCATGCTGGCTAGACTGGACTGGGGCCTCCCAGACTGAAGGGAGAAGGATGGGCCCTCCCAGCAGCACAGGAAGAGATTGCTGGCCATAACTAATCTACAGATGTTCACCTAAAGATTCTGCCAGGAGCCTTTTAGCACAGCCTTTCACAGCTAGAGCCATGGGAAAGGTGCAGCAAGCTTGGATTTTATAACAAGGATGGAGCAGTCATGGGAGATTTCTCTCTCTCTGCCATTCAAAGAGAATAAAAATTCAAAGTACTGGCTCAAATGTCCTCTTAAAAGTCCTTCTTGAGTCTCCAAGGAAGAGAAAGGCTCTTCCCGCCTTTTCCCACTGCCTCTAACTTCATCACAACACATACAACACTATACTTTAATTGTTCAATTACAGACACAGCTAATCTCTCCAGACTACAAACCCAAGCAGGCAAAAGCTCTTCTAGGTGTTCCCACTGTCTATTCCAGTATCTAGCACAGGAAATATACTAAGTTAATACATTTGGAAACAATCAAAAAACAGAGAAGAAAATTAACAAAAATTATTTTGAGAGCTGACAAAAATAATCTAGTAGTCTTCCCTCATTTTACAGGAAGTCAAGACCCAGAGGATAAAGGCGATCTGCCTAAGCTGGCATTCCCACTGACAGCAAGATCTAGGAGTCAGATTCCATTTCCCATATGGTGACATTTTTTTAAAAAAGCAGATAGTCATGAGTTTCCCCATATCTCAATGTCATACATGCTGTTTAGTCCTCTCCTTGATGGTCCTGAACATCAGCCTAACAATGGGTCCTATCAATTTAATATTGATTATTTTTTAAACTTACGAAAACTTCATAACCAAATTTTTTGTTAGCCCCAGTATAGAAAAAACATGGCAAAGCCCTAAGATGAAATCAAATCACTCTTCTCTAAACTACAGGAACTGTTTTATTCAGTTTATTTCTAGAAATGCATACATGTTTCCATGTCTAGAAAAGAGAACAGTCAGCACCTGTTTAAGTACCTGAAAGTAAGTTATATTCGTATTTATAATGTGGTAAAATTCATAGGAACAGAGGCTTTTCAATATAAATTCTTTGTTAGGAATCTGTATGGGCTACTGCACAGTGATTCTTATGAGATGCAAGTATGTAACAGCAAGACTGTTCTGTATTTGCTATTAAAATCTAGGCAATTAAAGCAGAAGCACATCTAATTTTATTTTAAAGATTTATTTATTCTTTTTGGAAAGTCACAGTTATAGAGAGAGGTGGGACACAGAGAGATTTTATCGTATCTGCTGGTTAACTTCTCAAATGGTCACAATAGCTTGAGCTGGGCTGATCTGAAGCCAGGAGCCAGGAGGTTCTTCCAGGTCTTTAGTGTGGATGTAGGGTCCTAAGACTTTGGGCTGTCCTCCATTGCTTTCCCAGGCCACAAGCAGGGAGCTGATCAGAAGCGGAGCCGCTGGAACTTTAACCCGCACTCACATGGGATGCTGGTGCTGCAGGCGCAGGATTAACCTTCTAAGGCACCAAGCTGGTTGCCTCAACTAATTTTAAGAGGCAAAATACAGGAGCTGGCATTGTAGCTGGTGCTGCAGGTGCAGGATTAACCTTCTAAGGCACCATGCTGGTTGCCTCAACTAATTTTAAGAGGCAAAATACAGGAGCTGGCATTGTAGCTTAGCAGAAAAAACTACCACCTGCAATGCTAGCATCTAAGTGCCAGTTTGGGCCCAGGCTGCTCCACTTCTGATCCAGGTCCTGGACAACAGTCTGGAAAAATCACAGGAGGATGACCCAAGTTTTGGGGCCTCTGTCACTTATGATGGAGACCTGGATGAAGCTCCTGGCTCCAGACTGACTCAGTGCTGGTTTGTTGCAGGAAACAGGGGAGTGACAAAGGGGATGAAGATCTTTCTCTGTCTTACTCTTTACAATTCTTTCAAAATAAGTAATTTTTTTAAAGAGCAAAAATATATGTACTATGAATTAATTTTGTTCAAATGTGCTTATTCCAAAAACTAGGAAAGAAGTATTTTTCAAAAAATATAAATCAGCTCAAAGATATGGCAGAAATCATGATTTCAAAGCTAACTGGCTAAATAACTGTAATCCATTTTATACTGCTGTCATAGCTGTTAAGTAGATTAATCTTAAATCATAGGAGGTATACAAGAACATACTCTCTGCAAGCAGTGTGACAGGTAAGTGTGTTCTAGAGATTCTACATTATCCTGTCCCAGGGTAAAAATAAGTACAATTAGCAAATAGCAATTGTCTCAATCCTAATTTACCTCCCAAATGGCAGGACGTATACAGACATAAATAAAGTATTCTAAATAATGTATATACAGCCTGCATATTTAGAATAATCTAGTATTAGGAAAGAAAATGAAACTGCAAGCTAGGGATTAGCAAACTTTCTCTATAAAGGTTCAGACAGTATATATACACCAAGTTTTGCAGGTGATATGGTCTCTGTCGTAACTACTGACATACCAAGTCTGTAAAAGCAGCCATATTCGATACATAAACAAATGGACATGGCTATATTCTAACAAAATTTCATTTGCAACAGGCACCAGGTCAATTTTGAACTGCAGGCTTATAAACTGTTCTAGTTCCCACTCATTTCCACATACTAGTGTATTATCAGAGCATCTGATTTATCTCTCTCTGTAAAGAGCACTGATTCAGAGTGAGATAAGAATGGAATTTATTATGATTCCAAACACTGCAGGGTAAAATTTAAATCAGCAAGTTCCAAGGCCCAAAGAGTACCATCGCAGAAAAACATGTCAATTCTAAAGCTACATACCTAAAACAATTTAATAACTTATATATCGTAAGAAATCATTGCATGAGATTTAGCATTCTCTTTACCATTTTTTCTCCGGTATAGGACGAGGCACAGCATTGACACGACAAGGAAAGTTGGGCTGACCTGACAGATTTCGGCCAAGTATTGTACCAACAAGATTTAGAGGAAGAATAACAAAAAAACAGATGCAACAAACGGCCACCTGTAAATTAAATAAAATGTGTGTGATTACTCAGAAAACAGCAACACTAATAAAAACAAATAAAGGAGACACTTAAAAATTTAAAGACAATTTAATCACAAAAGAAAATGTTTACTATGGGCTAAAATTATACAAGCTATACACTGATGAAATTAAGAAAAGAATGTGCTTTAAAGTACTAGCATTAGAAATGACTTAGATACAAGTTGATCTCTCTGCCATCAATTACTCAAATTATTCCTGTTCCATACTATCTGCTACAGTCTTTTTCTCCCTTTTTTGTTTTCACTTCAAGCTATCAGGCTTTGAATAAATAAAGGCACTTCAAAACTTCATGGAAATGGATTAAAAGACAATGTGTATTTTCCAAGTTCCCTTTATCCTTAATCATTATAACCAACTTATGAATTTTTTACTCAACTATAATTAATTGAGATGTTAATATATTCAGGGAACTTACACATTATTTCTGTACTTTATAGATGAAGAAAACGAAGTGCACAGAGGCTAAAGTAAGTTCTCATGATTTTATAGCTAATAGGCAGGCATCCAGATTAAAATCTCAGCTTATATACACCACTTTCAAAGCCTACTCTCTTTACTATTTATTCTATGTTGCCTTGGAATCCTAATAACTGAAGCAAATCTCAACATATACAATGTGCACACATGTATACATATGAGTACATGTGCAATTTTACATGTGCACACACATATGTCAATAAGAAAAAAAAAGTTTTCTGCCCAATGGTTCATTGTCTAAATTTACGGAAGACCATATAGATTCCATAGCAAAGATGGCCAATTTGGAAAACAATTCTGTGACATTTTTTTCTTTATAGAAGCTTCATACATAAGGACACACGTTAGCTTTTTTCTGACCAACATCTAGTTCAGACCACTTGACTATAAACACCCTTAAAATGGAGTAGAACTGAATCATCTTTGAGATCTCTTTCAATTATACATTTTTGAGTTTCAATCAACAGAAAGTGAAAGTGAGACAAGTTGAATGAAAATTAATTGTGAAGGAACTGGCTGAAAGGAATGAAGAAGTATGAGAAACTCCACGGATATGGCATGAGAAGGAGACAATCTCTTGAGGTAACATTAGTGAAAACTATTCACTTCATTACATCCCCTATGTGTGGCTAAAGAAACCAGAGTATCATCTTCATTCCAGATAAAACCTTTGTACATCTGTGAGTTAAGAAAACTCTGCAAGCATGGGCCTTGTGTTACAGTGGACAACGCTGCACTCTGCAACACAGGGATCCCATATGAGTGCTGGTTCTGTTCCCAGCTGCTCCACTTCTAATTCAACTCCCTGTTAATAGCATGGGAAAAACAGAGGAAGAGGACCCAGGTGTAATGGCCCCTGTACCCACATGCGTGCAGCTCCTGGCTCCAGCCCTGTCTAACACTGACCATCGCAGCCATCGCAGGAGTGAAACAGCAGACAGATCTGACTATCCCTCTCTTTATGACTTGTTCAAAATAAGCAAGTGAATCTCTTTGCATAATGACCCAGTGGTTAAATCCTCGCCTTGCATGTGCCAGAATCCTATATGGGAACCAGTTCATGTCTTGCCACTCCACTTCCTATCCAGATCCCTGTTTGTGGCCTGGGAAAGCAGTGGAAAATGGCCCAAAGTCTTGGACCCTGCATCCATGTAGGAAACCAAGAAGAAGCTCCCAGCTCTTGGCTTCAGATCAGCTCATCTTTGGCCATTGCCACCTCTTGGGGAGTAAACCTGTGAATAGCAGATCTTTCTATCTCCTTCTCTCTGTAAATTAGCCTATTCAAGGAAAATAAATAAATCTTAATTTAAAAACAACTATTATTTTTCTGGCAATTTATCAGAACTTTAATTTCGAATAAAGATGAACAAGAGCTCAGAAAACATTCCTAGGTGGAGCTACATGGTCTGAGAGGATGGCTTACACACTGTCCCAAGGATCTCTCAAAGTTCCGCTCTGCGGCTTCTGTGATTGTTCAGGCACTTGACTGGAATATCCCGACAACAACTTTAAAACATTTTTTAACAGTAATAAAAATATGTAGAGTGAAATGAATTGTACACCAAATTTTATCACAATACAGACAACCTAAATTTATTCAGTTTTATGCAAACACAGAATACCTTTTTTCCTATTATCTCCCTGCATATATATCCAAACTTCTGGAAAATGCATCCCTGATGAGGAAGACTCATAAGGCTATGGTAGGCCTTCTTCCGGTCTCAATCCAAGCCTGCACGCATCTGCTTGTTACTGCAGCACCTGTGTATCACAGGCTGCGTGTGGCCGTGGAGAAAGGGCACTTGGCGCCTGGAGGACACACTGCAGACCGTTTATGCTCCTGTGACAATCTCATCAAGCACCACGAACAAAAACAAAAGTAATCTTCCCTTGTTCTTTTTGGATTTCTCTGCACGTGATAAGAAGACTGTGTGTCTGCTTGTCAGAAATTTTTGGTAATCAAATTGTGAAACCAATTCCCTTATGCTCAAGCTTCGGAAGAATTTACTTGAAGAAATCTCCAAGAACACAAGACAAGCTGTTGAAAACATCACATGGAACTAATTCACTTGTGATGTCAGAATATTTCTCAATACTGATAACCAAATAAATTCATTACTGATGAAGATACACTGACCTGTTATTCTTACTCCTTATTATTAGATTTGTAGTCATCACAACTCTATTGCTATCATTAGAGTGATGAAACAGTGAACTTGCAAAACATATTTTTAGTCATAGAACCACACTTACATCTGTTTTCTATATTGAGCCTTCACTTGAAGATTTCATTTGAAAATGAAATTTAGCAGGTAGCATTAATAGAAAAATTGATGTTAAAAAAAAAAACTGCAGGAATCCTAGAATTTAGATAACTGCAAGACCTTCTCCATGCCTTTTAGTCACCATGCCACCACAGGCCAAAGGAGAAAAGGAAGAGAAAAGTTTGACTCTATGCTGCTGTCTGTCTCTTCCCTCCTACCTGCAGCAAGGACACAGAACCGAGCACTGCCACTCAGTATTTACTACCCCAAAGACCTGCCACCTGTCAGCTCTTCTCAAATCTCAGAAAAGATGTAGCTGTTATTTATTCTATCTGCTTCCAAACTAACTTCTTATGAGATCTGTGGTATGAATGGAATGGAAAGAAAAAGAGTCTATCATGTGTTATTTTGGACATTTTAAGGGCAAAACATTCTCAGGAAATGAATCATTCTTCAGCTACTATGCTTAATCATTTCTTCAATTTCTATTACTACTTTGCTAACTCATGTTCTTTATTATTTTTTGTCTATATTAAAATTATTCAGTTTTGGGGCCAGTGCCACAGCATAGGTTAAACATCTGCCTATAGCACTGGCATCCCATATAGGTACTGGTTTGTTTTCTGGTTGCTCCACTTCCCATCTAGCTTCCTGCTTATGGCCTGGGAAGGCAGTGGAGGATGATTTAAGTCCTTGAGACTATCCCATATGGGATATGGGAGACCCAGAAAAGGCTCCTGGCTTTGGAATGGCTCAGCTCTGACAGTTGCAGCCATGTGGGGAGTGAATCAGCAAACAGAACATTTCCTTCTTCCTCTCTCTTTCTGTGCATATCTACCTTTCCAATCAAAATAAATATTAAAAAAAAAACCAGCCTCTATTCAGGAATTTTTACTATTGGACCCACTAATCACAGCATTATCAACTCTAACAAATATACATGCAAGAAGCCTATCTACTTTATACAGATTTTTTTTCTGTGAGATTTATTTTCATTGGAAACACAGATTTTACAGAGAGCAAGACATTCACCATTCACTGGTTCACTCCCCCATGGCCACAAAGGCCAGAGCTGAGCCCATTTGAAGCCAGGAGTCTCTTCTGGGTCTACCACGTGGATATAGGGTCCCAAGGCACTGGGGTTATATTCCTCTGCTTTCTCAGACCACAGGCAGGAATCTGGATGGCAAGTGGAGCAGTGGGACACAAACTGGTACCCATATGGGATCCCCAGCACTTACAGGGGGAATATTAGCAAATTGAGCCATTGTGCCACCCTCCCACCCCCAGATATTTTCGATATGTTAATATGTAACTTGCCATTTTGTTTCTTGGCTACTCCAATACACTAGTGGAAGTAAAAACTCAATGTTTGAAACAAACACTATTCTGCTACCAAAATCACGGAAGAAAACTATGTAGCTTTTACAATATATATGTAAAAAAATTTAGCAAATAGAATTTAACAATATATAAAATGGATAATACATCCCGAAAAACTTAAGTTTATGCAGGAATGACAGAAAATTAATAAATGCTACTGACTATATTATCAAACTAGTAAAGTCCAAGTCATCTCAAAAGATACAGAAAGGATTTTGTAAGATTCAGTATGTTTTGGGCCCGGCACGGTGGCGCAAGTGGTTGAAGGTCCTCGCCTTGCACGCCCAGGATCCCATATGGGCGCCGGTTCTAATCCCAGCAGCCCCGCTTCCCTTCCAGCTCCCTGCCTGTGGCCTGGGAAAGCAGTCGAGGACGGCCCAAAGCTTTGGGAACCTGCACCCGCGTGGGAGACCCGGAGGAGGCTCCTGGCTTCGGATCGGCATAGTATCGGCCTGTTGCACTCACTTGGGGAGTGAATCATCGGACGGAAGATCTTCCTCTCTGTCTCTCCTCTCTGTATATCCGCCTTTCCAATGAAAAAATAATAAAAATAAATCTTTAAAAAAAAAAAAAAAGATTCAGTATGTTTTGGGCCCGGTGGCGTGGTCTAGTGGCTAAAGTCCTTGCCTTGAATGTGCCAGGATCCCATATGGGTGTCGGTTCTAATCCCAGCAGCTCCACTTCCCATCCAGCTCTCTGCTTGTGGCCTGGGAAAGCAGTCAGAGGACAGCCCAAAGCTTTGGGACCCTGCACCTGTGTGGGAGACCTAGAATGAAGTTCCTGGCTCCCGGGTTCGGATCAGCATAGCATCGGCCATTGCACTCACTTGGGGAGTGAATCATCGGACGGAAGATCTTCCTCTGTCTCTCCTTTCCTCTCTGTATATCTGACTTTGTAATAAAAATTAAAAAATCTTAAAAAAAAAAAAAAAAGATTCAGTATGTTACTAATTCTAAAAGCTCAGAGAAATACTGAGTAAAAAGGAATTATATCAACCTGATAAAGAACATACACAAAAACACTATATATACATTTTACTTAATAACAGAAGACTGAATGTCTCAACCATGCTCCTAAACAAGACTGGGAAGCAGGCTAGAATTTCTGTTCTCACTACTTCTAAATTGCACCATGGAGGCTTATCCCATACAATAAAGCCAAGAAAAAAAAATTAGACAAAGATAAGAAAAGAGAAATAAAACTGCTTTTAAGAATCTCTATTTATTTAAAATTTAAAAGTCAGTAAATGAGACTGGTGTTTTGGTGTTATCAGTTAAGCCACTGCTTTGGACACCAATTCCATATGGGCACGAATTCAACTGTCTTTTGCTCTGCTTCTGTTCCAACACCCTGCTCACAAACCTGGGAAAGCAGTGGAAGATGACCCAGGTGCTTGGGCTCCTGCACCCACGTGGGAGACCTGGAAGCAGCTCCTGCTGTCTACCTGGCCCAGTTAAGTGAACCAGAAAATGAAAGACCTGTCTGTCACTCCCTCTCTTCCTGTAAGTCCATCTTTCAAAATAAATCTTAAAAATAAAATTAAAAAAGTTTGAGTAAAGCAACTAAGTAAATTTACTAATTTACTAAGTAAATTTACTAATTTTACTAATTTTACTAAATTTACTAATTTACTAAGTAAATTTAATAATATTATAAGACACAAAATCAATATCCAAAACCAATTTTTCTAAGCCAGAAATAATAATTTAAAATTACTCACAGAATAAAAAATTAACAAAATACTCAAAGATAAATTCAACAAAAGACAGATAAAAATCTCAGCACTAAAACCTATAAAATACTGCTGAGAAAAATCAGTACCTAAATAATTTGATCTAAATATATTGTATAGCGTAAGACCTTCAACATTGTTAGGTCAGTTCTTTCCAAAAGAGCTACCGTGAGACTTGGTGCAATGCCATTCAAAACCACGCCAGGCTTTTTTATTAACTGACAAGCTGATTCTAAACTTTGTATAAAGGATATAAAAAGATAAAACTTTAGATTGATTTTAAAACTTATTATAAAATGTTTAGAAGACACCACATGGGAAAGCTTGGTGACTTCTTAAACAGAACAGAGAAAACACAAACAGCAGGAAAAAAAAAATTTATCAATACATTAAGCTTAACACTAACGTCACTCTTTGAAAGGTACTTTTGTCTTTCCAAAATCAACTCAAGTACACTCTCTTCCATTCTCTGCAGCAGCTCTGTAATAACACTCCAATTTCAGAATCATTAGTCAAAATTCACACTTTCTTACATCTTCCTGTAATATTCTCTTGACTCTAAGCACCACTCTTAAACCAGCGACATTAGAAATTAGTTCTGAATATCACCAAACCCTCTTCTTTATAGTGGCTTCTAAGATTCAGTGCTATTAGATAAATTTATCTTTACAGGATTTAATGGTTTTATGTGTAACTAGTTCTGGTAATAACAGTATTCTATCCAGATTCCAGACCTCAAGTGTGAAAAATTCCTTTTATAGTACTCCTATAGAGCAAGGAAAAGGCTTAGCCACTAAATTTAAGTTCTTACTCAGGAATAGTCTGATAAAACAGAACTTGAGACAGGGCTCTCAAAGTCTAAGAGATCAAAAGAATGGAGGACAAACTAAGTCGTGGGGAAGACTGATGTCCAAGCTTGGGCATTCAGCTGACAGGCAAGTAGCCGACGTCCATGGTCTGAGAAACTTCTAGCTAACACAATCAACCCCAGAATCCAGCAGCTGGAATCATGTGAGAACTACAGACTGGGTATGAAGCAGGACACATTATCTGGCTTGGGATAAAGCTCTTAAAAATCAAAGTTTTAAAATCTCCAAATGATTATGCTATGTGCCTGGGGCTGAGAACCACTGAGTTTATGAGAATATACAACCATTTCCTTCATTTCAAACAACTAAAATTACAAATTAATTGGTTAAAACACTTAAAGAATACCTAAGTCAAATATTCACCCTTAAGTTCTTAAATTTTCACATTCTAAACAAGTTTTGGTACTTTTAAGTGGAGAAAAATATGTCACATCATCTATCTGATTAAAACTGGAAGCCAATGGAATGCAATATTTTATTAGGATACAAATTAAGAATATGATATCCCAGAAGCCTAGCAAGCATTATAATTAACTTTTTATTCGTTGAAATCAGTTTTATAAGCTTTGCTGGTTCAGCTCAGAGTTTAATACTATATTCTAACAATTCTCAAAAGAAAAATTACATTGAATAATAATAACATTAAAAACTCCATTAATAAAGTGGTAATTACAGTAGTATAGTGAGATTAAGCAACTCTGAAATAGAATTTTCACTAATATCAAATTTAAAACTCTTCCCATTTGATAACAAACACCCAGAAACAAAACTCAAGCAAGATTAAAACTTAGGGGTTGGACTGTGGCACAGCAGGTGAAGCTAACTATAATGTGAGAAGCCCATATGGGTGTTGATTAGAGTCCTGGCTGCTCCATTTCTAATTCAGCTCCCTGCTATCATGCCAGAGAAAGCAGAAAAGGCCCAAGGGCACACAGGAGACCAGGATGAAGCTTTTGGCTTTGGACTGGCTCATCCCTGGCCATTTTGGAAGTGAACCTCTTTCAATAACTCTGTCTTTCAAATACAGAAATCTTAAAAATAAATAAATAAAACTCAAGAGATGTAGGCTCCAGTTCTATCATTAGCTATCTGTATACTTTTTTTTTTAAGATTTATTATTTTTTTTTATTACAAAGGCAGACATACAAAGAGGAGGAGAGACAGAGAAGATGATCTTCCGTTAGATGATTCACTCCCCAAGTGCTGTGCCAATCCAGAGCCAGGAACCAGGAACCTCCTCCAGGTCCCCCACATGGGTGCAGGGTCTCAAGGCTTTGGGCCATCTTCAACTACTTTCCCAGGCCACAAGCAGAGAGCTGGATGGGAAGTGGAGCTGCTGGGATTACAACCGGCACCCATATGGGATCCTGGTGCGTTCAAGGCAAGGACTTTAGCCACTAGGCCACCACGCCAGGCCCTATCTGTATACTCTTGAGCAAGTTATTTAGTCTTTCTTAAAAAGCAGGAGCATCTTATTATTCATATTTCTGTAAATATAGCTGCACAAGGATACATAAGAGTGCTTTCTAATCTAGGCCTAAAATTCTGATTCCAGCAAAGAAGTATCAAGAAGAACTGCGATACTGTGGATTAATTTTATTAAGAATATTCTTAATTAATTGATTATATTAATTTTATTAAAAACATTATACCTTTACTTTACGTTTCACATATTAAAAGAATCCTGGGACTTGAACCATGGCAAAGCTGATTAAGATGTTGCTTAGGATGCCAGCATTCCATTTAAGAGTACTGGTTCTAGTTCTGGCTACTCCCTGAGAACATGCCTGGGAAAACAAGACAGCACTAGTACTGGGGCTCCTGCCATCCTTGTTAGGAGACATGGATGGAGTTCTTGGCTCCTGACTTCAGCCTAGTTAGTTCTAGCTGTTGATAGCCTTTGGGGGTAGTGAACGAGCCAATGGAAGCACTCTCTCAGACTCTCTTCCTTTCTCTGTCACTCTGTCTTCCAAATAAATAAGTCTTTCCAAAAAAAAAAAAAAAAAAAAAAAATTAACCAGCTATACTGACAAGAATGTGACAGTAAAATAATCATCATCATATCATCATCATCATCTTCCAAAGCATTTCAGAGTCTGGTGACTACAGGTAAGCTATGTAAAAGGACTTTAGTATCTATAGCAACATATCTAATGCTTAATGAGCTTCTAAAAATACTTTCTTTTCTACTTCTACACTTACCTATCACCTTAAAGAATGTTCACGTTTCTTAATGTGTCACTATTTTTACACGAAAACATATTCACCAGTTCCTCCCATCTCTGATAAAAAGCTACAGTGTAATCTTCCATCATACTTAAAGTCAGACTTCTATTTTATTAGCTGATACAATCAAGGAAAAATTAAAAAAAAAAAAAAGAGCAGCTATGGCTTTGGACTTAACCAAAAGTTTGTGGTTAAATTTCCTTCCCCTCTATTTTCCAAGACTCAGTAGTTAATGGGTGAAACTATGCAGAGAGCAGGTCTCACACTATAACATTCACACTCTTTGAGAGTGAAAGTAAAATTCAAGCAACTTACCATTGTTCCAAATGGAATGGCTCTGGAAGCGTGGTAATAAATGGCTATAAAGTTGATGAAGAAGGCAGTGCCACACACCATTGCTGGAATAAGGAACGCGCCAATAAACATCTGCTTAATCCACCTCCTTCCTGAAAAAGAAGGGAAGGTAAAAACCACAGCTACAGAGAAAGTCACATACTGATGTTAAAAATATAACTTTTAAGTATCCAATTAAATTATTTTAATACAGAATATGAAATTTGATATCTTAGTAACTTTCAGATTTGTAACTATGAATTATAAATACAATTTTTGTGTATACTTTTTAATCTCTAAGAATTGCTAAAACTCTACAGTGATCATATATTTTTCAACTGGTATAGTAAAATTTTTTAATCATATCTATATGGATCAGGAGAGCAACAAGGAGCTATCTTTCCATTACAGGAATGTGAACATAAAAGTGTAAATGTGGAAACATTTTTATAGAGCTTAGGAACAAAACACAAAAAATTGCACTTGATGAAGAATAAAATGCAACACAACAATTCTAAGCAGTAGTGACCCAAGGACAAAGTGTTACAGAAAGATGAGCAATATTTTTAACTTTTGTTTTCTCCTAAAAGAACTTCATGCAGTTCATTTTAAACACTGGTCTCATAAATCTTAACCTTCATACAGAAAAACTCCTTGAGTCTAATTTTTTCCTATATTTCACTTCTTTTTTGAGGTATGTCTCAAGAACTAATATTCAGCATCTGAAAAACAATACTAAATGCCTGGAAATTACAGTATTACTCTTAGCTAATTCCAACTCCTTCCTGGCACTTTCTTTTTCTATACTTTCCACTATCTTCTCAAATTCAGATGTGTATACTCTCTCTCTCTCTCTCTCTCTCTCTCACACACACACACACACACACACACACACACACACACACACAGATACTCCTTGTCCAATTAAATTTCTCCTTTTCCTTCTCACATACAGAGTCTATGCACATTCCACTGGGTACTGTCCGTAGCCCAACCACTCCCACTCACTATTATCCTCCTAATGCTCCTCATTCCTTTGTAGATATTGCAGTTCCAGGTAATTTCTGGCTTCAGATTGGTTCTAGAGCATAATTCAGGACACTGAGAATAAAATGATCTTGAACTTCACTGTAGTTCAAATTCCGAAACAACTGGAAAAGTCTCGACTGCCTGTGCTGGTCTCTTCCACCTTAACCCGGTCTTGGAGAACAGTTTACACTATCAGAGCTTGATCAAACCTCCTCAGGGACTATAACTTAGAACACAAGTTTTGGATTAAATTATTACAATTATTAATAGACCCAAAGCTTCGCCTGATTTGACACTGTCAGAGCTAAACACGAACTCTACAAATGTTTCAGCATATATGTGGTAAATGGAAATTTGGTTGGGTGTTTTTAACTTACAACAAGACTAAAAGCAAATCTATACACAAGTTTAAAGAGAGTCATAAGCTATTAGAATTACTAGTGAATTGAGTTTCCACATCAAAATCAAAGTAGTCACCTTAGGAATATTTGTTTCCTCAGGATGCAATGCTACATAATAGGACTCATTTCCCATTTCTGGAGGTAGAATTTAGATTGAACACTAATAGTCAGAAATATATAATGATGTTCTCTTAGGATAATCCAAAGAATTATCTATACTGAAGGTCTGGCAGGAGCAATAAAAAACAATAGTAAACCATAATACCTGAATGAGTTCAAAACAATCCTACACTCTACTTTCTAATACTATAAGGGAGACAAAGAAACTTAAAGACCCCTGAATGACATTACAGAAAGAAAATGCCCAAGCACAGCCCCCTTGGAACATGTATGTATTATCTCTAACACTCCTTGTCCTCTGTTGAAAAGGAGGAAGAGGATTAAGATGAAGTGCTCTTGGCAAGAAATTATGATACAGGTAACAGAAACACTTGCAGTGTCTTTTGATAAACATTTAAGAGTCAACAGAAATAAACAATTTTGTCTCCTTTCCTCCCTCTGCTATCCAAAAATTTTCCCCAGAAGTATTACACACTACTTTATGTTCAGCTGTGAGATTACATGCTGTAGACCATATACAGAGTATATCTATAAGGGGGCAGACACCCTTAAGAGCAATAGTATTAATAATTTAAATGTACTCTCCTACATGTTCCTCAGAGCTAATTTCCAGTGGACAATGGAGATAATCTATTAAAGTAGACACAGTCTTGGGAACAAAATACAAGGATTAAAAGTAACAGTACATAACCGATTTGGTGGAGATTATGTGAAATGAAAACAAAGAATTCTACCATGGCTATACTATCCACTCTAAATTCTAAGTACCTCACTGTAAAATATAGCACCTGTCAGGAAAATGCAGTGATAATTTCTAACTTACCTCCTTGTCTAGCATACAGACTTCCACCAAAATAACCATTCACTGGAGATGTAGCAGCATAGACAAATATGGCTGTACTGAGCATTGATCCCCTCCTAAAAAGGCCACACACACAATAAATTGAAAGCAAAGGTTTAAAGAGCACATCATACAGATGTCACATTCACACTAGTTTAATTTCAAGGATAAATTTAATAGAAACACACACAAAAATCACATTCTAAACAATAAAGGACCTCAAAAGATTCTCTAACTAAAACTATACTTAGATGACATAAGGCTGATTTTAATTTTCTAATAGGTAGTTAAATTTCATAATATATTCTTAACATGAATTCCACATTTCTTTGGTAAAAATATTAGGAGCTGATGCTAAAACTGTTTACACACCCCTGTAAATTGATCCCACCACATGAAAAAAGATAACCACTTAGTTAGAAAAAGTAATTAGAACATTCCCTTGCTTTAAAAAATTTTTGTTTTAAAAATTTTAATATGAAGAGAACAGATTTCATGTGGCTCACAGATACAACTAAGAATATGATACATCTTCCCTCCCTTTTACTTTCTTCCTGTTTTTCCTTTTAATTTTTATGATAATACTTTTAATTTGCTTTTTCATCACAGGCATAATCCTCCAAAATATTCCTTTTCATAACGGGATTCAACTGCTTAAGATTTTTACCAGCTAAAAGAATTAAAGTAGGATCGCTTACATAAAATGCTATTATTTTCAATGGTATAACACTTCTCTGCTCCAACAACTATACTCATTTTCTCTTAACATGGGTGCATAACAGTAAAAACATGGTAGTATTTCACTTCTTCAGATAACTAACCACAAACAATACAAGTAGTAGTCATTTCTATGTTTAAAACACCACAAATCTCAAAGTTAACAGTCTGAACATCCTAACTGGTTTTCCCAAGAGCACAATTAATAACGCTTTCTATAGAGTCTTTCAGTTTTGAAGGCAATGTTAACTAATAACTTAATAATCCCCAAATTCTTATACTTCTTATGAATAATCTAACTGGATTTTCAAAATCATTAAAAAAAAAAAGGCTAGGGCTGGCATGATGGCTCAACTGGCTAAGCTTCTGCCTAAAAGCACCAGCATCCCAGCTGCTCCACTTCTGACCTATCACTATCAGCTCTCTGCTTGTGGCCTGGGAAAGCAGTGGAGGATGGACCAAAGTCTTGGGACCCTGCACCGGTGTGGGAAACTTAGAAGAGGTTCCTGGCTCCTGGGTTTGGATTGACTTAGCTCGGGCCAATGCAGCCATTTGGGGAGTGAACCAATGAATGGAAGATCTGTCTCTTGGGAAAAAAAAAGGAAAAAGTTTTTAAACTCCTCAATAGTCCTGGATAAAAAAATAATCTTTACTAATTTTGCTAATGGAATACAACATTTATAACCAACCAAAATGTTCACGGATGCTCATAAGCTTTATCATGTTACAGAAAAGGACACTTTTAGCTAAAAAGATTACTGCTCATTACTTAATTTGTCTGCAATAATTAAATGTATTGCATTAAAATTCCAAGATAATTGAAATAACCAAATATTTGTGACTGGTTAAATGGTTCCAATAATTTAAACCACTCAAGAACAAAATAGCAATAAAGTATAAGCACTTACTCTGTGTATAAATCTTCTATCATTGCAACAATAATAACAATGAGAGATACAGCAAATATTTGACATCCAGAACCAATGAGAGAGGAAAATATCAGTGGGTGACTTGAGGGTCTAAAAACATCTCCATGCACCTGTTTCCATCCATATTCATCTCCTAAGTCTCTATCCTGCATATAAATGCATAGGTGTAAGAAAACAATTTAGAACCAAATGACATACAGCAGATAGGTTAAGTTACCGTCCCCCAAATAAACTACCCTCCTCCAAATATACGGCTACTTAAAGAGGTTCAAAACACTGAGAAAATAAATACCCAATTTGAAACCATTACTGTCTTCTAAACTGATGTTAATGTTGAGGTTCAGGAAGGTAACTCCTGGGTGTGATCAGAGAATCTCCAACAATGAAAAAACCAAAGGTCTGGAGGCCAAAGGTCACTGAGGCCAGCAATGAGATGCATCAGTTTAGGCTGCTACCCGTGATGCTGGCATTTGTATCAAGAGCACTGGCTGAGTCCTGACTGCTCTTCTTTTGATACAGCTCCATGCTAATGTACCTGGGAAAGCAGCAGCAGATGCCCAAGTGCCTGAGCACCTGCCACCCCTCTAGGGAACCCAGAATTCCAGGCTCTTAGCTTAGGCCATAGCCAGTCCTTGCCATTCTGGCCATTTGGGAAGTGAATCAAAGACTAGATCTTTTTCTGTCACTCTGCCTTTCAAATAAACAATAATAAACCTGTGTATTTTAAGAAAAGGTTAAATTGACTAAAAGTATACTATCACTACTTTCACACACTATTCTTACCAGCCTTATCAAGACTGTGTCCTAACTAAAAACTGGGGCCAGAGGGAAGGGAAAAGAAAAGTATCAAAACAGTATATGCCCTAAAAAATGTCTAGACTAGAATGTAAGAAAACTCAGGGAAATATCAAATACCAATGCCTCAATTTAATTCCATATAGCATTTTCTTAATAATTTTTACTTTTCAACCCCAATAAGCACCATTTTAAAAACAAAATTTCCTAAGGAACAGCAAACCTAAGGAAATTTCTTTGGCGGGGAAAGGAATCTGATCAAATTTGTTTGAGATGGACCAAAAACCCTTTGATTCTTCACAATGTAATTTAGCATTTTAACACTCAAATTTTGTAATTACTTCCCAAATTTATTTAATAAGGGGCATACCTACTTAGAATACACTGCTAACTCTATTGAACATTTTTTCTGTTCTATACTTTAAACAAAAAAAAAATTAAGACAAACTTTTTCTCTGAACCCACTAAATTAAATGTCAACTAATTCTTTACCCACTCCTAGAATTGTATGCACTAACTGACAAACATAAAAAGAGATCAAGACTAACCCCAATCTCTGAAAACTCAAAAGCTCATTTTGTAAGCCTGATCATCCTTACCTGGGGGCAAGATCTGGTTTCAACTAGAAGACTTGATTTACACTATTTATTGATTACACACTGGGTGAATATTCACATGTTTTACTAGAAAACATTAATGTATCCGATTACAGGGCAGTCTCAGACTCCATGGAGGGTTTTATACCATTCTAAAATCTGAAAATTCTGAATCCTGAAAATGCATCTGGCCTCAAAAATATCAGACAAACAAGTATGATTTCTAATCCAATGTTCAAAATAATGCTGAATTTACTGCTTTTATAAACAGAACCAAAATGTTCACTCACCATGTCATCCATTTCTTCTTCTTTACTGTATCGGGCATAATCTTTTCTCAAAGTTCTCATTAAAATCATGGAAACTAGGCCTACCAAGAAGATCACCATCATGAAGGAATTGAAAATGGAAAACCAATGAATCTAAAACAAAACAAAATGTTATCAACATGTATGACATTCACAGGCTTCATGATGACACACATTAACATTTTTAAAAATGGCTTTCCAAAACCTTTTTTTTACGTAAAAATTCAAACTTAAGACACTGGGTATGAGTTGTAGCTATTCCAAGGCACTTACTTTTTAAAAAAATTATAAAAAAATTATTTCCTCAGTGAAAAAGAAAGAGAAGGAGGGAGACAAAGAGAGATCTTCCACGTCTGGTTCATTCCCCAAATGGCCACAACAGCCAGCGCTGGGCCAGGCAGAAGCCGTAGTCTGGACCTCCATCTGTGCTCTCCCATGTCATGGATGTCATGGACTTAAGCACTGGGGCCATTTTCTTCTGACTTTCCAGGCACATAAAGCAAGGAGCTTCAGGTCAGCAAGGTGACATAGTAAGATAATCCTCTACCTTGTGGCACTGGCATTCCAAATGGGCACTGGTTCATGTCTCGGCTACTCTACTCTTGACCTAGCTCTCTGCTTTTGGCCTGGGAAAACAGCTGAGGATGGCCCAAGTCTTTGGAACCCTGCATCCATACGGGAGATCCAGAGGAAGCTTCTGGCAGCTTTGAATTAGCTCAGTTCTGATTATTGCAGCCATTTGCGGAATGAACCCAGTGGATGGAAGACTTTATTTCTCTTCTCTATGTAAAATCTGCTTATGGCCTGGGAAAGCAGCAGAGGAATGCCCAAATACATGGTACCATGCACCGATGTGAAGACCAGAATTAGCTCAGCCGCAGCCGGTGTGGTCATCTGGGGAGTAAGTAAATCAGTAGAAGAAAGATCAAAGATCAGTTTCCCTGTCTCTCCCTCTCTGTAATTCTTTTAAGCTAAATAAATAAATCTTCAAACAAAAACAAAAAACCCTGCAGAATCAACTCTTTTCCTGCTTTTCCTGACTATCTCATAGATAATAATTATCAAGCTTTTATTTCTTTCAAAGGTGCTTCTTCTATCACCTCCTCTCTAGTCCCACACCATCCTCTCACATCTCAACAGCTGTAAGGGCTTCCTAGTTGGCCATTTTGTGTTTTGCTTTTTTGTTCCTTGCCTTTCTTCCTATACCTATACTCTAAAAAATTATCAAGATCTTTCTTAAACAATATATTCACATATCACTCCTCTGCAATAGGTTACAGTGACACATATTCTTTCTTTCATATCAAATCCTGGGGTAGGCATTTGGCCCACTCTGCATCGCACAGTGGAATGCTTGGATTTGAGCCCTGGCTCCACTCTTGACTCCAGCTTCCTGCTAACACACATTCTGGATGTCAGTGATGATGGCTCAAGTGCTTGGATCCCTGCCACCCCTACTGGTGACTTGGATTGAACTCCCAACTTTGGGCTTCATCCTGGCCCAACCAGAGAAATTGCAGAATGTGAAGAGTGAGCCAAGTATGTGGGCATGTTTTCTCCTTCATGTGCATTGGTTAATGTGCATGTGTGCATATCTGCCTTTCAAATAAATACGAATTAAAGCATTTTCAAAGCTTAATTTTTCCTAATATCTTCTTATATTCCCTGAAACAGGGCTATCTTACCTTATATAAGCAAACATTCATCACGTTATAGTCTATATTCCAGTCAGCCTAGCCCTCCTCAATGATCAACATGTACAGCATACTCACTTCCATCTCTATTTTCTCATCATTTCTTCTCTCACAGGATGTGCTTTTCTCTGCTTTATAAATGCTAACTAGTCTAAATTCCAACTCAAGCATCTTCTCCTCATAAAAGCATCACAGGGACATGACTGCTTCTCAGGCCTCTTCCTGCTCTAACTTTCCATACATACATACACAGAAAACTGAACGTGTGGACAAACTACCCAGCTCATGGAATCAGGATAGATTTGGGCTAATAAACTGCAGTGAGGGCCGGGCAGAAGGGCAACCCGGACTCTGTTACCCATCTTGTTGCATCAGGGATAAACAACTCCTGAAAGCAGGAGAAAGCCAATGCCTCCTCCTAAGTTTATTTTTTCTCTCAATAATTGATTCATTAAGCACCCTTTGAAATAGAGAAAACAATGAATACATTATTCTTTGATATGTTCACCCCCAAAAGGTTGTAAAGATAATCATAAAAGTGTCAGATTTATAAAGGGAGTGAATAATGATAGGCTCTTCAAATATTTAACTTTGTTCCTACCCTAGGAAATCAATAATCCAGAAAAGGTCAAGAGGAGAAAAAACATGACTCACATTATCAGTAAATTCATCAAACTGTTAGAGACAACAGAAGTTTTCAATAGTTACCACGCTGTAGTTTAAGAGATCTACCACTAAAGGTAACATTTGCAATAAGGCACTCTTCTATTTTCTATTTTAGAAACAAACTTTAAAGTAATACCTATCAGAATGTACCACCTATCGTTTTATAATAGTCTTTTGCTCTAATATTATGAAATGTATGATTTAAAAATGATTGTATCAGACAGCATTTCTTAAAAATAATTGGAACAATACAAGAGAAGATTAGTATGGCTCCTACACAAGGAAAACAGGCAAATTTGTGAAGGGGTCCATATTAAAAAAAAAAAAGTAAATCTTGTATTACAAAGGATTACTAAACCTACTAACTGCTGCACTCCAGCACCCCCTAGTGTTGTTAATTCTAAAGCAGCACCCTCAATTTGGCATGAATTAGACACAACTGGAGATAATAATCACACCAACAGCGTTCTCTCTTACTGAGTACCTGCTATATGCAAAACACCAAACTAGGTGCATCACATCATATGTTATCAAATGAAATTTCTCCACAACCCTGCAAGATATTAAAGTCCTTGCTTTATTACCAAGGAAAGAGAGCTGAAGAGCTGACTCATTCAGGTTAGGCAAGTGGCAGAGCCAGAGCCTGAATCTGGTTCAGCTCCTATGCTATTTTCAATCAATACTAGAAATAGTTCCTATACTGAACACAGTAAATTCCATTCCCTCTTACCTATGTAATGAAAGCACCACTTAGTTCTCCCCTTTCACTGGCAATGTCAGTTTAGCACTCTCCACTGAATCCTACCAGCATATTTACTTTTTTTCTTAAATCAATCTTAACAAAAAAATCCTGTCTCCAACCTCCCTGACAGCTACTGCGCTACTTTTTGCTCCATTTAGCAGCCCATCTCCTCACCAGTGTATACACGCCATCTCCAATTCCTGACCTGTCAATCTATTTCACATTTACAATTGCCCTGCAATTACACCAAAACTGCTCTTCTTCAAGCCCACCAATGACTCAGATGAATACAATAGCTGCTTTTTAGTACTCATCTTACTTGACCCATCAGTAAGAAATTCACAATCCCTCTTTCCTCTACAATATACTACCTTCTCTGCATGGCTTCCAGGGCATCTGACAACTCCTATTTTTTTTTTTTTTTCCTATTCTCCCTAAACTCTTCATACTGTCCCAGGGCTTGCGTTGGTATTCATTCAATCTCATGGAGCTTACAATAATATCTGTATATAAATTACTGGAAAACCTGTATCTGTAGCCCAGACCTCTGTCCTTAAACACTGACACAGCCAACTCGCTGCTATCTCCATTTGGCTATCTTTCAGACATCTTAAAACGAACATGTCACAATTTCAAAATATAGTCCCTATACACCAACTCCGTTCTAACAGCTGCTCAGAATGAAAACCCTGCAGCTCATTACAACCTTTCTCTTTCTAGCAATTAGGAGATGCTGCTGGCTTTACCTTCCCAATATACTAACAGTCTAACATTTTCACTCCCTCCATGCCGTGAGCCAGCTTAACTTCTTACTTTTTACTCTATCTCTTCCTCTGGTCTCCCAGCCACAATCCTGACCCCACAGATCTTACTCCCAACATGATAATCTAAATGAGAACCTTTTATCAGATATGGCAGATTTACCTCCCCTTGTGTCCTTTACATTCCAGAGTAAAATAAAAAGTCCGTACAAGAGCAAGGGATGATTTGGTTCCTGCTACTTTTCTGACTTCATCATCTTGCTCATCCTCAACCAAAAAGGGCCCACTTCAATAGGTACACTCTTCAGGCCTGGCACGGTAGCCTAGCAGCTAAAGTCCTCACTTTGCACAAGCTGGGATCCCATATGGGTGCTAATTCTAATCCCAGGAGCCCTACTTCCCATCCAGCTCTCTGCTTGTGGCCTGAGAAAGCAGCTGAGGATGGGCCAAAGCCTCGGGGCCCTGCACCTGTGTGGGAGACCCAGAAGAGGCTCCTGGCTCCTGGCTCCTGGCTCCAGCAGTTGCATCTACTTGAGGAGGGAATCAACGGACAGAAGATTTTCCTCTCTGTCTCTCCTCCTCTCTATATACCTGACTTTTCAATAAAATTAAATAAATCTTCTAAAAAAGAGAGAGGAATATCTCCACTCAAGATATTCACATCCATCCCTAACTTCCTTCAGTTCCTTAAAGCTTCTGCAAAAATTTCAAAGGAAATAACTAGGATGCCAGACTTTAAGTTTACAAGGGCAGTGCCCACATACGGAAGTCCAGTGCTGTCCAACTGTCCAGTGCTGTCTATTTTAGATCTGAGTTCTAGTAGTAAGAAGCCCATTTAACCATGGATATGGGCTAGTCTCCCATAATCACATTCCTAGAAGTCTAACATTTTGGCTTCTGAAAGTTTTGGACTACTCCTCTGAAACTCCTTATCTCCCTGTGACTCCCAGGTCACACCCCCCAGCCACCATTAGCTAAGACTTAAAAACCAATCTTCATTCAGCACAGTGCCTTGCATATATATTGCAGATACTAGTGCAAACATTCAATGTCTCAAACTATTCACCTACCCTGTGTTGAAAAAAGGATGGATCAAGATATTTGTCAAATCGATCTTCAAATTTTACATCAGATTTTTTCCATTTTACCTGAAAAAAAAATTTTTCCAGTTGAAAATCAAAGCCAGTAAACAGAGTAAACAAGTTAAAATTTGATGACAAAACTTAAGCAAAATTTCAAGATTTATAAGCTTAGAATTAAAAACAGTGGAAAAAAAATTTTTGTTTTAATAACCAAATTTCTTAATGTTAATAAAGCTTAACAACTTACAAATCATTTCAGTTTCAAAGGACTGTATACTATTGATGATTTGTATACTCTGACCTGCAAAATGTAAGAACTGACATATCTTAAGTGTCTAAACTAATTAAGAATTTACTAGATTGCATTATCTTTATTACTACTATCAAATTCCTTCATAAGTTGTTACATAAATACTGTTTGTACTCAGTATATGTGCATGAAATTTGAAAAAAAAAAACTACTACTGTCTACCAGTAATGGACTACTAGTACTTATCTACTTCTAACAGATTCACCCCAGTTACAGGAAAAATCAGCATACAGTGACTATTAGATTTCTCCTTCTACTTTCCACTTTCAAGCCTAGTAGAACAGAATCAGCTTGACAGTCGCTAAAGGGCTCTAACAACCTCTCCTCTATAAACTTTATTATCACAAATGATAAAGCAAACCACAGTAAACAATGACTATCAAGAAATTTTTAATAAAACATCACCTCTATTCCCAATAACAAAAATGGAAAGAAAAACAATGCGATGTACTGAAATTAAAAAAAAAAAAACTACGAAAGGCATGCTTTCTTAGTTTAACTGCAAATTGCAATAGCAAACTGTATCGTACCAACTGGCAGGTCTTGCAACTGCTTAATTGGTATCTAATGACCAATTAGAGGTGAAATAAATCTACTCCCTACTACTAAGGTTTACCAGATACACTAAGAAAATACAGTTCTAGGAGTATTTTGCTACATCACATTTCAAGCTGCATTTTCATTTACCCAAGCTTGAAAACATACTTAATTGTTGATACTAAATCACAAACACTTATTCTTGTACACAACTATTTTAATGCTTACTGAATAAGACATCTGGATTTTAGTATTTGGAACCAGTTTTACTTTTCCTTCACTGGTTAGATTAACATCAACAATTCGATTTCCATTAAAACCTATTTCAAGTTTTTTGTAGGTCCAAAGATAGTAATCTTCTCCATTTTCATCTGCTTCACCAACAATACCTACAAAAGAAAATCCCACATACAAAGTAAGCTTAGCATTAAAAAAAAAAAAATCCTAAAAGAAAAAAGTACATTGAAATGTCTTTGTAAATAAAAGCAGTTATCATCACTATTCCTTACAGGTGGAACAAGGCAAAGTACAGGCAAGACTTCGTTAACTACTTAGCAAACACAAACTATAGCTATTCCACATCGAAAAAGTGAAAAGTTCAGCATGAGATATTACTAATTTAAGCCTTAAAGTTCATTAGTTTCACCTTCATTGTAACAATTATCACCTTAAATGCACACTCTCTTTAGCACCAAAATTTCAGAGACATTCTAGATCACCTTTTCGAAGTTCACTTTACTACTAGTTATCAAAGGACAATGAAAACAAGGGTTCTGTAACTTATAATCAATTCCAAGGAAGATCAGGAAGATCCATATATATGGATTCAAAACCAAAATGCCTCAAGTTCTGTACCTGTCCCTGGAAGTCATCAAAGTAGTGAAGGAAAAGCTTCAAAACTGTAAAGACAGGCAAATTATAGTTGAGGTGCTATCTCTTTTTAATTAAATTATTTTTAATTGATTTGTTCTTATCCAAAGACAGATTTTACAGAGAGGGGGGAGATACTGGTTCACTCCCCAAACAGCCACAACAGCCAGAGATGAGCTAATCCAAAGCTGGGAGCCAGGAACTTGTTCCAGGTCTTCTACATGGGTGCAGGGGCTCCACTGCTTCCCCAAGCCATAAGCAGACAGCTGGATCAGAAGCAGAACATCTGGGACACGAACTAGAGCCCATATGAGATGTTGGCATTACAGGTGAAAGATTAGCCTGCAATACCCCTGCACTGTGACCCAAGGGGTCATTTCTTGTCCTCTTACTGTCAGCAGTGTTCACCACCCAATCCAATATACTGCCTAGGTGTCGGAAGTGCTGTAAGGTCCTCCCTCCACGGTCAATGCATCCTATTAAAATGTTAGGAAATTTTTTTCCCCTAAGATTTATTTATTTTATTGGAAAGTTAGATTTAGAGGAGAGACAGAGAAACATCTTCCATCCACTGGTTCACTCCCTAAGTGGCCACAACATCCAGAGTTGAGCTGATCTGAAGCCAGGAGCCAGGAGCTTTTTTCGGGTCTCCACCGTGGGTGCAGGATCCCAAGGCTTTGGCCCATCATCTACTGCTTTCCCAGGCCACAAGCAGGGAGCTGGATGGGAAGTGGAGCAGCCAGAATACAAACTGGCATCCATACGGGATCCTGGCACACACAAGGTGAGGACTTCAGCCACTAGGTTACCACACCAGGCCCAAGATCATTTCTTATTATTATTCATTTACTGACCAAAGTGATTTTGATACAAAATGAGGAAGTATAGATTTGCTTTGTTTGGGATTGTATATAGAAAATCAAATTCTATCTCCCTACTGGGTTGTAGCTCCCACTGGTGAGCACCAGAGTCAGGGCAGGATATGGGCCAGAGGGGACAAGGCCAGGCCAAATCTTAGCACACTGGTATGCACAGAAGCCAGGATGGTTTGTGGACCATTTGTGCTAGGTTATTATATCCACCGGTTTGCATAAGAGTCAGGGATGGTGGGCAGGTTATGCAGGACTAGGCAGCAGCACCCACCAGGCAGAATTGGGGCTGATGTACAGAGTTGGAGGGGGTAGGACATGTCAAGTTGGGAGAAGAGGCCTAAGGGACCTCCCCTGCTGGGCTGTGGTTGCCACTGATGAGTGTCAGGGCCAGAAATGGGGGCAGACCAAGCTGAGCATGGTTATAACATCTATTGGCATATGTTTGGGCTTGATCTGGGGCATGCCAGACTGGGCTAGGCTCCAGAACCCACTGGCATTCACAAGAGCCAGACTAGGTGTGAGATGGGCTGAGCTAGGTTGTGGCACCCACTGTTTCACAGGAGAGCCGGGTCTAGGGTTGGGCATACATGTGGGTCAGGTCTGAGAGCCTGGTTGGGCCAGTGTGCAACACCAGGTGGTGGGTGCAAGTCAGGGCAAGGTACAAGTCAGGCCAGGTTCACATTAGGGGCAGGACTAGGGGCTGACAGGCTGGACTAGGCTGCAGCACTCTGCAGCATGAGCTGGAACTGGGGGGCAGATTAGGCTGAACTAAGCTGTAGCACCTATTGGCAAATGCCGAGGTGAGATGGGCCATTCCAGACTGGGCTGCAGCACCCGACACATGCAAGACACCAAGTCAGGAGCAAACCTGGTGGGGGATATTGCAAGAACTCCTCTGCTAGGCCACTGCTACCACTGGTGAGCATGAGAGTTGGGACTAGGAGCCGACCAGGCTGGGCAGGGCTGCAACAATTGTTGGCCTGTATGATAGCTTGCTTTGGGGGAGGACTGAGCCAAGCCAGGCCACTGCATCCACTGGTGCATGCAAGGACAGGGATAAGTGCTGACTGGCTAGGCTTTGCAGCAGCATAAGCTAACAAGTGTCAGGACTGGGTACAAGTTATGTCAGACTGGACCACAGCACTCCCTGTAAAGTACAGAATCTGGGGTGCAGACTGGGTCTAGTAGGGAAACTGTGGACACTCTTCTGTAGGGTTGCAGCTACCACTGGTGTGCATGAGAGCCAGGCTGAGGGCAGGCCTGGCTGGACAAGGTGACAACACCTATCAGCATATGCATGGACTGGTTTATGTAGTAGGGTAGACTGAACTAAGATGCAGCACTCATAGGTTTATACAAGAACCCAAATAGGATGCAACAAAGAACCCGACTAGCCTGGCATGTGCAGGAACTAGGGATGGAGTTGGGTGTCAGGCTTGAAGAGAGCCAGGAGGCTACTAGGGGTTGCCCCAACTAGGCTGCAGTTCCCACTCGTGTGAACAAAGGCCAGGTCTGTGGCTTGCTGGGCTGAGCTGGGCCACATTGCAGCATCTGTCAGTTTGCATGGAACATGGGGCCGGGGACAGAACCTACCAGGTAACTGGGGCTGGGGACAGAATCACTAGCATGTGCATAGACCTATACAGGTGATGGACTGAACTAGACCTGGTACTGGCTGGCACATTCAAGAGTCAGGTCTGGGATCACACCAGGTGAGGTTTCTTATGGGACTCCCCAGTTGGATTATTTGGACTCAAAACTCTACCCACAGGGAGAAACACAGGATTTGTAGTCTGATTTTAGAATGCATGTATTGGGACTAGGCCTCCTTCATTGCTAATGCCAATACAACAGATGGCATGCCAAAGTGCATAAGGGGAACATAATAGCCAGCTCATGTGGCCTACAGAGGATGTCAAGTGACATGCAACAAGATGAACAGAACAGGCTGGACTGCTCTCTTGGCCAAGACATTAGGCAGCAAATGTCTGTGTGAGTGGATGCACTGGGGTGGACTCTGTCAACCAATGAGCCTTGGAAGGATTTTCTCAACCTTGGAGCAGAGAAACCAACAGTATCTTGGAACTTTCAAAACTACTTAAAGGGCCTGGCGCGGTGGCGCAGTGGTTAAAGTCCTGGCCTTGCACGCCCGGGGTTCCCATATGGGCGCCGGTTCTAATCCCGGCAGCCCCGCTTCCCATTCAGCTCCCTGCTTGTGGCCTGGGAGAGCAGTCAAGGATGGCCCAAAGCTTTGGGACCCTGCACCCGCGTGGGAGACCCAGAAGAGGCTCCTGGCTTCGGATCGGCATAGCATCGGCCGTTGTGCTCACTTGGGGAGTGAATCATGGGACGGAAGATCTTCCTCTCTGTCTCTCCTCTCTGTATATCCGCCTTTCCAATTAAAAAAATTTAAAAAAAAAAGTTTCCTTTAAAAAAAAAAACTACTTAAAGCATCACCCTTGGAACATTCTTCTCCATATTGGGGGTTTAAAAGATTACATCAAGTAGACAGTCCCCATCCCTGGGTACTGGGGTACTGAAGTAGTTTGCCAACTGGGAGCAGCTACCTTCACCTCCCTCACTTCCCTCCAACCACCCACCCCACTTTCCTCCAACCACCCACAGATACAGGAGAAAAGAGAAGAAAAAAACTGGAAGCATTTGTCCCACTCACCCAAACCACGACCCTCCCCCACCTATTCAGTGGTCTTCACGGATCTGCATTCTTATCAACTATGTAAACATCAAAAAAAAATTTAATTTAAAAATATAAAATAAAATTCCTCTAATAATTAATTTGATTAGTTTATATTTGTATATCTACTTTAAAAGCCAGATTTTGGAAGTAAAGACATAATTATACCTAATAAAAGGATAATCTCAGGGAGGCTTTTGAAAAATCAACTATAAAACTTTTATCCCAACAAAAAAATCATATAAAAACTTTTTCTTTCCATACAAGGACTCTGCAAGGGTCCAGACATTATAAGATCTCCAAAAATATCTCCCCCAAATGGTAGATCCTAGAATTCCAGGGTTAAAAGATATTGTCTCATATTTTAAGACAAACAAAACAATCTTATAATCTTTAAACATACAGAAATCATTAACTACAAATATACAAGAGCAGATGTCCAGAGGTAAAAAACAAGATAAAAAGAAAAATCACTAAGACAAAAATGAGAATAAACACGCTGGCTATATCAGGCCATGTTTGCATTTTAAATAATATGTTCAAGCCAAACATAACTGACTTCTTATTATGCTAATCTTTATTAACTATGCCATTGCTCCTCTTCATTACCATTGATGAGTAAGAGATAAAACAAAAATATTTTAAATATTAAGGAGCTTTAGAAAACAACAGGAACAATCAAAAGAAAGTCATTTGAAAAATAATCACATTCCATATTACCACAGCACCACATGACAGAAAGGCTAAATTATATTTCAAAATCTTAGTCCCTATAATCATGGTTTAAAAAAAGAAAAAGGTAAAATAAAACAAAAAGAGGCCACAGGATATTTCAGACTGTTTCAAGTACTTCAGATTCTTTGAGTCTGAGAAGTTATATTTGTGAAAGTTTCATGTAAGGCTTGGTAATGTCAAAAATCACTAATGACAGAAGACCATAAAATTGGTACCACAGTGATTCTGTTGAAGATTCTGAAAACAGTTATATCACGACCCATCACCTTAACAGAGTGATTATACAAATCTTAAGTTACAAACATTCTCAAACTTCAAATATAACATCTAATACTTACCCCATATCGGTAAGTCATCTATGTACATCTGGTACCAGTAGTGATTTTTGATGGCATACACAAATGCATCTCTCTTTTCTTTATCTAAGTCAATTTCACAGTAAGTGGCTGGCATCACATCATCTATATAAATTAAAAAGTACAAATTAGCTCAATGACTTGCAAACTAATTAAAGATTTTTTAAAAAGCCAACATTTCCTTAAGATTCTATATATAACAGTTGAATCTATTCTATCCATGATATGTCTTTTAAAATGTTTTTATAATCAAAGGTTCTTCATCATTTTTATTTTCAGACATTATCTTACCAAGTAAAGAAGTTCTACCTTATACAGAGAAAATTACACAAAAACATTTACAAAGGAACTTTAAAATGGATAAACTGGTTTAACAAATAAATCTAAAATGCAACACTATAAATTCCCAGAAAGTCTCTAAGATGAGTCATTTCTACTCTTGATTGCTTTCAAAGTTACTATATCATAATTCCATACAGATGGCTTGTAGCTTACAAACCCAGTGTTTCGAAATGCTTCTACTTTTAAAAATCTGAATATCAATCAAAAGATTAAGCTGTTTTATCATTTGAACATTAAAAAATTAATATCAATCTTAAGGAACAAAAGATAGCCCAGTCTTGTTTTCGCATTTTTGGTACAATAAAAATAGCTATTCTGAAATGCAGTTTTCCAAAAAAACAACGAAAATCCTATTAAATTCTGATTAAAATTTTAAACATAAATTATAGCTAAGTCGTGAATGTAACAGCCATCTATATTCTGTAAGAAATACAAATCTGAGTCAAAATGAAGACATCCAGCAACATTGTACACCCCAACCCTCAGTAAAGAGCTTCCCTTGATCAAGATCAGGCCCAAGAGGGTAACCCAAACCCCCACTGAAAAAGATGGCAGTAATACTACTCTTGCCCTCAGTGTGCGGGAAGAAAATTGCTTTTTCTGCAACAAAGACATGCACACAGATTTTCTTTCTACTCAGAAAGCAATTTTAGGTTCTCGTAAAACTGAGATTGAGCAATGAAACAGAAGATTAGGAAATAAGACAGCTAAAGTGAGTTCCTAAAGCAGGAATAGGGAGAACTGGCAACACAGGGCCCCATATTTCTATGGAGTGTGATCATGGGTAAAACAGCAGCAAGCAACTACAGGTATAGAGTGGACAGCCAGAATCAAAGAATGGTTCAGACTTTAAGGGCAACAAATGGCTACAGCGGCTGTGGGAAGCCTCACAGTTCCCTCTGCAAAGCCACTGAAGTTTTCACTGTTTGTTACAGACATCTGTTGGTGATGGTCATTAACACTTTGGTGGTTTTACATAAAAAGTTCTGAAATACACAACATGACACCACTCCAAAGTGTTTAAAAGACTCCTCAGTCTGAACTTCAGTTTTGTCATCCAAGTAACCAATTATCCCATCATCTTTGCTATTCTTCTCCAACCTCACCTACTTGAAATTTCCACAAACATCATGTTCCTTTGAATTCTGGACTTTTGTGTTCATGTTGTAAACTACACCTCAAATGCCCATCCTAGAATCTTGTCCCCCAAAACACCCACTTCCTCTATAGACTTCACGGTCTGATATCCCACACCTTTCACATCCCATAGCCCGTCCTTTTCTCTGAAGCTCCATGGTTTTTTCTGCCTGTGGTAATTATGATGCAGAGCTCTATACAAACTTTTTACCTCGTGGGCACAAGTTACTGTCTTAAAAACACCTTTAGGTGCCAAGAGCTACACCCAGAACTACTTTTTATCCCCAGCTGTGTCTGCTTTAGTGTCCTCTGCAGAGTAGCAATACTTTAAGAATGTTGATTTTTCATTTATTTGACAAAGTGAATTACAAGGTATACCAGAATATGCATCTGTGTATGAATGGGCAGCTTCATATATCTGAACAGGAGAAAAGCCAATCCAAACAAATTAAAGTTTTAAACAGCCTTTCAGAAAAAAAAAAAAAAAAAACGGCAAGCAGGATGAAAGCCTATCATGGTAGGCTACAAAACAGACATGGTTCATCATATTTCAGTGAAATTCATTTTCAGACAAGTAGAAAAATACAACTATCACATAGCTGAAGACCCAGAACTTCTCTCAGAAAGAGGCCAATTTTAAGAAAGCTAAAGTAATATGGATGGATTTGCCAAATCATTACTCGGTAGTCAAACTGGAATACCTATCACTATAAACCACCGCTTCAAAATTATAATCAGGTATTACTTTCTCAGGATACACACTTGAGAATTCTGAACAAGACACCAGTAAGATTTTACTGATGTACAACTTAAAACCAAAACAAAACCAGAGTTTGGGAGACAGTCTTTTTATTTGAGAGGCAGAGAACAGAGGGCTCTCACCCACCAGTTCACTCACCAAATGCTTGCAGCAGCCAGGGATAGGCCAGGATAAAATATTTCAATATGGGATACAGGGATCCCAAATAGCACCTTAACTGTCAGGGCAAAACACTGTCCATTTTAATATTTTTAATGGGAGGAAAAAAAACCCAAGATATAAAATGGTAAGTGCTAACAATTTTTCAAGTAAAAAGGAAAATTAAATTCTGCAAATCACATATCAATACATCTATCATGAAAAGTCCAGATTAATGACTAAAGAAGCAGTCACAGCATACCACAATTATTCATGGGTTCTCTAAGAACACAAGACGTGACCCTTTGCTGCCTTCTGATAACACAATCAAAAAATTAGATAAACACTACCTTAAATTTGGCAGAACTTGGTAAGACTGCCCTACAGTCAAGTTTACAGAGCAGAAACATGAGCTGTAGTTTGAGCTTCCCTACTTACTAGGTATGGGAATAAAAGGAAGTCATTTATTCTCAACTGTGAAGGAGACAACATCTGTACTTCCTCTGTCCTAGAACTGCTTTAAGAACTGAATATTCTCTATCTTCAAAGGCAGAATTCTTGAGTCTCCTTGGGCCTCACACCCTTTTGAGAATTCAATAAAAATGTCTTCCTTGTCCTGGAAAAATGCACTTTCACATAAAATTAAGTGCACCATTTCAGAAGGCCCATTGAAAAAGGAACCTTGAGGCCTGCAGCACATAGAGCTCCTGATTAAACTCTTTGCACCCAGAGTTACCACAGTGCTAGAGGGCAGTAAAGCACACCATTAACAGTCAAATGAATTAAAGGAATGTGTTGACTGGAAAAGTTGGTGTATCACAGTAAATTAAGTAACCACATAAAGGGAATTAATTAACTAACCAATGGATCAGCAGCAGAAATTGCAGTTTTTGTGGATAACAACATGTACTATGGAATGATCTGAGAAGTGGGTGGTAAGCCTAGCAGTTTAGATGACCATATCCTAGGCCCATGTGATGGCTTCGTGGCTAAATTCTCACCTTGCATGTGCAAGGATCCTATGAGTGCTGGCTATGTTCTGGCTGCTCCATTTTCCATCCAGCTCCCTGCCTGGAGGGCAGCAAAGGGTAACCCAAAGCCTTAGAACCCTGCTCCCACAAGGGAGATCCGAAAAAAACTCCTAGCTTTGGATCAGCTGAGGTCCAGCCATTGTGGCCACTTGGGGAAGAGAACCAATGGACAAAAGATCTTTCTGTCTCTCCTTCTGTCTGTAAATCTGTCTTTCCAATAAAGATACATAAGTCTAAAGAAAAACAATAAGAACAGAAAAAGTGACCGGGGCCCACCATGGTGGCCAAGCGGCTAAAATCCTTGCCTTGCACACACCGGGATCCCATATGGGTCCCAGTTCTAATCCTGGCGACCCCACTTCTCATCCAGCTCCCTGCTCATGGTCTGGAAAAGCAGTCAAGGACAGCCCAAAGCCCTTGGGACCCTGCACCCATGCAGGAGACCCAGAAGAGCTCCTGGCTTGGGATTGGCACAGCTCCAGCTATTGCAGTCACTTGGGGAGTGAACCATCGGGTAGAAGATCGATCTTTCTGTCTCTCCTCCTCTCTCTATATATCTGACTTTGCAATAAAAATAAATGAATCTTAAAAAAAAAAAAAAGATGGCCATATGCAAGTTCAATTCTTTATTCTGGCCCTGGACTCCAGATTCCCGCTAATGCCGATCCTGTGAGGCAACAGTGATGGCTTCAGTAACTGGGTTTCTGCCTACCTACATGGGAGATGTGCATTGCACGCCAGCTTCCAGTGAACTAGAAAAATTTAAAGTTCTAAGCAGTCCCAGGTATTTCTCTGTATCTGTAGCACTTTAACTGGCCAATTCAGAGAATACTTATAAAATGATTTCATCCCTCCACAAATTCAGAATATGAAGGAAGAGACTCAATGAAATAGTAACAGAAAAATTAAGGGGACCAGTACTGTAGTACATCAGGTTACACTGTGCTTGCAATGCCAGTATCCCATATTATAGCGTTGGCTTGAGTTCCACTTACCCTGTTCCTGATCCAGCTTCTTATTCGTGTGCCTGGTAAGATGGTAAAATTAGATGGCCAAGTACTTGGGCCCCAAGGGAGATCATGGTTTGTGGCTTTGGTGTGGCCCCAACCAAGTGGTATCCCCTCCTGGCCAAATTAATTAATTAACTAATTAGAAAACAAATTACTATTCCAGATCATTCATTGGTTCAATTATTGTAAGAAAAAACAGGCAGGAACTGTTCAGACACTAGACAATTTATTAAAAGCTTGCTGTGTCTTAGCAGTTTAGGATACAATGGTGAACAAGAATGCTACTGTCCTTGCCCTAGAGGAACTAAGCAAGAGCTTGAACAGAAGTCAAATTCTTTTTACTTCTTAAACATTTATTTATATTTATTGGAAAGGCAGATCTACACAGGAGGAGAGATAGAAAGATCTTTCTGCTGGTTCACCCTCCAAGTGGCCACACTGGCTGGAGCCGAGACAATTCAAAGGCAAAAGCCAGGAGCTTCTTCCGGGCATGGGTGCAGAGTCCCAAGGCTTTGGGTTGTCCTCTACTGCTTTCTCAGGCCACAGGCAGGGAAGTAGAGAGGCAGGGATAAAAACCGGACCAAATGGGATCCCAATGCATGTAAAGTAAGTATTTAGCTACTAGGCAATTGCCTGAGGACAAATCAAATTCTATAATCAATTAATTAAATATTTCATAATTGCTAACACAAAATTGATTATTAACTACAGGCCAATACTATGTACTGATAGTACATAATTTCTTGAAGGTAATTATGTACTGGCCAATTGATGCTCCACATGCATAACCTCACTTAAATGTGAAACGATTGTATGAAGCAGATACTATTTCCTTCACTTCACAGAAAAGGAATACAAGAGCAAGGAGATCTGAGTATTTTCCCACAACCACACAGGCTGCAGAGGCTTGTAGCTGCACCAAGTCTCTCTGACCCTAAAGCACATGTCCTTTCCTCTACTATGTTAGAAAGTCAGATCCATGTATGTACAAATGAGGTTTTTTTTCTGGTTTCACAGTAATTTCAAAAATTTTTTTTGGAATCTGCCTTCAAAAGGACCTTAAAGGGATACAAAATTAATGACAATAAAGATAGCTCAGAGAAGTAGATTGTGTTAGTTTCCATGACAATGCATGATTAGTAAGCCTTTGATAGGCCACTGCCAAGTCACTCATCTCTGAGTCTCTCTGAGAGGGAATTGGCTGACACAATCTCTAAAGGACATACTATCTTTAAAATGTTAGGATACTCCAAAAGTCAAGAAAAAAAATGTGAGAGAAATAAATATTACAATTATTTCATCAGTCTATAAATATTCAAAATGCACCTTTGCCAGTTAGATATACTTTCATAAACAAAATACACTTAATAGATTTAAATATTTTTTAACAGAGGGTAACCAGAAATGTCTGGACATCTGTTTGTTAAACTTGACTGTGCCTCTGGTATTACTGTTAAATGTCCTTCAGCGTCTGTGCCAGGCTCAAACAACACCGACTTCTTCGGTTCCAGCATCAACAGTGCCAAAGGAAGGAACTGCTTACCTTTGAATTTAATGTCCAGACCACTAAATTCCAACTCAACCCCTTGAAGGGCTTCTCCCAAAGTTTCATGGTAATGACTAATACTTTTCTTTGACCCCACACAAAATGGAAGTGAAAAGTACTTGTATGTTTCTTGGCGGTTATGGTAAGGACCAACAGTATTCATCCATAAAACCACTTCTTCTTTATCTTGATACTGAAACAAGAAAACAAGTAACAACATAAATACGTATTTTGATTTAATTCAAATTAATTATTCAAATTTGTTATTTGTTGTAACAACAGTATTCTATCTTCTCTTTGGGATGTTATAAAAATACTGGAAGTATGCTTAAATTTGATGACCACTATTTAAACCTTAAAAATGGAACTCTACATTTTAAAATTATATTCTCTGACTATGATCTCAAGTTCCAATTTTTTCAATTTCCTTTTTCTTACATAAGACAGTATTTAAATGAAGTGTAACAGCTTATAAGAATATTTTTATTTTTTAATTTACCATATTTTATAGTAACCATTTCTACAATCAATCAATGGTAAACTTACGATCAACAAGACTCATGAACAAAGGAGGATAAGATAAAATCGACAGCTTATCCAGAACCTCATTTAATCATTAACTACCAAAAGAAAACAAATCTAACATTGTCTACAAGCACAAGTAAAAGTGCATCTCCTTTCTAGTCTTTCACACGGCCACTGGTCACAAAACTGAAGACAGAAATGGCTAAACAAGGAAGAAAAGTCATGTTACCAAACCTCCACAAGCCTATTTAAGCAAACATTCCATTACCAGCCGGAACAACATGTACTGTATGCATATTTCATTGCATTAGTGAACATTCTACATGACTAGATCTGGAATATGGGCCAATGACTTTTGGTAGCTAACTTTAGCTTTTCAGAGTCCAATTGGAGTATCTGCCAAAGATTTCTAAGATCTCTACAAGTTTAGATTTCCAATGATTCATGAAAACTAATTACTCAGGTAATTTTAGAACTAGTAATTAGCTATATAAATTAAATATAGCATGCATTTAAATCTAGTAGTACAAAAATTTATTCAATGGATAATTATATTTACGGTCTCATGCCAATAAATGCATTTATAGCTGAAAACGCAGTTATGAACAAGATGTTTCCTGCCTTACTGGAGTTCAAAGGGAAAGATGGACACTGAGTAAGCAATTATAAGACAGGTTGCTACACAGCATTCCAAAGAGAAAACTACCCAACTAGCCCATGACAACATCTTTATTTCCAACCCTTCATTCAAAACTAAGGAATATGTTCAATCAAAATCTAAGGTCTCTAAAACCAAACTCCTCCTAACCAAATCCAATTTCCCCAATGTTTTTCTTCATGGTACTGCCATTCTCTCAAGCAAGAAAACCTGAAATGCCAATTCCCTTTGCATTCAAGAAAACCAACAACATTAACTTGGCCTCTTTTACCTCAAACATCAGCCTCTTTGTTTTTATTCACATCATCACTACCCGAAAACTCAGATCCGATGACACCATGTTCAAACATTATACGTCATGCTGTTCATTTAATCATCCAAATCAAAGACATAAAATGTTTTACTTTTTTATTGTGTGCGAAACATGGTCCATATACAGTATTAAGGATACAAAAAATAAAAAGAACACTTTCCTTTAAGAAGTTCACAGTTCATAGTGAAATCAGACAAGTAAATGATTAACAATGAAGAAGTGGGGCCCGGCGCGGTGGCGCAAGTGGTTAAGGTCCTCGCCTTGCACGCCCGGGATCCCATATGGGCACTGGTTCTATCCCGGCAGCCCCGCTTCCCATCCAGCTCCCTGCCTGTGGCCCGGGAAAGCAGTTGAGGACGGCCCAAAGCTTCGGGACCCTGCACCCGCGTGGGAGACCCAGAAGAGGCTCCTGGCTTCGGATCAGCATAGCATGGGCCATTGCGCTTACTTGGGGAGTGAATCATCGGATGGAAGATCTTCCTCTCTGTCTCTCCTCTCTGTATATCTGCCTTTCCAATAAAAAAATAATAAAAATAAATCTTTAAAAAAACAAAATAATGAAGAAGTGTTACAGTTAATAAAGGACTACTGTATTAAAAATTGTGATTAATTTCGTTCTAGCAAAGGAGTCAAGATAAATTATCATGAACAAAATCACAAGCTGTTTCAACTGAGCTTACAGAAACAACTGTAGGTAATGTTCATATACAAAGTAATGAATCAAAGATCTGAATGCTAATGCATCCATATCCCCATTCACAACTACTTTTTATCTTAGAGGGCTGAAAAACATACATGACACCACTCTTGCATACAAGGCTCACAGCTGCAAAATCTATCAAGGTATTTTCTCATTGCACATATTTTCAGAATCTTTCTCAATGCAGTACTCCAAACTAACCAACACCAACTAGCGTTAAAATGAAAACCTGTTCACCAAGGCAAATCTTTTCTGCACAGTATAATGTGTGTAACAGATACTTAATAAATACAATGGAAAACACTGAAGAAATGCTGAAATGCAGTTCGAATATAAAGTAAAAGAAACCTGGAATATGGGTACCTACAGACTACTGATTGCAAGAGTGTGTTTTTGAGACAGGCATCCACTTAAGATCAGAATGTGGATGACAGAAGACATTTTGAGAACCTTGCCGAAATGTTACAAACCTAAATTGTAAGAAAACGTGTTAAAGGAACCCTATACACGTTCCTTTAAAAATGAAAAACAATATACTTCAAATAGGGCAGCTTGTTATTTTATACAAACTGTGAATTGGAGATCACAATATGTGCTATAGTACACTTTCTAAAGCAAACATTTTTTAGAATCAAGATGATGATGATGATGATGATGATGAGTGTCAGAACCAGAGCCAGACAGATGAGACAAACAGAAATCCCATTGGAGTTTACTTTCCAAATGTCTTCCAGCCAGGAATTTGTCTCACGTGGATGGCAGGAGCTAAATTCTTCAAGTCACCACTGCTGCCTCTCAGGGTCTGCACTGGGAACAAACTGAAGTCTGCTGGGAGCCAGAACCAAAAACATAATGAAGGGATTCCAACGGGGTGGCTGGCACCTTAATAGCCAGGATAATTCCTGGCTCCTTTGGTGTCACTCACTGCAAACAGTCAGGAAACCTCAACAGAGTGGGAGAGTTCTGCTGACTGATGTAAGTACTATTAGAAAATTTAAACCATTTTTGCAGCTTAAGATCCTTTCTGGGACAAGGACAGAAACAGTAATCAGAAACACGCATGAAGATTTAGGGTGAACAACAAAACACTTTTTTTTATCCTTGAGACTAAGGGTTCCCAAGACAAAATCAAGGTTTTTTTCTCCAGAGAAAACGTGTCTCAAACACCATGATATTAAAAACCACCAAAGGGAGGAGTCTCAAGGAGAAAACAAAATGCAGCAACCACTACCACAACCTTTCCAGTCCCTGCGTTCCCCCACTTTGTGGGAGTGCAGTGCCACTAAGGCTCTTTCCTCACCAATCTGCTTCTTAGGAAAGCCTGGCAAAAAAGGCTTGTGTAATTTGCTTCCAAAACACACCAGGAAACCCTATCAAAATATTTTAAACTATTTTCCTTGACAAAATGTTGGACTAGCTAGCAGCACTGAAAAAGACACTTTTAACTTACCTGCAAAGTATAAACAAGAGAAGGGGAAAGTCCAAGCAGCGCAAAGCAGGGTGTCAGGAAATTCCTGAGCTTGGACTAACTCCTTTCATCTGAGGCCTTTTCGGCAAGTGGACAAAGAGGAGGTCAATTTGGGCTACCTGTGTTTTTTTATTTGAGATTTGTTTATTTGAAAGGCACAGTGAGAGAGACAGATCTTACATTCACTGGGTCACTTCCCAAATGGGTACAATGCCCTGAGTGGAGTCAAACTGAAGCCCAAGTCCAGGAGCTTTTTCAGGTTGCCCACATGGGTGCAGCTGCCATCATTTGTTGGTCTCCCAGGCACATCAGCAGGAAATTGGATCAAAAGTCGAGCTGCTAGGACTCAAACTGGAACCTATATGTGATGCTAGTACTGCAAGTGGCGGCTTAACCTTCTGTGCCATAATGCTGGTCCCTTTCTGCACTCCTCATTTGTCCCATTTCCAATTCTTGGAAGAATGTCACTGTTACACTCCTAAGCTGTCTCCTTCAGACAAAAAGGCTTTTGACATTGTCCTCCATTCCTTTTTCTGTCCTACCTTGTTCCCTTTGCTCTCCTTTTCTTCACTTTGCCAAATTCTACTTCTTCTTCAGAGCTGCTTAAATCCTTTCTCCAATCCTTGATTAAAGCCTTAACTAACCAGTCTCACCATCTTCTGTAACAATAACCTCAGTAACTAGATATTTACCATGAGCTAGGTACAGTTCTAAAGTTTGCATCAACATTTAATCCTTTAAAACCTCTACGGGATAGGTTCCACAGTGTTCTCTGTTTAAAACAGCAACACTAAAAAACAGAATTGCTACATAAAGTAATTTGTCCAAAATGATCAGTACTAAGTTCACAAATTCAGGGCTCTACTTTTGCTAATTCCTGGTCAGTTTCATTAAATAAAGAACAAAAATTCAAGAAAGCCAAGGAAAATTAAAGAAAACACAGTTGTACAAAGCAATACTGAACAACTTTTTTCACTTGAACCTTTAATCCTACCTAAGGAGGAAAAATCTTCCTGAGAAGCTAGCATCTCAGAGTAGTAAGCTTAGCCTCCACTTGTGGTACTGGCATCCCATATGGGCACAGGTTCAAGGCCCAGCTATTCCACTTCAGATCCAGCTCCAGCTCCCTGCTAAAGGCCTGGGAAAGTAGTGGGAGATGGTTCCAAGTCCTTGAGGCCCTACATCCACAGGAAATCTTAGAAGTTCCAGTCTTCTGGCTTTGAACCTGCCCAGCTCCAGCCCCTGCGGCCACTTGGTGAGTGAACCAGTAGATGCAAAATCTCTATCTCTATATCTCTCTCTTTCCCTCTCTCTCTCTGTAAAACTGTCTTTCAAACAAAAATAAACCTTAAAAAAAAATAAAATCAAAGCTCCTGTGCTTTAATCTCAAAAGCAATGATCTTTTCCTCAAGAAGTTATCAATGTTTCATTCTTATTTAAATACACGTGTCCTTAGCTGGGGGTGAGGGTGGGGCAGGGGTAGACACTAAGGCTTTCCTCCTGACAGAAGAAAGCATTATTAATTTTTAAAAGAGGAATACTATAAAAAACAATGTTGCTGACATACTCATGTAAAATCTGAAAAAGAAATCAGAACACAACACAAGCAAAGGACAGAGTACTCAGCAGAAGTACCCAATTTTGTTTTCAAGGGAAAGGTAAAAAGCAAAGCATGCTTAAATACCTATCAGAGGAGATATTTAAAATCTTAGTTTTAAATTTTTAAAAAATTATTTATTTAAAACACACATCAGAATTCTAACAAATTAGAAACAGTCTCTTGCAATAACTGTTCTCTCAAAATAGCTTGTACCCAAAAAAAGCTGAGTCTCTTTGAGTACAGCTGAAAATAGGACAATGATTTATGATATATCTCAAAAAGATCTATATTAGAGCTTTACAAAATCACTTGCAATAAACAATTCATTCTCTTTATAAATTTCCAAATAAATTAGTTTTGATACTTCCAACAGAAGGCTGCCCTGAACTAAAGCAAAAACAAAACAAAAATCAGTTTTTAAATCACTTAGCAGTGTAACATCAAAGTGTCTATGGGCGACGCTGAGTAAGTATCCCAGACATAGATACTTCCAACACTGGGAACTAAAAACAGCACAAGCACAAACAGAACAAGGATTCTGGTGTAGGTAAGGGCCCTAAATCGCAACAGACAGCCCCAAAAATGATGTACCTTAAATTCACAGCATTCTGTTTTTTGTGCTTCAAGCAACAGAGTTTCATTGCATATCGTTGGTCCTGGTGGCTCCCTGATTCTTCAACAAACACTGACTAAATAAATACCACTTTGCACTGTATAGTGCTTAACAGGTATATAACAATCCCTCCAACACACACAACACAAAGAGCTGAACTTTGTGATCTTGCTAAGGAAATAGAACCCATAAAAATTACAGTGTAAACCATAAAAAGCTCTAAGATTACAATGATCTTGATTGTACTTGTTTTGGGGGGCTAACGGAGATGACATGAATTATGCACAAGACAGGTAGCAAGAACTATGGCTATTTCTGTGGCCTTAGGTCAGTCACTGGGCCAATGTGAGCCATTAGGAAATAGATTACATGATCTCAAACTGTTCCAGTTCTAAAGTAATTTGAAATTTGAAATTATTTCTAGTGGCGTCCTCTGGAATTTAAGGATATAGAGTAGTCTAACTCCAGATATTTCCTTGTATTTTGTTTCAGAAAACCATAAGCATGAATACATCCTGTATGTCTTTCACTCATTTGAAAAGGGGTTTTCTCTGATCTTTCATTTATTAAGAGCCTGTCTTTCAACAGAGTGTTTTTTAATTTTAATTTCAAATGCCTCTTGTAACTATACATGGTTCAACTTTTAAATTTGAGAGACCAGTACCTACTCGTATTCAGGATGTGTATATACTCCATACAGCACATCTCCACCTCCTCACTCTTCTGAGTATTTACAAAACTGTGGATAAATAAGCACCTTCAAATGGCATGTTGGGCAGATGGTGAACCGATCCCAATTCAGCAGGCACATACAGTAAAAGGGGGCTTCATGGGACACCATAAAGTGGCTGTCCTTTCTTAGGACCAGCCACACAATGTGCAGGACCCAGTACAAAATAAAAACATAGGACCCCTTGCTCAAAACCTCAGAATGTCACGATGGTGACAACAAAGTATTAAAACACAGTCCTATAGCATCCTTCATCTCACGTGCTCACCAAGTCAGCCACAGCTCTTTCATGCTAATGCAGACACTGAAGTACCAACCCGTTATGAACCTAGACTCATCCACACAGATCTTAAAGCACTTAAACATTACCACCAAAAAAAGAGAGAACTACTCAGTTCAATACCAAGCGTTTTACTGTCCTACTTTAGGATAAAGAGTTTTGCCTCTCAGCAAAGTGCGTAGAACATTATTAACTCAGAATGTCTTGGCTCAAATCCCACCTTCTACCTCTAGAGGCTCTGTGACCTCCTGCAGGCGGCTTAACCTCCTTAGTCTGTTTCCCCATCAATAAGAAAGGCAAAATGTGTAAAACACCTAGTGCATAACACAACTTGTTACAATAGTTATCTTACTTGTCATTTCTATCCATAAATTGCCTTCACAGAAACTAACTTAAAGGGCAAGCTTTAGCTTCCGGAAGCTGTGCCTTAATCAATAATTCAATTCCACAGTATTTACTAAACACCCATCCAACAACCTTCCTCGGCAATTTGTCCAATTTGTCGCCTCCTTCAGTCATTCTCTTCACCAGCTATTTCTGTCTTCTTATAGGAAAAAAAAAAATTAACAGGCCATAACACTTCCTGCACTGTTAATCTGGCTAAGGTGAATGGCTAGTTATCAAAAAACAGCTTCAGGAAACTTAGACCAAAAGATTTTGGTTAACAATGAAGATTAGTAATATGAATGCCACTGCTTTGAATTTTACAGCTGTATCTTAATGCTATTCTTCCCGATAACATGAACATCACAACAGGTAAGCAAGCCAGAGCAATTCAGTGTCAACTGTGACTTGTTTGGTTCAGCAACCACCTCACATAGCTCACATTTTCTTTCTTCCTTTTTTTTTTTGGTTATATCAACCAACAAAAACTTTATCAAATATTGTATATTCAACAATTGGCATAAAAAAGTTTCTGGCAACAAAGTTGCATTTAAACTGGCACTTATATTTTAAATTTGTCAATTATTCTAAGGCTTTTATACACTTTCAACTTACCAAATTTTAATGAAGTTTTCCCTATTGACAACAGTACAAAACACACGACAAAAAGCAGACTATCTCAAGCATGTATGCTTGTTCTGATAGAAGGGGGTTCAAAGGTCTGAGTTATACATGGTGACTTTTTATAGATAGGTGCAAGTAAACTGGGAAAAAACATTATAACACCACTAACTAAGCGGATGCTCACTGGAAATTAAAGTAATTAAGCACCCAATGTAAGCTTGGTCTCTCTATGCTATATGAAATAAAAGAGTTCTTAGACTTGCAAGTCACCTGACAGAACAACAGAAAGGCGTTTTTAACTGTTTATGTGCAAAATTATGATAAGGCAAAAAAGTGATTAAAAAAAAAGCATGTCACTAATACATGACACTACTGGCCATAAACTGAAGGTGGGACAACCTAAAGTTCAAGACTTCCATTTGTTGAAGGTGGCGTCCAGTTAGCCCAGGAGGCACTAGAGAAAAGTTTCTCTCACTACAAATAAAACCAAAAAGCCAGGTCCACTAAACCGATCAGGACAGGAGACTGCCTGATTTCCTCACTTCTCAGCAATGGCAGCAGACTCCCCAAATACACCCCAGCCCTCACGCAAAATCACACAGGAATAATTTACAGGAGAACAACCTCTCAATTTACCTGACTTCCCAGGCTCACTCGCGTCTACATTCTGAAAATCACGGAGTTAAAGCCCTAAGCGAGTCATCAACATTCAAGCTTGGATGTAAAAACGCAATTCAATAAACCATCCACATTCGGCCAAATGCAAAAACAAAACAAAACAAAAAAGAAGAGGAAGACTTTTAGGACCCTGATCGAAATACTAGACAACTTCACACCTTTTCCCAAGGGAAGCTTGCCCGGATTAGAGACCCTCGGTATGTGGGCGGGTGGCAAGGACACGTGGAACCCGCTCCTTCACCTCAAGTTTATAGACTGCCCCCACTCTGGGGTTTTAATCCGGCTGGAAAAAAAAAAAAAAAAAAAGAGGCCGGAGAGGACCATCAAGTAGCAAACGTTTCCTGGTAAGGGTATGACGGGTAATCGCGACGCATCCACATTCCACCGTGTCGTAGCCCCCCCGGAGCCAGACAGCAGCCCTCTCCCCCGAGGACTCGAACCCGGGTCCAACCTGCCTGCGCCCCCTCCCACCGGCCAGCGCCCCGCGACCCTCCCCAGGCCCCTTTCCTGGCTCGCAGGGCCCCCAGGCCCGGGGGCGGGGCGCCGCGGGAGTCAGATCCCGGGGAAAGGCCACCCTCGCCCCTGACCCCGCGCCGGGAGCCGAGTGCTGTCCCGGGAGCGCAGGGACAAGCCTCCTGTCCGCCCCCGGGGCTCTGGCCTGGCCAGGCCCAACCGGAAGGAGCCCTCGAGCGGCCACGGGGAGCTACTGGGCCTCCGGGCCCTGCAGGCCGCGCTGGGCCTGGCCTGGCAGCGAGCTAAGGATGCGGGCCGAGGGGGAATGCCGCCGGCCGGGGACCCTCACCGTGTGTTCGTGCTCGTCCGCCCGGGCCCTGGGCAGCAGCAGCAGTAACAGCACAACGGCCGCCGCCACGCCGGGAGCGCCCGGCAGCGGCCTCATCCTCCGCGCTCCCACCGGCCCGGCGCCGGCCCACCGACTCCTCCTCCTCCGCCGCCGCCTCTGCCGCGGCCGATTCGCATCCACGGGACGCGGAGAGACGCACGGGGCCCGGGCCCAGCCGCTGCCTCCTCCGCCGCCGCCGCCGCCGCGGCCGCCGTCACCGCCCGCTCCGGAGCCTCCACCGCCCGCCGCGCCTCCCCGGCTGCTTCCTCTGACTCAGCCACGTCATCCGGCCACCCCGACACACGCCGGAAGTGCCTAGCGACGCGGCCCGCAACGGCCGCCGGGCTGAGGGAAGGCCGCGCGCCGGCCGCTCCCGCCCGACTGCCCGGCCACCCCGCAGCCCAGCTCCCGGGAGCGGCCAGCTCGGCGGGCAGTCAGGCGGGCGCCCCTCACGGACTGCGTGGCCTGGTCCGCCTGGGTGCCGTGTGCAGGCTCTTGAAACCTTGTGACCTTGACCGAAGCGTTTAGTTCTTCCCTGGCTGTGAAATGGGACGATGGAAGGACTCGCCTCTCGAGCTGGAACGATCAGGTCAGGGGCTTAACCAGGCTGCCGTCCAGCACAACGGATGACTCGCAGGTTGCCATCTTCTTCGTGGGAAATTGTTGAACTTGGACTGGGTTGTGGTGTTTTGAAGTCGTTGTGTCAATACGGTCCTCTCACAGAACTGGGCTTCCATTGAAGTTCTCGTCATCAGTCCCTCTTAGGGATATGCTCCTCAGAGCACAGGTTCTGTTGTGCTACTTCCTGTGCCTAAGACAGTGCCAGACCTGTAGAACGACTCATGAAATATATAGAAACAAATGAATATGGCCCCACCATCTACACATGCAGCCCTCCAAGCCAGAAATGTACAAGTCATCTCAGCCGTCAGCAGCCAAGTTCTAACATGTATTCTCTTAAAAAAAAAAAAAAAAGCCTCGTATTTTTCTGATCTTTCTTCTGCCAGTAACAGCCCATCTTTACCTCACCGTGTGTTGTAACAGTCTTCCCCGTCAGAATCCCTGCCGTCAGTCTTCCCTCCCTGTTAATCATTCCCAACATGTGCCAGAGAGATCTTTATAAAGAAACCAGACTGTACACTTTTGCTTAAAACACCCCTGGCAGGGCAGCATTGTGGCACGGTGGGTAAAGCTGCCACCTGCAATGCTGGTAGCCCATAGGAGCGCAGGCTCACATCCTGGCTGCTCTGCTTGAGGTACAGCTCCTTGGTAATGGCCTGAAAAGGAGCAGGTAATGGTCCAGAGACCAAGCAGAAGCTCCTGTCTCTGGCCTGGCCTAGCACTGGAGAATGAACCAGTGAATGGGAATTTATTATCAATAACTCTGCCTTTCAAATAAAATAAATCCTTAAAAAAAATGCCCATAGAAAATGTGAATGATTGTGATTCAAATCATTACAAGTGGCTTGCTGTTCTTTTGTGCTTGAGTGTTTGAATTTTTCTTTTTTTCTTTTTTTTTTTTTTTTTTTTGCAGTGAACATGTGTTACAGGGCAGGGACAATGGTGGAGGAGAAGTTCCTGTCTACAGGTTAAAGTCCAAACCACTTAGCCTGTTAGCATACACCTTCACCATCAAGCCATAATTCATCTTCCCAACTTTACCTCTGACTAATCTATGCTTGGCCTTCACCCACAAAGCTTCTAAATATGGTATCTTTTTTTCCCTGCTGTGACTTTGTTCTTCATACTCCCTTTCATCTAGAATATTGTTTCACGCTGTCCATCAGGAACCCCTGTCCAGGCTCAGCTGAATTATCTACTCTGCAGTTGAGCATCCCAGGGGCTAGTGCTATGGCATGCCAGCATCCCATATGGGTGTTGGTTTGTATCCTGGCTGCTGCACTTCCCAACTCCTTTCTAATAGCCTGGGAAAGCAACAGAAGATGGCTTAAGTGTTTAGGTTCCTGCCTACCCCATTGGAGAGAGACCTGGATGAAGCTCCTGGCTCCTGGCTTTGGCCTGGACCTGTCCTGGGGAGTAAACCAACAAATGATGATCTCTCTTTCTCTAACTTTCAAATCAATAAATACATAAGAAGAAAAGGTTAACATTCCTTCTCTGGGGTTGCAGTAACATTTGAGATGCCATGTGTGACACACTAATCTATTCCCATTAGTCTCTGTGCTACATGGCAGCCTCTTTGATGGCAAATAATACCATTTGTCTTTGTATTTGGCCCAGCTTCCAGGATAATGCTTGTCACACCATAGACATTCAATAACAATTTGCTGAATGAATGAATGAAAACATTAACAAGTGAAAAGCCAAAGAGCACCATAGAATTTAAAGACTGCTTTCTAAATAGTGTAGGAAACATCACAAAGCAGTGCATGATTAATTGGTGAATAAATCATATACCAAAAATGGCCAAAGAAATCAGAAGCATCTTTGGCATCTCTGTTTGTCTTCCAGAACACCTAGCACAATGATGTACTCACAAGGGAAGCTCAGTCAATGTTCTATGAATGAATAATCACTGCTTCTGAATGCAAAGATGGTGGGCAATTGGACAGGCAGTGTAAGTGCTGCGTTAAGAAGGATGAGTAGCTCATTGCTTAAACATCCCTCACCAGCCTCCCCAGATTTGAGGGAGTATGCATTGACTGACCATTGTGGGGAACTTTGTCTTAGCAAGTGCTTTGGGTAGAGAGGAACCAGAAAAAAAAGTACAAAGTATTGGGTAGGCCTTAAAGCATATATACACACACGAGACAGAACAGGCATGACAGTGTACAAAAAAACTCAACAAAATATAATCAACTGCTAAGCAGTCAGAGCAATAAGCAGTGAGAACAGAGGAAGCCTACTTTTGGGACTATTTGGGAAAGTTTATTGAAGAACATGTAGGGCCATTAATTCAGCAACTATTTATTGACCATCTTCTACAGTTAAGAATTCTGGTGGGTACCAGGGAAGGATGCTGGTAAATGATGAGTCTGATATCAATAGGTATGGAAGGAGGAGATGGGAGGTAAAGTAGCTCGTTAGGAGAAAAAAACCAGTGAAAGCAATAAAACAAGGCCCGGAGGCACCATCAAAATTAGGGTTGCTCCATGAACCGAAAAGTACAAAATGTGATAGCTCTGACTTCTTCAGTTTCTTCACCTGCAATGATGACCTCATCCCCAGACACCCAATGGAAGAAAATACCATTGAAAGGAGATCTCCAGCTGTCCTCCAGAGCTCTGCCGGCTTTTATAATGCTTCTAATGAGATTCTATTTTGGTTGAGGAGCTTATGACCACCAAGCAACCTGGAAAATTATAGTTTCAAATTCCTGTTCTCATTCTGGATAGATGTGATCATCAGAAGCCTTGGGGTGTGGATGATAACATCTCCTGATTTCTATCAACTACTTTTTCTTTCAAATTCTGTTTCTCCTTTCCAGACTTGGATGGCCAGTGGGGAAGAAGCAGTTTCATTGATATCTGCCACTTCTGTTTCAGATGAAATACTCCAAAGACCAGTGAACTTTCTTTAGGAAGCCATCAAAGAAAATGGAAAAGCAACCAAGATGGATTCATTTCTTTGTGCCATTCTGTTTCGTTGTCTCTCTTCACCCCTCCGCTACAACAACCCCGCCCCAACACCCCCATCCGTGGCCAAACTGATCTGTTACATTGATACAGGGCAAGTAATAGCCACTGCCCTGTGATAGTGTGTGTGTCCTTGCCAGCTGGGTGGTTACTCCGGTAAGGCTGTGTCTCTGCATCCACAGAGTGAGAAATTCCATACTCTTTGCTTTGGACTTAGCTGCGCCATGTTGAAGGGGTCTGGAGTGTTACCAAGGGCCTAGAGTATAATTGGATGCATAACTCTCCACTTCATAGATGAAACACAGGTCCAGGCAGTCAAACTATGTGAACCCATCAAGCAGGAGTAGTTCAAAATGAAAGCCAGGTTTCCTGATTTTGAAACAAATATTCTGCTCCCTACCCCCTTGATAACTCCTACCACATAGATTGGACATTTTACACTACATTGTGGGACTAATGGGATTTGGCAGACTAGCCTGGGAGCCTGTGTTTCACAGTTCATACGAAAAAAACAAATTGCAAGTTGTGTCTCAGAGCACACCTTTCAACCAGCAGCTCATCTTCTTACCAGTCTGGTGAATTTAGTAACTGTCCAGCAGGAATGGACGAGGAGGGTCAGTTCACATTCATAACTACTTGGTTAGAAGTGAACAGAACATAATTAACCAAAGGAAATATTTAATGTAGGTACTTATGATTGAGGATTGGTGTTTGGGTTAAACTTGTAGAACGATTCAAATTCATCACTTGCCTGTTTCATAAATACATCTATTACTAATGTGTCCTCCACCAACCAGGCACAAAGTCACACATTGTTGTTTAAAGGAGGAGCAGAGAAAACCAACTTACTTCCAGGGCCCGTTGAAGAGGGATCTAACAAACCCAGCTATTAAGAAAATACAGGATTTATAAGAGGCTCTCCTTGTTAATAACAAAGCAAAAAGAGAAAGGAAGGAAGGAGGGAAGAAGGGAGGGAGGGAGGGAAAGAGAAAGAAAGAAAAAGAAAAGAAAAGAAAGAAAAAGAAAAAAAAATGGAGGAGACAGTTGGGCTTGACACATATTCATTGACAGTCTCTAGATACTAACACTTCTTATAATGATGGCACAGCATCAGGGATTATTCACATCATTAAACATGTCAGGTTAAATTATTGTGTTGCAACATCAACCTCTTATGCAGTCTCTCAGTCTTTATACTTTGATGCATTTATAGTTAGGCTATCTGCTCCTGGATTTTAATACATAGTGAAGGAAATGTGCTGGCCTAGGGACTAGAAGTCAATTTATCTTCTACAGGTATGGAAGTTTAACCCAAGTTTTAAACCCAAGTTTAACCCAAACACCAAAGGCAATAGAAGTGAAGATGAGCAGTAACTGTACGCTGTATTGGTCCAGCTGGTAAAACCTTGGAAAAGAATGGTGGCAGCAGAGCTGCCTCCCAAAGAAGCACTCAGAAAACTTTTTATTAGCTACTTTTGATACCTCCTTATAATTTAGTTTCTGATCCTCAATGTATTGAAAATCCATGGTTTTGTTACTAAAAATTTTGTACAAATGTGTTGAACCTGTGGAATTGGAATACATTTATGTTGGAATTGAATATATTTGTTTCTAGAGAATTGAAAAGTTTACTTCATCATTAAGATACATTCTTTGATAATAATATAGTTCTTATGTTTAATCCCAATTCTTTCATTTTCCTCTTTTACACACAATCAACCAGCTTGGATGTTCAATGCACATCTGCCAAGCACTCAACACTTGCCACTTAGCATTCCTGGTAATTCCCACTCCTGTCTCAGGTGTGTCATACTCATGGAACCCAGACTTCCCTTAAAAACTTTTAATTTTGCTTTTTCCACTTATTTTCATGTAACAATAAAATGCAATAAAATATTTAAATATTGCACAGTGTAACTCAGATAAGTATGCTAACATTGTTACCTGATTGTAGCTCTTGCCATGGTATAGATCTAAATGCTTGCTCATTAGAAAAATGTACAAAAACAACCCCACCTAAATTTGGTACCCAAAACAGAGTTTAGAAATATTGAATGTAAAAAATTTAGTCAGAACCAAACATCAGCAGGAGCAATGACCTGAAGCAACATTGTAATTTTTCTGTTCTCCATTTATCTTACATTTCCCAATTGCTGTGAAATAAGTGACAAGGAGAGCAGAGGGACCACTGCAGTAACTGAATCATAGCTACTAGGAACCAGCCCTCATGAAGGACACGACAGGTGTGCCTTTTATGATGAAACCAAATAAGATAAAACGAAACTTAAGATTCCAGAAGTTAACTTCAAAAAAGTTATTGATTTGAAATGAGGAATGAGAATAAGAAAGAGCATTTAATTACTACACAAGGACCCAATAAAAATGCCCTTAGATGGGTCATCAATAATCTGTGTGGAATGGAGAAAAATTTCATGGGAAACAGCAGCTTTCTAAAAATTTTAAAAGGTTCTGATACTAACTTCACTACCTGGGCACCATCAAGAACTCATGCTGGGGGCAGGTTTCTGCAACTGGGGCTTAGAATGAATGGCATATTTAAGACTTCATGTTCTCTGCACAGACTGACTGAACATGGTGGCAAAGATGCGTGTGCATAAGGAATTAGGTAACTTTCTATTTTAAGTTCTTCCTTCAGACCCTCTAGAAAAGCAAAAGGCAAGGATGCTCCTCTCTCTCAAAGGCCAGAACTATGACCTTTAAAGGCTAGAGCAATAATTGGGGTTCCTGGCAGCCCAAATTCTGGTTCCCAACCATTTTTAGATGTTTCTTGGCAATATAACTGTTTTGAAAGCATATTAAAGTGTAAATGCCCAATCTAAAAGTAGAATTATGCTTGGGAGATATGGATAAAGGAAATTTCTGAAAGGCCAACAATCACTGGTGAGTTTACATATCTGGGGACTCCCTAAGAGATGAAGTGTGATGATCTAGAATCTGCCGGTACAGACACTAGACCCACCTCTTCCTCTAACCAATGGGCCACTCTTGGAACCAGACTTCTGTGGAACCTCAGTGGCCTTCTATCTCAGACGACTTAGAATCAATCCCTCATTTTTTTCCAGTTTGTTGTATACAACCAGTGCTAGCACATAAACATCCTCCTGAATATATACAAAAAGCTGAAGAATTATTTAAAAATTAGATTTTTCTTATTTGAAACTATGAGTCTTACCATACACATTTCTAGAAATTAGGCAAATACAGAAAAATGAATATAAGTGCATTTCAGTAAAATCATTTGTAAAGGACATTTCTGATTTCATTTTAGGCTTGATATGCCAAATTAGAGGTATACCAATTAGATGTTTATCTTTGTGGTTAACAACTATCTGGGTCAAATACACTTGACAATGGTGAATAAAAAGTCCTTAGTTTTTCACTTCTGCATGCTTCTTCGAGCACAGCCCAAACCAGCAGGGCTGCAAACATACACAATGTTAATGGATAGTAAGGTCGGGGTCATTGCCATAATATGCAATGTGAAGACATCATCAACAGGCTGGGAATCTGAAGGTCCTGAAGTGAGCAGGTTTTAGGAGATGGGATCAGCGACCTCTGGGTGGAACAGGTGGGGGAGGATGGAAGGTTTCCCTGGCTGGAGGTCTGAAATGGAAGAGAAAGTAACTCTTTTAAAAATCATTTGATTAAACAATTTAGGCATTCAGAGTTTATTTTAAACGTGGCAACACTATGCGAAGGATACGTTACTCAGTCAGTGTGACCAGACACACATCTGAATGACACACATGCTAGCTGCAGCTCACAATTTCAATTGCACGGTGAGAATCACCAGTGGAGCTTTTGTTCGGTGAGTTAAGAAACAGAAAGCCAGTGATCCAGAGAAAGCTCTCCCATCCATTGACTCATTCCCCAAATATTTCCAGTGTATGAAGCAGAGGCCCAACCTGAAGACAGGAACCCAGCACTCAACCTAGGACTCCAAAGTAAGTGGCAAGAACCCAATTCCTGAGTTACCACTGTAGTTTCCTAGGGTCTGTACTAGCAGAAAGCTGGAGTCAGAGATAAAACTCAGGCAGTCCGATAGGGGCGTTGGGTATCTTAACATCTGGACCAAATCCCAATGGGACCTTTAAGAATAAAAAATAGGGGCCAGTGTTGTTGCACAGTGAGTTAAGCTACCACTTGCAATACTGGCATCCTATATCAGAACACCAGCTTAAACCCTAGCTTCTGTGCTTTCTATCCAGGTCCCTGCTAATGTGCCTGTGGGAACTGCAGAGGACAGCCCCAGTGCTTGTGGCCCTTCTATCCATGTGGGAGAATCGTTTGAAATTCTAGGCTCCTGGCTTTGGTCTGACCAGACCTGACTATTGCATTCATTTGGGAACAATAACAGATGGAATGTTCTCTTGCTTTTCTCTCTCTCTCTCTCTCTCTCTCTCTCTCCGACTTTCAATAGATATATACATCTTGAAAAGTAAAAATAATAAATAAAAAGTAAACAAGTTCCAGCCTCTATCCCAGACCCAGTCCATCATAATCTCTAGAGGGCAGGATGTGAACAACATATTTCAATACTGTCCTTCCCCAAAACATGAATATTAACTAACCAGGCCTTTAGTTTTTATTCTATTCAGGGCATTTCTTTTTTTCCATTTTAAATTATTATTTTATGATACAGCTTCATAGGCTCTGGAATTTCTGTTACTCCCCCCCACACACACACTGATTTTCCCTATTACAATAGTGTAGTTCTTCATAAACAGTCATAAGTCCATCATGGTAGGCATGGACAATGGCAGAGAGTCCAGCATCCTATTGTCAAGATATATTGAATAGTTTCAATGAAAGTCCATCTTTGATCTGGATGTAGAGGTGCATACTGCATTGTATCCTCTCATCTGGATGTGACAGTCTCCATTACACAGTTACTGTATATCCCCTTAAATGAAAATCCACAAAACAAAATCAACAACAGGAAGAAAAATATAAATTTACAATACCATGAAGTTAAATAACACGCTACTGACAAATGTGTTGCTAAAGAAATGAAAAAAAAAATCAAGAATATTCTTGAAGAAAATGATACTACTGTATGACCTATATGTATGACCTATATGTATGAGTCAGTAAAGAATTTAATATGAGAAATAAAAACTATTTTGAAGAAGTAAAGATAAAAACAAAAACCCGGGCCTGGCATGGTGGCCTACTGGCTAAAGTCTTTGTCTTGCACACGCCAGGATCCCATGTGGGTGCCGGTTCTAACCCTGGCAGCCCCACTTCCCATCCAGTTCCCTTCTTGTGGCCTGGGAAAGCAGTTGAGGACAGACCAAACTCTTGGGATCCTGCATCTGAGTGGGAGGCTCAGAGGAGATTACTGGCACCTGGCTTTGAATCAGCTCAGCTCCGGCCATTGTGGTCACTTGGAGAGTGAATCATCAGACAGAATATCTTCTCTCTCTCTCTTCCTCTCTGTATATCTGACTTTGCAATAAAAATTAATATTTTCAAAAGTCCATGAGATATAGTTTCCACTAATCTTTGTTGCTGAGATGTGTTTCCTGTAGACAACAAATGGGACCTGGATGAGTTTTGTTTTTTTAATCTAGTCCACTTATCAGGGGTTACATTCAAGGTTAATATGAATAGATGGTAATTTGAATCTGTCATTTTAGGTTGTTCATTGTTTAATTTAGTCTTTTTTTTTTTAAGATTTATTTTATTTTTATTGGAAAGGCGGATATACAGAGAGGAGAAACAGAGAGGAAGATCTTCCGTCCGATGATTCACTCCCCAAGGGAGCACAATGGCCGATGCTACGCTGATCCGAAGCCAGGAGCCTCTTCTGGGTCCCCCACGCGGGTGCAGGGTCCCAAAGCTTTGGGCTTTCCTGGGCCACAGGCAGGGAGCTGGATGGGAAGCGGGGCTGCCTGAATTAGAACCAGTGCCCATATGTGATCCCGGGCGTGCAAGGCGAGGACCTTAACCACTGTGCCACCGCGCCAGGCCCTGATTTAGTCTTCTGTTGTTATTTTACTGGGATGTTCTTCACATTTGTCATGGTGCGTGTCATAACTTTTCTCTGTCAAGAGAACATCTTTAAGTATCATTTGTAGGGCAGGTCTGAAATAGACATATTCTTTGCTTTTCTTTACTGTGGAAGAATTTTATTTTCAGACAATGGAAAGCTTTGCTGCGTACATTATTCTGGAATGACAATTTTTTTCCTTTTAGAATCTGGACAATGTCGCTCCATATTCTTCAGGCCTGTAAAGTTTCCTGTGAGAGGTCAGCTGTGAGTTTTATTTAATTCCTGTACAGGTCAATTAATTTTTTTTTTCGTGTGTACATTTAGGGATCTTTTCCTTATGTTCAACTGAAGACAGATTAATTATTATGTGTCATGGTGAAGACTGCTTTTGGTCAACCCTGTTGGGAGTTCTGTGCCCCTCCTGGATGTTGTTTCCTAATTCTTTCTCCAGACTATGGAAGTTTTCATTTATTATTTCATTAAATATATTTTGAAACCTAGCTTCTTTCTGTGCCTTCTGGAACTTCCATAACTCTTACATTTGGCCTTTAATAGTGTCCCTTCATTCTTGAGTACTTTTTTTTTTAGCTTGACCCAACTCTGCTTCCAGCTTTTTGATTGTTTCCCCCTGGTGACAGGAGATATCTTCCAATTCTGAGATTCTTTTTTCTGCTTCCTTCATTCTATTATTGAGATTTTCCACCAAATTTTTAATTTGCTCTGTTATGTCCTTCATTTCCAATAATTCAGCTTGATTTTGTTTCAGTGTTTCTATTTCTTAGATGACATATTCCTTAAGATTCCTTGAACTCCTGTATGTGCTTCTTGTTGATAAGAAGCTTTACAATGAGTTTTTCCCCATTTCCTCAATGTATTCCTCAGTTAACTCTGAGGTTGACAAGGGTTATTGCTCCTTTGCAGGGGAGTCTTCAGTAATATTTGTCTTCTCTTTTGCTCTTCGTCATTGCACTTTTAGTTATAAGATTCTTCTCCTTGGGGCAGGTTTCCAAGCTGTGTCATCCACAGATCTGCAGTTTGATTTTACTTATTGTAGTTGGTACATAGCTCTTTATTTGCAGTCATTTGTGTCACTCCCTCCAGCAAGTTTCAGGTCTGGGCTCTTGTGTTAGACTTTCACCACAGTCTCCATAGCCCTAGCTCCTGGCTCACTGCTCTCTACCTCCTTTGATACTGTGGCTGCAGTGTTATCTGTACAACCTTTCTCCCACTTCCAATTCGAGCAGATCCCAGGATTAGGGAGATACCAGGTGTCCTAAATAACTAGGTTGTTGGTGGTGCTGATCTTGCCAGTACATGCTGGCTGTTAGGTCTGAGAGCTACCCAGACCTATTTTGACCCATAGGATGCCAAACTTGGTATTATTTTCACTGTGGGATCACTGCAATGCACTGAGCTGGAACTGAGTTTTCTCCCAGGTCAGCATGCACAGCTCACTGTTGTCCCTCCAGTCTTATAGTTTTTGCCATACTGTACAAAATGGTACCTGATGTACCACTGTGGAGTTCTAGATCTGTTGGCCATTAGGTCTGGGGGCTATGTGGACCTATTCGGGTGAACCCTGAAGGATACCATATCAGTACAATGCACTGAACCAGAAATGAGTTCACTTCCAGCTCAGTGCTTGTGCATCCTGTCCCACAGCCTTTGCCTTCCTACACAAAATGGTGCCCAATGTGACTCTGGTGGGAGTCTGGGCTTTGAAATCCATCCTGTTCCTGCACCACTTGTTTGGGATCTACTGCTTTCTCTCTGATCCTAGTCAAATCAAATGAATCAAACAAATCAGCAGGATGGGCAGTTCTTTACCTGGGTTCACCTGCTGAGCGCCTCGTGAATTCCCCTTCCCACCTGGTTGCTGGGGGAGCTTTGGCCACTGGTAGAGCTCAGATCACTGCTTGCTGACTGCCACTGGGTATTCTGGTCATTGCAATACCACACTGTTATCTCTGCTGCTTTCCTATGTCCGTCAGTCTCCAGGTGCCCCTTTGACATTGGCTTGCCCTCTCCTATTTCCTGAAATGTGCCTTCTCTGCCTCACCCTGGCTAAAGATTCTCCATCTGTTTAAATGTGTCCTTCTATTCTGCCATCTTGATTCTCTAACCAGGGCTTTCATTTTCTGATGCCTGTCACTTTGGGACCATGAGATTCTGGAAGGCCTGCCCATCAACTCAAGGTGGGCTTATTCCTATAAAAAGCAAACAAGTTGCCTGCTGGTTAAGTCCAACTATGCCTTTGATATACAAAGCAATCAGCCCAGATCCAAACCACAGTACCTCCTCAGGGTCACTTGACACCTGCTCTTATCACCAGGCACCAGACAACCTTGCACTCCAGGGCCCACTGACAGTATTCAAACTAGCCAATCCTAAATCTGCTTACACTGTCTCTAATGTTTCTTCGAAATCAAAATAAAGGATTTGTCCACATATTCCCCTCCCTCTCTGTGTGCCCTCCTCCATCAATGGTGTGGCCTACCCCCTCCTTGTGGGAACTGTGAGTTTAACAATCTTTTTGGTGGTAGTTGTTTTCTGATCTGTTGCCTTTGCCAAACCTAAATAATAATAAAACCCAGACTGTAGTGGCTGGTGCTGTAGCTCAGTGAGTTAAACCACCACTTGCAATGTGGGTATCCTATATTGAAGTACTCGGTTCACTTCCACCCACAAGGGAGGCTCAGATGCAGTTTCTGGCTCCTGGTTGTTGCAGTTATGTGGGGAGTGAAGCAGAAGATGGAAGATTCTCTCTATCTCTCTCCTTTTCCCCTTCCTTTCCTCCCTTCTTTCTTTCCTTCCTTCCTCCTTCTATCATTTTGCCTTAGATTTTAAAACACTAAGAATTCTAATAGGTGTCCAGGCAGCAGACGCACTGCAGGATAGAGGTCTGCAGAGGGAGGAACTGAGCATGCCCAAAGTGTGCTTCTTGCTACTACCTCCTCAGGTGATCACTGTGCTATCCCAGCTCTGTGTCTGCTTTCTTAGAAGTTCCATCCATGTTATTCTGGATGGCTTTTGCATAATTTCAAGTGACACTTCAGGTGACCCATTTACAGACAGGTTCAACTGTTACAGATGGCATTTCCACATATGTACTGTGAAACCAACATTTAGCTCCCTTGGAAGCAAGTCAGTAAGTGATGAAAGAGCACTTTGTCAGTGCTATAACTGAACAGGGCTACTCTGCAGTTGCACACCCGAGGACTGAATGAATCAATGAGCAAACATTTACTAAATGTCTCTTGAAAGCCAGTTTTGTGTAGGTCAAGGAAATGACAGCAGTGTTTGGGAAAGAGAGGCTGTCTCAGGAACAAGAAAGATAGGCAAAAGCAGAAAAAATTAACCACAGGCCTCCTCAGGAAATCCTGCTCTGGTCCCCAGAAGTCGGTGGTTTTGCATGATTGTTACTGAGCCGCAGAGCTTCGCATGGTGAAGACACTCAAGACAGTGCCCCATCTCCTTAGCCTGCCCTGTGAACTACAGGCTTACAGCATGTAGCACCTGAGTTCATTTAGCAGTCCCCTCTCGCCCCCACTTCCTCCTTTCTCTCAAACATCTCTCCATGCTGCATTCATCCCTGCCTGTGGTCTATAGCAGCAAGCACAACTGGCACACAGCGTTCCTGAGGGTGCTCTCAGTGGTGAAGACAGTCAATAGGGTGTGCCTGTAAACCATTCCAAGTGTCTGCAGGAGGGAGATGAGAATTTATGAAGACATACAGCAGACACATTTATGGGCACCTCTGTGTATATGTAGATTCAACTTCTCAGAAACTGCTTTCTCACCTGCCAGGTGAAGGCTGTGACGCCCAGCCTGGGGCTTACAGACAGCTGGAAGACAGGTAGCACAGCCTCTGGCTTGAAATAGCCACTGAAGAAGAAAAGCTGCAAGTATTAAAGGCCTATTCTGAGCTCTCTCCCCAGGCATGCTCCATGAGTCTCACATTGCAACTTTCATCATAAAGACAATCCTGATTCCCTCCTGGTCCTTCCTTTGAACTCTGCTGTCCAATCCTGTATGTGGGAGGGCGGGGAGGAGGAACCTACACATATTCAGTTTCTTACTTTTCTTTCTTTTTAAAATATTTATTTGTTTTTATTGGAAAGGGGCAGCTTTACAGAGAGTAGGAGAGACAGAAAGATCTTCTGCCCACTGGTTCACTCTCTTAATGGCTGTAACGGCCAGAGCTGAGACAGTGTGAAGCCAAGAGCTAGGAGCTTTTTCCAGGTACCCCATTGCAAGTGCAGGGTCCCAAGAATGTGGGCCATCCTCCATTGCTTTCCCAAGCCACAAGCAGGGAGGTGGATGGGAAGTGGTGCAGCCAATACACAAATGGGCACCTATATGGGATGCTGGTACTGACCTGTGGAGGATTAGCCAACTAGCTATTGCACTGGCCCCCTCCATCTCTGTTTCATTCTGATCAACAACCACAGCAAAAGATGGGCAGGCCCATCTCTGGGATGTGAGTTTGGGATGAAGGATGTTACATGAGCCAGGGAGGCAAAGGTATCAAATCAGGATTTACTGGTGGTCTGGGAACAGCCAGCCTCTCCAAGACTTTGGGAAGCTGCAGACCCCACTGTCCAGGGATACCTGGGCTCTGGCTGCTTTCTCCTTCCCATGAGGGTTGGAGGAAAAGGTGAGGCCTTGCTGATGAGAAGGGTGGTTCAAGATCCAGCATATCTGGTGTTGGTTAGCATTCTTTCAATGCAAGGCTGATGTTTATCTTGTAGGTGTTTGTGTAGCTATGTCCATTGCTTAAAATAATTTTTAACTTCCTCATTGGCAGACAGCCTTGGTCTTCAGGGCTGCATGCTATGGCCATGCCAGTCTCTCTGGGGAGCTCCACAGACTCTTCAGCAAGTAAAGGATGAGCTCTTAGGTGTTGCAGGAAGCCTCCAGATGCAGGCTCTGACAGGGCACTACCCAGGCTGTGCCTTCAAGAGGTGTATACAGACTACTAGTGAACAGGAAAACACACTGAAAATGCGGAGGCGATAGCTTAGTAAGAATCTGTCCTCCTTCTCAGCCATGGTAGGTCCTTAGTTCTGCAGAGTATGGCACTGTCAGCACCTCACAGGGACTAAGGAGAGGGGACAATGTCCTGCAAAGATATGGAGAATCTGCTCCTACTCTCAGCACCATTTGCCTCCCATTTCTTTGATGTTTCTGTTAAAAAAAAAAAAAAACGCAGGCAAATTCAGCAATGTGAAGTCTCCCTCCACATCTTGAAACCCACCTGCTTCATGGGGAAAGACTCGATGGCTAATCATTTAAGAAGTTTGATAGGCTACCCAAAGCAGTACCAATCTCTCCACTCATCCAGCATTTATTTACACAATTATTACAATTTATTAGCTTCCTCATTTGTGCCAGTCATGTGTCAAGCACTGAGAATAGTAGAACACTAATAAAATGCAGTTGCTAAGGTAGAGAAGCTTCCACCCAATTGAGGCGACAGCTACATGAACAAGGGTTGGGACATATTATAATTTGAGGGGGACCAAAAGAAGATTCACTCTGCAGACATTGGAGAAGGGTTCCCAGAGGAGGTGATGCTCGAACTGAGTCCTAAAGGATGCACAGGGACTTTCTACGTAGAGACTGGAAGGGAGTAGAAAGACAATATCACAGGCAAGAGAGACAAGGTAGCTTGCCAGCTCAGCTTTCTGGCTCAGCTTACCAGGAATCCTTAAGAGGTGTGTATGGGGGATACATTGGAAGTGTGAGAGGGAGGAGAGAAAACTTGAGGCTAGTTAGGCTCCAAGCACACTAGAATCCATGGGATTACATCTGAAAGGCATCTGTGCCAGAAACTGACATCATCAGCTGTTTCTATTCGAAAGAGTGCACTTGGGTTGCAGTGTGGAGGAGGAACTGATTGGGTCTCCAAGGATGAACTCAGACACTGGCAGATGGGAAGGAGGGGGTGGATCCGACAGCTGAAAGAGCTACCGGATGGACAGAGCCAGGAGACACACTGGATATGGGAGCTGTAGGGGAGTCAGGAAACCCAGCATAACTCTGGGCTGAGGGTTTGGAGAGGGACAGAATGATGCCTCCATCTCAGGCAGGGAGCCCATTTTGTGTGGGCTGTTTGGGATACTTAGGGACACTTTGGTGGAAATCCCCAGCCAACAATAGGAAGGAGAGGATTAACTTGGGGATGAGAATTTGGAATCTGTGTGGCAATTCAAGTTGAGGGGAGAGGCAGAGGAATGGATCAGAACTGGGATGGTGTGTTGGGTGGGTTGGAGCCTACACCTGCCAATGCTGTTGGAGGGGAGGGAGGACTTGGGGAAGGTGCTGGAGATGAGTGGCTAATTCTAGCTTGTAGGACTGCAGACAGGGACACCAAGCTCAGCTTCCCCTCCTGTCTGTAAGCAGCTCAAGCAGCAAAGTCATTTAGGTGATAGGCCTGTTCTAATCTCTGCTCAAAAAACTCTTTGTTTTATTATGAAAATTATATATGTACTTTCAAATCAACTGCATACTTGAAAATCTTCTGTCACACAAAAAATGCATACCAACTCTAAGTCTAAACCATTACAGATCTTTTTACAAGTACTGTTTCTTTGCCCAAAGTGTTTTCCTCCCATTTTTATCCCAACATGCCTCCAGACTCCCCAGATAATTCACCTGCCATCTCTTCTTACACACTAAAAGACATCCTAGTCTTTAGCCTTTAATTTCAGGATCCTGTTTCTCTGTTTTCTTTCTTTCTTTCTTTCCTTTTCTTTTCTTTTCTTTTCTTTTCTTTTCTTTTCTTTTCTTTTCTTTTCTCTTTTCTTTTCTCTTCTTTTCTTTTCTTTTCTTTTCTTTTCTTTTCTTTCTTTTCTTCCCTTGACAAGACCCCATAATATCTCTGTAGCTCTACCTCAAGCCTGACAACACTTTTATTTGGGTAAATTAGAGAACTGCTTCTAAAGTCCTCTATTTTCAGGACTAAAATGTCTGGTATTGGATCTCTTCCTCTGACATCTTGGTTTTCTCGGACAGGTATAATACAACAATGAAGAGAGAAGGCTGTGGGGTAGGGCATGCCTGGGTTTGCCATGCAGAGCAAGCCTCAACTCACTCTCATGTCCCAGTTTCTAGATCTGCAAAATTGGCTAAAAAGAAATATCTACCTCATAGGGTTATGTACTGAATTAAACAATGTAATGTTTGGGTATGTTTTGTATAAAACCTGCCATATAGCAAGCTCTCAATACATGATCCTTATTATCATAACTGTTCCTGGTAGCCCTCCTCTGCAGCCATCAACCATGTTAATAATTTTTAGGGAATAAAACATTACCCTAATGCAAGTCACAGGCTTCCCTCTGGGACTGATATTCTAATATATGCCCTCTGGTCTACACTGAATGAGTGTGGCGCAACCTGGTGCTGTGTATGTGTGTGCACTATGCGTGTCACTACATGAGTGTTGATGACAGCACCAGGAAAAATGGGAAACAACAAAGGGAGAAATGGAGAGATAATCAGGATAGAGTCAGCCTCTCTTTCCAAGACAGAGGGAGCAAGGCAGGCCTCCCAGCCACACCCCTTCCAATCCTATTGCTGAACTTCACTGAAGCAATAGAAAAAATGCAGAAAAATATCCTGGCTGATATAAAAGCTTCCTGGTATTGGCCCTCTTCTTCACCCCTCCCAGAGTCTTGTATCTCAAGAATGAAACTCGTGAGGCAAGGGCTCTTCTCTGCATGGAGAGTTGTGGGAGTCTGCATCTCACTGCTCAGCCTGTTACTCTGCTCAAGCTTCCAAGCAGGCCTATGTTCCCCATCAAGACGGAGGCACATCAGAGCCCAGTGAATCCGCCAGACTCTTCAGGCTGCTGCTCCTCTCCAGGTCTCCAGATGCTTCCTCTTGTGTGCGAACAATCAGACTGTTGAGCTTGCAACAGGCCAAGAACGTAGTCAACCCTTCAAGCTCCGTGAGGAAGTTGTTATTATTCCAGCTTTACAGTAAGAGAGACATATGAAAGTCAAATAACCCAACCAAGCTCATGAGCGGTGGCCAGAACTTTGACCCAGAGAAGGAGGGTGGCTCTAGAGACTGCCTTGTCCTGGGAACTTTGTAGTGTCTCAGGTTCCTGTTTGTTTTCACTTCCTTCTTATTGCCTGTTTCCACAGCAAAGCCAAGGACACCTGTTATTAGGGAGCTGAATTCTAGCTAAACTAGATAAAAATTACTCAGAAAATTGATACTCATCAGTGCATTTCAATTACAAAACACTTTGTGTGAGCACAGTGTGGTAGCCTAGTGGCTAAAATTCTTGCCTTGCACACACCAGTATCCCGGTTGGTATCCCAGCTGCTCCACTTCCCTTCCAGCTCCCTGCTTGTGGCCTGGAAAAGCAGTCGAGCCTGCGCTCACATGGGAGACCGGAGGTGGCTTCTAACTCCTGGCTTCAAATCAGCTCAGTTCTGGGGTCATTGTGACCACTTGGGGAGTGAACCAGTGGATGGAAGATCTTACTTTTGGTCTCTTGTTCTCTCTGTAAATTCGATTTTCCAATAAAGAAAATAAGTAAATCTTAAAAAAAAAAATACTGTGTGTGCAACTGCATAAAGTGCCACTTAGATCAATCAAGAGTCCATAGTGAAATGCCTGTGTCAGGAGCAGGTGTGTTCCACTTGGCTCTATGCTTGTTCTTAGGTCATCATAGATGCACCCCAATTCTCAAACTCCCCCAGAATTCAGAGAGTAAGGGGAAAACATCCCACCAGCTTTGGTGTTACCTCTGTGAGGCAGCTCGGGGAGGCACCCTTGGGGGCCGCTCCGTGGGCACAGAGGGTGTTCCATCCATTTGGGGGCCAGGACTCCGGCTTCGTGTAACCTCTGGAACCTCATTATCCTACAGCCAGTGAGAAAAGAAAGGAAAGTGAAAATTACATTATGCCACCAGCCTAGCTATGCATCCACATCCCACAAGTGCCGCATCCCTTCTTAGGCTGGGGATGCAGCCTGCTCATGAACTAGTGATTGACTCAGTGACACTGGCAGCTGTCCACTTCCTCCCAGAGTCACCAAGGAAGACAGTCTGGGCCCAGTTAACATCCATCACCTGAACTCTAAACCCATTACTCAAAGTGGTGTGTGGTCCATCTACATGGACATCTCCTGGGGGCTTTTGGAAATGCCCACCTGGGACCTTTTGCAAGAATTTTCATGGTTGGTAGTAACTCTGGTGGCCCCTTGACATGTCCTAGCCAGTGGTCACTGGATCAGAGCAGGCTCTCTGACCCATCTGGGCCAACTTCGCGTGGAGCCTGTGCCTAAAGAAGTGACTCACTCTCCATATAGAGGCCTCATGGCTCTTAGAATCATACGACTATAAGCCCAGAGATGCAGAGAAAAGCCATGTGCATGGACAGAAGAAAGTAGCTGTGCACAGAGAAGCAGAGCCAATAGCTGCTGGAACCAAGTCACACAGAGCAGTGGCCTCAGCTTCCAGTGGTCTCGTTGCTCCTCCTGGGATTGCCAGCTCCTTCCTACAGGCCCTTTTTAGACTTAACCAGTCTGTATAGACATTTATCTCTCTAACTATTATCTCTCTGTCTGTCTAACTATCTCCTTCCTTTGTTTCTTTTCTAATTGAGGCAAAATTCACATAACATAGGCATTTGAAAATGAACAGTTGTGTGGCACTGAGTGCATTCACAGTGTTGTGCACCCCACCATCTCCAGCTGTTTCTAGCCTCAAAACTGATTCATCATCCAGGGTAATCCAGCCAGTGGGTTCTTCCAGAGCAGCCTTCCACCAGCTCCTGGCAGCTCCCAGTCTGAAGTCTGTCTCTACGGGCTTGTCCACTGCAGGTGTTTCATATCACACGTGATCCTCCGTGTCTGGCATCTTCCTTCTGGGACAGAGAGATGGGAGAGGGATCTTGGGGGACCTCACCTCATTGTCTCCTTCCATTCCACTGCTCACACTGAGGAGACTCCGTGTGCTGGACCGGTTACTTGCACTGCCTGCAGGGTAGAAACAGAGTCAGCCAGACTGCGAGTTCTTTGGGGTAAAATAAAATGCAGAACTCCAGCACTTAAGTTTACTGGTGAAATTAATGCATAAGCTATGAATGTGGGATTCTTTAAAACGTGGCAATCTTATATCATTTTACCAAAGTTTTGCTTTCTTATACCATAAAATGAAATGGTCCACTTTTTTAACCACTTATTTTTTTTTTCCTTTCTGGCTACCATTTCCTGAGGGCCTACTATACATTATGTGCTTTAAATAACATGACTGCCACTTAACCCCTATGAAAACGCTGCTTCATATTAGTGTCATCATGTGAAAGACCAGGAAGGAGAGGTGCTCTGACTTGCAGCTGTTCAGTGGTGTCTGATTTTGCTGCTGCAGGCCTTTTTAAAATTTAGTTTGAAACTGCAGCAAATATGTTTGTGCACTACACATGCAGATATGTTCTCTAAGAAATGGCCAGCTTCCCTGACTCAATTTAAAATTCAATGAACAGGTCCAAGGAGTACAATTTCTGCTCAGAGTAGGAACTGTGACTACATGAGCTCAAGTGCTCATGGCTTCTGAGTTGGGAATTAATGGCCTATATCTTTAGAATGGTGCTGATAGAACTTTCCATGAATGGTCTTTTGTGGACTATCCAGTATGTGATACATGGCAACTATAATTGAGGAAGTGCATTTTGAATCTTGTTTAGTTTCAGTTAACTTAAATTTGAGTAGCTAAGGACTACTGTACTGCTCAGCACAGCACTAGAGCAAATCCAAGTACATGGTGCTCTAGTTGTGACTAAGGAATGGTCAGTTAGCCACCTATAACATGCTGGGTTTCACTTGAATTTAATAACAGTACTGACAGCTCTCAGGTTTGCTGAATCTCTACTACAAAGAGCTACCAACCATACTAGTAAACAGTCTTGGTTTTGACTTCATTTATAGTATCAACTTTTACCTAATTAATTTAGATGCCAACTTGAATATAGCAGACTATAACGATAAGTTTAGCTTGTTTCTGAGGAACACATTTAAAATTGAAAATAATGTGTTAAGGGTCAGACCTTTGGCACAGCAGTTAACATGCCACTTGAGGGCAGGTTGTGGAATAATAAGTAAATCCACTGATTGAGATGCCCCACATCCCACAGAGGAATGCAGGCTTGAGTTTCAGCTACTCTGCTTCGGTGGGAAGGCAACAGAAGATGGCCCAAATGCTTGGATCCCTGCCACCCACATAGAAGACCTGACTGGATTTCCAGTTTCCTGGATTTTGCCTGGCCCAGCATAGCGGTTTCAGGTATTTAGGGAGTGAAGCAATAGATGGAAGATCTCTCTTTGTCTCCACCTGCCTTTCTAGATAGATAGATAGATAGATAGATACATACATACATACATACATACATATATACATCAACCAACTGTTCTTGGGGAAAAAATAAAAAACTAAAAATATCCCAATACATCAAAACACTTTGCTCACTTGGCCACACTGTCTCCTCTCTCCACTCTCCCCATCCCACATGTGTCCACAGTTTGGAATCTCACGTCTCTAAGCTCAGGACACATGCTGTCGAAACCTTTCCAGATTTACCCATTGGAAATAGCCCCTTGGGTTGAGAGGCTTCCATTTCTCTGTGGCTGAGCTGTCCCATTCACTGACCATGACTCGTCAGGTTGTCTCCCAATGAACCAGCCCCCCTTGGAATGCCACCCACCAGCTGGGAACCAAAAATTGCCACAGGCCCTGGCTCAGTGACTTGGAACATTTGCACTCATGAGCTCCCTGGTCCTTTTCCTGGGGGTTCTGAGATCTGGGGCTCCAGCCTTTAGCTCAGTGCAGTTCCCTTGCTTCAATGAATGCCTCCTATGGGAGGCACAGCAGGTAGGGGACCCAGCCCCATGATCTCCATTCTTGCCAAGGGAAGGAGGGCAGCACCACTCCTTGCCAGCGTCTGTCAAGGTTCAAGAGGAGAAGGTTCAGACAAGGACTAAACTCATGCTCTTCTGTACTTTGTCTCCTCTGCTGCAAGCTCCTGAGACAGGCCCTGGTTCCTTTTCATCTTTTTGTCTCCAGTGTATACAAAACATTCTTCAATAGCTGGTGGATGAATGAATGTGGGTAAACAAATGACCAAGTGCAATATCATCGTTAAGAAAGCTGGGCCAGGAAATCTAGGAGAAAGTTAACAATCCTTCTGTTCTCCTAACTTAACATGGTAGCAAGGGCTTCAGTTTTTAGTTATCACCAGATTTAACTTGCAGCTGTTTTTCTATGGTTCCTAGAATGGACAGCTGTGTCATAATTTAGGACAGCGCCAGTTTAGGGTGTGGCTCTAGGGGTTGAGGAGCAGTCGGTGGGTCAGATTGGGGCCAACCCCAGTCTTCCTCTCTGCACTAGGAACCACTTCTGTGTGGAAGGCGGTCCTTTCCCACAGCAAAGAGACAGCTTACACCTGAGTCCCAGAATGTCTGCTTACTTGCCGAGAGATCCAGGGCAAGTTTCTAACCTCTTAGAGTTTATTTTCTCATCTGGAAACTCACAGCATTGTTGGCCAGATGAATCAGAGCCCACTGTAGATGTATGGTACAGGGCCATCACCAGCACCATCAATTTCAGGATGGTAGACTACAATGAGTCTCACAGTATCCACACTTCTATATGCTTTCCCCTGGCCCCTTTCCCCATCACCAGCTCTGGGCTTTGCCAGATGCCTTGCTTTGTGATTCAAGTTAACTTTTATTATTAATCATTTGCCCTTAGGGCTTGTTCATATGTCGGTAAGCAAGTTCAATAAAAAGAGATGATGGCTCCACACTCCCAGAGTCTTGCTGTGCATTAGATTACATCATCCATGCAGAACCTTCGCATATAGTAAATGTTTGATAAATGTTAATGGTATTGTTAATATTGTTTCTCAAAAGGACAGATTGTCAATCAACTTGGCTTCACAGGATAAAAAACAAATGTCCCCATTTTTACCCCTGTCAAACCCAAATCAAGCCCAAAGAGATCTGGGCTCTCAGCAGAATGTCCCCTGAGGGTCAAGGCTCTGCTGCTCACTTGCTGTACTGGAGGTGCTGTCTGTTTTCCAGTCTCCTCGTCTTAGCTCCATCCGAGGTGGGAAGACACTCTTCCTGGGGCCACTCTCATAGACTCCAAACTCCACTTTCCCTGGCTGGTGCTGTGGGTGTCGAATTGGGACCGTGATCTCCAGGTCTGGAATGAGAGGACAGAAGGAGAAGTTTGAAGGGATCACCACACTGTCTGGCCGTGTCCTCTCCACCGGTCTCCCTCACCTGAGGTCGGAAGATGGCTGGCAGGGAGAGGGGAAGGATAGGAAAAGAGATGGGGGAAAAAGGTGTCCTGAATTGGTCTTCCCAACCGTTTAGCAACTGAAACTCCATAGAATCCAGTGTGGCCATTGCTAGGAGACAAAAGAGAATGATTGATAAACATGAGAAAGGGACATCCCAGTGGGTTGTCTCCACCTTGCCTGTAGATTTGCACCCTGGGTTCTATGCACAGAAATCAGCTCCTGCAAAACAAGATAGTCTGTGATTCCAGCATCAGCTTTGCCCCAGAAGAGTGTGCGGGCAGGTGAAGCCCCACCTGTGGCTCTTTCTGCTGTGGCAGGGCCTTTGGGAAGGCGTGTTAAGCTCAAATGAGACACGTGTGAGCTGTGTGTGTGCACATATCTCCACGGTCCAACTTCCTTCTCTGTCTCCATTCTTCAGAGGGATGGGTGTGGCAGGGGTTCACAGAGTCCACATCAGCAGTCCACAGAGAGGAGCAAATGATTAGCGAGCATGACAGGAAATCGTGGCGTGAGGCAGGGTAGCCCAGGCACACTATGAACATTCCACAGACACTACTGATTTGCACAGGCCCAAGTCCCAAGTCCTCAGTCTAGAAACTTGGGTTCCAAAAGCCCCAGATCATTTTATAATGTGGCTCCCTCTTACAGCCCAGGGCCTTCTTGGTTTTCATGCAGGCCAAGCACCCAGCCAGGCCTGGAAGCACCTGGGCAGAGAAGAGTCAGGTGAAGCCTCCCCTAGGGGTTGGGGGAGAGTGAGGACACCTTAGCAGCCAAGCAAGTCACAAGTTTTTGTCTTCTCACTTTGATCTGCCTTTTTTGTTTTATAAGCCATCTTTCTAAGGAGGTGGCAGAGGTCCTACTTATTTAATGAACTCCTAGGAAACGATCTTCTATCCCTCAAGCAGGTCTAAGCAGAAGGAAAGTAAATACACAGGGGGCCATCTGAGACCAAAGGTTCAGCAAATCAGGTAGAGCCAGTCTAAACGCTTACTAAATCCTGCCAGTCTCCGGCAGATTCCAGGCAGAGTGCCAGGAATTCTGATCACTGCTCCATGTCCCAGGTACCCCTACACCACTGGAGCTTCTTGGAGCTTTGGGTTGTCTCTGTCCAGATGCAAATCAGGGGGAGGAAGCTGAGGCATGTGGTGGGTAAAAGACTTGGCCTGACCATAAAGTGATTCAGTGACAACTTGGGGATCAGGGACCGGGTTTCCTGGGACCAGGTTAAGCCTCTCTGGGTGCCCCACAAGTTACACCTGGAACACAAATATTGACTGTCTTCATGGCATTCAACAAGCCACGTACCAAGCCAGACCGTTCTTGATGGCCTCCGCCACTAGAGCTTTGCACCTGCTGAGCAGGTATAGAACAGCTCCAGGGGCCAACGAAAAACTGGCCAGGCATGATGAACAGAATTTTTGTCTTTAGTTATTAAAGAAAACTCATTTTTCTTTCCAGAGCAAATGAAGTTTCTAGATTAGCAGAGCCAGTCATTGTGTTTTAGAGTAGACTACATTCTTAGAAAGGTCCTTTAAGCTGAAATTTCATCCACCAACCTTAATCTTCCTATGGACCAGAGTTATGGGGTGCCAGTTTTCAGCAGTGTGTGTGTGTGTGTGTGTGTGTGTGTGTGTGTGTGTGTGTCTTGAACTGTTTCTTAATGACACAGGCAGACATGTAGCAGCCATGCTCCCCCAGGAACTCACTGTGAAGAGCATAGACTAGGTCATTATGGATGGGGTATACCTGAACACCACTCCAAGTTCTATGCACCTGACATGGCCATATCCCAAGCCAGAGGAGATGCCTTCCTTCTGGTGGCTGCTCCCCTTTCCCCAACCCCGGGCCTCATCCTGCAGCACAGGGTCCAATGTCCAACTGCTGAGGCTCTCTGTGGGGGCTAAATTATGAATGTACCACCCCAGTGGGCCTCAGCCAGCATCACCATCCTGGCTCTTTCACCTCTCAGCTGTGGTGACTCTGAGCCCTAGTTCTTCAGTAACTCCTTCTCTGTCTCCCTTGCTCACCCCCTACCATATTCCCTGGAATCCTCCCTTCTCATGCCAACTATTTCTTCTTGGATCTTTTACAGGAAAGAACAAGTTCTACAAATATAAGTGGTAATAGCTGTACAGCACAACTAATGCACTAAATGCCACTGAACCCGACACTTAAAAAAGGGTACTGACTCAGAAGTTCATACCCTAGTTTGGGCACTGACATCCCATAACTGAGAGCTTGTATGAGTTCCAGGACTGCTCCTGATCCTAGCTTTTTGCTACCATGTGCCCTAGGACGTATCAAACAATGACTTACGAAGTTGAGTTGTTTGGGGTCAGCATTGTGTACAATGGCTAAAGCTGCTACCTGCATCCTGGCCTTCCATTTGGGCATTGGTTTCTCTGCTGGCTGCTCTACTTCAGATTGAGCACTCTGCAAATTTCTTGGGAAAACCAGTGGGATATGGTCCGAATATTTGAGCCTATACCACCATGTGGAAGACTGGGAAGAAGCTCTTGGCTCCTGGCTTTGTCCATGGCTTTGTCCTGGCAGGCAGTTGGGGAGTGAACCAGCAGATAGAGGACTTCTTTGTTCCCCATCTCTCTTTCTGCCTCTCAAATAAAACAAATATTTTTAATGGATAAGGTGATAAATTTTATGTGATGGTATTTTTATCACAATAAAAATAAAACATAAGGAGGCTTTAGCAGCTAATGGGCAGAGCATTACTTTCAGCTCATTACAGAGTCCTGCCATCTCTAACCATTCAAGTTCAGTGTGCAGTAACACATGGGTTCACCTTTTCATAGACATTAGCTGAAGCTTTTGATAAAACTAAACTAAACTAAACAAATAATGGTATAATAGGTTAAGCCTCTACCTATAGGATGGCATCCCTTATGAACGCTGGTTCAAGACCTGATCCTCCACTTCCAACTCAGCTCCTTGATAATATGCTCAGGGAAACAGAAGGATAGCTCATGCCCTTGGGACCTTGCACCCACATGGGAGACCCTGGACAAACTCCTGAATCCTGACTTCGGACCAGCACAGCTCTGGCTATTAGAGTGATTTGGAGAGTGAATCAGTGGATAGAAATATCTCTGTCTCTCCTTCTCTCTGTAAATCTGCCTTTGGAAAAAAAAATTTCAAATAACCTAAAAATAATTAACCTTCTCTCTGCTCCAAATTCTTTTTCAGAGATTTTGCTTCTTATGGAGCAGGATGGGGGAGGGAGGACTGAGTCAGCCACAATAGCCCCATGGGAAAAGTGAGACACTGACCTTTCCAGAGGGCACAAATCACTTATCCGTAGCCTGATCAGCCTTGAGTTGCTGACCTTGCAGTTTTAGGGCAGGAACCTGGACAGCGAATTTCAGTCCAGCTCACTCATTTGGAAAGGGCCCAGGTGGGAGTGTATGTGACTCCCAAGTGGATATTAGGGCACCCTGTGTGCCAGGTACCACGAAGAGCAAGCATTGGTTCCACTTCAGCTCATTCAGTGACCCTAGTATGTGGACATTTTTATTTCAGACAGTTGGCAGATGAGGTTGGAGACTCGGGGAGGCCAAGTGTCTTGTTTATGGTCCCAGTAGGGACAAGAAGTGAGATGGATTTCACCCCAGGCCTTCGTCTGGCCTAACTCCACTCCTCTGTGGGTGTGTCCCTCCTGCTCCACCTGGAGTCTGGGCAAGTGGTAAAGATGCACAGACAGCTCAGCTCGAAAGCCCAGACGGTTGGGTACACATGACCTCAACACTAAAGTTCCCAGGTCTTCAGACAAAGGGGCAACCCAAATCACAGGTTCCTTGAGGTTGCCTATATTTAGCAGCTTGAGATGTTTCATTTAATCCAGATTTCTATCTTTGGGCTCATTTGCTCTGGTTCTAAAAGGCATCTTCAGCCCTCTGACCACCGCAGCCCTGACATCTGATCCTAGGGGACTATGTAGGTCTTGAAATAGATTTGTTTCTTGCCCTCTTTCTTTCTCCTCTCAACCAAGAACACAGGCAAGTGGGAGCATGAGTATCTGCAGCACACACTGCAAATCTAGAAACCCAGGCAAAAGACTTATGATAACCTCTCTAACCTTCCAATAAGGTGAGCTTTTCTTCTCCAATTCAGTTGAAATCATTAATTAAGCTAATACCACCTGCAAAACACAGTGCTAGACATTGGGCACAGACCCTAAGAAGGGAAGCCATTCCTACATGAATGAAAATACAGTCAATTCACAAGCTACCAGACAGAAGATGGTGTTACTCTGGTCTCCACATTACTTGGGTGCCAGGTGCTCAGAATTTGAGGAATGGATGAATGAATGAATGGTGCCATCAAACATTTTACTAAAATCATCCTTCCAGAAAAGATTTCCTGTGCTGTCAGTGTGCTGCACCACACATGGGATTTAGCTGGATACAACAGACACCCCCTTGCCCTCATGGAGCTGACTGCAGGAGGGAGTATACTGACCACAACCCAGAGACTAGAAACACATATACTTCCATGTTGTGGTACATACAGAGAAGGAAGGGGGAATAGGAAGGAAGCCATGGTGGGGAGATGCAGTGTGGGCAAATATCACTGCCTAGCTGGGGGGTGGTCCTGCCCCAATGCTAGGACCTGGGGGAAGTGTGGCCATGGAGAGCAGAGGGGCCCATCCCCTGGTGTGCATGATGGTATTCAGGTCCCTGCTACTTTACAGTGGGAGCCCCGATACTGGTGGACTCTGGGCCTGTGGAGAGCATGTGGTAGGAACGCTGATGGCAGAAATGCACACTATGGAGATGTGCTCTCTTAGCACAAGGAAACACATCTCCTGCCGATTGCCCAGGGGAGTGTCAGATGCTTGGGTACAGTACCAGCCTCTTGGAGCGTGAGGATGGAAGGAGGCAGAGTTGGTCACATGTATTTGTTTGTTTGCTGGGTGCACCTGCTGGGCCAGGCACTATACTGTTCAGGGTAAATCAGATAGAATTTGTGTCCGCGAAGTACTCTCTGACTTTTGGGGACCCTAATCTCTAGTCAGGGTGAGTGAGACCGGCAAGGAGTTTGCTCCCTGGGACCACAGCAGAATAGTCAGGACAACCAGTGACAGCGAGGTCTCCCTCCACCTAGTTTAGGGCCCCAGAAGGTTACATACCTGTTTGCTTTCCTGATTTTTGCTTTTCTCTTTGTCTTCGGGTGATGCTATCTCTTAGCCGTTTAAGATTTTCCTGGAAAAAATTTACATTTTTGAAGTGCATACCAGAATTATACCCTCTGGGTACAGAGTTTATTCCTCACTCTGCCATTTTCAGGGTTTATCACATTGCAATAACATTTTCAAGATGCAAGTGAGGCTTGGTGCCACCAGCTCCTAAAGGAATGCAAATGTGTGTCTGAAAGGAAGACATCCTTCCATAAAAACCATCTCTCCTCCCCTGCTCCCTGCTCTATTTTCATCTTATGACCCATTGTCTCCCTCTGCCTACAGCCCATGACCAACTCAGCCTCTTACCTGTGCACAGACACTTCTCACATACCTCTGCCTCTGGGCCTGGGTTCTCATTCTATTCCCCTATTCTGATGGCTTTCCATGTCTTCCCACCTCCCTTTCTCCCTGCCCCCCAGCAAGCCTTCCCAGATTTCTGTATTCCTTAGTGCTGGGCAGGCTAATCATTTGGTGCTTGGGCTTTGCTGTCTTGTTTTACACATGGGTGTGCACGCGCACGTGTGTGAATGTGAGCATGTTTACACTTGGCCTCTTTAGAGTTACTAGAAAAGGGAGCAGTCCCTGTAGCCTTCTGCAGTCTGGTCTACTGTGGTCTCCAGAAGCAGACTCGTGAAGTCAAGAGCTGCTGCTATTAGTCAGTCAACAACAGCAGGGTTTGAGCATTCCAGGTAAAATGGCCCTGGGATAGCAACCTGAGAATATAGCTGTAGCAGAAGGTATGAGGGAGTTATAGGAGGCCAGCCTGGAAGGCCACATTGGTTTGCAAGCTGGGGAGTCTTAGCAGATGGCCAGGATGCAGCAAGGAGACATTGGAAGTCAGAAGTCTGGTGTCATTACTGCAAGGTGCTGGAGATGGCGGGAAAGGCCAGAGGTAGGCAATGGAGCTGATCCTGGGACATGGCTGAGGGATGAAAAAATGGGAGCAGATGTAACAGGAAGGAGGCCGCCAAGGGAGAAGAGCCACTGACTGGATACAAGGGAGCGTGGGTGGGAACCAAGGGGATGCCCTGGCCTAGCCCCAGTCTTGGGGGAGACAACAGTGTAGTGGGCAGGAAGGAGGAGTCGGAAGACAGAAGCAGCCTTACAGTGTGTTTGTTGCTTTAGGTCTAGGGGCAGCTCAGGACCATACACCCAGCTGGAAACTTGAGACAGGTACTAGTGCCATCTGCACAGGGAAGCAACAGAAGGGAAGCTGAGCAGTGCCCACTCCTGGAAGAAGGCAGAGAGACAGAGGAAAAGGAAGATGGGGTCCCCATACCCACCAGGCCCTGGATAGGGACAGTCAGAAAGTCCCAGGAGGCTGCTGGGGCAGAAGACAGCAGGAGCTCCTATGGACTGGGATGCTTCACAGTGCTGAAGACAAAGCCCAGTTGTCTGCTACACCCAAGAGCTCTGGGCAACTCCATGGGGAAGGAAGACGCCCCTCGGATGGAAACAGAAACACAGCTCACGTCTCTGGCATCATTCCCATGCACCAGCCACGCAAAGACTCTACTCAGCTTGCTCCACCCCACCCTTCACATCCCAGGGGTGAGGAAATGGAGGCACAGTGAGGCCAAGGTCAGCCAGTGCAAGTGGCAGAACAAGGATGTAAACTCGGGCTGCTGCCCCACCCCAGAACCTCCGCCGCTCCCAGCTCCACTGCCACGTGGCCATTCAGCAAGCAGGAAAAAGAAAATCCTTGTTTGACCAGAGCTGGTGTTTCTAAGCAGGAGCTGAGAGGGAAGAGACCCTAGACTCCTGAGCCCAACACCTTCCACCCTTCAGATCCCCCAGAGGACACAGTGGGTAACCTGGAGGCCTTTTAATGCTAAATAAATGTATTTTTCAGAAATTACTATTTATTTATGTAAGAGGCAATTTGAAAGAGAGAAAACTGTACTTCCATTCACAGTTTGACTTCTCAAATCCCTGCAATGGTTAGCATCCAGACACCCGATTGAGAACTCTCCTGTGAGTGGCAGGGACCCAATTACTCAGGTTATCACCTGCTGCCTTCCAGGGTGTGCACTGGGGGGAAACGGGAGTCAGAAGCAGAGCCGGACTGGAACCTGGGCCTTTGGTGTAGGACGTGGGTGTCTGAACCACTAGCCCAAACACACATGACAATGTTCTGTGCAAGGAGCAGCAAGGAGGTGGGAGGTGGGAGGCACAGTAAAGAGAGCACAGGCTCCAGTGTGGGAAGCAGCTGCTTTGAATTGTGCCTTCTCTAAGCCTCACATTTCCATAAAATGGGAGGAGTGACACCTCTAGCTCATGTATACTGTGGACAGGGAAAGAGCTGAGATCTAGTCGCACAGTGGTCTACCTAGCAGTTACTACTCTGGCGCTCACTTCCCCACTGGCGCCCTAATATCCCACCTTCCAAAGACCCAGCCCCCAGCTCAACACTGTGTGGGTGCAGCTGGCTCCAACAGCGGGCTGTGAGATCAGAGGCTGGGGCACACATCACGGCAAGGTGGAGGAAAAACATAAGAGTTTCAATTCCAATTCTAGTCACCAGTAAGTGGCCTCTGACATGTCTCTTAACCCCCCGGGGTTAATTTCTTCCTTTTTTAAAAAAAGACTTCTTTATTTATTTGAAGGAGTTACAAAGAGAAGCAGCAGATCTCCAGTCTACTAGTTCACTCTCTAAATGGTTACAATAGCCAGTGATGACCCAAGCCAAAGCCAGGAGACAGAAACTTTATCCATGTGTCTCACCTGGGTGCAGGGACCCAAACACCTGACCCATATTCCACTGCTTTCCTAGGCACAGTAGCAGGGAGCCATATAGGAAATAGAGCAGTTAGGACTTGAACTAGCAACCATATGGGAGGTTGGCATTGCAAGTGGTAGCTTAATTCACCATGCTGCAAGACCAGTCCAATCTCCCCCTTTTTAATAGAAAGCCAATGGACTGGGGATGTTTCCTAAGGCTGAGTCTGAGGCCTTCAGATTGTCTTCAATGGAGTTATTTATGCTCATGAAACACTTCAAGCACCTCAAATAAAGCAAGAGTCACTTCTGACATCCCAGTACTCCAATCCTAGGCTCTCCTGAGAGGTGGCCATGGGAGCCGGGGGTGGAGGTGTGGAGTTCACTCCAGATCTTTGCCTTTGTGTCAACACACATGCCTGACTGCATGTAATAAAGAAGCTGTTCTAACTCAGGCAGTCTTATAAATGTGACTTGGTTGGTTCAGAGATCAGATTTCTCGGGAGCTTTTCAAGTTCCTTCTGAGTTCTTTAATGTGAGAGTTCCTTGGGAGATTGGGTGGGCACTAACAATTAAGAGAGGGCTCTGAAAGGGGAAAAGCTGGAAAGCAGAGCAGAGGGCTGAACGCAAAGGAAGCAGCAGAGGCGAGTGTCTGCTTCTGATCTGCAGCTGCATGCATCTGGAAAAGCTCTCAGCCGACAGAAGGACACAGTCACAGGTGCTCAGTGACAGAGCTGCCAGCCTCTGCCCACTTCGAGCACAGGCTGAGATAGGAAGCAAACTCCACACAGGGTTGGTTACCTGCTGGAAACGAAAGGACTCAGATCGTTTCTTCTGGTTGAGCTGCCACTCTTTGAAGTGGAGGACGGCTTCATCCACATTCACAATACCCAGCTTCACTTGCTCCTGCAGGGTGATAAGCTGCCGCTGGCCTGGAGTTTTCATGCCAGCAAATGGGTCATATATGCTGGACTGCGGCCTGTCCCTCCACGGTCTGACAGGTGGCTCTGGAGAGGATGGCAAACACAGTTGGACACTCTCTCACTGGAGTGGGGTTAACAAGGCTGGTCACAGGCTCAGGAGGACATATCTCAAAGAAACAATTATACATGAAACCAAGAAGGGAGACTTGTAACATGGAGTCAGGACAGAGGGAAGTAACTCAAAATTTCAAAGTCTATCACACTAAAATAGAAAGGCCTTGACCCCTAAGGGATGTGCAGAATCTTCTACATACTCCAATTCTCAGATCAGATTTGCAGAGAGAAGTCTGAGAGACAGAGAGATAGATCTTTCATTCACTGGTTCACTCCGCAAATGGGCTGCAATAGCTAGAGCTAAGTTGATCCGAAGCAAGCAGTCAGGAGCTTCTTCCTGGTCTCCCATATGAACGTAGGCTTCCAGGGCTTTTTGCTGTTCTCTACTGCCTTTCCAGGCCACAGGCATGGAGCTGGATCATAAGTAGAGCATCCAGGACATGAGCCGGTGCCCATGTTGGATCCCAGTGCTTACAAGGTGAGGATTTAGCCATTGAGCCATTGCACTGGGCCCACATGCCCCAATTCTTAGTGACTAAGAAGCTTGTAGTCCAGCATTTCCCAACTTTGGCACCTCTGATATTTGGAGCTGGACAAATAGGTTCTCTGGACATAGCAGGGTAATCAGCAGTATCTACAGCCTCTGCCCAAGGATACCAGTACCTTTTCCTTCTCTAACTGTGACCATCAAAAATGCCCCCCAGATATTGCCAAATATCCTCTGAGAAAGAAGGCAATATCTGCTCAAGGTGAGCACCAATGCTGTAGGCTGAAATCCACTCCCAGAAAAGAATACATGGGAAGAGCCCAGCAGGATGCTTTTCTCGGCACTGCTGCCAGTCCTCAGCATCTCTGAGATGCATGGCCTGTGGTGACAGCACTTGAGGGGCATGGAAGGCCTGGGAAACTGGAACACCAATGGAACAGGCAGCCAGGTCCCATAGCACAGGTTGCCTGTGCTTGGGTTGTTCTGTGCCAACCTCCTTCCCACAATGGAAATGCACATCACTCTGCCTTGGCAATCCAAGGGAAGCAGGAAAGCAGCCCCCTGCCCTCTAGGCTGTGACCCTAGTTCTTGGGGGTGAGGGCTGAGACAGTTTGCAGAGATGATGGGGCCTGGGGCATGTGAGGATGTCTTGACTTTTTACTGCTGCACTAATGGAGGGCTGCTTCACTCTAAATTTTGTCAGCAGGGCCTCATTTGGCATTGTATTCCAGGAATACAGAAAGAAAGAAGAAAGATCACCTCACAGAGAGCAAGAAGCTCTCCATCATTCCACCCAGCCACCCCCTCATCTCTCTGTACCCAGTGACATATCATTCTCCTGGGTTTGTTTTTTCCAAAAGATTGTCATTAGTGGTAATGGGAAACAGGGCTAGGAGGACACATGATGTACAAGGTACTCAGTCCCCTTATTCAAGTCCCACCATCCAAGTCCCTGGGGGAGACCTTTAGATACTTACATGGAGCTCTGTCTACAAAGGAACCCTCAACATGGTCATTCTGAATGCCTCTGTACAAAGCATTCAGAAAATTAATCACAGGAACAAAACAGAGCTCTTAGCTCCTTAAACATGATTTCCTAGTCTTTAGAGGAAAAAAATGCAACATCCAACTTGTTACTCAATGGCAACACAATGTCTCTTACATTAAATCCAAGTACCAAGAAATGGATGCAGATAGGATGGTGAGTCAACAGCAGGAAAGGACTGTATCATTAGGTAAAGAAAGCATGCTGCAATGCCCGCCCTCATCCTGTTGGCATCCTTCTCAGTGTTTAGACTTTACATTACTGTGCTGGATGGTATCCATTATACCATTATAATATGTTCATGTTCCTCCTAGGACTGGTTTTTGTACTCTTCTAGGTCTAATATCAGTATAGGATTTTCAGACAGCCTCATTCTAAGGCATCCCTTGGATTTCTGTAGTGTTTCCAAATCTTGTTTATTTCACTTGAAAGGCAGAGAGAGAGAGAGATATCCTCAGAGAGAGACAACAGACAGATAGACATCTTTATTACCTGCAATGGCCATGGCTGAAGCCATGAGCTTCCACACAGGTGGTAGGGACCCAACCACTTGAGCCATCAGTGATGGCTCCCAGTGCATACATTCTCAGGAAGCTGAATTCGGTAGGGCATCCAAGACTGTTTCAAACCTAGGCACTCTGATTTGGGATGCAGGTGTCCCAAGCAGCATCTTAACCACTGGGCCAACTGAGCTCTCTAGTTCCCAATGCCAAGGAGCTGTGGCTACATTTGAGAATTACTGGAATAGAAATACCACTACCACCTAGAAGTTCAGTTCATGAAAAAGGAGGCTAAGGACAATGGCTTACCTTTTCGGATGCTCTCAGAAGAAACATAGAAATTCCCAAGCCGCTCTTGACGTTTTTCTGCAAAAACTGTGAGACAAAGAATCTAAATCATCCTTGTATAAATTTTTATACATTTGTCAAGTATTATCAAAATCTCATGAAAAAGGCCTCTAATAACTCCATATGTAAGATTATTATGTGTAGTTCTATAAACCCAAACTCTACAAAAAAGCAAACAGTAAGGTGGTATAGGTACTGCACATGAAGACAGACCAAATAAGCAAATCCTTGAGCCTAGAAAGACAAAAAAGCCAGCTGACAGGACAAGTGATTACATGACCATAAAAATCAAAAAGTGCTGGGGCTTCGGGACATGTACACAAATCCCTGAGACCCTGGAGTCACCTGCAGAAGACTTTAAAGCCTGAGAATAAAGGAAGTCCCATGCTGCATCTAACAAATGCTGCAAGACAGAGCCCCAAGTGGCCTAACAGGTGAATTGCATGCACAGCTCCAAAGGGATTTAGAGATCACCCACAAGGACCAGACTTAAAAGAGTCAGTGGAGAAAACTGGTACATGACAAGTCTGCCCTCCATGACCAGATGCCTGACAGTCACTGTTCCCTGGAGTCCTTGGGTTTAAATCCTACCTCTGCCCCTGATGAAGTGCGAAGATCTGGGAGAAGAGGTTGACCTCTTCCCACTTTTTTTCTTATCTGTGGGGTGAGGCTGACAGCATTAATTGCCCAGGGCTACCAGGCAGAGGAAGTGAGCTCACACGTGGAAAGAGCTTAGAGCACTCCAGGAGACCCAAAGGCACCCCACCCCCCGCTGCAACACTTGCCTTTAGAAATGTATGGTTCGTTGTCAGGCAGTGGATGAGCCCCAGGGGCACTGGTCTCTGGCCTGGGAACAGGGACAGGGGGCCTGCTGGACAGGTCCACGGAGAAGGCCTCATCATTATCCACTGTGTGATAAACGTCTTCCTCCTCCCCAAGAGGCTGCTGTTCTCTGTCCAAACTGGTCATTCCCATGCTATTGCCTGGAGACACAGAAAAAGATGTTTCCCACCCTGAGCAGAATGAGTGGCCACACCTCACCTACACAGTGTTGGCCTCTGGCAAAGGATGGTTTGCCATCCACTCAGCACCCCTAGCTAGACAACCAAGAAAACTCTCACATCACCCTTACTTGTCACCCCTTGATAAAGTAAAGGAAGTGAGTATTAGGTGCCATTGTCCCAGCAGCAGTGTGAGGACCCTGCTTTAGGAACAGGGCACTGCCCACCACGTCTCAGGACACTGGCACCACCCCTGGTGCTTGGCTGAGTAGTGGGAGTCCTCACCACCAGCATCCTCCTCCTCCTTCTTTTCCACCTTTGAATGGTTACAGCAAATCATTTCTCAAGCCTTACTTGCTTGCTTCAATTCCTGTGCTGTGGGCACTGCCACAGCTGCCATCTTTCTGATGTTTCTGTCACACTGTGGGGGAGCCACAGTCATTGTTCTAACTTTGTGAATGAAGGAGCTGGGGCGTTGAGGGCTTAAATAACTTGCTCCAAGGCGTTTTCTGCCAGGCTGTCCCTCAGCAGGATCAGTCAGGACAGGAGCTCGCACCCTGCTTCTGCAACCACCTATGTGGCTGCTCTACTCCCCACTCACCAAAAAGCTTCAGGACAGAAGCCAGCCCAGGAGGGCCTGCAAGCCTCGGTGTCTCTGGTGTATTCTGTTCCTTCTCCCTAGCACCACTCAGTCAGGAAATTTTGAGTATGTGCTCGACTGAGCTACGAGACTGAATAAAGCTTAGGCTTCCTTCCTGTGGGATTTGCAACACAGTGCTTCCCAAAGACATCTGCTGCTGAGGTATCCTTTCTGAGCTGTGGGGAGGCTGCCCTGGGCTGCTAATGTCCTAGCTGCAGAGGACGGACCAAGCTGTCCCAGCTCGGTAGAGGGCGCTCAGACCTGGGACTCCGATTCTCAGGGAAGTCTCCCATTAGAGGAAAAGCTTCTGTTTTTGAATAAGAGAGAGCATGAAGAAAATATGGGGAGGCTGTCCTTTGTTAACAACATGAGGTGTGGCAAGGTCACTCCTGGCTGCCTCTCAGGGGAGCCATGACTCCCTTAGCACCTGTACCCACATGCCTTGGCTTCCCTTCAGTTCTGCAACTAGCTAGAATCTTCCAGTTACAGACATGCTCCTTTGCTCCTTTGTTCAGAGCAGTTTCCCCTCCAGAGAGGGCCAGACCAACATGGTTTCCTGCCAAGGGCTCAGCTATACACTTACTTCCCCTGAGAGCCCTCATTTGTCCCCTCTGTACCTCATCCTTTGCTTCTTGGTCCTGCTACTATGTCTACTCACCCACATCTACTCACCCATATGTCAGCAGGCTGATCTCTTTTCTACCTCTCTTGCAACCTAGACTGTCAGTTGCAGGAAGGCAGTCCCCCGCCCCCCGACTCCCCACATAGTCCTATAGCCCACACACTGTGCTTCCCACATGGCAGGTGCTCAGCCCCATGTTCAGGATGAATGAAGAGTGGATTCTGGGGAAAATGAGCTCTCTGGACCAAGCCAAGATGGATACACCAGGTTTGAGCCTCCCCAGCAGCCTGCACCCTGCCTTCACCCTCTTTTCCCAGCACTTTTCTGATCTGGGCTGGGAAGTTTATTGTGGACCCTCAGGCAGCATGAGGTTTCCAGTTAACTGAAAAGGGAACTAAGTCAAGAGCAGAGATGGTGTTCTCTATCATGATGCAACACAGCCTCAACCTAGCACTACTTGGGCAGTTCTTCTCATTCACCAGAAAGTCTCCTAAGGACACAGAAAGAATTCAATAATATTGGTCAAATAACAATAGACATGTACATTTTAAAAGAGATCTTTCTGGAAGCAACTGGTTTACCCAAATGAGTGGCTCCAGTGATGTCAACTTCTGACCTCTCTGTCACAGGCTGCCAGCAGGGACTTGGGCAGGGGACAGGGGAGGCAGAGGGCCTGCAACCTTATGCTGTGGACACAGCACCCAGGCCTTGAGAGAACAAATCTCCCATGGGGTCTGGCAGTGGCTTGTTTATTTCTTTCCCTCTTTTTGCTGGCCTGCTCTCAGCCCCAACTTTACCTTCTAAGAACTTGCGGATCATAGAATCCTTAGTGGTCTGAGAGAGACGCTCTCCAGGGATTGAGTTAGAGGTACTGGCTTGAAGCATTTCCACATCTAGAAGAAAAAGGACAATCAGGTTGATATGCTGTATTTGCACACAAGCAAGGGGATTGTGCAGAGGAGGATTTATAAGGTGCAGTGAGTTTTAAAAGGCTTTTTAAAAGATAAAGTACTTGGCCATTCTCCCATCCTTGCAAAGACAAGCAAAATTCCATTTATTGGCATTTCCCAAGACAAGCAAAATTCCATTTATTGGCATTTCCAGTGCAATTTGTTAGAGTGTGGTTTTATGGACCACATTCTCTGGTCCATCAGAGATAGGAAATTGGGAAGATGACCCATTCTATAGGCATGAGTCCTGCCGGGAGTAGGACACTCCTCTACCAACCGAGACCCTATCCCCCTCCCCTCTGTTACCCTGCCCTCCATCCCCAGCTGACCCTTAAACTCTTCACTTTGAAATTCTTCAATTAGTCCACACTTAAGTGCAGAGGTGAATACCCTCAAGAAAAAGACTTCCCTGGGTCAAACAGCCATACAGAGGAACGGAGGAACAGACTCCACAGGCCTCTCCTCAGGCTCTGGCCTCTTAGCGCTGACCCTGCAGAAAACCACAGCTACCTTGGTGTCTCTGAGAACCCTGGCCAGTGCAGAGCACTCAGAGCAGCTTTAGCCACCAAGAGTCAGGACCAGCATCGTGCAGCAGCAGGTCAAGCTGCAGCTTGGGGTGCCAACATCCTACATGGGAGTTCAGTGGCATCCTAGCTACCCTGCTTCCAATCTAGCTTCCTGCTAACGCAGCTGGGGAGGCAGCAGAATACAAAACAAAGGTTTGGGCTCCTGCCTCTCACATGGGACTCCAGAACTGTGTTACAGATTATTGGCTTTGGTCGGTCCAAGGAACAACTGTCTCTCTGTCTAACCCTCTATCTGGTTCCCTGTGTCTTCCCTCACTCTTCTCCCTGTCACTCTGTCTTTCAATTCAAGTAAGTAAAAACTTCTTTAAAAACTCCAACAATGACCTAATCCCCCAGTAACACAGCATAAACTTCACACACGCAAGAGTAAAATCCACTGGTAGAGTAGAAAAGGATCACAACTAGGCCTAGTTATTCTCACTACCAAAGTTATGTCTGAGAGAACTGATTTCCATGGCTAGAAGTAGGTCCAAAAAAAGTAGGATCTACAAAATGAATCTGGAAACTAAAACATCAGCAAAAAATAACAGCAGCAAGAGCCACTCTGGTCAGACCTGACACATAAAATACATATGGTTGCAGATGTTGACCTTGGAACTCTAATGCCCACATTACTGTGCTGAATTTTCTTGTGGGTTAAAGAAGAATTGAAACAAGAAAGAACACTAGTAATAAGATGCTATGACTCCTCGATGTGATGCTCTGATAGCCACACATTCTTTCTAAGGTATTCTTTCCAAGCATTCATAAACTCAGTCCACTCACAGAAATGTCAGACAGACTCACTGAGGGGTGTTCTACAAAACAACTGACTAGTACTCTGCCCAAGTGCCCAGACAAGGAAGTCTGGGGAAACTATCACAGACTGAGGAGACAGAGCAGAAACAATTAAATGTACTGTCTGATCCTAGACAGGGTCGCAGGACAGGAAAAGAACACTAGTAGGAAAATGAGTACAATCTGAACAAGGCATGCAGTGGTAAAAAGGCATGGTGCCAAAGCCATATCCTCACTGGAGTCACCAAACAAGGGCTATGCAAGTTACTAATGCATGGAGCCTGGTGATAGGTAAGGGAAGACCTTTAGAGTTTCTACAACTTTCTTCTCAGTTCAAAGGTAGTCCAAAATAAAAAGTTTTTTTTTTTAAAATAAAGGGGAGGAGAGGACATTGTGGTATAATAACAGGTAAAGTAGCCACCCATCAGCCTTCTAAGATGGAACTGAATGCCCAGACTTAAAGACACCCATGGCCATGCCACACACTGGTCCTCTCAGAAGGATGCAGGATATGGGAAGCAGCATGATGCCAACAGCATCCTTCAACCAGGGCAGTTCTAGAATCAGAGCAGCAGCCTAGGTGCAATGAGAAGTGCACAGGGCAGGTCAGTACAGGGGTCACCCCAGTATAATGCCTCCTGTTCCCCAGCACTCTGCATAGCAGGTCCAGAGCCGCTGCTTCCCAGTCCCCATTGGAGGCAAAGCAGAGGTACCAACTGCCAGGAAGCCCAAAGCCATGGGCCTTTTCTGGTACCTAGAATTCATGCATTGCCCCTCCCAGGCTCAGATATAATTCAACCAATCAGGGATCACCTTTATTCTTGGCAATGTTGCCTAGAAATACAGTTGACATTTGGCTCTTATCAGGTTACCAAGGTAACAGCGAGGCAGTCAATCAAAGGTCAAATATTTATGCAGAAAGGGAAATGATAGCTTTCTATTAACTCTTTGCCCACATGGATTTTGAGTGAAGTTGTGTAAATCCTCTCGCATTCTCATTCTCCTGTGTGTAAAGTCTTGGTGAGCACAGCACGGGTTTGCTGTGAGAACTAGAGGAGAGGCTTGGGGGAAGGTGGGTAGCACAAGAGTTAGTAAAGCCACTGTGTCCCAGGTCACAGTCAAGTCCTCTGCTCTGATCCTACCTGCTGATGTGTGCAAACTGGGATGCAGCAGGTGATTACTTGAGGACTCAGCTCCTTGCCACTCATGGGAGATGAGAACTGAGCTTCAGGCTTTAGCCTGGCCCAGCCTTGGCTGATACGTGTATTTTAGGAGTAAACAGATGGAAGATATTCTGTTTCTCTCTTGGGTACGCACATGCTCTCTCTTTCAAATATACTTAAAATAAATAATTTGCAAAAATGGAAGAAGCTTGCCAAGTAATTAACACAGTGCCTACCACACTGGAAGTTCTAAAGGAATGTTAGCTGATGCTATTGCTATTATTATTAATATTATTTTTTATTATTAAATTCTATACCAAGCATATATTCTAAGCAAAGACTCATTCAAAACAAAAGGCTCAATTTACATGCATTCTAACCAGTCAGCTTCATGTTTGAACCCAATCCTTCAAAGTATTGGACGTCTGTCTATTCACGCTAACATCTGAACAGCCCCGACAGTTGTAGCTATTTGGAAGATGAATCAGCACATGGAAGATAGTCTTTTTCTTCTCTTTCTCTCTCTCACTGGCTTTCAAAGAAAGAAAATAAATCTTTCAAAAAAGTGAAATAGCTTTCACTGGGTCAGAATCAAGCTTTTCCATGGCTGTATTCCTTTCAAGAAACTCCAGGGGAGGCCTACCTTACCTCTTTCCTGTCTCCAGAGGCCACCTTCATTCCACATACTGGGACCTAGGTCTCAACCCTCAAGGTTAGCAGTGCATGGTGGGCATCTGGACTCACTGTGGAGATGCCAGCATTGCATACGAGGGTGGCTGGGTTCAGTACCTGCCTCTGCCTCCTGACCTAAGCTGCCTCCCAGTGCAGAATCTGTGAGACCCACCCTGACAAGAGATGGCTGAGCAACCAGACTCACCAGAGATCTGGACTGGGTTCCTGGCAACTTGCTTTAACCTCAGCCCATCCCCAGCTGTTGCAGGTATTTGGGGATTGACCCAGGGGATTGGAGAGCTCTCTCTCTCTCTGCTTGTCTCTCAATTAAGCAATTGATTTTCTATAAAAGGCCAGCAGTGTTAAGCAGGCAGCTTGGCTGAATTAGCCATGTTCACAAGGCCATCTCACTGGTCTGTGTTCTGTGTCCCTCTCCCATTTTCAGGGATCCTTGTGACCACACTGTGCTTACCTGGGTCATTCAGGAGTCTCCTCCTGAGGCCAGCTTCCTGGCAGCACTCATGCCAGCTGTGACTTTAATTCCCCTTGGCCCTGGAGCTTAGTGCATTCACAGACCGTGCTTCCTACACATGGACTCGTACATCAGGCACCATCAGCCTATTGTGAATGACCCCCCGCCCCATGTTGTGCTGCCCAAGGGTGCAGTGGATAGGACTGGGGGCACAGGCAAATGACTTCAACACCTTCACACACATACTGGGCAGCTCAGTCCTAAGGCAGGCCAGTGTCTATTGACACTCACAACCATTGCTGCTCTCAGCTCTTTAAAGACCTAGTTGAGCATCTACAGTGATTAGGACTGTGTAAGGCAATAAGCCATGCTTTCCATCAAGGCCAGGAGCAAGTAACTACAGAAACATGGGAATGTGCAGATGTGTGACACACAAGCTGTGCAAGGTTGCAGCTGGGCTAGGGAGTTACCTTACTAACTTAAGAACACTCACTCTGGCATGTTTTCAGGCAATTCTGTGTCCCCCAAGCCAGGGCTCGGGTTTCTGCTAGAACACATGGCAGCAAGAAGTCAAGAAGAGCAGAGTGTGTTTCTTAGCCACTGAAGCTGCACGGTCTTTGGTGACAGGACCACATGCCCCACATACAGCTGCACTACTCCTGGGGCATCTCTCAGCTCCTCCTGCCTAAGTCTTCCTAAAACACATGGCAGGAGCATGACGGAGCCTCAATAGCCTCAGGAAGTCTTCTGGGAAAAAAGGTGTAGATGGAGAAGGCAGTGTGTTTCAGAAGCAAGCCAGCAACTTACAGTAATTGGTGCTTCTAAATACCCCTTTAGTTGGTCCCAGACTGGTAGGGCTGGGTGATGAGGTCCTGTTCCCACCTGTGCCCCTGCTTGCGGGGAAGACAGCTCACAGAGGGGGTCTGTAAGCAGAGAGGTCTGGTAAGAAAAACACTTGGCTGCTGGAGCTGATCTGTTACAAAGACAACAGTTGTTGTCAAGGGGGTTGCTAAGGGAGGCAGGCTAGATAGCCCAGGTTAAGGCAGCTCTGCACTATGTGTGAACTTGAGCTGCAGAAGCAGAAGGGAGATCAGAGCAAGTTCAACCCAGGGTAAGGTGAAGCACAACAGCCATCTGGGTTTGATCAAGGAGCTGCCTGTGAGCTCCCAGTTTCTCATGGGGGAATGCTGTACCCTTCTTTGGCTACCCTACCTTTATGGAAACAGAGGAGACTCAGCCACAGTACAGCAAAGCTCCCACCCACAAAGGGGATGGCCTCCCAGGCCAGCTCCCTGGGCCTTGGTACTCAGAGTCTCTGGGATGTGACCAACATGAAATTATCACCTATGTCCAAGGACCGTGGGGACCACTGTCTCCTCCCCTAAAGGCAAGGATGAGACAAACATAATGGCATGAGAAAAAGACAAGAGAGTCAGAAGCCCTCAGCGTTGCCTTGATTCTGTTTGGGGTTTGCATAAACCAACTCTTTATAAATACTTTCATTTCTTATAAAGTGTCTAAACTGATGGTTCAAGTCTGTGGAATCTGGAATAAAAATGTTCTCAAGAGAATTGGGGGCAAAATCAAAGGCCTGATAACAAAGATGCATAGTTACCACCTGGTGGCAGCAGACCTAAACTAAAGACTAGGTATGTGCTGTGTGGGGGTGGGCACACCCACACGTTCCAGAGGACTGCAGAGGATCACTAAACCACAGGGCCAGAGCCCAGCAGCCCTCCCACCCACCTCCATTCCACACTGGGTACTTCCCTTCGAGCCCTTCTGCTTGGAAGTAATTTTAGATCAATTCCCGGTGGAGAAAGGGATCTTTAACTCAACTCAGAAAGAAGTAGATCTCCTCCTAAAAGAGTTAGATAGTCTCCAAGGCAGTGATAGGAAGCTGGCTTAAAGCCTGGCACCCCATCCTGACTGCCCTGGGGTGAGGGAATGAATGAATGAGTAAATGTACAAAGTCTAATATCCTTCATACCTTTACTTTCAGTATCTCGGACTACCATCACATATGGTAACAAAGGCATGGCCCCAATATATCCGGCTACTCAGACATTTAGAAACAGCTCCTGGGGCTAAGCATTTGGCCTAGTGGGGAAGACACCTGTGGCCCCTAACAGGATGTCCAGGCTTGATTCTGGCTCAGATTTCAGGTTCCAACTTCCTGCTAAAACAATTTATTGAAGGCAGTAGGTGATGGCTTAAATAGTTGGGTCCCTGACACCCACAAAGGAGAGACAGACTGAGTTCCTGCTCTGATTCTGACGCTGGCCCAGTCCCAGCCTTTGCAGGCATTTGGAGAGTGAACCAGCAGGTGAGGAATGATGGCACTGAGGTCTTGGATGTGGTAGGGATGTCAAGGCCTGGAGCATCCTGCAGGATAACAGCTGTTAAAGCACTCTGTTGACACTCAGAGGCCAGTGAAGTGGAGGAGTCTCTTCTTCCACAGTCCTCAACCAGGACACAGTCAGGAAAGAGGCAGTCTCTGACTTCCTACATGGGGACTGAGGGTGTCCAGATGGAAATTTGTTTTGTGTGCCACAGTGGAAGGGGCTGCGTCTCAGTTCTGCTTGGATCCCCAACACCCAGGAGCTATGGACAGAGGCATAGATATGCAAAGATAGGGGGCGCCAGAGGCTCTTTGGTCATAGACATCTGGTGAGGCAGAAAGGGGCAGCAGTTTATAAAGGTTGTACACTTTGTCTAGAGAAACTAGGCTAACATTTGTGGTGCTGGATGGAGAATTTCTGGCATGATACAAAGAGCATGGCTATTGAGGTCAGCTTTACGATGCAATAATAAGTCTCTGCTTGAGAAACCAGCATCCTATGTTGGAGGGCCAGTTTGAGTCCTGGCTGTTCTACCTTCCAGTCAGCTCCTTGCTACTGCACCTGAGAAGGGAGCAGAAAATGGCCCAAGTGTTTGGATTTTGTCACCCATGTGGGAGACTCAGGTGGAGTTCTTGGCTTCAGCCTGACCCAGGCCAGGTCCAGCCATTGCAGTTATTTGGGGATTGGGAGAGTGAATCAACAGATGGAAGCTCGCTCTCTCTCTTCCTAATGTCCTTCTTACCTCTATTTGACTCTCTCATTCTGCTTTTTGAATAAATCAATGTCTTTAAGGATGTATATATATGACATACACACACTCTGGTACTGGGAAGCAGCAGAAGATGGGTAAAGTATTTGTGCCTCTGCCACTGATATGGAAGACCTAGACTGGGTTCCAGCCTCCCTGGCTTTGACCTAGTCATTGTGGCCATTTGGGGAATCAATCAGTGGCTGGAAGATCTCCCTCTTACTCTGTCTCCTCTTTTCTCTGTGATCCTGCCTTTCAAATAAGTAAATAAATTATTTGAAAACATAAAAGGTCTAGATTCAAATTTGGGCTCCTTGCTGACACTGGGACAGTTGCTTAACTTTGCCTCAGTTCTCTCAGGTAAAGTACAGGTACTAAAAAGCAACCTGAGGGGTCACTTTAGGATTGGACAGGATCAAGGCTGCAAATGGTGTGGATTGCCTTTTTCCTGGCCAGGGACCGCTCAATTAGCCCCCATAGGCCTCCCAGGAAGGTGCAGAAAGGGAGCTTCCACCACTTTGACTTAACAGCAGCCACTCTGACTGACAAACATTCAACAACCACTGGACCACATCTGGCAGGCATGGGGGGCAAATGCAGAAGGCACTGCTGGTGTCAGAGGTTCCTCTAGGCCCTTATCAGGCCCTGCTCCAGTTTTTCTTAGAAAATCAGATTTATAGAGAGAAGGGGAGACAGAAAGACCTCTCATCTGCTGTTTTACTCCCCAAATGACTGCAACCGCCAGAGCTGAGCTAATATGAAGCCAGGAGCCAGGAGTCTCCTCCAGGTCTCCCACACAGGTGCAGGATCCCAATGCTTTGGGCCATCCTCTACTGCTTTCCCAGGCCACAAGCATGGAGCTAGATGGGAAGTGGAGCAGATGGGACACAAATCAGTGCCCACATGGGTTCCCATTGCATGCAAGGTGAGGATTTAGCCACTCTGCTATTGCACCGTCCCCATCCCCTTGCTTTTCTATAAGTCAATGAACAGGGATATCGGACCTCCTGCCATCAGGTCACAGCCCCACAATAGTACTCTTTCTGGGCTGAAAAGTGCAATATTTAGTTCAGCCCATCCCAGAAAGTCCTCCATCCGGGAAGCTGATGGGTTTTTGCCAGTCTCTCTTGAATCTGTTAGACCCAGAGGCCAAGAAGGCTATACCCTGGGCAGTGCCTGAGAGTGCTTACCTTTTGGTAGCAAATAATGGTAGCACATTAAAGCACTCCTTGGAGAGGCCCTGTGTGCTCCTACTTCAACATCAGGTATGCTGAAAGCTAATGTCATATAGACCTGGGCTCTCAAAGGTGGCTCTCTGAACACCTGTGAGAATATTTACTGTGGTCACTGTGATGGCGGGACACCACAGCATGTAATAGAATGAGGAAGGATGCTAGACATCCTGTGATGTGGGGGACAGTCCCACACAATAAAGTGTTTTGTATCTCTCACAAGTTTTTTAAAATTGTTTGTTAGCTGCCTAGGTTGCCTTATACTTTGTTGGTGGATGTTCTGGACCTGGATAATGCCAAAATTCATTAATAGTTGGTGGGCATTCTGGATCTGGGTAATGCCAAATTTATGTTAACTACACCAGTGTCCAGCATAGTTGCCTATTCTATTTGTTTTAAACATGTGAGGAAAGAGGGCAACATCAGGCCAGGACATGCCACCCTGGCCCCGAGGCTGGGGGGAGAGGGGTGGCGGTGCTGCAGATTACCCAGGGGAAGGGATGCTGGGGATGTGTTGGAGTAGGAGTGGTTCAAAGTATGTTTGACAGGGCAGGAATCGCTTTAGGGGTCTTTCACGCTAAAGAATTGGATCTGGGGGCAAATTCTGTATGGAACTTGCGGGCTTGCCTCTTTGGGGCCGCAGGACCTGTTAGTTGTGTGGAAAGCTGAGGGCTGTGATGGGCTGAGTCAAGCTGGACTACAGAACCCATCAGACACTCATGGGAACCAGAGCTGAGAGACGCTAGGCCAGGCTGTAGCACCCTCTGGCACATGCAGAGGCCAGGACTGAGAGTAAACCATGTCAAGCAGGGTTGTGGCACCTGCCAACATGCATGAGATCTAGGGCTGGGAGTGGGCCTGGTAGAGGAACTTGGGGAACTCCCCTGTTAGGCTGAACATTCTGCTGGGGAGCACAACTGCTAGGGCAGGGGTGGACCAGGCCAGGCAAGGCTACAGCATTGTTCAGCATTTGTGTGGGTGAGGTCTGGGGGCAGGTTGGCCTGGGCTGGGACAGGCCACAGCACCTACTGGCACGCATGACAGGCAGGTCAGCATGTGGCCATGCCTAGCTGGGCTAGGCTGCTACACTCATCAGCTAGAGGTGGGCCATGCAAAGCTGGGTTGAGGCACCTGCCAGCATGCACAAGATCCAGGGCTAGGAACAGGTCTAGTTAGGGGAACTTTAGGGACTCCCCATGCTAAAATGCAGCTCCAATTGGTGAATGCAAGAGCCAGGGCTAGGGATAGGCCAGGCTGGTCAAGGCAGCAGTAACCTTTTGCAAATGTGTGGGGTGGGTCAGACTTAGCTCAGCTCCAGCACCCATGGGTATGCATGAGAGCCAGACGGGATACAGGACAGACTGGGCTAAGCCCACAGTACATGCTTGCACACACAAAAACTGGGGCTGGGAGTGGGCCTGGTGGGAGTTATTAGGAGTTGCTCTAACTAGACCATGGCACCCACTAGTGTGCATGAAGAAAGGACCTGTGGTGGGCTGGCCTGGGTTAGGCCATAGCATCCATCAGTTCACATAAGAGGTAGGGCTGGGGGCAGAATTGACCAGGCAGCTGCATCTGCCAGTATGTGCATTGGTTGGTCCAGGTGACAGACCAAGCCTGACCCTGCACTGGCTGGTACTTTTGAGAGTCAAGTCAGGTTACTTTAGGTGAGGTTTTCTGGGGGATTCACCAATTAGATAGCTGGACTCAAACACCAGGCATAGGGAAAATCACAAGATACATGGTTTGATCTTGGAGTACATGTATCTGGACTGGGCCTCTTCAGTTGCTGATGCCTGTGCAGTGGACAGTATGGCCAGATGTACGCAGGAGATATGACAGCCAGCTCATCTAGAGCAGTAGAGGATGGCAAGTGCCTCATCAGAAGATGGAAAGCAGAACAGGTTGGAACTTTCCTGGACAAGCTTTACAACATGTTCCAGGGCCTGTGGATACACTAAGGTGGATTTGGTAAGCCATTATCCTTGGAAAGATTTTCTTAACTGTGGTTTAGCAAAGCCAACAAATTCTCAGAACTATCAAGTAATACCCTTGGAACACTCTTCCCAACATCGGGGTCTCTAAGGTGTCATCAAATAACTCTCCCCCAATCCTGGTTGCTAATGCAGTTTTGCAGCAAGGAGTAGCCCTCCCCCAACTCCTCCCCTGCAAATACAGGAGGGAAACATTGAAACATTTATCCTACCTACCTTGCTCTATACCTCAACCTCCTCACCCTAATCAGAGACCATGGGTGTGTATCCCTCTCAATTATGCAAACAACATTACAATGAAATAAAAATTTATTTTGAAATATTTGTTTATTTGAAAGGCAGATCAGCAGGGAGGGAGAGGGAAAAATTAAGATGAGAGAAAGACAGAAAAAAGAAAGATCTTTCCATTGGTTTATTTCCCAAATAGCCCTTACAGCCAGGAGTATGTTGGGTTGGCCTGAAGCTAGGAGCCAGGAATTCTATCTGGGTCTCTCACATGGATGGCAGGGACCCAAGTACTTGGGTCATCTTCCGCTGCCTTCCCAGGGGCATTCACAGGGAATACATATGCAGTAACTGGAGTGGAACCTGCAGCTCAGTATCCCATCCTCCACTTCTGACCAGATCCCTGTGAATGATTGACAGTCATAAAGTCTTTTACCAACTCAGTTATACATACTTGAAACAAGACAGTTTCAAGTTTTGTAAAAATGCATTATGTTGGGTCTGGCATGATGGTTCAATGGTTAAATCCTCATCTTGCAAGTGCCAAGATCCCATATGCATGCTGGTTCACAAACTGGCTGCTCCATTTCCCATCCAGCAGCTCCCTGCTTGTGGCCTGGGAAAACAGTAGTGGATGGCCCAAACCTTTGGGACCCTGTACCCGTGTGGGAGACCTGGAAAAGGCTCCTGGTGGTTGCAGGCATTTGTGGGGTGAAGATCTTCCCCTTTGTCTCTCCTCTCTGCAAATCTGATCTGCCTTTCCAATAAAAATGGATATATCTTTTAAAAATACATTATGTCTGCAATTAGAAAGCAATTAAGATAACCACAAATGGGCAAAATTTGTTAAGCAATTTACAAAAAAAAACCCATTATGCTCCGATGAATCATATTTTGGAAATCAGTTAACCTTGTATTAATAAAACCAGATTCCTTTCCTGCCTAAATCAAGCCTACTTATAATTTTCTGAGGCTAGCATCTACAGTGCTTCATCATAAAATGCAACTTTTTATTCATACACTGAATTTTTCAAGAACTTAATTATGAGGAAAGTGGAGAGGAATCTGGATGGAGTTGTTCACTGCTGGGAAACCCAGGTACCAAGGCCAACACTGCCCTTGGCATGGGAGCCCCCGAAATGAGCAATGTATAAGTAAGCCTATGTCATAGGCTGTGACACTGACAGTGATTCTGAATAACGGTGTCAGTGTTGCACTATTTCATGATGTGTTCACATGACACAAACCTGCGCATGTCTTCTGCCTTTATGTCTCTTGTATGTGAGTATGGTAACTTGGACAGTACATATGCATATGGTTTCCAATGATTTCACATGGAGATCAGTCACATTATATATCAATCTTATGTCAGGAAGGGTAAAGGGTCTGCCCTTTGGAGGTTGGGTCTGGTTGAATGTGTCCCCATAGGGGTTCACGAGCTGGGAGTCTACCCCACCAATGTGCAGGCAGTGGGACCTTTAAGAGGCTGGGCCTCATAGGAGGTAACTGGATCATGAGGGCAGTGCCTGTGAAAGGAATTTTAAGTTAGTCCTCCCATAGTGGGTGGTTTTAAAATGAGGCCGTACAATGCCCTTGGCCCATTCTGCATGTGTCTAGTTCTTCTATTTCTCCACCATATTGTGAAATACCCAGGGGGGCCCTCCCCAGGAGGCAGGCACCACCCTCTTGCACTGCCAGAACTGTGAACTACATAAACCTCTTTTCTTTATAAAATACCCAGCCTCGGTCATCTTGTTGCAGTGACACCAAGCAGGCTAACACTGGGGTAGTAGGAAAGATTTGTTCAGAAGCCAAAACCTGCCCACTGGACTGACAGCCATGGACTGAGCTTTGTGGACAGTGAGGCAAAGGCCTTCATCATGTCTGGCTTAAACATCTGCCGCAGTCACCACAGGGGAAGTCTGCAGGAGGACTCTGTGTGTCACAGCACCCACAGCTGCAGGCCTAACACTGTAAAACAGGATCTTCCTCCCTTGGGGTAGGGCAGGGGGAAGCAGGGACTTCCCCCCAACAGCCCAGAATGAAGAAAGCTGTTTCTCGGCAGGAGGGTGGAAGCCAAGCGAGCAGGGCTGGGCCACTTACACAGGTCCTCGGTGGCGGCGGGGGCAAAGGCAGCCATGGACTCGTACAGGTCCTCGTCACAGCCAGGGTTGAGTGAACACTTCATGAGCAGGTCTGTGGACAGGTGGGCCATGGACTCGTACACAGCATCTGCCTCCTCCCCCTGCATCAGCTCTTCCTTGATGTGAGTTTTCAGCATGTCCACAGTTTCCTGCAAAAGACAACGGGATGTCCAAGCACACTGAGGTGGCCTGGCTCACCAGTGCAGTCAGGACTTTCTGGTGGGCAGTTATAAGGTGCTTGCAGGTCAGGTTGGCGAGTATCACACATCTCAGCAACTCCCCCTGCCTGCAGGCTCCAGAAGGCCAGGCCTCACACCCTGGTGTTCATTGTTTAAAACTTTGCATCTTACCCTCAGTATTGAGCACACACAGAGCATGCCAGAGCTTGCTGTAATGGATGTTCAGGGAGTACAGGTCGCAATCCAGACACTCACCTATGAGCACTTTCCCTGACTCGGGCATGATTCCAGGTACAGGCCTCTGTATTATCTCACCCTTGCCACGGATGCTGGAGGAAGGCCCTGTCTCCCTGGCTTACAAATGGGAAAAACAGAGCTTGAAAACCTCCAGAGCTTCACCTAAGGGCTTGCAGTCCCAGCTCTGATCTTTCTCCTGTATTCCAGTGGTTTCTCATGAAGGAGGAACTGCTTCATGAGACAGACAAGGACTCCGAACATGGCTGCTGCAGTGCTGGTACGGTGTGTGACTGCGGGCCTCAGTCCTTTGCCATCTGTCTCCTAACTGTCTGGTACAAGGCAGGGCCTATCCCTCAATCTTCTGCCCAGGAGCAGAGATGATCTTGGATGAAGTGCTGTGAAGTCACAGCAGTGACCACTGTCCTTTCTCTAGGATGTGTGAGGCAAGGTTCACTGAAGCCCCTGTTGCCTGATAAGACATTGTGCTTTTCACAATCCTTATCTCAGTGCCACCCACAACAATCCCCCTCTTCATCACTACCACTCTGGGAGGGCTCATCTTCTCAGTGACACTCTTGTTGGTTTTCTGGTGTGCCCCAAGGGGACTAGAAGACAACTAGGAAGTGTAAGTGACTCAAACTATGGCATTTGGGTTTGATATGGTGGAAAAGGAGAATGGGACAGTTCGTGGGGGCCATAGTAGCCCCTGGGCACAGCCTTTGGGTAGCAGTGTTGAAGATGCTTCGGTGGTTCAAGCACGGGAGCAATTAACCAAATGATCCATTGTGCTAGACCACAATTGTATTTTATATATTTGTGATTTCAATGTACTCTAATGTAAATGATAAAAAGCCAAGAACTCAAATACTCTAAGACTATGAGCACCTTTAGCCCCAGTGACATAAATAAATGATGCTCAGAACAAGGACTAATGCTACTCAATTCATTCAAAACACATACCTCCAAGCATTGGGACATCCCCTTTGCATGCCTCAGTGCTGTTGAGCACTCAGCAGAGAGCTAAGTTTCTGGGGTGCTACAAGTCAGGCTCAGTCCTCTCTGGAGGTAGAGAGCAAAGGCTGGCTGTACTTATTGCTCCACTGGGAGGCTGAGCTATTCTTATTGTCCCCTCCTCCACCTCCCCGCTTAAGTCCATGGAGGAGAAAATCCTGCAGTAGCTGCCTCCAGTGATGGAGGCAATCCTGGAGCATGGAGTGAAAGGGAGGCATGGGATAAGATCAGTAAAGAATAACATGGGAATTAATGATCCAGGAGCAGTGGGGTCCCCCAGAAAGCAGGTTGTACCTTCTACCTCAGGGCCAGACTCACAGAAAGAAGAGTCAGGAGAGAGAGAAACTGATGGCAGGAAACAGATCTCCCTAAGGCTGCCTCAGGGACAGAATTCCCGTATGGGCCTGAAGCTGGCTGAGGTAGGTGGGTGCCTACTGCCAAGGATCCTTGGAAGAAGGCAGCAGGTGGGTGGCATGGAAGAGGGATCAGCATCAGCATGCAGCAGCTCCATTCTGTGACTCTGAATCCTTTGATGGTAGGCCTCAGTACTTGACATACATCATTTCCTCTTATCCTCAGGACAGCTCGATGAATAGAACTACTACTATCCTCCTTCTGTGTGTGAGAAAACTGAGAAAACTCATGGCCTGCCCAAAGTCACCTGGCCACCAACTGGTACAGGAATTTACACTCAGGCCTATGTGCATGCAGGGCTCTTGACTGGATCTGAAACACTGCCCATGTTGGCAGAGGCACAGAGAATAAGGTACAGGTGAATTCTGTCCCTGTCTTTGGTGGGCCTGGAACCACGTGGTGCAGCCCCAGTCCCGCAGCCTTCCTGTTTGACCTTACCACATACTCATCGATGAACTGCCGCAGGTCTCTGAAACCATGTTTCTCAGCGATGGTGTTGGGGTAGTGGCCGTGCTTGTTGGCCACACTGTATGCCTGCAGGGCTCCTGGGCAGGTGAGTAGCAAGGCTGTGAGGTTCTTCAATCCATATTTGGCAGCAAAATGCAGCAAGGTGGGCAGCTCTTCCTCCCTCTGGTCTAAAAGGTTGGCAAGGAAAACTTCACTGAGACACTAAGGCAGGTACAGAACACCATTAGTCAATGGAGAGGAAGCTCAAACATCTGGCAGCTTCCTTTGGGATACCCCTGATGGTCATGACAGAGTGATAGTTTAATTAACTGGCAGATCTAAAGATCAACATCTTACTTCTTTCTCCAAAAGGCCTGGGAGATCCCGAAGAACAGGAGTAGTTCAAAATGTGCTTACATATTAGCCACAAAGCACAGCAGAAACTGCATTTCGACTTTTCTCTGCAGAATCCAAAATGCTGTACAACTACTGTGCTGAACAACAACAAAAAGCCCATTCATAAGTATACCAAATAATCTTGGGTACACAGCTTGGCCTGTATGTAGTCCAGACTGGAAAATACTTATTTTAGTATTGTTTTAGTCTAGAAAATATTTCCATAGGATCACAAAGGGAAATAGCAGAATTATTAAAATGTTTCTCAGTGAGGTTCTTGTTTGGGAGAGATTTGGTATGTTGGTGTTAATGCAAAGGAGCCTCACTCTCATGGATTCTTCTGAGGGCTCTTAGATCCTCACACCCCACCTACTAATACCTGAACACATTAAGTTCAGAAAGAAAAATAGACCAGTTTGGACTGTGGAGTTGATTTTTAAGTTTAACGTGTGTGTGTGTGTGTGTGTGTGTGTGTGTGTGATATATGTGACAAACCCAGCTCCTAATTGACCAGGATGTGATGTTTGAGAAGAAGGGTTTGAACATGTTCCCAGGATCCCAACTCTCTCAAGCCCAATATATAAGACTGGAGAGTAGTAGCATCTACTGGAGGTGATGCAAGATCGTTTTGCAGTAGGAAAATGGGTAAAAGCAACAAAGAAGAGAATGCGTCCAGGAAAAGACCAAAAGGAAGTACAAGTTCATGCCTTTGCTTCTTATGGAACAGCAGGACAACAGCAGGCAGACAGGCAGAAGGGCGCCAGGGACCCAAGTCCCCTGTAAGCAATCCAACTACAACCTGAGCGAAGAGTGACGTCTGTGCACATACCATAATAGGGCCAGTCTAGAGCACAGAGTGCATGTCATGGGTATGCAAGAGGCTGCCCTTCCCTCCCCAAAGAAGCATTGAGTTAGCACCTAAAATAAGTCATCCACCCAGGAACAACTCAGCCCTTGCTGAGTGACAGATCAGCAAAGATGGACAGACACCCAGTGTGCTGGGGTGCCCACAGCAGCTGGAGAGAACACAGCAGGCACCTGGAACTGGCTTCCTAGCAGAGGTGCTCCTAAGCTGCTGTGGGACGTGAGGTTAGACAGGTGAGCCCAACCCAAATGGAGAGGAAGACACTATCTTTCCAGGAGTCAAAATAGCACAAGACAGGTCAAAGTTCACACCTGCCTTGGAGCACAGACATCAGAGAGATGGAGTAGGAGGGCAGACAGGCAGCAAGGCCCTTGGGAAAGGCTAAGTTGTTTACAGTTTATCTAAAAGGCAAGTGGGAACTGCACTTATTTTCAGAAGCGGATGGAGTATAATATAGTCACGTGCCCAAAACAACGGTTTGACCAGCGAACAGCAGCATATACAATTGTGATCCCATTAGATTGTAATGATTCCGGTTTGCCAATGACTTTACCCATCTCAGCATCATGGTCCAATGTATTACTCACATGTTTGTGGTGATGCTGATGTAAATAGATCTATTGCGCTACCAGCTGTACAAAATCAATTATCTACAGCATGTAATACTTGATACAGATAAAAATGACTATGCTCCTGGCCTATGCATCTACTACATTGCACATTTGACTGCTGGCTGCAGTGTATGTCTACTTATCAACACAAACTTGGGAGAGTGTTTGGCCTAGTGGTTACCATGCCGCTTTGCATATCTACATCTCATGTCAAAATGCCAGGGTTCAAATCCTAGCTTTGCTTTCGGTTCTGGCTTTTTGCTAATGCCTTTGGAGGTAGCAGGTGATGGCTCAGTTACTGGCTCTCTGCCACCCACATAAGAGACATGAATTCAGCCTGGCATCATTTAAGGAATGAGGCTCCCTCTCCCTGCTCTTTATCTCTGAATCTCTCTCTCTGTTTCTCAAATAAATAAATAAATATTCCTTAAAATTTTTTTAAGCTTACTGTGAAACAGTATGCCAAGCTGCTAGCAAAAACCTCATAGAAATATATGGTGTACTTATCTCTTCACTGCATCACTTTCTGTTGTGGTTGTTTTCATCTTGGGTTGCTTTGTTCATTGTTCCCTAGGAGCGATGGGCTACACCATGTATATATACATGATAAAGGCTAGGTGTACATAGGCTATGCTATCTAGGTTTGTGGAAGGCCATTCTATGACATGCACACAACAACGTACTCCTCAGAACACATCCCCTTGATGAAGCAAAACACAACTGCATTCAGATTCATAATCTCAGACTCTGGCTGTACAGCAGAGTGACTCCTGTCCCAGGGATGGGCAGGGACCAGCAGAGAGGACACATGAGTGCATGCTGAAACCTTGCAGGCTGCAAGGAGCTCACCACTGCTTTGGGGAGTTTGATGGCTGACTTACTTGTCATCATATCCTCTTCTTCCAGCTGGCTGATCCCAAAGAGGTGCAGGCCACTGGCTGGGATGTTGTTCTTCAGGGACTCTGTCAGCAGTTTGTCCAGGGTCTCAGTGTTGTAGGGCACAATTTTAAAGGCCTGAAAGAGAAAGAAAAAACAGTCAGATTTGAAATCTGGTCATCTCCCATCCCTGTGATTCAAAGCTGAACAAGCATGAGCAGATATGCCTGACCAGAGAGCTTAGATTTCCTAGTAACGTTCTTACCTGACACATGAACTCCACAGGGTTGGCAGCATTGGTCAATAAGTTTCCGATCTCTTCCATGTCAGTATAGTAGCTAATAACAGTTTCACATACCACTAGGTCACCCGAGAATATCTTCAGAGAAACATTTCCGGATGAAAAGTCTGCACAGTAGAGAAGGTGGGATTAAAGTGTTCAGGTTAGAGCAGGTGTCTAGCCTGGCAATTAAGAGGCTGCCCTCCAATATTAGAACACCTGGATTTGATTCCTGGCCTTAACTCCTGCCTTCTGCTTCCCACAATAGGCAGATCCTCAGAGGCAGCGGCAATGGCCTCAAGTGATTGGGTTTTTGGCACCCATGTAGACCTGGAGGAAGATAATCCCAGATCCTAGTTTGGCCCTGACATTTGGGAGTGAATTTTGTCTCTCTCTCTCTCTGTTCATCAAAATAAATAAGCAAATAAATAATGCTCAGGAAGAGCAAGAATACAGGGAAAGGTCTTCATAGATGCAGGAGGAAACTTTCAAAAGACCATGGGAAATTGAAAGATAAATTTATTTTGGTACCAAAAAAAAAACCCTTATTTTTGAGGGGTGGACATTTGCTACACTGGTTAGGATGCCAACCCCTTGGGCTGTCCCCACTCCGTATCGCAGTGCCTACTTGAGTCCTGGATTTACTTCTGGTTTCAGCATCCTGCTAATGCACAACCTGGGAGGTAGCGGGTGATGGCTACCATAATTGGGTCTCTGTCACTCAGTGGTAGTCCCAGATTGAGCTCCACAGGCTTCAGCCCAGGCCCAGCTGTTGTGAGCAACTGGGAAGTAAACCAATGGATGGAAAACTGGCTTTCTCTGCCTTTGAAATAAACAAATAAAAAAAATATATATTGAGACCCATGCAGATGCAAACTCTTCAAAGCATTCATGAAAAATGCTTATAACTTAGAAAAAAAACTAATGCATAGATTTGAAAACTTCATACCAAAATAAACTTATCTTTTATCTTTCTTTATCCATGAACTTTTTTAAGTATCCTGGTATATCTAAATGGTGAAGAGACTAAGTGGGGCAGTGTGGGGAGGAATACCCAGAGGCAAGCTGGAGCGGGAGGGTCAGGGAAAGGTTGGGAGTACTGGAGGAACAGACTGGCTTACAGTGGGCAGCCAGCAATGAGTCCCAGCAACCACACTGGCTGGGCCTGCTACTTACTTTCCCTAGGATTTTCATGTGTTCTGCTTACTATAATAGACTCAGTGACTCAGTTTTGAGAACACCTGACACACATGTCAGACAGTAGGAGGGGTTTTAGGAGATGACATACGTCTCCTCCATGTGGGATCAGTTGAGCTGGTTCACCTGCTGGGCTGATGGCATTAGGATGTGCTCTTGCTGGGGTAGAAGTCTACACCACAGGGAGGGGTTTTGAGGCAAAAAGAAAACTATAATTACACCAACCACACACATTCAATTCATAGAAGAGGAAATGCAAAAAGATGAGAAGAAAAAATGTTCAACTCCACTGGTAAACAAAAACGCAGATGGAAACATTTAAAAAACAAAACCACGTACACAAGGAATGCCTGATGCTTGTGGTGGGAGGACAAGCGAGCTGGGGAGTGGTCACACTGTGGACAGTAAGGGAGCCAGGCCCTGCTGTGCCACCTCCGGCTACTCACTGGGAGCCTTCACAGACACGGTGTACTCGTTCTCCAGCTTGGCCTCCACCCTGACGGCCGGGGACTCCTCGGGGCAGAATTCTGCTTCTGTCGTGACCTTCTCATCCAACCTGCATCTCACGATCACGTACACAGTGGTTTCTGTCTGCAATGGAAGACTTGTCATCACCCTTCCCCTCTCATGGAGCTTCCCCCAGGCTGCTGGCGCAGGGCGGCAGGGTGGTGCTTCTGGGTCTCTCTCAACCTCAGCTCCATCAGTGAGAGCACCTGGTGCAGATGGGCTCCCATCCCAGTGACTTGAGACAGAAGCTGTAAGTCTACTTCACCATCCTTTAGAGCATTTGATGGAATACTTTGATGCCTATCAATCTAACAATAATATTTAAAAGACAGGGCCTTATACTTCATGCCTTTGTATTTCATTTTTATTGCCTTTTAAAGTAAAATTTTGGCTTACTGCAGAATTGGGGGAAAAAAAAAGCCAGGCTTGGCTTGATGGCTCCATTGGCTAATCCTTAGCCTGTAAGTGCTGGGATCCCATATGGGCGCTGGTTCATATCCTGGCTATTCCACTTTCTTTTCAGCTCCCTGCTTGTAGCCTGAGAAAGCAGTACAGATGGCTCAAAGCCTGGGACTTTTCTCCCATGTGGAAGACTCAAAAGAAGCTCCTGGTTCCTGGCTAATTTTTAAAACACCGTGGGCAAAGCCCAGTCCAAAGAAGCAGCTGGCAATTCCTGAGTAAGAAGCACCTGTCCGACAAAACCAGTCACAGTGCCAGTGTGCCCCATGGCCAATGCTCTCACCCGTCATCTCCTGAGGATCCCATAGTGGCAAAGAGCTTAGCAAAGCACTTAGATCCATGGGGGGAAAAAGCATTTCCACTACCTGAAATACCATAATGCAATGATTTATTTTAGTTAGCAAAGAGAAGATAAGATAAATTAACCAATACCACAACAGTATTCAAATGACCAAAACACATTTAGAGCACAACCCTCAGCCACCTTGTAATAGATGCCCCATTCTAAGGAGGTGTGGTGCTTAGGCCTGCAACTAAGCCCTTTAACAGTGATGTCAGCCAGTGAGCTTCAGCGTCAAGGGCACTTCCTTGAGCCTTGCTGGCAGGCAGCTGGCAGAGCTATGAGCTTAGGATATGCTCACCTGGCAGGAACAGGCACAAGCCTCTGATTTAAGAACTGGCCCCAGTGCCTGGGCACTCTGTTGCCTACAGGTTGCCTGCAGCTTCTGTGACATGGATCCGAGAGTCAAAAGTCTATGGTGAATGGCCTATACATTCCTGGACTCATCTCTCTGACTTGAAAATGCTAGGGATGGGGCCAGCATTGTGGCACAGCAAGCTAAGTTGCCTCCTGCAATGCCAGTATCCCAGGTCAGTTCTGGTTGGAATCTCGCTTGCTGTACTTCCTTTCCATCTCCCTATTAATGCTCCTGGGAAAGCAGCAGCAGATGGTCCATGTGCTTGAGCCCTGCCACCTGCTAGGGTGAATCACAGATGGAGTTCAGGGTTCTTGGCTTTATTGTAATCCAGCATCAATCTTTGCAGTCATTTGGGGAGTGAATCAGCAGATGAAAGATTTTTCTCTCTCTCTCTCTCTGCCTCCCTCCCTCCCTTTCTCTCTTTCTCTGCCTTTCAAGTAAATAAATCTTTTAAGAGAAAGAGAGTGGGAGAAAAAAAATCTCGCTATGTCCCAAGTCCAGGTGACAGAGGTCCTAGTAGCAAAGCCAAGGGAAGTGTGTAGTTATATTGAGGTTGAGGTGCAGCGTGAGAACCCCACTCCTGTGACAGCACAAATGATACATTGGCAAAGCATGGTTTCAAATGCTGGTCTCCCAGCTTTGGGGGCCTACCCCACAGCGAATGCGCTCTGGCTGAACCACCATCAGGTTCCCAGGTGGAGGCTCCAGCGGCAGGCCCTGCTGCTCCGGGTCACGAAGGACCTTCTCGTCCTCAGGCTCCGTGTCAGTGACTGAATCGCAGCCAGAATCTGCAGAATAGAGGACACTGCTCAATGGAAACAAACGGAAGGAGAATCGATGGGGATGTTCTACCCCATGAAAGTTCCACACGTGAACAAACAGGAAATTACTTTGAGCCCAAAGCAAATCTGAGCTGATGGGAGTAACTCAGAAAAAAGGGGACCTAATGGGGGAAAGTCAACCACTCTTTAGGCCACAGGGTAGGGTGACAACAAGAGGATGGTGGCGGTTGGGCCCAGCACAATGGCGCAGAGGTTAAGGTCCTTGCCTTGCACGCCCGGGATCCCATATGGACGCTGGTTCTAATCCCGGCAGCCCTGCTTCCCATCCAGCTCCCTGCCTGTGGCCCGGGAAAGCAGTTGAGGACGGCCCAAAGCTTTGGGACCCTGCACCCGCGTGGGAGACCCGGAAGTGGCTCCTGGATCCTGGCTTCAGATTGGCATAGCATCGGCTGTTGTGCTCACTTGGGCAGTGAATCATCGAATGGAAGATCTTCCTCTCTGTCTCTCCTCTCTGTATATCCGCCTTTCCAATAAAAATAAAATAAAATTAAATAAATAAATAAACCAAGAGGATGGTGGTGGAGGGGAAGGCCAGAATCCAAGGCTGGCAAGTCTAACACACAGGCTGCCCGGAGTTTCAGCCCTGGACTTCCTGCAGTTGCTGAAAGGTTGTGAGCAAAGGTAGCCCCCACTCAGGTGAAGGTCAAGAAGGGAATGCGTGGATCATCACCCATGGTCTCCAGAAAGTCCTAGACTTCAGGATCATGGCTGACCAGTGTGCTCCTCTGGAAGCAATGGTGACAAACAGCCAGCAGCACACCACCAGAGGATGAGAGTGCACACAGGTTCACAGCAGCTGTGCAAGTGTGGGGCACATGGCACACCAAGATGATGCTGAGGTGCAGCCTGAGTTGCAAGGCCAAGGCTGTCAACCAGCGTTCACTGAGAGGTGTAACTGTGATGCTGTGTGTCTACACATCTGTGCGTCTATGTTCTATGTTTGCTTGTACTGTCCTGGAGACAGTGCACAGCAGATCCTCAAAGCAGACCAGGACAATAAAGTGGTTGAGAGATGCTTGAGAGAAGAGGGATGCTTCATTACTCTCCTTTTGAGGGTTTGCTCTTATTCGTTTATAAACCATTTACAAAACCAGCCAAATACATTAGGCACTTTAAGGAGAAACCAAACAACGAAAGTGCCCTCAGAAAAGTACAGAGCAGAAGGACAGGAAAGGCAGGCATGGGACACCTTGGGAGACCCTGCAGGTTGGCCTCCAGAGAAAATGGCCTCTGCAGGTCTCATGGTGCTAATGTGTTCCTTCAGAAAGCTGTAATCGGGCTGGTGCTGTGGTACAGTGAGTGAAGTCATCACTCAGAGAACCATTAACATCACATATGGGCATTGGCTCAAGGCCTGGCTGTTCCACTTCTGATCCAGATTCCTGCTAATGTTCCTGTGAATCCATCAGAGGATGGTTTGAGTCCTTAGTCCTTGGGTTGACACTGGAGACCCAGATGAAGCCCCTGGCTCCCCACTCCAGACTGACCCAGCTCTGGTCATTGCAGCCATCTGGGTAATGAACCAGCAAATGGAAGAGTTCTTTCTTTCTCTCTGTCTCTCCCTCTATTTCTCTGTAACTCTGCCTTTCAAATAAATACTAAAAAACAAAAGAAAGCTATAATGATGGACTCACACCCTACACCCCAGCAAGAGGCTGTGCTCCCATCACCCTGAGGGCTGGGACTGCCACACCCTGCTGCTCTAGCTGTCCCTGGCTTGCTTGGGCCAGTGGAGTGACCAAGGCTTCCTCAGCTGTGTAGGTGGAAAGTCCCAGGACAGATCCTGTCATTCCCACATGCTGAATGTCTGCAGGCTGCCCCAGAGTGCAATGGGAAATGTGGCACATACTCCATATTCTCTGAACTGAATTAACTGGAGGCTGCCATTTTCTTTGCCAGATCTGCCCACTTTCTTCTCCTTGACTGGTCTCAGAGCCCATTACCATGGGCAGACCTGCATATGCTACCCAATGTCCACCCAACACAGGAATCTGAAGAGGAATAATCCAGAAAGATCAGAGGTCATATGTATTCTTCCTAATGATTATACATCACTTCACATTTCCATTTTTTATTATAAAGTGCTTGGACATCGCTCTTTAAAATAAATCAGAGTCTTCCTAGATAAGAAAATATCAGTATTCACTTAGCACTGAGGTAAGCTCATAGCAACTGCTTCTCACTTCCAAACTAGTGTCCTGAGGGCTGGGGTGGCACTGCTCTTGCTGGCTACAGGAACTCCATTACACAGACTGAACCTCTTCAGGATGAGTTCACAGCGCAATCTGCTGTTGCTGCAAGGCAGAAAAGGTTTTACTTCTTCCAAACTCCTGGCCTGGTAAACTGCTGTCAAAGAGTCAAAACTTAGGGCCCGGGCTGATAGTGTAGTGGTTAAAGTCTTCACCTTGAACGCGCTGGGATCAAATATGGGTGCCAGTTCTAATCTCGGCAGCTCCACTTCCCATCCAGCTCCCTGCTTGTGGCCTGGGAAAGCAGTTGAGGGTGGCCCAAAGCCCTTGGGAGCCTGCATCCATGTGGGAGACCCAGAAAGAAGTTTCTGGCTCCTGGTTTTGGATCGGCGCAGCACCGGCTGTTGCGCTCACTTGGGGAGTGAATCATATGATGGAAGATCTTCCCCTCTCTTTCTCCTCCTCTCTGTACATCTGCCTTTCCAATAAAAACAAATAAATCTTTAAAAAAGGGGGGGGGGATAACATTTTTAAAATAAGAATCCAAACCTAGAAAATACTATTAAGAAAAGGATGGAGGAAACATGAAACAAAGGAGAACAGAATGGTACCTACAGACATGAAGAAGCAAGCCAAACTGAATGAAAGTTATTGCAAGAGACAAGTCTGGCAAAAGACTTGCAACAGACTGCAATACAGTCAACATTACAAAACTGTAATACAAGTCAATGATAAGAAAATGGGCTACTCAACCAAAGGCAGTATTGGGAACACATGAACAAACAGCCATCAGAGAAGACAGATGGCAAACAAACACAGGAAATGATGCTCCACAGTATACACTAAGCAGATACTGTAAATGAAAACAACAAAGAAATGCTGCATCCATTCGAATGGCCAGAACCAAGAGGACATACAATGGCAACAACAAAGATGTGGAAAATAGGAACCTTCATTCATTGCTGCAAGGAATGTAAAGTGAAGGGTGGGTATTATGGCACAGAGTTAAGTCGCCGCTTGGGATGTCTGCAACCCATGTCAACAGTGCCTAGCTTGGGGCCAGCACCATGGCATAGCAGACTAAGCCTCCACCTACGGTGTTAGCATCCCATATAGACACTGGATCAAATCCTAGCTGTTTCATTTCCAATCTGGTTCCCTGCTAATGTGCCTGAGAAAGCAGCAGAAAATGGCCCTAGTGTTTCAGCCCCTTTATCTATATGACATCTGGCAGAAGTTCCTGGACCCTGGTTTTGGATTGGTCCAGCTCCAGCCATTGTGGCCATTTGCAAAGTGAACTAACAGTTGAAAGATCTCTCTCTCTCTCTCTCTCTCTCTCTCTCTCTCTCTCTCTCCTTCTTCCTCTGTAACTCTGCCTTCCAAATAAAAATAAATCAATCTTTTATTTAAGTGAGGGAAGATAAAAATACATTAAAAAAAAAAACCTTCCTGGTTCGTGTTCCACCTCTTCTTCCAATCCAGCTTCCTGTTACTGTGCCTGGAAGGAAGCAGGTAATGACCCAAGGACTTGAGTCTTAGCCTCTTATATCTGGGTGGAGTTCCTGGCTCCTTGTTCAGCCTGGTCCAGTCCTAGTGTGCAGACATTTGTGGAGTCACTCAGTGGATCAAGGATCTCTGTGTCCCTTCTCCTCCCTCTTCTCTATCCCTCCCCTCATTTCTCCCTCTCCAAGTTACTCTATCTTTCAAACACATAAATCAGTATAAAAAAATTCCAAATGGTATAACTACACTGGAATACAATTTGGCAGTTTTTTTTTTACCAAAGCAAGCACATTTACCATACACTCTACCTATTCGTCATGTTAGTATGTGCCTAAAGGAACTGAAACTGTGTGTTCACATAAGGACCAGCAGCTGTTTGTAGCAACTTTACTTGTAACTGTCAAACTTGGAAGCAATCACCCTATCCCTCAGTGGGTGAATGAATAAACGGTTATACACTCTATAATATAGTTGTCATTCTGAACCAAAAAGGAAATGAGCTACCAAGCTATGAAAAGACAAAAAGAAAAGCCAAGTGCATATTACTAGGTAAAGTAAGTCAGCAGGAAAAGAGCACAATGATTTCAAATACATTACATTCTGAACATGCAAACAAAACTGTGGGGATCAGTGTTTATCAAGGGTTTGGGGCAGTGAGGAGTATACGTGTGGAAGACATAGGGGTTTAGGTAGTGAAGATGGTTCCTGTGACACTGTAATGGCAGACACAGTTCATACCCACTTGTCCAAATCCACATAGGTACAAAAACAAGAGTGAACCCTAATGTAAACTATGGACTTTGGGGGATAAGGGTGTGTCAGTTGTAGATTTAGCAGTTGTTACTGATGCACCAACTCTAATTGGATGTTGATAGTGGAGGAGGTTGTGTGTACCTAGAAGCAGTGAATAGGTATAACTCCATAGCTTTCACTTGATTTCAGCCTGAACTTAAAACTGCTCTAAAAAACAAAGTCTTGGGGCTGGCATTGTGGTGTAGCAAGTTAAGCCAATGCCTGTATTGCTGGCATCCCATATGGGTTCCGGTTCAAATCCTGGATGCTCCACTTCCAATACAGTTCCCTGCTAATTTGGCAGGAGATGGACCAAGCACTTGCATTCCTAACACCTATGTGGGAGACCCAGATGAAACTCCTGGCTCCTGTCCTAACCTTGGTTGCTGCCCCATTTGGGGATTACTAGAGAAGCCACCAGCTGGAGTGTCTACATCTCACTTTAGAGTGTATGGGTTCTAGTCTCCCACTCTCACTTCCAACAGACCGGGAGGCATTGATGACTCAAGTAATTGGGTCCTTGCCATGGATGTTGGAGGCTTGAATTGAGTTCCCAGCTCCCAACTTCAGCCTGTCTCAGCCGTAGCTCTTGCAGGCATTCGGAAAATGAATGAAAAAATACTTGCTGTCTCTCTCTCTCTCTGTGTGTCTCTATCTCTTTCTCTGCCTCCCAACTATATAGCAATAGTAATAATAATAATATGCTCTATTGAAAAGCAAATCATTATAGAATGAAGGGAATGGTTGATAGGGAGACAACAGCCCAGGGTAGTAGAAAACATTAGCTACTGAGGGTGATGAGGTCATAGGGAAGAAAAGGGTCGCATTTAGAGTTTTTCTAAGTCTCATAACTTCCAAGTGGTAAGTTCCAAATTGAAATACAAAATAAAAAATGAAACTAATTCTAAAAACTAAAATGATGGAAATATGGATGCACATATCATTGGCTTGGGAGAAGCTTTGGTAAATGACTGAAAAAATGAAAATCTAGATGAGCAATAGCCTTGTGGGCCTGGAATCTTTAGGAAACAAACAAAAAACTAAATCCTGAGGCTTACAGGGGCAAGGCACCTAACAGCTCAAAAGCAGAAACAGCCCAAATATCTTACAACTGAAGAGTGGAGAAATAAAGTATGCCTGTCTAGATCATGAAGCAGCAGAAAAAGAAATGGATTTCAAAACCTGCAATTAAAACAGAGGGGTGGATGGATAGATGGACCAGAAAAAAAAAAAAAAAAGAATGAATCATTGATACACACTACAATGTGGATGAATCCCGAAAATGTTATGCTAGGTAAAAGAAGTCAGTCATGAAGGACCACACATTAAATGATTTTAAGTAAGTGGTATAGCTAATAAAGGTAAATCTATAGGTACAGATTTGGGGTTGCTTTGGTCTGTCACACATGGGCAGGATGGGCGATGACAGCTAAAGGGCTCAAGACTTCTTACTAAAGTTGATCATGGTGAGAGTTGTAACAGTCCATAATGTACTAAAGCCAATGACGTGTGCACTTTTAGTGGGTGCATTATAGTATGTTAGTTATATCCTCCAGAAAAGCTATTACCAAAAAAATCCAATGGTAAATTAGAAACTGATTAAAATTTTGAAATAACATTGACGAGGGGATGATCTCCCTAATGCATGCAGGTGTCACAGAAATCTCTTTTAAAACACCGAAAGCCCAGTAAAGACATAATTAACAAAAGAAAAAATACAAATTACTTTTCTATTCCAAAGAACAAAGTGCCGTTCATTTTCTCTAGTCATCACAGGAACAGAAATAGAAGGAACCTAATCCTATTTCACCTTTTGAATCTGTGAAATGTTTTAAAGTGTACTCAGTGTGCTGTCTGAGGGAGCTTGTGGGACACGTTCTGGCACTCGAAGTGGACAGAAGTACAAAGGGTTTATAGAAAATGTCTATTACCAAAATACTGGATTTCAAAAATTTTATGTACAAAAATGAATGTATCCTTTAACTCCATTTCCCAAGAACTCCCTGAAGTCACCTCATATCAACTGGGAGACTAACTCTAGAAACCTATGAATCCATAACCACAGGAAGGGCAAGACTCTAAAATGCTCATACTGGGGCTGACACTGATTAATCCACTGATTAACCTGCTGCCTATGATGCTGGCATCCCATCGGATCAGCAATGGGATCCTTGATATTCCAGCTCCGATCCAGCTTCCTGCTAATGCACCTGGGGAAGTAGCAGAGGATGGCCCAAGTGCTTGAGCTCCTCCCTCATGTGGAAGATCCAGACGAAACTCCTGGTTCCTGGCTTCAGCCTGGCTATGGAAACCATTTGAAGAGTGAATCAGCAGATGGAAGATCTCTCTCTTCCTCTCTGTTTCTGTCTAATAAACAGACACATCTATAAATAAATTAAATGCTCACACATTTTCCACATAATCCTACTTCCAAAGTCTCTCTTGAGGAAACTAAATGTCCAAGGTGTAGATAAAGATAAAAAACTGAGCCATCTTTGTAAAAAAAAAAAAAAAAAAACAAAGCAATTTGTCTGAAAGAATAGTATAAACACTCTTTCTGAAGAGTTTTAAATGACATGGGTAAAAGCTTTTTGACAAGTAAAAAGAAAAAAAGGTAGGATATAAAATTACATACCTTCCACTGTAGGGCTTCAAATGTATATTTATATATTTGTTTAATTTTTCCATTATACAGCTTTATAGGCATAGTGCTTCCCCTTATTTAAAAAGGTGTTTCTTTCATTTCAAGATTTATTCAGTTTTTTATTGGAAAGGCAGACTTATAGAGAGGAGAGACAGAAAAATAGTCCGTCCACTGGTTCACTCTCCAAGTAGCTGCAACAGCCACTGCTGAGCTGATCCAGAGCCAGGAGCTAGGAGGCTCTTTGGGGGTCTCACATGTGGGTGCAGGGACCCAAGGCTTTGGGCTGTTCTTGAATACTTTCCCAGGCCACAAGCAGGAAGCTGGTTGGGAAGTGCAATAGCTGGGACATGCAGTGGCAAAGTGAGCATTTAGTGACTAGGCTACTGTGCCGGGCCCTAAAAGCTGTTTCTTAAAGTCAAAAGAAAACACGTGGTTGGATCCTGTGGGCCTCCCTCCTCCCCTGTGCTGCATTTCCATGTCCTCTGAGGTGGGACACACTGCTTTGATCATGGGCTGGGCTAGTGAAAGCTGACTGACTTCTTGTCCTGCCAGTGTGACAACAAGGAGACAGCAAAGTAGAGTACCTAGTGTTTGGATGGGCCAGGCCATGGACACAGCTCCTTCTGCTGAGTTGCCATTGGGAGGCTACTAGCTGCTCCCTCACTTGGAAAGCCAGGCAGGAGTCATTCATTCTGCACATCTGTTCTGGGGTACACACGGACAAACCACAGCACACCATGCAAGAGGTGGGCAGCTCTAGCACGGTCAGGGCCCAAACACTTTAGCAGGTAAGAAGTTTCACTTGGGGGTGGGTATTGTGGTATAGTTGGTTGAACTGCAGCATGGGATGCTCACATTGTGTATCTGAGTGCCAGGGATGAAATCCTGTCTCTACCTCCAATCCAGCTTCCTGCTGATGCACCTGAGAGGCGGCAGATGGTGGCCCAGGTGCTGGGTCTCTTTTGCCGCCCATGTAGGAGATCTCGACAGAGGTCTGCCTGGCCTATCCCAAGATGTTGTGGGCATTTGGACATTGAATCAGCAGGTAGAAGATTACCCTCTCTTTGTCACTCAACCTTTCAAAAAATAAACACATAAATCATTTTTTAAAAAAAGTTTCATTTGAAGGGAATGCAAATTCAGAAGTCCTGCCAAAAGCCACCTGAGTAGGACAAGCCCATACTACCCCACATGAATATGTGGGGCCCCTTCAATCCCTTCCCCTTGTAGACAATAGTATACGTGTGTGTCCTGGAGCTCAAATAATGAATGTTGGAGTGAAGGCACTCAAAACCCCCACCCTCACCTGTGTAGAGCAGCACGCCATGCCAACAGCATCCTCGCTGCTTTGGAATCTAACAATGAACTCTTAGCTCTCATGAAGTCTACAGAAAGCCTCCAGAAATCAGAAGAGCCTGTGCATGCTGCTCCACAAGCAGCACCTGTGAGCGAGCCAGGGGGCAATGCCCTGAAAGGCAGGTGGCTGGAAAGGTCTCTCTCTCTCAAGAACATGAGTGCATTCTCCTACCAGGTGATAGGAATGCCCTGCTAGACAGCTCAGTGACAAACTCAGCTCTTAACTTCTTTGGTACTCTTGTTAGAGTCTCTGGTCTCACTTATTCTATTTCTTACATCATGCCCAGCTTTGAAACCTGTCTCAGATACCTGGAGGTCCAGCTGGCACATGGGGCATTATTTCTCAAGCTGCCGCCTGCCCCAGATACACACCCCTTGGAACTCTACACGTGTATGCTGCTGCTGTTTCCACGGGAGACTATGTGGATGACCACACTAGAGTGGGAACCTGCCCCAGGTCTCATGTGCCTCTGTATTTGGGGCTGCAGATTCCTTGTCACTGCATCATGCTATGCTAGCGACTAGAGGCTAAGAAAAGAAGCCACGGGGCAAGACAAAAAGAGGCATTTGCATGTAGTGAACACAGCAGGGCTTCCCTATGCACTACATGGAATGGAGGAGCCTGGTGGAAGATCCAGGTCCTCACATAACATGGTAGAGCTGTCACGGGTCCCGCCACACTTGGTAACACCACCACCTCCACTGTGACTGCCACAATCTCCACAAACCAGCATCGCCTGCAGCAGAATGAATGGGGTCAGTATGTCTTTAAATCATTTACACCTGTTTCTGAATCTTGTTTTGTTTTTCTTTCGAGTTGGGAAAGAACAGTGAACACAAATTAAATATGTTTATACATATTTACACAGCATCAAAACAACCTGTCAACATGAAAGGTTCACAGTAACTTCTTCCCTTTATAGGGAGTTTTCTACATTATTCAGTTATAAAAAAGAATCATATGAATTTTAAATACAATGCATATATACACGCACTTGCATCCATACCTAAGCCACATTAAGCAGTTCATAGTAGGTGAGAGAGTGGGTTGTGGGTTAACTACTATGCTCAGAAACAATACCAATAAATGTTGCCGTTTGTGGAATATTATGGTGACTTCTCCCCAGTATTAATCTCATTGACTATTCACAGGAACCCTGTGAAGTGGGAGTCTATATCCTATTTTTATTTTATCGAGAAAATACTATGCCTGGTAGAGCAGCAGGCATAGGCACAGGCACAGGCACAGCCACCGTTTCCCCCACATGTCTGCTCTGCTGACTTTCCTGGCTGTGGTCAGCAATACCAGAAGCAGGGTCACCTGCCACTCAATCCTGGTCTGGGGTTGTCTCTGCAGCTGGTGACATGCAACATGGGCTTTTGTCATCACCAGCCCCAGACACTATTGCCTGAGCATTCTCAGAAATGCCACTGGCTGAATAGTGTGACCTGCTCTGACCAGGACAAATGGGAACATTGCAAGCAGGGGGCTCCAGTGAACAGACTTTTCATACCAATTGAACCACGATACCCTCGCAGCCTCCAACCCAAGACTGCACCCTCATGTTCTCAGTAAAGTTCTCTCACAGCAATATTTCTGGTTTCTTTTCAGGGTGCTTCACAGAGTACTGAGTCAGTTCCCCCAAAAGGAGGAGGGAAAGGATAAGGAAGTTTGCTGCTCTTTGGAAGCATTTTTCCTAACTTCTCTTGCAAGGTCATGCTCAGCTTTGGAGGGGAGTGTAAACAAAAAGAGTACACAAAAACAACCACAGCTGCTGCTTGTCGACCATGGACACTCTGTCAGGGACTAAACAAAACATCACATGGATAATCCCATTTTATCACAGCAACTGGGAGATGCATATGATCCTTCCCATTTCACAGATGAACTCTAAGTCAGCCGTTCAAGTCACACACAAAGCACCCTCTATGGAGAGTCAACCCTTAAATGCATGCTGCTGTTTCCCAGGGTTGCCCACACTGTACCCTGTGGGGGACAGTCAGTTAATAATGTTGATCCGCATGGTAAGAAAGCAGTCCCTTTTCAAGACTCTCAATTCCTCTAAGATCAAGAAAGACTCTGCCTGCCTGAAAAATGGATGCCTTGAATACTTGCTTACCATGCTTGTCTCCCTCTACACCCTAGTGAGCAAAGGCCTTAGGTCACAGACTTCTGTAGGCATGCGTATCTTGTAGAATCTCATACTGATACTTTTTTTTTTATTATCTATATAGCTATCTGAAAGCTACATCAAGAAATACTGGTTTCTCATTGACAGTAACAATTTATTTATTTATTTTTAAATAACAGTTTACTTTTAAAAGCACTGTGGCATGGTAAAGCCATTGCCTGCCTGTTTGTGCCCTGGTTGCTCCACTTCTATCCAACTCCCTGATAAAGGCCTAGGAAAGCAGTAGAAGATGGCCAAAGTGCTTGGGCCCCTGCTGTCCATATGGGAGACCTGAAGAACCTCAAGCCTCCTTGTTTCAACTTGGCCCAGCCCCGGTTGGTGCAGTCATTTGGCGACAGCAAATGGTAGACATTGTTCCTTCTGTCTCTCCTTTTCTTGCTGTAATTCTTTTAAATAAATAAATACATCTCTAAAATCAATCATAAAATAAACAGAATAAAATAATGAATTAAAGAAACTGTTACATTCAGGCAAATCATTGGTACCTTGATTGAGACACCATTTGGGACAGACACCTGCACCCTATATCCAAGTGCCTGGATTCAAGTCTTGGCTCTGCTTTTGATTCCAGCTTCCTGATGAAGTGCATCCCGGGAGGCATTAAGTGATGGATCGAGCAGTTAGGGGACCCGAGTTGAATTACCAGCTCCTGGTTTCAGCCTGGCTCAGCCCTAGTCATTGCAGGCATTTGGTGAATCAACTCACAGATGGAGGATCACTCTGTGTCTCTTGTTTGCCTGTCTGCCTGACTCTACCAGTGTGCATGTATGTGTGGTTGTGCCTCTCAAACAAGTAAAATAGAAAAAATTTTAAAGAGTAATGGTGGAGGGAGGATGCCCTGGCATAACAGGTTAAGCTTCTCCCTGTGGCACCAGCATCCCATACAGATACCAGTTGGTATTCTGGCTGTTCCACTTTTGATCTAGCTCCCTGCGTATGGCCTTGGAAAGCAGCATAGGAGTACCTAGGTGCTTGGGACCCTGTACCCATATAGGAGACCCAGAGGAATCTCCTGGCTCCCAGTTTGGGATTGGACCAGCTCCAGCCATAGCAGCCACTTGGGGAGTGAACTAGTGGATGGAAGATCTGGAAGATCTCTGTCTTCTCTGTAACTCTGCTTTTCAAATAAAAACAAATCTTAAAAAAAAAATGAGGCTTAAATTCCCCTCTCTGAAAAAGAAAATAAGTTAATGAAAATAAGGAAAAGTTTTGTAGTAATGATAATGGTTGTACAACAGTTTGAATATAACAAACACCACTGAATTGTGTACTCGAATGATTAGAATGATAATTACTAAATTATATATACTTTACCACAATTTCAAAAATTCATGACATCACCTACATCAAATCATGCATAGTATACTTTTACATGAGTAACTTATAGGTATATGAATTATATCTTAATAAAATATTGTTTAAAACTGTATTATTATTCAAAGGGAAAACCATGCTGGTGGTCTCAACTGGATGAGGTCTGAGAAACCTACATTGTGCTATACTGCTTTCACTCTGTGAAATCAAATTTCTTTAAAAGTCTTTAAGTAAGGTGAGGCAAGGTGGAAGGGAAGCCTGTGACACACACATGATGCATTATTTTCTACAAGTTTTGGATGATAAGGAAAAGAAAGTGAACAGAGAAGGAAACCAAAGAGATCAATTTCAACCAAGAGTTCAGAGTTTCCACCCATATAGTCGAAAGCAGAACACAACAGAAACTGTCACTGGGCCCCATTCGGTGATCCAAGTAGGAGAGTGGCGCCACCAGTGTGTGTCCAACACCTCCAGGGTGGCTGACAAGAGGAAGAGTAGAGAACATTCAAGAATGCAGAACAGAGTGGCCAAGAACCTGAGAGCTGGGGTCCACAGACAAGACCGGGGCTTTTAGGTGGTGTGGCCCACGTCCAGGGTTTACAAAGAACAGCTGTGTGCCCTGTACATTTGCATCCTGATTGGGAAAGCTCACCCTCATACAGACAGGTCAGGACTACAGAGTTGCCTTAGGTCTGGAGAAACTTTTTGAAGCTTTTCCACTCAGATGGGATGCCTGTCTGACTATCTAAGCCATGCTGTGACCAGATCATGAAACAGCTCTTTCTCAAAGCCCCAGATGAAATGTTTCAAAATACTGCAAAATTTCCTAATTACATAGCAAGTACCAATGGAGCACATGTAACCCCTAGCACCAACCTGCCCTCCTTGGAGTGGTGGAGGCGGTCCCCTAGTCTGTAGCCTCTCCAGTGTCAGCCCCTTCAAAGAGCTCAACAACAGTGGGCAATACAACTCTGTAAGAAAAACGTACATAGAGTTCCAGGAACCTTAACAAATAATACATATCCAAGGCTCAGCTCAGATTCCTCCAAGAAATGCAACGATGAGAAAATGTGTGGCCTCCCCTGAGAGCAAAGTGGGAAGGACTTCCCAGCACAGGCAAAGTATAATCAGAGGCACCAAGGCATGAGCACAGGTGACGTGTGGGGCTCCAGGAAGCAGTGTGGCCACTCCTGCAGGTAGAGAGAGACTGTGTGACTGGGTTTGGAGCTGTGTATTTTGGGGGTCCCTTGGAACTCCTCAAGGCCATGCAAACAAGTTTGGTTTGAAATCCTGGTGGCCAGAGTTTTCATGAATCCAAAAAAATCTTGTGAAACATAGATTTGTAATATGGTCTTATCTTTCTGAAAGTTAAAACAATCTTCTTCTCTTGTTTGTAAAGTAATTCCAGGACCCATCCGCCCTCCCACCCCCCAGCAGACCATTCTAGCTCTTATGTAAGGTCAGGTCAGAACTGAAGTGAACCTGACCACCCCATCACACCATGAGCAAGCACTGTCTTCAGATGTGTAAGCCAGCTCAGAATAGTGGCTAACACGCTGTTACCAAACCAACATCCTGCTCTATATGCTTTCAGGAACTACTAAGCTGATGTAATTAACTAGTGTCTGAAATGGACCCCAAGTATGGCTATCAATGTACTCATAAAATCATCCTGAGACTACACACACTCATCCTATTTGGCCTGGCTATTGGTTCAAAAATCCAGTGCCCTGGTGATTGTCATATCCTTAGAAAGCATCACAGGACACCACAAGCCTGGCCCTAGCTCCAAGTTCCAAATCTGTGACCCCAAACGGAGGTCTGCTCCCCTACAAACACTGTGGGTTAACAGGGTGGAAGGTGAGAAGTTTGCAATGGTGGGACTCAAATCTTGCATTTCAGTAACCCCTCCCTCCCCAGTTTCCCGGCAAACATTAAGTTGCTCTTTCATTTCAGTCATCATCTTTGGGTTGTTCTTCCCCCTTGCATGCCCACTTTAGTTAATGAGCAGTGAGTTTCCCATTCAAGCAACCCCTTTCACTTACAAAACTCATGGCCAAAAGTGACAAGAACACCCATCCAGCTGCACCCCCGAGTCACAAGCAGTCATCTGACCGATGATAAGCAGGAAAGTGGGAAGCTGAGCTCTTGCCCAACAGAAGTCATCCTGGCACTGTAAGGGAGGGAGATGGTGATGATTTGGTGGTGTTAGTGTGAGATCAGTGTCCTCATAACCTTTGTCATCACCATCCTCCTCCTATTGCCAAAAGGGTAAGGCAGAGTCCTATGGACACTTTCTCAAGTCAGGCTTGCAATAAACTCATTGCAGTCACTCTGTCTTGCTGGAAATGAAAAAAGGAAGGAGTTAAGAAGGAAGGAAGCACGGATTCACCTCTCCCACAACCCCATGCTGACTTTCAGAGGAAGCCAGCACTGCTGACTTGTGGAACACAGCCTGGCTCACCTGTCACCTCCAATCTGCTTTGCCATCCGGGTGTTCCCCCCGAAGCCGCCTGTTCTCTCACCGCACATACGTGGTTTAGTAGCACTGTGTGAAGGATTCCGGGCCAAGACTTCACTGCACACCAACTCCAGTGTTTTCCAGGCCACCAGGCAATTCACCTGGCACTCCCCATGGCACAGGAGGTTCAGGGGAAAGGGCCAGGTCAGGAGCGGAGTAGGCCTCAGGCCTCTGTAACCTTCATCAACTGCCCCCACTAGTGGCTCTAAAAAAAAAACTATTCAAAGTGTTTGGTTTGTCTTTTTTTTTTTCTAAAAGCAAAGGATGATGGTTCTTCCCCTCCCCACCCACCCTACCTGCTCTTCAGTCTGAACAAAAATAGCACAGCTGAGGCTGCTATGACAACCCGTGAGAGCCTGCGCTCACCCTTGTTCACCACAGAGAGAATCTGCCCACTGCTCTCCTTGACCCTTTCTTCCAGGGCCTGCTGATTCCTCCAAGTTCAACTTTAAGAAAACTTCCCTGAGCAGTAGAGACAAGCTGTTCCACCTTCATCGGAGAAGCTAAGGTCTGTTTGAGTTCTCTCACTCCCAGTGCCTCTGTGCCCTTAGTGTCTGGAGGCATAGGTGCCAGGACTCATGTGGATACACTAGTCTGTGGATGCCATGTCCCTTCCATGCAATGGCATGGTATTTGCATGGGACCATGTGTATCACCCCATCCTCCCATTTATTAATCTCTAAATGGCTTCTATACTCACTTCAATGCAAATTCCGTGTAAATAGCTACTATGATGTATTGTTCAGGGAATGATGATGAGAAAAAACCATATATGCTTAGTCTGGATGTAACTTTATCAAACTATTTTTCACTGTGTGCTTGGCTGATTCTGTCAATATATGATCCATTGGTGGACGGGGCCCCCTGTTATTTACCTTCATGTTGTTCCTCTCCATGTTACCAGGCACATGTGACCGAGGAGACTTTCTCCATTTTGCAGATGGAAAAACAGAAAGGGCTGGCATGGTGGGTGATACAGCAGGTGAAGCCACTGCCTATGACACTGGCATCTCATACGTGCATCAGTTTGAGTCCTAGCTGCCCTGTTTTTGATCAAGATTTCAGCTGATAAACCTGGTAAAACAACGGAAGATGGACTTGTGTTGCTCACATGGGAGACTTGAATGGAATTCCAGGCTTTTGCCACAACTGTTGTGGTAATCTTGGGAATGAACCAATGGACAGAGCATCTCTCGCTCTTGTTCTCTCTCTTCTTCTTTTTCTTCCCCTTCCTTTGTAACTTTGCCTTTTAAATAAATAAGTCAATCCTAAAATTAAAAAGAGAGGGAGTGGAGGCCCAGGGACGTGGACTGACTGGCCTCAGGCCATTAGCAGCTGGCTGAATGCAGAATCACAATTATAACTTGGAGTTCCCAACCCCAGACCGGCTGACAGCAGAGTGCCCTCAGAAAACACAGCCAGATGGGGAAAACTCCATCACGTGGACTACTTCCCAGCAAGAGTCTACGGTCCCCTCACCCCAGCTCTGGAATAGAAAAGGAAGGGGTCGGGGGTTGGGGGGAAACCTGCTTCTCCACCAAGGGACCTGGGTTCCACACAACCCACCTCTAACCTGGCCTCAACATCCGCCCAGGCTGCTCTGTCAACCACAGGCAGCCACACAAGAGGCTGGCTTATCAGGGTCCACAGGAAGCAGCATTCCCACCTGCACCCCAGTGGTCGGCACTGGGAGAAAGTCGCCCACCAGGGTGGCCAGGTCTGTAGGTCCCTGTTGCATGGGCCAGGAAACCCCAGCATTGCTAACAAAGCCAGAGACATCGCAGTGTCTGTGAAAGGCTTCCTCTTTCTTCATCTCTTGGTGACACTTACAAATATGCTTCCTCTCTCCATGTAAATGTAGCTCAATCGGCACAGAGCAGACATGTATCAAGGCCATTAATAACCAGTCTCTCAGTAGACACGCCTTGGTTTCCTGGTTTGGGAATCAATTCTAATCTACACAGCCAGACTCTAAATTGACTAGGATGAGGATAGACTCGAGGGCTTTCTCTGGGGCAGGCTCTGTCAGTGCAGTTTATGTCCACCTGGCCAAAGACAACGCTGGCTAGGAAAAGCAATGTCAGGGAACAGTGAAGCTGATTTCTTCCCTGTATTCTCTAAGCATCCAATCATCAAACTCCCAGGAACCAGTGCTGAGCACCCCCCGGGGGGCACTGAGCTGAGCTTGGCATTCTGCCCAGCTGCAGCCAGGGTGCTGGGCTGCTCAGTTTCAGTTTCCATTTCAGGCACAGGCACTTCCCCACAGGCCTCAGCCCGAAACTCTGTACCTGAAGTGGACAGGGCCCACTGCTCCACAGGGAGGAGCTGAACAAAACACACATCAGGACGGCACATGCCACATTCCGTGTCAGTAATTCCAGGCCCAGACTCAAAAACTGCTGTGTCCCAGGAGTTGCCCTGAGGGAAAGGCTTGGAAAACCTTCTGTAATGATTCCTAACCAAAAATGGGCAGGTACCAGGGAAAACTGGAGAAGCACATTCTGCCAAGGCTTGTATGACCTAGGTTCAAATCTCACCTCGGCCATTTATACTTCTTTAGGCTTCCATCGCCACTCCTTTCAACTGGGAATATTCATGCCTGCCTAGCCAGTGGCACATTAGTCCTTTTGAAAATTACTGTGCTAGACAAAACGAAAGCACTTAGTGTTGTTGATCTGTCAGCCAAACTGTTCTCCCACTAGGCTGTGGCTTCACTGAAAGCAGATTCCCTGCCATTCATTCATCTTTGTACTTCCTCCAGCTCCAGGCCCTTCGTCTAGAATACAGTAAGAAATCAATATGTGCTTCTTGTGTGAATGGGCAAATCGATAATTGAGATGAGACTAACTGTCTAAATCACCAGCTGGGTCAACAATAGTACCTCTGGGAGGCCCCCTGGCCAGGCTTTGAGGGCAGTAGACTCTGGGGAGGAATGGAAAACTGTGTAACAATTTACTCTAGCAGGCTGAGCCAAGCAGCCCTGGAAACTCAGCATGGTACAGCCTGTTAGTTGAGATTTTCCAGGAAACAGAGGCCACGGCAGGATTAAGCATGCTAAGGTAGCTCAAAAAGTTCATGGAGATGCAGGTGTTTGGGGGCCCTGATGAAGACGCTGCTTCAGACACTGGCATCCTGCCCTAGAGTGCCCACATCCAAATCCAGCTCCGCTCCCAAGTCCACTAATGCACACCTGTGAGGAAGAACATAATGGCTCTAATACTTGGATTCCTGCCACCCATGTGGAAGACCATGATTGGATTCGAGTCTCCTGGCTTCACTCTGACTCAGTTCCAGCTGTTACAGGTATTTGAGAAGTGAACCAGTAGATGGAAGGTTTCTGTCTCAGTTTCCAATAAGTTAAGGAAAAAAATAATGACTCTTAATAAGCTGTGGAAAAATAGGATTCAAAGTTTATGCATAGCTGTTTCATAATATATACATTTTCCATGAACTTTTAAAAAAAAGATTTATTTGTTATTATTGGAAAGGCAGATGAGATTTATGGAGATTTACAGAGAAAAGGAGAGCCAGAGAGAAAGATCTTCCATTCACTTGTTCACTCCCCAAATGACTACGACAGCCAGAGCTGAGCCAATCTGAAGCCAGGACCTAGACCCTGTTCTCCCATGCTGGTGCAGGATCCCCAGACTTTGGGCCATCCTCTATTGCTTTACATGCCAGAAGCAGGGGGTTGGATGGGAAGTGAAACAGCCAGGAAACGCACCAGCATCCATTGCAAGATCCCAGTCCTTGCAAGGTGAGGATTTAACCATTGAGCCATTGTGCAGGGCCCTTCCATGAAGTTTTTTTTAACGACTCCATCCTTCCCTTACAAGGATGCTACTAAGCAAGGTGTCTGGGACAGAAAATGGGGATGGAGGGTAGGAAAAACCTGAGATCATATGTCCCTGAGTGAAGAGCGGGGAAAGGCAGTGGGTCTAAGACCACGAAGTGAGTGGTCAGGGAAAGTTGTACAAATCTGTCAGGATCCTCACTCTGACCTTGGTCACCAGGGAGTTCTGTGGCTTCCTCCCAAGTACCAATGCATGCCCAGGTGCTGGAGGCAGCTGGTGGGAAGGAGGCCCTGGTCAAAAGCCAGAGGACCAACAGGGACCTGGTCAGCTCCACTCCGGAGCCTGAGTTCTGTGGGGCCACTCCACACAATGAGCATGGGATTTAGTGTCTGGATTGAACCTTAGATCCTGCCAGCTAATTCCCTTGGGAAAATCGCTCAACCTCTCAAAGTTTCATTTTTCTTATTTGTAAACTAAGATTATTTTTCCCATTTCTGTGGTTCATTACTATCCAACACTATGCCTACTACATGGGAAGTGTTCAATAAAAGGCAGCTGCCATCCATCTGCTAATAATAACAACTACAAAGTGCTCGTATTAGGATCCAAAAGCAGCCTCCAAAGCTGCATCCTTGCATTGGCCTTTTCTGAGGCCAGTACAGTGATGTGGGACATGGCATGAAACCACGGCTTGCCGGTGTCACAGTTCAACCAAACCAGTTTACCCGCAAATGAAAGGTCAGAGGGACTTTCCCAGTTTGGCTGTTTCCTGCAGAGGATATGAGGAAGGCTCGACTTGTGCCAGAATCTAAGCACAGGCCCTGATCTCCACAGTGACCCTGATCTGTGCCCTGGAAACCCTCCCCTCAAGGATGAGGTCTCCCCTGGGCTGTCTAAGCAGAGCTCTTTGCTATGCTGCACACTCTGTCAGCACCTATGCTAGAAGGCAGTGGTTGCCTTTGTCTCTGTAACCTTGTTTGTTTAAACTGAGGCTAATTTTCTGACAGTGGACATCAGTTGGCTACAGCTGGTCCCTGGCCCCTACCTATTACTGGAGGAACAAAATGTTTTCTTGTTGGCCTGGCAATGACTTGAGGCAGTTACAAGTTTACTGACGCCGGTTTAGCTTAGCCCTTGCCAAAGCTAATGCCTCAATGACAATCATGGCGAAGAATCCACAAGAACAGGAGCCCCCAGACAAACCTGATGCTGTGCTCTCACCTCTCCCACTTCTGCTGCAGAAGGCTTTCTTCAACCCCTAGATCCCACAGGGTCACCAAAAACACAAGTCAGGCATTGAGCACTTGGTGTCCTGATTAAACCTCTGCTTCAGATGCTCACATTTCATATCAGAATACCTAGCTCTGAGTCCTGTCTCTGCTTCTGATTCCACTTTTTTGCTATTGTGCACTCTGGGAGGCAACAGATTATGGTTCAACTAAGTGTGTCCTATGTGCTCCTGGCTTCTGTCTGATCCATTTGGGAAGTGAACCAGCAGGTGGGAGAGTTGTCTGTCTGTCTGTCTCTCTCTTCCTCTCAAATAAATAAATAAATAAAAGCAGGCAAACACACTGGAATTTCCTGTTCTTTGTCTTTAAAGGAATGACCTTCAGTTTTTCAAACTGAGTAAAAATTAAACTTAAAAATTTGATTTTGCTTAATAATTAACAGCTGAACAAAGCTGACCAGACTGTGACTTCCAGAATAATCATCTGCATTTTATGGGAACTTTTTAAAGGGAGTTTAAGTGTCTGTGTTGGAGCTGGATTTCAGCGTCAGAGCTGCTTCTGTTGAGCTTGAGGCTGGGTGGCAGCGGGGAACATCAAGGTCTAGGCCTCCCCTACCCACCAACCAGGCCAGGCAAGATGGGTCTCCTGCTGAGGCAGAAGGAAAGCCCCAGAGTGGTGCAGCAAGCATGGGCCCTGCAACCACCAACAGGGCACTGAGCCCACTTGGGAGTGTGGTTCTTGTTCTCTATGGCCCCCCCCATGCCAGACTTGGGGGACAGTGTGCCCACCTGACATCAGACACGCCCACATCCGGGACCGAGACCAGACCACCGGGGGCGGAAAACGCCAGTTACACCACCTTCTGCCCCATTACACCTGAAAATATTTGCAAGTTAATAATTGGCCTCACCACACTTCTTTTGTTTGTCTCTTTTTTGCATGCATCCCTCTCACTAATGGAAAGGCCAGTAACGTTTGGCTTCTCTGTAAATCCCAATTCTTTCAGAAATGATGCCCTGAAGTGGAATGGAAACTGGGTTTTCTCACACTGCTTTGCCAAGGTCGAATCTCTTTTAACCACAGATAACTACTTGGTCTCCCCTCTCAGAATCCACTCTCTCTGTACATTGACAGACACCGGATGATACAACTTGGTTTCATCGTCCTGGCTAGCCGGGACACTCTGGGAGCCTACTAGTTTGTCATCCACTTTCCAAGCACCCATCCACCTGCTGCAAACACGTGCCTCCTCCTTGCTAGCCCCATTTGGTTACATGAGCCCCAAACCAGAAAAAACCCAGGCCGGTTTGAGGGTAATAAACATGGGGACAAAATACGAAGGCACTTCAGTCCCTGCAAGTGGAATTTAAATATAAGCTTCTTTTAGTGAAAAATAATTGCATACAGGGCAATCTTTTAAAAGTTCATGAAAATGTGTTTTATTAAAAATGCATGTATCTCAAAAATTTTTCATATCAAAGTCTTTTTCTTTTCTATTTACATATTTATTTGTTTCTTTTGAGAAGTAGTAAGACAGTAAGACAGGAGCTCCTGTCTGCTGGGTCACATTCACACTCCTGCCAAATACCCACAACAGCCGCTGTTGAAGGTGAAGGCAGAAAGTGGAGCTAGGACCCAGACTCCTTGATACGCAATATGCTTGGTCACACGCCCATCCAATAGGTCTTTGAATTTTCTAAAAATATTTTGAGGTGCCTTGTGTGGTTTTAATTGTTCGTATGTATAAAAAGCAATGTTAGGGTCAGGATCCAGAAGGATCCACTTCAGAGACACTCCACTTCTCCGACAGAGGCCAGTGGGTTGGGTCACACTGGAGAAATCAGACTGGTTTAGCTTTGAAGGCCTAAACAACATTACACTAAACTTTTATGATTGGAAAAGAACAAAACCACATTACTTTTGTAACCTGAACCATTGAAGGGGTGTGTGTGTGTGTGTGTGTGTGTGTGTGTGTGTGTGTGTGTGTGTGTAAATGGAGCATGGGTTAAAACAGGCAGACAACTGCCTTCTAGAACTCCTGGACCATTTTATCCCCCGCCCCTCTGCTCCCCTAACCTTTATCCCCCCAACAACCCAAGATCTTGCTCTTTCCAACTTTGCTTCCCATATTACAGGCTGTTGTACATCATGTTTTGCCAGCCTGGAAGTCACATTATAGTCTATTTTCTCATCAGGGTTCAGCAACTTTCCAGAAGCAAACATGCCAGACACACCTCCCTGGAGGGTACGAGGACAGCTGTCTACTGAGTGCAGCGTAGGCAGGGAGCACCTGAATGGGCTTCCTGCACAGAAACTTCCCCGCCTCCACATTCTACTAATAAAACCTCATCTGTGCTATCTTGTTGGGGGATAATGCAAATGTTCAGGCACTAGGTTCAGCTTCACGGTCATTCACACCTTAATGAGCATTCTTTTTAAATCTTAACTCACCGGAATCTGAAATAAGAAAGAAAGAAAAGAAAGGAATACAAAACAAGAGCTGTAGCTCCACAGGCTAATCCTCCACCTTCAAGTGCTGGGATCCCATATGAGTGCTGGTTCAAGTCCTGGCTGCTCTACTTCCCTTCCAGCTTCCTGCTTGTAACCTGGGAAAACAATAAAGGATGTCAAGTGCTCAGGTCCCTGCACCTCAATGGGAGAACTGGGAAGAAGCCCCTGGTTCCTGGCTTCAGACTGGTTTAGCTTCAGCCATTGTGGCCATTTGGGGAGTGAACCTGTGGTTGTAAAATCTCTCTCTGTCTCACTTTCTTTCCATAAATCTGCCTTTTAAATAAAAATAAATCTTAAAAAATAAGAATCATTTCAGCAAATATTACACTCAGTAAAAAGTTGGTTGTTATGGTTTTAAATCCCAAGTTTCCTTGGGCCCGGTGGCATGGCCTAGCAGCTACAGTCTTCACCTTGAACAAGCCGGGATCCCATACGGGTGTCAGTTCTAATTCCGGCAGCTCCACTTCCCATCCAGCTCCCGGCTTGTGGCCTGGGAAAGCAGTCCAGGACAGCCCAAAGCCTTGGGATCCTGCACCCATGTAGGAGATCTGGAGGAAGTTCCTGGCTCCTAGCTTTGGATTGGCGCAGCACCGGCTATTGCTTTCACTTGGGAAGTAAATCATCAGACAGAAGCTCTTCCTCTCTTCTCTCTGTATATCTGACTTTGCAATAAAAACAAATAAATCTTAAAAAAAAAAATCCCAAGGTTCCGACTCAAATGTCACTACCCAAATTCCCGTTGGAATGCAATCCTATGGGGAGGTGACAAGAGCTGAGACCTGTAAGAGGAGACTGGGCAGCAGAGCTCAGCCCAATCACATGTGAATTGGTCAATGGATTCACCACCCAGTTTCTGCAGAGTGGATCCACTCCCTCCAAGTCAGTTGGGCTGTCTCCTGGCTGTACCCCTGTCACTGAGTCATGCTTTGTGTCACCTAAGGACTCTGCAGGGACCTCTACCTTGGGACCTATGGGACCTCTTGAGAACCCAGTCTCCAGGACCATGAGCCGAGAAATACCTTTATCTTCTATAAATGGCCCAGGCCTTGGTGCTAATACAGTAGAAAACAGACCAAGACACAGGGTGAGCCTGTCCTATGGGGACAGGAGCTCCTCCCCAGGGAGTTCAAGGCACTGGGGTGCACTCTGTGTCATCCCCTCCTCTCTGTGCAGCCCCGTGGGATCTGCAAGGCCAGTCCTGCTGCAGGGGAGACAAGTCCCAGCTGAGGGGACTTGATCTTCATGGATGACTAGAATAGAAAGCCCTGCAGTCAAGCAGGGCTCCTGGCTGGCATGGGCTTGGTGACATCCCTGAGGCCTCAGGTTCTGCAGGCTTCTTTGTCTTATCTTTGCCAGCAGGAACCTCATGTTCAGGCTGGTGGCACAGAGGCTGTGGAAGCCACAGTCTCCCAGCCACAACAAAGCCTTGAGGAAAGAGAAAAATATCCCCATAAACATGGAATGAAAAATCTGTCCTCCTGTGGCCTGCTCTGGCATCTGTTGTTGCATGCACACAGTCACCAGGGGAGCAGCAGGCAGCCCTCACTCCCCAGTCACCCAGGCAGAAGGAATGGGGAAATGCCACATCACATCCATCACACCTGCCTCCCAGAGCTCTCCCTTCCCCTGCCATTCAGAATGTAGCCTCACTTCTCTCCGCCCACTTCTTCATCCAGTCTGTTCCCAGACACCCTGTGGTCTCTCTTTGGACATATTCCAGATGGTCAGTTTCTCCCTAAGAAGGTGGTACTCCAAATGGAACACACTCCTGGAAGAATAACAGTGAAACTGTAGTGCTCCAGAACTTAAGAGCTGCGTTTTCACTAATGTAGCGTTAGACTGTAGCAGCGATTAGTGGCAGCATTTTGCTACTGGTGTTTTTGGCTTTTTCAAATAGATGACTCTAAATCCTGCACTGACAATTACAAGTTAATACCACACTAGTTTCTGCCTTGCTGAGCTGGTTCAACTGTCTTTGTTTACCTGAGAGAGTAACTTAGGCTCATTCCTACTGACCGAGACCAAGACGGTCAATGCACTCAGAGTGATAACTACTCAATCACTTGCAAATGTTGTCCACCCATAAATCTGCACTATTATGCCAGGCTATCATAACAAAATATCACATACTGGAGGCAGGGACTCTAAGCAATTGGAATGTATTTCCTTATGCTTCTGGAGGCTGCAAGATGTCAGCAGGGTCAGTTTCCTCCAGCTCTGTCCTTGGCTTACAGATGATGGCTTCACACTGCTTCCTCACCAGGTCTTTCTTCCATAGGTGTCCCTGTCCACTCCCTAACTGCTTCTTACAAGGACACAGTCATACCGCCTCAGACCTCATCTTACTTTAATGGTCTCTTTCAAAACCTTACCTCCAAATACAGTCACATGCTGAAGTACTCAGAATTACGGCCTTGACAGAGGAACGTGGGGGCAAGGGGCCCCCTTCAGCCCTGAGAGTCTGAAGTGTACTGTGTACACCTTCAAGTCAGAGCAAGACTGGACAGGAAACCCCGGACCGCATCCTCCCCACCTCCTCCAAGCTCCCCAGTGCCCTGATGGTGTTAAGCTGACATCAGTCGCTGTGGAGGGGTGATTTTCACTGGTTTGATGGAGTGTCAGGAACAAAGATCATTATGGAAACACGGGCACTTCTAATTGGACACAAACTAGGCTTTAAATAGAGTGATCCCAGTCAGATTGGGTGGCTCTAAAAATGAAGATGTTCATCCAGGGGACTACTGTGCAGAAGACAAGCTTTAACAGAGGTGCAAGGTAAAGAGTAGATAAAAGAGTATCAAAATACACATTCAGCTACCTCCTGATTTTACTTAGGACATAGGTGGCAGCGACTGTATCTGGGATATTAAAAATGATCCCAGGCCCAGCGTGATGGCTCATTGGTTAAATTCTCGCCTTACATGCGCTGTGATCTCATATGAGCACTGGTTCATGTCCAAGCTGCTCCATTTTCCATCGGCTCCCTGCTTGTGGCCTGACAAAGTAGTCAAGGATGGCAAGTGCTTAGGACACTAGACCTATGTGGTAAACTCAGAAAAAGCTCCTGGTTCCTGGCTTCAGATTGGCTCAGCCCCAGCCATTGTGGCCATTTGGGGCATAAACCAGTAGATGAAGGATATTTCTCTTTGTCTCTCCTTTTCTCTATAAATCCGTCTTTCCAATAAAAACAAATAAATCTTTTAAAAAATTTATAAATGATCCTGGGTGCCCATATCAGAGATTGACAAGACCTGTCTTCAATTTGCAATTTCCAGGTGGGCAGCCATGACTTGCATTTCACACAGGGACTTAAAAGACTCAGGTTACTATGCATGTGGTTAATGGAAAGAAACTGGCATACTTGCTTACTCTTACTGTCTTTTATAAATATTCACAAAAAATGCATGCCTAAGGCTACTTCCAAAATTCATAACAATGCAAATTAGAAAGGATGCATGCATTTCTGAAAGAGTTTACATCAAAGTAAACTCATTTTAATTCCAATTTCTGTAAGCTTTTTAAAGTATGTTTATCTAACTATGTCTATAAACAGAGAGGAATGTATACTGTTAAAGCAATTACATACAAATACTAAAAACTTAAGTAGGTATCCCTACAGCAAGAATGAATAAACAAGCACTTGTCCATAATCAGATCCCCTACTCCTGACTTTTAGACTGCTCCTTCTTACGTTAAATACCTTAATTCAAGGAAAAGACTGTACTTGGCTAAACCAAGCTTAGGGTAACTTGATGTAACTAGCACCCTTGTTGGTGTCTTTCCTTCTGCTGGTAAGAGCAAGTGCTCAAAGGCTGGAAAGTCTGGGAAGATACTCAACCTGGCTCTTACCTCTGGTGTTGAATTTCCTTTCCCAAAAGCCAAATGTCTCCTTAAAGCTCGCATATGGAAGTGCAGCTTGGAAACAACTCCAGTTTCAAAGTAAACTATTGTTTCAGAGGTTGGTCTACAATGGGACACGCAGGTGAAGGGGAGTATGAGGTGACCTCCTTTCTCCCACCCTCATTGGGAGATGCTTTTTTTAGGCACTTTACCAAACTATACCAAGCTTGGCCTCTAGCCTCTAATCAAAACCTTAGCAGGATTTTTTATATAAACTTAAATTTGCATTGAATCATCACCATAGCAACCATCACACAGAATTAGATACAACTTCTTCCCCTCTGATCCAACATCATTTTTTTTTAACTAAAAAAAAAAAGCTGTTTTTCTCTTCAATTGCAAATCCAAGCTATTCAAAAGATAACCATTAAAACTCTATTTTGGAAAAGCTACATTTAAGCAGACTGTTAACAAGGTTCTAAAAACAGGAACTTGAAGTGACTTCTAAGTCACTCAGCACCACACACTTCATTCCTCCAACTGCGGCTACACACTGCTGAAGGCTTGAGCATCTGGCCCCATGCTAGCAATTGTCAGAGTCAAACAAAGCCTTGTTCCAAAGTGTGACAACCATCCTTGGAGTGGTGCCCCATTGGAACCACTCCAAGCTAGCACTGGTAGTTCTGTTATTTCCAAAAGATGCCTGCACCCTGCTAAAAAAAAAATTCTACAAGGTTTCACTGTTCAACATGCAACTGGAAGTTTCTCTGAAATGTTTAGGATTCACTCAAAGCCTGAAATAAAGGGAGAGCTGGCCTCCCTAGAAGTCTAACGTTTCTCATTCTATGAGTCAATGCCACAAGAAAGGTCTTTAGAAAAAGGCAAGAAAGATGTATTTCAGAAGGCCTAGCCATTGAGCCATCATCCAAACATGCAGTAGTCTATAGTCAGGAGTCAAACCAGCACTCCAGTAACAGATGTGGGTGTACCTGTGCACAGGTCCTGAATTTGTTAGAAATTCCAAATTCATACTATCCTCAATTTTCTTTTTTTTAAGATTTATTTTATTTTTATTGGAAAGGCAGATACACAGAGAGGAGGAGAAACAGAGAGGATGATGTTCCATCTAATAGTTCACTCCCCAAGTAGCTGCAATGGCTAGAGCTGAGCCAATCCGAAGACAGGAGCCAGGAGCTTCTTCTGGGTTTCCCACATGGGTACAGGATCGCAAGGCTTTGAGCCAACCTCTACTGCTTTCCAAGGCCATAAGCAGGAATTAGATTGGAAGTGGAGTAGCTGGAGCATGAGCCGGCTGCCATATGGGATGCTGATATTTGAAGGTAGAGGATTAGCCTGTTGAGCCACAGCATCAGCCCCTGTGATCATTCTTCTACATGTCATTCCCTTGCTATTTAGAATCCCAGGACCTGGGCAACTCAGTTGTAGTGGAAACCAAGAAAATGAAGCAAGGTGATTAAAAAAAACAAATAATTTCTTTCTTTATTTTATAACAAGAAAGAAAGAGAGATATTGAGAGAGGCAGGGAGGCAGAGAGTGTGAGAGAGAATCCTCTGGTTTGCTTTTCAAACACCTGCACACCTGCAACAGTTGGGACTGCGCAAGACCAAAGTCAAGAGCTTGGAACCCAACGCAAGTCTCTCACATGAGTGAAAGAAACACAGCTAAATGAGGCACACCTGCTATCTGTGTTCCAGGATGCACATTAGCAGGAAGTTGGAATCATGAGTAGAACCAGGATTGAAACTCCACAAACATGGATATGGGATGTGGAAATTCCAAGCAGAGTCTTAACTTCGCTCCAAAAGCCTGCTCCTGCCAGATAATCTGGACAAGCTGAGAATCAGGTTAAAATCCTATATGAATTGACAAGTCTAGCCAAGTCATGCACTGCCACCAACACCAGAGTTCTTGGACTTTTTTGTTTCCTTCTTCTTCTTTGTTTTTTTTTTTTTAAATAAAGATTAGTAGGAAGATCACAATCTCCCCAGCACAGCCTCCTGGCAATGATGTAGATGTGTGGCTTTTGAGGTCAAAGGAAGACAAGAATGTTGCTTTTGAGCTTCTTAGGACTATAGAGTTATTGCTTTTGAGAAAAAAAAAAACACAGAAATAAATACATCCACAGAAGCCACAAAATTCAGCTTGGAGGTTATTTATATCTTGATTTTTTTTCAGCACTTCTTAGATAATCAGGGTCACATCTAAAATGTTCCCTGCATGGTCTGGGGGTTAGTCCTTCCAGCGTTCATCAGATTCAATAAGCCTCTCACTAAGAAGAACTAAGCACCCCTAAGTCTCCCACATTCTGGGACCATGTGGGTAGGAGGCACAGAGGCAGGCTACTTGGAGTTCAGGGAGAAAGGATGCTGACCCATTATTGTCTGCCTTTGGCCCCCATGCCATCTTATAGCTGGGCTGACTGCAGGTGAGGGCCCTTATATCTCCCACAAGGTGAACTGCATCTCCTCCTCTCCCCATCACAGAGGGAACTGTCACCCCTGACACACATCCCTGGGAGAAAATGGACTGAGTTTTTTCCACATGCCAGGCACTGAGCTAGACACAGGCTGGAGCCAGCTAGATATTTGGGGCTTTACAGCTTGGTTTTTATCTTAGTTCATGGGCAATTGCTCTCAGTTAGCCTTGCTTCAATCCCTGTGGATCTCACGGTCTTTGGGGCCAAGGGAACCTAAGGGTAATAAAAACTGCAATGCAAAGAGAAGGGTCAACAGCAGCACAAAGCCTGCTATGTTCACCATCGAAAAGGACAGCCAGGTGAGCCTTCTGGAACCAATGCTCCACATCTCCATGCCTGAGAAAGGACATCTTAGAATCTGAGAGGAAGCCTTCAGGATATATCAGTCAACATTAGGAGACTTACAGATGCTGGAACTATGGCATGGTAAATAGGCTAATTCTTTGACTGCAAGCGCTGACATCTCACATGGATACTGGTTAGTGTCCCAGTTTCTGATCCAGCTCTCTACTTGTGGCCTGGAAAAGCAGCAGAGGATGGCCCAAGCCCTTGGGCCCCTGCATCCTATAGGGAACCCAAGGGAGGCTCTTGGCTTGTGACTAGATCAACTCCAGCTGTTGAGGCATTTGGGGTATGAACCAGCAGATGAAAGATTGGTCTCTTTCTCCTACTCTCTGCAACTCTGTGTTTCAAATAAAAACAAAATAAATCTTAAAGAAAAAAGGCAGGAGACTTATGAGATGTATTTCCTCTAGGAGAAAAGACTAACAAAAAGCTTCCAGTGCTGCTGCTGCTTTTTTAAAGGATTGGGTTGCAGACCCATAATAAGCAGGAATTGACAATGTTATATAATGCTTGACTCCTTGAGGTCCCTGTGCCCTGAGATAAGCTAAGAAGCAGGACAGACAATAGGGGTTGGAGAGCAGGGGAGAGGACAGCAGGAGACTGAGCAGGCTGGGGTCGAGGGGTCAGGACCTCCATGACTATTTAATTCATTGGAGTGTACATGAGTCCCTTCCACGGGGCAGGAAGTTTCTGCACAACTCCACAAGGGCAAGATGGTAGAGAGCACTGAACAGTTATATTAAGGAATCTGGACTTGATCTCACAGTTAATGATTCCTCATTCAGATTTTAAAAAACATTTCTGGCAGCCTGGTGGAGAGGTATGACATGGAAACAAGAGCATCAGTCAGAAGACAGCTGTCAGGGTGGGTGCTGTGATGCAGAATGCTACACTACTGTTTGAGATGCCTGCATCCTGTATCAGAGAGCTGCTTCCCAACCTGCCTGCTGAGCTCCCAGTGCAGCTCCCTGCCAACATCCTGGGAAGGCAACAGAAGGTGGTACAAGTGTTACAGTCCCTGCCACAAACATTATGTAGGAGACCCAGATAGAGTTCAGGCTCCTGGCTTCAGCCTGGCTGAACCCCAACTATGGCAGCCATTTGGAGAATAAACCAGCAGATGCAAGCTCGCTCTCTCTCTCTCTCTCTCTCTCTCTCCCTTTTCCCCTCCCTGCCTCCCTCCCTCTCACACCCTCTCCCTCTCTATTGCTCTACTTTTCAAATACATATTTTAAAAATATATACATGAAGATGAAAGCAAGCTACAAAAATGTCACATACATGTGTTAAAAATTACAGAAAAGAACCGTTTTTAAAATCACGTTGCTGAATAATGGTGATTCTATCTGCAAAGAAAACATGTTTCTTTCAGTGTGTGTGCAACAAATCTGCCAAAATGGACGGACAGATGTTTGTGCACTAATCCCCTGCTGAGGGCCCCTCTGTGGAAGACCAGAGTTCACAACTAAACAGCTGCATTTTTTCCACTATAGTCTCCTGTTAGAAAATATTTTCATAACAAGCACACATTCCTTTTTTGATGTTTGCAATAAATACTTCTAGAACTGAAAAAAAATAGATTATCATAAAGTAAATCATTTCTGCAACAAAGACGTGCTTAGGGCTTAACACCCAACCAGTTGCCCTGAGAACACATAGCAGAGGACAAGCTGAGCAGACAAATGCTGATAAAGCTGGTGCAGCCCTGGTGAAGGTACAAGTAGTGAGGGAGAGGGCCTTGGGCTCCTGTCCCCATTCCAGTCCCATTTCCTGCAGCCTGGGGAGATGAGAATTTTCCCTGCACCTGCTCAGAGCACTGAAATGGAGCCCCAGAGAGCCTTGTCTTAGCATCCACACGAGCGGCCTGGCCTGCCCGTCTGACACTTGGACTTGCTGCTTCAATTGACTGAGTCCCTTCATGCCCAGAGCCCTCTGACATACATGTCTGCACCTGTGTCCTGACCAACGACACAGCAAGGAACTAGGGATTTAGTTCCAACAACAGGCCCTGGCACAGGATGCCAGCTAGGATACAATTTGTGCTCAGCCCTTTGAGTCCACCTCAGATGTTGATTGACACTGGCTAAGAATGGACAGATGCTCATCTGCTGCCCTGGCTCCCTATTCGAGGTGATGGGGTCTGGGGCTGTTGCACAACCTGTGGTCTTCTGGCTGTGCAGAATACAGCACTGGTCCTCAGTCAAGTCCCTGTGTGGGTGTTTAACAAATATAAATTAATAGGAAGACAGCAAGATCACTTCAAGCAAATATGCAACTGCATTTAGTTCTTTATTTAGCTCATGAATGTTCTGAGAGCATTTTTCCCCCTCAGCAATTCAGGATGGAAGCAGCAGTACACCTTTGTGACAGATAATGACTATGACCCTATGCAGAAAGTTAATCATCTGTTCTAAAGCTGCTTCTGCAGAAAAGTAATTATATCTGCATTCCAAGTCTCCAGCCAAACAGCCAACCAACCAATGAGCATTTGCAAAAGTCCCCAAGAGCAAGCACCAGGCCAGGCCGATGGAGTCCCACACAATGAAAGCACACCTAGGGGATTCACAGGAAATGGTGAGACATGAGGTACCTGTGGATGTCGCAAATGAGTTGTAGGGAGTCCAGAGAAAGGAGACATCTTGGACACCAGAGTTCAGATCAGGAGGACACTGGGGGCTGGTGTTTGCCTCAGCAGTTAAGTCATTGCTTGTGACTCCTACCTTTCATGTCTGCGCCTGTTTCAAGTCCCAGGCCCTCCACTTCCCATCCAGAGACCTGCTACTGGACACAGCAGATGATGACTCAAGTGCCTGGGCCCCTGACACCCGTGTGGGAGATCCAGATGGAGTTCCACACTTTCACTTGGGCCTGGCTATTGAGGGCCTTTATGGAATGAACCAGAAGATGACTGATTGCTCTCTCACGCACATGCACACGTGTGCTTGTTCATTCACTCTGCCTTTCAAACTAAATTAAAATAAATAGAAATTTTTTGAATAACAAATTAGAAGGACTTGGACCATGTGATAAGGAGTAGACAAAATGACTCCATCTTCTCAGAACCTAAGGCATTGCGCAGCACCCACAGAAGCACCCACAGCAGCACCCACAGCTTCCACACTCCTTCTCTGGTCAGCCCCCAGCACTATGTGGCTGCTGAGCAGGATGACGGAGCACCCTGATCTCCCTCTCAGCTGGAGTCTAGGAAGGAGACATGTAATTGTGTGTAATGCCTCTTCCACACAATATCTAGAACCCAACCAAAACCAACTGGATTCACAAAACACAACTCCACCATACAGTTCCCCCATGTCCTGCTATGACCAATGTTTCCACTATTCATTGGGCTGTAGTTAGAAGATTGTTGGTTATAATTCCCAAAAATCATTGTAATTTCCACTTCCATAATTGCTTCCTCTATTGGTGTCATAAGCACTGTACTCTTGTAACCCCCACCTTGCCTGCCATATCCAAGTCTTCCAGCCCCTCTTCCTCCTCCTCCTCCTCCATAACCAGGGCTACCTCCAAAATTACCACCTTCAGTTCTTCTTCCATACATGTTACAGCCATTTCCAAATCCACATTCACTTCCATATCCACCAGATCTAAAATTACTTCCTGCTTCTGGTCCAAAATTTCCACCATCACCACATGAATCTCCAAAACCAAAGTTACCTCTTCTTCTACTCCTAGAACTTTTGGACTTCCCAGACAAAGCCTCTCTTACTTCTACATTATCACCATTGATAATATGGTATTTTTGGAACACAATTTTATCCACAGGATCAAGATCATCAAAAGTAATAAAGCTATAGGCTCTTTTCTTTCCAGACTGCCTATCAGTGATTATTCCAATAATAATTCTTCCCCTATCCTTCAAAGTAATCTCTAAGGTGATATTCCTTAGTGCCTTCTTCTATTTTTTAAAGATTTATTTAATTTTTATTGGAACATTAGATATACAGAGAAAAGGAGAGACAGAGAGGAAGATCCTCCATCCATTGATTCACTCCCCAAGCCACCACAACGGCCAGAGCTGCTCCGAGCTAAAGCCAGGAGCCAGAGTCTCCTCCGGGTCTCCCACGCGAGTGCAGGGTCCCAAGGCTTTGGGCCGTCCTTGACTGCTTTCCCAGGCCTCAAGCAGGGAGCTGGACAGGAAGCAGGGCTGCCAGGACCCAGCTTCCCATATGTGATCCTGGCATGTGCAAAGCGAGGACCTTAGCCGTTAAGCTACTGTGATGTATCCCAGTGTCTTATTCAATTCCAACAACAATTTCTTCAAAGTTACTTGAACTCTAAATTTTCAAGATTCTTCGCAGCTACAACACACTTTCGCTTAACCACTGTTCTGTCAACTGAATGAGGTCTTGCAGCAATGGCAGCATCAACCTCAGCCATGGTTGAGAAAGTTACAAAACCAAATCTTGATCTTTTGCTTACAGGATCCCTCATTACCACACCAATCTTCAATTTTTCCCCACTGTTTATAGTAGTTCCTCAAGCTTCCTTCTGTGGTTTCAAGCTTAAGCCACCAATAAAGTGTTTACAGAATTGTTCCTTTTCTCTCTCCATCATGGACTCAGTTGCTTCAGGCCAATTGTCCACTGTCAAGCAAGATGAGAAAGATCTCTGTAAATGAACACGAGTTGGACTTTTCCTGGTGCCCTATGCAAAACTCCTGCTGCCCCAGAAACACACAAACACACCCTGGGAGCACCTGCAGCCCTGGGCCCAGGGCCACTGCTACTGCTATTGGAACTGCTGCTGCCGTTGCTTTTCTAAAACTTTACTCCCACTCCCACCAATGCATATTTCTGTGCCAACTCTCACCTTTGTGAACTGAACCCTCCCGTTGGACTGCTTCCTTTTTCTGGCCTGCAACTATGTCCCAAGTCTTGCTAGTTCTGCCTGTTTCTCACCCTTCAGAAGCTGTCCCTTCCACCCGCTCATCTGGCCTTTGGTCATCCCGCACATCCATCCATCACCTCTTCCCTGCAAGAAAGCAGTAACCTCAGGCAGGGTGCTTAGCACAGTTGTTAGTTGGTCCGCATCCCATTTACCTTACTGGGAAGGAAGCAGGAAGAAACCAGTGAGAAGCTGTAGGACCTGGGCTTTTAGTTGTCAGTGTCACCAGCCCAGAAGCAGTCTTGGGGAGTTCTTCAGCATCTTTGGCAGACTTTCACCAACTTGACCAGCAGGCTTCCAATGATAGGAGCTTTGGCCACCACTTCCGAGGGCACCTGCTATGTTGTTGTTAGCATTATCCCTTAAGCTGGCCAATTACCACTATCCAGGAATCCTAATCTGCCCTTCAGAGCATTCTCCAACAATATTTTCCTACCATGTCACAGTCCTTCAAATGTCTGAAGGCTATCATCATTCCTTTCCCTGGTATTCTTTGGGAAGTTAGCAAAACACAGTGAATGAAATGCCAAGTTCAGCACTGAAGGCCTGGGTTTTTGTCTCTAACATGCAGATCGAATGAAAGTAGTGCAGTTTTTTAAAATCCCACAGCCCAGGGTACCAAAATGGACCTCTGTGATCCTCCAGTGCCCTGGCCACAGGTATTTAATTAGCTTAGAGTTAGGAATCTGATCCAACTTCAATTAATGACACCACCTCTGAGATGCCTGAATTTGGGGGCAAAGAAACCAAGGTGCGTTCCCCAGGGCTCGACATGGAATAAAGGAGGTATGGGAGCTTCTTAGCCTCTGCTTTTCCTTGCTAGAGATGATTCATCTGAGAAAACAAGACTCATATTCAGAGACACAGAAGTGATAGGAAGCTGTGGTGTCCAAGGCCTTGGCTTCAAGTACTCCAAAGGTTCAATTGCAATCTTGCCCTGTCCATAGTTTGGCTAATTTATCTTTTGCCAAAGCTGAAGTTCTCTTCTTAGGAGCAAACACGATATGGAGCAACCCAAACCAAGCCAGAAGAAGATACCCACCATCATACAGATGGAATAAGTAGGGGGCAGACCAGACTGAACCTGTTCACATCAACCACAGGCAAATCCGAGTGCCAGCATAGAGCGTGGGTCAGGCCAGTTTCAGTCGCAAGACAAACCAGTGCACATTAAGGAATGCCAAGATGAGGTAAGCTGTACCAGATGTGGTTGCAGCGCCCAAACAGCACATATGTAAACCAGTGGGAGGAGGCAAAGCCGGCAGGGGAATGTGGGCTCCCCTGCTGGACAACCACTCACAATGGAGAGCATGAGTTAGGATTGGGGCAGACCAGACCAGGCAGGGCTACAACACCTGTGGGCCTCATGTGGACTAGATCAGGGAAAAGCTAGGATGGGCTGACTGTTCTGACTGGTGCAAGCAAAAATTAGAGTGGGTGAGGGTTGGTTGGCCTTTGCCACAGATTTAGATGACAGACGCTGGTACTGGGGGCTAATTCTGTTAAGTTAAATGCCAGAACCACCTGGAGAGTGCATAATCTGGAAGTTGAAGAGGCCTAGAAGGGAGATAGTGGACACCTCCCTCATGGGTTAACCACTCCCACTGGAGAGCACAAAAACCAGGACAGGGGCTGGGGTGGCTACACAGAAAGGCACCTGCCAGTATGTATGTGGGCTGGATAGTAGGGCTGGTTGGATTGAACTAGGCTTCAATGCCTACTGACATGAATGAGAGCTAAATGAATGTGGGACAGACTGAATAAGTCTGCGGTACATACTGGCATACACGGGAACCAGGGTAGGGTGAGGGTTATGGAGAGTCACCCCAACTAGTCTACAGCTCCCACTGGTTTGCATGAGGGCTGAGTATGAAGTGGGTAGGATCAAGCTGGACTACAACACCCATTGGTTCAAGTGGAAGACAGGGCTGGAAACAGAACTGACCCAGCAATTGCAAAGACCAGCATGTGCATAAACTGAATGGGGAGACAGACTGTGCCAGACCCTGTACTGGCAAATTCACACAAGAATCAGGTTTGGGATCATCTCAGATGAAGTTTCATCTCAGATGAAGCTTCTTCCCATCTGTGTGAGGTCTGAAAGGTAGCAAAGAGTGCCTCTGGGAGCAGTGAGCACCCTGCTGAGACTTCCCAAGCTGATGTTCCCCTCAACCCTCAGCGCTTTTTCATGTAAAGTATGAAAACCTGGCCTCTCCCTTTGCTGCACTACAGTTGAACAGTGGGAGGTGAGGCTTGGGACCTCTGTAAAGCAACATAATTAAAGGTTACCTATTAGTTGGAGATTCCATCATCATAGCAGAATTCCCAACTGGTCTACCAAGGACACGTACTACCAGTGTGTCAGGATATCCATTCCCTCTGTTCTTTGCTTGGTGGTATGAGTCTAAACTTTTGTTAGTGACTTCAGCTCTGACAATCTTACCATTTTCTGAGTGTTCCTTTTAAAGTTGCCCTAGTTACAACAACATTAGGGAACCGAAGTTTTTCTAATGTAAGATATTTACCAACACAAATGTTCACTTACAAAATTGGTACCCATTTAAACATTTGCTTGCTTAATCTTAGTTTGTATCCTCATCCATCAAGTCCTATTTTTTTTTTGTTTTATCACTCCCAGATTTAGGATTTTTTCACAATAAGCTACAAATGCAAAACTATTTAGCAAAGTAATCTTAAAATTTGCCTTTTATTATTTTTTAAAGATTTATTTTTATTGGAAAGGCAGATACACAGAGAGGAAGAGAGACAGAGAGGAAAATCCTCTGTCAGATGGTTCACTCCTCAAGCGGCCACAAAGACTGAATCAGTTCACGTCATCCACCAGAACAGAGTGTGGGTCGAGCCAGGTTCGGTCACGACAAAAAAATCAGTGCACATTAAGGATGGCCAACGTAAGGTTACCTGTACTGGATGTGACCGCAATGCCCAACCAGCACACATGAGAACCAGGAAGGAAGAGGGCGGAGTCGGCAAGGGGAATATGGGGGTGCTCCCCTGCTGGACAGCTACTTCCATTGGAGAGCTTGAGCTGGGATTAGTGCAGACCAGACCAAACAGGGCTACAACATCTGTGGGCCTCATGTGGACTAGATAAAGGAAAAGCCAGGCTGGGCTGAGTGTTCCTACTGATGCAAACAAAAATTAGAGTGGGTGAGAGTTGGTTGGGCTTAGCTGCAGCATCAGCTGGCAGAAGCTGGCACTGGGTGCTAATTCTGTCAAGTTAAACCACAGAATCACCTGGAGAGTGCATAATCCGGAAGTGGGCCCAGAAGCAAAATGTTGTGCTCCTCCCTCTTGGGTGACCACTCCCATGGGAGAGCACAAAAACCAGGAAAGGAGCTGGAGTGGACAGACAGAAAGGCACCCAACAGCATGTGTGTGGAATGGATAGTGGAGCTGGTTAGATGGAATTAGGCTTCAATGCCCATTGACATGTATGAGAGCTGAATGGGATGTGGGACAGACTGGCCTAGTCTGCTGCACATACTGGCAACCCAGGGTAGTGGGCAGGCCTGGTGGGGGTTATTGAGGGTCGCTCCGACTAGGCTGCAGCTCCCACTGGTTTATGTGAGGGCCGAGTGTGTGCTGGGCAGAACCAGGCTAGACTGCAACACCCGTTGAGTTCTGAGTCCAGCAGTTCGATTGGGGAGAACCCCAAAGAAACTTTGTCTTAGGTGTTCCCAGACCAGATTCTTTTATGTACTAGCAAGTACAGGGCCCGGCACAGCCCATCACCCTAACCATGAAAAGACAGAGGACAGAACAAGTCAATCAACCGCCTCAGCTATGTATTGGCAGTGAAAAACTGGGCAAACGGAGACTCTATGATGGACTATGTCAATCAGTGGATTCATCGTGCTTGGAGTGGTGGGACTGGCAGCAATTCATAACTGTTGAACTATCAAAACCACTTGAGCAAGACCCTCGGAGCATGCCCCACATAAGGGACCTGGAGTGGGAGACAGGGTGGGAGACTGGGTGGGGCTTCTCCCTTAACATCCACCTTTACCACAGATACATGAAGGAAACAATGTGGAAATAATAGTCTTATCCACTTTCCTGTAGCCCTTGAACCTTTTTACCCTAATTAACTATGTAAAGACTTTCAAAAATATAATAAAAATAATAATAAAAAGAAAATTGTATGCACATTAATATATACACATCAGCATCACTGTTGCCTCCAAATTTAAGAAGCCAAATTCTAACTCCGATGTTGAATACCTAGGGGCAAGTATTTGCCCACACCCCATGTCAGAATGCCTAGTTTGGGTCCTGCCTCTGCTTCTGCCTCCAGCCTCCTGCCTCTGCACACAAGTAATCGGCTCCCTGACTCTGCACACAAGACTTGGATTGAGTTCCTAGTTTCTGGCTTTAGCCCAGGCCAGCTTCAGCTAGCCATCATAAGCATTTGAGGAGTAAATCAGAAAATGGGAATTCTATCTGTTTCCTTGCCTCTTGAATAAATCATTTTCTTTAAAACTGACTGCTTAAATAAAGCTACTCTGACACATCAGACAGATCTGATCACTATTCTGAGTTTTCATTAAACAGTCCCATGTCTAACGTGTGTGACTACAGGTCTGGCTTTTCAGTCTCAGTCCTGAGACAGACATGCAGGTCACTCAACATTCCTTATTTGATGCTGTGAGGAACTATCAACGGCACAGCACGCAGCAGGTGTCAAGTCCTTTGCTAATTCACAGGCACTCTCTGGCTTCTCCTTCATGTCAATGGACACTCTCGATGTTAAGTAAATAACAGGACAAATGACTGGTTAACTCATCAACACCACGAGGGCAGGGGTTGGCCAACTTTGTCATCAAGTCTCAACAGGATCCTGTACAGTGCCATACCTACTGCAGACACTCCAGGAAGCTCCATAGACACTAGTTAACTAGTAACACAGACTAGCAGTCCCATCTCTGTCAATGGGCAATATGGGTCCTACTTTGTTCATCTGAAACTGAAATGCTTGGATCAGCTGTTCCCCAAGTTCCCATTTCTGGAGCTTCTATGCTGTATTTTCATTTTGTTGGTGCAAGTGTTCCCTGGCTCAGTTTTCCCAGCAGGGATTCCAGGACTGGATTGCTTCCAGTTTAATCACATCAGCACCCTGGAGACAGACAGTGTAGGATTTTTTGGAGCCAATGCTATGCTTATCAAGTTAAGCTTCAGCCTGCAACACCAGGCATCCTATATGGATATTGATTCAAGTCCCAGCAGCTCCATTTCTGATCCAGTCTCCTGTTAATGGGCCTGGGAAAGCAGCAGAAGATGGTCCATGTGCTTGGGTCTTTAAACCTATGTGGGACACCTGAAGTTCCAGGTTCCTGGCTTCAGTCTGGCCCAACCCTGGCTATTGCAACCACTTGAGGAGTAAACCAACAAATGAAAGATTTCTCTTTCTCTCTCTCCTATTTCTATTTTTCTATCTCTTTTTCTCTTCCTCTCACTTTTGCTCAGTAACAACATTTCAGATAAACAAATACAATATTTGTCAAAAAGGATCACCATAGCTTCTGGAGACTCTGAATTTAAAGGGACTACAAAATATAAATAAACATGTAGGCTGCCAAATGAGTGCCTAAGGAGTTCAGATTTTTCTGAAAAATTTCCAACAGAAAAACACTTTACAAGTTTACTCAAAGACCTTCCCTGAACAGCAAGACTTGCAGACATGATCTTCAGAAAGGTGCAGAAAGTGAGAGGGGGCCTAGTTCATGCAACGGTAAAGCCTTCCCATATTTCACCTGCTCACAAAGTAGTCAACAACGTTACTATTCTATCTGCTGCTCTGACTTGAAACCGTGTCTTCTTGGAAGCTTTGACTACAGCCACAGCCTCAAACATGAGCTGTAAGTATAAAAGGAAACTTATTTTAGTCCAGCTTAAAAGTGGAGCATTTTCGCGTCATCATCAGCCTCCCCCTCTATTTCCTGTGCTATCAGATGTTAGAGAGAGAGCCAACAACCTTTGAAATTGGAAACTGGGCCGAGAAAATGTGCCCATTCAATCTAGCCTGGGTTTAATTTTGTAAAGGTAGTGGGGAAGATGTGTATATTCAGAAGGTAACCTCCCACCCCCAGAAATAATGCCTAGAAATTCCCAAATGATGAGGCTAATTCTAGAGGCTTCCTCCACGCTCCGTAGAGCTCACCACTTTAACATCTCCTTTAAAAAGGTACAATCTGTTTCATTTCTGCTGCTAATGGATCAGCACACATGCTGAGCAGCTGACAACTGCTAACTAACTCAGGTAGGGCATACTTAACTCTTCTGCAGGACAGGCTGCTGAATCTGGTACAGTTTTAAGTATGGACTCAAAAAAATGCATGCTCCATAGATTATGTCCCTATTTTGAATGAGCCTGAAGAATCTTTCAGTTTAGAAACATGTGACACAAGATAAAGGAATGCAATGGAAATAGCCAATCCAAACAACACATACAGGGCAAGCTCCTACCTGAGATACTCAAGAAAGGGACATCTTAAATAAATAAAGCCAAATAAAGCTATGGAAGAATAAGTCATAGAGGTCCATCCGTACATCCACATGTTCATTTATTGAGCATCAAACATACATAAAACATCATCAGTGGAGACCAATATTTGGGTTTTTTTTTTAGATCAATGTCTTTTAAAAATATAAACACAACAAAAATTGAAAAGCTTCCAAATGTCTTCCCCGCCCCCACCACAAAGAACAGGCAACTTTTATCAACTACTGATTTTGCTTATCTTTTGTGTCATGGAAAATCAACCTTCCTCTTTTTAAGCCTAAATTTTACCAAACCAACTGGAATGGAAAATGTTCTGTTCAGAAGTCCATATGACAAGCCTATCATGGCTTCAGCAATTTCTCTAAGGCGTGGATCAAGAGTCATGTACAGCATTGAATCATCCTACTTCCCAGCCAGCTCAGACACACTCCTGTTCATGTGAAGGGCAGGCGGAAACTAAATTGAAAAACTGTGAAAACATTCTGTAATAATAGGGAAATTAACAGACTCATTTTGTCATGCCTATTTGACCCCATTTCCCCTACCCTGTTATCTTCCTATGAGCCTACATGTTTAAATCTTCATGTAGACCATAACAAGCAAAATAATAAAATGTCAGAGATACACATTCCTTACAGTATAATGTACTATAATGTTATAATCTCCTAAGACTGAAACTTGAGCTAATGCCCATGGACAGAAAAATATTATTAATACTTCATTGAAGGTTTAGTTTAAAATTATGTTATGAAGAATAATTTGTTAGCTGAAATAGGCATTCTATCTAAAATTGGATTTGGGAAAAATATCCAACGAAGTTCCAACAATGGTCAGGGATAGCACTATGGCTTGCCAGATAAAAAAGCATTACCCGTAGTGTTGGCATCCCCTATGGATGCCAGTTCAAGACCTGGCTGTTCCACTTCTGACCTAACTCCCTGCTAAAGTGCCTGGAAAAGCGGCAGAAGATAGGCCAGGCCGTGGCCCCTGCATCCGCATGGGAGACCAGGAAGAAGCTTCTGACTCCTGGATCAGCCTCGGGCAGTGAATCAGTGGATGGAAGGTATTGCACTCATGTGTTACCTCTAGACCCCTGTAACTCTGCCTTTCAAATAAATATAATACATTTTTTTAAAAGAAGAAACACAAGGCATATAAAATCACACAGAGTTGGAATCAGGGAATTTCGTGGCTATTAACATTGAAATGCTTACATGGATCCTGCTTCCTGGAGTTTTAAAGAAGACAAGAACAAATCCTGATGACCTAGTGACTTATTTAGTGTCACCCTGTGAAACACAAACTTTTCTCTTAGTGATTATGGTAAGAACTGTAGCGACCTAAGAAGAGTCAGCCAAAATTTGGCAAGGGTCAAAATCTGACTCAGTGATAAGCAGCTTCCCTCCTTAAGGTACTGGCCCTCACCAAGCAAGTGACATGTGGACGTTACCGCAGTACCCTCACCACGTCCTTCCCCTTACCAGAAGACCAGCCTATGAAGCCAAGAATAAAAGGTCAGTGAGTTTGCACAAAAGAAAATCTGAAGCTCAACCTACTCAGAACAGCTGGGCACAAGCCCAACACCTTCTCCTGGATTCACAAAATTCCTATAATTCTATCACTTTGCTTTACAAAATTTCCCATCAAAAGTGAAACATGAAATGTCTACAACAGAAAGCTCAAAATGTCGTCTACCCACCCAAAGGTAACGACTAGCTACAGTTTCTTGTGTATCTTTCTAGGAAAAACATGATGCCCTCATCAAGTTAGGTATGTCCCTTTTGAACATGAGCATGAGTAACAGCATACTACACAGATCTTCCCACTCCGTAAGTCTGGGCAGGAGCAGGTGTTCAGCCTGGCAGTTAATACGCTTACATCCCACACTGAAGCACCTGAGCTGGACTCCCAGATCTGGCTTTTGGTTGCAGCTTCTGAGAGCAGTGGTGATGGCACCAATGGTCAGGTTCCCGTTGCCCATGTGGGATACCTGGATTGAGTTCCGGGCCACCACTGGCTTCAATTATAGGCACTTGGGGAATGAAGCAGCAGATGAAAGTTCTCTCTTTGTGTATCAAATAAACAGATAAATCTTTCAGATGTCACCCCTCAGCACAAGGACAATTGCCTGCTCCTTTCTAAAGCCTGCGTGGCATCCCCTTGGATAGCCATAACAGGAATCCATTTAACCAGACTCTGACCCAAATAGGGGTTATTGGAAGGGCAAACCAGCAGCCTGGCTCGCTCGATTCTGTCTTCCCAAAGGCTGGCAAGGAGTCTCACCAGTTCACTAGCTCAGAGGGTAAACCGGTCAGTTAGCAGACAGAATCCTTGTTGCTAAATCAAGTCTAATTTTTCTTCACTAATACTGTGCTTTCCAAGTCTGGGAACATGGCTGAATAGTGACAAAATATAGAAACAGCCAGAGAAAGGTGAGTAGGGAAAGAAAAATGACATTTCTTGAGGGGAAGAAAGAAAAGGATTAGAATGTCTACAGCCATACCACCCTGAACACACCCAATCTAGTCTGACCTCGGAAGCTAAGCAGGGACAGGCCTGGTTAGTACTTGGATGGGAGAAAATAATTAGAAAACAACATTAAGCCCTGGCGGTGTGGCCTAGCGGCTAATGTCCTCCGCTAGAACATGCCTAGGATCCCATGTGGGCACCAGTTCTAATCCCAGCAGCTCCACTTTCCATCCAGCTTCCTGCTTGTGGCCTGGGAAAGCAGTCAAGGACAGCCCAATGCTTTGGGATCCTGCACCTGTGTGGGAGACCTGGAGGAAGTTCCTGGTTCTTGGCTGCATATCGGCACAGCACCAGCCGCTGCGCTCACTTGGGGAGTGACTCATTGGATGGAAGATCTTCCTCTCTGTCTCTCCTCCTCTCTGTGTATATGACTTTCTAATAAAAATAAACAAATCTTTAAAAAAAACAAAGAAAGAAAACAACATCAGCAGCTGGCTATTTGCTCATGGAAACTTTCTGAATGACTGAATGTATGAAGAAACCAGGGCAGGAAAAGTGTACTGCAAGCACATATGATACCTAACGTATTAAAATATTAACTGACACACAGCCCAGATCCTCTGCAATGTTAGCCTTCTTTTTAAAATTACACTGTTTGATATGGTAGCCTCCAGCCACATGTGGCTATTGAACATTTCAAATGTTTTTTGCCCATGAAACACACACTCAATTTCAGACATGAAAAAGGATGTATGAGGTCAGTAGGTGGCATATCCAGGCTAATCCTCTGCCTACATGGCACTGGTTCTAGTCCAGGCTACTCTACTTCCAATCCAGCTCCCTGCTGGTTGCCTGGGAAAGCATCAAAAGGTAGCCCAGAGTCTTGGGTTCCTATCCCCACATGGGAGACCCAGAGGAAGCTCCTGACTCCTGGCTTCAAACTAGCTCAGCTCTGGCGGTTATGGCTCTTTGGAGAGTGAACCAGCAGATGGAAGATCTCTCTCACTCTCTCTTCTGCATGTGGCTCACATTATATATTTCTTGGGAAATACACGTTCAAAAAGACACCACCAAAGTAGTGACTACATCTACCTTTCCCTACTCTGCCCCGGCAGCCAGTGCAGGGCCTTGAGAACAAGAGATGCCCAAACAGAAGCTTGGTTCTGGATACAGATAAAGCAATATTAGGCTTGGACTATAGGACAGGAGAGCCCTTACTCCGACCCTAACCTCTGAAAGAAAAGCATCTGTGTGGCCCAGGGCAAGTCATCAAACCTGCCTGGCCCTTGTTTTTTTGTCATCTTTAAAATGGAGATAAAGGGAGTGAGCCTTAAGATGCCTACTTTCCTGCACTGGAGTACTAGAGTTTGATTTTCAGTTGACTCCAATTCCCTGCCAACACAGATTTTGCAACCCCTGTGGGAGACCGAGATTCAGTTCCTGGTTCCCAGCTTTGGCTCCAACCTTGCCTCAGCTGTTGTGGACATTAGAGGAATGAATTTTTGGTGGAAACATTCTCTCTCTCTTTCTCTCTCAAACAAAACCAGCAAAATAAAGATAGCATTAATATCTTCCTTACAGAGAAACTACAAGCCAAATGAAATGAGGGCCACAAGAGAGCTCTGAGTGGATAAAACAGATATCAGGACCATCCTGAATTCTCATTGTTTTTGTTAGTAATGGTCCTAAGAGGCAAGACGCAAAATGGATTCAAACCACAAGCGGAGAAGTTAACTGCTAAGATTCCTACATCTGATGTTTCAGTGCCAGCACAGCTAGGAGCTCTAGACAAAGGCAGGTGCAAACAGGGTCTCATCCGGGGGAACTTCACCACACATAAGTCCCTCTCTATAGTAGCTTCCTGAGCTCAGCTGACAAGAACCTTGCGGATCCTTTCTCTGAGGCACCATGGAAAGTCTCCCATGAATGGGGAGCAAGAGCCATCACACTGTGGCTGATGAAGCAGCAGGGTGGCCAAGTTCACTACCCTTGCCTGGAGCTCACAGTGTGGGAAACCTGTAATCCTGGTGGACTGTGAGGCCTCAGGAGAAAAGTTCTGGGGGCACAAAATTGGTATCAGCCCTATGGAATGTTCCAGGCATAGATGGCAGGTAGTTGAACAATTTAACAGGCCCTGGCTCTCCAGAGTGATTGGGGATCCAAAGGATTCTCAGACAGGCCACAGCTTTTTGGTGACCCTAGAAGGATTTCACCATTGCAGCTGGGCTGCTTCTTTCCAAAAGGAGAATGGAAAAAGAGTACCCCACCGAGGGAGAATCTGCAAGATGTTGGGGGTGGAGTGGACTCCACTGCAGCAGAGAGAGAGAAAGAGAGAGAACTCAGTGACCACAGCCCAGGCAGGAGGACAGCAGAACCCAATTGGTCAACCTCAAGTGTCCCAGGCTGGACTCTCCCCCTCTGTCTCTGCAAGGCAGCCCAGCAGGCCCAGAGTTGCTGGTGACTTACCATCCACGAGGCCACCACTCGGAGCAGAGCACAGAATGCAAACTTCCCCTTTGCTGAGAGGCTCTGAGTCCCTTCCGCTCTCTCAGGGCTGCTGCCTGTGACGCACCCAGGCCAAACTCTGAGTCCCTGGGACCACTGCTCCGTGACTGCCTGAAATAGCCCTCGGGGCCTGAGCTGCTGCTAGCTGCTCTGATCCTGCAAACCTAAGACTACAAGCACACAGCAGAGCCCAAGTAGGGCTGTGCAGCACCAGCTGGGGTGGCTCTGTGAAATGCATACTCCCAGGAGCGACCCACAGGGATTCCCATTCAGGAGGTCCAAAGTGGAGGCCAAGCATCCACGTTTCAAAGTGCAGCACCCGTGCCAACACCTAGCCAGTAGGGCTTGGGAACCTGTGATCTGAAGGGCTCAGGAAAACTTCTTGATACTAGTCCTTTTCTCCCTTAAGTTTTTGCTCCTTGTCTCAGTACGGAAGAGGATGGAAGTGAGCAAGACAAAGGAATAGCAATTACAGAGAAAGCATTCTAGAATCCAAAGTCCTGAGGACCCAAACTAAGCTGCACAATCTTTACGCAGGCAGGCAGTCTCTCCAAAAGTGGGATTTCTCTTCCCTAAACCAGCAGGAAGAGCAGGGTTGTGGGACAATAAACACACATAATGCTTCATTGCATGACATGTAGTAGCTGTCACAAAAAGCAATACTTTTTTTATTTAGCTTTTCTATAAGGTGGAGAGGGAGTAAGACAATTCTCCAATAAGTATCTTTGCAAGAAACATTATAAATATAAATGATGGACTGGAAAAGAGAAGAGAAGAGAAAAGTAAACCACAACAAAGACTGCAGTGAGGAAAGCAACAGATTAGGTTGTGGGGAGAAGGTGGAGAGGGCAGGCATGCTACTAAGCATTATCTCTGGCTGTTAAAAAGCTACACTGTCCTGTGGGTCAGCACAGACCAACCTAGGGCACATCATACTCAAGGAAGCAACCCCGATGCTGACAACACACACTATCTGACCTCACAGGTGGAATCTAAGCATGTAAAACTTCAAGAAGCACAGGAAACAGAGAACAGACTGGCTAGGGGGCAGAGAGGGAAGCAGACTGGGGAGCTGTCAAAGGGTTCAAATTTTCACTTCTTTTTTTTCTTTTCTTTTTAAATTTTCATTGGGAAGGCAAATTTATAGAGAGAAGGAAAAACAGAAATATTTTCCATCAGCTGGTTCACTCCCTAAATGGCTGCAACAGCCAGAACTGAAGCAATCTGAAGCCAGGCGCCAGGAGTTTCTTTCAGGTCTTCCCCATGGGCGCAGGATCCCAAGGACTTGGGCTGTCCTCTGCTGCGTTCCCAGATCACAAGCAGAGAGCTGGATGGGGAATGAAGCAGCTCGGAGTCAGGACACGAATGAGCACCCATTTGGGAAGTGGCACTTAAAGGTGGAGGATTAGCTAGTTGAGCCATTGTACCAGCCCAAATTTTCACTTCTAACGTAAGTTCTAGAAATCTGATCAACAGCATGGGAACACAGTTACAAATACTCTTGCTCCCTGTTCATGGGGAACAAGCACGTGGCACAGTACTTAAGATGCCACTTGGGCCACCTGCAACCCAATTCCCTAGCTCCTCCACTTCTTTTCTTTTCTTTTTTTTTTTTTTGAAAGATTTGCTTACTTTTAGTGGAAAGGCAGACATACAGACAGAGGAGAGACAGAGAGGAGGATCCTCCATCCGATGGCTCACTTCCCAAGTGGCTGCAATAGCTAGAGCTGTGCCAATCTGAAGCCAGGAGCCAGGAGCCTCCTCTGGGTCTCCCACTCAGGTTCAGGATCTCAAGGTTTGGGGCCATCCTCAACTGCTTTCCCAGGCCACAAGCAAGGAACCGGATGGAAAGCAAGGCTGCCGGGATCAGAACTGGTGTCCACATGGGATCCTAGGCATGTTCAAGGCGAGGGCCCAGCTGCTAGGCCACTGTACCGGGCCCAGCTCCTCCACTTCTAATCAGTTTCCTGCTAATGCATATTCTTGAAAGCTGCATGCAATGGTTCAAGTACCACTCGGTAGACCTGCATTGAATTCTCCAGGCTCATGACTTTGCCACGTCCCACTCTGGGTGTCATGCACATTTACATGGTGAAACAGCTATGTCTATCTCTCTCTGTCCCTCAAAGAAAATGAAAGCAGATAAATAACTATAAAATTATCGCACTGTTTACATGAAATTCATTAAGAGTAGACATTAAGTGTCCTCACTCTCCCATCCCCCTACATACAGACACACAAAAATCAGGAACTACATGTGGTAAGGGAGTGTGATCATTATTTCATAATGTATACGTGCAACAGATTATCCCTTTGGACACTCTGAATGCATTTCATGTTTATTTGTCAATTATATCTCAATAAAAGTGGACAAACAGAAAGTCGTTACTTGATTTGTTACTGCCAAAAAAGATTCTGGAATCTGTCTGACTGGTTGATAGCATTTTTAGATATCTTTATTTTTTTAAGCTCCCACTTTATATTAAACACTAATATCAATGACAGGTGGCCAACTATGAACAGAACCCTTTCAAGGATTCCACTGGGAACCAAAGGTGAATCATATTGTCAATTGTATTAGCATCAGAGCCTACAAAACACAAAGGGGCTGGGAGGCACAGGGCAGACGGGGAAGACCCCACAGAGAGATGCAGACATCATCTCCCCTGGATTACAAACGATTGGGGGTCTGGCTGGGGAGGTGCTAGACATGCATGTCCCTCCTGAACACACAAACGTGGATGGGAACTTCTGCAATAAAGCTCAGGATCACCCACCGTGTCCTTTCACACACAGTCTAACAATCTATTTTTGTATTTCAGTGAGATTGGCAGCAAAGCATAGAGCTCCAATAAAAAGAGGAAATAATTTCTGTGCTGTACCAAAGCTTTCTCACTTCCTTATTTTAAAATAATCAAGCAACAAGTCCAAATATTTCAGAACAATAGTACAGTCTCCCTTGCACTGGTAAATATCCCTTGAAGACATCGTGGAGTTAGTCAATCAGTGAGCAGGCTGTGGAGAATTGGCCATCTTCTAGGAAACATCAAATGATACAATGAAGAGGGAAGCAAGGAACCTTCCAAACTACTGTCTCCAAGGCCAGGGGTATGCAAAGAACCTGGGAAGCAAGCTGGTTGCTCCTAACACTGAAGACTGAGCTCAAACATCCCAGGTGACTGATACATGTGGAGAGGGGGATAGAGACTGAAATTCAACTTCTGATGCCACATGCAGGGCAAGAGCGCTCATGATCAAATGACCCCTGAAGGGAAAAGTGAGAACCGTGATTGCAATAGGCTCCCCACCCCAACAACAGGATCCGCAACCTCTGGGAAACTGACATTAAAACCCACCATCATGAACCCACTGATTGTGCACACAGACTCTGGTGGGGACTCAAGTATAGTGCAGCAAAGGCATCAAGTGCCGCTGGTGGATCAGAATCCAGGCACTGCCCTGAGGGGATGCTGCCTCCAATTCCAGAAGAGTGGAAGACTTGAGAAAATCATCTGGGTTCCTATCAGAGGCACACGCTGGCACCCTGACCAGGGATGGCTAGCTCAGACCCTGCCTTGCAGATATGCAGAAACGTGAGCCCACCACACCAACCACGCCAGAATATGCATACTGGCAGGTCGTTTCAAGCACACCACCTTTTGAGAAGCACTTGTTCAGATAAGGCAGCAGGGAAAGAAAAGTGCGCTGACTACCTGTAACTACCTTTCATCTACGTTTGGGGCGTAAAATACCTCCCTGGCTCTACTTCAAGTTCTATTCTGAAAGTTTTTAATCTTAAAGCTTTACTTTAAAATTTTTAAAAATATATTTATTTATTTTACTTGAAAGAATTAGAGAGAGAAAGAGATAGGGAAAGACAGATCTTTCATCTACTGGGTCACTCCCTAAATGGTTACAACAGCAGAGCTGGGCTACTCTGATCCTGGGAACCTGAAGCTTCTCTCGGGTATCCCATCTAGGTGCAGGGTTCCAAGGCTTTGGGCCGTCCTCGACTGCTTTTCCAGGCCTTGAACGGGGAGCTGAATCGGAAGTGAAGCAACTGGGACTAGAACTAGTGCCCATTTAGAATGTTGGTACCACAGGTGGAAGATTTGCCTAAAATACCACTGCACTGACCTCTTAGGTGTTAAATAGTCTCAAATTAAACGTACATTTTAAAAGCAACTGCTGCTGCAGCCACTTGGGGAGTGAACCAGTGGATGGAAGATCTTTATCTCTCCTTTTCTCTGTAAATCTGACTTTGCAATAAAAATAAATAAATCTTTCTAAAAGAGGGGGAGGGCTCAGCAGGGCCTGGCTCAGTATTTAATCCTTGCCTCGCATGCACCGGGATCTCATACAGGTGCTGGTTTGTGTCCTGGTTACTCTACTTCCCATCTAGCTCTCTGCTTGTGGCCTGAAAAGGTGATAGAAGATGGCCCAAAACCTTGGAATGCTGCACCCACGTGGGAGACCCAGAAGATACTCCTAGCTTCAAATTGGCTCAGCTCTGGCCGTAATGGCAACTTGGGAAGTGAACCATCAGACGGAAGATCTTTCTGTCACTCCTTCTTCCTGTATATCTGCCTTTCTAATAAAAATAACAAATGTTTTAAAAAGAGGGTGAGGACTCAGGAACATCTCATTAATTAGCTCTTTTTAGGGACTGATACTGTGGAATAGTAGGTAAAGCCATCACCTGCCCTGCTGGCAGCCTGTAAGACTCCTGTTCATCTCCCAGCAAACAGCTAATCCAGTTCCCTGCTAATAGCTTCTAAAACAACAGAGGATGGCCCAAGTCCTCAGGCCCTGAGACCCATGTGGGAGACCCAGCCTCAGCCTGGTCCAGATGGAAAATCAGCAGATGGAACATATCCCTCTGCATCTCCTTCTCTTTGTCTCTCTCTGTAACTCTGCCTTTGAAATGAATAAATCGGACCTGGCGCGGTGGTCTAGTGACTAAAGTCCTTGCCTTTAATGTGCCAGGATCCCATATGCGTGCCAGTTCTAATCCCAGCAGCCCCACTTCCCATGCAGCTCCCTGTTTGTAGCCTGGGAAAGCAGTTGAGGACGGCCCAAAGCCTTGGGGTCTTGTACCTGTGTGAGCGACCTGGAGGAGGCTCCTGGCTCCTGGCTTCAGATGGGCACAGCACTGGTTGTTGTGGCCACTTGGGGAGTGAATCACCATACGGAAGCTCTTCTTCCCTGTCTCTCCTCCTCTCTGTATATATCTGACTTTGCAATAAAAATAAATAAATCTTTTTTAAAAAGAAATGAATAAATCTTTTTTTAAAGTAGCTCTTTTTAAAAAAATGGGTGCCAGGGGCTAACATTATGGTGCATCAACTTAAGCTGTCACCTGTAGTTCCAGCATCCCTCATCAGAGCACAGTTCCAGTTTCAGCTGCTCTACTTTCAACCCAGCTCACCACTTTGTAGGCTGACAAGATGATTCAAGTTCTTGGGACCCAAGAGACCCAGATGGAGGTCTGACCATGTACAGACCCAGATGGAGGTCCAAGCTCCTGGCTTTAGCCTGGACCAGCCCTAGCCATTGTGGCCATTTTGGTGAGAGTAACAGTGGATAGAAGAATTCTCTCTCTCTGTGTGTCTCTCTCTCACACACACACACACATTACACAGAGTTAAGAGGGTCCCAAGCACTTGAACCATATTTCTCAGCTAAATCAGTAGGGAGCTGGATTGGAAGTGGAGCAGCTGAGACTAAAATTGGTGTGTGCAGGAAATGCCAGTATCACAGGAGACAGCTTTACACACCGCACCGTGGAAGTGTCCCCAGAGAGTTACCATTCTAAAGAGTTACAGAGATGATGGATTGGGGTCTTCTTGCTATTTACTTCCAGAGTAACTGAAAGAACATGATCAAGATTTCACAATCACAAGTTAGGACTCCTGACCCCCAGAAAATCCTGGTGAAAGAGGAAAACTGAACTCAGAACTGATACATTCCTGTAGGAGGAACTTCATGGAAGAATTCTGTCATCAAAAGGCTGTGTGGTTACAGGCTGCAATCACATCTCTGGAAGCTGACCCCTTCACCACACTTCCAAGGCTGTCATGTCACCTTCACATCACTCCAATGATTACAAAGTACTTCCAGAATCCACTTCCTTACAGCTTACAATGGAGTTCCAATCTGCACCAGCACCATGCTCATCCCTACCATTACTCCATCCTCATCGGCTTTCTATCACATTTCCTCTTGAAATCTATTTCTTTTTAATCACAGCAAGTCAAAGAAGTGGATTTCAGGTGTTAAAGTTTCTTAAGAATTGGACCAACCTGTGGTAGAAGAGTACAGGAAATGTTTATTGTCTTGAGTATCTTGGCAAAACCTCACATGAACAAGAGGAGACTAAAGGTAAAGATTAAGCTGTTGCAAGTTGTAGAGATGGTAACTAAGGACATGACTCAGAACGTGGCTAGTGACAGCCTTGTCCTTCACCTCTGTTCTAGCCCCGAGACTCCTATAACCAAAGCCAATAGGAACCAGAGCAGAACTGTGGCCCTCGGAACACAGCCAAGGCTTTCTGGCCTACATGTGTCATCAGGCACTCGCCCTGAGAAGTGTCCTAAATCAGATCTAGTGTGCCTCTTCTGGAGAAGCCAAGTCAAGGCCTCAGGAAGTCAAGGAGGCCAAGTGATAGTACTAGGATTGAGCACACAGTCCCTGGTAGAGCCAAGTGCCGGAGTGCTCCTCCCCATTTAGTGCTCCTTATCCTGAGCTGCCAAGCTTACCATGTTGAGTTTGTTAAGAGAACTTGCCCAGGATAAAAATCAGGAATATGACACATACACTAGACTGACCCAGGAAATACAGGTACCCTAAAAACAAGTCCACACTGTTCTGTACAGATGCCTTGAATCCCAAAATTCACCAGCTTAATACCAGACAAGAAAATTCACTAGAGCTAAAAACTTTCCCTCCTCTTCCTGTCTCTCCTGTAATTCCTACTGCCTCTACGCCATTGACCATGCCCCTCCAATGCTTCCCACTAGGCAGCTTATTTTTAAGCTCCCATAAGAACCATCTCTGATGAGAACAGAACACTGGCGGATCTTTCATTCTCTCAGACTCACGCCCAATGTTCACAGTCTACTGAGCCAGCAGCTTTAAAAAACTAAAACATTAGAAAAGAGCAGTTTATCCAGGCATCAAGTCACTGGAGGCATCCCAATAATATCAGAAAAATCCTTCTCACCATCCACTTTTTTAAAATAACATTACCACAATATTTGAAGGAACAATTCTGCTGGCACATGTGTAGGGCATGAGATGCCAGGATGGTGACAAAAGTGCTCTGTACAGCTGGCAGGTGGGTCACAGCAGCCTGCAGAGGGGATCCCAGGACACCAGTGAAGTGACGAGCTGGTCAGTACAGCCAACGGTGCCTAGGTTCTTTGTAGTTCGACAATCACAACACCCTCCAACCCATGAAATACAGTCACGTTAATAGGAATCACGTGTCTGTCCTATTATCCTGACAGAGAATGAGCAGACTTAGAATATGCATTCATCTGTGCCCCGGGCATCTCATGTGAGACATCCTCACAGTAGCATCAGTCACTGGTCTTACACAAGAAGCAGGAATATTTGCATGCTGAGAACTGCTCCTATTTATTGGTCGGAGCAGCCTGTCCCATGGAGAGAAGCTATGTCATCTTTTTAAGGTCCCTAAGACTCGGCAAACTCCAACTTCTGTTGATAAGACAGGGCAGAATGGCTGAGTCAAACCAGAGGCCCGCCTCTCCAGGGATCCCTGAGGTACAGCTAGCAACCTCAGGTCCCCTTTCTAGGCGTCCCTGCCACTGTTAGGGTTATGAAAGTCCTCCCAAGGCAAGAGAGCAGAAGGTAAAGGACAGCCCACTCACAGCCCACAGGAAGGCAAAAATAGAAAACCAAAAGAGGAAGAAGAGCTGTGACACGCATGGATCCCAGAGCGCGTCTTCCGGTGCTCTTGTTCAGATGGCATGTCACACTTCCGGGGGCCCAGACGTCATCAATCCTGGCAGAGAGGGCTAGAATTCTCCTACTTTAAAACGAGAAACAAAACAGCAGACAGGAACTAGGCTGACAGGAAATGGAGAGAAGGGTTGTTTCTCAATAAACGTGTTATCCAAGAGTCACACCTTCTCTACCAAAACCAAAGTGTCTCTTGCAGACAGGAGTGTAGGCCACCACATTCCTCACACAGCCAGCAGGCAGAGCCTCAGCCTCCTCACTGCCCTGTAGGCTGGAACCCACATCCTGCATCTTCCAAGGCACAGACAATTCGAAAAAGAAGCATTTACCCAGGCACACAATACAAGGACCAGTGTTGTTTTTTTCGCCTTCAGTCCAAGTGACCTGTTCAGTCCCTACCCTATTCAGCAGTATACCCGCAGGCGCCACACTGAACCACAAGAGCATTCAACCCCTGCTTATCCTGTAGCATGACTGACTGGAGCTCCCAGGAGACCTGCCTGGTGCCTGAGCAGTGGCTTCTCCTGGGGTTTCGCCAGTCTTGGCTGCAGAAGAGTGACTCACCTTCAGAAAGGGCCTTCGTCACAGCTGCCACGTAGGTCTCAGGCTCGTCATCGCAGGTGAGCTCCTGCCAGAGGGCCCAGTCTGGAAAGTAGTTCAGAAACTCTGGGCTGTCTTGCACCCCACAGAGTAGCCTCACCACGCGGTGTGCAGGCTGGAAGGCCCTCTGTAGCGGTGGTTGCAGCGCCGGCCGCCGCAGCTGCATTACCAGTTCAGCAGATAACAGCACCACGATGCAGCGGGCGCCCAGGAAGAGACTCAGGTCCTCTGCTGAGAAGCATGTTTCAGGGGCAAGCCTGTGTGTTAGCATCTTCTGCCGACGGATCTGCCGGCTGGACAGGAAGAGCTCCTGGAGGTACTGGCACCACTCCCCGGCATCTGGACTGTAGACGATGAGGATGTCACACCCTCCTGGCATCCCTGGAAAAGAGAGGCATGGAGGTGTGTTACCACATCTGCTTCACCCAGAAGGTTCCTCACCATCCAGGCAGGGAGAAGGCAGTCTACCTGCATTGCACATGTGTGACCTCTTTGCCTAAATACATGGTACTGCTTCACATCCTTGTGTAAGCTACTGCTTCTGCCTGGTACTCTCTCCCCCTGCAGCTGATGAAAGACATTCAGCTGGGCAGAACACAGGACTCACCCAAATTCACACTTAGCTCATTGGCCGTATAGCCAAGGTGGGTACTGTATCCCATGTTCCCCATCCGGCACCTTCACGGCATGGTACCTCCCTTCAGAAATTGTGGCAAGAATCCTGAGAGTAACAAGTCAGATTTTCCTATGATCAGAGTTGGTAGAAGGCAGCTTTTCCGGCTATGTGATAGGGGAAGGACTTTCCCAGTGTCCGACTGTCCTGTCAAGGCATCCCCTTCACTCAGGCAGGGACAGTCATCATACTGTGAAAAGCCAAGACTTCACCCTGTGCCAGCTTCACTGAGTCGGATCCAAAGCGCAGCTAGATCCAGAGACAGCAAGCGCTGGTGAAATCTCCTTTCCTCTCCCTTACACCACAATATTCAAAATGTTAAAAAGAAAATAGGATCTTCCTCTCTGTCTCTCCTCCTCTCTGTATATCTGCCTTTCCAATAAAAAAAAGTAAATAAATCTTAAAAAAAAAAAATAGGAGAAAATTGGGGCTGGCACAGTGGCAGCCACCCCTGTAGGCTGCTTCCCCCTGCAGTGCGAGTTCGAGCCCCACCTTCTTCACTTCCCATCCAGCTCCCTGTTAATGGCCTGGGAAATCATCGGAGCATGTTCCAAGGTGTTGGGTCGTTATATCCATGTGGGGGACCTGGAAGAAGCTTCTGGCTTCAGAATGGCCCAGCTCTGGGAAGTGAATCAAACAATGGAAAATCTCTCTCTGTGTCTCTTCTCTCTATATAATGTGACTTTCAAGCAAAAATAAATCAATCTATTAAAAAAAATAGAAAATATAAACCTAATAGAGTTCTGATTTTCCCCAGCATTTTATCAAGTTGTAAACAACAGCCAAAGTAAAGATTTGAGTTCAAATTTTTTTTTTAGTTCTGCTTTGACGGATCCTAATCCAGCACTAACTTAAAACTCAACAGACTTTTTCATAGAACTAAGACGATGACTTTAAAAGGCCTTTGAAGGAATCAGCAGGTCAAGCCACTGCCTACAATTACAGCAACCCACATGGGTGCCAGTACAAGTCCTTGACAACTCCAAATTTGATTCAGCTCCCTGCTAAGGCACCTGGGAGAGGAACAGAAAGCCTAAGTGCTTGGGCCCCTGAATCCATATGGCCAACTTGAATGAAGCTCCTGGCTTCCATCTGGCCTAGTCCCTGCCATTGAGGTCATTTGGGGAGTGAGTAGAAGATGGAAAAATCTCTCTCTCTCTCTCACTCTGTGTGTGTGTGTCCCTCCACTCCCTCTCTGTAACTCTTTTAAATGCATAATTTTTTATAAGTCCTTTGAAAGCAAGAGTGTGTAGTTTTTAAACAAGCAGTATGAGAGGCCTGCTGGAGGCAGCACAGCAGCAGCTCCTCTTGCGATGCCCCAGTCCATGGCTCTCCACAGCGCTCAGTTAGGAACAATGCCCTGTCTCAAAGCTCAAGCACACTGAGGTCAAAACTCCAATGTACAGTGTTGCAGGCTTCTTTTAATAGTCAGATCTTGGGAGGGAGGGTGTGAACACTTCTTTATACCTCAGAGGAAAAACAATTTCAGGACTAGAGAAGGCATAAAATTAGCAAAGTTCCACAAGTGTGGAGCTTGCATTGCAAGATACACAGTGGAAGAGTCGTGACAGATTCATCTCTGTCTCTGCACAAGTCTGGCTTAACCAAGGGAGCAACGTCCTGCCGAAGTGAGCTGAGTGAGCACGTGTGCGTACGAGCTGTCAGGAGACACATGGCCTGTACATTCTGTTCTACTACCAAGGATGTGGCATTAGTGACACTGTACCTGCAATACAGTCACTAAAGCCTAAACGAGAACTGGCAGACACCACTCCCTCTCCATACACACTAATTCGCCAGCAAGTATCATGTCAGCAATTTGCACAAGTAGGTAGAAATGAGGGCTGACTACGGTCCCACACATTAGTGATAAAGAAACCACAGGTAATGGTTTCCGCAGAGTCTGACAACTGATGGCAACAAGTAAGAAGAGGAAGGAGTAGGATTTTCCAGAACAAAAGCTGTGCCTGTAAGAAGGCAATGTCAGTCTGTGAGCATTCACTGACAGAAGAGTAACAGTTGGATGCTCCCTGAAGCCCCAGTGACCTGAGCGTCATTCCAGTTTTACAGCAAAGATGTAGTGACCCAAAAGGTAACCAACATTTTTAGGATGACTAGCTCTAGAACCATGAGGAAATGAGCTTTTGCTTCACAAATCCCTCTTTGTGGGGCCCGGCGGCGGGGCCTAGCAGCTAAAGTCCTTGCCTTGAACACACTAGGATCCCATATGGGCGCCGATTCTAATCCCAGAGGCTCCACTTCCCATCTAGCTCCCTGCTTGTGGCCTGGGAAAGCAGTTGAGGATGGCTCAAGGACTTTGGACCCTGCATCTGTGTGGGAGACCTGGAGGAGGTTCCTGGCTCCTGGCTGCAGATCAGCACAGCACCAGCCATTGCAGTCACTTGGGGTGTGACTCATCGGATGGAAGATTTTCTCTCTCTCTCTCCTCCTCTCTGTATATTTGACTTGGCAATAAAAATAAATTCAAAAAAATCCCTCTTTGCATAAGCATTCCAATCCCTTTATGCACATGGGCTGTGCAAGCTGAGTTCACCAAGAGCTCAGGGTGAAGAGGGAAAAGGAACCAGTAACTTTACATAGGAGACACCTGGCCAATACCGCCTCAGCCCAATGACCACTGTGGACACGTGCTCACGACAAGTCATGCTGAGAGTCTGAACCCCTGCCCTTTCAATCCACTGGTAAGGAAAACGCCATACTACTAATCCCCTGCCTTCAGAGTAACTGGCCAGTACTCTGCAAAGCTGTCACCTGAAACAGAGGACATTACCACAGCCAGGAAGAGACTAAGGAGACAGGGTTACTAAATGTAACATGGAAGTGGAATGAGAAAAGGACAGTCTAAAAGACATTGCTGTCACATTGGTTCTGGATGGGATCCTGCAAGAGAAGAGACACCCTGTAGAAACTAAGGAAACAAGAGTGCAGACCAATTAATCAGCATTAGCTCACAAATTGCAACAAACATCCCACACTGCTCTAGGATGGAGATGATGAGAAAAGTGGATGTGGCACTCTATTATGATGTTTACAAGTACATAGCAATCTCAAGCTGCCCAAAAATAAACCTAGAGCTGAGGGGCAGGCACTGTGGTGCAGCTTGAGAGGCCTGCAGCCCACACTGGAGCCCTTGTTAGAGTGCTCTGCTGCTCTTCTACCTTCCTGCTTCCTAGGAGGCAGTGGATGATGGTGCAAGTGCTCTCATCCAGGAGAGAGACCCAGATGGAGTCCAGATATAACATCTCTCTCTCTCTGATTCTCTCTCAAGTGGATAAAATTCAATCAACCGACATTCAGAACTTTTGTCTTACAAAAAAAAAAAAAAAAAAAAACCTGAAAGAAAAGGTGCTGGGCTCGGTGAGATAGCATAATGGTTAAGGTCCTCGCCTTGAACGTGCCAGGATCCCATATGGGCAGCGGGTCTAATCCCGGCAGCTTTACTTCCCATCCAGCTCCCTGCTTGTGGCCTTGGAAAAGCAGTCAAGGATGGCCCAAAGTCTTGGGACTCTGCACTTGTGTGGGAGACACAGAAAGAAGTTCCTGAATCCTGGCTTCGGATTGGCACAGCTCCAGTCATTGCGGTCACTTGGGGAGTGAATCATCGGATGGAAAATCTTCCTCTCTGTCTCTTCTCCTCTCTGTATGTCTGCCTTTCCAATAAAAATAAATAAATCTTAAAAAAAAAAAAGAAAAGAAAGAAAGAAAAGGTGCTGAAGAAGTTAATCCCTTCTATGTGGGAACAGCTATTTAAAACCTCTCCTTCCTGGGCTTCCTGTGTTCGTCCCATTCTCTATGAGCATAGGTATCTGAGGACGAAGTGGTGGGGTCTCAGTCTAGGTAATATCCTAGCCCGCCTGGTCAGTGCTGTGACTCACACAAATGCTGCCTTGGTGTCGAGGAAGCCAAAGGGAGCGGGGGTCTGTCTTCCTCCTACAGTGCTGGAACTGAAAGCAGAGGAGTACACAAGTCCAAGGTGAAAGTGGAAGGCCCACGTTACAGCTAGGCAGCAGTTCAGGCCCCCAGGGCCTTGTCAGCAATTCCCTTGCCTGAAGTCACCCCTTCTTTCTGAAATTACCTTCCTGTAACCACATGTCAATTCTCCACCAGCACCCCTTAACTTCTCGCTTTTTTTCTTTGCTTGTTTATTTATTGACAGAAACTAAATACATGAGCCAATCAGAAGCCCATAAGCCATAAGCCCTAGACTGACATGAGGAAGGGGTTTAAGAAAGTTGTTTGGCTACAGAAGGAGGGCAGGGAGAGAAGAGCAGCGGAGGAGCTGGCTGGCTGGCAGCAGCTGCTGGGAATCACAGAAGCATGAGAAATGCCAGGACTGAGACACCTTCGGATGACTCAGAATTTACATGAAGACAGGACAGACAGGACGTGCCAATGATCTGCTCAAACTACTCAGCATGTTTCCCAGGCTTGCAGAGCCTGGCACCGTGTGCTCATCTGTCCTGAGAGCCTATGGGTGGTTGTGAGCACCAGACTGGACAAGGGATACAGAACGGGAAGGTGACTGGGCTAGAGAGAGACTTCTGGTAGGAAATGAAGGAGGTTCCCTGGCCTCCAAAGTGTGCAGCTCCAGGAACTTGGCAAGAGGACTGAGGCCTCAAGGACTACTGGGAGCCAAGAGCTCCAAGAACTGGCAAAGTCCCCTCAGGTCCTCTGGTTCTGTGAGTCCAGGAATGCAAGCAGAACCTTGAGCTCAGAGACCTTGGTGAGAGGGAACAGAACACACTGTGTGCTGGCTTTCTCCAAACACTTGGAGCCTGAGACGTGGGGATAAGAGCCTAGGTCTCCCTAGCATCAGACTTGGCCACTTGGGAAAGCCAAAACCACCGAAGACTTCTTTTTCCCCTTCCTTTGCAGTGTTAACACACAAGATGTAATTTATGACCCAGAGAATATTCTGGGATAGGCTGATTGCATTTCAATTTATTTGGTCACCCAAGGATCTTTTAAGGAGAGCCTAGATTCTCTGGATTTCAACAAGCAAACACATCCTTCAGAAAATATGAGTTGGTATTGCTGTACAGCAAGCTCAGCTTCTGTGATATCAGCTCTTCATTTCGGAGCAATGATTGCAGTCCTGGGTGCTCCACTTCTGATGCTGTTCCTTGTTAATCCACCTGGGAAATCAGCAGAGAGTGGTACAAGTTTTCCGGCCCTTCCCACCCATGTGGGAGGCTTAGCCTGACCCAGTCCTTGCCATTGCAGCCATCCGGGAAGCACACCAGCAGATGGAAGATCTCTCCCTCCCTCCCTCTCTTTCTCACTCTGTGTTTGTGTGAGGGTCTGCCTTTCAAATAAATGAAACAACCCTTAAAAGGAGAAGAAAAGGCCAGTGCTTTCCCTGTGGGGAAGAGCATGTTAGGAGGCCAGAAAATTAGGCTGTGAAGGAATAAAGCATTGACGCATGCTACACCTGGATGACCCTTGAAAATATCACGATGAGGGAGAACCAGTCTCCAAAGGCCACGTGCTGCACAACCCTAGTCAGCTGACAGACCAGAGTGTGGAATTCCACAGAGACCAAGCCATACTTGGGATGGGGAAGAGGGGAGAATGAAGACAACAACTAAAGCACACAGAACTCTGTTGCAGATGATGGAAATGCTCTGGCTATGCTGACAGTGTTCTAAGATGACTATGCTATCAGTTGCACCTATCTGAAGATGCCTAAAACCATCACACTGTCTATTCAATGGATGGACTGTATGACATGTGAATTACATTGTAACAAAGCTGCCTTAAAAAGAAGATGCAAGGGCCTGGCGCAGTGGTCTAGTGTCTAGGGTCCTCGCCTTGAACACACCAGGATCTCATGTGGGCACCGGTTCTAATCCCAGCAGCCCCACTTCCCATCCAGCTCCCTTCTTGTGGCCTGGGAGGACAGTTGAGGACAGTCTGAAGCCTTTGGAATCCTGAACCTGCGTGGGAGACCTGGAGGAGGCTCCTCACTCCTGGCTTCAGATCAGCACAGTACCGGCTGTTATGATCACTTGGGGAGTGAATCATCAGATATAAGATCTCCCTCTCTGTCTCTCCTCCTCACTATCTGTATGTCTGCTTTTCCAATAAAAATAAATAAATCTTTAACAAAAAGAAGAAGGAGGAGAAGAAGAAAAAGAAGAAGAGGGCCCAGCGTGATAGCATAGTGGTTAAAGTCCTCGCCTTAATGCCAGGATCCCATATGGGCACCAGTTTTGATCCTGATGGCCCTGCTTCCCATCCAGCTCCCTGCTTGTGGCCTGGGAAAACAGTCAAGGACAGCTCAAAGCCTTGGGACCCTGCACCTGTGTGGGAGACCAGGAAGAAGCTCCTGGCTCCTGGTTTCAGATTGGCTCAGCTCCAGTCGTTGCGGTCACTTGGGGAGTGAACCATCAGATGGAAGATCTTTCTGTCTCTGCTCCTCTCTGTATATTTGCCTTTCCAAATAAATAAATAAATAAATAAATAAATAAATAAATAAATCTTAAAAGAAAAAAAAAAGAGGCACACGTGTTTTGCCTAATGGTTAAGACATTGACCAAGATACCTGCATCCCCTATGGCAGTGCCTGGGTTCAAGTCTCACCTCTGTTCCCAATTCCAGCTCCCTGCTGATGCAGACCCCAGAAGGTGAGGGGTGATTATTCAAGTCACTGGATCCCTGGCACTGACATCAGACACCTGGATCGAGGTACTAACGCCCAGCTTTGCCCTTCCTCAGCCCTGGCCATTTGGGCATCTAGTGAGTGAACCAAAGTATAGGAACTTTTTCATTCTCTTTCTCTTCACCTCTCTGCTTTTCAAATTTAAGAAGAAAATTAAAAAGATAATGCACATTAACAAAAAGGAGGAGGAGAGGCTGGCAAGATGCATCATCTGGTCACGCCTTTGCTTGCAAGCACCTGCAACCAATATGAGCACTGGTTTGTTTGCCAGATACTCTACTTCCAATCCAGCTCCCTGCCCCCTCCTTTTTCTAATATACATATCTATTTTTATTTGAAAAGCAGATGTACAAAGAAAAGGAGGGACAGAGAAAGATCTTCTATTGGCTAGTTTACTCTCCAAATGGCATCATCAGCCCTCAGAGCATGGCCAATGTGAAATCAGGAACCAGAAACTTCTGGGTCTCCCATGCAGGTGCAGGTACCCGAGGACTTAGGCCATCATCTGCTGCCTTTCTAAGTCACAAGTAGGGAGCTGGATTGGAAGTGATACAGCTGGGACATGAACAAGCACCCATATGGGATGCTGGTGCTTGAAGGTAGAGCTTAATCTGTTGAACCACAGCATGAGTTCCATGCTCCCATCTCTTCAAACACTGTGTGCATCCATTGCCTGAAGCACTCTGCCCCCAACAGGTCTCCCTTCCCCACCTTCCGGGTCCGGAATGAAATGGTCCTTGCTCCAGGAGGGCTAACCTGGCCACTTCATTAAAATATTAACCCCTCTCTATTTCCGATAGCACATAGCACACCCAGGATTTTCCTTAGTAGGTCTATTGCCATTTGCCCTTCTCCCTAAGCTCAATGGGGGCATGGCTTTGACCCCTCTTGTTTACTGAATGACCACCCCAGTCCTAGGATAGCTCCTGGAAACAGGAAATGTCCACTACAAGATTTGCCGAATGAATCAGTCCCCTCTCGGTAACTCTGCTTCAGCTTTCAAGGGCATGTGTGGAGTAAGGTCACAAGCTCCTGGTTTACAACACAGCTTCTAACTTCCAGACTGGAGCTCGAGAGCTGGGGAGCCGGGAAGCTGGCGTTAATTTCTGACTCCTCCAAAAGAATGAACAGTTCTGGGGGAGAACCATTGCCCCTGGCCTTCTCCACTACAGCTTCCAAAGCACCCCAACAGGCTAGGTCTCTGCAGAGCAGGACAGGGCAGACTCTTCTCTCCAGCACTGCTCCAGACACCATTCTTTTTCCTGGGTACTTAAAAGTTATTTTCCAAGAGGTCCTATCTCTGCTAGCACCTCATTAGGGAAACAAGCAAGCCATTTGCACACGTGACAACTCTTCCCACCTGCTTTCCTTCACAAGACGGTAGGTAAGCCCTGCTTTCCGCTGGGACCACACCAGGTGCACAAGAGCCCTGTGATCCTGCTGGGCGTCATAAGTGCCGTCAGCTGGGGGACTCTAATTATGTGGTTCCTGCTAGAGCTGGGCGGGTGACTTGCCTAGTGAACACATCCATGAACCAGAGGGGAATCCAAAACCAGCCAGAAACGACCCCAACACCTTCCATCGGCAGATGTTTACAGTGACCTCCACCTTTCCCCCAATGCCCAAACGCTGTCAAGTTCGCTTCAAACTAATGGAACAGTTTACAAAACCCAGAACCACAAAGTTCGGGGTGGGTGGAGGACGAAAGTCCTGCTCCACCTCCGACCTAGGGCTGTCTGCGCGCCCCCTGTTGGCCCGGCGAAGCCCCCCCAGGGAAACATTCACCCGGCGGGAACACAACTCCGGTCTCCTGCTCTCTGTTAGGACTGAGTCTCGGAGCCTCGGGAGCAGGGAGAAGGAACCTGCGGCTCAGAGGGCCAGAGACAGAGCAGAAGAATGGACTGCCAAGACGGAGGTCAGGTGGGGATCCGCAGGGGCTGAGGAGAAAGCTGCAACGGGCTGGGAAGGGGGACGTGAGAAAGTGGAGGTGGGAAGTTTGCTACGGAGAACTGAGAAAACAGAAAGAACCCGAGACCCGCGTGCGGCAGGGAGGCCGGGACCAGCGGGGCGCGGGAGCGGGAAAGCGCCAGGGAGGGCTGCGCCCTGCCAGCTCACCTGAGGCTGCCATGCCGCGGGTCGCAGTCGCATCCCCTCCTTGTCGGGTGCAGCTGCCCCGAGCCGGCGTCCTGCGCGTCCCTGAACGCGGGACTGGCGCAGGACCCGCCGGCCGCAGCTCTGGAGCTTCCTCCAGGGCCGGCAGAGAGTACTGACGGCGAGGGCGTGTCCACGGCTCCCGCCCCGCCCCGCCCGCGGGGCTCGGCCTGGGCACCTGCGCCCGCGCCCGTTGGCGAGGGGAAGTGAGAGCCCTACGCCAATCCGATCGGGCACCTGTACTGTTCCCCATGCCGCCCCCACAACAACTCGACGTCGGGGGATAGGCATGGGCTTGGCGCCACGTGCGCCCCCGCGCCTCATGAATCCTGAACCAATGGGCCAGCAGCTAGAGGTAGATTAGAATTGGGAATGGAGAGCCGGCTGTCCAGACTCTGCGACCCAGGGGTTGGGATGGTGCCTGTGAACAACAGATGCGCATACCACCTCCCTGTCCCATGGGGCTTGAGCTGAGCCGCTGCCCTGGCAGGAAAGGGGAGAGGCAAAGGGGAAGTGAGGGGAGGTTGGGCACCTGTCTGTGGGTATCTACCACTGCCGTTGAGTGCCCTCCTATCATCCCTTGCATCTGTCCTGATGGACGGTGAACATTAATTACCATCTGCCCTTGCCATGCTGTTATATGCTGGGTAAGGGCTAAAGTGCCCTCTACACATTACTGTGCGGCTTCCTTGAGACAGCCCATTACTGGAGCCCCCAACACCACCAAGCAAGCCACCAGGCCTGAGCCAGAGCCACAGCACCCACCTAATCCTTGCACTCCCCTCTCACCTTCTTGTCTTCTCCCACTTGCTGGCACATGTAGTTGATTTGAATAGCATGTGCCCTTGGGTCCACAACAACCCAGAATCCAGAAGATGGACCCAGAGAGAAAGATGAGGGCAAGTTAGGGTTCAAGTCCAGGTGGAAATAAACAGATTTTAAAATAGAAGTACAAGGATGATTCATTATAGTTGCTATAATGAATTATCACAAATTCAGTTAACTAAAAACAACACAAACAGTTCTCTAATACAGTAGTGCAACATGAATTTCACTAAGCTAAACTCAAGCCATTAGCAGAGCTAGGTTTCTTTATGCCACACAGGAGTCCATTTTCAATGCTCTTTCAGCTTCTCAATACTACTCACGTTTGGGTAACAGCCCTTTGTTCCAGCTTCAAACCAGTAAAATAACATCTCTGATCTTGCTCTGTCATAATTCATATTCATTCTGTCTCTCTCTCTCTTTTTCCTGTCACCTTCTTCCACCATTATGAACCCTAGTGATTGCATTGGGCCTACTGAATAGCCAGTACAATCTCCCTAGGAAAGTCAGCTAATGAGCAGTTTCAATGCCAGCTACGCTGAGACTCTCCTTTGCCATGGAGCGTCCAGCATGCACGGGTTCTGGGGATCACAGTGGGCATCAGCAGGAGCCTTTTCTCTACTTATCACAGGCTGGGGACTCCTAAAGCATATTTGAGCTTGTTGCCTGCTTAGACATGCACCTGCTGCTCCTGGCCTCCACCCCTCATCACGCAGCACCACAGAACTATTATTTACTAAAAATTATATAGCACTTAGGTCATTTTGTGTCTCCTCCACTCAATTATAAGCATCCCAAAGGCAGAATCTGGGTGTGTCTTTTTCACTATGAAACATCCAGAACCTGGAGCCAACTTTGGTTAGAGTCTCTACTCAGAGAGTATTTACAGAGTGAGTGGATGTCACCAGCAAGTCCTTACATTTCAGACTGGAGGATAGAAGGGGCTCTTCAGGAAGTGAATAAGAACCACCAGAGTAGTATGGTCTGGAAGTGTTGAGTCTGCAGTGTCCATAGGATTCCTGGGAGGTTCTGTCTTGGCAGAATAGGATGGAGACACATGACTGGTGGAGAATGCTACCCTTGGCACGGAAGCTGCGTGTGTGCATGAGGAGGGAGGAAACAAAAGAGCCCACAGGCAGAGCTATGGTTAGGGCTGCAGGCAGAAGGCTCTGCAAAGGAAACCAGAGTAAGCGGAGAGGTGGGATGCAAAGCAGGGCTGAGCAGCCAGAGTACTGACAAGAAGGGTGTGGAGAAGGCTGTCAGAGTGTGGATCCCTTGAAGGGTCTGGGGGGGGATGAGGTCTGCTGAGTTGCCAGGAACATACAGGAGTCTGTCCCGAGCAGCAGAGGTGAGGCAGGAGAGGAAAGCAGCTTTGAGCAGAAAGACAAAGCCCCAAAGTCTTACTTCAGCCCTACTCTGTCCACAGTGGGACCTTGGACACGCAAGACCTCTAAATGCCTTATTTCCTTTGTGTGCAGTGAAGACACATAGCTTACTCAGGACCAACACTCTGGGAAATACCCTATTTGGAGACCCCTGAATGAATACCGACCTCCAAATTTTACCTCTCCCTGTAGGCCTCCTCCCTCCTCAAGCCCCCACTGCCCTACGGCGTCATCTCTTCTGAGGATCCATTGATCATCCGGGCCCACTGCCAGAGGCCCCACTAACTGCAAGGCCTCCCTCCCAGATCCTGACATTACAGGATGAAAGCACTTTGCAGCCTCCTAGCCAACAGGACCTGCAAAACTTTAAGCTCGAGGAGACAACTGCATTGGCTACAAACTGTGAGAGGGCATTTGCCAGATGTGGCTGAGGTCTTGGGTATTGGGTCCACTCTCCAATTCTGTTCCCACTGCTGCACAGCACTGCACTGGCACTGGGCTAAAAAGGCGGTCCGCTTGCTATCCCTTGGTAAGAAGACAGGACTTGTCCTGCCCAAGGCAATTCTACTCTGTTTCTGTAGCAGGTGAATGGGGCAGGGGGATGTAGTATCTGTTTCTGCACCTCCATTTAGTGGGTTTTACAACCACAGGAGAGAAAGCAATCACCCCTCTGAAGGAACCCACCAAATAGGCTTGAGAGAGGCTGCAGAGCCTGGACTTGAATGCTTCCCCCAGCCCTCTCTGGCCTAGCAAACACAAAGGGGAGGAGAGGCGAATATATGTCATCCAAGGACCAAGGGACAGAGAGAAGGGGAGAAATTCTTGTCTGAAGACACAGTTTTAAGACATGATTTTATAACTGCGCAAGCCTCGGACCAAGTCTTTTCTCTGCCGATCTGCCACTTGTTAGGACTAAAGGCATAGACAGGGGACAGAAAATCTAGGCAGAGTGGATGCTCTCAAATTGCCATACTCATCCCAAAAGGATGAGACTAATAGCATGTGCATAGTATTGATAAAGAGATTCAGCGCAGGGCCCAGCATGGTAGCCTAACAGCTAAAGCCCTTGCCTTGCACGCACACCAGGATCCCATATGGGTGCCAGTTCTAATTCTGGCAGCCCCGCTTCCCATCCAGCTCCTTGCTTGTGGCCTGGGAAAGCAGTCAAGGACGGCCCAAAGCCTTGGGACCCTGCACTCTCGTGGGAAACCCAGAAGCTCCTGGCTTCAGATTGGCTCAGCTCTGGCCATGGCGGACACTTGGGGAATGAATCAGCAGACAGAAGATCTTCCTCTCTATATCTCTCCTTTTCTCTGTATATCTGACTTTCCCATAAAAAATAAATAAATCTTAAAAAAAAAAAAGAGGTTCAATGCATTGTGTCCAAGAACACACAGCCAGGAAAAGCAGAGCTGGGCTTGCAACCTAGATGCTCTGGCTGCAGAGCACGTGTTGCTGCTCACTAGAGCAGGTGTAAAGGCACATGATTCGGTGTGACCAGCGGCACCCATGGTCTCCACCAGCCAGCAGGGACTTCTCCTCAATGGCAAGTGGGCAGGGCCAGCTCTCTGGCATCCTTGCACTCCTGCCTCACTCTCACAAAATACCATAATTTGGAAAGGGTGCCTAGTTGCGCTCGGGAGCTCCCCTGGCATTCCCACCTCCCCGCTTAAGTCCCAGTGTTCCCACACTCAAGACCACTTGAGAACAGGGATGCATCTCTCACCATGGCATCTCCAGTGATCTCCAAATCAAAGGGAGCTATTTGTTGCTGATGTTTTTAAGATTTATTTTTATTGGAAAAGCAGATCCACAGAGAGGAGAAACAGAGAAAGATCTTCCATCTGCTGGTTCATTCCCCAAGTGGCCACAAGTGCTGGAGCTAAGCCGATCCAAAGCCAGCAGTCTCTTTAAGCTCTCCCAAGCTGATGCAGGGTCCCACGGCTTAAGGTCACCTCTACTGCTTCCCCAGGCCACAAGCAGGGAGCTGGATGGGAAGTGGAAAAGCCAAAACATAAACTGGTGCTCATATGAGATCCTGGCACTCGAAGCAAGACTGGCCAATCAAGCCACTGCATCAGGCCTTGTTTTTGCTTTGTTTTATTTTCTAGTTTTTGTTTGTTTGGTTTGATTTTTGGTGTATGTGTGTGTTTAAAGTTTTATTTATTTTTATTGGAAAGTCAGATATACAGAGAAAAGAAGAGATAGACAGGAAGATCTTCCGTCTGCTGATTCACTTCCCAAGTGTCCGCCATGGCCAGAGCTGAGCCAATCCGAAGCCAGGAGCCAGGAGCTTCTTCTGGGTCTCCCATGCGGGTGCAGGGTCCCAAGGCTTTGGGCCTTATTCAACTGCTTTCCCAGGCCACAAGCAGGAAACTGGATGGGAAGCGGAGCTGCTGGGATTAGAACCAACTCCCATATGTGATCCCAGTGCTATATCACATATATTATAATATCATAATATTATATATGTTTATAAATTTTTAAAAGAAGACATGTTTAAATAAATAACTTATTAATAACACCCAACACAGGTCATTTGGGAACACATATGGCTCTTCAGGCACAAGTAGCTTTACAGCTAACGCACAGCAGCCTAGCACCTGCAAGAGTGCAGGATTCTCTCCCAACTCACCACAATGACCCCTTCCCATGAATGTCCTACTCCAGCCCAGGAACCCCTCCCCAGGCTGCTCTTCGCAGCAGCAGTGTCCATTTCCAGAGCCTGAATCTCAAGTTCTGAGAAACGTTGGGTGCCTGTTAAGTGGCTCCAATGATGCAATTTGCCTGATACACAGTCACTTGTTTAGTAAATGCCATGGTTACATTTTGAATTAAAATCTACTGGTTGAATAAAAGCTGTCTTATGATTCAGAAGCTGCAGTGGCTGCCGTGTATAGTGAGGTCATCTGCAAGGCAGAGGAATGTTGGCAACCAGGAAGAGATGTGTTGCAAGGAGGTCTGCTTGTCCCCAAGCTCTAGTCTCTCCTGTGTCTCAGTGGCAGAATTCCTTTATTATTTGGGGGCAGCAGGATGCTCTGCTCAGAGGCTCCATGCAGCAGCTTAGCTTGGTATGAGATGAGGACATGCCAAGCAGCATTTTAACTGCTTTGCAAATACCTGCCCCTGCATTGGGTTTTAATAGGATGCCCTACTGGGTTGGGCTGAAAGGATGGTCAAACAGGCAGAAAGGATGGTCATCTTTAAAAAAAAAAAAAAAAAAAAAGATTTATTTATTCACCTGAAAAGCAGAGTTACAGACAGAGACCTTCCATCTGTTGCTACTTGCCAACAGCCAGAGCTGCACCAATCTGAAGCCAGGAGCCCAGAACCTCTTCCAGGTCTCCCACATAGGTATAGGGTCCCAAGGCTTTGGTCTGTCCTCGACTACTTTCTCAGGCCATAGGCAGAGAGCTGGATGGGAAGCAGGACTGCTGGGATATGAACTAGCGCCCATATGGGATCCTGGCACATGCAAAGTGAGGACTTTAGCCACTAGGCTACCACACCAGGCTCCCTCTGATGATTCTTAGAGTGATTCTGTATCACAGAACGCATCTCCAATCCCAGACAGTGACAGCAAAAGTCAGTGGCGGTGCGAGGCCGAACACAGCCTCCGCACAGCTTCCACACTGCAGTGACGGACGGACTGGTTGCCATTAGAGAGTACAGTCACTATTTCCTGCAGACACGTGGATGCTCTCAAGTGAGTCCTCGGCAGTTCGAGACGTGTACAGATGGTGCCTTCAGTCATGCGTGAAAGTGTGTCGTGCCCATCTTCTACTTCTGCCTTTTGAGGCACTAAAGCAGAAAGTCTAGGCAGCTGTGACATAAACTGCAGGACTCGGCCTGACAGACTTATTGTCAGAGCTGGAAAAGTCCATCAGGGGTCACATGTGGAAAGAATATGTGACCTTTCTAATACACTCTCCACTGGGGGGCAAAACCAGGGCTAGAATCCATGTTAATTCCTAGTTTGGTGCTTTTTCTATATCTATCATCTATTTTTTTTTCCCTACCAATAAAGCTTAAAAGTAGCTGTTGAAACTTTTTTTGATCTAATATGTTAACTTCTAGGTTTGTTTTTTTTTCCTGTAATTCTATCAGTAGGTCTTAGAGAGTGAACCCAACCTTGAACCTCTGGAATAAATCTCACTTAATCATAACGCATAACCTGTCACTATATTGTGAATTTGCTAATATTTTGCTAAGGCTTTTAACATCTACACTCATACTGGCCTTCTTGTTTGTTTGCAACAACTTGTGTCCATTTTTCCTATCAGAATTAACTGGCCTCCAAAACAAGTTGTAAGTGTGCCTTCTCTATTTCCTGACACCCCTATGATTTTTAATCTTTCATCAAGGACAATCTTTTTAAAATTTTCCATTTATTTTCATCTTACCTGCATGGTAGAGAGACAACGACACAGATCTGGCTGCTAGTCTACTCTCCCAGTGCCCATGGCAGAGCTGGCCAAAGGTCCAGAGGGGTTATGAAGTTTGGAGTCCTGCTTCCTTGCTCTGTCCTTTCTGAGATGCGGCCCCTTCTTTCCAGTCTTGGTCCTTCCCAATAGCTGGATTTTAGCTGCCACGTGAAGCACGGCCTGGGGCCTGCCTGCTGCTGGCACAGCTATGAAAAGGAGAGACTGGGATTCTGATACTTGTTTTGGTCTATTTTGTCCAGACACCACAATGTTTCTCAGAGCAAATTTCTTTACACATTCATGCTATTCTTTCTGTAGGATAGACATAAAAGTAGCATTGCTGGATCAATGCATACATGCTTTTTATATTTGCTGCTAGAACAATTTTCAGAGTGGCTGCAAAAGTTCATGTTTCATGTACATATTGTAGACTCACCAACCTTTTGTATTGTTGAGAATCTGATGCGTGAAAAGTGCTACCCTCGTTATTGCTAATATTTCCTTGGTGGCTAATGAGGTTGAGAATCTTTTCATTGTGCCTACAATTTGCAGTCTGTTTCTGGGATTTCCTGTTGCAGTGCTTTACCAGATTTTATTTGGATTATCTTTTTGGTCATTATTATTGGTTTGTAGGAGAGAAGGCACATTAGCAACTCTCACCCTTAGTCACATACATTTTAAGTATTTACATTCATCTATCACGTGTCCTGTAACTTTGTAGCTCCTTTCACTGCACTAAGAAATGCTAGCTTTAAATAGGTAATGTATGACAATGGCTTTAGATCGTGATCCTTATGGTTAGTGGGTTCCATATTTTGCTTCAGTGTCATCTTTACAATTTTATAAATAATTCCTCACATTTGCATCTAATATTTTTATTTTTCACATTTAGACTTTTAATCCATCTGGAGTTTATTTTTGCCTGAGGAAGTGGGAAAGACAGACATGCAAGTATGTTTACTTCCAGATGGACAGTTGCTTCTGCTAGTACCAAATAGTGAGTAAAGCATCTCTTCCCCTTTAGATAAAATGCCACCTTTATTTGTGAGAAGTTCCCACTTGCATTTAGTTTCAGATTTGTACTACTTATTCTTGTGCTATCCACATGGCTTTTATTATACCAAGATAGTAAGTTTTAATACTTTTGGTAATAAGTTGAAATTGTGAGTATTAGTCATGTAGATTCAACAGGAAGTAGTAAATCGTTTTCTTCCTGGAAGGAAGCCTTCCATGCGAAGCATTCCCAGCTTTACCATGGAGGCATCATGCTCATTAGGAACCCAGACGTCTTCTCTTTGGCTCTGTTCTCTTGAGTCCTGACCTCAGCTTTCTCAGCCAAGATGGCTGCTGAAGCTACAGCAGGATGATTTTTTCCAGGCACAAAGCAAATGGAATATGGAAAAGCCAGACCCCTGACATTCTTTACAAGAGCTTCTGTGAAAGTCTTACCTGGTAGGATTATTTCTATTTTTATACAAAACATAAGCAGGGAAATGAAGTCCGTTAGCTGCTGGACATCAAAGTTGCACCTAGTTGGTCTCAACCACATCTAAGAAGGTAAGCCCTCCCTGCTCTCATTCTTTCTGTTGTTAATTGTTTAGTCTCTGACTTTTCTATTTTTTTAATTAGTAAGTTTCAGAACCATTTTAAATTTATGGGGAAATTGAGCAGACAGTGCAGAGGCTCCATAAACTCCCTTCTCCCATACACCATCACACACTCGCTCTCTCTCTTTCACACACACACACACACACACACACAGCTTCCCACCACTGAGATCTGACCTTATTGTGGTACCTGCATTATAGTTGATGAACAGTACTGACATGCCACTATGAATGAAAGTTTGTAGTTTACGCCAAGGTTCACTCTGTGTTTTGTACTTCCACAGGTTTTGGCATAAGTAGAACATCTTGGGGTCAGCATTTCAGCATTCATTTCTGCCCCAGCATACCTACAGTCCTGGCAGTCCCTGAACCTGTTACCTAACTCTACAGTTTTCCTCTTCACAAATGTCATGTACTCTTTTCAGACTGGCTTCTTCCAATTAGCTTTAGTTTCCTTCATGTCTTTCTGTGGTTTGTGAGCTCATTTCCCTTTATTGTTCATTACTGTTCTAGCATGGATATATCAGTCGCTTATCCATTTACCTAATGAAGGACATTTTGATTGTTTTCTGCTCTTGGTGATTATGGTTAAAGTGACTGCAAACATTTGTATGAAGGTTTTTATACAGATATCATTTCAACTCAATTGGGTAAATACCTAGGAGCACAATTGCTGATTGTAAGGCAAGAGTCTGCCGGGTTTAGGGATGGACACTTGGCCTAGCAGTGAAGGCAGTGCTTACGATGTCTGCTGATTCCAATTTCCTGCAAACACAGACTCTGATCTCGGGGTTTAATCCTGCCAGCAGGCCCCAAGGTCACTGAGGATGAGGCAGTGGTGTTCTTTGGCCATAAGACCCACCAGAGACAAGCTGGGGAGAAATGTCCACTTTATTATCCACAGGTTACAGCTTTTTAAGGGATAGGAAAGGGGAGGGCGAGAGGGCGTCTTCCGGCAGACTGTCTCACCAACCAAAGACATTGTAATTGGCTACAAGACATATCTACATCCCTTGACCTTCTGGTCATGTCAGAGGTCATGTTCCACGTGCAGGTCTGGGAGTTGTGACTCCGGTATTGGGCAGGTAAGCTCTAAGCCATACCCATCAGGTAGCAGGGCAGGGGCCTGGGGCAGCTGCCCACACTCTGGGAGGCAGAGATCATGACTCAAGCACTAGGGTTCCTGCCAGTCATGCAGAAAACCTGGATTGAGTTACTGGCTCCCAGCTTTGGCCTTCCTTATTGTTGTGGCACTGATCTCAACTCTACAAATGTTACCCATACAATTTTCTTCAAATATTATTTATTTATTTTTCTTTTTTTAAAAAGGTTTATTTATTTATTTTTATTTGAAAGACAGATACACAGAGAGGAGAGAGGAAAAAAAAATCTTCCATCTACTGGTTCACTCCCCAATTGGCTACAATGGCAGGAGCTGAGCTGATTCAAAGCCAGGAGCAAGGAGCTTTTTTCAGATTTCCCAAATGGGTGCAGGGGCCCAAAGACTTGAGCAATCCACTGCTTTTCCAGGCCAAAAGTAAGGACCTGATGCTCTATTATGGGGTGTGGGCATCCTAAGGGATATGCTAACTACTGTTCCAACACTCTTGTCTAGCTCCTGAAGGAATCCCCTCCTCTCTGACTGTCTGCTTCTTTCTCCCGTCACTCCTGCCCCAACTCCCTTCTTCCCAAGGGGATCTTGAATGGTGGGAAGGGATCTAGGCGTCAGTGACTCCCTTCTTCCTGGGTCCCACTGATACTGTCTGCAGACTTCTCTCGGTTGTCCCCACATTCTCATCACTTCATCTCCAAGTTGCTCTGGTTCTTATTATTTCACATGTAAATGTTAAGTGAATCCATATACCTCAGGAAAGAGTAGGAAGAGCAAATCATTACTTAGATGATAGAGTTGGGGTGGAAAGGGAGGCAGGTGCCGATCTTACAAGATACTGTTGATGTGCTGGCTGGCTCAAGAAAAGGATTTGAAAAACCCACTACATCTCCTTAACTTTTTCTTACAGGATTTTGAACCCAGTGCTGACTACAGAATTTTGAGGTCCGTTGAACAATACAATATTCTGCTCATGCTATATATTCATATTACATTTATGTGAAAAGATGAAAAATCAAGAAACTATAACGAAACATTATATATTATGGTAGAAAAATTAAGATACAGCAAAGACTTGAGGCAAAAATTAAAATCCTCCACAGTCTCCTGAGTCAGCAATAGCATTTACTCTAACAGGATTCTTAATGCACATATACAAAGATTGACAATATTTTGTGCACATTTCCAGAAAATGGAAACCTCTAAAAATACAACATGGTTTTGGTTTTGATGTTTAAGTTTGTAGCAAATTTCTCTGGCTGCACAGCCCCATCCAAACTGCTGTGATATTGCATGTAGACTTCAGCATTAATGAGCTTGTTGGAGAGTAACCATCTCAGACACACCAAATGTGTAGCATAATTATATGATGCTTTAGTAAAAACTGAAAATTTGGGGGGCTGGCATTGCAGATAAAGCCGCTGCCTGCAGCACCAGCATCCCATACTGATTACTCCATTTCCTGTCCAATTCCCTGCTAATGGCCTGGGAAGAGCAACAAAAGTTGGTCAAAATATTTGGTCCCCTGCCATCCACATAGGAGACCCAGAGAAAGCTCCTGGCTCCTGGCTTCCAATGTAGTCACCTTGAACAGAGAATGGAAGACAGATTTTCTCTCTCTCTCTCTCTCTCTCTCTCTCTCTCTCTCTCCCCACCCCTCTGTCTTTGCCTGCCACCATATGCATAATTCTGATTTTCAAATAAATAAAAATAAATCTTTAAAGATTTTGGATCATCAAACAAAACTGAGCCCTGGAAGTCAGAATGGTGGCCGTGAGCACTCAAGGAAAGTGAAGGGGGAACAGTGGTCTCCGTGCCAGCTGTGCATCACTGCATGCAGTGGGATCCTAACGGCAACCCTGCAAGGGAGGCGCTGTTATTCTCATCTCCACTTCACATACAAGGAACAGGACTACATTCGGTGCCCACTGCGTCATCATTTGTCTCCTGCATTTAACCTGTCTTGAGCACCATTCCATTAAGTGAAGATTTGGCTGCCTCACATCCTGGTGTGTGGTTGGCCAAGATCCTGCTGTCGGATAGGTAGGTTGTTGTCCACTCTTTCCTGTGGATGCATTCCTCGTTGAGACCCGCAAAAGAGCCTTGACTGCTGTCCCACCCTGGACCCTGAGAGGACAGTCCATTCCAAGTTTGATTCCTTGAAAGTAAGTGATATTTTTCCTCCTATTGACAATCTTCTTTCACATTCTTTATTTGTTCTTATTCTCACAGAAATGCCCTCATCCTCTGTATGTCCCCAGGGGGCTGACAGCCAAAGGTTCTTTGCTTCCAGGTGCCCACTAGGCTGGAATGACTGGAAGACAGAACTGTCCTTATTTATTATCTATTTGTTTGTTTCTTTAAAAAAATCTATTCAGGGCCTGGCAGCGGGGCCTAGTGGCTAAAGTCCTCACCTTGAATGCACCGGGAACCCATATAGTCGCCGGTTCTAATCCCAGCAGCTCCGCTTCCATTCCAGCTCCCTGATTCTGGTCTGGGAAAGCAGTCGAGGACGGCCCAAAGCCTTGGGACCCTGCACCCGCGTGGGGGACCCGGAGGAGGTTCCTGGATCCTGGCTTCAGATTGGCTCAGCTCCAGCCATTGCGCCCACTTGGGGAGTGAATCATCGGACGGAAGATCTTCCTCTCTGTCTGTCCTCCTCTCTGTATATCTGACTTTGTAATAAAAAAATAATAATAAATCTTTTTTAAAAAAGATCTATTCATTTTTATTGAAAAGGCAGATTTATATAGAGAGAAACAAAAAAAGCTCTTCCAACCACTGATTCACTCCCCCGATGACTACAACAGCCAGAGCTGAGCCGATCTGAAGCAAGCAGCCAAAAGTTCTCTCTGGGTCTCCTATGAGGGCGCAAGGTCCCAAGGACCTTGAGTCATCCTCCTTTGCTTTTCCAGGCCAAAAACAGGGAGCTATCTGGAAGTGGAGCAGCCAGGACACGAACCAGTGCCTGTATGGGATGCTAGAGCTTGCAGGTGGAGGAATAGCCAATTGAGCCATTGTGTGGCCCTGAGATGCACGGCACTGTTTGTTTTGTTTCGTTTTAAGATTTTATTTATTTTTATTGGAAAGGCAGATATAGAGAGAGACAGGGAGGAAGATCTTCATTCCTAAGCGGCTGCAACAGCTGGAACTGAGTCAATCTGAAGCCAGGAGCTGCTTCTGGGTCTCCTACACGGGTGCAGGGTCCCAAGGCTTTGGGCTGTCTTGGCTGCCTTCCCAGGCCACAGGCAGGGAGCTGGATGGGAGGCGGGGCCGCAGGGACATAAACTGATGCCCATATGGGATCCTGGCACATGTAAGGCAAGGAATTTAGCCACTAGGCTACCATGCTGGACCCGGGGTTGTGTGGTATGTGGTTGGCCAAGATCCTGCTGTCGGATAGGTAGGTTGTTGTCCACCCTTTCCTGTGGATGCATTCCTCGTTGAGACCCGCAAGAGAGCCTTGACTGCTGTGCCTGTCCCACCCTGGACCCTGAAAGGACAGTCACACAACTCATATTACAACCTGTAATATGAGTTTCTGCCTTCTGTAGAGAGGCACCACCATGTTTTTTGTTTCTGACAGCACAAGTCCTGCTTCCTCTTGGCTGAGATGTGTGGTGAAGGGTAAGGAGGAGAAGGGCTTAGTTTTCAAGGCACATTTCTCTGACAAATATGAAAACAGGAATGTCTGAGGATTCCCATCCTGTAAAAGCCAAGTACAAAGGGTCATTCACACATACGACAATGGGTTCTTTCTATCTGCTTCCCCTTTGAGCCAATTTTCAGTATTTTTCTTTCTTCAATACTTACTGACCCAAATCGCAAGCTGAGAATTTGGAGCCACTGTCCCATAATTGGAAGGTACAAATGCCACTGCCTTGCCCAGGATACACCCCAGAGGAGTCTGCTGTATATCTTGGCATACTCAGCAAGCATATTCAGCTGGTAGCCCTGCTCCTTCCCCACCTCTCTTACCCTGCCTCATTTCCGTACGGTCCCCCCACTCACACTGAAAAGTACATTGGGGCCCGGCACATTGGCCTAGTAGCTAAAGTGCTCACCTTGCGCCCATAAGGGGCCGTTTCTAATCCTGGCAGCTCCACTTCCCATACAGTTCTCTGCCTGTGGCCTGGGAAAGCAGTCAAGGACGGCCCAAAGCCTTGGGACCCTGCACCTGCATGGGACACCTGGAAGAGGCTCCAGGCTCATGGCTTCAGATTGGCTTAGCTCAGCCATTGTGGTCGCTTGGGAGTAAATCAACAATGGAAGATCTTCCTCTCTGTCGCTCCTCCTCTCTGTATATCTGACTTTCCAATAAAAATAAAATAAATCTTTCAAAAAAAGAAAAGTAGATTGGAGGAAAAGAGAGAACACAAGAATTAAACCTTCACCAATATTATGGACAGGGCAGGAATGCAGACTGGTATAACTACTTGGAAAAATAGTTTGTCAGTTTTGGATAAAGTTAAATAAATACCGCATGAGCCAGCCATCCCACTCCAAATGACAATCTAGTCACACATGCTTGGATGTGAAAGTTTAAAGTAGGTTTATTTGTAACAGTTGAGGTGGAAACAACTCAAACATTTGTCAGATCTTTAAAAGAGTGATATGAGGGCCATGTGCGGTAGCCTAGCAGCTGAAGTCCTTGCCTTGCATAAGCCAGGATCTCATAAGGGCACTGGTTCTAATCCTGGTGGCCCGACTTCCCATCTAGCTCCCTGCTTGTGACCTGGGAAGCAGTCGAGTATGGCCCAAAGCCCTGGGATCCTGCACCCGCTTGGGAGACTCAGAAGCAATGCCTGGCTTCTGGCTTCAGATCAGCTCAGCTCCAGCCGTTGTGGCTGCTTACAGCGTGAATCAGCAGACAGAAGATCTTCCTCTCTGCCTCTTCTCCTCTCTGAATATCTGCCTTTCCAGTAAATATTTTTTTTAAATAAATCTTTTTTTAAAGAAAGAGTACATACAAGAGTATGATTGTGTTTATATAAAGCTTTAAGGAAATCTATTTAGGGATGGGTGTTTGGCCTAGAGTTGAAGAAACTTCCATGTAGGTACTGTGCTGAACTGCCTACTTGGCTCTGGCTTCTGATTCCAGATCTCTGGGATGGGGCAGCAAGTGACAGCTCCAGGAGCTGAGTCCCTGCTCCATGTAGGAGAGGGCTGGACTGAGTCTCTAGGTCCCAGCTTTAGCCTCTGTCCAGCCTTAGCCATTACAGGCTCCTGAGGACTGAACCAGTGAGTGAGAGCTTTCTCTATTTGCCTCTCAGTCTCTTGAATAAAATAAATAAAAATGTTAAACAACCTTTTTAAGAATTACTTCTGGACCCAGTACAGTAGCCTAGTGATTAAATCCTCGCCTTGCGTGCACCAGGATCCCATGTGGGAGCTGGTTCTTATCTCAGCTGCTCCACTTCCCATCCAGCTCCCTGCTTGTGGCCTGAGAAGACAGTTGAGGATGGCCCAAAGCCTTGGGACCCTGAATCTGTGTGAGAGACCTGGAAGAGGCCCCAGGCTCCTGGCTTTGGATCAGCTCAGCTCTGGCCATTGCAGCCACTTGGAGAATGAATCAACAGATGGAAGATCATCCTCTCTATCTCTTCTCTCTGTAAGTCTGACCTTTCAATAAAAATAATAAATTTTTAAAATAATAATAACAAATAAAATTTAAAATTACCTCTTTAAAAGAAAAGAAAATCTAAGTTACAATGGCAGGAAGCAGCTCTGCAGTTTCCTTGGGCTAAAGGCAGAGAGCCACAGAGTGCTTGACTATAAAAGGGCATAACACCAACACAAACATCCCATGTCTTGGGTATAGTGATGATTAAATTTTATATTAAATTGAAAAAATCATTGAAGTGTAAACTTTAAATGAATGGCCTCTTTTGTACACAAAATATTCCTCAAAGAGCTTCAGGTATATAAGAAAAAAACATACACGCACACAAAAACAGCATTATGTTTTTAGAAAAAAGTGGAGGGCCCGGTGTGGTGGCTTAATGGCTAAATCCTCGCCTTCACACACTGGGATCCCATAGGGGTGCCGATTCATATTCCGGCTGTTCGATTTCCTTTCCAGCTCCCTGCTTGTGGCCTGGGAAAGCAGTCGAGGACCCTGCACCCACATGTGAGATCTGGAGGAGGCTCTGTCTCCTGGCTTTGGATCAGCTCAGCTCTCAGTATTGTGACCACCTGGGGAGTGAGTCAGGGGATGGAAGATTTTCTCCCTAGCTCTCCTTCTCTCTGTAAATCTGAATTTCCAATAAAAAATAAATATTTTTTAAAAGTGGAAATGATCCAAATGTTTGAGTACAAATGAATAAACAATAAGTAGCATACAAACTTGATGTAATACTCTTTGGCATCAAGATATATACCATTGCATGGGTGCTACTTAAAACAATTTTGGTGGGTGAAAGAAATCATCATATAGTATTCCATTATACGAAATTCTCAGAGCAGGAAAATATACAGACAAGACTAGTGGTTGCCTAGGACTGAGTGAATAGAGGTCCTGGCAGGAGAGTGCTGGCTAAGGAACACAACGTTTCTGTTGAAAGTAATGAAAATGTTCTGGAATAATTACAATGACAATTGCACACATCAGTGAATATTTAAAAAGTCACTGAATTATACATTTTATTTACTTATTTATTTTTATTTAGAAGGCACAAAGACAGCCTGAACTCTTCCATCCAGTGGTTCACTCATCAGATAACTGCTGGAGCTGGGACAGGCTGAAGCCAGAGGCTGGGACTCAATCCAGGTCTCCCCACATGGGTGGCAGGGACCCACAAACTTGAGACATCACCTGTTCCCTCCCAGGGAGTGCCTTCACACGAAGCTAGAATCAGAAATGAAGCCAGGAATCAAGGCCAGGCACTCTGATGTGGAATGCAAGCATCTTAAACAGTGTCTCTCCCAAATTGTCCAATCTAAATGGGCAAATTGTATATCATGCGGAGTATATCTCAATAAAATTATTAACAAAATCTTTACAAGGAGTACACTTTTATATTAATACTTTTATGCTAATTTAAAAGCTAGTGATTGTACCTGATAAATGTGCACGTTATCATGAGAATTTATTACTTAGCAAATGTTTACCCCCAAATGCTAAATACTGGCTCCACTTTTAATTTCTTTGATAATTTTTAAAAAAGATTTGTTTATTTTCATTGCAAAGTCAGACATACAGAGAGGAGGAGAGACAGAAAGGACAGACAGAGATCTTCCATCCTATGATTCACTCCCTTAGTGACCGCAACAGCCAGTGCTGAGCCAATCTGGAGCCAGGAGCCAGGTCTCCAGGTCTCCCACACAGATGCAGGGTCCCAAGGCTTTGGGCCGTCCTCCACTGCTTTCCCAGGCCACAAACAGCGAGCTGCATGGAAAACAGGGCAGCCAAGACTAGAACTGGCACCCATATGGGATCCTAGTGCGTTTAAGGCGAGGACTTTAGCCGCTAGGCCACCATGCCGGGCCCAAATTTCCTTGATAATTTGTCTTCTAAATAGGTACATACCTGACAAATGGGATGAGGAATGCAATAAAGTATTGCCAACAAGATAAAAACAAAAAGAAGACAGGAAAAAAAAAGCAAGATAAAGCAATGAACAAAATGGAGATTCCAGAAATAGGCTTTGCTAACTATAAACTCATTAAGTGATATTATAAACTTTTTAAAACTCTACAGTGAAGACACTTTCTTTGAATGATGTTAGAATAATCAGATAGTATTTGGGAAAAGAAACTAAATGAGATTCAAATCTTAACAACATACTGCAAAACAAAACTCCAGATGGACTGAAGTGTTAAATATAAAAACCATATTAAGTAAGAGTGAATAGAAATTAAGAATAGAGTATTTGACAGATCTATGAAAGCTTTCTGCACCCTAAATGTAATAGAAATCTATCTCTAAAATCAGACATTCAAACATCAAAAACGTCATGTCTGCATCTTAACAATGAAACAAAGTTAAGATTTTAAAAAATCAAACTAGATTATATCAAACTCAGAATCCTCTGCAACTTTAAGGACATAATCACTGGAATGAAGACACATGGACAGAATGGGAAAAAAATATCTACAACTATTTATCTGACAAAGGATTAGCATCCAGAATATATCAGTAACTCAGAAAACTCAACTATAATACATGAACCAATCCAGTTAAGAAATGAGCAAAGTACCCCCTATAGCCAGTTCATAAAAGAAATATAAAAGACCAACAAATATATGAAAAAAAAAAAAAGATGCTCAACATCACTGGCCATCAGAGAAGCGCAAATCTAACACCATGGGACATCACCTCACCACTGTCAGCATGGTGTCATCCAAAAGACAGGAAGTGACACACGCTGGCCACGACACTGCAAGAGGCAAACGCTCCTGGAGTGCTGGCAGGAGTCCGAATGAGTGCAGCCACTGAGAGAAGCAGCATGCAGAGTTCTTAAAAACTGGAATAAAATATGATGTAATGCAGCAGTCCCATTCATGGTTTATACCCAAAATACCTGAACACATCGTATCAAACAGAAACCTGTACCAACACTTTCATAACAGCGCCGTTCACAACAGCTCCAATATGGAGTCAGCCAGAGTGTTATCATTAGGTGAACGAATTAAGAAAAAATAAACTTCCACAACTGGAACATTACCCAGTCATAGAAAAGCATGAGATGTACCCTTTACAGCAAAATGCTCCTAACTAGCAAACATTGTGTTACCTGAAATAAGTTAGAGTGAGGAAGGCCAATGCCATATATTCTCCTCTGTATGTGGGAAATACATTCTAATACCAAAAAGCAAAAAGAAAAAAAAGGAAGAAATTCCCATATCAGTTTTGCTACAAATTTCATGTTTCGTCAAACTTTCTTTTGAATCTTTGCCCAACAATTAGCTAACAATGATATACTAGCATAGTTTTAATGATCTATGATTATTTTAAAATTTACTATAGGGCCTGGAGCAGTAGCCTAGTGGCTAAAGCTATTGCCTTGCATGTGCCGGATCCCACATGAGCACCGGTTTGAATTGCAGCTGCTCTGCTTCCCATCTGGCTCCATGCTCGTGACCTGGAAAGGCATTCGAGGATGGGCCAAAACCTTGGGACCCTGTACTCGTGTGGAAGACCTGAAAGAAGCTCCTGGCTCCTAGCTTCTGATTGACTCAGCTGTGGCTGTTGCAGCCACTTGGGAGAGCGAACCAGCAGATAGAAGATCTTCCTCTCTGTCTTTCCTTTCTGTAAATCTGACTTTCCAATAAAAATAAATAATTTTTTAAATTTAATATAGATGAGTAAAATTGACTTTTCACTGAATTTGTGCTTAGAGTCCTTACCAATACTCTGCTGAACTGTGGTCTTTTTGTTTTGTTTATTTGATGCAGCATCACGCCTTTTATTTACTATAATGTAGATTTAAAATACATCATCTGAGAAATAAAAAAGTAAAAGTAAGAATACACAAACTACTTGTATATTCTTGATGCAAATGACCAAAAAATCAAATTATAAAATACCAATCACAAATATGATAAAAGACTAATAGAAAGGTCTCTTACTTTAGAAAAAGAGAATGAGCCCAGGGATTTAATGGACAAAGAAAATGAACAGATAACTTGCATTAGGAGAATTAACAGTAAACAAATATATTTTTTTAAAACTTATAATTTCTAATAATCAAAGAAGTGCAAATTAATGCCATTGCATTCTGAACACTAGCACTGCTGTATTAACCTACGTGGTTGCCATGGATCCTGGACCCTCATCTGGAGCAGCAGCTACACCTGTTTTCTCCTCTCTTCTTTTCACAGAGTAAACTGCTGCTCAAGTACAATAACCTCATGATCTATACAAGGTTAAAATCATCTCCTATTTATCCTCCTGTTTTTCATACCCTCAAGCCCTATTCTTTTCTTTCCAGAAAAGAAGTTATCACATTTAAAACAAACAATTTGCTTTCCAATTCTTTTATTTTAAGTAAGCAAATATTTTTAAAAACATTTTCTTAAATGTTTATTTATTTTACTTGAAAATCAGAATTATTTAGGTTCGGTGCAAGAGCTCAACCTGCTAATCCTTCCCCAAAAGCTCTGGAATTCCACATGGATGCCCATTCCTGTCCTGGATGCTCCATTTCCCATCCAGCTCCTCGATTTTTTTGTTTGTTTGTTTGTTTTTATTTATTGGAAAGTCAGATATATAGAGAGGAGGATAGACAGAGAGGAAGATCCTCCGTCTGATGATTCATTCCCAAGTGGCCGCAACGGCTGGAGCCAAGCCAATCTGAAGCCAGGAGCCAGGAGCTTCTTCCGGTCTCCCACATGGGTGCAGGGTCCCAGGCCTTTGGCCCGTCCTTGACTGCTTTCCCAGGCCACAAGCAGGGAGCTGGAATGGAAGTGGAGCAGCCGAGATATGAACCAGTGCTCATATGGGATCCCAGCACATGCAAGGCGAGGATTTAGTCATTAGACTACCACACCAGGCTCAAGATCTTTCTCTCTGGCTCTCCTTCTCTCCATAAATGTGATCTGCCTCTCTATTAAAAGTTAGTACATTGTTAAAAAAAAAAAAAAAGTCAGAATTACTGAGAGTGGAGATGAGAGAGAGAGAGAGAGAAAGAGAGAGATTTTCTATCAACTGATTCACTACCCAAATGGCCACAACACACAAAAGCCTGAGTAGGGCTGATCTGAAGCTGGGATCCAGGAACTTTCTTCAGGTCTCTTATTTGGATGCAGGGGCCCAATGACATAAGCCATCCTTCGCTGCTTCTCCAGGACAATAGCAGGGAGCTGGATCAGAAGTGCAGTAGCTAGTACACAAACTGATGCCTACATGTGGTGTCAGTGCTTGCAAGGGCAGGATTAGCCAATTGAGTCATTGTGCCAGCCCCAAATTTGTTGATTCTTCTTTATTCTTGACTTGTTCTGCAATGGCAACAAAAATAATGCCATTCTCTATGTGCACAGCCATAGGGAAGAGTTAAACAAATTTAATTCTGTCTTCTAGCTCTAGCTCTTTGCAAGGATCAATGGGAGTAAAAATCCTATCTCTCCTCTAAGCCATGAGGCACCCATAACCTATAATTTGTGCAGCCTGGCCAATAATAATTGTAAGAAGATCAAATGATCCTACAAGAGCCAGTCTCCCCATTCACCCTCAAATTAAGGCATTCCAAATGCTAACTCCAACTTTGGATCTCCCCCAGCACTTCTCTAACTTCAACATGCACAAGAATCACCTGTGGAGCTTAACACCAATTGCCATGCAGCGCCACCCAAGAGATTCTCATTCATCATGTCTGGGGTGGGGCCCAAGAATTGGGGCCCGTCAACTTTGAGAATCACTGTTGTAGAAATTGTAAAGGCACAACTATTTTTGGACCAGGGGCAAGCAACAGATGTGCCACAAGAGGAACAGGACCACAGAGAACAGCTGGGTCCTTGACAATTTCCCATTTCCCATAAGCCCACTTGTCCTTACACTTTTGTGTGACCTTTCTTTACCCTTACACTGAAATCTCCTTTATTTGACTTTACTTGAATTTCTGTCTTACATTGTAAAATGCTTGCCTGGAACATAGTTGGAAGAATGCCATGTCCTCCATAGGAGACAAAGTTCATTTCCCCACTTCCATTCGAACCCACTCCTGGAACCAAGCTTTACAGGTTGGTATGTATCCTTTCACATCCTGTATACTTCATATATCCACATGTGTGAGGATTTTAGCATCTCTTCTACCAACATTAAATTGTTCTGTATCAAGTTTCAGATTTTGCTCCTGAAATAGATCAATATATCTTTGGCTTAAGATAAAACTTAATTTGATCCTTCTCTGTCTCTCCTTCTCTCTGTATACCTGACTTTCCAATAAAAATAACATTTTTAAGAAAAGATAAAACTTAATTCTGTTATCTAACAGTCCCAAGGAGTGACCTAAACCAGGTGGATCTGCTTTCTGAGGTCATCTTTTTTTTTTTCCTTTAAGATGTATTTGTTTTCATTGGAAAGGCATATTTACCAGAGGAGAGACAGAAAGGTCTTCTGTCTTCTGGTTCACTCCACAAGTGGCTGTAACACAGGAAACTGAGCCGATCCAAAGCCAGGAGCCTCGGAGTCTCCTCACAGGTGCAGGATCCCATGATTTTGGGCCATCCTCTACTGCTTTCCTAGGCCACAAGCAGGGAGCTGGATGGAGTGGAGCAGTGAGGACACAAACTGGTGCCCATATGGGATCCTGGCACTTGTAATCAAGGATTTAGCCACTGAGCCATCGAGTTGATCCCTCTAAGGTCACCTTGCACCCAATTTCCTTCCTCCATGATCTTAGAGGTTGCTCCAGCACATTTCCCAGAGTTGGTCACATCAAGTCTGCACTCCAGGCAACAGGAAGAGGCAGGGCCTGGGCTGTCCTTTCTGGGAAGAACAGAATTGCAAAGGCAAGCAGCTCATTTCTAACCACTACCTCCGGTTGTGATTCAGAATCATGTAGACAACTAACAGCAAAGGAGGCTGAAAATAATGTCTTTAGCTGCTATTTTTGAGCCTCATTAAAATTCAGATAGCCTAGTCCCACAGGAAAAGAAAGAAAATGGGTCTTGGGACACATTTAACAATCTCTGTGGAGCATACTATACACAGTGCTTTGTGGTGTCTTAATAAATGATGCCAAGAAATATGGAGCCACTCTGGTTTAGCAGCTGTCTAGTACCTCACTGCATAGCTAGAGCATAAGATATTAAACCATTCCCGTAGTTACGGATATTCAGGTTATGTCCATCTTTTTGTGCCCATAAAGTTTCTACATTAAATATGCTTATTCATGGATTTGTGTTCCCTAAGCTTTCATTTCTACAGAGTAAATGGTCCGAGCTGAAGCAAAATATACATGCATTTTTAAATTTTTGAAGCAGTGCCAAATTATTTCTACTAAAGTCTGTATTTAATAAGTCTTACATTCCTCGGTAATGAATATGCAGCCATTTCCTTATATTATCATTCATTCTCTTATTTCAGCCCATGTGAGTAGATAAGAAATTCTAACTCATCACTCCTTTTTTTAAAAGAGTTTATTTCTTTGTATTTTAAAGGCAGATTTTTCAGAGAGAAGGCTAACTCCCAAAATGGCCACAATGGCCAGATCTCAGATGATCCGAAGCTGGGATCCAGGAATTTGGGCCATTTTCTACTGTGTTCCCAGGTGCATTAGCAGGGAGCTAGATCAGACATGGAGCCCCTGAGACTCCAATGAAGTATGTGGGCACTGGAGGTGGAGGATTAACTTCCTACGGGATTTTACAGACAAAGGTAGCTGTCTAATTGGAATGCACCTGGATTTTTACAAGAAATACTAACAATCAGAAGAGATATTCCAGGCATCAGATAAGAGTCACCTCAGATAACAGTGTCATATTACAGCATTAGATAAGAGTGGCAGGTTGTCTTAATGACTTTGTTTTGGATAACCTCCAAGGTCACCTAGGAAAACCTTCAAGGTCACCTAAAAGGCAACCTGTTAGTTAAGACCAAAATAGCAGTGGGTCTGTCAAGTTGAACTTTTACACTTACCTTGTACAAGACATTATACCTTTGGGGCCAGCACTGTGTTTCAACGGGTAATCCTCACCTCCAAGCACTAGGATCCCGTATGGGCACCAGTTTGTGTTCTGACTGCCATACTTGCTCCCTGCTTGTAGTCTGGGAAAGCAGTGAAGGATGGCCCAAGGCCTTGGGACCCTACACCCATGTGGGAGACCTGGAAGAAGCTCCTGGCATCTGGCTTTGGATTAATTGCAGTTGCTGCAGCCATCTGGGGAGTGAACCAACAGATGGAAAAATCTCTCTGTCTCTCCTCTCTGTAAATCTGCTTTTCCAATAAAAATAATACATAGCCTAGCAGTTAAGATACCCTGCGCTACATCCAAGCACCTGCATCAGTTCCAGTCAGGACTCCAGCTTCCTATGCAAACCCTGGTGGGCAGCAGTGATGACTCAGTAACTGGGTTCCTGACATGTACATGGGAGACTACATTCCTGGCTTCTGGCTCTGCAAGCATTCAGCAGGTGAACCTATAGGTGAAAGAACTTTCTTTCTCTCGGCCTCTATTTCTCAAATAAATAATTATTTTTAAATTAAAAAAATAATAAAAAGGCACAGCTCTGAGTGGTATTTGGCACAGCAGGTAAGACACCACTAGGGATACCTATGTTCCACTTCAGAGTACCTGGCATCAAGTATCAGCTCACCCGATTCTAATGTCCTGAAATGTGCCCCCTGAGAGGCAGTAGTCATTGGCCCAGTATTTGCATCCCTGCCACCCATGCAGAAGACCCAGATGAAGTGTTAGGTTCCTTTTCTCAGTCAGTCCAATCTTGGCTTGTAACAGGCATTGATGGTGAACTAGTAGATATAAGAGCTATATTTCTCTGCCTTCCAAATGAAATGGAAGTACACAAAACAGGAAATAGACATTTGGCACACTGGTTAAGTCATCACTTAGAACACCCACATCCCATATGGAAGTCTCCAGGTTCAAGTCTCAAGTTGACTTCTGATCCAGCTCCCTCCTAATACACACCCTGGGAGACAACAGGTAATGTCTCAAGTGGTTGGATCTCCACCAGCCACACGGGAAACCTAGATTAAGCTTTAGGCTCATGGCTTCATCCTGACATGCCATGGCTGCTGCAGACATTTGGGAAGCAAACTAGCATATAGAAGATCTCTTATCTCTATTTCTCTCTCTTTCTTTCTCTCCCTGTCTCCCTCCCGCCCCTCCCCCCGCCTCGTGTATGACTGCCTTTCAAATATTTCTTGTACATTCTGGCAAACATGGGAACCAGGGCAGCGGGCAGGCCTGGTGGGCGTTATTATGGGTCGCTCTGACTAGCCTGCAGCTCCTGCTGGTTTATATAAGGGCCGAGTGTGTGCTGGGCAGAACCAGGCTAGAATGCAACACCCATTGGTTCCAGTGGAAGTCAGGGCTGGAAACAGAACCAACCCAGCGATTGCAACCACCAGCTGATTGGGGTGATGGGCTGTGCCGGGCCCTGTACTTGCTAGCACATACAAGAATCTGGTCTGGGAACATCTCAGACAAAGTTTCTTTGAGGATCTCCCCAATCGAACTGCCGGACTCAGAACCCTAACCATGAAGACAAGTACAGGTTCCATGGTCTACCATGCAATGCAAATGTCAGAGCCGAGCCTCCTCAGAGGCTCAGACGGAGCAGTGGACAGCATGACCATGTGCACATGGAGGATATGGCAGTCTATCAGAACCTGCAGAGGATACGTGGCACCACAACAGAGGACAGAACAAATCAATCAACTACCCCAGCCATGTGTTGGCAGTGAAAAATTGGGCAGAGACTCTAAGGTGGACTGTGTCAATCAGTGGATTCTGCAGTGACTTCATCGTGCTTGAAATGGCGAGACTGGCAGCAATTCATAACTGTTGAACTATCAAAACCACTTGAGCAAGACCCTTGAAGCATGCCCCATATCAGGGACCTGGGATGGGTAGAAAGCTGGGAGGAGCTTCTCCCTTTATCTCCCCCTTTATCCCAGACACGGGGAAAAAAAAAAAGAAAATGTGGAAATAACAGTCTTACCCACTTTCCTGTAGCCCTTGAACTTTTGGGCCCTAATTAACTATGTAAAGATTGTCAAAAATTAAGAAAAAAATGTGCAAAAACATTAAGTAAATAGGGCCTGGTGCTGTGTACTTTTCGCCAGATAAACTGTGGTAGCCTAGTGGTTGAAGTCCTTGCCTTGCACGCCCCAGGATCCCCTATGGGCGCCGGTTCTAATCCCAGCAGCCCAGTTTCCCATCCAGCTCACTGCTTGAGGCCTAGAAAGACAGTAGAGGACTGCCCAAAGCCATGGAACCCTGCACCTGGCTTCAGGCTCCTGGCTTCAGATTGGCACAGCTCCAGCTGTTTTGATTGCTTGGGAGTGAATCAATGGATGAAGATCTTCCTCTTTATATATTTACACAAAAATTAAATAAATCTTTAAAAAAAACAAGTAAATAAAACAAAACTATTACTGGAAGTAACTAACCCATCATCACAACCATGACATCAATGCATTTATGAGGGTGAAGTTGTCATTATCTAATCACTTCTTAAAGTCCTAACTCTCAAAATTGTCATAATGGCAACTGAATTTTAGTGTGAGTCCTGGAGGAGGCATTCATGCCAAAGCAGGAAATTGGTTAGTTTGACTACAAACTGAGTTAATAGTGAAAGTGAGAAGAGGCCTTTAAATTTTACTCTGAGTTAGAAAGCTATTGGAGAATTCCAAGCAAAGAAGTTGATTTCTTCTAAACACCAGATACAATTGTTAGATTAAATAAATCTAGGAGATTATGGTGAATTTAGCCCGAGTTTCTTCATCTCTAAAGCTCAGAGTTCAAAAGCATAGTGAGGGAATAGGAAGAGGAAAAACATTCGCTTTCTTTTTTAAAAAAAAATTTATTTATTTTTATTATAAAGTCAGATATACTGAGAGGAAGATCTTCCGTTTGGCCCAGTGCTTCACTCCCCAAGTGAGCAAAATGGCCCAGATTCAGCCTGGCTTCACTGCTGGTACTGTGCTGGAGCCAGGAACTTCCTCCAGGTCTCTCACCTCCAGGTCTCTCACGCAGGTGCAGGATCCCAAAAGCAGGGAACTGGATGGGAAGTGGAGCTGCTGGGATTATATCCTGTGCCCATATGGATCCCGGGGTGTTCAAGGCAAGGACTTTAGCCACTAGGCCATGCTGCCAGGCCCAAACATTCTCTTTCAAACCCTCTTCTCCTAGACCTGGTTTGAAGTTAACAAGGCTTAGTTCCAGCATATATCTAACTGCATGCACAAGAAGGAAGGCAAGCAGACAGGCTGGCAGGCAGGCAGGCTGGGTGGGCGGCAGACAGCAAGGCAGGCTATTTATGTACAGTAAAGAAAGAGATAATGACAAATAATTCCAATGAATACTATCACATTTTCTGCCACTGAAGTAGAAATTGAAGAGCATCCCATATGAACTCCAGTTCAAGTCCTGGCTGTCCCACTTCTAATTTGGCTCCTAGTTAACGCATCTGAGAAAATGGTAGATGTCCGAAATGTTTGGGCCCTTGCCACTCACATGGGAGAGCCAGATAGGAATTCCAGGCTCTTGGCTTTGGCTTAGCCCAGTCCTGGCTATTGTCCAAGAAGTATCACACTCTTTCCCCCACCCCTCTAGACCAAACATACCTCAGGCACCCCTCAAACCTTCCAAAGACAGATATAAATTCACCTTCCTTCATTTGGGGAGGCCTCTAAACCCTCCAAGAGTCCAAGGGACTAACTCTGTCATGAGTCCCAGTGCAGACAATTAGGGTCTTTTCAAGATTAGGCCATGCCCATTGGTGACATTCATTCCTTCCCAGCCAAACTTCCTGTGGCCCCAAAGCCAGGTACTTAATAACCATGTCCCAGGCAAGTCCAGGCACTGTATTCACTATCTACTTCTGCATAATAAATCATCTCAGATGGAAATGTTGTTTGTTTTACTCCATTGGATATAAACAAATGATACCCCCAGATAATAGAAAACATGTGAAAGGGCATGCTTCAATTGAACACTAGAAAATCAATGCTTAGCTTTAATCATATGGGGATTGTCCCATGGGTATTGTCTTACCTAACACAAAGGACACTTTGTAATAGAAGCTGACTACACAAATTTGCAAAACTCAAACCAGTTTTCCAACCTATAAATCCTTCACAAGTATAAGGAAGGCCATTCTCTTTTTAAAAAAAGATTTATTTATTTTTATTGCAAAGGCAGATAAACAGAGAGGAGAGACAAAGAGGAAGATTCTCTGTCTGATGATTCATTCCCCAAGTGGTCACAATGGCCATAGCTAAGCCAATCCAAAGCCAGGAGCCAGGAACTTCCTCCAGGTCTCCCACATGGGTGCAGGGTCCCAAGGCCTTGGGCTGTCCTAGACTGTTTTCCCAGGCCACAAACAGGGAGCTGGATAGGAAGCAGGGCTGCCAGGACAAGAACTGGCACCCATGTGGGGTCCCAGCACGTTCAAGGTGAGGACTTTAACCACTATGCCACCACGCTGGGCCCAGGAAAGTCATTCTTGAGAGTTTTTCATTTTTTCTACTTCCTAAAAATCAGATTATTCTTGTGTAAATGGGCAGAATGCTTGTCAAAATGTCATTCCACCATAGTAAAAGTAAAATTAATTCCCAAAATGTCCATATAATCCAATGGCAAAATCCACTACCAATATGCCAAACAACAACAACAACAAAAATTATTGGAAGAATTCAATGTAAATTGTTTTCTCACAAATTGGAAAATGCCATTCAGTTAAATATTAAAAGCTATTTGGGTGACCAGTGCTATAGCACAGTATGCTAAGCCTTCACCTGCTGCACCAGCATCCCATATTTGAGCACTGGTTCAAATCCCAGCTGCTCCATTTCTCATTTAGCTTCCTGGAGAATGACCCAAAGCTTTGGGACCCTGAACCCTCATAGGAGACCCAGAGAAGGCTCCTGGCTCCTGGCTCCTGGCTTCAGATCAGTTCAGCTCCCACTGTGAAGGCCATATGGGGAGTAAACCAGTGGAAAGATAATTTCTCTCTCTTTCTCTCTATAAAATCTGCTTTTCAAATAAGAATAAATAAATCTTTTTTTTTTTTTTTTTAAGGAAAGTAAAGCTATTTCTGAGTAGGCTTTTGGTGCAGTGGTTGGACAGCCTGGAAGAGCTATGCAGCACACTGGGGTACCTGGGTTTGAGCCTCCTGCTCATGGACATCTGGCAGGCAGCAGGAGATAGATCACATACTTGGGTCTCTGCCATTCATCTGTGAGACCAGGATGTGATTCTGGACTCCAGACCTCCACCTGTCACAGTCTGGGTTACACTGGGCATCTGGGAAGCAAACCAGCAGATGGGAGATATTGGTCCGTGTCCCTCTGCCTTAAAAAGTAAACAAACAAATAATGTAAAACATTTGAGGGGCCAGGATTATGGAGTAGTGGGTGGGACCATTGCCTGTCACACCAGCTTTCCATATGGGCTGGCATCCGCTTGTTCTGCTTTCATTCCAGCTCTCTGCTAATGCTCTGGGGAAAGCAGCAGAGGTCCCCTACCACCCACACAGGAGACCTGGAAGAAACTCTTGATTTTGTCTTGGCCCACCCCTGGCCAAAGCTGTGGCCATTTAGGAAACAAACCAGTGCATGAAGCATCTCTCTCTCAATCTTTCTCTCTCCCTCTGTGTGTGTGTGTAATCCTGACTTCCAAATACACATCATTTAAAAAGACCATATTTTTAAAAAAAACATCTTATTATTTATTTTTATTGGAAAAGCAGATATACAGAGGAGGAAAGACAGAGAGGAAGATCTTCCATCCGATGATTCACTCCCCAAGTGGCCGCAATGGCTGGAGCTGAGCCAATCCAAAGCCAGAAGCCAGGAGCTCTTCCAGGGTCCCAAGGCTTTGGGCCATTCTTGACTGCTTTCCCAGACCAGAATCAGGGAGCTGGATGGGAAGCAGAGCTGCTGGGATTAGAACCGGTGCCCATATGGGATCCTGGTGTGTGCAAGGCGAGGATTTTAACCACTATGCTATCGTGACAGGTCCCATATTATTTTAATATTTATTTATTTTTATTGCAAAGTCACATATATAGAGAAGAGACAGAGAGAAAGGTCTTCCATTTCATGATTCACTCGCCAAGAGACCACAATGGCCGGTGCTAAGCTGATCCAAAGCCAGGAGCCAGGAACTTCTTCCAGGTCTCCCATGCAGGTGCAGAGTCCCAAGGCTTTGGGCTATCCTTGACTGCTTTTCCAGATCAGAAGCAGGGAGCTGGATGGGAAGCGGAGCTGCTGGGATTAGAACTGGTGTCCAGTACATACAAGGCAAGGACTTTAGCCACTAGGCTATAGTGCCAGTTCCAATATTATTATTTTTAAAATTCTGAGTAATTCATCATAAATATTAACTGTAGATGTGCAGGATTTAACATATTGTGTGGCAATGGTTCTCGAACTTGAACTAGCATCAAGATCTCCTAGAGGGATTGGTAAAAGCCAGATGGTCTCAGGCGCGGGGCACTCTCCAGGAGGTCTGTGCTGGAACCTGGCAACTGTCATTTTTCTCAAGTCCCCAGTAGACGCTAAGCCTACCTGGGAAGAACTCTGAGAGCCACTGTCTCACTGCCTATTAGACTAATTATAAAACGGGTCTAAATTCTGTTTTCATCAGGGCAGAAGGGAATCCAAATGTAACTCTAGCCTGGTGAACCAACCCAAAGCTAGCTGTCAACCTTTTCTTTGGGGTTAACTGCTTTCTGCAGTGCAAGGGAAATGCGAGGAAGGAGGCTAGGTTCCAACAGAGGTGGAAAGAATGTTGATGTCACATTTTGTATGTGAAACCAGCCTGCTGGAACCACCAAAGTAGAAGTGTGATGGATGCCATGGGCACTGAAATCTCACCTCAGCCTAGCCTCTGCACCCTGCCTTTCCCACATTCTTGCCCTTTAAAAAAATGCAAAAAGAGTAACCATCAGGGCCTGGCACAGTAACCTAATGAGTAGAGTCACTTTTCATGCACTGGGATTGCATATGGGCACCAGTTCATGTCCTGGCTGCCCTGCTTCCCATCCAGCTCCCTGCTTGTGGCCTGGGAAAAGGTGACCCAAAGCCTTGGGATCCTGCACCCCTGTCGGAGACCGGGAAGAAGCTCCTGGCTCCTGTTTTCAGATTAGCTCAGCTCTGGCATTGCAGCCACCTGGGGAGTGAAGCAGCAGATGGAATATCTTTCTCTCTGTCTCTCCTTTTCTCTGTAATTCTGAGTTTCTAATAAAATAAATAAATAATTTTTTTTTTAAAGCCAGTGATTTTTTGCTGTGATCTAATCTCTCAAAGAGTGTGAATTAGGTCATGAAGTTTGCCAGAAGTTATACATATAATTTGTTATTAACATGCTGAAAAGCACTTTCACAATACTAGTCTCAGATCTTGCGGAAATAAAAGTGAAGTTTCAACAAAATTACTAATTGAATGAGCCTTGTCAAGGAGACCCAGGAGTCTCTAGGAAACAGGGATGTGAAAGCTGGTTAGTTCCTCCCTCTCACCACTGGCATGTGAAAGGGCCTATCAAGGACGGACACTACCCAGAGGCTTCAGGTGCCCACCAAGAGTCGTCCAAGCCTGCTTCTACAGTCACACACCCTCTTTGTTGCTCTCTATTTGTCTCATAGCACCTGTTCGCTCATAACATTCATGCAGCTCAGCTAAGCTCCACTTTTCCTGTGTTGCTCAGAACACTTACTCAAAACTGTCTAAACCTAGGCATCCCAAACTGCAATTCCTAGGATGACAAATTAAACCCTTTTTATTTAGGCAGTTTCTGAGTCTGCATTAACAGGCAATCCTCAAAGTACTCCTACTAGGTCATTGAACAGTTGAGGAAATTACACCATACTGTGGACAAATGACTGGCTCAACCTTATAGTTAAAAAATTGGCAGTGCCAAGGCACAAGTATAGGCATTTGAAGATCAAGTACTCAAAGTTTCTTTTTTAACATATGCCATTCTTTTTTATAAGATTTATTATTTTTATTGGAAAGTCAGATATGAAAATGTACATACCTGAACATCTTAAACTTTTAATGCTTAGGGCCCAGCGTGGTAGCCTCGTGGTTAAAAGTCCTTGCCTTGCACGCCTGAGATCCCATATGGGCACTGGTTCTGATCTCAGCTGCTCCACTTCCCATCCAGCTCCCTGCCTGTGGCCTGGGAAAGCAGTCGAGCATGGCCCAAAGCCTTGGGACCCTGCACCTGCGTAGGAGACCCAGAAGTTCCTGGCACCTGACTGAGCAGCAGCTTAGCTCCGGCTGTTGTGGCCACTTGTGGAATGAACCAGCGGTTGCAGGATCTTTGTCTTTGTATCTCCTTCTCTTTGTATATCCCACTTTCCAATAAAAATAAAATAAATCTTGAAAAAAATGTAATTTGAAAACCAGTCAGATTATCGCCCCAATTAAGATAATAAATAGATTCATCAGTCTTTAAAGTTCATGCTCATTCCCTGTCTCCCGACTTTGGGCAATCACTGACTGGCTTTCTTTCACCATGCATTAGTGACAGCTCTGCATACATGAAATCATACCACGTGCACTCTTTCCCCCTAAAGTCTTTCATTCTGCATAATTCTAGACTCATCCACATTGCCACACATATGAACAGTTCATTTCCATTCACTGCTGAGTAGGATCCAGTGGCACACATAGACCTTATACCTACTGCCTCACATTTGAGTTGTTACTGTATGTTGACTATTTCAAATAACAACAAATGAACAATTACGTGCACGTCTCTGTGTGGACATAGGCTGTCATTCCTCTGGGGAAACACCTGGGAGTAGAACACCTGGGTTACATGATCGGTGAATTTTCACTGTTAAAGAAACTGCTAATCTGTTTTTCAAAGTATTTGCATCATTTTACATTCCCACATCCTCATCAATCCTTTTCATTTTGCCCATGCTAATAAAAATATAGTAATATGTTGATGAGATTTAAACTTGTACTTGTTGGGCCCAGCACAATGGCCTAGCAGCTAAAGACCTCACCTTAAATGTACCGGGATCCCATATGGATGCTGGTTCTAATCCCGGCAGCTCCACTTCCCATCCAGCTCCCTGCTTGTGGCCTAGCAAAGCTGTCAAGGACGGCCCCAAACCTTGGGACCCTGCACCTGCATGGGAGACCTGAAGGAAGTTCCTGGCTCCTGGCTTTGGATTGGCGCAGCACTAGCCATTGCGGTCACTTGGGGAGTGAATCATCGGACAGAAGATCTTCCTCTCTGTCGGTCCTCCTCTTTGTATATCTGACTTTGCAATAAAAATAAATAAATCTTTTAAAAAATAAATAAACTTGCATTTCCTTACTGGCTACTGATGTTGCCAATATTTATGCATATTTCCTTGCCATCTGTGTATCTTCTTTAGTAAAGTGCTTTTATTGTTTTCTCTTCAGTTGTTTATGTTTTTTATTGAGTTTTGAGAATTCTTTCATATTCTTGGCCCTGGTTTTCATTAGATAGATTTAAAGTTATTTCCTCTCCACTTATGGCTTTTTTTCTTTGCACTACCTGTTACTAAGAGAAAAAAATCACATTTTGATGAAGTCTAATTTATCAATTTGTTCTTTTATGGGCTTATGTTTTTGGTGTCTTTGCCTAAGAAATTGCTGCCTATTCCCAAATATATAAATATTTCCCCTACATTTTTTTCATAAAAGTTTAACAGCTCTGGATTTTACATTTTGGTTTTACATATTGGATGTATTCCAAATTAACTTTTGCATATAGTATGAAATGTAAATTGAAATTCATCTTTTTAGTATAAATAAGCAAATTGTCCCAGCATTACTTGTTTGAAAAACTTTCCTCTTTGTAGTGAATTGCAGCTTTGTCAAAAATCAATTGTCTGAATAAGGGGAAGTCTACTTCTGGACTCTATTAAGTTTGATTCATCTGTTTGTCTTTCTGAGCCAATACTACATTGTCTCGATTAGTGTGGTTTCGTATGTCTTGAAATCAGATTGCATTGCTAGAATAATATTGTGTAAAATGTGACAATACCCATATATATAAAAGGTAATAAAAACATAAACCCTACCCCTTCCCATTCTGTACATTTTTGGCACTTTATTGTCAGGAAAATAAATAGAAAGAAAAGTAACTCTTATTTAAGTATTTTATGATCATTTCCCCCTCCTTGTGGGTTTAGGCAATATTTTTTAATATTCAATACTTGAGAAATCATTACATCAAATAGTTCATCTCTATGTGATGGCACTATCCAGTTTTTATATTATTATTATTATTATTACAAAATCAGATGTACAGAAAGGAGGAGAGACAGAGAGGAAGAGCTTCTGTCCCATGATTCACTTCCCAAGTGACCGCAACGGCCAGTGCTGCACTGATCCAAAGCCGGGAACCAGGAATCTCTTCCAGGTCTCCCACACGGGTGCAGGGTCCCAAGGAACTGGGCCATCCTCGACTGCTTTCCCAGATCAGAAGCAGAGAGCTGGATGGGAAGTGGAGCTGCTGGGATTAGAACCGGCACCCATATGGGATCCTGGTGCATTCAAGGCAAGGACTTTAGCTGCTAGGCCATGCTGCCAGGTCCTGCACTATCCAGTTTTTATATATTTTTATTCCATTTCACTTTATTTGAAATGCAGAGAGAGAGAGATAGAACAGAGTTTTTCTACTAGCTGGTTCTCTCCCCATGTGCCCAAATAGCCAGGACTGAGCCAAGCCGAAGTCAGAGACCAAGAAACAACACTCAGCTCTCCCAGGGAAATGGTCCTAGCAAATGAGCCATCACTTGCTACCTACCAGGGTGAACAATAGCAGGACGCTGGGACTGCAAGCAGAGCAGTGACTTGAACCCAGCCACTCCGATATGGAATGAGGTGTCCCAAACGTCTCAACTCCTGTATCAAACTTCTGCCCCTGCTTCTTTTTAAAGTCTATTATAGGTATAGTGATTTAGCATTTGGTGTCAGTGGTGCTAAACTGAGATAAGTAATTCACCATGACTCTCCAAAGGAATGACAAATGTCAGGGGCCAGCACAGTGATCCAACAGGCTGATTCTCTACCTACAAGTGACGGCATCCCATGCGGACACCACTTCCCATCCAGCTCCCTGCTTATGGCCTGGGAAGGGAGTGGAGGGGCTCCAAGTACTTGGGACCCAGTACCCAGGTGGAAGACTGGGAAGAAGCTCCTGGTTCCTAGCTTCTGAGTGATTTAGCTCTGGCCATTGTGACCATTTGAGGAGTGAACCAGTGAATGAAAGATTTCTCTCTCTCCCCTCCTCTCTGGAATTCTGCCTTTCAAATAAAAATTAAACTTTTACAAAGGAGGAGACAAATAAACAAGCTAATACAAATGGGCAAAGGATAGGAACAAAAATTCAGAGAATTCTAAGGCAGCAATAAACTATAGCCAACATTGTGGGGCAGCAGATCAAATGATGGTGAACACTGGAGGGCTAAGTCCCAGTGACTCCACTTCCCACCCTGCTTTCTGCTAATGCACTTGAGAAAGCAGTTAGTGGCATAAAGTACTTGGCCTTGCCAGCCATGTGGGATACCAGGATAGAGCTCCTGGCTCACCATGTTGCTGCCCTGCCTGTATGGACATTTAGTGTTTGGGAAGTGAATCAGTAGATGGAAGATCCCTATTTCTCTGCCTTTCCTTCTTTGCTATTCTGCCTTTTTATAAATCTTTTTTTTAAAGATTTATTTTTATTATTTTTTTTTATTGGAAAGGCGGATATACAGAGAGAAGAGACAGAGAGGAAGATCTTCCGTCCGATGATTCACTCCCCAAGTGAGCGCAACGGCCGATACTATGCCGATCCGAAGCCAGGAGCCTCTTCTGGGTCCCCCACACGGGTGCAGGTTCCCAAAGCCTTGGGCCGTCCTCGACTGCTTTCCCGGGCCACAGGCAGGGAGCTGGAAGGGAAGCGGGGCTGCTGGAATAGAACTGGTGCCCATATGGGATCCCGGGCATGCAAGGCGAGGACCTTAACCACTGTGCCACCACGCCGGACCCCTATAAATCCAAAAAAGCAATAAAATGGGCCCGGCGCGGTGGCACAGTGGTTAAGGTCCTCGCCTTGCATGCCCGGGATCCCATATGGGCGCCGGTTCTAATCCCAGCAGTCCCACTTCCCTTCCAGCTCCCTGCCTGTGGCCCGGGAAAGCAGTCAAGGACGGCCCAAAGCTTTGGGACCCTGCACCCGTGTGGGGGACCCGGAGGAGTCTCCTGGCTTCGGGTCGGCATAGTATCGGCCGTTGCGCTCACTTGGGGAGTGAATCATCGGACGGAAGATCTTCCTCTCTGTATATCCGCCTTTCCAATAAAAATAAAATAAATCTTTTTTAAAAAAGCAATAAAACGATGAAATGTTCATTCCCGGGGTAGTACAAGAACCACACACTTACACTACTAGTTATCGGCCTCGGCCATGAGATGGAAAATGGCCCGTGTGGTTGAGGAAGGAGCACACCTGCTCACTCTCCCAAGGGACTGGTTGGAAATAATCCAAATTCCTCAATGTTTCTTTTCTTGTCTGAGAGGTTCTTTCTGGCATATTATATCACATTGTCAGCCACAGAAGACAGCCCTGAACAGGACGTGAAGTAGCGCCACTGAAACGGTGGTGGTGGCGCTTGGCAGCCTGCACTCAGCGCTGCTCCTCCTCTGTCCCTCAAACACCCTGCACTGTGGCTTTCATAGCTCAGAGAAAAAGAGGTGGCCGGACTGCCTCTTGACCATTTCAGACTGTCTCCTGAGCATGCTGCTCCTGTGAGCCTCATGAGGGGGTGCCGCAACTGCTGGTTGTTTTCTTTTGTTTTAAATTGGAAAGAGAGATCCACAAAGAGAAGGAGAGATAGAAAGATCTTCCATCCACTGGTTAACTCCCCAAGTCGCCACACAAGCTGGAGCTGAATCCTCTGATCCAAATCCAGGAGCTTCTTCCGGGTCTCCTACGCGGGTGCAGGGTCCCAAGGCTTTGGGCCTTCCTCCATTGCTTTCGCTGGCCACAGGCAGGGAGCTGGACGGGAAACTGAGCAACCCAGACAAGATTCAGCATCCCCTTGGGATCCCGTCACTTGAAGGGGAGGATTAGCAAATTGAGCCATTGAACCAGCCCTGCCACTCTGTGTCTGCCGGTAACTTATCCGCCAAAGGACTTACCAACAACATGCGCCGGAAAATTCTCATTTTACAATAAAGCCTTTCGCTTTCTTGTCTTCTTTACTTACAGGTCAAGAAAGAAGAAGTATTTAGGGGAAGCTTTCGAGGGGATTTTTGATCCAAAGAAAGAAATACAGTTCAGAAAGGGAACCTCAAATTTATCTGGCTGCCTTGTTCATATAGAAGAGGAAACTGTTAGGGAAGAGAGGAAAGACCTCAGATGTCAGAAATGATGTAAGTATGCAACAATTGCTCCTAGATGTTGCCATAGCTCACACAAAGGGTGGTTACTCTATGGAGGCAGGCCTGCTGAACACTCACACACTTGTCAGTAGACCCTGCTGCACCGACTCACCACTAGGTGGCACTGTGCATCACGGGGCTAGCTATGATAAAACACTTGCCCGGCCAGACCCCTTAAGTTTCTTTGTTTTCATTTGTTTGTTTTTGGGTTTTTTAGGATTTTTTTTTTTATTGGAAAGGCAGATACTCCATCCAATGGTTCACCCCCCAAGCAGCCACAGCGGCTGGAGTTGTGCCGATCCCAAGCCAAGAGCCAGGAGCTTCTTCTGAGTCTCCCACCTTGGAGCAGTGTTCCAAGGCTTTGGGCTGTTCTCAACTGCTTTCCCAGGCCATAAGCAGGGAGCTGGATGGGAAGTGGAACAGCAGGGATTAGAACCAGTGCCCATATGGGATCCTGATGCGTTCAAGGCAAGGACTGAACTGCTAGGCTATCGTGCTGGGCCTGCTTCAGTTTCTGTGGACTTGTGCCTTCCAGGCCTATTAACTCGTGATTTTCCAAAATCCATGAGCTCTAGCCAATTTTTTAAAAAGATTTATTTATTTTTTTATTACAAACTCAGATATACAGAGAGGAGGAGAGATAGAGAGGAAGATGGGAAATGGAGCTGCTGGGATTAGAACCGGCAACCATATGGGATCCCGATGTGTTCAAAGTGAGGACCTTAACCATTATGCTATTGCACCAGGCCCTGTTACTGTTTCTTGATGGCTACCCAGGGCTTCAGCCTAGAAAGGAGAGGCCATAGGAGCCAGTTACATCACCAGCGGGATTCCAGCCGACCAATGATACACCTGAACGGACATTCCTTACATAATTGGGGCATAGACAGCCCATTTGCCAGCCCACATGTCCAGAGGAGTATAAAACTCTTCAGTACTATCTCAGCTGCCCTTTTCACTTTCTCCTTCCCTCCACACTGCACGAAGGGGGCCCAGGAGCAGATTTTCCAATAAGGCTTCCGTTACAACCATGGACAACTTGCTGATATTTTTCCACCAGCGGGCGGGCAGTTGGCGGTCATCATCTAACATTTCTTACCTATCAAACTGGTAAAAATTGTCCAGCAAATTCATCTGGAGAAGATGTGGGCCCGTGGAAGTCCACAGAAGCACAACCATTCCAGAGAGGAATGTGATTATACCCAACTACGTTCATAATGTTCTAGAAACCCACCTTAGGAGTCTACCTGGAATCTATACCTCCACCAATATGTGCTACACAAGAGCAAGGTGCTTCACCACAACATTGAGCTGAATTACAAGATATTGGAAACAACCTAAATTCTCTGCATGAGAGACTGATTGAACAAACTATGACACATCCACAAAGTGAGTACTTTGCCTCTGTAAAAGAATGAGGAAGATCCTGTGAATTGCGGTGATGCACCAGCTGTCTTAAATGAGAAAGAGCAAAGTGCAAAAGGGCGTTTACTCAGAGATCCTGCAGCTCTGTTTCTCTCTCCCCAGTGGCACAATCGCTATCAAGGAAAACGATTATAGGAAACATTAACATCCAAAAAAAGTTTAAAGGTTCTGAAACCTGCCCTAAGGACATACAGGAAATGACGAGGGAATTATTCAAGAACATCTACTATGGCGGGGCTGGCGAGGTCGACGAGAGCACTTGCCTCAGTGACAGAAGCCACTCCTAGTGCCATGCTTCCATCTTCCCTCAGCCGCCTGCCCAGCACCAGGGCATCTCTCCAGGAGGGTCGGGAAAACTCCTTACCCTCCCCAGCTCTGTACAGCACAGCATAAATTCAAGGCAACATCTGACAAGAGGATTAAAGTTCCCTCCTCATAGTCCAGCCTCCTGAGTCCTAGAGACTACACCCTGACAGCAAGCCTAAGACACTGATGCCCCAATCCCAGCCCAATGGCAGGTGCAGGTTTTTAAGAGCCACCTTTTCTGCACAGGGCCTTGTTCATGAAGTAAAACTACCTACTAGGAGAAGCTGCCACTGTCCCCACCCCCAGCTCTACAGTTATTCACGTGAGTCCCCCTCACCCACAGTTACGATTTTCAGCATTCGTTGCCTATGGTGAGCTATGGCTCCAAAGTATTCAGTGAAAAATTCCAAAAATAAACAGTTTACGTGTTTGGAATATACCTGCCCTTCTAAGCTGTATGATGACATCTGCAGCCCAGCCCGATCCCACCCTGCAGGTGCGTCTGGCATATCTGTACTGTGGATACTCCTGCCCTGTAGCCACTTCACAGCTGTCTCTGCCATCAGACGATCACAGTGCTTGTGTTCTAGTAATCCTTACAATTCCTTTGAAAAGATTTATTTGGAGCCCAACATGATAACCTAGCACCTAAAGTCCTCGCCTTGAACGCACTGGAATTCCATGTGGGCGCCAGTTCTAGTCCCGGCAGCTCCACTTCCCATCCAGCTCCCTGCTTCTGATCTGGGAAAGCAGTCGAAGATGGTCCAAAGCCCTGGGATCCTGCACCTGCGTGGGAGACCTGGAAAGAAGTTCCTGGCTCCCGGCTTTGGATCGGCACAACAACAGCTATTGCGGCTACTTGGGGACTGAGCCATCAGACGGAAGATCTTCTTCTTCTCTGTCTCTCCTCCTCTGTGTATATCTGACATTGCAATACAAATAAAAACATTTTTAAAAATATATATTTGTTTATTTGGGGTCCGGCATGGTAGCCTAGTGGCTAAAGTCCTTACCTTGCATATGCCAGTGATCCCATGTAGGCACCAGTTCTAATCCCAGCTGCTCCACTTCCCATCCAGCTCCCTGCTTGTGGCCTGGGAAAGCAGTTGAGGACGGCCCAAAACCTTATGGCCCTATATGCACGTGGAAGACCCAGAAGAAACTCCTGGCTCCTGGCTTCAGATCAGCTCAGCTCCGGCCATTGCAGCCAGTTGGGGAATGAATCAGTGGACAGAAAATCTTCCTCTATGTCTCTCCTCCTCTCTGTATATCTGACTTTCCAATAAAAATAAATACACCATTTAAAAACAAAGATTTGTTTATTTGAAATTCCAGAGAGGAGTGCGATTATATCCAACTATGTACATAATGCACTCACGTAGCAATGTTCTAGAAATCCAACTTAGGAGTCTATAGAGTTACAGAGATTGAGGAGAGATGGTGAGATCTTCCACCTGGTGGTTCATGCTCCAAATGTCTGCAAAGCCTGTGACTGGGCCACAGTGAGCCAGGTAGAAGCTGAGGACCTGGATGTCCTTCTGGGTCTCCATGTGGTTGCCAGGGGCCCAGGCTTTCGGGCTGTATTCACTTGCCTTTTCGGGTTGATTAGCAAGGAGCTGGATCAGAAGTGGAGCCAACAGGACTCAACCTGGCACTCATTTGGGGTGTTGGCTTAACCCCCTGTGCCACACACCACCCCTCAAGCAATCCTTATTTTACTTAATAATTGTCTTGTTGTGCAAAAGTTCTGACACTATCAATTCATAAATGGCCAATTGGGTCCCGGCACAGTAGCCTACTGGCTAAAGTCCTCGCCTTGCACATGCTGAGATCCCATATGGATACCAATTCTAATCCTGGTAGCCCTGCTTCTCATCCAGCTCCCTGCTTGTGGCCTGGGAAGGCAATAAAAGATGCCTAAAGCCTTAGGACCATGCACACATGTGGGACACCTGGAAGAAGTTCCTGGCTCCTGGCTTCAGATCAGTTCAGCTCTGGCCATTGCAGCCGCTTACGGAGTGAATCATCAGACAGAAAATCTACCTCTCTGTCTCTCTTCCTCTCTATATATCTGCCTTTCTAATAAAAATAAATAAATCTTAAAAAACACACACACAAAGAAAAGAAATGGCCAATTGGAAAGTGCTTCCTTTAACCCAAAGGTAAAAGAAATACTTCCATTACAGTACATTGTTATAAATGCTGTATATTATTATTTGTTATTATTGCTAATATTGTATGAATTATAGGTATGCAGTACAGGGGAGATAGTATAAATAGAATTTGGTATTTTCTGAGATTTAAGCATCCACCTAGGGTCCAGGAACAATTTTTTAGAAATATTTATTTATTTTTATTGGAAACTCAGATTTACAGAAAAGGAGATACAGAGAGAATGATGTTCTGTCCACTGGTTCACTCCTCAAGTGGCTGCAACATCCAGAGCTAAGCCGATCCAAAGCCAGAAGCCAAGAGCTTCTTCCAGATCTCCAAGGCTTTGGGCCGTCCTCGACTGCTTTCCCAGGCCACAAGCAGAGAGCTAGATGGGAAGTGGAGCTGCCGGGATATGAGCCAGTGCATACAAGGGATGCTTGTATGTGCAACGCAAGGATTTAGCCACTAAGCCATCATGCCAGGGCCCCTAGGAATAAATCTTATGAGGATAACAGGGACTAGTGTATTTTAAAATAATACAAGAAAAGAAATGCTGTAAGACTGGACTTAGGATTCTAAGAAACCAGGCATGAGCAGCAGTTGGCCTTGGGGTTAAGATGCCTCTTGGGACACGTGTGTGCCACATCGGAGTGCCTGGGCTTGTGCACCAGCTTCACCCCCAATTCCCCTGGAGGAAGCAGGGACAGCTTCAACACTTGGGTCCCTGCCGTCCAAGAAGCATCTGCCTCCTGCCTTTGATCCAGTCCAGCCCTAGCTGGTGGAGACATTTGAAGAGTGAACCAGTGGACAAAAGTTCTCTTCCTCTTTCTCTTTATCTCCACCTTTCAGATAAAGGAAAATGAATAGTTTTTGATAAATTAATCCTAAAAGTATCCTCAAATGTGTGAGGAATCACACTCTGTTCCTATCTAACCGCAGACTGACAAAAAAGGCCTGGGAGCTCCGCGGGTTGGGGCAGGGAGCGGGATTTCACCTGGGCTTTATCATGGAGTGATCAGGATGGACTGCTTTGTGGGAAATACCTGAGGTCATTATCTTTAAATCTTTCTGAAAAAAGAAACCATGAGAACCAGCCTTGTGGTATAGCAAGTAACCTCGCTGCCTGGGAAACACATTCCTTAAGGGCACCAGTTCAAGTCTGACTGCTCCACTTCCAAGCCAGTTCTCTGCTAATACCCTGGACAAAGCAATGGAAGATGGGCCCTGCCACCCATACGGGAGACCTGAATGAAGCTCCTGAGTCCCATCTTGAGCCTGGCTCAGTCTTGGCTGTGGCAGCCATCTGGAGAGCAAATTAGCAGATGGAAGGGCCAGCACGATAGCGGAACAGTTAAAGTCCTCACCTTGAATGTGCCGGGATCCCATATGGGCGCTGGTTTGTATCCCAGAAGCCCTGCTTCCCATCCAGCTCCCTGTTTGTGGCCTAGGAATGCAGTCAAGGACGGCCCAAAGCTTTGGGACCCTGCACCCATGTGGGAGACCTGGAAGAAGCTCCCGGATCCTGGCTTTGGATTGGCGTAGCGCTGGCCGTAGTGGTCACTTGGGGACTGAACCATCAGATGGAAGATCTTCCTTCCTGTCTCTCCTCCTCTATGTATATCTGCCTTTCCAATAAAAATAAATAAATCTTAAAAAAGAAAAAAAAATTAGCAGATGGAAGATCTCTCTCTCTCCCTACCCCTCTGACTTTCAATAAACAAATAAATAAATAAATACTTTGAAACAGAGAGAAAGAGATTGAATATAAGGCAACATAAGGCAGTCATTAAGAGCATACAGTTTGAGATCCACCATTCATTTGCCAAGAGACTTGGGTCAATTTATTTAACCTCTGTGGCCACAGTTTCCTTATCTTTGAGATGGAGATAATTTCAGGGACCCACCTTAGCACAAAAATTAAGAGGTTTGTGCATATAAAACTGCAGTGAGTACACAGACGTCACTAAACAAGCATTAACTAGTGTGGTTATCACCATTGTTCTGGGCAGAGCTCCCATCTCCTGTCTGGAAAACATAATCCTGGCTCTTCTAGCAGGGAGCAGGAGAAAATAACTGACTGCACTGGAACAGCTGACTGTTCTCTTTGCTCTTTCCTTGTGGGTTTTTGCCCATATTTCCCTGTATTGTTTCCTAGTGGGACTGGGCAAAGAGCAGTGGCTAATGTCCCTATCCAACCCATCATTGCCAGAATGATTTGCCAAACAAAACTCTCAGTAGTGAGAAGTTGAGTAGGTTAGATTACACAAAAATCTAAGTTACATACCTGAAAAACATTATAAGCAACCCATACAATCATCTTTAAAAAGCACTAAAAAAAAAAATCTAAGATAACCAGCCATGTGTGAAAAGGAATTGTAATACATGTGGCATGGAAATGAAGACCTACTTAGGGCTTATGGTTTGCAATGCCAAGGCAGCTAGCCAGTCTCAGAAACCTGCCAGGGCAATGAGGGAATTCACAGTAAAAACAGTGCGTGGATTCACCTGCGTTCTGACTGGAGTTATTTGGCCAGCCAGAAGGAAGGTATCTTACGTGACAGGACATGGGAGCATATTTGGTTTTCTCTGGCTGACCTTGAGGTATAACTTAGAGGGAGGAGGCAAAAAGCAAGAAAGCCATCAGTCCTTACTATCTGGGTGGGCTACTGGGACAGGGTAGCTGCAGGGATTGTAGGACCCACTGTCATACATGATCTGTTTTTTTATATTTATTGTATATATTAGAATGGTGAAGAGACAGAGAAGCATGATATTCCATCTGCCAGGTCACGCCCAGATGTCTACAGTCAAAGCTGGGCCAGGCCAAAGCCAGGAATCAGAAACTCCAACTGAGTTTCTCACATGGGTAGCAGGAACAGAAATGCTTAGGTCTGCTGCCTCCCAAGTTCATTAGCTGAATCCAGAATTCAATCCCAATTCCCACATGGGATGTAGTTGTCCCATGCAGCAGCTTATCCCACTGCACTACAACACCCATGCCATGACCTGTTTTATACTGTACCAGGGTTATTATTCTGTGTAGCCTATAATCTAAAGGAATGAAACAAAAATTTCTGATGTCCCAAATAGTTAATATACATTTTATGGGTTTAGAGTTGGAAGTAGCCAAATTAGTAGATTCAAATCATTAAAATATGACTCCACTATAAATATTAAAATAATTCAACCTCACAAGAAACTTAGAATAAAATAGTTATTTGACAAAGATATCACATTTTAAAATTTTATGTATACAAGGACAGGATGAACAGAGTGAAAGATAGTCTTCCGCAAAATGGAAGAAAATATTTGCAAACTGTAACTGATAAGAGATTATTATCCAACAAATGAAAACAACTCCTACAATTCAGAAACAAAAGAAACAGATTGAAATTGGGCCAGGTACTTCAATAGCCATTTCTCCTAGATAAACAAACAAATGGCTGACACACACATGAAATTTTCCCAAATCATTAGAAAAATGCAAATCAATGAGCCAATGAGATATCACTTCCTACCCACTGAGATGGCAACTATCAACAAGCAGAAAATAGGGAACAGGCTTCAGGCTGAGAGGCCACTGCCCGCATCAGAGTGCCTGGGGCCTCATCCTGAGCTCCAGCCCCTGCTATGCAGACCTGGAGAGACAGAGTGATATCTCAGGAAATTCGGTAGCTATAACCAGTGTGGGAAACCTGGATCAGGTTCCAAGCTCTTTTCTTCTTTTTTTTTTTACTTTTTAAAATATTAATTGCATAGGTGACAGAATTCACACCCATGTGGGCCTCCCATTGGGAGGGGGGTGGGGTTGAAGTATGGAGGAAGGTAGGTGGGGAAGAGAGTTTGAGGATGTTGCTTGAGTTGTTGGATAGTTCTGACATGCCAGCAGCAGCTTCACTGCACCACGGTTGAGAAAATCTTTCCAAGGTCCATTGGCTGACCAAGTCCACCTTAGTGTCTCCACAGATCCAGGAACACGCTGCAAGGCTTGGCCAGGAAGATGAGCCCAACTTGTGCTGCTTTTGATTCTCTGACAGGGAAACCCACATCCTCTGCTGGCCTAGATGATCTTGCTGTCATGTCCCCTGTGTGCATTGCACAGGCATCAGCAACCGAGGAGGCTCAGTCTCGACACCTGCACTCCATGGTCGAACCACATTATTGTGATTTTTCCCTGTGGCTGGGATTTGAGTCTCTTCCCCACACTGGGGTCTCTAAGGTGTGATCAAATGACTGTTCCACATCCCTGGGTGCTGATATAGTTTGTTAGCCAGGAATGGTGCTCTCCCCTAATGCCCCTGCAGGCAAGGGAGAAAAGAAAAAAACTGGAAACATTCGTCCCACCTACCTTATTCCATACTTCAACTCTCCCCACCCTAATGGGAGGCCACATGGGTGTGAATTCCTGTCACCTATGTAATTAATATTAAAAATAAATATTATATTTGAACTAAAAAAGCAAACAAAACGTAAGAGGACAGTGAGATACTAGGAGGCCAGGGCTTGGTGTAGTCAAGGGGAAAAACAGCTCTGAGTGCCAGAGTTGCCTCCTGTTAGGCTCCATGCCCATGTCCCACAGCCACCCTTTCCTGAAGGGACAACCCATCCTGTCAGACCCTGAGGATGTCTTGGACAAATGAACCAGGAAAGGGAAACAAAGTAGAGAGCAAAGATAAGAAGCAGGACATCACATGCAGCCGTACATTTCTTAAGTCCTGCCAGTCATGTTCATCCATGTCTAGACGTAATCTATTGGCAGACTCACGGGCACCATGAATTAATTTCACTGCGTACTTGTGATTTTATGCTGTTGTTTACATAGTGAAGATTTTTGCTAACCTTTCCTCAGCAAGATTACAAGACAAAGCTTTTCTCTGTCTTCACCCCCAACCCTTTTCAATATAAAGAAGGACCAGGTGTTCTTCTGGTATAGGATTTCTCAGACCTTAATGAGCCTAAGGATCATCTGGTGGACTCAAAAGAAAGATTTCCCTCTCAGCACAGAGATTCTGATCTTTTAAAAGGTCCCAGGTGACCCTATTGTGCAGCCGTTTTTAAGGTGCTTTCACTTGTCTTGCTTGAAAGTGTGCTAAATTGCCTGCTCCCTAATCTCAAGCAGAGTGCAGTATGACCCAGTTCAGCCAATTATATATTCTGAACTTTGACTTTTGAGGGAGGGAGTCCAAAGTCTTGGGGTCAACTAGAAATCACTGATGAAATTGCAGTAAAACTGACACAGTCCAGAACTACAGGATCTTATCACATGCTAAGCAAAACTTTCCTGGGTGGGATAAAGCCCACTGATTTTGCTGAGCCTTAAAGATGCTTTTTAAAATCTTATCTGACAGTTGGATGTGAAACTTTGGATGCATCAATTATTGAAACTCCTTAGCACACAAAAATCTTTTTCCAAAAATGCAAAAACTACAGTCAGTTTAACAGAATGTCCTAATGCTGTGGGGCAGGCCTCTGACTAGGCTTGTTCCAGCTTTTGTCTCTACATGAGAAAGGATTAAATGAAGAGACACAAACATGAGCATGAAAGCAAGACTCACTTAAATTCCACACTCAAAGAATGAATATGGGCAAACTCACAACAGAATGAGCTGCAGTTAATAAAGGTTGGGATTATCCTTTCACAGATCTGGAGGTATAAGGGTGATTAACTGAATATTCATATAATAACCAGCCATTTCTATGCCCCCTTTTGTGAGATCTAGGAAGTGTCATGTCCTCAGGTACGTGATGTACACTGAGTTCAAGTGCATCACAGGAGTAATATGGCAATCCTGGAAATTTTATATCCCCAGCAGGCACACTGCATATTTCTAGTGAACGAAATCCTGGCAGATGTGCCTGTTAGGAAGGGGCTGGCAGTCATCAGTTCCTCTTTGCTCACTAGCTCCCTGCCTATATCATTTAACCACACAAAGACTGCTACTTCTTACATGTGAAAAGGAAGTCCTGGGTAGGCATTTGCCTGGTGGTGAAGATCCTGTTTGGGATATCTGCATTCCATACCAGAGTGCTCGGGCTCACTTCCAGTTCTACTTCCAGTTCAGCTTCCCACTAACACATCCTAGGAAGAAGCAGCAGTAAAAGCTCAAGTGCTTGAACCCCTGCCACCCACATGGGAGAGTTCTAGGCTTCTGGTTTCAGTCTTGTCCAGCCCCAGCCATTGTGGACATCTGGCAAGTGAAACAATTCTCTCTGCCTTGTTAATTATTATTATTATTTTTTTTTTATAAAGGATGTCCTAACCATCTTCTTCATAGACTCTTTGAGGGCATAAAATGAGAATCCGTGTGTGGAAATCCTACAAAGAAATTTATTAAGATTGGTTGGGTGTCTATGCCCATGTGCTTTTGTATACACAAACTTCGTGAGTACGGTAGGATTTCAGATATTTGTAGAATGAATAGGATTTGAACTGACAGGGAGACATGATAATTTACCATGTAGGAAAAATGAGTGGATATACTGAAGAGTAGTTCATCTAAACCAAATCCAATTACAGGAGAAACATGAGAGGCCATAATGATGCCCATTACTTACTATAATTATTATTTACTGTTTTGAAAATCCTTTCCAATGCAGTATGGAAACATAAGCAAGGAATGTATATTAAAAAGGAAGAAACAAAGTTCATTATTTTAGATTATTGTGTTTTAGTACTAAAAAACTAAAAAGATTGAAAATATTGAAATTAACAAGTGGATTTAGGAAAAATAGGAAAAAAAATCCTATTTACAAAGAAGCAATACAATTTCTGTAACAGGCAGGAAAAGCCTGCAAAATTCTGCATACCTGTGATTCTGAATGCACTTGCCCATCAGCCCCCATCAAGCACCTGGTCCAAGCTCATGCTCCCCATTCTGTTTTCCTTTCTACTACCATCTCCGTCAGCCCACACTGATTGCTCCCTGAAGACAATCCCACGTGCTGCACACATTCATTTTTAATGAACAATAATGAGAGACCATCTTTTGTCTTATGGGTTTTGTGCTAACATTCTAGGTGGAAAAATCTTCCCTGAGAAGGGAGCTTCACAAGGGTCCCTCATAAAAAATGTTATTGATGCTTTTCTTGATGCTTATCTGCCCTCCTCCTTCTAGAGCTCACTTCCCTTCCGTCCTTCTAGAGCTCACTTCCCTTCCGTCCTTCCAGTGAGTACGATGGTGAGACATACTAACCTGCAGACTTGGAGATAAGCCTGTCATAAATGCCAGTGTTTATACATGGAAGTAAGCAGCTCAGACGGAGGGAGACTTTATAGTCTCACAGCCTCTCTTAGCGGGAAGCCATCCCTGAAGTCATCAGTCTGGTCCACCAAGGCCTTCTGAGGATGTGGTAGCCACCTCCTAACTGCTACCTGCTCTCGGAAGGGAAGCATCACCAGTGCCTTACCCTCAGGTCTGGAGTGCCTTTTCCTGTCTTGGGCCCTGTAGGGACTTGGGCCCTAAACTGAATTTAAAGTTGAGGAATGTTGGAGGTGCTGGGCTGCAATGGGAGGGCTGAGTGATCATCCAAAACGAGGCAAGCAGAGTGGGAAATACCCCTAGCAGTGTTAGCAGGGCTAACATGTGGGCCAGATTCAGCACTGGCAAAGGCACACTGAGGAGTTTCAGTGGGTGCTAGTGGGCATGACGCCTCCAGTTCTCAGCTCCTGCTATGCCAGCTCAGCTGGAAGAACGGGCAAGGATGGATATTTTAGGCCTTGAGGGTTTGCCTGACTCAATTTCCATCCTCTGCAGGCCCACCCAGTTCCTGCCTCCAACACATGCGGTTTCCTAGGAAGTTGAAAGGTGCCAGTGGGCTTTGGCTACCTTACATGGATTAAGATCTTACTCTATGTCAGGCACTTTAGTTTCAAAGTATAATTTAATCCTTCCATTGAGCTATTAAAATGGAGCTAATAAAAAGGAAGCAAAAAACAAACAAAAAAAAAAAAGGAAAACAAAACAAAAAATTTAATAAAAATAAAACTTAAGAAAAGTAAGTGGCAGCATAATCAAACTTTAGTCTAATGTCTGATGTCACTTTACAAAATAAACATTTTTAAAATAGTATTTTTGATGATGTTTACATAGTTGAAAAATATTTTCAAACTGGCCAATCACTTTATATTTACAGAAAAGATGTAAAGTTAGTACAGGGGGTTCCACATAACCTTTTAACTAGTTTTACCATTGTTAACATCTTACATTAACATGGTTCATATGCAAAATGAAGAACCTAACATTGGTACGCTAAACTCCAGACTCTCTGTCTCTGGTTTTAAATTAGTATTAATAAAATTTCAGAAACATTTTTCACTGTTTCTTTCCCACTAATGTCCTTTTTGTGTTTTAGTATTCAACCAAGCACATCACATGATATTTAAGAAACCAAGTTCTTTTAATTATCATATAAATCTGCTTAAAAGGTCATTTCCAACTCCATTCTTATACTCCCTTCTGAGACACTGCATCAAGCACAGGATAGGGACCAACAAGCCAAGAAGTTGTGTTTTAAAAGCTACCTAGCCACTTCCTTTTTTAAAAAGACGTGTGTGTGTGTGTGTGTGTGTGTGTGTGTGTGTGTGTGTGTGTGTGTGTATCCATATCCAGGAACCAGGAGCCTCTTCTGGGTCTCCCACGTAGGTGCAGGGCCGTTCTCAACTGTCTTCCCAGGCCACACGCAGGGAACTGGATGGGAAGCGGGGCTGCCAGGATTAGAACTGGTGCCTATATGGGATCCCAGTGCATGTAAGGTAAGGACTTTAGCCACTAAGCTACCACACTGGGCCCAGCCTAACCACTTATCAGCATTTCCTGAACTAGCATCTAACAGGGAAGGTGCTAAGGAGCTCTGCTATTAAAAAAAGAGGGAAGGAGATTATAATAAAGTGACCTAAGAAATACTAGAGGCCAATTCCCTTCTTTTTATTTTCAGGATTAATTTCTGTTTATATGGAAGGCAGATTTACAGAGGAGAGAGAGAGAGATCTTCCGTTTGCTAGTTCACTCCCCAAATCATCATAATGGCCAGAGCTGAGCTGATCCTAAGCCAGGAGCCAGATTCTCCCTGGTCTCCCATATGGGTGGAGGGTCCCAAGGGCTTGGTCCATCTTCTGCTGCTTTCCCAGACCATGAGCAAAGAGCTGTATCAGAAATGGAGCAAATGGGACATAAGCAGTATCCATATGGTATGCTGGTGCACAGGGTAGAGGATTAGCCTATTGAGCCAGGGCACCATGGGATCAGGATGGATTCTAGTTTGGGGATTTTTTTAAAAAAAAGATGTATTTATTTTTATTGCAAAGTCAGATATACAGAGGAGGAGAGATAGAGAGGAAGATCTTCCATCCGATGATTCACTCCCCTAGTGACTGCAATGGCTGGGGCTGTGCTGATCTGCAGCCAGGAGCCAGGAACTTCTTTCCGGGTCTCTCACCCACAGGTGCAGAATCCCAAAGCATTGGGCCATCCTTGACTGCTTTCCCAAGTCACAAGCAGGGAGCTGGATGGGAAGGGGAGCTGCCGGGATTAGAACCGGCACCCATATGGGATCCTGGTGTGTTCAAGGTGAGGACTTCAGCCACTAGGCCACGCCATTGGGCCCAAGTTTTAAAGAGATTCCCACACTAAGTTCAGATGGCTCCTTGTCTTTCTCTATTGTGGAGGACAATCTGGATATGATTCTTTATCAAACTAAACAGGAACAAAATGTTTCTGTTCTCACTTATCATTTATACTTACATCATTGCATCTCCCACCCATAGACTAGGTATCTGTACTTTGTACAGTTCTTCCTAAAGTCACGCTACTTTTAAATTTAATTGTGTTTGAGTAGGCGGATATGGCAAGAGGGATGCCCATAGTTAATCAGTAATAGAGAGCAGTAGATAAAGCAGGTGGTTCCAGCTGGGTTGGGCACCATTTGGCCTCCCCTCTCCGTGAAGTGGCCCTGAAACATGAATATTCTGCACTTGTTGCCTCTTGCTGGCTTTCATCCCAAGAGCCGAGAACATGGATATCACTCACTCCTTTTCCCTTTGTCCGGCTTCTTGCTGAGTTGAGTAGGTTTGACTAAAACATCCACCACTCCTAGCCAGTATCCAACATTTGGACCAGAGTTACTCATTCCTTTCCTCAGAATATTAAATACCTGTAACAAGCCCAGCCACACTAGGTCAAATGAGTAATAATGGATAATATTTACAGATCTCTTGTTCATGTGTTAGGCATTCTTTGTACATTATCTCCTAGGACAACCCTGTGAAGTGGTCTTTTTTTCTCCCCATTTTAGATTCAGTAAACCAGGGATCAAATAACTTAAATAATATTTTGATTTTACATAATTAACCAATGACAGATTAGATATTTGAACCAAGGAATATAAAATTAACACCAAGGCAGATACGTATAGTCCTACCCATAGTTTTGGTTCTCAGAAACCTCATGCTACTTTGATGTCATGCTGCATTGGGTGTGTTTTTATTTTCTATCTTTCCTTACATTACATCCTCCTCTTGTCTAGTAATTTTTATTGATTTTTATAATTGTGGATGCTGTATTATAGAGCAGAATTTTTTCTTCCTGGCATGAAATTAATTTAACTTAAAACACCTATATCATGCCATAGGCTTATTTTTGGATTTTTAAATAGCTGGCCTATAATTTTCTTATTTTACAACTAAAACAGCCTTATTCAAAAATAGTAAGGGGAGGGCCCAAGGCTTTGTGCCGTCCTCCACTGCCTTCCCAGGCCACAAGCAGGGAGCTGGATGGGAAATGAAGCGACCTGGATACAAACCAGCACCCATTTGGGATCCCGGCACTTGGCAGGTGAGGACTTTATCCAAAAGGTTACCACACGGGGCCCATGCATATTTCTTGAGCCCTTTTTCTGTGCAAATCTCTCTCTAGCCTCCACGTCACACTCCACAGCAAGTTGGGTCTGATTTGTCTCCTCAGCTTAGCACCCTCTTCATGCTCCTCTTGGGCAGGATTGGGAAAGTGTGTCCTGTACCACAGCTGGGGGGGAGGGTTGTGCTGAATCTGAGGCTCACATCATATATTTCCATTTGGTTAGGGATAACAGCTAAGCATGACCTGTTGTTCAATGCCTAAAGACAGTTACTTTATATATTTTGCCAATGTTATAATTGTTAGCAGTGGGAGAACAAGTCTAATATCCACTACTTCCACCATATCTGGAAAGCCTAGAATTCTATTTTGTAACAGTCTGATAATTTCTGAATTTTAACTGGAACCTTAATCCAAATAGATTAATTATGATTATTGCTGTATCTGAATCATCATCTAACTTTTTGCTATGCACAGCTTTGCAAATTTTATTATTTATTTTCAAATATTTGAAAGACAGAGAGACAGACTTTCCATTTTCTGATTTACTCCCCAAATGTCTACAACAGCCAAGGCTGGGTCAGGACAAACCTAGGAATCTGGAACTCTAGTTCTCTCACATATATGTCAGTGGTACAAGCTGCAGCTTCACCGGGTCCACATGAGCACCAAGCTGGATTGGAACAGAGGAGCCAGGATTGGACTCAAGCAAACTGATCACGGATACAGCCATCCCACGCAGCATCTTCACTGTTGTTCACATAATTGAGTGGGATGTATGTCCATGAGGGCCACTGATCAGGTTGGGGAGGATTAAGGCATGGAGGGACAATGAGACAAACCTTTCCATTTCTTTTCTTTATCCCCTGTGTCTACTGGGTGGGGAAGGAGAGGTGGCCATTCCTTGTGTGCCCAAATGACATCAGCACCTGGGGATGTGGGAGAGTCATTTGATGTTGGCTTAGTGACCCCGGTATAGGGAAGAATGTTCCAAAGATGTACCTGAGTGGTTTTGATAGTTCAGAGACATTGTTGGTTTTCATTACTCCAGGGGTGAGAAAATCTTTTCAAGGTCTATTGACTGATCAAGTCTACTTTAGTATATCCACAGGTCCAGCAACACTGCAAAGCTGCCCAGGAGAATAGATGCAACCTGTTCTGCTTTCCATCCTCTGATGAGGCACTTGATGTCCTCTTTGAGCCTAGATGAGCTGGCACCTGGGCATGCTGTCCACTGCACAAGCATCAGCAACTGAGGAGACCCTATCCTGATACAAGCACTCCAAGGTTAAAGTACATATATTGTGGGCCCGGTGCTGTAGCATAGCCTGCGGTTTAAGTCCTCGCCTTGCCTGAACGCACCGGGATCCCATATGGGCACTGGTTCTAATCCCGGCAGCTCCGCTTCCCATCCAGCTCCCTGCTTGTGGCCTGGGAAAGCAGTGGAGGACGGCCCAAAGTCTTGGGAACCTGCACCCATGTGGGAGACCCAGAAGAGCTCCTGGATCCTGGCTTTGGATTGGCTCAGCTCCAACCATTGCGGTCACTTGGGGAGTGAACCACTGGACCGAAGATCTTCCTCTCTGTCTCTCCTTCTCTTTGTATATCCGCCTTTCCAATAAAAATAAATAAATCTCTAAAAAAAAAAAAAAGGTACATAAGGTACATATATTATGATTTTCCCCTGTGGCTGAAATTTGAGTCTAGTGGTCTAGTTGGCAAGCTCCCAGGATGCCTCATCTGGGGTGACCCCAGACCTGACTCTTACATGCACCAGGTTTGCTCCATCCTCTGCAGCAGCTAACACATGTACTAAAGGATGCAACTACCTGGTCAGTACCTCCCCCAGTTCCATCTCTCATGTGAATGGATGGGTGTTGCAGCCTAGCCCACCCAGCCCTCCACAAACCCAGACCTCATGCACACCAATGGGAACTGTAGACCACTAGGCCGGCATGTCAGCTCCAGTTCCTCTGTGTACCAACATGTGCAGCAGTCTACTCTGACCTGTCTCACATCCCATCTGCCTCTTAACACACTCATGGGTGATGCAGACCTAGCACACACATGTGCTGATGGGTGGTGCCACCTTGCACAGCCTGGCTCGCTCCCAGATCTGGCTCTCATGCTCACCAGTGGTAGATGCAGCCCAGCAAGGGGGTGCCCACAGTTCCCTTAGTATGCCCACTCTCAACCCCAGATCTTGTGCTTGCCAGTGGGTTCTATGGTCCAGCCTGACATGACTTACACACAGTCTTGACACTTGCCAGCAAGATGCTGCAGCAAAACCCAGCTGGCCCACACTTATTCTGGCTCTTGCATGTGCCAGTGGGTGCAATGGCCTAGCCTAGCCTGACCCTCCCCCAAACCTAGCTCACATGCAGGCCAGCAAGTGTTACAGCCATGCTCAGCATAGTCAACCCCCAATCTCAGCTCTCATGTTCACAAAATGAGAGCAATAAATCTAGCAGGGGATTCTCTGAAGTTTCACTACTAGGCTTAACTTCTGCCCTGCGTCTCGTGCATGCCAGTGTGTACTACAAACTGCAAAATGGCCCAGCCCGTTCCAGCTCCTAGCTTATGTTAGCGAGTAATGTGGCCCAACCAGCCTCCAGTCCCAGCCCACATGTGAACTGGCAGGTGTTGCGGCCCAACCTGGCCCGGAATGCACCAAGTCTTGGCTCTTGCACCTGCCAGCAGGTGCTATGAACTGGCCTACAGACCAGGCCCATATGTATGTGGATGGATACTGCAGCCTGGCCTGGCCTGGGCTGCTCCCAGCCTTGGCTCATGCACTCACCAGCAGGAGCTGCAACCTAGAAAGGGAGTTCTCCAAGTTGCCCTTTCAGACCAGCTCCCAGGCCTGGATGCTTTGCCCAGCCTGCCATGTATGCCTGGCATTCACTGGCATGTACTGCAGCCTTGCCCAATCAGCCTGCACCATTTCAGCTCTCACCAGTGGATGTTACAGCCCAACCCTGCCTGATCCATCATCAGACCCAGCTCTTATGCGGACTGGCGGATGCTGCAACCTAGCCCAGCCCATCCCACATCCACACAGTGCTAGCAGTTTTTGAGGCTTGGCTTAGTTTGGCTTGCCTTCCAGGATGTCGTTGCCCTGCAGCGATGGACTTGGTGCACAGAGTCAATAACAACATGCATGGACTCTGACTGATGGTCCAAAGCCAGAGTTGATTAATGGTATCAGACTTTATAGACTAAGGGTCATATGGGATAAGGGAGGAGGTATTGAGCTTATCAACAAAACCCATCTACTGTTTCTATACTTTTGTTTGGAACTCCTTTTGTTTTGTATATCCCAAGTATTCTCATTCACATGCTGTCCCCTCAGCTGTTCTCACACAAATGATACCCATTTAGTTATATGAATGGTATACACTTGGTTGTTCTCTTACAAATGATGTCCAATCAGTCATACAGATGGCATCCATCCAGTTCTCATACAAATGTTATCCAATCAGTTGTAAATTTGTGCTCACTGATCTTCTAGGTCAATGTCGTTCTACACCCAGGCACAGCTCACACACATGCTAAGGTGTGTTGCAGCCATGTCCAGCCCAGCCCGCTTCCAGCTTTTAAGCTCACCAATGGGAACCACAGCCTAGCAGAGGAGTCCTGTTAGTTCCCCTACCGGGCCTGTTCTCAGCTTGCATCTTGTACCTGCCAGTGGTGCTATGATCCAGCCTGGCATGGCCCACTGCCTAGCTCAGCTGACACCACTGGGGCTCTCACAGAAACCAGTAGGGACTGCAGACCCACATGGGTGAGCCCACATATCCCCTACAGAGACTGTCTCCAGATCCAGTTCTCTCAAGTGTTTGTTCGAGTTGTTGTCATAGTCCAGATTTCTATGGCCCATCCCTACTCTGACACTTACTGGTGGATACTATGGCTCAGCTGGGCAAAGGTAGGCTCCAAGCCCTAGCTTTCACTGGCAGGTGGCAGACAATGTCACCTAGTCCAGCCCATGTCTCCTAAATGGGCAGGTGCACTGCTCTAATGAAGTCATGCCCTCCGGTTTCCCTTCTCTAAGCCACCTGGTCTCAACCCCCTTGTTTATCTGTGAATGTAGTGGCCTAGACCGTGGAAGCCTCCAGAAGTCATTCCATACCTGTAAAGTAATCCCTTGGCAGCCCCCCATTCCCTTTCCTTCCCACAAAACCCTTCCCTGCATGGGCTCCAGAGTTGTCTTCTGGCAGAGCCTGCTGGCTACCTCACACATATCTTAAAAAAAAAAAAATAGGCAAGTATACTGACACACTAGAATACTTAATATAAATTTGGCATTAGCCTGGCCCAGGATGCCTGCCAGCTAGTGGCTGCTTTTCTGCCAGCAGTTTAACAATCTAGGCAGTTCCTTATAGCCTGGGTCATATTAGTTCTTCAAACATTTCTTTTTCTTTATTTATGCTCACCAGTGAATTTCCCAGAAATCCATAAATCAGCTCTGTTCTATTTTTCTGGTCTTTTCAATCCCACGTTCATAATTTTTATCCCCTTGTGTTTTTTTTTTTATTTTTTAAAGATTTTTATTTTATTTTTATTGGAAAGGCGGATATACAGAGAGGAGAGACAGAGAGGAAGATCTTCCATCCAATGATTCACTCCCCAAGTGAGCACAACGGCCGATGCTATGCCGATCCGAAGCCAGGATCCTCTTCTGGGTCTCTCCCGCATGGGTGCAGGGTCCCAAAGCTTTAGGGCGTCCTCAACTGCTTTCCCGGGCCACAGGCAGGGAGCTGGGTGGGAAGCGGGGCTGCTGGGATTAGAACCAGCACCCATATGAGATCCCGGGCGTGCAAGGCGAGGACCTTAACCACTTGCGCCACCACACGGGGGGGGGGGGGGCTTGTTTTCCTCATTACATTACAGGTAATTTATTCAGATTCTGTTTCCTTAACACAAATTGGAATTTTTAATGTTTTTGCTTCAGCCAACAGGACTACCATTTTGGGAACGGATTATCTTTTTTTTTTTTTTTTTAAGATGTATTTATTTTACTGGAAAAGCAAATGTACAGAGAGGAGGAGAGACAGACAGGAAGATCTTCCATCCAATGGTTCACTCCCCAAGTGAGCACAACAGCCGGTGCTGCACCGATTCCAAACCAGGAGCCTGGAACTTCTTTCTGGGTCTCCCACATTGGCGTAGGGTCCCAAAGCTTTGGGCCATCCTCCACTGCTTTCCCAGGCCACAAGCAGGGAGCTGGATGGAAAGTGGAGCTGCCGGGATTAAAACCAGCACTCATATGGGATTCCAGTGTGTTCAAGGCGAGGACCATTAATGCTATTGCTATCTTGAGGGGCCATAGATTATCTTTTCCAAATACTTTTCCTTATCTAGGCCTCTCAGTTTGAAGAGGCTTATCTGGAAATAGCCCAAGATTTGGAGTCTGATCAACTGAGGCATTTAGAGTTTTTTACCTTTACCCTTAGAGCAATACAAATTTGTAGGCCTCTTACTATTCATTCTGTTATCCTGCTTTCAGCTTACTTTCTGTGAGTGACCACAGAAAGTGGTTTTATTAACCTCAATTTCCACAAAGTATTAAAGAACCTCTTCTGGGTTTGGCTTATCACTTAGGATACTAGTTAAGATGCCCATCAGAGGTGCCAGCATTGTGCTCTAAAAGGTTAAGCCACTACTTGCAGCGCTAGCATACAATTTTGATGGGTACCACCAGTTTGGTGGGGGTCAATTCAAGTCCTAGCTGTTCCACCTTCCAGTCAACTCCCAGCGAAAGTACCCAGGAAAGCATTAGAAGATGGCCCAAGTGCTTGGGTCCCTGAATCCATGTGAAAGAGCTTAAAGGTCTATTCAGATTGGCTTAGCTCCAGCCATTGTGGTCAACTGGGAGTGAACCAGTGAATCAAAGATCTTTCAGTCTCTCTTTCTCTCCATAGATCTGCCTTTCAAAAAAAGAGACAGACACCTCTTATTGGGTGTGGCTGATAACTTCTTTCCTTTCTCATGATAAGCTAAGAACTCAGAAGGGTGGAATGGCATTTTTGTCTGCTAAAAATACCTTTTGGGCAGAAGTATGCATTTGTACACTTTTAAAGACTTCCTCTTTTCTCATTACTATAGAGAAGTAATCCCGACTACCTATTAGCCTATCTATCACAGTTACAAATTCTGGATAGGCTTCTCAGCCTAGCTGCCTACTATTGCAACCTGAAAGGCAGCAAATGACGGCTAAAGTACTTGGATTCCTGCCACCTACATGAAACACTGATTTGAGTTCTGAGTTCCTGGCTTCTGTCTTGTCCAGTCCCAGCTATTATAGGCATTTGAGGAGTGAATAAATAAGTGGTAAATCTCTGTTTCTTCGCTTTTCAATAAACAAAATTAAAATTTTAAATGATTCTTATACACTTCAGTGAATAACTGTAAAGAAGGTAAAATACAGGCCCGGAGTGGTGGCCTAGCAGCTAAAGTCCTTGCCTTGCAACTAGCCGGGATCCCATATAGGCACCTGCTTTTTTTCTTTTTTTAACTTTTTCCATTTTTTAAATTATATTTCTTGACAGTCTTTACATAGTTAATTAGGGCCCAAAGGTTCAAGGGCTACAGGAAAGTGGGTAAGACTATTATTTCCATATTGTTTCCTTCATGTATCTGAGATATAAGGGAGAAGCCCCACCCAGTCTCCCACCCACCCTAGGTCCCAGATGTGGGGCATGCTCCAAGATTCTTGGTTAAGTGGCTTTGATAGTTCAACAGTTATGAATTGCTGCCAATCTCACCACTCCAAGCATGATGAAGTCACTACAGAATCTACTGAATGACATAGTCCATCATAGAGTCTCTGCCGTTTTTCACTGCCAATATATAGCTGAGGTGGTTGATTGACTTGGTCTGTCTTCTGTCCTTTTATGGTTAGGGCTCCGAGTCCAGCAGTTCGATTGAGGAGATCCCTAAAGAAACTTTATCCGAGGTGTTCCCAGACCAGATTCTTTTATGTACTAGCAAGTACAGGGCCCGGCACAGTCCATCACTCCAATCAGCTGGTGGTTGCAATTGCTGGGTCGGTTCTGTTTTCAGCCCTGACTTCCACTGGAACCAATGGGTGTTGTAGTTTAGCCTGGTTCTGCCCAGCACACACTCAGCCCTCACATAAACCAGTGGGAGCTGCAGCCTAGTTGGAGCGACCCACAATAACCCCTACCAGGCCCACCCCCCTACCCTGGTTTGCCACTATGTGTAACAGACCAGTCCAGTCTGTCCCACACCCCATTCCACCCCAGCCGCTGCTGTCTTAGTTTTATGTCCTCCCTTGGAAGTGGTAACCCAAGAGGGATGAGCCCACTATTTCCCTCCCAGGCCTCTCCCACTCCCAGATTCCAGCTGATGCTGTGGCTAAGCCCAAACAACCCTCGCCCACTCTAATATTGTTTGCACTAGTAGGAATAATCAGCCCAGCCCGGCTTTTCCCTGATCTAGTCCACATGACGCCCACAGGTGTTGCAGCCCTGCCTGGTCTAGTCTGCACCCATCCCAGCTCAACCTCTCCAGTGGGAGTAGCTGTCCAGCAATGGGCGCCGGTTCTAATCCTAGCAGCTCCGCTTCCTGTCCAGCTCGCTGCTTGTGGCCTGGGCAAGAAGTCGAGGATGTCCCAATGTCTTGAGACCCTGCACCCATATGGGAGACCCGGAAGAGGTTCCTGGCTCCTGGCTTTGGATTGGCCCAGCTCCAGCCATTGTGGCTACTCGAGGAGTGAATCATCAGATGGGAGATCTTTCCTCTCTGTCTTTCCTCCTCTCTATATATCTGACTTTCCAATATAAATAAATAAATAAATTTGTTTAAAAAGATCTGCAACGAAGATGGGAATTAAAATAGGTAAGAACTGAAGGTTTTAGAGAGTATTCTGGTAACACTGAGAATCTACAGATGTATTTTCCTTGGAAACACACTGATTCAGGAGGGTAAGGATCCGGGGTTTGCTCCAGAGCAGAAAGTCCCAAGTCAGAGAACAGTTAAATGGGCAGAGATCTTGGTATGGTGGAGCTTGCAGGAGGAAGTATTCTAGGGGTTAAATGGAGGCATCTACTAGCTCTTAGCCTTTGAGGAATGTGGTAACTTTTGAAAATTTTTGAGGTAGCAAACCAAAAATCTTGTACAAGTGAAACATACACTGCAGAAAAGCTTCATTAAAAAAAAAAAATCCTGGTGCCCAGCGCAATAGCCTAGCAGCTAAAGTCCTCACTTTGAATGCACTGGAATCCCATTTGGGTGCTGGTTCTAATCCCGGCAGCTCCACTTCCCATCCAGCTCCCTGCTTGTGGCCTGGGAAAGCAGTCGAGCATGGCTCAAAGTCTTGGGACCCTGTACCAATGTGGGAGACCTGGAGGAGTTTCCTGGCTCCTGGCTGCAGAATGGCATAGCACCAGCTGTTGTGGTCACTAGGAGAGTGAATCATCAGACAGAAGATATTCCTCTCTTTCTCTCCTCCTCTCTGAATATCTGCCTTGCCAATAAAAATACATAAATCTTAAAAAAAAAAAAAATCCTGTTTCTCAAAGCCCTAAAGAACCATTTCCTAAGAACAGAACAAATCAGGTAGATTTTGTCTAGCTCATTCCCATTATATCCATCTTTGGTCAGTCCTATACTGAGATGAGATCATTAGCTTCTTCTTCTGTGAGCTCAACAGATTAAAGGTTGAATTCCCAATGAAAAAGCAATAAACAAAAATGACAGGAGGCCATGTCTGCCTTGAGCTTCAACAGATCAGACTTAAAATCAAACGGAAGTCATCCAGGGTAAAATTTCATGCCACCAAACTGGAACTCAACTGTTTTTCTAATCTCCTAAAAAGCAAAGCAAAACAGGAGAAATAAGAGCTAACTTTCCCAAACTGGACAATCTCAATCTCAATGACAATGAGGTTCCCTCTCCCTTATTCCTTACACAGAAAAGATAACCTGAAATAAGATGTCAGTCATTCAGTTATTTTTCTATTGCTCTGCATCCCTTTCCTCACTTACAAAGAAAGTAACTTTGAAATAATCAATTTGCTTTTCAGTCTCTTTCTGCTTTTTGCAGCTCTTCTCTGTTCAAATAACTAACCCCATATTACCAGCCCATTGGGTCTTACTTCATTTTATGGAGTTGTTTGCTTTAGAACTGAAAATGAAACAAGGTGTAATCTTTAAAATTGTTATAATTCTGTTTTTATCTTTTCGAAGATTTATTTATTTGAAATGCAGAGTGACAACGAGGAGAAAAGAGTTCTTTCATCTGTTGGTTCACTCCCCAAATGTCCACAACTGCCAGAGTTGGGCCAGTCTGAGGCCAGGAGCCTGGAATCCCACCTGGCTCTCCCACTTGTGTGGCAAGAAATCAAGTTACGTGGACCATGATCTGTTGACTACCAGGTGCACAGCAAGAAGCTGGATTGGAAGTGTTACACGGTGTGAGCTATATCATGCCAGACATGGCTAAGGTTTATTAAGGAGTCTTTATTAACCAAGCTTGGTGCTAACAGGGCCCACCAGAAATAGCAAATCACAAGTCCATGTGGCAATCCAATCAATCATAACCCCAAGAGGAACAAATGGTCATTACCCTCAAGTCCATACACTAAGCTAAAGATCTATGTCCCAGATTCCCCAACAATATAAGTTATCCTAAGAGACACGCAAGGAATAACCTGGACACACTTACAAAGCTGTGGACATTCACCCCTACTTGGTCCCCATGCCCTCACTCCACCACTGCTAAGCCTCACCTCTCCAGGAACCCCTGAAAGCACACAAACCAGAAATACAATGCTATCTTCATTGTCCCACCCAAGCAGTAAACAGAGGGTGAGGAATACAGACACACAGGGACCATGCTCACGGGATACCTGTCCTCAGAGATACTGGAGAGGCCAAGAGTCAGAATGCTAGAGCAATGGGAGAACATGACCGAGAGTGCTAGTCCTTCCTCACCATGAGCCTTTGTGTGGGCCTGAGCAGAGTGGTTACACTACAATGCAATAATGCCCCCTCTCAGATGACAGGTTAGAGTCACAGGTGGACAGGAGAGAATGCCGTGGTGGTGCGGCGAGGTGGCTCCCAAGCTCCTGACCTTGATTTAGCTGACTCCTTCACGGCAGGAAGGACAACAAATGTCGCTCAAATGAAGCACATTGATATGAGAATACAGGTACCCAAAAGGTGGCTTAACCCGTCATCCACAACACTTACCCCTAATTTTGTCTTTTGACAGCTGATCCAGTGCATTCACAGTCCTTTAGACATGATCTGTAACACAGGATTGACAGTATCTGGGCTGAGAACGCTGAGACTAAAAGGCAGATTCACAAACCCACAATTATCATCAGAGTCTTCCTTGAAACTTAAATTGACAAAACAGGCAAGGATACAGCAGAACAAAAATACTACTAACTGAATTTATTTTATATAACAACAGCAGAACAAATTGGTCTCAGGAATACACGCAACATTTCCCCAAGACAGATGGTATTCTGGGTCATAAAATGTTTATAAATTGAACAGGATTAAAGCTATACATATGTTCTCTGACTAAAATGGGGTTAATTCAGAAATGAGAAATAGGGCCCTGTGCAGTAGCCTAGTGGCTAAAATCCTTACCTTGCATGTGCTGGGATCCCACATGGGCGCTGGTTCTAATCCCGGCAGCCCTGCTTCTCAATCTAGCTCCCTGCTTGTGGATAGTTGAGGATAGCCCAAGGTCTTGGGACCCTGCACCCATGTGGAAGACCTGGAGGAGGTTCCTGGCTTCAGATCAGCACAGCACCAGATGTTGTGGTCACTTGGGGGGGGGGGGTGAATCATCAGATGGAAGATCTTTCTCTCTGTCTTTCCTCCTCTCTGTATATCTGCCTTTCCAATTAAAAAAAAAAAAAGATTCTCTTTCTGTTATTCTCTCTCTCAAATGATTAAATAAATACATCTTTTTAGAAATTCTTATTTCGGCCTAGCACGATAGCCTAGTGGCTAAAGTTCTCATCTTGAATGCACTGGGATCCCATATGGTTGCCTGTTCTAATCCTGGCGGCCCCGCTTCCCATCCAGCTTCCTGCTTGTGGCCTGGGAAAGCTGTCAAGGACGGCCCAGTTCCTTGGGACCCTGCACCCACATGGGAGACCCAGAAGAGCTCCTGGCTCCCGGCTTCGGATTGGCGCAGTACCGGCCATTGCAGTCACTTGGGAAGTGAATCATTGGATAGAAGATCTTTCTCTCTGTTTCTCCTTTTCTCTGTATATCTGACTTTGCAATAAAAATAAATAAATCTTTTCTTTTTAAACAGAAATTCTTATTTCTTTTCATTTGAAAGATATTCAGAAAGAAATAGATCTTTCATTTACTCAAATGCCTACACCAACCTAAAATGGGTCAGCAGAAGCCAGGAGGCAGAAATCCAATCCAATTTTCTCAAAAGAGTGGGAGGTTGAACTGTCCTCTCCTGCCTCCAGGTGCACATCAGTAAGAAGCTTCAACTGGAGGCAGAATTAGGACTCAGGTCCAGGCACTCCAATACGAGATAACAGATAATAGCACGAGATAACAGTCTAAACTACTATGCTAGAGTAAAACATTTTAAATCTATGTATCTGGCATCTATTTGGTATATCAACTGGGATCCATGTCCCACAACAGAGTGCCTGGGATTTGAGTCCTGGTCCTGCTTCTGATTCTAGCCTCCTGCTAATGCACACCCTGGGAGGCTCAGTGATTGCATCCCTGCCATCCAATGAGAATTGGCTTGAGTTCCTGGTTCCTGGCTTCAGCCTGGCCCAGTCCTGGCCACTGGAGACATTTGGGAAATAAAATCAATGGATGGGAACTCAGTCTATTAGTCTGTACCTTTCTGTTGCCTCTGCCTCTCAAAACAAGCAAAATTCTGCGTGTTCTATTTTCTCCATCTCAAAAATGAGACTTTTATGTTTTTTCTCTCCATCTCTCCAGTAACTCTTTCAAATAAATAAATATTTCAAAAAGTTCCACATTGCAGAACTCTTGTCAGCATTACATGAAATAAGGCAAGTAAACATGTTTAAGACATAGGGCTTTGAATCCTTAGTCATTACATAGTGGTTTTTATTTTTGATCTTAGAATTCATATATATTATTCTGGTGCTTCCTAAACTGACAGATACTTAACATGTCTGCATCAACTTTTTTTGCAGTAGCAATTACTGTACTGTATATTTGCAGGAATATACTTAAGATTCACCCACAAGGGTGAAAACGCTGTTTCTGACCATCTGCATGCAGCACTACTTGCAGCAGCAAGTGTGAGTTCAAGGCCCAGTTCTATTGCTCTGCCGCTTCTACCCTGGCAGTTGATCGGAATCTCTGCTGGAGTCTGCACCCTTCCTATTCAGATCCACGAAAACCAACTCTGCCAGCCGGCTGCTGGATAGCTGCTACACAACAGGATCTGAATATCAACCTTTTACAAGATTAAATGAATGCTAATCAGAATGGCTGTTCAGTACTGAGGAATCATTTCTATTTCGTGGAATTTTTAAAATGTACATTTACTAAATCTCCGCAAGGGCAATTAAATGTTTTCTGTGATCCTAGCAAAATTTCCTTTTCTTATTTAAACTAAATATTTTGAGGACTTCCCTGGGTTTTAAATACTTTCATTTAAAGTATTTATACTTATTATACTCAGATGTATTTTACAACTTTTCAAGCATAAAAAATGCAACAGAAAATTTCCATGGAAACAGCTTTTGATTGCTAGCTGGTTATAAATAACTCTCCTCTGGTTATTCTTTCAAAATGACTCCTTCTAGTTATCTAACATAGACAACAATAAATGACTTCTTTTCTAAAAACTGGAAGAAAATATCATGAGTTTTGGTCAATACAAATCCAAACCAAATTTAATTTTTGAGGGTTTAAGAAAGAAACTAAGAAACTAAAGCTATGCTAAAGATAAATATCTTCTTTTTTTAAAATGAAACATTCTTTCTTTCTCTCTCCCTTTCTCCCTTCCTCTATCTCTTTTCTTTCTTATTGGTAAAGGCAAACATATATAAAGAGATATAGGAAAAGATCTGTCAGCTGGTTCACTCCCCAAGTGGCCATAATGGCTAGAGGGAGCTGAGCTGATCTGAAGCCAAGAGCCAGGAGCTTCTTCTGGATCTCCCATATGGGTACAAGTTCTCAAAGCTTTTGGGTCACCTCTACCACTTTTCCAGGCCACAAGCAGGGAGGTGGATGGGAAATGGGTCCACCAGGATTAGAACCGATGGCCATATGGAATCCTGGGAGAGCAAGGTGAGAATTTAGCCACTAGGCTATTGCATTGGGCCCAGATACAAATATCTTCTCTTAAAAATTTTAATTATAGGGCCCGGCACGGTGGCGCAAGTGGTTAAGGTCCTCGCCTAGCACGCCCGGGATCCCATATGGGCGCCGGTTCTAATCCCGGCAGCCCCGCTTCCCTTCCAGCTCCCTGCCTGTGGCCCGGGAAAGCAGTCGAGGACGGCCCAAGGCTTTGGGACCCTGCACCTGCGTGGGAGACCCGGAAGAGGCTCCTGGCTTCGGATCGGCATAGTATCGGCCCGTTGCGCTCACTTGGGGAGTGAATCATCAGATGGAAGATCTTCCTCTCTGTCTCTCCTCTCTGTATATCTGCCTTTCCAATGAGAAAATAATAAAAATAAATCTTTAAAAAAAAATTTTAATTATATTCATTTTATTTGCGAGATCTTTCATCCACTGCTTCATTCACCAAATGTCTGCAACAGCTAGGAGTCAGCCAGGCCAATGTCAGGAGCACAAAACTAAACCCTGTTTACTCACAAGGGCGGCAGGCACCCAACTTGAGCTATCACCTACTGCCTTCCAGGATGAGCTTCAACAGGAAGCTGAATCAGACACAGAACTGCTGACTTGAACCCAGACTCTTTGATAGGAGATGTGGGTATTCCTAAGAGGTAACTTCATTGCTGGGCCAAATGCAGGCTTAACTTAAGTTTTTATTGCTTAACACTGTTCATAGCTTAACTAGTGAATTGATTTTACTGTCATTTGGAAAATATCTCATAAATTCAAAATTTTACTTACATCATTGTGTAGTTTTAGTCACAGATTCTTTCTATATAGAATTATAGTACTATTACTAATATGAATATGCTGCCCTCTTTTATTTTTGATTAACTCTTTAAAATATTTTTTAAGTTTTTTTTTAAAGATTTATTTATACTTACTGGAAAGTCAGATTTACATAGAGGAGAGAGAGAGGAAGATCTGCCATTCACTGGTTCACTCCCCAAATAGCCACAATGTTTGGAGCTGAGCTTATACAAACCAGGAGCCAGGAGCTTCTTCCAGGTCTCCCACACGGGTGCAGGGTCCCAAAGGTTTGGGCTGTCCTCGACTGCTTTCCCAACCCACAAGCAGGGAGCTGGATGGGAAATGGAGCAGCTGGAACATGAACAAGCACCTATATGGGATCTTGGGTTAATCTTAATTAACCAAATGAACTAAAAGTAAACAGTCAGATACCATGTTTATCATTCTAATTGGCCAGGTCATTCTATATAGATTGATTTAACCTACGAGTAGCAAAGATTGAAGCCTATGAACATTTATCATGGTAATCATTTTTATACATATGAATCCATCCAGCGTTGCAGGATTTGCTCCTGGGTTACAATTTACCACATTTTGTAAAAAATTTTCGCTTTTTTTTTTTTTTTGAGATTTATTTATTTTCATTGGAAAAGCAGATCAGATTTAGAGAAGAGAGACAGCGAGAAAGAGCTTTCATCTCTGGTTTACTCTACAAATAGCCACAACAGCCAGAGCTAAGCCAATCCAAAGCCAGGAGCCAGGAGCTTCTTCATCTCCCACATGGGTGCAGGGTGTCAAGGTTTTGGGATGTTCTTCATTGCTTTCCCAGGTCACAAGCAGGGAGCTGGACGGCAAGTGGAGCAGCTGAAATACAAATTGGTATTCACATGGAATCCTAGCACGTACAAGGCAAGAACTTAGCTACTAGGCTACCGTGCTGGGCCCTAAATAAATTACTTGTTTGTGTGTGTAAGAGAAAGGGGGAAGGGAGGGAGTGGGAAAAGAAACAGGGAGGAAAAGAGAGCAAGCGGGGAGAGGGAGAACAAGAGAGAGATTTCCCATCCTCTGTTCAATCTCCAAATGCCTGCAATAGCCCAGTAGATGGCATGTGCATGGTGATCACATGGGGGCACTCTGTGGAAGGGGCTGCAGTAGAGGAAACCTAATGAGGAATCAGTGTAGCTGGGAAATCATTACATATGGAGGAAGATCAAACATTTAAGTAAATGCGTTAGAGCAATATTTAAAAATGTTTGTATTGTGTTTTGAGCAACGTGAAGGCACAGTGTTAAGATGCACTTAGAGATGCAGACATAGAGACACTTTGTCCACATGTACCTATGTTCTATCTTTGACAGGGCCTAAAATCAGTGACATTGCAGTGGCAATGAGCATGTTGAAAGCCCAGATCTTTCTTTTCTTTTTAAAATTTATTACATTTTAATGGCAGAAGGGATGGGAGGGTTAGAGAGAGTAGGAGAGATGGATTTTCCATTCACTGGCTTACTCCCCAAATGCTTGAGACAGTTGGGCTTGGCCAGGAGCCAGAAATTCCACCAGGGCTTCCCACGTGGGTAGCAGGGACCCAGATAGTTGAGTCATTCCTAGCTGCATCCCAGGTACGTTATCAGGGTGCTTGACTGGAAGCAAAGTAGCCAGAATTTGAATCAGTACTCTGATAAAGGACATGGGTACTGCAAGCGACAGCTTAACCACAAAACCCACCCAAAGAACCCAAATTTTGATTTCTAAACACTATCTTCCATCAAAGAAACCAGAATTTCTTGCAGAACTGACTCCAGAGACAAGAAAAATACAAGGTGAGCCTAAAACATTCATTTGCACTAGAAAATAAGCTCGTGCTCATATAATGAAGGGGAAAGACCAACAAGACCAAGAAGTAAGCTTGAACAGGTTCTCAATGGCCAAATCGGGAACAATTTGAAAAGGAAAATAAGTAACCATAGTAACAGTAATACATTACAAGCCACTGAATGATATGGGAATCCATAAGCCCATACTGAGATCAGAAACTGAATAAGTAAAAGGGGACAAGAAAAATGCTTACATTAGGATGCTAACTAGTAAACACAGAAGGAAAGACAAAAAACCATAATGACTGTGTGGGCATCACCATCGAGGTGACCAATGAACTGGTATGTGAAGAGGAATGGGATCTTGGCATGATCTCAGACCCTCCTCCCAAAAATACTTGTCAAGTAGAAAAGAAACAATGGTGATTTTATGGTAGAAAAAACCATTGGAGCAGATCAGTAGCGTTCTCATCCAAATGGTATGGCAGATCCACACTGCAAGCCTTCTGAGTAGGGGTCCTTAAAGGGTTTTGGCCTGCTGCTTTGTGGGTTTCTTGTTGACGCAGCAGGTGGCAGGGCCTGGTCCTGAGCCAAAGCTGGGCAGAGGGGAGGAGACTTCTGATGAATGCCAAGGCTACTGTCTTCAAAACCATTAAGGTCACACAATGTTAAATCAAGGAACTTTTCCTAATGGAAAGAGATTGAAAATTCATGACAATTAAATCCAAAGTTCCCAGACAGGAGTTCAGGTAGGTTGAAACACTGTTGAGTTAAATTTTAAGGTGGTCGGTGTTGTGCCAATGTTGATTTCTTGATGTGCAGGGATGTACATGGTTATAAAGGACAGTGTCTGCATTGTGGACACACACACTAGGTATTTAGAATATTTAGGATAACAAGGCATCAGTTCTCCTGTTTTCTGTCAGGTTGTTCAAAAGGATTCCAATTAGCAACCAAACGATATGGATAAATACAGAGCAGGAGGTGGGGGGAAGTAGATGTAAAAAGCCAGGGACTCAGTATAAAGGGGACATGAGAGTTCCTGTGATTTCTTTTTTGCCTTTGAAATTATTTCAAAATAAATAAGGAACATTTCTGTTCACATTAAAATGAATGCACAAACTTGTCTACACAAAAACTGTGTACCAATATTCATAGCAGCATTATTTATGGCAGTCAAAATACTGAAAATAATAAAAATATCCGGGCCCGGTACTGTGGCCTAGCGGCTAAAGTCCTCTCCTTGAATGTGCTGCATCGGGATCCCATATGGGCACTGGTTCTAATCCTAGTAGCTCCACTTCCTATCCAGCTCCCTGCTTGTGACCTGGGAAAGCAGTCAAGGATGGCCCAAAGCCTTGGGACCCTGCACCACGTGGGAGACCTGGGGGAGGTTCCTGGTTCCAGGCTTCAGATCAGCACAACTCCGGCCATTGCAGTCACTTGGGGAGTGAATTATCAGATGGAAGATTGGAAGATCTTCCTCTCTGTCTCTCCTCCTCTCTGTATATCTGACTTTGCAATAAAAAAAAAAAAGAAAGAAATCTTAAAAAAAAATATTCATCAGCTGGAATCTATACACAAAATGCACAAAATGCCATGTATCCTGAGGATGAAGCAGCATCTGGGAATGAAAAGTGAATCCTGACACAAGCTGAAACACTGCAGAATCTTCAAAGTAGTGTTCTGGGCCCAGCACAGTGGCCTAGCGGCTAAAGTCCTCGCCTGAATGCACCGGGATCCCATATGGGCGCTGGTTCTAATCCCGGCAGCTCCACTTCTCATCCAGCTCCCTGCTTGTGGCCTGGGAAAGCAGTTGAGAACAGCCCGAAGCCTTGGGACTCTGCACCCGTGTGGGAGACCTGGAAGAAGTTCCTGGTTCCTGGCTTTGGATCGGCACAGCACCGGCTGTTGCACTCACTTGGGGAGTGAGCCATCGGACAGAAGATTTTTCTCTCTGTTTCTCCTCCTCTCTGTATATTTGCTGTTTCAATAAAAATAAATCTTTGAAAAAAAAAAAAAAAAGAAAGTAGTGTTCTGTGTGAAAGCAGCCAGTCACAAAAGAGCACATATCATAGGATCCCATTTATAGTGAAACGTCCAGAAGAAACTTCACAGGATCACAAAGTAGGCTTGTTGAAGGGCCTGTGAAGAGGGGGCAGCTGAGTGGCTGCCGAGGAATGTGAGATGATGAAAACATTCTAAAAGGGATTTTAGTTGTAATAGTGCAACTCTGTGAACACACCCATGGCATACTTTATTTTTAAAGATTTATTCTACTTTTATTGGGTAGTCAGATATACAGAGAGGAAGAGAAACAGAGAGGAAGATCTTCCATCTGCTAATTCACATCCCAAGCGGCCTCAACGGCCGGAGGTTAGCCAATCCAAACCCAAGAGTCAGGAGCCTCTTCTGGGTTTCCCACACAGGTGCAAGGTCCCAGTGGAGAATCAAGATGGCGGACTAGAGTAAGGACACGTTTAAACGGAGAAACATTTAATCAGGATGAAGCACAAAGGACATATTGCAGGAAATAGGAAAGGACAGAACAACAGCAGAGGGGTACCTGGAGACTGACAGACACAGGGAAGCAGTGGGCACAGCAGTGTGGTGTTGCAGTGACTGATACTCCAGCATGGCAATGTAAACTCCACCAGCAGCCGGAACTCCACCAGCAACCAGTTGCGAAGAGACTTTCACTGGGAGCTTGGGAGGTGAATCCAGACAAAGAACTGTCCATCCTGCTAGTCTGTTTGATTTGACCAGGAGCAGAGATAGAGCAGCAAATCTCAGACAGGCAGTGTGAGAAAAGAGTGGATTTCACAGCCCAGTCAGTCCCCTAGAGCTGAATTGGACGCCATTTTGCGTAAGGAGGAAAAGGCAAGGGAAAGGACTGAGCATGCTCTGAGCTGGGAGTGAGCTCATTTCTGACTCAGTGAACTGCAACGACATAGCATCTACAGGTTCCACCCGGAGCAGATCTGGGTAGCCCTCAGATCTGATGGCCAGCAGATCAAGAACAGGTGCAGGGTCCCAAGGCTTTGGGTCATGCTCAACTGCTTTCCAGGCCACAAACAGATTGCTGGATGGGAAGTAGTGTTGCCGGCATTAGAACCGGTGTCCATGTGGGATCCCAGCACATTCAAGGCAAGGACTTTAGCCACTAGGCCCCTGGCATACTTTAAATGGGTGGATTTTATGCTCTATTATTAACAGTGTGAAAGAAAAATAAACCTCACATACATACAACATAAAGCTGGTGGTAATGAGGGTAGACTGAGAAGAGAGGGACTTTGCAATTTTTTCATGGAGCAAAAATAATGATTGTAGGACAAGTTCCTGGAAAACCACCCACCACGCCAAGTGGCGCTCCTCTCTCCTCTCGCTCTGGGCCGCATTTCCCTGGCAACACCAGAGGCCAAACAGGGTGATAGCAGACTCTGTAGCCAGACTGCCCTGGTGTTTGAATCCAAATCTACGATAACCTGCGTGGCCTTGGGCAAATTACTTGACTGCTCAGTGTTAAGTCATTCCTTCTTACTCTCACAGACTGACTGAGCTGCACTCTGGGCAGGCACACAGGAGATCAGGAAGACCTAATCACGAGGCGGGATGTGCCCCTGTGGCTGACAACATGCCAGCAGCTGAAGGCAGACCATTTCACCTCACCTTCACAGAGCCTGATTCTCTCTCCCTGAAACTCTTAAAGAGAGTACGTTGAGAAGGAATTAACTTTAGTTTGATTGTTTCAAATCAAAATTACGTGAGGGTGACTAGAGAATATATTTATCAACTCATTTTTGAGCTACATGTCCACATGTTAGAAATTTTATCATACTTTTTCCAACCAAAGAAACTTGCTTAAAAGCCGCAAAAAGACTCAAACCCACCACCTAGCGGTGAAGATCGGCCGGTTCAGGGCGGCGTTGCAAGGTGTTGCTAGCCCCAGGGAAAGGAGGGTCTTGCAGTGCAATCTTTCATCTCCCACCCCTCTCTCCTCGGCACTCCGGACCTTAGTGTGCGCGCACTGACTCCGCGCTCGCAGCCGTAGCGGCCCGACCATTTTTTGGCAATTATCTTCGGCGCAACAAGTACTGTGGACTTCTGAGAACCGTGACAAGGTAACTGGGCTGGGGGGTGGGGGTGGGCAAGGGTCTTTCTAGCCACGCATATGCTACCAGTCCTGCCCAGGAGACAGACCCTGTCCCTCTCTAGGCGGGGACACTGCCTTTGAAAAAAATCCCATCCAAACGCCGAGGGGATCCCTAACAACCTGGCTAACCCTTCACAGCCGTTTGAATTTAAATATCTAAAAGATCTAAAAGCAAGAATGCCTTGTCATTAATCTTATCCCTAAGAGTGGGGGACCGAGACCAGAATCCTAGGGTACCAGGCCTTTGGGTCTCCTCCCCTCCCCCATCTCTCTCCTTTACCTTTTCGGTTCCCCACCTTTCCAATGTTTGAGTGGAACAGACAGCGCCTTGTGCACGGTGATTCTTCCAGGAGGCAATTGGGAATCTCTCCTCCTGGAACACATTCCTCTTCCAGAACCTGGCCTGACACTGGGAATTAGAGCACTTCCCAACAGTCTGTTCGAAATAGTTCTACTCGAACCTTCTCTTGAGACGCCACAATTTTCCCACAATTTTCTGAGAGCCCGTGAGACTGTCGCGCGGGACCAGCCTAGCTACCGAAAGCCTCCTAGTCGTAAATTAGACTTTTTAAGTTCACGAATGTCGGTCAAGCCTTGCAAAGACTTGACACCGCGCGTCCACTTCACGTCTGAAAGCCTCAGGGCCTCCCGGGCCCCCGGGCTTTCGTTCTTATGTGTGCCTCTCGAGCAGGCTCCGGGAGGGGCAGTTCCGACCGCGAAGTTCAGAGGAGCAGTTATGCGGAAATTGCAACAGTTGGCGTCGAGCGATAGGTACGTTGGGAGTGATAAACGGGCCTGACTTAAAAAAAAAAAAACAAAAGAAAGAAAGACGCAGAAAAGAAACACAAAAAGCCCCAGGGAAGGAAGGGGTAACCATGGCCTTGGGGGACTTGGCGAGGGCGGCGCGGGGCTGAGCCCCCTGGCCGTGGGAAGGCGCCCGCCCAGGCAGTCTGAGGCGGCGGCGGCCCGAGCAGCGCAGCCACCGCGGCCCCCGGCGGGAGGCGCCCCGGTGCGTGCGGGCCGGCGGCGCGCGAACCCACGCCGCCCCGGAGCCACGCCGGGGCCACGGCGAGGTGAGGCCGGCCCTGCCCCCGCGCCGCCCCCGGCGGGAGGCGCGACGCCCAGGCCGCGGGTGCGTGCGCGGCCCCGGGCGACGCGGCTGGGCGTGCGCGGAGCCGCGACGGAGGCAGGGCCGGGCGGGCGGCAGAAGATGGCGAGGGTGTGTAGGCGGCAGCAATGCTCAGTTGAGAGACGCGGCTTTCGGCAAGAACTGGACTCGTGGCGCCACAAGCTCGTTCACTGTGTAGGTGAGACTCTCCGCCGGGCCGCCGCCGGGCCCCCGAGGCCGCCCCGCCGCCCGCCGCCCACCCCCGGACGAGGGAGGGAGCCCGAGGGGCAGAGGCGACCGCCGCTCCGGCCCGCCCGCCCTCTCGGGCTCCGGCGCCCCCTCCCCCACCCCCCGGAGCGCGAGCGCGCGCGACCCCCGGGCGGGCGCTCCTGCCGCGGCCCGGGCGCGCGCGCCGGCCCCTCCCCTCCGCGCGCCTCCCCGGGGCGGGCTCGCGTGCCCCTCCCCCTCCCGCGCCGCCGGGCCGTCCCCTCCCCCCTCCGCGCCGGGCCGCCCGGTCGCCGCCGGCCCATTGTGGAGACTCGCCCCTCGGTGTCGCCGCTGCCGGCAGCTGCGGCTGGACTGGGGGTGGCCGCGAGGGCCGTGGTGGGGGGGGGTCGAGAGGCGAGGACCCACCCCCACACCCCCGCTGACCTCGTCCGCGCGCCCCTCCCCCACGCGCGGCCGCGCGTGCTCTCCCCCCCCTCCGTCTCCGCGTGCACGCGCGGCTGGCGGCGGGCGGGCGCCCGGCGCTCGGGCGTGTGCGAGGCGTGAGGTGGAGATGGGGGCGGAGGGAGCCGGAGCTGTCACAGGCCCCGGGTCCGCCTGACCGAGCCCAGTGGGGTGTCATGGCCGCGGGGGGCAGCGGCGGCGGCGGCGGCCGGGCAGGGAGTCCTGGACGCACGGGTCGGTGTGTGCGTATTTGTGTTCGGTGTGTGCTGCGCGGCGCGGCGGCGGGGGTGGGACCGGCCGGACCGAGGCGTCCCGGCGGGGGTGGCTCTCGAACGCTCGCCCGGGATTGGCCGCAGCCGCCGCCGCCTCGCGGATGGCCCGGTCCGTCCGGGTGTCCTGGGGGCCTCGGGCCGCCCGCGGGACCGGAGGGAGTGTGGAGTCGGGGCGCCGCGGGAGGGAGGGCGGCCGAGCTGCGCCTCTCACGCTGTGTGTTTTGTCTGTTTTTCTCTCCCAAGGTCCCGTTTCCCTCTGTGCGGCGGCCGGCGGGACCATAAGGGCTTAACTCATATATTTAACCCCCCTCCAAAAAGTAAGTGGCCCGTGTGGGTGTCTCCGCCCCGCCCGCCGCCCCCAGCCCCGGCCCATCCCTGTGTCTGCCTCTCGTGTCCTCTGGCATTGTTATTTCTCGGTCTTTGCTCCGCTGCCGATGTTTGGGGGAGATGACCTCTCGCCATCCGTGGTCCTCCACGCCCAGTCCTCGGGGAGGCCCAGAATTCCGGCACCCCCAGCCCCCGCCGCATATTCTTGGGAACCAGGTCTTCCCCAGCAGAATCTAGATTGTACCGTTCGCTTGGGCCCCTCGTCCCCTCCCCGACAGGGTTTCGTTGGAAGGAATTATGCAAATCCTGCTTTCTGGTGTCCATTCAGCGGCAATTTCATGCGGTGAGAAGTTCTCTTTGTTGTGCGAGGGGGCGAACAGACACTGATTTAATAGACATATCTGTTGGGGGGAAGGGTGGAGGGGTTGTGGGGAGGCTCAGTTTGGAAGAATTACAGCACTTGGTTAGCTGCACGTCTTTGTGTTGGACTCCTCTGGCTTGACAGGAGGGTCTGCCCTTTACAATGTCCCACGAGGGATGTTTTCTGTAATAGATGGAAAAACAAAACAAACTTTAAACAAGTGAAAAATACGGTAACCTTTACCAAGAGCCACGTAAGCCTTTCCAGTTCTCTGGTATTCATTGAAATGTGCTAGGTGAGCTTTGTGAAGAATTTAGGCCATAATTTCAAAATTAACACTCCCAATAGGCAACAATGCTTTAAGGTGTCGGAAAGCACTTTGGTTGTCCAGTAAAAGCAGGGATTGCTATAATTTGTCCTGTGATTGCATTCTAAAATTCTCCTGTCAGCCCAAGCCTAGCTTCTTTTTCCTCCAGCAAACGGCCTTTTTGGCTGTCATTTATCCGTAACTCTGCTTGTTTTATTCTTTCAAGCCTGTCCTACCTTGACTGAAATGTTTTCTCGGGTTAAGCCCTTTTTGTGTTAGTAACCGTCACATAAGATCACATCTGGAAGGTTTGAGAACCATAAAGTGAATGTGCTGATAGAATTGTGGGTTAGTTGTATCTGGCTACTTGCTTTTAGAAAGTTTTGCAATGGACAAATATAATCCTGTAGATTTTAAAGTTAATGTTGGTTTATTTGACAAGTTGTTTATATTATTATAATTGTTTGCTTTGAATCTGCCTTCTGCCTCAGGCCCCGTTTTTATCAGTTATTGCTAGCTATCTTTTAGTGGTTAGTTATTCCTGCTTTAGGGTTTTTTGTTTGGTTTTAGTATTATCGCATAAAATATTTCTGTAAGTATCTGTTTGATATTAAGATTTGGGTTCATGTTCTTGAAGGAACATTTTAATCTAGAGATCAGTTTTTTAAGAACATACTTTTAGCTCCAAATTTCCACTTTTGAGATAGTAAAGTCCAAGAGGAATTCAGAGTTCAGAACAGTATTTTACCCTGAGAAATAATGTATTATCGATAGCCTCCCTGCTAAAATAAATTGTTCTCTTAGTTTTTATTATATGTGATTTGGTTCTGTAAGAGGAGATTGTAAATGAAGAACTTCCTATGTTCATAAGGACTGGCAGTGGTCTTCTTGAAATCCAAAAGGTGGCTGTGTTGTTTACTGTCCCATGTAGTAATTCCTCTTTCATTTTAATGAGTGAGATGGGTTCTGAATAGTTAGCCTTTTGTTTGATTTTCTTAGCTGATTATCTTAAATGCTTAGGGCCATTTAGTTTTTAAAGGATATTTGATTTACAGTTAAAAATAAATTCTCACCTTTTTTTTTTCTTTTCGAATTTTAACTTTCAAAATCTTATCTCCTCCCCTTTTATTTTAGTGAAGAAAGGGTGGTGCTGATAATAAGAGTTGGTGATTCTGTGGTTAGTTTGGTTCAATCAGAGTTAGTACAAGTTTAGCACCCTTATCCAAAATGCTTGGGGGAACACAAGTGTTTTGGATTTCGGAAAGCTTTTGTGGTTTATACTGGTAGAGCATTCTTCTGGAGATCCAAAATCTGACCCCTTTTGAGTGTCATGTTGATGCTGGGCTTTGCAGATTACAGGTGCCTGACCTGCAGGGGTTGGACATTAATTGTGATCAAGATGGGTGTTTGGTTTCCAGGTGGTCAGTTTACTAAGAAGGTCCTTTGGAACCCTGGTGAACACCTCCAGGAGGACAGGCTCTGCTGTCCGATGGGATGTAACCTCTTGCTGTACTGCTCCTCACCCTGACTATTTCTCAAGCAGCTCCCTTCCCAGTGTGCAGAAAGCTGTAGTACTTTCATTTTTAGTTCTAGCTTATTCACAAAGGACCGTAGGATGAGTTTCTGTGAGTTACAGAGAGTTATTTCCTATTGCCTTTAGTCTCTCAAATGTACTTATAGTTGGAGCAATTCATTTTTTGGCATTATGGGGTTATTATACAGAATGGATTGGAAATTCTTGTGAGTGTTGGTTATTCAGTGTCTGTGGGGGAAAATGCCACTTTTGAATGTCTGTAGTGTTGTCTTAGTAATACGTGCTGTTTTTAGGGACAGAAGGCACTGTTAGATAAATGCTTATTTCATCTAAATATTTATTGTCTGCTTTGTCCCGGCACCGTGAGCAAGTAAGAATTCTTGGGGAAACTGCCCTAGACCTGAGGAACCTTTTTGTTCTTAGAGAAAATGCAGTGTGTTCGGTTACTATACAAAGGTATGAAGTGCCAGTTGAAGCCCATTTTGGGGGCGGATTTTTGCTTAAAACAGAGGGATTTCATTTGTGAGAGACAGGGTGAGCAAAAAGAAAAAATGGACAACAGTGAATTGTTACAATTTTAGTCCATGGTAAGGGAGAGGAGCGTATATGTGATAGGGTTTGTAAAGGTAGGTTATAGGAGTTTTAATACGTAAGTGGAGAATTTCTGTTAAGCAGCTTTGGTTTGCTTGTTTCTTTGGCTTAGAGGAAAAATGTTTGCTTTTTAAGTATTTCACTGATTCTAAAACAATACCAAATGCTTTTTAACTGCCCTGACAGAGAAAGGAATATTATCTACAATGACACTCTAAGTAGGCTCAGCTGAAGGTTACACCTTATTCCTCTGTACAAAACCTGTTTTTGAAATTTTATGGTAAGAATGGCAAAGTAATTCCTTGAATATGCTTAGTATTGGTAAACTTCCAACTGTGTTTGATTTGGTATTTGGAAACAATCAAGACATAGTTAAGCGTGGCAAATAAAGGCATAGGTTAGAGAGTAAGATTTTGATTTTTTCTTTTTTTGCTGGCATGCAGACTAATTGGGCAGAGGGACTTGGTCTGTTTTGATGTCCCGCTGAACCTCTGCATTTTTGCTTCGTTTATGCCTGCCTGTCTGGATCCTTACTTCCTTGCCATCCATCTGCTGTGTAGAATCTGAGTCTGTGATGTTGCTTAGATGAGAATAAACAAAGCTGTTATTTTTTTTTGGTAGCTTGAAGTTAAAAGCTTAACCTCACAACTGCACAAATTAATCCTAAAATCTATCTGCAAATATTTTAAGAGATCTTTTTACTATTTCATGTTTCATACTTTAGACGTTTCCTTAGAAGTAACTTGAGCAGAATCTTGTTTCATTCACTTATTTTTTGCATTAAGGAATATCCCAAATCCAGTTTTTCAGATTTTTTTCTTTTTTGAGATATAACCTACATAAATTCACTCTTCTGAATTTAATTGGTTTACAGTTAATTTGTTCATAAGATTAAACAAGTATCACTATCGTTTTTAAGGCTTGTTTATTTTATTGGAAAGGCCAATTCACAGAGGAAAGGAGAGACAGAAAAATCTTCCTTCCATCCACTGGTTCACTCCCCAAATGTCCACAGTGACTAGAGTCGAGCTGATCTGAAACAGTTAGACAGGAGCTTCTTTGGGGCTTCCCACGTGGGTGCAAGTTCCCAAGGTCCCAAGGCCACAAGCAGGAAATTAGTTGGAAATTAAGTCAGTTGGGACACGAATCAGCACCCGTATAGGATGCTGGTATTTAGAGGTGAAGGACTAGCCAGTTGCGTCGTTGCACCAGCCCCGCAAGTATCCTGTTTAATTCTATAACATTTTTTAGAAGAATTGTTTTTAATTTAAAGACAGTGACATCTTCCATTGGTTCATTCCCTGAATACCCACAACAGCTAAGGGTTAGACCATTGTCAAAGCCAGGAGCCAGAAACTCCATGTAGGTATCCCTTCAGGATGGCAGGAACCAGGTATTTATTTATTTATTTATTTATTTAAAACTTGCCTTTAATTTGTTCTTTATGTTTTGAAAGTGAAAAGAAATAGTGTTGAGTGAATTTTTTTTTTTTTTGCTTTTTAAATATTAGGAACCAGGTATTAGTTGATCATTTGCCTCCCAGGCATCTTAACAGGAAGCTGGATTTAAAGTGCAGAGTAGCTGGGAGTTGAGCTGATGTGTGGGATTCCCAGATGGGGTCTTTGCTGGCACCACAACTCCTGCTCCCAGTACATTTTTGTTACCCAAATTAGAATTATTTGCAGGTATTTGTTTTCCATTCCTTCCTTGAACCGGCTCCTGGCAGCTACTCACCTGCTTCCTGTGTCTGGATTTGTCTGTTATGGGAATTTTTCTGTAAATAGAATCATAGAATAAGTGGCCTTTTTGTTGTTATTGTATATTAAGTAGCCTTTTCATGTCTAAGAATGTTTTTGTAGTTTTTAATTTTTTCTTTTAGTTTTTCTAAATGGTCACAAGGACCAGAGCTGAGCCGATGTAAAACCGGAAGCCAGTAGCTTCCTGTAGGTCTCCCAGGATGGTGCAGGGTCCTGAGACTTTGGGTCATATTCTACTGCTTTCCCAAGCTATAACAGGGAACTGGATGGAAAGTGGAGCAGCTGGGACACGAACTGGTGCCCATGTGGGATGCTTGCACTTGTGGGCAGATTAGCCAGTTGGGCTGTCGTGCCAGCACCTCATGGTTTTTCTTACATGTTCCATGTTTCGGAATTTTTTTCCCATTTGTGGCTAAATAATGCATTCTGTGGGCATGCCACATTTTGTTTATCCATTCAGCAGTCAGTGGACATTTGAATTTCTACTTCCTTGTTAATAATGACTAGTGCTGTTGTAAACACATGTTTTTAATTCATTTGAATATATACCTAATATGTGATTGTTGGATCATAGGATAACTTTGTGTTTTAACTTTTTGAGGAACTGGCAAAAGCGATTTTCCAAAGTAGCTGTAGTGTTCCCATCAGCAGTGTGTGAGGCTTTCGATTTCCTCACATTGCCAACATTTTTATTTCTTAACTATGTCCTTGTGGGTTTGAAGTAGTAATTCATTGAGATTTTGTATTTTCTCTAATGACTAATGTTGGATCTTTTTACATGTTTTTTGGCTGTTTTTGGAGACATGTCTATCCACATATCTTGTTCATGTTTTAATTGGGCTGCTTTTTTGTTGTTGAGCTGTAAGTGTTTAAATGCTTTGGGTACTAGATCTTTATTAGTATATGCCTCCATATTTTTTTTCTCATTATACCTTCTGCTTGAACACAGTTTCGTATTAACACATAAGCAGATATAATATAACAAGGGCTAAACTACAGGATGCCATTTGAAGGGAATAACAGAATAATCCCAGTTAAACAGTTGCTCAAGAAAGACTTGCTAGGGTTTAGGGAATTTGAGCCACTGCTTGGGACTTATACGTCCCATATTGGAGTGCTGACTTGAGTTAAGGCTACTGCTCTTCCAAACCAGCTTCTTGCAAAATGTAACCTGGGAAACAATGGATAATTGCTTGAATGCTTGACCCTTTGTCACCCCTGTGGGAAACCTGTTTGCAATTCCAGGTTTCAGACTTGGACCTGGGCCAGACCTGGCTGTTGTGGGCTCTTGGAGAGATCCAGTTAATGAAAGCATGGGTGTGCACTTTCTCAACTAAATGGGAATTTAACTCTGTGTGTGTCTCTGTGTGTGTTGTTGTTGTATGTATGCTGGCAAGGATGAAGGGAAAAGATACTGTAATCCATCCACTGTTGATAGGAATGTAAACTAATGCAAACATTCTGGAAGACAACATAGAGATTTCTCAGATGTTTGAGAACAGATCTACCATGTGACCCAGCCATTCCACTCCTGGAAATATGTATAACAGAAATGGAAATCTACATATGAGAGAGTTACCTCTAACCCCATGTTTGTAAGCATTGCATTACATACTTGCTAAGATATGGAACCAACCCATATACCCATCCAGCGATGACTAGATAAAGAAAATGGTGCATGCACACCATGCGATACCACTCAGCCATAAAAAGAATAAAATCTTTATTGTTTGCAACAACTTGGACGCAGCTGGAAACCATTATGCTTGGTGAATAAGCCAGTCCCCAAATGACATATATTGTATAGTCTCCCCAAGCTGTGACAACTAATGGACAAACCACAGAGATTGTAACCCCTATGAGATTAGCATACAGGGAATTAACTGCTGTGTATAGCAAGAGTTTAAACTCATGAGTAATAGAAGGATTTTCATTTACTTTTATTGTATATAATTTAGATTTTTTCCCCTTTTCTCTTTTTCTTCTTGCTGTGTCATACTATATCAGAAAGTTAAGTTTGTTATGTAAAGCCAATAATTATACTATTGAAATAATTTGGGAAAAGATAGTAAGAGGGGAGAGGGATACCTGTGCTTCTAAATATGTATTATGAAATGTGAAACCTCATTTTATAGAAATGATAAATAAGAATAAGAAAACTTTAAAATTTTCTTAGATATCCTTTTCTAGGAGTTAAAGTTATTAGATATTTGGTGGAACTGTGTAGCAAGACAGGTATACCTTGGTGTATCCAAAACTAAATTCTCGCTATTTTTTTTTAAAGATTAATTTATTTTTTATTGGAAAGTTTGATTTTTCAGAGAGGAGGGACAGAGAGAAAGATATTCTGTCTGCTGGATCACTCTCCAAGCACAATGGAAAGAGCTGAGCTGATCTGAAGTCAGGGTTCAGGAGCTGCTTCCAGGTCTCCCACGTGGGTGCAGGGTCCCAAGGCTTTGGGCTTTCTCTGCTCTTTCTTGGTGCACAGGCAGGGAGCTGGTTGGGAAGTGGAGTAGTCAGGACATAACCAGTGCCTATATAGGATCCTGGTGCATGCAAGGCGAGGACTAGTCACTAGGCTAAACTATAGGCCCAATACCATATTTTTGAAAGAAAAATATGGATTTGTTTACTTTTATTGGAAAGGCAGATTTGTAATAAGAAGAGACAAAGATCTTCCACTTGTTTCACTACCCAAATGACTGTAGTGGCTGGAATTGAGCTGATCTAAAGCCAGGAGCCAAGAGCCTCCTCTGGGTCTCCCCACATGGGTGCAGGGTTCCAAAACTTTGGCCCATCTTCGACTGCTTTCCCAGGCTGCAAGCAGGGAGCTGGAGAGGAAGTGAAGCAGCCAGGACATGAACCAGCAGCCACATGGGATACTAGGGCTTGCACAAGGTGGTTTTGCCTATTGAGCCACTATGCCAGCCCCTTAAAAATGTTTAAGATTCATTTTACTTTGAAAGAGTGACAATGAGGGGAAGAGACAGAGTTCTTCCATCCTTTCATTCACTCCCCAAATGACTGCAACAGCTGATCTGGACTGATCCAGAGTTAGACCTTTGTTGGCAACGCCCGCGTCGCCACGTACCCCGAGCTCCAAGTCAAGCGGAGGGACTAGGGTTATGAGACAGACAAGACAGACAACACACAGACACAGTGGGTCATTCGTGCGGGGAGAATGCCGAATGCCGTTTATTTGAAGTTAAGCTGCATCTTTTATAGTCTGCTTGGCCCCTCCCAGGATCCTCCCAATGGTTAAGCCACACCTAAGCTCCCCCAAGGACATGCAACAAGGGGAAACAAGAAGGAGGGAGATTGCTAAGCCACACCTAAGCTCCCCCAAGGACATGCAACAAGGGGAAGCAGGAAGGAAGGAGATTGCAGTCAAGCCACAGGCTAAATGTATCAGGCCATGATTGCCTTTCCTGTTACACCCTTGAGAAACAAGCTGTGCTGTGGAGTTAATCCTTGGGAGACTGGGGCCTACAGACCTTGGAACTCTTGTCTTGGTCTCCTGTTAAGGTAGCAGGGACGCAGGTTTTTGGGCCATTGCTTTCCCACATACATTAGCAGGAAGCTAAATGGGAGTGAAAGCTGCCAAAAAAACAGAAACTGGCACTTTGGTATGGGATGCTGGTGTTCCAAGCATGGCTTAATCTGTTGTGCCACAGCACAGTCAACTACATTGACACTTAAAATATTTATTCATGTATTTGAAAGGAAAAAAGAGCTTCCTATTACAGTTTCACTCCCCAAATGCTTGAAACAGCTGAGGTTTGGCTTGCCACAGCGCACAGTCAAGGAGCCAACAATCTGAGCTGCTAGTTGGTGCTTCCCAGGGTGCACGTTAACAGGAAACTTGAATGGAAGTAGATTGGAGACTTGAACCCAGGTACTTCATTGTGGCTGCAGGTGACACAGAGAGCATTTTAGCCATAATACAAGATGTCTGCCTCGGCATGCACTCATGCATTCTTGTTTTTCATGGGGCTTTAAAAGTTATTCCCAGTTCAAGGGAAAGAAGTTTAAAGAAAATTTTCCTGTGAAGTATCATTTAAGTATGTAAGTTTTTTGCTTTTGTTTTACTAATTCAGTTAGTAATGTTTCTTAAAAGCTTTCATGTATGCCAGACAAGTGGAGAAACAGATTTAGGGAGACTAATGATTTTATTTGTGGTCATTGAGATACAAAGTGGTAGACCTGGGATTGAAACACAGAGTCTGATACTCATTTTTTAAAGATTTATTTATTTTTATTGGAAATGCAGATCAGATTTACAGAGGGAAGGAGAAACAGAGAAAGAACTTCCATCTTCTGGTTTACTCCCCCAAATGGCCACAAGGGCCAGAGCTGAGCTGATGAGGTGCCAGGAGCTTCTTTGAGGTATCCCACGAGAGTGCAGGGTTCTGAGACTTTGGGCCAGCCTCTACCACTTTTCTAGGCCACAAGCCTGGATCTAATTAGGAAGTGGAGCAGCTGGGACACAAGCCAGCACCCATTGGGTATCCTGGTACTTGCAAGGTAAGGACTTAGCTGTTACCATGCCAGGCCCAGAATCAGATACTTTCCAATCTTAAATTTTATGGACTTTTTTAAAGACCTATTTTTATTGCAAGGTAAAATAAACAGAAAGGAGGAGAAACAAAGAGGAAAATCTTCCATCTGCTGGTTCATTCCCCAAGGTACCACAACAACTGGAGTGGAGCCAATCGGAAGCCAGGAGGCCATAGCCTTTTCCAGATCTCCCAAGGCTTTGGGCTTTCCCAGGTCACAAGCAGGGAGCTGGATGTAAAGTGAGGCCACTGGGGTTAGAACTGGCACCCATATGGGATCCCGGTGCGTTGCAAGACGAGAACTTGAGCTACCAGGCAACCACACAGGGCTGGGGCCCTTTTTTAAAGAATTTCTTAAATTATAGTTTTGACAATCTTTACATAGTTAATTGGGGTAAAAAGGTTCAAGGACTATAGGAAAGTGGGTAAGACTATTATTTCCATATTGTTTCCTTCATGTTTAAAGGAGGTATTAAGGGAAAAGGTCCACCCAATTTCCCACCCTCCCCAGGTCCTGGTTGTAGGGTATGCTCCGAGGTTCTTGCTTGAGTGGTTTTGATAGTTCACCAGTTAAGAATCGCTGCCAGTCTTGCTACTCCAAGCACTATGACGTCTTTGAAGAATCCACTGATTGACATAGTCCATCATAAAGTTTCTCTTTGCCCTGTATTTCGCTGCCAAGATATAGCTGAGATGGTTGATTGACCTGTTCTGTCTTCTGTCTTTCCTTGGTTAGGGCTCTGAGTCCAGCATTTCGATTGGGGAACTCTACAAAGAAACTTTGTCTGAGGTGTTCTCAGACCAGATTCTTGTATATACTAGCAATTACAGGGCCCGGCACAGTCCATCACCCCAATCAGCTGATGGTTGCAATCGCTGGGTTAGTTCTGTTTCCAGCCCTGACTTCCACTGGAACCACTGGGTGTTGCAGTTTAGCCTGGTTCTGCCCAGCACATACTCACCCCCGCATAAACAAGTGGGAGCTGCAGCCCAGGGGCCCTTTTTATAAGGGTTTTTGTTTAGGATTTTTTTTGTTGTTGTTGTTATTACCTTTGTTTCCAGTTACTGATTACTTACCACTTTATATAAATCCAGATTTTGGATTTTTTTTTTAAGATTTATTTTTATTGGAAAGGCAAATAAACAGAGAGGAGAGACATAGGAAGATCTTCCATCCGATGATTAACTCCCCAGGTGACCAAACACCCAGGGCTGTGCTGATATGAAGCCAAGAGCCAGGAATTTCCTCCAGGTCTCCCACATGATGCAGGGTCCCAAGGCGTTGAGCCTGCCTCAACTGCATTCCCAGGCCACAGGCAGGGAGCTGGATGGGAAGTGGAGCTGCCAGGATTAGAACCAGTGCCCACGTGGGAATTTGGCGCATTCAAGGCGAGGACCCTAGCCGCTAGGCCACTGTGTGAGGCCCAGATTTTGGATTTCTTTACCCATAAGTCTTAGCATAAATTACTTTCTATTATCTGGCCTAGCATTGAATGCCTGGTCATAGTTTTCAGTTGTTACAGTACGTTTTTTACTTTTTCTCTTCAAGAAGTTGTTTTGTTTTGTTTTGTTTTGTTTGTTTCTTTTTGGTGGTCGTTATGGCATTTAGAACTAAATAAACTTCTGAAGTGAATGTTTAGCTGCTTTAATGACTGATCTGTGAGTAATAGGCTTGGAGACAAAGATAGCAAAGGAAGTCCAGGGCTATTGCTTGTAGGCTTCAAGTTTCTTAAGTTTGGACCAGCAAAGCCCTTACAGTAACATTGCATCGGTGTTTGGTCTTCTATTCCTTCCAAGAGACCTGGGGATCTGGACTGACGAACAAGGGGAAGCACATTAGGGTCAAGATGCGTGCTGCTGGATGTTAGCTATGTGCCTCCTCAGAACTAGTGCTTTTGGCAATGCATGTTTTAAAATGTGTGATAGAAAGGGAAGTTGCTGAGTAGTGTGTACTTGCTGAGTTGCTGAGAATTTGCCAAATTTTAAAATGTGGATTTGATTTCAAAGGAAAAATGAATTCTAAAATTTATATGATAACTCGTACATCACTGGTGGTGTTTTGTTTAGCAGGCATAGGAACATAGTGTAATAAAGGTAATATTGGACAAAAGGATATTTCCATCAAAACAAAATCAGAAGCTCCTTACTTTCACTAAGAATTAAAAATGAAAGGAACATAAATATTTGTATTTTCCTTTGATGGGATGTGGCTTGTTTGAGATTTGACTAATTGACTACTAATCTTATCATGTGTTAGTGTATGAGTGTTAACGTATATGCGTTTTCATTCAGCCAGTAAGGAAGCTGACAGTTTCACTTGTATAAGTGATACTTTAATCACTGATAGGCATTAAGAATCCCATAAATCATAGTCATTACTGAAAACATCTATAAAATAGTCATTTCCCTATGAATATTTAATGTCTTTTCAAAATGATTTTAATGTATCACCAATGTTCAGATGGTCAGTGCATTAAAATTTTACGTAACATTTATTTGGAACTTCACCATTATCTTTAGTAATTTTATTTTAATGATACTTTATCTAAATGTAGTTTTTGTTCTTCATTGAGAATTTTGGATAATAAGGAATCATTTCCAACAGCTTGAATTTTGACTGACTTTAAAAGTAAAATAATGAATGAATGAAGTGAGAAAACCGTTTGCTCTGTGAGCCTTAGTGCAGCCAGGTTCCGTATGTATGTTTACTGAGTACAGCTTTTTCCTGTGTAGTACTTGAAATAAAGGCATATCTGGGATCCAGAAATTCAAATGTATCTACTTAAAACAGTTTCATGAAGACTTATAGCTTTGAGTGTATATTCTTACCTAGATCATAACATCTCTTGGCCTCATTATCTTTGCTTACCTTTACAGAACATTTCCAAATCAAAGAAATTGATGGTAAAGGCATTGCTAAATGCATAAATAGGATAAAAATAGAAAAGCAAAGCTCAACTTTTTCATGGTGGGTGAGAAGAGTTTAGGCAGGAGTTTTCAGAAGCTATAAATAAATATGTGGGGCTTAGGTTTTCTTAAAAATGGAGGTCACATAGATGACAGTCCAACCAAAAAGAATTGCTTTGGTCAGCTGTTAAAACGGGGCCAATGTTGTGATGCAATGCTGGCATCTCATATGGTGCCAGTGTGAGACTTGGCTACTCCACTTCTGATCCAGCTCCCTGCTAACACATGTGGGAAAGCAACAAATGATGGCCCAGGTGCTTGGGTTCCTACATCCACAGAGACCAGAGAAAGTTCCTCAGCTCCTAGCTTTGGACAGATCTGGTGCCAACCATTACAGCCAATTAGAGAGTAAACCTTCAGATAGAAGATCTCTTTCTCTTTCAGCCTCTCCAGCTCTTCTTTCAAATATGTAAATCTTTTAAAAATGTTAGGAAGATTAAGTTAGTGACAGATTTGTTTGCTCATTTAAAAGATAATGTAAGCTAATGGAGAGGATAAAAAGATGTAACACACATTGTAGCATAGATAAGGGGTTAGAAATACTGAATTCAGGCAGTGTTTGGCAGGTTTTTTTTCCCCCCTAGGGTTTTAAACATTATTTTACAGTGTAGATTTATTCTTGTTAAATGATTAATTTTCATGACTAATTCTCAAACACTATTATGTAGAAATTTGTATTTTTTAAAAAAAATTTATTTATTTATTGGAAAGTCAGATATACAGAAAGGAGGAGAGACAGAAAGGAAGATCTTCTGTCCGATGATTCACTCCCCAAGTGAGCCGCAACGGCCGATACTATGCCGGTCCAATCCAAAGCCAGGATCCAGGAACCTCCTCCAGGTCTCCCACATGGGTGCAGGTTCCCAAGGCTTTGGGCCACCTTTGACTGCTTTCCCAGGCCACAAGCAGGGAGCTGGATGGGAAGTGGAGCTGCTGGGACTAGAACCAGCGCCCATATAGGATCTTGGCGCTTTTAAGGCGAGGACTTTAACCACTAGGCCATGCCACCAGGCCCAGAAGTTTGTAGTTTTAAAGATTTGTTTGTTTGAAAGACAGAGTTACAAAAAAAGGGAGATCAGAGATAACCATCCATCTACTGCTTACTCCCCACATGGGTGCAAGTCTGGGCTAGTCTGAAGGCAGAAACTATATCCAGGTGTCCTACATGGATGACCAGGGCCCCAAACACATGCACCATCTTCTGATTTCACAGAAATCAGTTATTAGCAGGGAATTAGATCAGAAGTGGAGCATCCAGGATTTGAACCAGCATCTATTTAGGATGCTGGCACTTCAGCCAGCAGCTTTGCCTGCCATGCCATGCCATTGGCCCCAGTACTGGGAGCCTTTCTAAGTATGTTTTATAAAACCCTGTGCTTTTTACCACTGTGACTTTAAAATATGTACTCTGTTTGAAAACCATAGGCATAATAATCAGTTTTTAAGATTTATTTTGTTTGAAAGGCAGTTACAGAGAGATCTGCTATGCACTGGTCCACTCCCCCAGTTATTGCAGCATTCATGACTGGGTCAGGCCCAAGTCATTTCATGACTGGGTCAGGCCCAAGTCAGAATGTGAGCCTTAGCTTCCGTGGGGGCCCAACCTGCGCTGCTGTTCCAGGAGCATTAGCAGAGAGCTGGACTGGAAGCTATGTACCTAGGGCATAAACCAGTGTTCAATGAGATGCCAGCGTTGCAGGCAGCAGCTTAACTTTGTATGTCACAGCACTCATCCTGCTGCTTCTTGTTTCCTGCCTTGTCCTCACTTCAAGTTAAACTAAGTCTTTTACAATGACAAAAGAGCTAATTTTTTTTTTTTAGTATAAAAGTACAACTTGTTGTATTTTCTTTCCTCCTTTCCCTGATGCTGCTTCTTTTAGTTAGCATGCTTTAATTTTTTTTTTAAGATTTATTTTTATTATTTTTTTTATTGGAAAGGCGGATATACAGAGAGGAGAGACAGAGAGGAAGATCTTCCGTCCGATGATTCACTCCCCAAGTGAGCGCAACGGGCCGATACTATGCCGATCCGAAGCCAGGAGCCTCTTCTGGGTCTCCCACGCGGGTGCAGGTTCCCAAAGCTTTGGGCTGTCCTCGACTGCTTTCCCAGGCCACAGGCAGGGAGCTGGAAGGGAAGCGGGGCTGCAGGGATTAGAACCGGCGCCCATATGGGATCCCGGGCGTGCAAGGCGAGGACCTTTAACCACTTGCGCCACCGTGCCGGGCCCAATTTTTTTTTTTTTTTTTTAAATTCATGTTTGGAAAACAGAAAGCGAGCAGTATGGACAGAGATCTTCATGTCTACTAGACTAAAACCAGGAGCCTGGGACTCAGACCAGGTTTCCCAGTGGATGACAGAGACCCAAGTATTGAAGTCATCATTGGTTGCCTCCCACAGTGCACATTAGCAGAAAGCTTCATTGGGACCAAAACAGACTGGACTGAAGTAAGCACTCTGATGTGGTGTGGGTATTCCAACTGGTATCTTCACCACTGCACCAAATACCTATCCCTAAGCATTTTGCTATACTTTCAGTTTTTGTTTACAAAATTTAAATCAGGCTTTAAAAAAATTCCCCCCTTACATCTAATGATCACCTATGAAATATCTTGTTATATAGTCAGCATGGTGGCAAAGCATATTTAGCTTTTCTCTGTGGCACAAGCATCCCATGGGTACCAGTTCAAGTCCCAGCTGCTCCACTTCTAATATAGATCCCTGCTTATGGTCTGGGAAAGCAGCAGAGAATGGCCCAAGTACTTGAGCCCTGCACCTATGTTGAGACCCAGAAAAAGCTCCTGGTTCCTGATTTTGGACCAGGCCAACTCCTGCTATTGTAGCCATTTGGGGATAGATTTCTCTTTGTCACCCAAACTATCAAGTAAAATAAATAATTCTGTTTATGTATAGTTTTTAAAATTTTATTTTTAATAATTGTTCTCTTAGTTAAAAGGGATGCGTGCTCATGTGAGTCTGAGGGAAAGGAGTGGAGGTAGGGAGGAAGTTGGATGGGACAATTTTTTTTTTCATAGAGGAAGGTGAATGGAACAAATCTTTCATTTTTTCCTTTCTCCTTTGTTCACAGAGGGGGGAAGAGGAGGGAGCTGTTCCTTGATGTTAAATCGCATCAGCACCCAGAGATAAGGGATAGTCCTTTGCTGCAACCTAGCCTGGTTTGTTCTGCATCCCTTCTGGCTCTTGTGCATACCCATGGGTGCTATGGCTTAGCTCAGAACCACCCAGCCCCAGATCCAGCTACACGTATGCCACAGGGTACTGTTGCCTTGACCAATTTGACCCACCCCCAGCTCTGGCTCTCATGATCATTAGCAGGAGCTGCAGCCCACCAGCAGAGTACCCATAGTTCCCCTGCCAGGCCTGTTCCCAGCCCTGGATCTTGTGCCTGCCTGGGGATACCGCATTCTAGCCTGACATGACTGGCTCCCAGGTGCTGTGGCCTAACTTGGCTGACTTGCAACCATTCTGGCTTTGGTACATGCCAGCTGGTGTGGCACCCTAACCCAGGTTGATTCATCTACAGCCCCAGCTCTCAAGCTCACCAGTAGAAGCAATAACTCAGCAAGGGTGTCCCCAGAGATCCTCTGCCAGACCAACTCCACGTCCAGGTTTCATGTATGGCACTGGGTGCTGCCACCCAGTCTGAGATGGTCCACCCCCAGACCCAGCTCTCTCCAGTGGGTGCAGAAGTCTAACTTGGTTTGGTCTGAGTCTCACCTGGATTTTCGGTTGTGCCAGTACGTGCTGTGGACTGGCCCAGCCTGGCCTGGTCTGCCCTGCCCCCAAGTCCCAGCTCTCACACTCACCAACAAGAGCTATAGCCTAGTATGGGAGTCCTCCAAGTTTCCCTATCAGACCGGCTCCTAGCCCTGGATCTGGAGTGTGCTGACCATTGCTGCAGCCCAGTCTGGCATGGCTGGCCCCTAGTCATGGCTCTCACCGGTGGATGCTGCAGCTTAGCAAAGCCTGGCACACACCCTGATCTGGCTCTCATGTGAACCAGTGAGAGCCATGGCCTAGCCCAGTCTGTCCCATACCAGTTCTGGTTCTTGTGAGCAGCAATGGTAAACCCACAAATCTCTACAGAATCCGCCCAGATCAGATTCTCTTGCATTCTTGTGGGTGCTGGGGCCCAGCCTGATATGGCCCATGCCTTTCCCCAACAGTTATGGGTGGGTACTGTGGCATGGCCCAACCGGGCATGCTGTCCAGCCCAGCTTTGGCATGTATCAGTGGGCAGCTGGCAGTGCTATTTAGCCCAGCCCAGGTCTCTCTTGTAGGCAGTTACCTTGGCTCTCTGGTTTCCCCTCTATAAAGCACTCCATCTCAACTCCCTAGCTTAGGTGCAAGTGAATGGCCCCACCCCTTGTCATCTCCCTGGCCAAACATGCCCTCAGCTGTTCACCCTAATGCTTTCCCATACCTTGCTCCCTGGCATTCTGCAGCCCTCCTGGCTGGGGGCCCGGGTGGTATGTCCTGGCCTGGAATTCCTTACCTTTCTTCCTCACTTGCATATCTTTAAAAAATGGTACACAGGTATAGTTAACACAGATTTGGCATCAGCCAGGCTCAGATTGCCTGCCAGCCGTGGCTGCTTTTCTCCTAGAAATCTAACAGTTGCTTAGGTACAGTAGGTCAACCTAGCTAGGAGGTTGCCTGCAGCTGGAGTCTTTTAACTACTTTAAAAAGGTAAAGAAAATTGTTTAAATTTTGCCCAATGGCCTCATCTTCTGTATTTTTGGGCAGTTGGTGAAATAATTGTTACCTAGTCAATATAATGCTGTAGACATTTTTTGCTTTTCTTTAATTGGTTTTACAAAATGCTGGATCTCTTTTATGATGCTTTTTGTTTATAACCTCACCATTGTATTTTTATTTTTGGTACCTCATTTTATTTGTCAGTCAGCATTCCTTTTACTGAGTGTTTGAGGTACTGTTTTGAGTTTTTGGTTGAATATGTTAGTAGTGTGATCATGAATCTTTGTTCCTGAGTAGTTGTTTCTACAACTATTAAATATTAAATATTGTCTTGGGTGAGTATGTTAACATTGTTACTTTATTTCATTAAGTCTGATAGCTTAGAAACTACATGCAAAGCACATATTAAAATACATGACAGATTAAAGGTAATAAGGATAAATGTTCCCAGGTTTGCTTTTAATTTGTATTTATTTTATGCATTTAATGCTTATTGCTTTATAAACACTTCTTTTTTCTTTTTAAATATGTATTTTGAAGGGCAGAAAGAGATCAGTCTTCTATCCACTGATTCATTCCCCAAATGGCCAAAACAACTGGAGCTGAGCGGGTCCAAAGCCAGGAGCTAGGAACCTCCTCTTTGCCTCCCACCTGGGTGCAAGGGCCCATGGACTTGAGCTATCCTCTGCTTTTCCCCACACCGTAAGCAGAGAGCTGAATGCATAGAAAGTAGAGCAGCTAGGACTAAAATCAACACCTGTATGGAATGGTGTCTCTGCAAGACAGAGGATTAGCCTGTTGAACCACAGTGCTGGCTCAGATATTCCCAGTTAAGAAGGAACCTGCAGGCAGAGGACATCTTAGCTAAGTTGACAAGGAAGTAGATACTGGGAGACTCATAAATATTAATCCAAAATATTCCATGTTAAATAAAGATATATTGACTTAGAATGAATGTTTTGAAGGGGAAGAAAACATTTGTTTGCCTTGAGACCAGTGTTTGTTTAGATGGTTTGATTGGATTGCATTTTGTTCATTGAACCAGATGTCTAATGAGCATTTCTACCAGCTGTTAAACACTGTGGTGGGTATGGTGATATCCAAAGCAGAGAGCTCCTGCTTGCAGTACACATCTAGTCTAATAAAAGAGACAAGGTCACTATCACAGTAAGAATATAGTTGCTTATGGGAGGCATAGTGAAAAATGTAGCATTGAAAATGCAGAATTTAGGGGCCCAGTGCCACAGCGTAACGGTTAAAGTCCTTACCTTGAATGTACCAGGATCCCATATGGGCATTGGTTCTAATCCTGGCAGCCCCACTTCCCATCCAGCTCCCTGCCTGTGGCCTGGGAAAGCAGTCACGAATGGACCAAAGCCCTGGGACCCTGCACCTGCGTGGGAGACCTGGAGGAGGCTCCTGACTCCTGGCTTCAGATTGGCTCGGCTCTGGCCATTGCGGCTACTTGGGGACTGAACCATTGGATGAAAGATCTTCCCCTCTGTCTCTCTTCCTCTGTGTATGTCTACCTTTCCAATAATAAAAAAAAAAAATCTTAAAAAAAAAATACAGAATTTAGGAGAAAAGTTAATCGAGTTAAAAGATGAATACACATTAACTAGGGAAATAGTGGTGTATAGAAAGGATTTTTATAGACAATATTTGCATATGCTTTCAGATGATAGAAAAATTAGATATTGTTTTCCTCTAGGGATTTAGAGTGTATATATTATTGTATTCCCTTTTCAACACTTAGCACACAAACATGCTAAATTAGAAGACTCAGTTTTGGGTATGGGATACTTAAACTTGTTTTCAAAATTTTAGAAAAATTGTGTGGGAAATTGAAAGAAAGACATTGGCTGAACATATTTTTAAAATCTAGGAGTGAAAGTCAATTGCCCTTGGGTACTGGAAATTTCTGCAAATGCATAGCTGTATAGTTCTGTCATTGAAGATGCGCAAAGACATGTCAGTTCTTTTGAGTTGACCCTTTTTATTATTTTTATTGAAATAATTTGTGTATATACCCCTGTAATCTGTGCCCAGAGTAAGGTAAGAATACATCCAGATTCCTAGAAAGTTTGCTAATGTCCATTTCCAGCCAGCTTCCCACTACACCGTAATTTATGTCACTATCACTTGGTTTTACCCAGATTCTTACTACTTTTCAAATAAACATAGTATTTTAAGAGGTTTGAAAGACAGAGTTACAGAGAGAAGAGAAGCAAAGAAATCTTGTATCCCATTGGTTTATGCCCACAAAATGATTCAACAGCCAGAGCTGGGCCAGTTCAAAGCCAGGAAACTTTTCTGTATCTCTGCTCTTGTTGCAGGGGCTCAGATACTTGGGCTATCTTTTTCTTAGAGCTTAATTAGAAGTGGAACATATGAGACTCAAACCAGTGCCTATGTGGGATGCTGATGCAGCGGCTTAGTGCAGTACCAGACCCGACCATATTCTTCATAAGAGGAATCATTTAGTATATACTGTTGTGTCTGGCTTCTCTTTAATAAACAATAATGTGAGTATATTTATTAATAATTCACTCCCTTTTTAGTGGATGTGAGTTATAATCAATGTCACATATATCAGTTTATCATTTCTTCATTATATATATAATTTATCATGTCTTTATTAGCAGTTCTGCAGCCACTAGCATAATCAAATTGTGGAAGTCACTGCTCATCCTACCCCAAATTTGTGTTTGTAGATGATCTATCCTGAGTATTTGTTTTTATTGCCTATTTGGCAATTTATATTCCATTGTGTGCACCTGCTAGTTTGTTCATTCTGTTGGACTTTAGGATTCTGTTGGACTTTAGTTGTCATAAATAAGGCTGCCAAAGACATTTTCTATTCAAGTTTTTTTTGGTGGAATCTTTTTCTTATTTTTAAAATAAATTCCTAATTTAATTACTGAGTCAGAACAAATGATTTGATGCATGTTTAGTTCATTTATTATTTTTTAAAATTTTACTTCTTCTTATTATCATTTTATGATACAGCTCCATAGGCCCTGGGATTTCCCCTGCTCCCTCCCCAACTCCTTCCCCCTTCACTGAATTCCCCTATGTCATTACTATAGTATAGTTCTTCTTACACAGTCATATGTCCATCATTGCAGTCATGGACAATGGCAGAGAATCCAGCATCCTGTTGTCAAGATATAGTAAGCAGTTTCATTGGGAGTCCATCTTTGGTCTGGAAGTAGAGATGCATACTACATTGTATTCTCGCATCTGGATATGATAGTCTCCATGACACAGTTACTGTACATCCCCTATTCCGTCATGTTGATTCTCTGCATATTTAATTTAACAAGAAACGGCCAAACATGATACAGAGATTATATTCACTGTACATTCCCCAACAGTGAGGGTTCAGTTATTCCACCTTCTCATCAATATTTGATTTTTGTCTTTTTTGTTTTGAACACTTTTTTCCCCCATTATAAATTGCAGTTCCTTATTTTGTATGCAAAGAGCATGATTTTTCAAAGTGTCGATATTAGAGCATGCATTCAAGAATCCAACTTGATGAAGCCAGTATCCTTGGTGTACTGACAGAAGCACCGGAAGCATGTGTTCAGGCTGCATTTCCAGATCAGATCATGCTGGTTTGAGCACACACAGCAAGAACAGGAACCATTCACAAGTGGCTCTAGTAGAGCTGCTGGTGACTCATCTTGTCTTCAGCAGGGCAACAAAGCAAAAGTTTTTTTTTTTTTTTTTTAAAGACAAATCTTCGTTTTTAAAGAAAATTATTTTTATTAGAAAGGCAGATTTGCAGAGTTCTAGAAGGAGAGACAAAGCGAAAGATCTTCCAACTTCTGGTTCACTCCTTAAGTGGATGCAACAGATCCTAAGTGGGTACAGGGTTCTAAAACTTTGAGCCATCTTCTGCTGCTTTCCCAGGCCATAAGCAGGGAGCTGGATGAGAAGTAGAGCAGTGGGATGTGGACCAGTACTCATATGGGATGTCATCGTTTGTAGACTGAAGATTAGCCAAGTGAGCCCCCGTTGAACATTGTAGTACTTAGGAATTATATGGCATTGTGGTTTTGATTTCCCTAGTGACTAATGTTAAACTCCTGCCTGTGTTCCTATTGGACTTTGGTATGTGTTTGTTTCTGAAGTATTTTGAAGCTCAAGTATTTCTCCATTCCAAAATTGGAAGTTTGTTATATAATCAGAAATCTTAAGTATTTAAAACTGCCATCTTCTTTGAGATTTAGTTCTACTGCATTAGATCCTTTTGTAATTTCATACAGATTTTAGAAACATCTTGTTTGTTTCTTGAAAGTGTCCAGGAATCTTATTTATTTACTTGTTTATTTTCATATACTTGAAAAGTGGAGTGATAGAGAAGGGAGAATGATCTTGTATCCACTGGTTCACTCTGTAAATGCATGCAACAAACAGGGTTGATTCAGGCTGAAGCCGGGAGGCTAGAATTCCGTCCACATCTGTGTGTAGATGACAGGGTCCCATGTGCCTGAGTCATTTTCTGCTGCCTCCCAGGATATGTTGCAAAGAAGCTAGATCAAAAGCCAAGTAAATATGAATCAAGTTGGCATTCTGTTGCAGATGCATATGTCTCCAGCAATGGCTTAACATGATGTGCTACAACACCTTCCCCTAGCTTTAATTTTTCTTACCTGTTTTACTTAAGAGGGAGAGAATGAGGTGCTGGCACATTTTCTCAAAATGCCTGCAGTAGTGGAGCTAAACCAATATTGAGAGCTGAGGACTCAGTGGGTCACCCATGTAAAAGACAGAAACTGAACTACTTGAACCACTGCTTGCTGTTTCCCAAAATGTGCATTAGCAATAACTTGGAGTGGGGAGTAGAGCTGGGACTTGAACTCGAATATAGGTTGTAAGCATCCATGTGACAACCTTTTTTTTTACATTTTTACTTATTTTATTGGAAAGTCAGAAATACAGAGAGCAGAGAAGAGGAGAGACAGAGGACGATCCATTCCCCAAGTGGCCACAGAGGCCGGAGCTGAAGTGATTCAAACCAAGGGGCTCGGAGCCCCTTCTGGGTCTCCCACATGATGCAGGGTCCAAGGCTTTGGACTATCCTCAACTGCTTCCCAGGCCACAAGCAGGGAGCTGGATGGGAAGCTGGATTAGAACCAGCACTCATATGGGATCCCTGTGCTTGCAAGGCAAGGACTTCAGCCACTAGGCTACCGCACCAGGCCCATGTGACATCTTAACCACTAGACTAAATAGCTGCTTTCTACTGAACTGTTGGTAAAGATTTTGTTAAATCTGCATGTGAACTTGGTGCAGATGGATTTCAAACATCTGTAAGGAATGATTGCTCTTTTATTTTTAAACAGTCATCAAATTCTCAGTGTAAAGAACTAAAATTAAGGTAAAATTTTGAGTAATTGTTAAAAAAATTTTTTGGTCGTTAGTATCAGATTATTTGCTCTTGTAAATGTACTATTTTTGAACACTTTTTGCAGTTTTTAGAAAATATTTATTTACTTGGAAGACAGAGAGAGTGAAACATCAGCGATGCGGGCATAGTCAGGCTGGAGCCAGGAGCATCTTCAGGATCTTCTACCCAACTTCTTAGGCTGACATCCACTGCTTTCCTAGGCCGTATCAGGGAGCTGGGGAGGAATTGGAGTGGCCTCGTCCCCAAGTGGTGCCTCTATGGAGATGGGCATTCACAGGTGGCAGCTTTTTTTGCTGCACTGGCCCCAGGTAAGCAGGCTTTTTCCCACTGAGGTATCCTAGTCCTCAGAGTATTGCTGGTGTTCAGGGAGAGTCTTAAGGAGGCTATGGTTTAACTTTCTAGAATGTCTGTTCATTTCATAGTTAATATACCAGTTGTTTTACTGAAACAAAGTATCATTAAAATAGAAAATTATGGTTACAGACTATGTACCTTAAAATCAGCAGGCATATACTGATCTTTATTTGCTATTAAAGTATTTCAGAACCAAAGAAGCTCTGGGATGTATCAGGACCACCTATCAAAACATGCTTTTAAGATACATTTCAGTAAATGTAGAAATATTAGAAGACATCTGTGGGGAAACTTTAAGATTTATTTTTATTTTTTAAGATTTATTTATTTTTATTTCAAAGGCAGAGTTATGGAGGAGGAGAAACAGAGGGAAAGATGTTCCATCTTCTGCGTCATTCCCCAGATGGCTGCAACAGCCAGACTGAACTGATCTGAAATCAGGAGCTAAGAGCTAGGATCTTCCTCCAGGTCTCCCTCATGGGTGCAGGGTCCTCGACTGCTTTCCCAGGCCACAAGCAGGGAGCTGGATGGGAAATGGAGCAGCTGGGACATGAACCAGTGCCCACTAAAAATGCCATTGCCTGAAGGTGTTGAGCCGTGGTGTTGGCCTCTTGGGGAAATTTCTGTGAAAAAAATTTCTTGATTTTCAAGAATCAGAATACAAAGAGATTGCTTTATTTTGCCCCCGCCTTTTTTTTTGTGAAACTTTAGTTTAATTTTTGAACCATGAAATAATCCTGAATGTGTGGAAATAAAGAAGAGTTTAGGAAATGTGTCTTTAAAACAACCAACAGCATATGAACTGAAGTCATGATCTTCTAAGCCCCAATACCTACCTTGAATAAAGATCAGGATAGAGTCATAATCTCAATTCCTCTCCCCCCTAGGAGTTTGTTACATCACCCCAAAATGAACTGAAATAGTCAATACCCATGAAACTATCCTGATCAGTATTACTTGAACTACTCTGTAATTCTGACTTAAAACAAATGAGAGACAGAGAGAAAGCAGTCAGAGAAAGCAAAGATCTTCAACTCCCCAAATGGCTGAAGTTACTGAAGCCAGACCAAATTGAAGCCAAAAGTCTTGGGGTCTGTCTTCCAAATGGATAGCAGCTGGCCAAATACTTGGGCCATCTTCTGATACTTCCCCAGAGTTGGATCAGAAGTGGAACAGCCAGGGACAAGAACTGGCATGGATACCAGTTAATACAGGTGGTTTGTTAACCCTCTGAATCACAGTAGCAGCCTTAGTAGTAGTTCTTTAAAAAGTGTGTGTGTCTGTCTGTACCTCTGTATGTATTTCTTTTTTTTTTTTTTTTTACATTTTGTTACTATCATTTTATGATACAGTTCCATAGGCTCCTGGCATCCTGGCATTTCCCTTATCCCCTCACCAATCCCCCCCCAACCTAATTCCTCTATATCATTGATAAAGTATGGTTCTTCATACACAGTATTATGTCCCTCATTGTGGGCATGGACAATGGCAGAGAGTCCAGCATCCTGTTGTCAAGATACAATAAACAGTTTCATTGTAAGTCCATCTGTCTGGAAGTAGAAATGCATACCACACTGCATCTTCACATCTGGATGTTAGTCTCCATTTCACAGCTATTGTACATCCCCTCAAATGAAAAGTCATAATACAACATCTACAATAGAAAGAAAAATAGAAATTTACAATGCCATGAAGTTAAATAACATGTTACTAGATATGACAGTCTCCATTATGCAGCCACTATACATCCCCTTAAATGAAAAGCCATAAAACAAAATCAACATCCGGGAGAAAAAAAGAAATTAACAACACCATGAAGTTAAATAACATGCTACTAAATGACTAATGTGTAGGTGAAGAAATGAAAATCAAGGACCTTCTTGAAGAAAATGATGCTACTGTATGACCTACGAGTCATTGAATGATTTAGTTAGAAGAAAGTGTTTTGAAGAGATGAAACTAACTGAAAACATCAAAACCCATGCGATGTCATTTTGGCTGGTTTTTGTATCTGTCTGTTTCACTCCCCAAGTTGTAATGCGGCTAGAACAGAGCCAATCCAAAACCAGGAGCCAGGAGCTTCTTCCAGGTTTCCTACATGGGTTCAGAGTCCCAAGGTTTTGGGTTATCCTCTACTGTTTTCCTAGGCCATAACCAGGAACATGGATGGGAAGTGGAGCAGCTGGGGCATGAATCAGCGCTCATATGAGATCCCAGCACATGCAAGGCAAGGATTTAGCCACTGAGACATCATACCAGGCACAGTGAATAAAATTTTTTTGGGAAACGAGAAGGAAACAGATCTACTGTCTGCTGGTTTACTCCCCAGATGTCCCACAGTAGTTGGGTCCGGGCTAGACCAAAATCAGGAAGCTAGATCTCAGCATGCATCTTCCACAAGGAAAATGGGATGGGAGGCAGGGATATAAAAGTTGAACCATTACCTGCCTTTAGCATGCTCATTTATGCAAAGCTGAAAAGGAAGAGAAGACCTGGGACTTAATTGAAAATGACCTTCCTCATCAGAACAGTAAGATTCCTTTAGGACTAGGGAAGAGAGCTTTCTCTGGTCCTCACTTAGTTCCAACTTTGGATCCCCACCCTATCTTGCAATGACCATCAGGGTCTCTCTGAAGCCCCCTACCCCAGAACACACATACACACACACATGTACACACACACAAATTGGAATAGATGGAAAACAACAAGGAAAGCTTGGAACCAGACAGGAAATGATCAGCGTGGACTCACACATGCCTTACTAGGTAGGACACAAAGATTAGTTACTCCTCATTAAGGTATTGAAGATTTCTCTGCACACCCCTCCTAAAACTGTTCTGTACTTCAACTGTTGACATATGCCTTGTTCGAGTTATAAACCAGTTTAGACTATCCCAAAATCTGCCAAGTTCAGCAAAATTAAGCTTCAACACTATAAACTGCTGAATGCTAAAATGAAAATAGTCACGAGACAACTGACTAGTACCCTATAGCCATTTTAAGGTGTATAGCAGCCAGTTCTGTGTATACACCAAAATTGAAATGTCAATGAAGTAGTCAGATGATGCGGTTAAGAACTTGCATCTTTAAACATATTTGTTACTCAATACCATGTCAATTAATTCCATAATGTTGTAAATTGATGTTGATGTTATGTTGTGGCTTTTAATTGATTGGGATGATATTCTGCCAGCTCTGCCTTCAGACCAGAGATGGTCTCCCCAAGAAACCGTTGACTTTATCTGGACAATAAGATGCTGGACTCTGTGCTTGCAATGAAAGAATCATAACTGAAATTGAACTGTAACACTGCAACAAGGTGTAGGAATCCACCATTGGGAGAGGCTATGGGGAGGAGTTGGGGGAATCCCAGAGCCTATGAGAAAGTGTCACATAATGCAGTGTAATCAATAAAAAATAGTATAACAAGGCTCAAAAAAAAAGGAAAATGACCTTCCATCTGATTCTTCCAACAATTGCTTAATAGTTCCTAAGGCTGTATCAGGCAGGCTGAAGTCGGGAAGTTTGTCTTGGTCCCCCAATATAGGTGGCATGAAGATCCAGTTACTTGAATTTTTATTAACAGGAAGCTGGAATCAGGGCTGGAGTCAGGACTCGAATCCAGGCACTCTGAAATAGAATGTGAGCATTCCAAGCAGTATCTTACCCCCATGTACCAAATGTCTGACTAGTGCTTTGAGGGATTTTTTTTTAATGACTTAAAAGGCAGGAAGAGGTAGGTGACAGACAGACCTGTCTCTCATTGGTTAATTTACAAACAAGCTGGAATATGGGAACTCTTGTCATAGTTTCCCAAGTGGTTGAGAGAAGCCCACTGCTTCTCAGATCAGTATTAGCAGGAAGCTGAGAACAGGAGCCAGCTAGGTTTTGAGCCGAGGTTCTTTAATATATGGATACAGGCAAATTAATTGCTAGGCTAAACTCTTAGTTTCAGTAATGTTTCCTAAATAAATTTCTCATTTTGTACTACAAGATGTGTCCTGAAGAGTGTTGGCTATATATGCAAGCATGGTTTTTTTTAATCTCATTTCAAAACAGGGTTTACAGATTTACTGATTTTGTCATGACGGAGGTCCTCCAAGGAATTGTGATCCACAGATTGTGACCGCCAGATATAATTAACTCATTCCTAATCACTATTGATTTGCATTTGAATGGCTTCTAAGTATAATTACTGTACCCAAGACAGTTCACTGTAATGGGAAAAATGAACCAAAACTGCCCTTGTTTTTATGGGTATCTAAATATATCTGACCTAGCAACTTAATACCATTGTGATTTTGGTTACTTATATTCTGAATCGGTTTATGGTATTACGTCTAATAAACAAAACTGTGTGATATTATTTTGGTAACTATCTATTTGTTCCTTATCCTTACCGCAGTTTTTCAGGACTTCATCTTATATATTTGTTTTCCTGTGATTAATGCATTGCACATAAAAAAAATGCTTGATGTCCCCTCTGTTTATGGACTAGCAAAGAGAACCAACCCTTCATTCTGATTTTAGTTCACAGATGCAAAAAAACTAGCTGCATTGGAGCAGAAAGCCATCTCTTTTCAGATAGCAGTTTCCTTTCTGTTCATTTCATCAAGCAACATGTCAGGCACACAGAATGAAGTCCTCACAAATGGAGTGTCTTGCATTCATTCAATAAACATCTTGTATTTGAGCACTTGAATCAAGACTGTAATTTAGGGCCTGGTGCGGTAGGTTACAACATCTGGAGCTAATGTCTTTGGTCTTTTTCATGAGGCAAAATGTTTTCAAGATTTGTTTGTCTGCATTGTAATTTTTAAAATTTGTTTTCTTTATTTGAAAGGCAGAGTTAGAAAAAAAGTTTTGGTTCAATTTTCCAAATGACTTCAACAACCAGAAGTAGGCCAGTAGTAAGCCAGAAGTCAGGAGCTTCTTCCAGATCGCCCATATTGGAAGGGACTGAAACACTTGGGCCCTCCTGCTTTGCTTTCTTAGTCACATTAACAGGGAACTGGGTCAGAAGTGGAGTAGCCAAAACTTGAACTGGCATCCATAATCCACAAGGCCACATTGCCAGTCCCCATAATAATTTTTTTTTAAAGATTTATTTTTATTATTTTTTCATTGGAAAGGCGGATATACAGAGAGGAGAGACAGAGAGGAAGATCTTCCGTCCGATGATTCATTCCCCAAGTGAGCGCAATGGGCCGATACTATGCCGATCCGAAGCCAGGAGCCTCTTCCGGGTCTCCCACGCGGGTGCAGGTTCCCAAAGCTTTGGGCTGTCCTCGACTGCTTTCCCAGGCCACAGGCAGGGAGCTGGAAGGGAAGCGGGGCTGCAGGGATTAGAACCGGCGCCCATATGGGATCCCGGGCATGCAAGGCGAGGACCTTTAACCACTTGCGCCACCGTGCTGGGCCCGCCAGTCCCCATAATAATTTTATAGATATCATATTTCATTTGTCTTAAATTGTTTCTTTCTTTCTTTTTTTTAAGGGAAAACCATAAAGCCATAAAGGAAGTCTTTTTAGGGCCCAGTATGGTAGCTTAATGGCTAAAGTCCTTGCCTTGCATGCACCAGGATCCCATATGGGTGCCAGTTCTAATCTCAGCAGTCCCGCTTCCCATCCAGCTTCCTGCTTGTGACCTGGGGAAGCAGACAAGGATGGCCCAAAGCCTTGGGATTCTGCCACCCAAGTGGGAGACCTGGAAGAGACTCTGGACTCCTAACTTTGGATCAGCTCAGCTCTGGGCATTGCAGCCACTTGGGGAGTGAATTTTTGAATGGAAGATCTTCCTCTCTGTCTCTCCTCGTCTATATCTGACTTTCCAATAAAAATAAAATCTTTTTTTACAAAAAGGATATTGTAGTAAATACATGAGCCAGTAGCATTAATCTGTTATAGCTTTTATTAAATCTAGGTCCTGTACATAATTATACGTGCAATGTTCTTACATGAGTGGCACTGCAACATGAGCACAAGCCTGTGAGTTCTGTGTTCCCTCGCACCATCGAGTTTTTAAAATGTAGTTTTTGCTTAGTTTTGGTGGATGATACACTCTAAATTTTTTTTTCCAGGTTCTAGCATTTGTTTGTGTGTGTGTGTGTGTGTGTGTGTGTTTCAGGTTGAGCCAGTAGTTGTGGTTTAAGTTGTTGCTCTTTCGATGTATCTGGTCAAATTTTGTCATCAGTGCTGGATCATTCTAAGAGCTATAAGGGAGCCAGCAAATGGCATCCAACAGAGTACATGGGCTTGGAACTGTTTGTCAGGGAGAGAGCCAAAATTGTAAGTCATTTTACTTGTCCTATAGTAGGATGTAGTACCAGGATTGTGAGATGAGCAAGGTCAGCATTACTCATTACCTTAAAAAGTTCACCTAGACTGCTTGTTGGATGACACACAGGATAATTGTAACACCAACTGGAAGGGGCCAGTTACCTTATTACCTTGAATAGCATATAAATGATTTAGTGCTTTTAAATGATTTCCACTTGTGGCTCTGAGCGTTCACTGAGATAGAGCCAAGTCACACACCCTGGGATTTAACAACAAACTCAGATATTCTCAGTCTTCTTTATGAGGGTATTAATCAATAGCTATTACTGGAAAGCACCTTTGAACTGATACATTATAACATAAAATTTAAAAACCTTACTGAAGATTTTGCACTAAGCTTGGTACTAATTTGAGGTCAAGATCCATGAAATCTGGGTGTAAAAACTCATATAGTTTTCTAATATGCTGTGTATTTTGAGTGTGGCAGCATAAGTCAGTGTCTAAGAACCTTACAGTGCAGCAATTTGGGGAGTTGGGGGCTGTTGGGAGGTATTTGGGTTATGGAGACAGAGCCCTTATGAATGGATTTTCTTTGAGAGTTCTAAGCTTTGGGGCCCTGGATTAGTAATCATGAGAGCAGGAGATAAACAAGTCCACCCCTCGAGTTCTCCCTCTTTTTCCACAGCCAGCCTGTGCTTCCCTGTTTTACCCAGGAGTTGTACATCTAGATCCTGACCGAACACTGCATATGTGTCAGTGCTATGGTCTTGGACTTCATAGCCTCCGGAACCATGAGCATAATAAACCTGTTTCTTAAACAGGAAATAGAGTGAAACCAAGCCCTACGTTTCTTGAGTATCCCTGTAATTTCTCATCTCTGTGCTGGTCAGAACCAGCCTTTCATTTTCTCCCTGCAGGCTACATTGCTGACTTTCGTTACCTACTCAAGAGTCCTGTCCTGTCCTGTTACTTTCATGAGTTTCTCTCTCCTTTGATTAGAAATAGGGAGTAAAGAATGTGATTTAGATTGAAGGGAGAAATTTGAGGAAATTATAATTATCTTTTGCTTTTTTAGAACTGTGAAGTACATTAGAATCTAAAAATCTGGCTTGTGTAGCCTTAGTATAAGAAAAATGACATGGGACCAGCACTTTGTAAAGCTATCACCTGTAATGCCCACATCCTATATGGGTACTGGTTCATGTCCTGGCTGCTCCATTTGTTATCCAGCTCCCTGCTAATGGCTTGGCAAAAGTGGTAGAATATGGCCCAAGTGCTTGGAGCTGCTGCTGTCCCCATGGGAAACATGAAAGAAGTTTTAGCACCTGATTCAGCGTGGCTGTTGAGGCCTCTGGGAAGTGAAGCCACAGATGGGAGAAGAACCTCTGTGTGTGTCTCTCTCTTTCTGTAACTTTGATTTTAGATAAATCTTTAGAAGCGGAAGAAAGAACAGAAGGAGAGAAAAAAAGAAAGTCTCTCCCCCTCTCTGTAACTTTGACTTGAAATAAATAAATAAATCTTTAAAATAAAATAGGAAGAAAGGAGAGAAGAGAAACAAAACTTTCCTGGTCTTCTTGTCGGTAAAATGTAAACCTGTGAAAGAAAAATAAAGTGGTAGCCATGACAAATTTGTTTTATAAACCAGTCATACAGGTAGTGCTTTATATGTGGCTAAATAAATTACAAAGAAAACTAGAAAGCAGAGTTACACAGACAGGCACGGCATCTGTTCAACGCTGCCTGTTCGGTGTCTATCATTGACTCTTGTTTATGTGAAATACGTATTTGTTGAACAGATTAAGATACTGTATTTAAGCAGAAGTGAGCAAAGGCTTCAGAAAATATTAGAAGTTAGAAGTAATCACTGGGTACTGGACGACGTTTGACCAGTGGAAATGAGCAAAAAAGTTCTGGGAAATGGTCAACTAAAGTGGCTTTGGATTAAATTATAAGAAGTTTACAGGCCCAGTAGGATGGCTCGTTGGCCTAATCCTCACCTTGCAAGTGCCAGGATCCCATATGGGTGCTGGTTCATGTTCCTGCTGCTCCACTTCCTATCCACTTTCCTGGTTATAGCCTGGGAAAACAGTAGAGCCTGCATCCAGTTGGGAGACACAGAAGGATTCATGGCTCCTGGCTTAGGATCAGCTCACCTCCAGCTGAAGGATCTTTGTCTCCATTAATCTGACTTGCCTTTCCAATAAAAATTAGAAAATAATGGGCCTGGCACAGTAGCCTAGTCCCTGAAGTCCTCACCTTGCAAACATCAGGATCTCAAATGGGTGCGCCGGTTCATGTCCTGGCACTTCCACTGCTCTTCCAGCTCCCTGCTTGTGGCCTGGGAAAGGAGTCAAAGATGACCTTGGGGCCCTGCACTCATGTGGGAGACGTCTTTTTTAAAAATTAGAAAAAAATTGAAAAGGAAGCTTCCGTTACTAGACTAGAAATTTGGGAGTCGTATATTTAAGTAGTGTTAACTTTGAAAAGGGTAGTGTGCTGTTAAAACAGGAATAGTCTTGTTTCTTTTAAAGATTTATTTATTTTTATTGTAAAGTCAGATATATAGAGAAAGAGAAACAGAGAGGAAGATCTTTTGTCCATCAGTTCTCTCCCCAAGCGGCTGCCATGGTCAGAGATGAGCCAATCTGAAGCCAGGAGTCCGCAGCCTCTTCTGGGTCTCCCACACCGGTGCAGGGTCCCAAGGCTTTGGGCTGTCCTCTACTGCCTTCCCAGGCTACACAAGCAGGGAGCAGGATGGAAGCAGGACTGCCAGGCTTGGAATTGGTGCCCATATGGGATCCTGGTGCATGCAAGGCAAGGTCTTTAGCCGCTAGGCTACTACGCCAGGTCCAGAAATAGTCTTTTTTTATTTCCCCAAGAATAGTCTTAAGATCTACTGTAGGGTACAGTGAGGAAGAGTGTATGCTGGCTTTGACACCATTGTTTTGGGTAGGAATACTTTTGAAAGTAATTGAATCCAATAAGATAATTTTTATTTGTATTATGTAAAAATACTCTTTATACCTGATGATTGAATTTAAGGACATGGCATTCTTTTCTGGTGTTTAATTTTCCAGAGCATTTTGTCTCTGTTCTTCATGGTTTTTCTGTGAGCTCATAGTAAAAATTTTTCGTGTATTTGCCCTTCCCTTATTTGCCTTTTGTTAATGTCAAGCACAACACATGAGAACAGTCCCTGTTGCTATGCAACTGCTAAATTCAATATTTAGTATTAATAAAACTGAGTGACATTAACACCAGTGAACAGAGGACTGCAAATTATGGCTTTGCAGTATAAAATCAATAGTATTTGTTTGGCTTAGTATATTCTTTATAGGAGCCAAAGAAGACTGACTTTTTAATAACTACTATACTGTATTCAGCAATATTAATTATACCTAACATTTTTGAGAACATTTTTGGTTTTTTTTTCTTTTTCCTTCTTTGTACTGTTTTATTTCCCAAAGCTTTTATTTGCTTTTTTTTCTCCCAGTATTGTTTCTTGTTATATTTACATCCTTTTTCTTCATGCAAGCTTGGGATTTGTTATAATTCCTTATAAATGTAATAGAATAATAGATTATGTTCTTCAGGATAATAACTACCTGTAAACTCGCAACTGTTTTTGCAGTCTGTATTTGAGTGTATTGTTGACATATTTTAATGTTCCTGAACTCAAAATTCTTTAGGAGATAGGATTTAAGAGTTGCAAGCAAGCCATAGATTTTAAAAATTTTTTGGTTTTGAAGGTAGCAATTGCTGAGAGTATATCTGTCTCTAGGACAAACAAGACTTAGCTGTTGTGTGTCTGTGCCTCACTGCCACCTTACTCACTCAGTGGAACCTTACTCAGCGCCTCACCACCACCTTCTCACCCCCACAAACACTGTCCCAATTCTCTTGCTTCTCTAGTGTAAAAAGAGAGTGGAGGATAGTGATTTTTTAAATGTCTTAATAAATAATACGCATAGGTATTTCTTGTGTCTTCAAATGGGCACTTCAGTTTTGTTCATGTCATTGTAATGATTTCGAAGGGGAAAAGAAAGGAAAGTTGAAAGTCGGTTGTTTGCTAATAATAAAAAAAACAGTCTTAAATAGAATTAAAAAATCAACTAATTATCACTCTACACACTACTGCTGTATTGAAAATGATGTTACTATCAAGGACAAAAAAAAAAATCTTTACATTACCATACTACTCTTATAACCAGAAAATTAAAATACTACTGTCTGCATTGAATCATCTTTCCTGTCACCTTATTTATCAGATTCTTCACAGTGATTGCATTTGTGATATGGAAATTTTATGTTTGTGACTCATATCCAACTGGTTATTGCTGGTTTTTTTAAAATATTATTTTCATTTACTATTATTACTATTATTTCATTTACTATTATTACTATTACATTTTGAAAGACAAAGAGGAAGCTTCCATCTTCTGGTTTAATTCCCAAATTCCTACAACAGCCAGGGCTAAATTAGACCAAAGCCAACAGCTAGGAACTCAGTCTGTTTCCCTCTTGTGTGGCAGCTACTCAAGTACCTGAGCCTTTACCTGCTGTCTCCCTTGGTGTGATGTTGTAAAAGCATCTAAAGGCCTCTTTCAGAATGTTGCATTGTGTCTGTTGTGAATGTTTCTGTGGCATACAAGTTTTCAATGAGGACTTCCCCCAAGAACCTGTTGTTAACTTGAAAAATCTGGTCTCAATTGGTGTAGAGAAATATGCTATTATGGTTATTTTAGAAAGTGGTCCAAGTTGGGAGAGAAACTTTTTGTGATATGTTTTATTTGAAAGGTAGAGTTACAGAGAGAGGAGAGACAGTGAGTCAAAGTATGTGAGTGAGAGAGAGATGAGACTTAATCTTGCGTGTGCTGGTTAATTCCCCAAATGACCAAACTTGTGTAGCTGGGTTGGTCTTAAGCCAGGAGGCCAGAGCTCCTTTTGGGTCTCCTTTGTGGGTACAGAGCCCCATGGATCTAGTCCTTCCTCCCTGCTTTCCCAAGATCCTTAGTAATGAGCTGGATGAAAAGTTTAAATAGCAGCTGGGACTGCTATTTTTGTCTTGCTCTTGAATCCAGATGTTCCTTTTGGGGGTCATTGCTACTCTTTTCTCAACATCCCTTTGGTAGTAATGTAGGATCCTTGAGAATTGGGAAGACACCATTTTCTTGTGCAACGGATTGCTATTATACAGTCATTACTGTGATAACTGATTTTCTTTTTATCCTTTCAGGGTTTGAAAGTATTCTTGAGGGGCTCTTTGGAACTACGTTATTAAAAGATCTCAGTTTATTTAAAGGTATTAAAAAATATTTTTGGTATTTCAAATTCTTCCTGGTAACATGATACCTTGGTGATTTAAAGTTTCTTTTTCTTCATGGTTTCATGTGTGTTAAAACTTTATGCAAACACCTTTTGTATTTAGTTGATGCTGTTAATATGTATGTAATGTGTAAATCAGGCAGCAGTTAAAAATTAACTGAAGAATTAAGAGTTAAGACTTTTAAGACATGTGGTACCTGTCTACTACTTAGTGATTTTTTTAAGTATTTGAAAAATTATTTCTCGTTTACTTTCTGCATAGTTTTATTTCATAATTACTAATTTATTACTGTTTTTTGCAGAGTGTGATCCTGAAAGCATTTCTGATTGGACTTTCGATGAAAATTGTCTATTCTGTTGCTTGAGAAGAGATAAAGTAAAGGTAACCAAGAGGCTTTGTTTAAAAAAAAAAAAGCCTTTTATATGATATGCTAAAGATTCTGCTTAAATTTTACCACTTTTTGTTTGGAGGGTTTTTAGGAAAATAAAATGTGATTTTGTATTTATAAAAGGGTTTGTTAGTAAGTAGATTTTGAAACTTAAGTTTCTAGTCAGTTGACTGGTCTGTCAAAATATATGTATTCCAAAATATTACTTTATTTATATTGTTCAGTAGATACCTAAGCTTAAGCTTATGTTTATTTAAAATATGAAATATATGGTAATTTAAGTAGAAAGAATCATTTGTAGTGGAGAAAGTTCTTTCATAGGACTTATTAGTTCCTGCAGATTCATGGTGTATTGTGATTTATGTTTGAACATATTTTCCTCATCTATTTGATGTGATGCTCCTTATACTCAGTTGTAGAAACTCGGTGATCATTTCAGTTTCTGTTGTTTTATTGCTTTGTGTTAAATAGAATTTTGGTTTAGAAACATTTCAGTTGTTAAAGACATTTACTAATAATGATCTACTGTTTGATTTTTTTTTTTTCCTGGTACTTTTCTCTGTTTCAAAGCCTTGGAAATTCTTTGATTCCTTTTTCTTCCCCTAGACACTTTTACTTCAAGCATTGGTCAGCTCTCACATAAGAATATTGTTTTGCATTTTCAGTTATCACCATGGTTAATAACATTAGCATTTTTCTGGACTATTGTAATAGAATGCTTCTCTCTGTTTTCTTATTTCTGTTAAATACCGATAACATAATTAATCTCCTTACTAATTTCACCCATCAATAGCACAGGTCTGTTACCCAGAAGTATGCTCAGTTTGTAATGACTTTCTCATTACCTTCAGGATTCATTAGTCCATAACTCAGTGCCCTAATACCTTTCAGAATTCCATCCACTGCTTTTTCTGATGTTGCCCCATTCATCTTTTGTATAATTCCCCTTGAACTAGAATGGTCTGAACAGGCTTTGGACAGAACATTGTATATGTTGTATACCAATTCTCTAGTGTTTGAAATTCCTTTGCATTTACATTTACCTAAAGATCCTTGCTTTGTTATAAAAATAATATATTTCTGTTCCTGTTGCTGTTGTAACCTTTCATACTGTTAATAATATTATCTATATAATTATTGGTTGATATTCTGCGTATTCCTTTTCTGTCTGAATTTTGTGTTCCTCACTGTATAAACCACTGCAGACTGGACCATAACTTCTGCTTCACAGAGCCGCTGCCTCAGTGTTTAATATCATTGTGGACCAGTTAAAAGCTGATAGTTGGCATGAGAGCTAACATGTAGTCAATTTAAGGGCTTCTTACCTTTGTTTCTTTGTGGCATCTTGTTTCCTCCACAAAACATTGTCGCTGAGCTTATGTGGAATGGTTTTCGCTGACTTAATAAAGAAGGTATTTTTGAGATTTAATGTAACTTGGAAAAGAGGATCCAAAAAGTAAAGTAACATTGTTTGGTGTTAAACTACACATGAGGTTATGTTCATAATTTTAAAGGGTTTGTATTTCTGTATGTTATAGCTTTTTAAAAAAATCTCATTTTTTGAAAGTCAGAAAGAGAAAATATGAATATTCCATACATCAGTTCACAACTAAGCAGGGAACTGAATGGAAAACAGTAACTGAGACTTGCTCATATGGGATGCCAGTTTTGTGGGCAGTGGATTATGTGTTCTACCACAGTTCGGCCCTGTGGCGTGTGTGTGTGTGTGTGAGAGAGAGATGATTTTTACATAGTTGATTAGGGTGATAAGCATCAAGAGCTAGAGGAAAGTGGGTGAGAACATTGTTTCTAAATTCTCTTTTTTCCTTCCTGTATCTGGGGTAAGAAGGGAGATAAGGGGAGAAGCCACACCTAGCCTCCCAGACATCCCAGGGTCCCTGATGTGGGGCATGCTCTCAGGGTCCTGCTCAAGTGGTTTTGATCATCATCAGTTCTGAATTGCTGTCAGTCTTGCCACTCCTAGCACGATGAAATCTCCCCAGAATTCACTGGCATATAGTCCACCCTAGAGTCTCCATTTGCCCAGATATTTACTACCAACATATGGCTAGGGTAGTTGATCAGCTTATTCTGTCCTCTGTCCTCTGTCCTCTTTATGGCACAGGTGTCTTTTGCAGGCTCCAGTGTACTGCCATGTCCTCCATGTGCACCTGGATATGCTGTCCACTGTTCCATCTAAGCCACTGAGGAGGCCCAGCTTTGACACATGCACTCTACAGTCAGACCATGGAACGTGCAAGTTTCTCCATGGGTGGAATTCTGAATCCAGCAGTTCAGTTGGGAGATCCCGAAAGAAACCTCATTTGAGACGATCTCAGACCTGGTTCTTGTGTGTACTTGCCAATACAAGGTCCAGCACAGTCATTCGCCTCAGTCAGCCTATGCACACACAGGTGGTTGCAATTGCTGAGTCACTTCTGTCACCATTCGTGCCTTCTATGCAAACCAATGGATGTTGTAGCTACCACACACTTCGCCTTCATGTTAACCAGGAGGAGCCGCAGCCTAGGTGGAGCCACACACAATAACCCCCACCAGGCCCACCCCTTGCCTTGGTTCCCATGCTTGCCAGTGCATACAGTAAACTGATCCAGTCTGTTCCACATCTCATTTCACTCTCATACATGTCAATGAGCATTGAAACCTGCTTCAACCCAATCAGCCCCAGTGTCCAGTCTGCACTGGTGCAAGCAGGTGCCACTCTCTGTTAGCCATGCCTTCCCCTCCTCATGGTTCTCATGTTGACCAGTAGGAGTGGCAACCCAAGAGGACAGTGCCCACTATTTTTTCCTACTGAGCCCACTCCTACTCCTGGATCCTGCACTCTCCAGGTAGTTTTGCAGTTTGGCTTAACAAAATTTGCCCCCCATGCCAGCATCTTCCAACTGATGCTGCAGCAAAGCCCAACCAGCCCACAGCTTTTTGGCTTATGCATGCACCAGTAGGAATAGCCAACACAGTCTGGCTTTCCCCTGATCCAGCTCACATATAGGCCAACCTGTGTTGTAGCCCTGCCTGACCTGGTTTGCCCTTAATTCCAGCTCTCACTCACCACTGGTAGTGGTGATCCAGCAGGGAAGCCCCACACAGCCTCCCTGCTGGGTTTGCCTCCTCCCCCACCCCCACCCACATGTGCTGGTTGAACACTGCGGCCCAGTCTATCACGGCCAACCTCACCTCAACATTTGCCGGTGGGTCCTGTAGCCCATCCCAGCCAGTGTCCCAGCCCTCATGTGAACTGCTGGTATTACAGACAGACCTGACATGACCCATACACCATTCTAGTTTTTGGAATTGCCAGTTGATGATATGACCTGGCCCAGCCTGGCTTGCCCCTGACCTGAGCCAAATGTATACTGGTGGGTACCATTACCTGGCTTGTTCTGGTCTGCTCTTTGTTTTGGTTCGTACACTCACTTGCAGGGACTGTGTCCACAGAGGAGTTCCCCAAGTTCCTCTATCAGAACCTCTCCCATTTCTAGATCTTGCTCACACTGGTTGATCCACCTCTTGTCCTAGAGGAACATGGTTGTTTCCCGACAGGCCCTCATCCATTCTGGTTCTTCTAGTTGGGTGCTACAGCCTAGCCAAGCCTGGTCCACACCCAGGCACAGCTTGCACTTAGCTCAGCAGGAGCAGAAACCTAGCACAGCCCATGGTTCTCATGTGCAGCAGTGGGTGCTGGAGTCTAGCCCAGTCTGGCACACTCCAGACCCAGTCCAGACCTGTGCCAAGGGACACTACAGTTCAGACAAGACTGCAGCTCCCACTCTGGCTCTCACACTCAGCAGCAGGAACTACAACCGAGCCAGTATGTCCCCTTAGCTCCCCAATCAGGCCTATTCCCCACCACAGATCTCACGCTTGCCAGTGATTGCTCTGACCCAGCTTGGCATAGCTCCTCATTTGTCTTGGCCTTTGCCTTCTGAAGCTGCAGCCTGGCCTTGCCTGGCCTTACCTGGCCAGCACCCAATCCCAACTCTTGCTGGCAGGCTACAACCAGGCCCTGCTCAGTCTGCTTCCATCCCTGGCTCATGCAAACTGGTAGATGTGATAACCTAGCCTAGTGTGATTTTCACTCCAGCCTGATTTATGCACTTGACAGTGGGCTAAGGTTTGTTTGGCACTGTCTGGTCCACCCCCTTCCAAAATCAACCCACACACTTGCTAGTGGATGAAGCTACCTTGCTCATCCTTCCCAACACCCATCCTGGATCACATGCTGATCAGCAGAAGCTGTGACTCCCTAGGGGAGTTTCCCAAGTTCCCCACTATTCCCTCTCCCAGACCCATATCTCACACATGCCAGCAGGTCCCAGGACCTTAACTGACATAGCCTGCCCCCTCCATCCTGGCTTTTGTATGAGATGGTGGATGTTGTGGCTCAGGCCGCCCCACTCCCTATTTTAGAGTGTGCATGCAGGTGCTGCAGCTTGACCCTGCCTGTCCTGTTCCCACCCCAGTACCTGTAAATGTTGGCAGGTTCCATGAATATGGGTAGCTCAGCACATCACTACCTCAATTCTTAAACTGACCAATGGGATTTGTAATCCTGCAGGGTTAGACCCACAAATCCCCCATAGAATCTGCTCCCGGACCTAGTTCTCTTGGTTCGTGTCATGGCCCAGCCTAATGTGACTTGTCCCCTGTTCCAACACTCACTGTCAGGTACTAGAGTCTAGAACTGCAAGAAAGGCTGCAGCCCTAGCTTTTGTGGGGGATGGCATGTGGTGGTCAGCAATGTTCCATGCTAAGAAACCCAGCTCAGGCCTCCCATATGGGCTGGCCTATTGGTCTGACCCATATCTCCCCTGCAAACCACCAGGTCTCAGTCCCCTCACTTACATGCAAGTACAGTGACTTTGTTGTTGGGAGTCCCTCAGGAGTTATTCCTTTCTTGCTAGATATGCCCATGTCAATCCTCCCTACCCTGTATTCCCCTTTCTCATTTCCCTAATCAATCAGCATCCCCACGAGTGCGTGAGTTCTCCAGCCCAGCCTTCAGAACCCTAGTGGGTGGTGTGCTGATCTGGAGTTCTGTCCTCCCACCAAAATCCCAAGCTTCTGGTACATGTGCTGGCCTGGTGCCTTACCCCTCAATAAGTTCCAGACCCATTGAAGTTCTCTAGGCCTGGTCCACCAGCACCAGGGGAGAGCATGCTGACCTGGGGCTCTCTTTGCCCAGGAACAAGGACGTGGAGAAATCCCCAGGTTTGCTCCACCTGAGTAGAGGCGAGTTCCCAGGTCCTCACTTGCCTGCTGGTGCTATACCCCTAGCCTTCCCCCTCAACCCCAGCCTGCATGGTCAGACCCCCATGGCTGTCTGCCGTCCTCTATCCTGCAGCTCGCTGATACGGGAATGGACCTGTGGCTTTTATTGAGCAAATCATTTAATATGTTTTAATGGTGTAGAAGAAATGGTGTTATTTAGTCTTTTGTCCTGATTGGGATTCAAAGGCATTCATTCTCTGATAATACAATAGCCTGTTAGTATCATTGAGAAGTATCTATTGCTATTTATGAATATTTTTGTGAAATAACAAATAAATCATAAAACAGTGAAACATTTTTAACAACTTTTTGCTGTTTGGAGTTCTGACACGTTACTGATTTTCTAGGATTTTTAAATTTTCTTTTTAGTATTGCTTTCCTGTTGAGCCTCTGAATAGGATGGGGAGGTTCAGATATGGAGGAAGGTGGGTGGGACACGTTTCAGTGGTTTTTTTTCTCCTGTATCTGCAGGGGAAGAGGGAGAGAGGACCATTCCTTTCTATCAAATGACATTGGCACTTAAGGATGGGAGACAGTCATTTGTTGACATTTCTAGAGACGCCACTGTGGGCAAGAATGTTCTGAGGGTGTTGCTTGAGTAGTTTTGATAGTTCTGACACATTGCTGTTTTTGTTGCTCTAGGGTTGAGAAAATCTTCCAAGAGCAGTTGGTTGACAAAGTCCACCTTAGTGCATCTGCAGGCCCAGGAACATGCTGCAAAGATTGGCTAGGAGAATTGTCCAACTTGTTATGCATTTCATCCCTGATGTCTCCTACTGGCCTGGATGAGCTGGCCTTAATGTCCCCATGTGCATTTGGACATGCTGTCCACTGCACAGGCATCAGCAACTGAGAAGGCCCAGTCCAGATACATGTACTGCAGAGTCAAACCATGTATTTTGTGGTCTTCCTTATGGCTGGAGTTTGAGTCCAGCCGTCTAATTGATGAATCCCCCAAGAAACCTCATCTGAGGTAACCTAAGACTTGATTCTTGGAAGTGCCAGCCAGTGCAGGGTCAAGTTTGGTCAGACATGCCCTTGGCTGCTCCTACTTCAAGGTGTCCCCAGGACCTCTTCCCCCTTTCTCCCTGCCTGAGGGCTGGGGTGGCACTTCCCTGCTGGGGATTTCCCCGCCTTCCCCATGGTATAGTTAACACAAGTTTGTCATTAACTAGGCCCTGAATACTCATCTGTCTTGGCTGTTTTTCTCCCAGCAGTGTAACATTTGACTAGGTACAAGGGGATTGAGTTGATTTTGTAACTAGAAAGGGTATTTCCATTTGGCATCTCGCTTGTCCAGGAACAACTTTTTTTTTGGAAAGGTCAAGTTACAGAAATGGGAGGAGAGATAGTGAGTCTCCCATCTGCTGGTTCACTTCCCAGATGAACGTAATGACTCGCTGTAAAGCCAGTTCAAAACCAGGAGCTTCATTCAGTTCAGGTCTCCTATTTGAGTGGGTACAGTGACCCAAGCACTTCGGCCATTCTCTGCTGCTTTCCCTAGCTAGCATGGAGCTGAATGAAAACTGAAGCAGTAGCATCCTTTTGGGATACTGGTATTACATGCAGCTGTTTCACTTTGTGGACCACAATGCCAGTCTCCAAGAAAACCGTTTTTTCCCTTTAGGTGCTACCTGTTTTTGACAGTGATTTTTCAGAGGTATTGTTTAATCTATAATGGAAAATAAGGAAGGAGAATATACTGGGAATGTAAATTGTCAAGAAGCATGTATTTTTTATTATCTTGTATTTAGAGGTGGAGCTCTTGGTGCTTTTTATGCAGACACTTGGAGCATCTGGTCTGAGATGTTGGAATTTTGAAAAATAATATATTCACTGGTTGACACTCATTTTAGATTGGCTTAAGTCTCTCCAAAAGGAATATATATGGAGAATATGGTAATAGCCAGTAGGTGGCAGCATTGAGTATGATACTGGAATATTGTTCTAAAGTTGGTCTGTATCTAGGAGGTCAGAAATTAGTGGCTGATATCTGGGACAGAAGTGCAATGTCTTGTTAAGTTTATTTTCAGGAAGTAAACCTGTTAAAATGGATATATTCATATTTACTTTATACTGTAAGAAAGTGCTTTTTTGTTTCCCTGTGGTTTTGGAATCTAGGTTCTTATTACAGTCACTAGGTCATCAGCTGGTATGCCGGATTTGGCCATTAGGAACCAGTCCTTTACGTCATTTTCACATGTTCTGATTGCTTTCTTGTGTGAGATGTCCTCAATTCCTGCTGCAACATTGTAGTCGCTGTTATTGTTGTTATTATTTAATTTTTTTTTAGAGATTTTATTTGGAAGAGTCACACAGAGAGGGAGAGATAGAAAAAGAGCAAGAGCATCATCCAGGTCTCACACGTGTTGGCAGAGACCCAGCGGTTTGGGCCATTTTCCTCTGCTTTTCCCAGTTTGCAGGGAACTGGGTGAAAAGTGCAACATAGAGCAATAATTAGCCTCTTCATGTATTTCTGTTGCTATAACTGGGGTAAGGGGGAGTCACAAAAACTTTATAAAAATGTTTATTCAGCTCTAGGTCTTTAAGACAGGGAGATTTAAGGTCAAGGGGAAGCATCTGGCGAAATTTGCCTTGCTGGTAGGCCCTCTGTAGTATTGTCAGCTTGCATAGGTTTATTCAGCTCTAGGTCTTTAAGACAGGGAGATTTAAGGTCAAGGGGAAGCATCTGGCGAAATTTACCTTGCTGGTAGGCCCTCTGTAGTATTGTCAGCTTGCATAGGCGTCACTGGCAAGAGGCTCTTTGAAGAGAAAAGAACTAAACTGGCTTCTGGAGCAACATACTCTTTAAGATAACATGCCATTTCATTTATCCATGCATGATCTAATCACCTGAACCATTCCCCTGGTCTTATTTGTTATTGGAAAGGCAGGTTTTACAGGGAATTCAGACAGACAGAAAACTTATATCTACTGGCTCACTCCTCGAATAGCTGCTGAGCCAATCTAAAGCCAGGAGCCTCTTCAGAGTCTGCCACATGGGCTTAGGGACCCATGAATTTGGAACTTGGATCATCCCTCGTTGTTTTCCCAGGCCACAAGCAAGGAACTGTATCAGAAGTATAGCAGCCAGGACATGAATCAATACCCAATGTATACTGGCACTTGCAGGTGGAGGATTAATCTGTTGAGCCACCGTACTACCCCCTATTTCTTTACATCTTACAATGTAATTAAATTTATCTGATTATAGGTTAGGGCAAAACCCAGTGGCTTCCTTCTCTTCATTTGTATGAATAGTGAATGAAGCCCATCAATAAATTCATTGTCATTCAATGTAGCTCAAGAATACAGAGAAGCAGCTGGCAAGTATCTCACAGTAGTTCTTGATCTGACAGAATCTCCTCTGATTATGAACCTACAATCTAGGCGGGCCAGATCTTGCATCCTGAATGAAGCATCTGCTACAAAGTATCCAATATCATATATATTTTAGTAAGCAGAGATAATAAATTCAAAGAAGAGCAGTTTTTTTTTTTTCATTACAGAACAGTGTTTTTATTTGCAATGACATGTGAAGGCACTTCAAAAAGCATATACAAATGTGATACTAAAAGTAAGATTCTTTTGGTTCAAAAAGTATTTGAAATGTATGGGTTTTTTTATAATTAAAAAATACTTAACTTTTATTTTTGTTTGAGAAGCAAGGCTCTTTCATCTTCTGATACACTTCCTAAATGAGCCCTGTAGCCAGAATTAGAGCAGGCCAAAACCAGGTGTCTAGAACACAATCTGCGTCTCCCACGTGAGAGAAAGGAGCCCAAGTCCCTGGTGCATCATCTGCTGCCCACATGGCATACGTTGGCAGAAGTCTGGAGCAGAAAAGGAGACTTTATTCAAAAACTCCAGTTGGAATGCGGATACACCAAGTAGCAACTTACACTAAACTCCTGCTTAAGTGTTTTTAGAATACGCATTTTCTATGAAATTTTGGAAGATATCAGCACATAGTCTTTTTGGAATTCAAACAAGAGAGCAGGCAGATAGCAGGATCCTGATTCTATTTTTTTAGACTGAATACATACCTTTTTGTTCTTACTGTGTTTGATTTTGATATAGGTATATACAGTGAAGGAGAGTAAGCTGTAATTTGCTTATACATCAGAAGTTTTTAACATAGTAACCAAGTGCAGTTAAGTTCTACTTTTGTTTGATTTTTGGTATTTTTAGTCTTTGGTTATTTCTGCTAAACCAAGTAAAGTAGTAATTTAGCTAGTGAAAATATTTATAGCCAACCATTTGAACTCTGTAAAGAACACATTTTTTAAAAATGTTTCTTTTTGTTGTTGTTGCAAAAGCAGATCTACAGAAAGAAGGACATACAGAATGAAAGATCTTCCAGCCACTGGTTCATTCCCCATCTGGCTGGGGCTGAGCTGATCCAAAGCCAAAGAGCCAGGAGCCTCCTCCCGACCCTCTACATAGGTGCACGGTGCCAAGGCTCTAGGCCATCCTTGACTGCTTTCCCAGGTCACATGCAAGGAGCTGGATAGGAAGCAGGGCTGCCGGGTCATGAACCCACATGTATATGGAATCCCAGTTGTTGCAAGGTGAGCATTTGACCACTAGGCTATTGCACTGGGTCCTATGCAGAACCATCTTAAAGGCGTGCAGCAACTAAATATTTGTTTGAGCCACATCACCTACTTAGAAATAGACTTCCTCAGCACAATCTTACGGAGGCTCTGCTGAGACCCAGGGATAGACATTTTCTCAAATGTCAAACTTGCTTTGTGGATAAGTTTTTCCAGACAGGAGGGGTAAGCAGATTAGGGTTCCTTTTCTCTACTTAATCTTTACTCAGGTTCTACCTCAAGTCACTCCAGCCTTGAAGATACTAGAGCCCTATTGTTCTAGTTCCTGCTAATTCATAGGGCAGAGGTTCTGTGCCAAGAACAGTTAAGAAAGGTCATGGACCAGCAGTGTGTTCAGAGCACAGGTGTCACTCGGAGAAAGTAGGTCACTGTCCAGCACCTAGTTGGCAGTTCAGTGGCACAGTAGTTTTTCAAGGGGAAGAGCAGGCCTGCAAGGCATAGTAATCAGCTGTTCTGCCTATGGGGTCTCTGTGGAGCAGAGCTTAAGAAAGCTCATGCCCGAACTGGAAAAAAATGAAGACAACAGGTAGAGGGGTTTGTGAGTCTGTGATACCAGTAGTAATGAGTAAAATAGACAGTTAAATGGGGGCTGGGACCTTGGCTCAACTGGGTAATCTACAACCTCCAAGCTCTTGCATCCCATATGGACACCGGTTCATGTCCTGGCTGTTCCACCTCCCTTCCAGCTCTCTGCTTGTGGCCTGGGAAAGTGACAGAAGATAACCCAAAGCCTTTAGACCCTTTACTCAGGGAGCTCCTGGCTTCTGACTTTAGATCAGATGAGCCATTTATGGAGTGAACCAGTGGATGGAAGAGTTTCCTCTGTCTCTGCTTTCTGTAAATTCGCCTTTCCAATAAAACCAAATACATCTTTTTAAAAATTTAAAAAATATGTCTAAAAAGAACTTTCCTAGGATTAGAGCAAACCTAAAACACTGACAACATTTTGCCTAACTCACCCTGCCCTCTGCTGTCTATTAGATATGACTGTAGAGCAGTTTGTCCCAGAATGTAATGAAAAACAATCTAGAACAGTCAGCTAACAGTTGATGAAGGTTAAACAACTGGGTATGTGATGCCATTACTAACGGATAAGCCAGAAACATAAAAGCAGAGCAGAGAAACTGTAACAGCTGATTGTCACTGCCAGAGAAATAGACTTAATTAATTAATCCATGGTTTTAGAACACACTCTAATTTCTATAAGAGCTATTTCAATAGGAAGACATACTTATATATACAGCTATCAGCAGAGTCCCTAAATGTATGGAGTGGGATTGAGACAAATAGACAGTTGAACAGAAACAGACATGCCAATACCTGATTTCCAGTCATGAATCTGTTGTGGTGTAATCAGGCAGGTAATTAAGCTTAGTTGAGCTTTAAATTCGTGGAGGCCTGCAATGTAATGTTCCTTTAACTGTTGCCTTGAAACACCTAAGTTCCCAGGATACACCTTTTCTTTGGGACCGGGGTGCATGCTAAGAACTGACCTCATATGTTTATACTACCGGGAGGGGGAGGGACAACAGTTTTTCTGCCAAAGGCCATTGGATATTTTTAGCATCATTCACAGATCATAAGAAATCATGAACTAGAATTTAACCTTTAGGACCAGTGTTGAAGTGAAGCAAAGTAAGACACCTGTAACAGTAGCATTCCAAGTGAGTGCCAGTTCAACACTTGGCTGCTCCACTTGCAACCTATTCCCTACTAATGCTTCTGGGACCCTGACAATAATGTGGGACACCTGGATGAAGCTCCTGGCTCGGACCTACCCAAGCTCTGGCCTTTATAGCCATTTAGGGAAATGAACACAATACCTCTTTCTCTCATTCTCTCCATCCTTCTCTCCTTGTAACTCTGCCTTTTATATAAGTAAATAATACTTTTTAAAAATTAGCCAATTATCAGGCCTGGCACAGTGACCTAGCAGCTTAAGTCCTCGACTCTAATAAATTTAGTATTGAGCAGACCCAGGATGCCTGCCAGCTGTTAGCTGCTTTTCTACAAGCAGGGTGACCTTAGCCTAGGTACAGTGCAACCTAACCCATTGCCTACAGGTGGGATGTAATAGATTTTGAATTGTTTTCTTCACACACATATGCTGAATTCCTAACCACTGACACGTGTGGATGTGACCTTGCTGTCAAATTAAGACGGTAGCCTAGTGGCTAAAGTCCTAGCCTTGCATGCTCTGGGATCCCCTATGGACGTCAAGATCCCATGTGGGCATCAGTTCATATCCCAGCTGTTCCACTTTCCTTTCAGCTCCCTGCTCGTGGCCTAGGAAAGCAGTACAGGATGACTTGATGCCTTGGGACCCTGCAGCCACATGGGAGACCCAGAAGAAGCTCCTGGCTCTTGGCTTTGGATCAGCTCTGTTGCAGCCATTGTGACCACTTGGGGAGTGAAACAGCAGATGGGAGACTTTTGTTTCTCTTTCTTTCAGTTAAAAATAAATAAATCTTTTAAAAATGAGATCATACTAGATTGGGGTGGATCCAAAATCCATGTCTGTAATAGAGACATTGAGGGGAGAAACTACGTAGCGATGGAGGCATAGATTGTAGTTAAGCTGTCATAAACCAAGGAACTCCAAAGACTGTCAGCAGCTATTGGAAGCTAGGAAGTAATATGCTTGGACTCATTCCTAGAGCCTTCAAAAAGGGAATGCCTCCCCTTGACACCTTAATTTAGGACTTCTGGACTTCAGAGCTATGAAAGAATAAATTGACCACCAGTTGTGGTAATATGTAAAAGCAGTTAGGAAAATTATACAACATAAAACAAGAATTGAGAAACTTGCTTCAAAAAAAAACCTACAACCATGTATTTTCACTGGCTATTCCTATCATATATATAAAGAGGCATTAATACCAGCTTCTTGTCTGAGGAAAACTTTGTTCTAAGTAGTTTTTTTTTTTTTTTCCTCAAAAGGAAACAAGTTTATTTATTTTTTTTGTCCTTTCCTGATTTTTGGTATTTTAAAGTGTGTGACACTGCAGTCAGTAAAGAGAAAGTGGTTCAGAATACCCCAGTGAGATATGAAGGGCACCCAAGCCAGGAAAATACATCACAAGAAAACTATAGAACTTACAGTGAAAAAAATTCTAAATAAGACATTAGTAAAACTCCATCAACACATAAAGAGCAGTAAACACCACAACCATGTGGAATTTATCACAAATAAATTTAGCAAAGATGTATATGGTTTGGTAGACAGTAATTTACAAAATATCCTTGAAAACAATTAATAGTTGAAAGGCTTCCAGTGTTTGTTCATGGATTAGAAAACAATATTAAGATGATAACACTCCCAAATTGGTGTATGTTTTGTACATTCTTTGAAATCCCAGCTGCCATCTTTGTAGAAATTGACAAACGAATCCTAAAATTCCTGCAAAAATTCGAGGTACCTTGAGTGGTCAGAACAGTCATAAAAAACAACAAAGTAGAAGGATTTACTCCTGATTTCTAAAAACCACAAAACTGCCGTGATCAAGAGTGTGATCCTATATAAATCAGTGAAAAAATTGTCCAGAGTTAAAACTTGCTGGCTGGTGATTTTTTGACCTAAGTCCCAAAACAGCTGTATAGGGAAAAGAATCATCTTTTCAACAAAAAGTGCTGACACACTGGATTCCCTTCCATACACCACATACAGAAATCACCATTATCATAAGCTTATGCATAAAGTAAATCTAAGTAATAAGATTAATCCCTTAGAAAAGGAATTATTGAACTGAATGTCTGTGACCTTGAATTAGCCAAGTTACTTTAGATAATATTCCAAAAACGCAATTGACAAAAGATAAATCAGAATTCAAAAGAATGGGAGGGGGAGCACCTGGCGCAGTGGCGCAGTGGTTAAGGTCCTCACCTTGCACGCCCGGGATCCCATATGGGCGCCGGTTCTATCCCGGCAGCCCCACTTCCCTTCCAGCTCCCCGCCTGTGGCCCGGGAAAGCAGTCGAGGACAGCCCAAGGTTTTGGGCCCTGCACCCGCGTGGGAGACCCGGAAGAGGCTCCTGGCTTCTGATTGGCATAGCATCGGCCGTTGCGCTCACTTTGGGGAGTGGATCATCGGACGGAAGATCTTCTTCTCTGTCTCTCCTCTCTGTATATCCGCCTTTCCAATAAAAAAATAATAATAATAAAAAATAAATCTTAAAAAAAAAAAGAATGGGAGGGGGAGAGAGAAAAACTTGTATACTTATGTTGACAGTGCCATCAAGTGACATGGCAAGTACACTACCCAAAAGGAAGAATGTATTTGCAAGTTATATATCAAATAATGAGCTTGCATCAGAACATATAATGTCTTACAGATCGCCAAAAAAAAAGTTGATTTATGAAATGAGTAAATGACTTGACATCTCTTCAAGGAAAATCTTTAGCCAGCCCATAATCACTGAAAAGATGCTCAGTATTGTGAGTTATTAGGAAAATATATGTTTAGAAAAGAGTTCTTGCTTTCACCAGCTCACTTTGCAGGTGACTACAATGCTTTGGCTTGCTTTAGAGCAGCCTCCAAATAGGCCTCGAGCCTCTTGTGGGTGTCCCTCAGGGGTATAGGGTCCCTAGGGTTTAGAAAATCTTGTATTGCCCTTCTATGCTATAGGTAAAGAGCTGGATTGGAAATGGAGCAGCTGGGATACAAACTGGCGCATACCTAGAATGCCAGTAACACAGGGCAGAGGATTAGCCACCCTACTGACCCCAAAAATATACATTTAAATCATGAGATACCATTCTTAATTAACAGGATAGTAGTGATTAAAAAACTAGTAGCAACCTTCACACAATGCTATTGGGAGCATGGTGCAGCTACTTTGAAAATTAATTTAAACCCACTCAGAACATTAACATGTGACCCAGAAAGTCTGGTGTAGTAAGTATAAATCTAAGGGAAATGGAAATATGTCTAAATACAAAAACTTGTCTAGAAAAATTAATAGTATTTATTTCATAGTTCAAAAGTGGAAACAACCCAAATATTCATCAGGTGGTGAGTGGTCAGATAAAATGTAGTATGTTTATGTGGTGGAATGAAAAGGGAGGTAATAGATATACTACATTGTGGAACAATCTTGCAAACATTCAAGGAGAAAAAAGATATTCCCCAGAAAAAACACACAATTGCATTTACATGAAATATCAAAAATAAATTGTAGTGACAGTGTAGCACTCAGTGGTTGCCTAGGGGTGGGAACAAGTAGAGGAATAGGGATTTGAGTATTAATTTTCACAGAGTTTTCCTTTATTGGAAAAGCAAATTTATAGAGAGAAAGATTTTCTCTCTGCTGGTTCACTCCCCAAGTGGCCACAACTGCTGGAGCTGAGCCGATCCAAAACCAGGAGCTTCTTCCATGTCTCACGTGTGGGTGCAAAGATCCCAAGGTTTGGCACTGTTTTTTTTTTTTTTAAAGATATTATTATTTTTTTTATTGCAAAGTCAGATATATACAGAGAGGAGGAGAGACAGAGAGGAAGATCTTCCATCCAATGATTCACTCCCCAAGTGACCACAAAGGCTGGGGCTGCGCCAATCCAAAGCCAGGATCCAGGAACCTCCTCCAGGTCTCCCACATGGGTGCAGGTTCCCAAGGCTTTGGGCCATCTTCGACTGCTTTCCCAGGCCACAAGCAGGGAGCTGGATGGGAAGTGGAGCTGCTGGGACTAGAACCGGCACCCATATGGGATCCTGGTGTATTCAAGGCGAGGACTTTAGCTGCTATGCCACACTGCCGGGCCCGGCACTGTCCTTGATTGCTTTTTCAGTCCACAAGCAGGAAGCAAGATGGGAAGTGGAGCAGCTGGGACTTGAGTGAGCACCCGTATGGGATCCCAGCACATGCAAGGCTAGGATTTAACCACTGAGTCATCACGCTGAGCCCTAAAATGAAGTTGGATTGTTATGATATAGATTCACATTATTTATTATATATTTTTAGGTATTATTAGATATTAGGGGTAAAATTAGAAAGTCATGTAACACTAGGGTACTTCAAAAAGGAGTCAGAAGATTAGGTTTTCTTTGTGCAGAAAGTTTTCTGAAATCCCTGCAAAGGAAAAGTCTTTTAAAAAAAATTCATGGGATATATGTACTATGTGAAAACTATGCATGGCTTTAAAATGTTGTGTGCCAAACTGTACCATTCAGTTCTGTAACTCCATAAACCCAGTTTAATACAGTGCTAATTGAGTCACGAACGAGCCTATAATACCTGTTTACTGAATGCTAGGTTGGTCATTCTGAATTAATTATGATTAGAAGATGGCGTGACTACTCTTCAGTATAGGACCATAGAGTTAAGTGGTTTATGTTACTTGTCTGGATTTTTAAAAATGAGTAGACAAAGAAATGGCACCAAAGTTAATGTTGTTGAGGATCTTTTAATTCTTAAATTCATATCAAAATTACCTTATTTTATTTGAATCAGTTTTAAGAAATATTTTGATAGATTTTTAGCATATGAAAGAAAATGTTGGTGAATGTAACTAATTGTGGTTCTCATGGTTTTAAGATGACCTAAAATGTTTTGTTTAAAACTGTCAAGATGAATTATGTACCAAGCTTATTGTTTCTTACATTACATAGTTAAAGGTTCATTGCTTCAGTTTAAATATGCAAGTGAGTTTTATTTGTTTGCAGTGTATAATTAATGTCATCATACATCTGCAAAATGCTTAAGAAGTATTGCTAGCATAGTCATGAAATCAGAAAATGGTTATGAAAATCATTTATGAATCATACATTCCAGTTCCTCCATATAAATATAGGGACCCGGGCCATTAGCAGTAAGCTGATCAAAAATGGAACAGCCAGGACACAAAACTGGTGCTCATATGAGGTGCCTGCACTATTGGCCAAGTTTTAACTTACCATGCAATGATGCCAGCTACAATAGGTTTTCAAGTAAAATATTTTAAAGAATAAAATTAATTTATAAAGAACCAGAAATATTTGTGTTTTGTGTATAGAAAAAATAGATTTCATACTAAAAAATATCAAACAAAGAAAAATGAGATTTAAGGTTTAGAAATCTTTAAAGGAACATTCACTCTGAAGTGTTGAGATAATGTAGCAGAGCCAATGTCTTTGAATGCTCAAGGAAAATTTCCAGAGGTAATTAGTGTTCAATTTACATGTTAGTAATGAACGAAACTCATGATTGAAAAACAAGGATAAAATCTGCCTGAAGAATGTTTATATCATTTTGCTTCTCTGTGTTTGTGGTTATGTTTTTATCCAAAGTTAAAGTTTAAAGTATGTTAAGCTAATTTGTATTATTTACTGTTAACATTTGTCTTTAATTATGCATCTGTTTTTTGATATTAAATGGGGAAAGATTTTCACCAAATATTTTTGCAGGGACACTTAGTTGGTCTGGATGAACCAGTTTCGGGAGCTGGTCAAGAAGCTCTGCCTAAACAAGAGCAAGCAAAAATCATCCGATTCGAGAGACAAGCAGAAGAGTTCCTCAATGCAGTCTTTTATAGAAAAGGTTGGTTTCAGTGAAGAATGACATTTAGCATCTAATATTAATTCTCCTACATTTCACTCTCATAAAGTCATTCTTAAACATTTGTTCTTAATTGATTATTTGCTTTATATTTTTCTTTGTTTTTGGTGAGTTAAATTTGCAATAGGATGAAATGCCCTGAAATGATGGTGATGGGGAGTTTTACATAGTTCAAAAAATCAGGAAATTCTGAAAATTGTAAGGTCTTGGTACAATATTTTGTTAGGCAAATCTTCGCTTATAAATAGTATTGATTATTGAGAATCAGAAAACTAACTCTAGAATTTAAGTAATTCTGAAGTTTCATTGTACAGAAACTGTTATTAACTATAATTTAAAATAAATTTGTTAAACTTTCTCTTCTCTCATAGTTGGCCGTTTTCACTAGAATTTAAGATTTATTTATTTACTTTTGTTTTGGGAAAACACAGAGTTAGGAGTGGAAACCTAACGAGACAGGCACAGAGGAGAAGAGAGAGATGTGGGTCTTGAGAGAGATCGTCCATCTGCTGATTCACTCCCCAGATGGCCACATTGGCCACAGCTGGGCTCCTCCAGAGTCAGAACCAGCAGCTTCTTTTTTTTTTTTTTAAGATTTATTTATTTTTATTACAAGGACAGATATACATAGAGGAGGAGAGACAAAGAGGAAGATCTTCCATTTGATGATTCACTCCCCAAGTGATCACAACGGACGGTGTTGCGCCAATCCAGAGCCAGGATCCAGGAACCTCCTCCAGGTCTCCCACATGGGTGCAGGTTCCCAAGGCTTTGGGCCACCTTTGACTACTTTTCCAGGCCACAAGCAGGGAGCTGGATGGGAAGTGGAGCTGCTGGGACTAGAACCGGCACCCATATGGGATCCTGGTGTATTCAAGGCGAGGACTTGAGCTGCTAGGTCACACCTCCAAGCCCTAATTTAGAAATTCTTCATGGAGAGATTTGATTTTTTTGTCCCTGATTATAATTGCTACTTGAAACTTTTTTTTCTTTAAGATTTATTTTTATTGCAAAGGCAGATTCACAGAGACAAGGAAAGACAGAAAGATCTTCCGTCTGCTGGTTCACTACCCAAGTGACAGTCATGGTCAGAGCTGAGCTGATCCAAAGCCAGGATCCAGGAGCTTCTTTTGTGGGGTCTCAGTGCTTTGGGCCATCCTCTACTGCTTTCCCAGGCCACATACAAGGGCTGAATGTGAAGTGAAAACAGCTGGGTCTCCAACTGGCATCCCTATCCCTATGGGATCATGGTGCATTCAACACAAAGTTTTAGCTACTGCTTATGGCTCTGGTGTTGTTCCTGAAACTTTCTTTCATGATCACTATTTATTTACTTCCAAGAAATTCTTTTCTAAAATGAATCTGTAATTCTTAATCATACTTTTCCTCTTGTTTAAAAATGCAGGTGGACCAGAGTAGGTTCTGAAAAAATAATTTTTTACATAGTTGATAATTTGGATTATTTTTATGTAGTTTTCAAGAGACTTAGTGATAAAATATTTCTCTGTTTGTCTTCATTTATGCCACTCATTCCTCTGGAAATTTTCCAAATTATTTTGATGTATGGAGGGTGTGTTTTGATCTTGTACAGTGATTGAAACAATAATTACTGATTCTGATTGGCATAACATTTGCACTTCAACATGATTTGATCAGTGTTTTCAGATAGTGGCATATAGTAAAGTGCTCTATCAAATTGAAAGTATGTAAGGATTATTTTTTCTAATGGAACTTTTTCTTTGCATTTCTTTTTAGATTCCTATGCAAAACTAAATTTTAATACACCCCTATTTTTCTTTTAATACCCACTAGGACTCTGATTTAAATGTTCCAACTAAATTTGCCATCCTCATCTTACTGTTTTCAGAAAGTGTTTTGAATTCCAAATTTACCTTAAATGTAGACATTTTCCTAATTGTTTTATTAAAACATTTTACTTTTAAGGTATAAGCAACTGTTAGAGTTGTTCTCTGAATTTAAACAAAGGAACTATTTTCAGCTCCTTTTAGGACATATTCAGGGTCTTTGGTGTGGTATCATGTAATAAGCTTCATTATCTGAAAAGAGGAACTCCTTTCCCTAACTTCCACGGAGGAACAACTTTTCATCTGTGTACTATTTTGCTTTTTGTTAAACTAAAACTTGAGAAGTGGATCTTTAAGAAAGAAAGGTTTATTTCTGCTTGTGATTGGAAGTTACAGGATTAGGTAGCCCCATAGTCTGACATGTAATAGAGACTGGTTATGGCCGGTATGGGGAGAAAAATTCTATTCAATCCACTAAATAAGGTCAGTCATAAACAGATTCCTATAGAGGGATTCCATTGTCTTCTCTATTAGTGACATCCGTTTGTCATAGAGGAAAAACTTTTCTTAGAAGTTTTCTTGTTTAGAAATAAGACCTTTGAGGAAATAATTTTTAGAGAGTAGTTGTTGTTGTTGTTAAGATTTATTTATTTGAAGACAGGTGGTAGGGATCCTCCGTCTGTTCATTCACATTCAATGGCCACAACTATTGTACTGGCCAAATCCTGAAGACTGGGGCTCCATCGGAGCTTCCCACATGGAGCTGCTTTCTCACGTGTCTGTCAGAAGAAGAGCAGCTGGGACTTGAGGGGCCTGGCCAGGCACTTAGTGGCAGCTTAATCGGATGTGTTGCACAAGCTGTTCTATGGAAGTTTTTGTATTTGTTGGTGTACTGGAATGCAGTGCTCAGAAAACTGGCTGCTTTGAACTTGAAATTTCTCTCTTTCTTGCCTAGTGTGTTGATGTTTTCTATATTTTTATTCATCATGTTTGAAATATCTAAAAGATAGGGATCGGTACTCTGAAAGTAATATTCAGTGTTCTTGAATGTAACAAAGATTAGTCTAGGAGGAAACCTTTTGTGAGTGTAGGTTGATGTTATCCAAAATGCTTGGGACCAGAAATGTTTCAGATTTGGGAACTTTTCAGGTTTTTTGAATATTTTTAATATTTGTATTGTTTTTTTATTTTTGTTTGTTTTTTTTACCAGTTGGGCATCCCTAGTCCTAAATGAAGTCCTAAATGTTCCAAAATCCAAACCTTTGTGACAGCAAATTGGCACTCAGGAAAGTTAGGTTTTGGTTATTTGGATCAGTTTGGATTTCAGATCTTTGAGTAAGAACATTTAATATTAAGATGCTTGGATTTAGATCTTTCCACTAAGTGTTGCATATTACTTGTTTTAGATAAGAATATACAGATGCATCAGAAGTAGGCCTTCGTGTATACCTTCCACAGCTGTCATATTCATATTGTTTTTAACCTTGCTTTGTCACATGCCACAATACCAACTTCTGAAAGTCAGATTTGCTCTTAAAAATACTTACATGGCTGTGATTCAGCTTTGGCATGTTTTTCTGTAGTTGTATTTTGATTTGATTTGCCTTTTATTTGACTCAGTTGTGTTTCCCTAGGCATTTCCCTAGACATTGCCCAGAAATGTTGTATTTTTAAGTACATGTGTGTAGAAAACTTTGTAAAGATGTAGAAATTTAAATGAAGAGATACCTTTCATAAACCCCGCACATGTTCCATCTGACGATTGCATTAGTCCTTCAGGAAAGAGGCAGGCTATGCTTTAGGCATTTAAATCTTTTTTGTTTTTTTAGGTTTTTTTTTACATTTTATTATTATTGCTATCATTTTATGATACAGTTCCATATTCCCTTACCCCCTCCCCAATACCCCCCCTCCAGCTCCTCTATATCATTACTAACATATAGTTCTTCATACTCAGTCATATGTCCATCGTTGCGGGCATAGGCATTTAAATCTAAAAGATAATGCTTCCGATCTTTGACTCTCCATGCAGCTTCAAATGATATTTCTTAATGCTTGTTAAACACAGCAGTAAATCATAAATTATTTCATTTTCCCCAGATTGGAAGATCCTCTTTATATTAATATCACCTAACTTTTCAAGAGGAAAATAGTTCATTAATACATTAAAATTTGAAATTTTAAGATTTATTTAAGCTTTTTATTTGAAAGACAGATTTTACAGAGAAAAGGAGATAAAGATCCACTGGTTCACTCCCCCAAATGATTGCAGTGGCTATCCTGAGCTTATCCAAGGCCAGGAGCTTTTTTTGGGTTTCTCACATGAGTTGAGGGTCCCAAGGCCTTGAACCATCCATTGATGTGTAACCATACCATAAGCATGAAGCTGGATTGGAAGCAGAGGAGTATGGGGGGATTCCCACCTTGCAAGGCAGAAGATTAGCCTGTTAAGCCACCATTCTGCCCCAGTGGCTTTTGATTTTAGAAAACATGTATTTTATTTATTTGAAAGAGTGACAAAGACAGAAGCAGAGAACTCTTATTTAATTCTTCACTCTGCCAAATGTCTGAAATAGCCAAGTTATTGCCTTTTCAGGCTCCTTAGCATGAAGTCAGATTGGAAGTGAAACAGCCAACGCTCCATCATGGGAGGCAAGAGGCAGCTTAATGCACTGCTCAAATGGCCAACCTCTGAAAAGGGATGTTAACTAGACAGTTAAATGTCTGTGAATTGGAAAATACATTGGGAAGAAATATTTCAAAAGAGATTCTAAAAAATCTGTGGGTAGAGAAATGAAAAAAAATCATGACTAAAATGTTTGAAAAACATTCTGAGGAATCACTCCATAATTATAGGAACTGCAAAACCTTAAAATTTTTTTTTTATGAAATCATGTAGAATGCTTATAGTCTGTTTTATAGGGAGGAAAATGGAGTTATAATTGGTTCTTAGTAAGGCAAAAATGTTGACTCGGCAAGATTTTTTAAATTCCAAAGGATAAGACAAATACTGTGACTTTTTCTGGTGTTGACTGTGGTCCTTCATGGAAAAAATGATTTGTTTTAAGAGTCGTATGAGTCTCAGATGATATGTTTCAGGTTTTAGTAGTAGTGAGAGTCAGTTCTTCAGCCTTATAAATCAGCCTCTTGAGTTCCTTCCATGTTCCCGTTTACAAAAAGTCAAGGCAACAGGAATGCAGTAGAAAAGAGTGAGTTACAGGTGCAGCATTATAAGATCAGTGGCCTATCACTTACTATCTGTACAGATTTGTAGAGGCCATTTGCCCTTCAAAGCACAATGCTCATTTGCTTTTTAAGAAAAGTATTAGATGGTGATTGATTTGATTGACCCCAGGAATTTCTCACAGAAAAGTTAATGCATACTTTGCACCGATCGAGACTTAAGCAAAATCTCTGCTTTCAGAAGCTCCATTTCTGTGATGGACTTACAGTGTTCTGATAACAGGGATATTGTGATGATTGTCAGTTCTTCCCCATTTGACCTTCAGGATCTTCCCTGGTAGCCAGTTTTATTTATTGAGTTCATATGGTCTGTTTTAAACTTCACACTTGACTAGAAATTAACAACATGAATGTTATTTCATCACTACCCCAGCAGTTGTAATAATAGGCAGGATGTATTTAAAGAATTTATGGAAAATATGTAGTCTTAAGATTTTTGTTTTCAGTAAACAAACTAGCCCATGGGTTCTCAAGTTGTAATCTCTATCATCAGTAGCATATAGCAGGGTGTTAGAAATGTCAGTTCTTAAGACCCCCATCTGAGAATAATAGGTTTAAGTCTGCTTTTACAAGCTTCTTTCAAAGTAAATTTGATGATAATGATGTGTGAAAACTATTGCTGTAGCCTGTCATGGATCTTTAAATATCTCCTTCTATAACCTTGACATATCCTCAGGCTCTAGCAGGAAGGAAATTAAGCACTCATGTTGAACCCCATGTGGAACAACTTAGGCAGCAGTGGCTAAGGGAAAATCTAGGAGAGTGTGTAGGATCAATAGGTTTTGTCAAGGCAGTAATTATTTCCTAAGATAAGGGCTTTGAGATTTCTGCATCAGGTAAGTGATTCTTGCCCATAATCTTGACTTCTGTCATCCCTTTTTAAAATTCCATAAACCTGTGGGGAGGGGGATATGTTCAGAAATATTTTTTGTGAAAGTTTTATTTTTAAAAATCTGCAACTCAAAATTTTAGAGATTAAAAGTGTAAGTCAGAGGGTGAATACTATTTTCAGGATATTGTATTTGCAAAAAAAAATAAACTGGAATTTTATGTTTGCTTGAAAGCTGTATTTTTTTTTTTTTTTAGTACATTGTCCCACTTTAAAAGTAAATAAATCTCTGTTTACAGAAAGTCCCTGGGTCTCCGACCCCAATATTCCCCTAGTGGCCCGTGAGATCATGCAGCGAATGATCCAACAATTTGCTGCTGAATATACCTCAAAAAATAGCTCTACTCAGGACCCCAGCCAGCCCAATAGCACAAAGAACCAAAGCCTGCCGAAAGCATCTCCAGTCACCACCTCTCCCACGGCTGCAACTACTCAGAACCCTGTGCTCAGCAAACTTCTCATGGCTGACCAAGACTCACCTCTGGACCTTACTGTCAGAAAGTCTCAGTCAGAACCTAGCGAACAAGGTATGGTGGAACGTCAAGGTCTCCTCTATCCAATCAGAAAACTTTGATTTGGGGAGAAAAAAAATACTGATAAAAAGCGACCCAGCAGCAAGAATAAAATTTTAAATGTTGTAAATCTTAATTTATTCCTGACTGCAATAATGGAAAGGTAGAGATCTAGTGTTAAAACCTTACCCATTAGCTGTATAGTTATTATGGATCTACCACCAAGGAAAGTCAGGTGGTTATAGTTATTCCTCATCTTTATGTTATTTGATTTTAAGAGCATTTTTCACTTTTCAGAATATTGTCATGCCCTTTTTATAAAAGCTCCTTTAAAATAGTTTCTCCCCTTATCCTTCAATGTGTCTACCTGAGAAATAACACCTTTACCTGTTATATAGAAATGATAATCTGCAAATGAGTTCATGAGGAAAAAATATATATTTGCAGCTTTTTAGAAGAACCATTAAGGGATGTTTAATACTTTAAGTATTAACAATGTTTTTAATGTTTTATAAACACCAAAACAAAAATACAAATGTGCTGTATTAAGAGCTAGCCTTAAAATGTTTCCAAAAGGGATTTATTGATAAAGACCCACATTAAGTGAATAGGTTAGGAGTTACTGGTTTTGCTTAGCTTATACTTTTTGAATCAGTCTCTACGTGTTTATTATCTTAAATACATTACATAATCCTGTTACTGTGTGATCTCTTTTTACTTTTAATTTCATATAGATGAAGTGAGCGTTTCCGTTCAGCTATTGTTTGAATCGCGACAAATTAGAAATTAATAGTGTTTATACTAAGATTTTATTTTATTAGTGTTTATACTAAGATTTTTTTGAAATCCCAAAAATTACTTATTTTGGAAAGATTATAAGATGTATGAATTCACTGGAGATTAGTACATATTTATTTTGAAAGTAAATAATTTAAAGAACCTCCTTAAAGGATGATCTTTGCATTTTCTGTTTTTTTTTTTTTTTATGTTTAATGGAATACTCAGATGTTATTGCTTACTAAAAAAGTATTCTTTGAGTTGTTTTTCTTTGCTTTTTCCCCGTGTCCTGTAAGTTTTGACAAGTCTGTATGGGAGGCCTGCCAGTTTTTATGTTCACAGTAGTCAGTCGCTACCACATTTGCAGAGCTGTGACTTTTCTGTTTTATTGAAGATTGTATTCTTTAATTCTTCACTACAAAAAGATAGTTTCCATTAAAAAAAAACCTCTTTGTTGCGAATATTGCATCAAAAGTTTTAGGTTTGTAATAAAATGACATCGTAGAGGTATAAAATACTGATAATTAAAGTTAGTATATAGTGATAACATTCGGTTTAATTTAGCATGGCAGCAAACTCTTATCAAGAAAAGTTTGAAAAATACAATAGCATGTATGAAATAAAATTCTTATAACACTGTCTTAATTTTAGAGCTTCCAACTTAAATTGCAGTATTTTGAGACATAGACTTAAAATAAGTTGCTAATTTGATACAATTTCAAATTGATCTTGAAGTCATTAAATAACACTGCCTTCAGTTAGAAATATTTTTAAGCAATGCATTTGCTCAGTAGAGATCTAATAGATACTTGGTTCTAACGGCCCGAAACAAGGAGATTGTCCTCAGATACAAATAGATCTTATCCCAAGGTGATTTTTATTACTACTAGGTAGCAGCACTTTTCTGTTGGCAAACTGACAATCAGAAACATTGCGTAGTATCTTGCTTTGTTAATGTTGAGCAGAATGGCAGCTTTAAAAGTTGTTCAAGTTATGAAATTTCTTTTTTGGGGCGGGGAGGTAAGATTTCTTTTGTAGGTATGTCTATAAATGGGTAAAATGTTTTTGAGGAAAAGGAAAGGTTTCAAATGTTACAATAATATGAATTTGTGATTTGATCTAGCTTTCAGGTTACACTCCCAAACTCTCATTAGTGCCAGGATTGTTGCATTATTCTTTAAACATTGCCCTACAATTTGTAACACTTTTTTAATTGAAAAATTTCAGAAATTAAATTTAAAATATGCAAATTTCCAAATTTCCCCTTAGAGATTTAACTGAAGTCTTTTTTTTTTTTGTAAATATGTCCAAAAAACAATAAGGACATACTTCTTGCAAACTACTTTGTTTAGTGTATATACTGGTAATTTAATCTAAACATTTAGAGATTGTTTTATCTTAACGGTTTCACATCCAAGTTTAATGTACTTTGTGAGTCTAAGGTACAACTCAGAGTTCTTGAAAAACTTAGTTTTTTTGTTCGAATGATATTATGAGGCATTAAAAACACAATTTGATCCATATGTTTAGAACATAAAGTCTAAAATTCTTGGAAAAACTTTATGCCTGTTGTTTCTAATACTTCAGTCCTTTAATATCTCTGTAATATGTTTTACTTTTTCTGGTTACCTTATTAGTAAACCCCTTAAAAATATTAGATATAACATGCTTACTAAATTAATGTCATTTCAAGAGGGAAAATATTCTGGTTGTATTGAATTGAGTGATGTTATACTGCTGTATCTGCTGAGCCTGTTCCATTTTCACTTTTAACCTATTCAGTGTGCACTTGCGCCTAGTTTTTGACAACTTTAGGTGTGTGCTTGTGTCTCCACAGACGGTGTACTTGATCTGTCCACTAAAAAAAGTCCTTGTGCTGGGAGCACTTCCCTGAGCCATTCTGCTGGCTGCTCCACTACTCCAGGGAACGGGTAAGAGAAAGTACTTGTAGTCTTTCATTGTTATGTGGGCTATTCGTCAAAGATTGTTGCCAATCTGCTTTGTACATTTTAAACATCAACCATTCAGAATAACAGTCTTACAGGTGAGCTTTCCTTAAAATGATTTAATCAAGTAGAAATGTGATCTGTGCAATCTAGAATTGTTTAAATAGGTCAGTCTTTTTAATTTAGCATTTTAGTAAATAATATTATAGCAAGATTATGTCCTTGTATTTTTGTTGTTAAGTGTTTGGGAATGTGAAACCCAAGCTAAAAAACTCCAGAGTTTTGAAGCAAAGACAGTATTATTGAATGAAAATCAGGTTCCAGTGTTTATTTAACTACATGTCTAGTGGGACTTCTGTATGTATGTGCTCATTTTTGTTTGTTTTGATTTTGTTTGTTGATATGAACTGCAGTTTTAACTCTGTGTGGCAGTTCTGGAAAACATATTTCTTTGTCTCTTAGTCCAGAATTGGTTGTATATGTTGATGGATGACCATCTAAACATTATTACATGCTCAATTTTGGTAACTCTTAACCGACAATACTGAATTCTCTAGCCACTTAATTTTGAAGTATAAAAAGTATCTGTCTCTGTGTATGTAGTAAATACTTAGAAAAGTCAAGAGTTAAGGTATTTAAACACCACTGTGGAAAGCCATTTTCGTGAAATTGTGTTATAATCAACTTTACATATAAAAAACTAGTTTTATAGGTTGAAATTAGGTAATACTTTTATAACATCAACATGAGCAAGTTAATTGTATTTTAAAGGAATAAAAGTACACTAAATGGTTTTCTGTCACCAGTTTTATAATCAAAACCTTTATGAATGATTAACCTTTTCCAACTTAATTACCTTCAAACTCCAGGGTTTCTTTACTAGCTTCTAAAATTACCCTCTTTTCTCTAAAATTTCATCATATTTTTTCTCTTTTTCTTTACTCATTCTAAAAACTTAATGCATTTTTCGTAGTTTACTAATTTTTTTTATCTTAACCACTAGCACTAGTTTTCACTATGGTTTATACAAATGTAAGTCACATCACCCCGGATCTTTGGTTACTTTTATATATCAAACTTGAGTTGTAATTAGGAATAAATACATTTAGAAGAAACCAAATGCAGACTATATAAATGAATCTCTTACCTAAGATTCACCTTGAATTTGCCTGCCAGGTCTGTGTGTTGTGTTGTTACAGCTCTGTTTATCCACTCTGAAAGTAGTTTTTACCTGGGTTTGTTTTACAGAAGACAGGTGTAAAAGCAGTAGTATACTCCCATCTTTCAGTTAAACATTCCGTGTTTTCCTTATTGTATGGCTTACTGATAATGGCAATCACTGTAGAGTTTTGAAGAGCAAAGCTGATTTAATGTTTTGGCAAGGTCCTACTTTTTCACCTAGCTGATACAATCATTCTCCCTTGGGCATGCTTTGTTAGTCACCGATCTTAATATTGATAATCTTTCCCTACTATGAAAATTGAAACCTGGTATTGAACTTGGTGCAGGTTGTTGACATTTTAAAACATCATTTGAAAGCTGTTCACTTGAAATTTCAGGAGATGTTTGGTATTTCAAGAAGAAATTACCTTGAGTAGAACTTAAGGAACAAAATATTGGGGGAAATAAAGGGTAGTTTTTAAAAGCTTGAATTATTTCAAATAGAAAATCACAGTACTTATGTGCCTGCAACTCATAGTTTCTTTAAAATGAAGAAATATGGTAAGTTACAATACAGCGTGTCTTTGGTTCTTTTTCCCCCCACTCCCTTGGGGAGCTGGTTGACATATGTGTATTTTTTCCAAGAAAAATAAGAGGTGTTATTTGGAATTGTTTGATTTTTGATGAAGAATATCAACTTGTTTGTGGGAATGAATGAGCAGTCATCTGTGGGTTCCAGCAATGTAAATAGTTCCAGTTTTATAGCTAGCTGTAATGAACATTAAATATACTTTATTAAAATAAATCATTTGACTTACTCTTTTATTGCTGTACTTGTTTAGTGGTAACGTCACATTGGTAACACGATTCTGTGTAGATCTATGGAGACTGATGATTACTTTGTAATTAATAATTAAAGTGCTATTTTCAAACAGTTGCGCGAAACTTTTTCTCCGAAAATTTGTGAACCCAACCAGAGACCAGCCAACAGGTTTAATTTTTCTTTGCCCAAAAAGCTCCTGGGTTGTTGTTTTTTTTCCTTTTTCCTTTATTTTTTCCTTTTTTCCTTTTTTTTTTCTTTATTTTTTTCTTTTTCTTTTTGTGAACAAGTTTTAAAGCTTCCTGCTGAGACCATTTTTTTTTTAATTTTTAGAGAAAAATAAATAAAAAACACAAAGTGATGTTACCCAAGCAAGGCCTTCTAATAAAGGAGTGGTCCCCTCACCCACCCCTCCCTACCTGTGCAAGTCCTGCTCACATCAGTTTCCTTCCATCCAATTAGGCGACCTGGGAGACCCAGCCAGTACCGCCCAGACGGACTTCGCAGTGGTGATGGGGTACCTCCAAGAAGCTTACAGGATGCAACCAGGGAAGGTTTTGGACACTCCACATCACTCAAAGTTCCACTGGCTCGATCCCTGCAGATTAGTGAAGAACTACTGAGCAGAAACCAATTGTCCACAGCTGCCAGCCTTGGGCCATCTGGATTACAGAATCATGGACAACATTTAATATTATCCAGGGAAGCCTCTTGGGCAAAACCACATTATGAGTTCAACCTCAGTCGCATGAAGTTCAGGGGAAATGGTGCACTCGGCAACATCAGTGACCTTCCTTTTCTTGCAGAAAACTCTGCCTTTCCAAAAATGGCACTTCAAGCAAAACAAGATGGAAAAAAGGATGTGAGCCATTCATCTCCTGTAGACTTAAAGATACCACAAGTTCGAGGAATGGATCTTTCTTGGGAATCTCGCACTGGTGATCAGTACAGCTATAGCTCTTTGGTAATGGGTTCACAAACGGAGAGCGCGCTTAGTAAAAAATTAAGGGCTATTCTTCCAAAACAAAATAGAAAAAGCATGTTAGATGCTGGACCTGATTCTTGGGGCTCAGATGCTGAGCAGTCTACCTCTGGACAGCCATATCCCACATCGGATCAAGAAGGAGACCCTGGCTCCAAGCAGCCTCGGAAGAAAAGAGGGCGTTACAGACAGTACAACAGTGAGATACTGGAGGAAGCGATCTCAGTGGTTATGAGTGGAAAAATGAGTGTTTCCAAAGCTCAGAGTATTTATGGGATTCCCCACAGTACACTGGAGTACAAAGTAAAGGAGAGGCTGGGCACTTTGAAAAACCCTCCAAAGAAAAAGATGAAATTAATGAGGTCGGAGGGGCCAGATGTTTCTGTAAAGATTGAATTAGATCCCCAGGGAGAGGCAGCACAAAGTGCGAATGAATCAAAAAATGAGTAGGAATTCTGTAGAGTGCCAATTACTGTACAAACTGGGTGAGCACTACTGCATCGTTGTCCAGCTACCATTGCTTGCACCTAACTTCATTTACTGTGACACTTGTTTTTTTGCAGAATTTGCATTAACTTGTGTATGCAGAGATGAATGGTGCATTCTGAATGTTAGGTAATTTAAAATTTCTTGTGCAGTATGGCTCGGAATATTGTTTGGCCTTTTGCATGTTTCTCTACAAAAGAGAATTTAGTTACCTCACAGAGAACAGATACATGAAAGTGGACTCCTTGCCTATAGAGCCTGCATGTTTTTCTTTTTCTTTTTCTTTTTTTTTTTTTTTCTTTTTAAGTTATATTTGCCTTTATTTAAAAAAGAAGAAGAAGAGGGAAAAAGCCCCCTTTTAGAAACCGCCTTTGCCATACTGGGAGCTTTATCATTGGAAATTGGAAAGCCATCTTAAAAACTTCATTTTTTTTTTCTTCTACAATTCAGCTAATTGAAGGATTAAGCTAAAGAAAAAGCTAAGAAGAACAATGAGCCTTTGAATTTAAGAAATTTCGTTATTCAATGCTGATGAAAAATGTGGGTCATTTCTAATTATATTTTATAATTTTTTCTCACTACTAAATTCACTTAATAGATTAGTCTGTTTAGTGCTCACCCAGAGGGGAAGGAGTTGGAAAATGTGCACACACTACCTTCAAAAATGCTTCAGTTAATTACTTCAAACACTACCTTTGCTGTAATTTTATTTGGGATTTTCTAAGTGTAGAGATTGGTCTCACCAACAAGTGAGGATGTAGCCTTATCTCACGGAGGACGAGCTCCCTTCTTACTCAGGAGCAGTCAGGGTACAGTACATAAAACCGTGGAGGATGCCTCGTTTTTGCAAACTAAGTTTCTTTGTATTCGGTCCTTTTACAGAATTGGTCATGCTCTGTATTCTTGCAGCAACTACTTTGTTCTTCAGAATGTGTTAGGAATGGGAGAAATAGGGACAGAAATGCGTGTTAAAAAAAGTATGATACTACAAAAAATAATGCTTAGGTTTCTCATCTTCAGTCATCTTCCCAGCATCTGCATTAAAGAGGGATCTATGTTTATAATTACAGTAAAATAACACAAATCCAAATAACTTGATAAGATTTAGGCTGCATATCAATTTTAACAATAATTTGATTAGTAGTTATACTCAGTGGAATTTCTTTTTATAACTAATTGAAATACTGATACAAGGATGGGAGAGGTTATTTTTGGTTTTTTATTTAATTTTGGTTATTTGAAATTTTTTTTGGCATCCTACTTTTTCTGTTTTCTGTGGACTTTTTTAAAGCTGTGTGTGTGTGTGTGTGTGTGTGTGTGTGTGTGTGTGTGTGTGTGTGTGTGTTTCACACATTTCAGGACCTTTTAGATCATGTTTGAATAAGCACTCCTTAAAAACATTATGTTTTTTCTGAGATGGGCTTTTTAAATTACAATAATTAAGTTTGGAAAGCTTATTTTCTAGGGTTTTTATAACAATAACTGATAAGTAAAGCTCATAAGATATGATTCTGCATTGTAACCAGATTAGAACTGTTAATTGTGCAAAAACAAAATTCTTACCATGTACATTGTATACTCTTAATTTGCTGCGAAAGGTATTCAGGCCCACCTATGTGTTTAATCAAAAACAGACAAAAATCACTGGAAAATTGGTGTTACAGTAATTTCAGATCCAGAGCATAGATTAGATCAAGTTGATGATTTCAGATGGGCAATTAAATGTTTTCAGGAGAAGTAGGTCTAGATATTTCCAAGGCATAGATGCTTGCCTGGGAAACTTTTAAGCAGTTAATTAAGGATTAAGGATAGTTTGCCCTCAGCAACCTACATGTTCAAAGGTTAGGCACACCATTGCTGTCATTAAAATACATGCACTGCTCATTCTTGACATAGCCTGGGTATGGGTTCTTCTTTTGGTTATTTTGTGTAGAAGTTTAATAAGTGAGTTTCTGAGCCTGTTTCTTCTTAGCTTTCTAAGTCTCAGCAGAAAAAGCTACTTTAATTAAGTAGCAATACATGACTCTGCAGTATGTTCTAGCCTAGCTGGAAGTTGCAATAAAATTACGTTATGAAATGTAGGGTTTTCATCTGCAATTAAAGGAAGGTGTAGAATATTTGCTGAAAGCAAAAGACTAAGCTCATGAAGGAATTTCTCCTTTGTTCCACACTCAAGATTTTGTCAGCACGTAATTGATTACAACCATCATGTTTTTCTGCATGATATATTTGGGTTATTAGGTAGCCCAAAATTGCTGCGAAGAAATCTTTTGAGAAATTAATTTGTGCTTGCTTTGTCCCCTCTCAGAAACATATCATTAAAGGCCCATTTAAAAATCTGGCCCTAAAAGTTTAACTTGTAGTTTTACTGTTCAGAGAGGTTTAATACTATGTGGTAGTCTATACAAGTGATGTATGAGTTGAGTTATGTAAATTTTGTCATTGTAGTGTATCTGGAGTGAGCATTTTACTAACATAAATATTTTCTATGTGTGTTTCAGTGGATGACAATCGAGCAGCAGAAGAATGGTGTGCCTACCCTTTAATGCTGCAGTTTAAATAAGAGAACTTGTATTGTGTCATTTCAGATTGTAGGCTGAGAGTTGTAAATAGTAAAAATTTGAGTACTTATTATTTGTTTTGGTTAGAAAGTGAATTTAAAAAACAAACCAAACTCTAAACTCTCTCAGATTAAAAGTCCTGAGACCTGAAGATTGTAATATTCATGTCTGTGAAGCTTTTAAAACATTACACTTGAAATCAGTCATGACTTGATATTCAGGTAAATTTTCTTTTCCAGGAAGCTTTTAAATAAGCATTTTCTCCCCAAAGGTCTCTTTTGTCTTTTTTTGAGTGTAGATTATTTTAAAGCACTAATTGCATTACATTTGTAACTGCAATATAAAATAGCCATTGTTTTGTGAAGCATGGTTGAAATTAGATAGTGGTCCCTTTTAAAATTTCATGAGCCTCTCAAAAAAAAACTTAAAAAAAAAACAAAAAGCTGCTGAATATTTCAAAAGATATATATTTTACCTTATTGTAGGGTTGTAAAGTTAGTTTGTAATATTCAGGTGCACTTTTACTGTTAAATTTTGTGTTCAGAGTTCCATCATACTATGTACTTCTCAGAGGTGGCTCATCACGTGGCTGGTTGGCAGTCTTGGTGCCGCAGCAATCCCTTAATATTTTATTTCTCTCTTGATTTGCCACTGTTCTGTCTTGGCACTTTCAGTGTAGATATTCTAGTTTGGGGCCTTTCTCATATGTGTGTAATGAAGATTGGTCTATTCGCATGCTTAATTTCTGCCAATCAGAGTTTTGCATGGCCCGGACAGCAGTTGATCATTTTTATGGTATGCAAAAGTGTAGTTCACAACTGTCTTTGTCACAGAAGCCTGTTTTCATCCCATTTTCTAAATAGAAAATGGTAACATTACTCAAATATCATATTACCCAAACTCTAATACTAGGTAATTTGATTAAATTGTTGGATTTTAAATGAGAGCATTGATATTTTAGAGTAGATAAGATACAACACTGTGAAAGCAAAAACACTAGTTCTGTGGAAGGATGTGTAGTTGGTATTTTATCATTGGCTTTCTCATTTCTGAGCACGGTGTTCAGACTTGACACTAGTGCATTGGGTCACATTAATTTTTCAGAAGACTTACAGGTGACTCTGAATTAGGTTTGTGATGAGCTATACACTTCTTTCTGTTCCCCAAATACCATGAAGGACAAGGTCTCTCTTTCAGGAAAAATAATTTATATTTGTGTATAATACTTTTTAATATTAAGTTTGTTGTTATTCTGAAGTTTAGATGTTGCTTGATAAACCTTTGCTGCAGTGGATCATGAATATGAGTAAGGCTTTGTGTGATAATAGGGTTTCTTATATGAAGTTAATTACTGTTCAGTTCTGGTGAGCAAGCTCAACAAGTGGGAAGTATGTATTAGCTTTATTTGGTACACTTTTACTTTACAATATTGAAGTGCTTTTAGAACTCTGATTATCTTATATATAAACCATTACCTCAACCAATTGGCATTTTTATTTCCCAGCATTTTATAACATGAACTGCATGGGATCAGATAGGAAAACAATAAAAGGCACAATGAGATGTTGAGTTCCCAATTTTCTGGAGAGAACCTGTAAATTACACTAAAAATGACTACCTGTTAAGGCCCGTATTGTTAACTACCTTCTGTCATTAGGCAGTACATAGCAAACTGAGCTGCTAATGAGCTACATGTCCCCCTACCCCAAGTAAGCACATGGTGCCAGGCTTGGCTTCTAAGCTTGTGATTCATTTCATTGACTCATAGTAGTAAAACTTGAATTTGCTTGTCAGAAGCTAAAATTGTTTAGTTGCAGAAGATACATGGCAGGTTGATGTCATTTACTTTAACAGCTGTTATCCTTGTAGATTTCATTTTGAAACCACATGTTTTTGCTCTTATAATTTTCTTTAACCAAATGCCAGATACCATATTTATGTAGATAACTCTTGCTTATATTCTGGTTACTGTCATTGGTGATTGAATTGCTCCACTTAATGTTTTATAGGAAATACTGAAAGTTATAGACTAAATTTTGGCTTTTATGAGGTTATCAAAGATTGTTTTCCTTGTTACCTTTCCATCAGAATTAGGTCTCCATTAAACCATGATCAGGCCACTATTGTAAAAACTTGATGGCTTTGGCCAGATAGCCCATTTGGGGACTGTTAAACTACTTAGGGAGTGTTTTGTTGGTGGTGTTGTTGTTATTGTTGTTGTTTTGAATCTAATTGCTTTCGAAATCTGAAAAGCAGAAAAAAGTAATTGTAATACCAGGAATAGAGATCTCCACACTCTTGTTAGTTGATTTTGGATTAATTCTGTCCTTGAGACTTGAGGAAGGTTTGTGAGCATGCAGACTGAAGAGAAAATGGATGAAATCCTTCTGTATATGCTCTTTGATTCCCAAAATATACTCTGTCACCTTTCTAAAAAGTGGACACTAGTGCTGGAGCGAAATACTCGCTGTGTCCCCTAAGTGTTATGATGGAGATTAGGGGAAAGTGGTGGAAAGTAGAAGGGGAACATATGTGACTTTTCAGAAGACATTAAAAATTCTGCCCTATAATACTAAAAATGAATCAATATAGAATGTGGTAAAGTTGGGCCAGTTTCATTTGAATTGTTTGAAAGTGAGAATCAAGGCTAATTATTGTTGATTTGATAAACTATAGAGCAGTTTATGGGGGGAGGGTAATTTTAAGGTTTCCAATTCATTTAGAACTGTATCAGTAAAAGGTGGAAAGCAAGCACTTTTAGTTAATTATAGATTTATTGGATGTAGCAAATATTGTCATGAGACTTAATCTTCACTGTTTGAATGTGGAAATGAACTTTTTACTCCATCTTGAGCTGTCAGTGAACAGCTCAAGGTGATCTTTGATCTTTTCAACACTGGAAATGACCCTACACACGTACCAAAAAAAAAAAAAGGCAGTAGGATATATCTGAAGATCCATACCTCTTAAGCTTCTTAGGATTTGTCTTGGGGAAAAAATTTATGAACCTATAACCAGTATTAGTGCAGTCTTGGGTCCCTTGTTCTGCATAATTGCACCCTTTCTCAGGTATGTCCTGAAAACATAAATTTTAAAATAATCTCTTTAGAGATTAGATTCTCAGTGGATAGTGTGAAAGGAGCCGGGGTGGGGAGCGGGTTGGGGATAGTTGGACAGAGGACACTGACAGTAGAGCAGGGATTTTTAACAGTCAGTAGCCAAATAAAATTTCCGTTTAGAATATTTATAGCCCCTCAGAATGACTGAAACAGTTCCTGTTATTTGGTAGATACCTGGTGCTACACTCCTAAAAGTCTTTTCTTTCATCCAGGTGTTTTTATTTTCTGCTTGGTGGAAGGGTATATAGTTAACTTTATTATCACTAGAAAAGCACTTGTCCAAAATATTTAAAGTACTAGAAAAGGGATAAATCAGCACTTTTTCTGTTACAACACTAAAGTCTTAATTTATCTTCAGAGTCTTAGGTACTGTAAGTTTTAGGATAATTATTTAAAAATGTAAAACATACTACATAATATGGGGTCAGATCACATTTATATAAATAATTCTTATTTTAAAAGACAGTGACATTTTGTACCTTTCTATCAATTCCAAGTGATTGCCTCATTTTCCCCATTTCATTAAGCATTTCAGGCTTAAGAATTTGGAATTTGAGAGAAGTTGAGGGGAAATTAATTTCCCAAAATTGGAAATTGTGTCAGACCATTTTAGAAAAATAAATCACTAGGAAAATGGGTAGGGATTCTCTCCCCTTTTAAGTCTTCAGGGAATGAGCAGTATTTAGAATCTTTGGCTGAAATTCAAGCCTTTTTACTGTGTAAATTTTTAATATTAATTCACTGACATGCTTTTTACATCAGAGGACTGAAAATGGATCTTAATGTTTTTAAGTTGTGGAAGGGTATATTTCTAAAATGGGTGGGGGGATAATTAGCTAGATTAGTATTACCAGCATTAGTAAGTTTAAGGGGTTTTAGTATGTAATAGCAAAGTGTTTGATTAAAAGTTTAATCCTATATTGCTAGTTGAAATTAGTTACATTCTGATCTAGGAAAGATATAGTAATTGGATATTGATATACTGTGCTGTCAGAAATGAGACTTAAGATAGAAACCTTTATCAGTAACTTCCACATGTTGCTTGTTCTGATGGGATGTACAGCACATTGTTGCTGCTTTGGGGGAAAAAACTGTATAAACTATACATTTGGAGTGTTTGCATATAATTCCTTTACAACCTCCACTTTAAACTGTCAGACCTTGGTATTTTATCAATCCACACTGCTAAATAAAACTAATGATCTTAGGAATCCAACTTGTACACACTGTTTAAAAACCCTCAGGGACAGTTTACACACTCTTCTCACTCAATTCAGGTACTTTGATGCTATTCTTAAACCTAACAGTGACTTGTATTCTTCTGTTTGTTTTTATTTTGACGTGCTGGTAGCACATCTTTGATGAATGTCAACTTAAAAACTCAGTTCAGGTATCCAGGTATAACTCAGCCAAACAGATTTTAAAGCTGCATATTACTCTCCAGCACACGGTGCCTCACACTCTTATAGTGGCATTCTGTATATTCAGTTATTACTACTGAGCAGATAATATGGGGGTTCCTGTTAACAGTGTATTTTTGTTCAATGAGTATGAATAAATAGCCAGCACATATACACAGTTAAAATTACTTTTCAATGCCACTAATAGCCAGCACAATTTAAACAAAACACATTCCTAGCTGCTTCTGGAAATATAAAACAGATGCAGTTCCTCCTTGATGTGGCTCTTGCTTTTTCACCATGACTACTGCTAAATTCAAGCACTGGCCCTTGGGTGTCTGACCTCTACATTCTAATTTATGCAATGTCTAGAAAATTCTGTGCACTGGCCACTGTGATGAAACCATTGGGCCACAAGTGCTTTGAGTTTATCAGTAGTGATTCTGCCAAAGTTGGTGTAGTAACATGATATGTAAAATGTCAAAATTAGCAGAGCTCCAGATTTGCATATCATCAATTTTGTTTATTTTGTATCCTTGAAGTTTCCAGTGACAAGCTTCTGTTGATGTGAAGCTCTGATTTCAGTATTTTAGTCCTTCACATCTTTAGTGTTAGGCTTGTCTCTTAAAAATCTCTTGTTTTCTGCAGTACTCTCTATGGTTAAAAAAAATTAATTATTCCTCTGCTTTGGTATTTGATATCTTACATCTAAAATAAATTCTCTCCATATATAAAACCCATAGCTTTTGAAGATACGGGAAACAGCATCTTTCAGATATCTAGAAGTTAAAGTGTCAGGCAACAAAACAGGAACCCCCTTTACTCTTATGGACCTCATTTCAATATACTGTTTACAGTTTGACAGAATTGTATAATTTAATATTTCTCTTGTACTGTAGTTTATATTTATTTACAGATTTTTTTGTACTGTGTGATTTGAACTTTTTGTTCCTTGCTATGATCAATGTTTATGTAGTAGAGCACTTATGATCACAAGTTAAGTTTTTTTTGTTTGATTGCACTACATAAATTTTTTTTAATGCAGTTCTGATTTTTGACTGGACTAAAGCTATGTCTTAATGTATGTGATGAGTACTTAAAATTTTAATCCATGTGCTTCTCCCCCTCTCCCCTTTTTTGGCATTGTATGTCAGAAACACTAGTTCTTTCATGCATGTGTAAGATTTAATGGTTCAATTGTATTATTTGACCATGACATTTTGGAGAAACATTCCCAGCTGTAATGTTGTGTATGGTAGTTCTCACTGGATGCTAGACTTTTCAAAACCACTATTCTTCTAATAAATTTTGTTGTGAAAAACTATTTTGAAAGCTTGGTTTCTACTTCCTAAGGCTTTAGTGCTTTAAAAACAAATCACACTGACTAAGAGTATACTGTGAAAGCAGGATTAATTCTTCATACCTGAAATCTCCTATTTAGCTGTTGTAGTATTCAGATGTGACAGTGTCTTGTATCTTTACTAATGTCATACTCTAGACTACCTCAGTTTTCATTGGCTTGTTCTGACTTAAAACTTCTTAGCCAAATAAGATGAGTTGGTGTTTTCATAATAACTTCTGGGTGGACTTAATGTTTTGTAATTTTCATAGAATAAAATGATATGCTGAAATTGCTAGTCAAAACAGTAACATTTTTGGTTAGTTCATTCTCCCTCTCCCCCCCCCCCTTTTTTTTTTTTACTGAATTTGTGGTCTCTTTTTTTTTTAATATGTATTTTTATATTGATAAGTCAGATTTACAGAAAGTAAGACAGAGAGGAAGCTCTTCCATCCACTGATTCACTCCCCAAGCAGCCACAATGGCCAGAGCTGAGCTGAGCCAAAGCCAAGTGCCTCCTCTGGGTCATCCATGCAGGTGCAGGGTCCCAAAACTGGGTTGTCCTCTACTACTTTCCCAGGCCACAAACAGGGAGCTGGAAGGGAAGTGGAGCAGTTGGGATATAAATAAGTAGTGCCCATATGGGATCCTGGCGGCACATGCAAAGCGAGGACTTTTAATCACTAGGCTGCTGCATTGGGCCCAGCTCATTTCTTTAGACATTAAGTACAAATGTAACATTGCCCGTCATTTATTATAGTTCTGATCCTTGGGAGGAAGCTTTATTTTTTGGTGGGGGTGGGGGCCAGGACAGATAATGAGCAAACTTTTACAGTTGAACATCTCATAAAATGTTTTAGTGTAATAATCCTGTTTGTCAGTTGATACTTAGCTCTTTGGTTTTGGTTGTTTTTTTAAAAAGGACTTTTTTTAAACAGTATCTTTCCATTCTTGTTCTCCTGAGAGGGGATTAGTTAGTTCAGGAGCCTCTCTGTTGCAACAGTGGTGGGAGTTAGAGAAAACATGTAAGAGAACAGGAGTAGCCCAAACAGCAATTGAATGAAAAAAAGTAGACCTGATTGTTTTCTGTTAGATTCTGAACTATGGATTTCTTATTCCTCTTCCCAAACCTCAAACTGAATTTCTCGTGCTAGACATTTCTTTTCAAGCATAAAAACATTCACTAAGATTTGGGGTGTTTTTTGTTTGTTTTAAGATTTATTTATTTATTTAAGAGAGAAGCAGAGAGAATAAGCTGTCTTCCATCTGCTGGTTCACTCTCCAAATGACCACACTGGTTAAGGCTGTGCCATACCCGTGCCAGGAGCTTCATTGAGGTCTCCCATGTGGATGTAGGGGCCTAAGTACTTCATCCATTTTTCTACTCCCTGCCAGTCATTAGGATAGAGTTAGATCCAATGTGGAGCAGCCAGGTCTCCAGCTGCACCCATATGGATATGAATGGTTGTTATAATCTGTTATACCACGACACCAGGCTGTGATGATGGGTTTTGTAGCTGAAATGAATGATCCCTTTTTAATAAAAAGTATTTAATTGGTAATATAGTAGATAGCAGTCCTTGTTAATATTTTGTGTCTTTGTCGTTTGCTTTCAAAAGGTAAACCTCCAAATACCATCTTATACGTAACCTTCACTTTAGACTGTTAAACTTGTTTTAGGTGAATATGGCATTTTGAGTATTAAAAATGAAGCAAGCAGATGTTATTTAAGAGATTAGTGAAAAAGATTCTCAAAAATTGTTGAGTATCAACTTTTGAAAGAAATAAAAGTAGATGAGAACAAGGAAGAGGGAAAAAAAATTGATGAGTATCTACCAAGACTTTGGAAGAGTTCAGCTAGATACAGAAAGTAGGCAAAACTATCCATTATATTGGCCTTTTACAAATAGGCATGTCTCATTTATACACTAGAATCAGTTTAAGGGAGTGAGTTTATTGAACCTGTATATTTTCTAAATGTTTTACAAGATTTATTTTTAAATTGTGGTTATGTATCATGTGACTTACCATTTTCTGATGTATCATTCAAATGATGTTAGGCTTATTCACACTGTTGCCACAAGTTTGACTAATGCATTGATTAAGCAATATTAATCCCATTTAAATCTTCTTAGGTGAAAAACTGTGGAGCTTGGGGACATTAATGGACTTGTTTGTCCTCACTCAGTGAGTTGCCTATAATATTGGTGAATCCAAACCATTCATACTTAGCTCTATGCCACTTTGGTAGTCTTTATTCAAACCAGAATTATTCCAGTATGTGTGCTGCTAAAATGAGCACTCAGCCCAGAATTATAAAGAGGAATTTATAAGAATTTTCCTTTAGATTCAGATGTTAGAAGTTAGAGATAGACACTTCTTCAGTGCTCTGGTTTGGTCCCTTGATACTGCAGTGGCAAGCCCTGGGCCAGGCTGAAACCAGGAGCTTCATCTTCATTGCCCACATGATTAGCAAGGGCTCAGTCATTTGGCCCGTCTCATGCTGCTTTTACTGGCCTTTAGCCAGCAGCTGCATTGGAAGTGGAGCAGCTAAAATATGGACTGATGCCCTTGCGGATAGTCAGCATCCCGGATGGTGACTTCATCCACTATGCCACAATGCTGGTTCTTGGATATAGTTTTAGCTAATTAAATTTCAGTTTAGTTTGATTCTTGAACAAACTTAACCTTTTTTAGGAGAAGAATGAAATCTGTGTCATGAAATTAGCAGTAAAGAAATTGCGTATAAAGCTTTAGCATTAGCTAAGTTTGGGGAACCCGTCTTAAAGCAAATAAAAATGGAGATGTCCCAAGTTTGAGAGAAAATCTAATAGGCCTTGTTTAAAAACAAATTCCAGCCCTTTTATTTTTTAGCAACTGTGGTGTAAACAACAATGGGAAGAGAAACTCAAGGTCAGAAGCTCTGTGCAGTTACAACACTAATTTTAGAATATCAGTTTTGTTAATATGATAAAGTAGTTGCAACTTTAGTAGCTTACTACCTGATCTTAAGTTGTTGGATCTTTCTGACTTGCTTAACCTATCAAAGGGGCTTGTACTTACATAGTTATAGATTTGCTGTGAGCCTTAAGTGAGATTCTGTACACGAAATATTTAGTAGCACCTCAGGTTCTTTACAGATGCTCAATAATTGAAAATAAGATTCAGAGTACATGACAGGCGTTAGTTTAGTACAAAGGGTAGGAGGATGAAAAAAATCCAAGTCAAAGTGGAAAAGAAACTACATTGATTAGAACTTTGAAAATGAAGCTAATGCATGTATTTTATTCTGGGGAGACATAGAGGGTCTGGTAAGGCCATTATACTTCTGGAGAGGAATTAAAGGGTTAGGCTATCGTGTCTAATTACCTGTCACCTTCTCACTTCTGCTCTCCAAATAATGTTCTGATTATGTTTTGGCTTGTAGATACATTTGCCTCTGAAGTGACATCATGTAAAACAGCATGAGAATCTCATTGTACTCCGAGAATCTCCTTAGCTATATTTTCACTGCAGTTTAACAAATTTGGTTAAAGTGGAAAAATACATCTGTCATATTTAGGAATCTACTTGGAATAATGTTTTATCAGAGATTTTCAGCACTAAAGTACAGAAAAACTAGCAAGTGAGTGCCTCTTGTCTCTTTGTCACCACTGGAAATGCCTTTTCTCCAGTTCATAAGCTTTTGAAACCTGTGTTTGGTAATTTAGTTCAAACATGGTAAACTTCAGAAGCCCTTTCAAAGAGATTGTGTGCCCCCCGCTTTACATTAGTAGTTCATTAAGAATCTGAAGAAGTGATGCTGCCATTGTCAGTTGGGACTCACTGAGGCTGGGACTCCTGTAGGGGTGGGGTAACCAGTCCTCCATGATTCAGTCATCCTAGAAGGGATAATTCTTTCCCAGCCCTCATTTTGTCAATGGCTTTCCCTATCTAAACTCTATCCAAATCTAAATGTAGGTAATTTCTATCTCAGTCCCTTGTGAAACAGGTATTTGAAGAGATCACTTTCTAGTCCGAGAAATGTCGTTTCTGCCTGCGCCTTTTAATATTCAGTTCCATGGGAAAAAAAATAAAATTGATTGATCAGTGGTTTACAGGTACAGCTATATGTAGCTTTCTTGAAAAAAAGATTTCCACACTTCATACCTGCCCTCTCTAGTGTGGAATAGCTCTATGTCTGAGTGTGAAAGGCATACAGATGTAAAAATAGCCACGGACAGATGCATTTCCCAGTGTTAGAGCAAGAACTTCCCTGCAAAATTAGTCAGGCATTTCAATATACTTACGCTTTATGTGCTCATAGGACTATAAGTGAAGAATGGGGAGCATAACTAGGGAACTCAGTACCTTAAGGGGTTCATTATTATGTCTTATTTAAACAGATGAGTCAAGTTAATTTTTTGAATTAACTCCTATAACTGTAGCCTCTGGTGTAAGGCGAGAGCCTTATTTTCCTGGAACTTCCTTTTTCTGCTGCTTGGATTAGCTTCCATCCAGATGTCATTCACTGTCGCTATTGACCTTTCTTCTGTCAATAAGAATGTATTTTGTTCGTCAGTAGTGTTGCATTTGCCCATCAGACAGTCATGGAGAGACCACCTGAATCCATCATTCTAAAATTCCTGATACTTAAACTTGTCAGTTCAGCTGCTGCTGTTATCTCTTCCCTGATTGATCTTTCATCCTGAAATGTCATGAGCATTGACCATCCACAATTTCTGTTAACCACAGGAATGCTTTCCTTCAGGAATTTTAAGTACTATATTATTGACTAAGTATGCTAGTTCAGCTGTGTCTAACCTCTGATCTAGAAAAAACATCATTAAGTAAATCATTAAAGATCTGATTGTGAAACAACACATCATTCTGAAACTATGCCTTTTAATGAATATTAAATGCCTTTATGAATATTATCTTATCCTTTTACCACACCCTCTAGAATTAAGCATTGAACTGAAGACAGAAAAAGTGGTCAAGGTCATGTGAGCCATTTATCATCAAGGAGATAAAACTGACTCAGGCAGGTTCCCCCTTGTCCTCCCATCTAGCTATCCCTGTTATCTTACTCTGCTGCAGTGGTGATGTATGAGTCTTTCACTTAACAATTACAGAATCTTCTTTTTAAGCAACGGAAACATGAACTCAAGTGATAGCACCTTCTGTAATGAATTTTTGTTCTTACAAAGACTCAGATGTGAAGGACGTAATATGTGATACAGATAGTAATCACTAAACTACAACATACTGCTTCCCTTTGGGTCATTTTGGCGTCATGGTGTGCAAGCAGAAAACGCATGCTCTCTGGGTAGTCTGCAAGCTACCAGCTGCCTAAGAATATTCTGAATTAAGTCATGTGCTATATTTAGGCTTTATTCAAGACCCAAGGCTAAGGTAGAATTTGGTAGCTAGAAGCAAAGCTAGAACACTTGCCATCTAAAACTCAGGGAAAAATAACTAATGCTCATTTTGTTTTGACGTAAAAATACAAGTAAACTTTAGGAAATTGAGATTACTTTTTAAAAATATTAAAATTATAGAAAACTAAAATTCATCTGAACTTGATTCTGTTGACAAAAATTTTAGAAACAAATCGGACACGGTGGGATGCTGGGTAATTTAGAGATTGTAGCCAAAAGTGATTTTATTCCTTTTTTAAATAATAGATACTAATTGTAAAGTTAACTATTAGAACAAAGCCATTTAATGGCTCCTGGACAAAGATAAATATTCAGGTAAAGATGCCCAACTCCAAGGAAGCCACTGATGGGTTTATGCCTGTGGCTAAATTGCCCACCAGATATCTCAGATTCAGAATCTTTGAAGATTCTGCAAGTACAGAGCAAAATTCATCAGATCATGTGTAGAAAACGAGCCACTGACCTCCAGCTTTGTTGCTGGTGTTGCTCTCTGATTCTGTGGTGCTGCCCAGGAAACATTCATGATGCCCCCTTCCCTGCCCTCTTTTTACTAGAGTAAAATGGGAAGACCTACAACCTGCTCCTTATCTATCCTCAAGTAGCTTGTATCTGCTTGGGAAGCTAAGATTCTGACAAGACAAGCAGTAAAATACAGTGATCACAGTGTAAATATACAAGACTCATATAATTTCCAGGGTATTCTACAATTTACTCCTCTGCAGGATTTCAAGAAAAGGATACAGTCATTCCAGTTAAGAATAGTTTTGAGTTGGCCAGCAGTGAACCTTACCTGCTCTGTGACCTGACCTACGTTTCACCAATACATTGTTCCTGAAGCTTTTATTATTAGGAAAAGATACACATGAGCTTTTGTTGGTGTCACCTGCCAAGTTTTTTTTTTCAAGATTTATTTTTATTTTTGTTGGAAAGGCAAATTTACAGAAAGAAGAGACAGAAATAGATTTTCCATCCCTTGGCTTACTCCCCAAATGGCCTCAACGGTTGGAGCTCAGTTGATCTTAAACTAGGAGCTAGAAGCTTCCTCCAGGTCTCCCGTTTGGATGACCTTCTCTACTGCTTTCCCAGGCCATAAACAGTGACCTGGATCAGAAGTGACAGATGCAGGGCACAGGGATGCCCACGCTGCCAGTGGAAGCTTAGCTTATTACATTACCGCACATCCTTTGCAAGTTTAATCTCTCCCATCTGAGCTATATCAAACCACTATTCTAAATGGCTCTTTAAGATTGGTATAGCCTGTATCAGCATCTCTGATGCTGCTGTTTTACAGCATCCAAATTCTGAATTACATTGTCCCAAATTAGGGTTCATTGACTCCTAATTATGTTTCTTGAGTGTGCTTTGATTGGGAGACAGTCCCTCATGCTTACTTTTACTATGATGCTGTGAGATACTTATTCATGTACTTCCAAAATTTCGTGGCAAAATGGAATTACACATGAGTTTACTTTGTGTAAAATATTATTTTGCAAAATGTTACAAATACACATACATGAATTTCAAAATCTGAACCAGGAGCTGGTGTTTTGGCATATGTAGCAGGGAAAGTTTCTGCCTGTGATATCAGCTTTCCCTATGAGGAAGTATCATCCAGGAAATTCAGGGCACTGCAACTGCAAGGGCTTGCTGAAAGACAGATAGAAACACAGTCAGCTGTATCCAGGCCTTCCAAACAGGAACTACCTTTAGCCTATCTTAACTCTGGAATCATCCTTTTTGGCAGCCCCACACTTCTGATTGGGTTTGAAGGGTTTATCCCTGGATAACCTGGATAGCTTAGGAAAATGTGTGAGAGGGGTTCTTTCATGTAGAGGTTTCCTGTGGATGAGTATAGATTGAAGGTCTAGGTCTGACAGTGTACCGAGTGGGGCTTGGTGAAGCCATCGTTCTGCTGCTGCCTTATGTTGACAGTGCATGTTCCTGTATGTTTCCTCGTTTAGAGACTGCAAGTCAGGACTTGCTTATCAGATTTCAAATACAGCTTTTGTTACATCTGAAATGTAGAATTGTTGATTTCTGTGCCTCTGAGCTCCGGGAAAGGGGCTGAAGGATTACTGCATCACTTCTGGGAGTGGTGTAAATGCAGCTCATTGTTTGTACTGAGAAGCCATCCAGGAACTTCCTATTCTCTATGACCTCTAAGTCAGGATTTATATTACAGTGTGTCTGAATACTTGCAAGTGTTGTAGACTTATAACCAGTAATTGTTTCACAGGAATACCCATGTATAAATCAGAAATACAAGTTGAATATCTTGCATTCAAAAGGCATGGAGACCAGAAGTGTTTGGGATTTAGCATTATTTTTAGATTTTGAGTTACTTAGTATACATACAAGATATTTTGGGGCTGGAACCAAGACTAAGCATAAATTGCCATTATGTTTCATACATACTTTATGCATAGAGCTTGAAAGTGGCATTGTAAAATATTGTTAATATTTTTGCACATGAAATGAAGTGCCATGATGTGGAATTTTCTACTTGTAGCATCATGTCATTGCTGAGAAAGAATGAAATTTCGACATATTTCAGATTTCAGGTCTTTGAATTAAGGATATTCACCCTGTAAATGTTGATCAATGAGTTAGTAGTGGGGCCAAAATTTTATATTTTGAGGAAAAAATTTTTCAATATTCCTTTTCTCAAGATAAAATTATTTCTAAATAGTATGAAGTATTTTGTCACTAACGTTGAAGCTACAGTATGCTGGCCTTATATTTTATAGAAATACTCTAAATTGAATCATAAGTATATAGGCTACCACTCTGTGTACAGTGTGAATAACATCTGATGAATTCCATAGTGCAAATAACCATGTTAATTTATTGTTTCTTTTTGTCTGTCTAGTGAGAACTCAACAGAGACAATAGCAGTAAATTCTAACCATCAGTCGAAGTCTCCATTGGAGAACTTTATGGTCAAGCTGTGCACTCATCATCAGAAGCAATTAATTCGTGTTCTGAACGACTTGTACACTGAATCTCAGCCAGACGCCGAAGACCTGCAGCCTTCCGAGTCAGCAACAATGGATGCGTCCTTGTGCAGTGCTGCCTGTGCCCAGCTAAGCACCATACAAAAAGGTGCCGTATGTGTTGAAACAAAGTCCCTTGCTTCTATAGATTCTTCTGTAGACTCATCAGGCTCTCACAGCCCTCTGCTCTTGAATGAACAGCCTCTGAAGGAGCCTTCTCCTACTGGGACAAGCCCTGTAGATGGAAGAAAGAATACCTTGACTTTTGTCCAGACAGATGCCTCTGAACTTGCAACCACTAAACCCAGCTCTGGCAGTTCAATGGCGAGTTCCACATCAGGATACCTCACTGCATGTACTTCTTCCTCATTAAACTCCCTCCATATCTCCAAAAGCTTGGAGGGACAAACCACTGGACAGGAGCAAGACTCAAATGTGAAAATATGCAGCGATGGCCAAGACCATATGCAGAGTTCAGCTTTAGTAAAAAGTTTAAATGCAGTAAAAGTGGCAGCTGAGCATAGTGAGGAGAGCAATAGCAATGTTGTTTCTCAAAGAAATTCATGCAAAGCCTTATCTGAAGAGGCTTGGGACTCAGGTTTGATGGGGAATTCTCCTGGAACTGCTGACAAAGAGAATGCTTTACAGTGTAGCTCAAGAACACCTTCACACCAGGACTCAGAAGCAGATGAACATGATGCAAGGCCAAAGCAAGAGAACCATCTTCACTCACTAGGAAGAAATAAGATTAGTTACCATTTACATCCCAATGAGAAGGGCCAGTTTGATCATTCCAAAGATGGTTGGTTAAGCCCCATGCCAGCTGGGCACAGAGCATCTAATGGGCATTCTCGAGCCAAGATGATGTCAGCCTCCATCAAGACAGCTCGGAAAAGTAAAAGGGCATCAGGGTTGAGAATCAATGATTATGATAATCAGTGTGATGTTGTATATATCAGTCAGCCAATAACAGAATGCCACTTTGAGAATCAGAGGTCAGTACTGTCTTCCCGGAAGACAGCCAGGAAGAGTACTCGAGGATATTTTTTCAATGGTGACTGTTGTGAGCTGCCAACTGTTCGCACACTGGCCAGAAATGTACACTCCCAGGAAAAAGCAAGCTGCTCACGGCTGGCATCTGAGGCGGTGGTTACTCCTGCACAGATCCTTACAACTTCACCCCTGAGACACACAGTAGACATCCAGCTTCCCAGAGAAGAGAGCCCTGAAGAAGCTTGTCAGGGGATAACCTCCCAGCTGGAGGAAGGAGGCCAGGCTGCTTCGTCTGAAAAGGAGTCTCAAGAGCCAGAGGTTGGCTTGATAAACAAAGCAGATCCAAGCTGCTCCCTTGAGTCACAAGAAATCCCAGCTGCCAGCCTGTTGTGTCCTCTCCCTGCTCACCCTGCTGAAGAGGACAGACCAGAAAGCAGCCCCATGGCCGCAGCTCCCACAGCAAGTACAGTGTCTTCCCCTAAAGGACACCAGCAGCCAGACCCAATGCTGGATGTAGAGGAGATGAGTGCCTCGCAAGACTGCCCCCTGGTTCCCTGTACTGACATCACTGGTGTTGGTAGGGAAGCTATTTCTAGGCCTCCATCCCCTGAAGTGGTCAGTGGAGAAGAAAGTCTCCTCATCTCAGAAAATCAAAGTGTGCCAGTAGTCTTGGAGCCTACCACAAGTCTGGGGAAGGCCAAGGATGACCAAAGCATCAGTCTTGAGGCCACAATGGAAGACACTCAGGCATTGGATGCCACCCTGTGCCTGAAGGAAGGCAGCATTTCTGCTAGTGAAGACCTCAGCAGTGAGATTGAGGACTGTGAGACAGCAGGTGGTAAAGAACCAGTAAAGGCAGAGGACAGTGATACAAAATCCTCTTCAGAAAAAGATACAGGCGATGTAACCGTTGATTTACCTGAAGAGAATTTGGGCAAGAAGAAAAAAAGTAAAAAATTCCCCAAGGCCTCCGACAGATGCTTAAGGAGCCAGCTTTCTGATTCTCCCTCTGCTGAAAGACTCCTCAGAAATCAGAGTTTAGATTCCTCTCGTTGTCCTGAGGTCAAGGCTTCTAAAATTCCTAGTGCAAAACATGCTAAAAAGGAAGGTCATGCAGGCAGGACAACACCTGAGGGTGCTCCTGCTGACCATTCTCATTCAGCAGCTGGGGAGGACATTGAAAATTCACTTGCCAGTGAATGTCCCACTGAGAGAGGTGCTGAGCAGCAGGAGGGCAAAGGCAGTGGGGTCATCACCAGACAGACCTTTAAAAACATGCTGGCAAAAGATACCAACGGGAAAGAAGGAGAGGTTATATCCAGCAGTGATCCCATAGCCACCACAAGACAGCCACTGCCTGGAGAGAGACTGGAAATCTACGTTGAATCTAAGACTGGGGAAAGGAATGCTCATGTTCCCTCTTCAAATATTCCTTCTGAGAGGGGCCTGGAAGAGTCAGAGAAGCTAGAACCCACTTGCGCCCAGGATATGGAGGAGACTATGAATGAGGCAGGCAGTGAAAACGCCCCAATTAAAGGTGATAGCAGTGATGCCCTTTCCAGCGCACCTGGTTCATCCAGTAGTTTAGATGGTGATGCTGCTGAGCCGCCGAAATTGGTAGCAAGGCCTAAAAGACAGACCTGTTCAACCTACAACCTGAGACACACCCATTCTCTGAACTCTTGGGATACTATGAAAATGAGTTCAGAACAAGAAGCTGCACGAATAAACCCAATGCCAAAGGAGAATGAAGCCACCGAGAATGGAGATGCCTCGGATGAAGACGACACGGAGACAGTGGTGGATGACCAGCCCAAGTTTATGGAGTGGTGTGCTGAGGAGGAAAACCAGGAGCTTATCGCCAACTTCAATGCCCAGTACATGAAAGTTCAGAAGGGCTGGATCCAGTTGGAGAAAGAAGTCCAGGCAACACCAAGAGCAAGGAACAGGTCAGACAAACTAAAGGAGATTTGGAAGAGCAAGAAAAGATCACGGAAATGTAAGGGTTCATTAGAGGTTCAGAAGCTTTCTCCCGTTCAGACACTGTTTATGACAAACTTTAAATTATCTAACATTTGTAAATGGTTCTTAGAGACAACGGAAACGCGCTCACTGGTCATCGTGAAGAAGCTCAATACTCGACTTCCAGGAGATGTACCGCCCGTCAAGCATCCCCTTCAGAAATATCCTCCTTCCAGCCAGTATCCCAGCTCCCTGCAAGCTGAACGCTTGAAAAAACACTTAAAGAAATTTCCTGGAGCTACTCCTGCTCGGAACAATTGGAAAACACAGAAGCTCTGGGCCAAACTTCGAGAGAATCCTGACCAAGTGGATCCAGAGGACAGCAGTGATGCCAGCCTCAACCCTCATTCTGAAGATGGCCCAGAAGACGTCAAGGAAGAAAGGAACAGCCATCCTCCAGCAAACCCGCCTACTCCTGTTAGTGCCCGGATCCTTCGAAAATATTCCAATATTCGAGGAAAACTGAGAGCCCAGCAACGGTTGGTCAGAAATGAGAAAATTGAAAGCCCATTTGGTCCAGCTGTGGAAAGCAAGCAGAGTCGCAAGAGTGTTTGCATTAACCCGCTGATGTCCCCCAAGCTTGCCCTGCAAGTGGATGCAGATGGGTTTCCCATGAAGCCCAAGAACACCGAAGGAATGAAGGGAAGGAAAGGGAAGCAGGGGTCTGAAATCTTGCTTAAAGCAGAAGCTCGGAATAAACGTAAGCGAACAGAAGGCAGCAGCACTCAGGGCAGCAGAGACAGAGGACCTGGAATGAGAGCCATCAGAGAGAAGCATGTTGATGGAGCCACCAAAACCCCTCCAACCAGGAAGCCAGCTGCAAGGGACAGAGCCAGCCAAGTGCCCAGAAAGGTGTCTTTGAAAGAGAATAAAGTGAAGAATTCTAAAGTATCCCCTGGAAAGAGCTGCCCCTCCTCCAGGAAAGAAAAAGAGAATACCAGCAAGAGACCTCCCCTGCCCGCTGCCTCGGAAGCACTGAGCAAACTTGCAAAGCAACGGGGAACAGGTGAGTCCTCCTCCAGGCCCCAGAAAGCCGCAAACAGAAAGCAGAGCAGTGGAAAGACCCGAGCCAGAGCCTCAACAAAAAACTCAGAGACCAGAGCAGCCCAGAGAAAGAGAAAGCTGAAGGCAAAGCTTGACTCTACACACAGCAAACGGAGGCGGCTGGATGCAAAATGACCAGAGAGCAGCAGCTAAGAGTAAACTAGTTCTGAAGAAGTAACCTTTTATTTTGCATTAACTGAATCTGCTTTTATAAGCTTATCAAGCCTTTCAAGTTACAGTCAACGGAGAACACTCCCCCCCTTTGAGATGTCAGAAAATATGTCTCAGGTGGAGAAGGGGAACTTGCAGAGTCCTTCTCCGAGACTGAGTAAGGGAAGTTATATATTATATTGTGATCGTTCCTTGGGTTTTAAACTTGGAACCAAGCAGTTTTTGTTTTAAAAAGTACAGTGCCTTATTTATCCTTTTTGTTTTTAGATTTACAAAAGCTAAAAAGCTGATCTATGTGATCAAAGGCTTGTATTTTATACTTGATGCACACGCACTTGTACTGTAGCCGAGAAGACCACCATCATGCACATGAAAGGAGCTTTCCAACAGCCGCCCTGCAGCTCTGTCCCCGAACAGGTGTCCCACCCCGCAGACCCTGGCAGTGAACTTCCCCCTCCGTCCTGCTTGTTCCGATGATATTTGAAAGCTAAACCAAATCATTATTATGTTATATGGAAAATGCAAAGAACTTAGAATTATTTTAAAAGGTTAATGTTTCTCCCTTTGAGGGGAAGAAGATACTACTCATTGTTGGTCACTCCTTTCACCTTTAATCATGGACTCTTAAATAATGTGCTCATGGGACAAAAACACTGTCATAGGTGTAGTTTCAGTTTATGATCTTTAGAAATTAGTCACCACCCCAGAATATGTCACCATCACTTACCATCCTCTTCATTTTTGGCTTTTCAAACTGACTAGCACTCTAACAAAGTTGTCGTTGTACTTTTGGGGGAAAAAAAATCTGTTGGCTGTAATTTGATGTTTATATTGAGAATGACCATATTGTTTTCTTCCCTACCAGAGTGCTTCCATATTCAGAGAAATCCAAGATGTACTTCCAGTGATACAAGAGTGGAAGGGTGTTTGTGCACCCAGGCTTTGGGGTTTATTTGCTTGTGGTTATCAACCACGCTTGTCTCCTAATCCCAGTTTTACAGTGCAGTTCTTTTTCCCCCATGCAGTACACCAGGCTAAATAATGAGCACAAGCCAGGTATTCTAAAAATGATGTCATGTTTCCATGGGCATTGCCAGGACCATTGGACACCAGGCTGAGAAAGAGCTAAACACGCTGAGTCAGGGAAAGGTGGAGGAAGCAGCTACAGCATATTGTAGTGCACTCACACTTTTACCACTCCCAGATTCGACCCTTCAGCCAGTGCATTCTGGTAACAATGCACTTGTAGGGAGTAGGTGGCCGTTTTGCCTGATCAGTGCTGTGTAAGTAGTTAAATGCTACAGTGTCACTCCTGTCCACAGCAGTTCAGTCTCTGCTCTGGCTCAGAAGTGAGAACTGCAGTCCTTGTAATCGGCTTCATTTGCTTTTGCTTATTGAAGCCTAAGACAGGTGTGTTGGCTTTAACTCAGTGCCTATGACACTGCTCCATTGAAAAAGCAGTGTGTGTTTGACATTTCCATTGGGCCATCCTGCGAAAGAGGTTTGGTAGTCAGAGCCTCAACTAGCTTCTTTCACATGTTCTGTCACCAAAATAGGCTTGTGTAGACAGCTGCTGCCCTCTTTTTTAAGAAAAATTTCCATTTAGATTGTTTCAGATCTCTTTAGATAAACTCAGATGGACTTTTTTTTCATGCAAATCGTGATAAAACAGGCCTCTTCATCCTGATAGAGGTTTATTGTATAACATGGAAACATCTGATGATTGGGTAAAACTGAAGAACTGCATTTCATTGTGAGAAATTGAGAGTTATGTTGAATTTCATAGATAGTGAAGCTTACAATTTTAGGTGAAGCCCTCATTTTAAAAAAAAAAATCTCCTCTATCCCATGAGTCTTTTTTTTTTCTTTTTTGATGTATTTGATTTGGGCCATTCAAGAGCTACCTATATTAATGAAACTGCTGAGTGTATATGTTGGCAACCCTCTCTCAGCATTAAGTTGCACAGAAGCATTAATACGTTTTATAAGTATGTTCATTTATATTTTAAAAATGCTTGTAAAGGTTTAAAAAGTATGTTTTCACATAATTGTCACTGGATATTATTTTTGTGGTGACTAACTGATATTTGCCACTGTTAGGTATGTAGACTCTTACCTGTAAGAGTGCCTCTTGGTGCATGTAGCCTACCTTGTGAGGTGCTTGTGTCAGGTTAGGAAGAAGTTAAGTGATAAAAAGTGAGTGAAACTTTCCCAGTTTCAGGTTTATTATTCATTCCTCTACTTTTCCAAGTTCTTATTGTTTTAAAAGTTCTCTTCAAAATAACAGCCTTCTCCCATTCTAGAGTGAATTTGAAAAATTAGGTTATATACCTAACCTGCCATGGATCATCTTTCAAATCAACTTAGACTTTGAATACTACATTTGAGTAGACTTAAGATTCAAATAGCCATAATTAGGACACTTTACAGTTTAAAATTGTTTTTATTGAATCTCATCTTTGTTGATTCAGTTAATTTTTTTAATAGAGAAAAAAGATTCAGGGTCACCTCTGGAAGGCCGTTTGACCCCTCAGATGCTGGCAAAGCTGTGTGCTAGACATTTCCACCTGCAAGCTTGGTGTCAACGCTTGTTTCCATCACTTGCCAAGACCTTCCTCTAGCCGCTCCAAGTATGGCTTGCTATCATATCCGAGGGTGGTCCAGCCCACATTCTGGATTCCATATGAGGAATTCTCCTGGTTTTATATTTACTCAGTGGCATGACAACCCCAAGGTTGGATCTGAAGCTGATGTCCAGAGGGCATTGGTATTCCTTCTGAGTTTCCAGAGGGGCTGGAAGATGCCTGAGAAGCCAAAAGGGGAGCCCCTCCACAACTCCCCCAGAGCTGGGCCCTCTTCAGAAGACCCATTCTCTGTTCCGTGGGATGCCCCTAGTGTGGGAGGGCAGCATGCAGATAGCCACCTTTGTGGGGTCCAAAGCCTCATCCCTAGCACTTCCTCGCGTCTGTAGCAGGTTCAAGTGCCACCGGAAGGCTGACAGCCCTCATCCTTCAGCTGGGGTTTCCTCCAGAAGTCTGTCCCTGCCACTGTTAGTTGCATAGTCCCTCAAATTCCATAGTAGAGACTGTAAACAGCTTCATCCAAACGAATGATAGTCTGTGGGTTTCATGCCTCACTGTTGCTTGGAACAGTATGGCTGGAAAAGGTACGCTTCATCCTTTCCTATGTTGTACTTTCCAGTGGGATCTTTCATGCATCACTTACAGCACAGGCAAATTTTCTTACTGTTCAGATAAATCATCAGTAGAAGGCATCACTTCAGTATAGTTACTTTGAATTAAGGTTTTTGCCCTCTTTCTATCCTGGAGCTGTCCCTGTCATGTGTGGACGGCAATCCAATTGAGGAGTGAACCTAGGAAGCAAGCAGGAAAGAACTGCGTACTATGTAATGCGAGCTGCAGACACCTGATGCCTTGTTAAAACACCTAGAACTGGGCTTGACTATCCCAGAGGGCTAGCCCTGAAAGGCGCACAGCTGCTTCTGGGTTTAGAGCAGCCTGTGGAGGCTGCCTTTGGCTTTCTGATGATCTGTTAGGGGTTTGCAGAGTATGGGCTGGTTGTTTTTGCAAATAAAGTTTTATTGGGACATGGCTATTCCCATTTGCTTTTTTTGTTGTCTGTGGGACAGAGTTGAGCCATTGTGATGGAGAACATATCTACTGCCTGGATCTTTTAAGATTTGCTGTCACCTCTCCCCCCATCTCCACTTGAAAAACAATCAGTTTTCAGAAACAGATCTTCCCTGATTTTTCTCTTCTCTGTTTTTTTGCTTGCCTTTCTGTTCCCTTCATTCCTTCCCCTTGCTCCTTAGTTTTGTTGCTTTGTATTTCTTCTTGCTGGATTGATAGAGCACATTGACCAACCATCTCCTTAAACTTGAGCTGCCTGAGCATTCTGTCTTAGGTCACCCACCAAGGATGACCAGAACTAGTCCTCCCTAGTCTACAGAACCAGAACCCAGGAGCAAAAGACAGCCAGCCTTCTCAAGTTTTGTGGCTTGGGGCACTCTTCAACTCACAAGAGTTTTCAATCTCGGAACTGACTCTGTATTCACCTCTGATTTACTCCTAAGTAAGCCAAGATTTTTGTTTGAGATGGGCTTTAATCTGCTGAAATCACAGATACTGAAAAAGTCTCTTCAGAAAGAGGAAACAGACCTAAATCATTGTTCTTAATATTTTTTATCAACCTTCAGGCAAACAAAAATGCATTGACATATCTTTTCAGTCATGTGATTAATGTTATTAAAGGTAAGCCAACACGGGCCAGTGTTGGTACAACATACTAAGCCACCACCTTCAATACCAGCATCCTATGTTGAAGCACCTATTCAAATCCTAACTTCCATATCGCTCCCTGCCAATGCACCTGGGAAGGCAGAGGAAGATGGCCCACATGCTTGAGCCCTTGCCACCCATATGGCAGACCTAGATGGAATTCCAGGCTCCTGCCTTCAGCCTGATCCAGCTCTGGATATTGCTGCCATTTCAGGAGTGGACCAGTGGATGGGAGATCTATAGGTCTCGCCATCTTTCTCTGTCACTACGCCTTTCAAAAAGAAGATAAATAATTTTTGTTCACAGAAAAAAAGGCTAATAAAGGAAAAGCGGGTTTTGGAATTCTCTGGGGAAAATAGCAATTCTGGACAAGATGCTAGGGATTAGGTCCAGGAAATTCATGTTTTGTTTCCCCTCAAAACTTAAGGATTAGGTTTCTATGCCATTTTTGAAAGTGAGATATTTATACCAATGAGTCTAGAAAGTGATTTAATTATTTCAATTTTGAAACAAGCCTGTCATTTTGTATCATTAGCTATTGGTTTCATGTCTTACTATGGCTTGGTATCAACTGAAATTACTATACATTTATATGTAAGTATAAAGTCACACTGTGCATATCACATCAGCAAAACAGTCTTCATATTCTAGCATAAGTACTTCCCATGCATGCTCTCAAATCCTTTTTAAGGATATATGTTTCTAAAAACAGAATTTTAGAAAGCTGTTTGAGGCAGCATTCAATAGACCCCATCCCTCAAAAGCTCTGAACAGAGTCCTATATTGTACAGTGGGTATTCTGGAAGACTTGGATGTGTAACCTGTTTCCTTTAGAGAAGTTTGTATTCAGCCGAAACTGGAGAGCTCTTAGATGCTGCTCTCCACTCAAGGCTCTGCTGTACTGGGCTGCACTCTCCTGGGGGCTGAGCAGCCACCTTGGGCACTTTGTTGAGGGTGCCCTCTTGCTTTTGCCCTGGGAATTGAACCAGAACTGGTCAGTTCCTTCCCTTGACTCCTGTCTGTCCATTCTTGCTTTTCCCAGAGCCTTGGTGATTTATTCTCCGTGCTCAGGAAACATCTTAGACGCCATCCTTCAGAGGGGCATTTGTGCGGCTGGTTTGCCCAATAGGCTTAATCACAGCTTTCCCTGCTGACTGGGTGCTTGGCATGTAGGCCACCTGAAGTATGGACTGCCTATTAGAGACCCAGGCTAACACAGTGCATGTGAGAAACTGGACAAGCAAATTTTCATGTAAAGCAGAATTAAGTTGTCTCACAGTCTACTATAACCTGCCCTCTGCAGCAGAAGTTTACTGATCCTTGCAATGGCCATTCTGGGCACTTTTTGTTCATGGAGTCCAATGTTGGAACAGTTCGCCTTTGGATTTTAGAGTGTCTTGAATATTGATCTTAATACACAGCTGCTCTTGGGCATTATTCCTGAATGATACATATACATTTGAAAGAGGCACAATATCCTCCCTTCCTGATTATTTGTTGATGATTGTTGGCATATAGTCGTGCCTTTCTGTCTGTATTTCAAACTAAAAGTATGGCTGGCTTCGTTTTTATGAACCAGAGTGAACCTGACTCTGGGGAAAGACTCCACTGCAATAGTGCTCAGCACAAATGCTTTCTTTATGAAATCAGCCTGAAATCGTGTCTCATCCCATAGGCAAAGGGCCTTGGAACTGTTCACAAGAGCCCTCAGTTTCCCTTTTTCTAGCACATTTGCAAATTTCTTAATCTCCATGATTTGCTCATGACTTCTGTGCAGAAATGGCTGGTCTTTTGCCTGTTTGAATCTTCTATTCAGACCTTGTGTTCTTTTAGAAATACCAGCATCCCATCCTCACCCTGTGGGCACACCAGCAGCTTTAGACTTCAGGGCCCTCTGGCCTGGCCAGTGAAGCCCCACCCTGGCCAGGCCTGCTTCACCTCCCCATTTTGAGGAGTCATCCTTTGTCAGTATCTTGCCTTTTCCTTCCTCTGTCCTTCCATTTCTACCACCATCTGCCTTCCAGGATCCTTCGCTCTGGGACAGTCTCATCTCCCAGAGTGCTCCACTGAGCACATTTTTGTCACAGGAAATGTATTTTTTTTTTCCTTGACTTTTGTATTTAGCCATTGGATCCAAAAGCTGTTCAACTAATCCCCTTGGTTTTCATCCCATGGTCACACTCCCTGTTGTCTGGCAGCGGAAGCTGCAGCACTGGGAGCTGATTAGAAGGAAGATGGCATGCAAGTAAGATTTGACTCATCTTGTAGATCTGCACCACGGCAGGGTATTGTTTGAGAGCCACTGTTACTTAAAGTTTCTTATTTCATGGTAGTGTCTGCACCTCTCAGTTTTTCTAGGAGACTGGTTTGATACATATATAACACATATTAATACCACTGGAATTTTATTTTACTGTATAAATAGCAATATTTTTCTGTTCAGAATTCTACAGAAAATATTTATTATTTTAACAACAACAACAAAATACTAACCTTAAAAGGGCTTTCTTTAAAAAAATGTTCTTTCACCCATCCTCACCATTATGTCCAACCATGAACATGCAGGCAGCACAGCAGAGACAGGCAGGTGTGGCTTGGAAACCCTCACTATGTTTAGGCAGATGCAATGTGGAGTGGGAACCTGAACCATCACCCATCCCAAAATAAACTGGGTTTGGCTGTGCTGAGCATGGCATTAGGGCTCACCTCCAGCAGCCCATTTCTTACATGCACCTTTTTACATTCAACTATTCACTTCCATCTGTGCAGGGAAATGAGCCTTAGTTTTAACCCCAAGGAAATCCATAACCACACACCTGGGGTATATGAAGAAACTGCTGGCTGCTTGAGGAAGTGTCAAGATGTGTTTCTGCTTCGTTTGACCTCAGGAGATAGGCAGTTTCCTCTACACCTTGACTATGCTCATGAGGACCTTTGTTCTCCACTTTCACCTCCTGCTTCTCTCCTCCTCTTGCTTCTCCTGCACTTCCCATTGCCATTTCAACACCTGTGCAGATGTGGGCCAGTCTGACCTATAGCCAGTGGTTACAGAAGAAGACCATCTGTTGTAAGATGTGTTCAGCTGTACTTCTCAGGAGTCCTGGTCTGCAGTTCAGAGCACCCGTAGCTGTCATGGAGCAGTGTCTCATGGTGGTCATGTTTCCTCTTGCCTGTGCCCCATCTGTGGGCACCTCTGCTGAGGCCTGATTCTCCTGTCCTGCCAGCTGGACTGAGAACTACAACTCTGGTCCCTCAGGGAGCCGGGAGACCAGGTACACAGGGATTTTTGTAGTCAATTTGAACCGTAATCTGCGTGTTTTCCTAAAGCCTCCCTTTGTGTTTTCTAAGCAAATGTGGAGGACACTTGAATAGTGATGCTGGAGAATTTTTTCTAAGATACTCTTTGTAAGCAGATCTGATGTAAAGATGAAATGTGAATGGATAACTAGATGCCAGGGAATTTAGCACTGAACTAGACAGTCAAAACTTTTTTACCCTTTGCAGGAAGAAATTTTGCTCTCATCTAAATGTTCACCAGAAGTAATGTTGTAAATAGTTTTCTAAAAAGTATTTATTACATGTGCTGTATACAGATTTCGTGTTCTGAGTGATGTTGGTTTGTATTGTAGTATTCTAGAAGAATCTATTTTGAGCAGTGGACTTCCTTTCATAACAGTTCACACATGCAGAAAGAACAAAAACCAGCAGGTTTGAGATCTGTTTGGGGCATTTGATCTGTAATGCTACATCTAATTCTAGCTTTAACCGCCCCCTCTTCTCATCTGGTTATGTTATATATTATAAATACACAGATTATGATAAACCAGTCAGTGGTCAGTATCCAAATCTGCTGAGCAGATTTCCAGGTGTTCTTTCTGGTGTGTTGCCCATAAGCAATAAGGTCCTAGGTGATAGCATTTATCCTGGGTCCACACTGGCCCTTGTCTCAGAGGATAGGGTGGGGGGTGGGTAGAACAGCTCTTGCGAAGACCACTTGCCTTGGCAGGACAGGTTGCTATACTTGAATTTTTGCTTCTGTTTGCACGCTCCCTTGGGTTGTTGAACCCAAACGATGAATGAGAGACCTGCCAGCTCCAGACACGTCAAAACTGGGCATACATGTGGAAAAACAAGCAACATCAAGCTGAGGCAAAGCTTGTTTGGCTGTTGAATAAATAACTTTTTCAATGAGAAATTTAAGTGACCAAATTCAGTATGCTTCGGCTGTATCTGACCTGCCTTTCAAAGCTAGCCCTTTGCTAAGCCTCCCCTGTGCCTGGGCTTCACATACCTTGGATATGTAGAGCTGCCCTTGTGTCTGGGGTTACATCTCTGGGGTCACCATGTTCATTCCTCACAGCGTGTTTAGTTCAACAGATTCCTAAAGTTGTTTAGCAGCCTCTCCTTTGTGACCTAAATTTTGTGGAAAATAATTACCCACACCCAGATAACCCTTAATAGAAGTAATGTAGTTTTTTAGGCTTTTGGAATATGTCTCTTTTGTATTTATGATGGTGTTTGGAATTTTTCACTAGTGTTTTTTTAGACTGAAGTGGGTGCATTAGGATAAAACTTTCCATTGCTGAGCCTGAAAGCAAGCAAGGAGGAAAGCAGTTGTCAGGTGGTGTGTTGTTGGGGAGGTGACTACTTGGGGTGGGAGGGTGGGGGGAGGTGTATTGTAGATCATATGGAGATAAAGTAGAATTCTGGCCTGAGGCTCCCCAAGTGTTATTACCTTATGATAAAAATGCCCATATTAGCCCCGATCTCAATAGACACCTGCTGTTTACCCTCAGGGAACAAGTAGTTTTCAAAATTGAGCTCCTCAAAGGTCCTTGGCCAGTGCCCTCATGCACTGGTGTCCGTAAACTCATGGCATTATCCTCCCGGTGTGCGTTATGGTGTTGAGAAGCTCAGCCTGACTTGGCGGGGAAGCACAGCCCAGAGTCCTGGCTGAGGCTGGGGGCTGGGGGTCATTGGAGGCCCATGCAATGTAACTGATGCTCAGGTGCCGTGTGGGGATTTTCTTCTTTGTAGGCCGCGATGACCCTCCAGAATGAGTTAGGGGCAGGGCTGCTGATCCGGCCATGGATTCAGGGAGCTCTAAAGTGAATCTCTACCGTTCCTTTAAAGGTTTTTCTGGTTCCTCTCAGTGTTGTCATTGCCCAGGTCAATCTTGTAGTTGTCCAGCTGTGCTCCTTGTTGCTGTCTTGTGAGTCTTAGCCAGTAACCCAGATGCCTGAGGACAGGCCTGAGGGGGCCTCACCTCTCCTGACCAAGGGTGTGATCCTAGCCTGTAAGGAGGTGTCTTCCCAAAAGCAGTGAAGTGTGAGAGACCTGCAAGTGGTAGCCCAGAAGACCGGGTGTGTGCCTCTTAGGCTTGGATTTCCACTATGTTAGTGAGTTTAGGAAAATACTGTGTCTTTAATGGATGAAAATTCAATGTATGCTGTGAATTTGTTGGTTTGAAGCATTGAAAATTTTCATTAGACAATGTTTACATACCTCACCTAAAAACCTTTGAGAGTGTATATATGAAATTTTAAAATATATTAAGTTGCTTTAAAACAATATGTATAGCTATAAAAGTTGGAGTTATTTTAACTTTGAATCTGTACTGAGTCTCTTGAATATTGAAATCCTGTAGACTTCCTGTGCTTCTGTGTTTTCTTTCCTCTTAGGCTTTGTAGGAAACTGTGTTCTTGGTATTGGTAAAGGGTCCCGCACTGCAGTGCAAGCCTGGAAGGATTTTCTGTGTCATTTCAGATTCTTGTTTGGTTTTGAAGGGTGGGGATGGGGCTAGAGGAGGTATGGGAGGGTTTTCTCTAATGTTGGCATCTATTCCATGAGCTTTTCCAAGGCGCTTATTTTATTGCAGCATATTAAACTTCTTTGATATTAAAGTGTGTCGGTGTGGTCACTGGAGGAGGTGGTCACTAAAGCCCTGCATTCAGATTGTCACCTGCATCAGGTAGTTGACAAACTGCTGGAAGAACCCGAAGAGCACTACTTGTGTGCTAATGTGGATTCTACATCCTTGTGTGAGTTATGCCTAGCTTCATGAAAAGGAAAATATACGGTTGAACCCTTAGGTTCCCATGGCATAGCTTTTAAGGCACCCTGAAGGTGTTTCATGCTGAGAATCCAGCAGCAGTGGTGGTCAAGCCACTGACCTCAGGCAAGCTCCCACTGAGTGTGCAGCCTGCGGCCAGGCTTCCCAAGAGAGTACAGAGGAAGTCCTTTGGCTGGCCTCATGGCCTGCTGCTTTTCTGTTCTTGCAAGTTGATTGATTTGTGACCCACCGGACAGTGATTCATGCTGAATCCACCGCGATTTCATTAACAGGTTCATCTGAAAGTGGCCATGGGGATGCATAACCAGCTCAAGCTAGCCAACATCTAGTTATTAGGCCACCCCTTCTGAGTTTGAATTTAGAAAAATGAACACCTAGTTCCAGTTAGAAGTTTCTTGAATCACTGTTCCAGGTTCTGGGGGCTTTGGTACAGGGGTGAGAGAATTGCATTGCCACCAATCCCAGGCAAACCTGATGGCTCAGTCATCAAACTGGATGCCTGGTGGAAATCTGGGCGTTCCTGCTGCCTCCACTCTGCACCCAAGCCCTGCCATTCCTTGAGCTGGGAATGTCAGTGCTGAAATTTGCCACTGATTTTACTTAAAGTGCAGAAGTTGCAAACTAGCACCCCACGGAAGAGTTTTGTTTAGCTTATTGCTTTTCCTATGAGCTTCTTAACAAAGATGGAAAATGTGACACTGCTATTACCCAGATGCTTGTGTTAGGAATTTGCTGGCACTCAGTAGAGGGGAGCATGTGCCACAGTCTCTAAATTGATTGCCATTTGTAAGATGTCACTCTGCTTCTTCAATAGAGCCTGATACTGCAAGTGATGGGCCAGGAGGGCAGGGCCCACTTGACTGACTTGGCTCCCTGAGGCACTTGGGTGAATAGCCCTACTCAAACCTGTTTTCTCTCCTGTACCCTGTTCTTGTTTTCTCAAATCATTTTGAAGACTTGCTTACTGCCCAATCGCACAGTGATCAGTGTGTCCAGCCTTATCTGCCAGGGCCTGGCCTCCCTGGATGCTCATATCCTACATCCAGAAGGTTCCCAGATACAATCTTCCAACCTGAAATGGTAGTAGAACCACTAGAAAGGCACACTTGCTCCCATTCTGCACATCCCTGTGAATCCCTGGGACAAGCAGATAAACCTTATAGGACCCCTGGGACAGTATCAATGTCTCCTTGGCTACGTGGATGCTCCAAAACCCTCAGAGCCAGGTTCAACATAGCCCTGCAGGCTATGATGGTTGGTGCACACTTCAGGGGTGAAGGTGGACAGCTCCCCCAGACAGTGTGTGCTGTGCCCAGCTCTGCCCTAGTGGTAGTAGACCAGGGAATCAGGCCCCAGGTGTCCCCTAGGCCTCCCTTTCCTTCAGGAGAAATTGTCATTTGCCACTTCAGGAAGACCAACTAGAAGGCTCCAAGGGCAGAGAGAGAGAGTGTGTGTGTGTGTGTACATGTGTATGCTAGGCTATGCCCATCTGTGGTCAGCTCAGAAGCTCTTGTGCCCTGGAAGGATGAATGCCAGCAGCACCAAGCTCACCCCCAGCAGAGAAAAAGACATCAGCAAGGCAGGATGAGTGAATCAATGTCATGTTCACATGGAAGACAACAGACAATATCAACAAACCCTAAGCCAGTACTTCCAGGGAAGGGGAAGGGGTGGCTCCTTCACAGGCCCAATCTAAGTTGATCGAAATAAGACTACAGAAACCCCCAACCAAAGACCACAACCACACAGCATCTGAAAAGCAAAACAAGACACTGGGTGTTGACTTTAACATATAAAAATACTATAACAAAATGAAATACAAATATATATTAGAATCTGTAAGTATTCTGTATAAAGAGATACTTTTGCGGTTAGGCTAACAGCAGGCAAGGAGACAGTCCAGCCTTTTCCATTTCCTAAGACCTCTGCAGGGAGTCTGGCCCAGCAACAGCTTCCTCAATTGCTTCAGTACATGGTTTATGGAAACAGCTAAAGGTGACCACAGGTGAACTGAAGGTCTTGCCCAAAGTGGAGGTGGGGTGAGGAGGCAACTTCTTTGAGGGACAGTTCACAGGTGCTCCCTTCTGGGACTCAGCAAGCTCCGTGTGTGCAGGCCAGGAGGGTGAGGGTGCAGGTCCTTGGCATCTTGCTGGCTGGAGGCCTCATTGCAGAAGAGTTGATCGTGGGACACAGAGCTCCCTTGGCCACTGGCTATCCTTGCCCTTGTGGATTCCAGTCCTCAGGCTGGAAGGGCCAGCAGGGGCAACCGAAGACTCACATGGTGTTCCCTAGAAACCAGCTTGTCAGCCTGGGGTGGGGGATTTGGGCATGTATAGTGTCCCTTGCACTTTCTGCAAAGGCGGGGGGAGAGTCAGTGCCAGTCAGTGCCCTCTCAGTCCCAGGAACTAGCTTCTCCAGAATGGAGGGAAATGGTGGTGGCTGAGGAAGCTGTCCTTCTCGGGATTGGTGAGGCCTGGGGCACACGTCTTCTAGGAGAAGGGCAAGCTACTGGCACTCAAGCCTACCCTCAATGGGTTGTTGCTGCTGTTCTCCAAGGCCCCACAGCGCCTGAAGACTCAAGACATGTAGGCTGTGCAACCCCAGGAGGCCCAGTTGCTGTCCATCTGGCAGTGAGCAGGATCCCTCTGGCCTGGCTCACAACTGCAAGAAAATACAGCTGGGCCCCTTTGAGGGGCAGATGAGTCAGAAGGACAGGGCAGCTTACTCTTCCCATTACAGGGCATACATGTTTGCTGGCTGGAGTACTGCTGTGAGGGAACGTGAAACTGTCACAGCCACAGAGACCCACACCCCCTACTAACCAGCATTAAGGGCTGCCCACATGGGCTGCCTACCATCCACAAAGGCACAGCACCACTCCAGGCAAGGAGGCTGCCAGGAAAGAGACATGCTGTTCTCCCCTGCTCCCCCGGAGGAGACTTCTGGAAGACCAGTGCTGAACTCTGCAGCCTCAGCTGGCTATTTAGGTTCAAAAGCCATCTTTGAGGTTTTCACCTGACCGTGTAGGAAGCAGTGTCCAACACTGGGCGGCTTGGTGGAGGCGCAGCTGCACCTGGGCTGGGGCCGCTTCTCACAATGCTGCCTTCCCATTCATCTGGGAGCCACTCACACCTGCCGTCTGGGGCTGCACAACCCCAGGGCCCAGCCCCAGTTAGGCGGTGAATACTTGGTGATGTAATCCCAGAAAATGGATCTCCAAAGATCTCTGTGGGAGAGCCACCTGAGGGACCAGGGTGAAGGCAGAAACTGGCCCAGAAACTGGCTGGAGGAGGTTTTCTGAAACCTGGGCCGTGGACCTGCTTGTAGTTCAAGGGACTTTAAGCTGAGACCCTTTCCCCATACACACACTCACCCACCAAGCAGCCCCTAGATAAGTGTGCGAAAGTGCCCAGGACCATGCACCTTGTGGCTGGTGAACCTAGAACCCCCACCCTCCGCAATGGATCGGCCCTCCCCAAGCTGCTGGGCTTCTGCGGGACGTGGAGGCTCAGAGGCCTGGCGTCTCGATGCAGCTGCACACCCAGCTTTGGGGTTGCAGAGGCCCAGGTGCTGCCACAGGCAAGATTCCTCATCACCCTGTGCTGCCCACGCTGCGGGCACAGACCCAGACCAGCTGGCCGCTCCGGGGAGGTTGGCAGTGGGGACTTCTAGGGTTGGGCACCCAGCTTCGGGTCTTCCAAGGCTCTAGGCTGAGGCACCCAGGTGGCCCGCAAGGAGGTGGGCTGACCTCACGCGCACACTCATTCCACAAATATTTATTAAGCGCCTATTTGTGCAAGGCACTTGCGGAGAAGATGGTCACCCTCTTGTTCGCCGGTCCTCCGCCCGCCTGTCCGAGCAGCAGCTCCAGACTGGCGGGAGCGGTCAGGCTCCCCGGGTGGGGGTCTCAGTCCCTGCACATGCGATGACCCGCACCCGCACCCGCCCGGCCTGGCCCGCCCCGCCGGCCCGCCTAGGCGCACGGGGTGCAGCCGCATTTACTGGGCTTCTCCACCTCCTCTGCAAAAGACGTCCCGTCGCTGCACTCGAAGGTAAGCTTCCTCCGCTTCAGCCGCAGGCCCCGGCAGCAGCCCGAGCCCCGGCAGGAGCCTCGGCATTCCACCCACGAAAGCGGGCGCGTGGTTTGGCAGATGGCATAGCCCCTCTGGACCTGGTGAAAGTCCCGGACGGGATCGCCCTGGCACTCGGACTCTGGATGGGACAAATACCGAGAGAAAGCCTCAGGGTGCATTCCTGGGGTTGCTGCTGCCCCTGGGGAGGCAGGAGGAGGAGGAGGAGGTGGGCAGGATCTGGAGTGCTCAGACCCAGCCTCCATCCCCAGCATCCTCCCTCTGGCTGCCCACATGCACATGCACATGCCTCCACTGGGCTTATGGGAATGGGGAGTCTCCAGGCCAGTTGGGGCTGCTGAGTCACATGGACTCCATCCCAGAGCTGAGACAGAAGAGGTTGGAGCAATGCATGCTGGGGAAGGGGTGATCTAGGGGACCCTGGAGGGGCCCAAGTGCACCCTTTGGCTTCCCTTGCCCAGCATTAGCTCTGGCATTGGCTGTCAGGAGTCCAGAAGAAATCTTTTGGTCTAGCTGGCCAGGCAGGGCCAGGGGAGGCGTGCCCAACCCTCAGGCATTGGCTGCTCCCAGGGGCCTGAGGTGATAGGGCCAAGATGTGGGGATCCAGGCCAGAGTCGTGACTGGGGGGGTCTCTTCTGTGAGGAGAGACCTTTGCCAAAGAAGGACACGTGACCAGGATGAGGGAGCTGCAGGGTGAGCTAGGCCCAGTGCTAGAGCCAGCCAGGGTTGGGGCTCAGTGCCCAGAGAATTGGGGGTGCTGCTGGCCCAGCAGCAGCTCCAGATGTGGAGGAGTGGCAGGGATCACCGAGGGGCTACTGAGGTCACAAGGAGAAAGAAATCCAGTTGCTAAAAAAAGTCGTATCTGTTGGGAGAGACCCTGGAGAGGGCACATCAGGAGGGGGGGCCCTGACCTTGATCACACAGCTTGCCCGCAAAGCCAGAGTCACACACACAGTGTGCCCCCTTGGAGGCCGAGGCCTGGCAGTGGCCATGCAGGCACTGCAAGCCCCCACAGGGCTCTGCTGGCACCCCAGCCTGGTTGCACAGGGCGCCTGAGTACCCCTCCTGGCACTGGCAGCTGTAGGAGAGAGCATCAAGAGGCATGCATGTTCCGTGGACACACCTGCAGGGGACAGAGAAAAGGGGCTGTGAGAACATACCCACCTGAGACTTACCCTGAAGGGACCCCACACCCACTGGCCCTAACATCGAGAATGCTCCTCCATTCCCAAGAGCAAAACCACGTCTGGATTTCTTCCACATGGGGCCTGCTGCAGTTAACAAAAAACAAAACCCAGGCACCAGCAAGCAGCAAAGCCCTGTGTTGGACTAGGGTTTCCAACATGGATCTGAAAGCATTGTTCAGGAGACAGCTCTGGACCCTGGTTATACAACTTGAAGGGAAGGGCCATGGGGCAGGGCCCTTCAGCCCAGCCCCAGACTCACTTGTGGCCATGGCAGGGGCCGTTGGCTGGCTGGTCACAGTGCACACCTCCCCAGCCAGCCTCACAGTGGCACACGGGTCCTGGGGTGGCATTGGGCTGGCAAATGCCATGCAGGCAGTAGAGCTTGCGGCAGGGCTCACAGCCAGGCACCACGCCTGGCTTCATCTGCGTCTTGGTAAAGTCCTGTAGCTCGTTGTTGATATACAGGTTTCGGATGCAGCCATGGAAGCTGGTGCCATTGAGGATCTGCCACAGGCGGAAGGCGGCTGAGTTCACATCCACTGGCATCCCTGGATGGGGCAAGGAGAGAGGAGCTGGGCTGAGTCAGCCTCAGCTGAGCCTGGCCCTCAGAGCCCCAGTGTCCCATTTTGCCCTTGGCCTCTGACCCTGTGTCTGAGGCCCTGAGCCAAGGAATTGTGCCACTGTGGAGGGCCCACATTCCTTTTCCAGAAGGAAGGAAACAGCCACTTCCTCTGGGGTCAGAACCTCAGTACCTTGGTCTGTGGGTGATCCTAGGGCAATGGGGGATGGGTCTTGGGAGTGGCCCAGTGGCCCAGAGTGGCAGAGGCCCTGCCCTGGACCAGCTGACCCCAATGCCCGATGGGGCATTCTGAGGAGGGCCAGGTGCTCACCTCCCACGTAGAGGGGAGCCTCACTGTTGAGCGTGTAGTGTTTGCCAAAGTTGTCCATGGTCATAGGACTGCCGCCGTCAATGGAGAGATTCACCATCTGGTCAAAGGTGACCAGCTCAACGGTGTGGAACTGCCCGTCATTGATGGTCTCGGCACTGTAAGAAGGTGAGGCACCATGCTCCAGGGAGAGGGCTTCCAAGGGAACCCTCCCTGACAGGCCATGGGGTCCCCAGTTCTCTATGGAAGGGGCCTTGGAGGGTACACAGGGTACTGTAGCCTGCTGCAGCATGCTCCCCTTCCTTAGGATTCCCTGGGAAAGGCTGAGAAGTTTAGGACAGGGTTCTCCTCCTCTGTTCAGGAGCCCCCTGTGAGCCTAGGGTGGGACAAAGGAAGCAGAGGCTGCTGCTCAAGCCCAGGGTTGGACCAGAAGGTGCTCAAGTCCATTGTACTTGGAGAGCTCTCCGCTGCAGCTATGGGCACCAGGAAGCCATACCTGTAGATGGCAGAGCTGGGATAGCTGCCCGGGTCATAGCTGACACGCACATGGCCCTGGTACAGCTCAACGGCGATGTGGTCGTTGTCCCCGTTGTATAGCAGGATCCCATTGTCCTCTGCTGTGGAGACCTGATGGGCAACGGCACTTTCTCTCCACCCCACCCCATGCAGAGGTGACACAGGCTGAGAGTCAGGACAGATGGGGGACCCAAGAGTGGAGGGGGAACTTCTGCTCTGCCTCACCAGTCCACCCAGGAGCCACCCCTCCTGGGAGGGGTGCTGGCTCAGGCTGGCAGCCCCTGTTTCAAGCTCCAGCTACCACCAGCCTGGCTAGGTGATGCAGGGAGAGCAGGTGCACCAACTGAGGCTTGGAAAACTATGTGCCACAGGAGCAAGCCAGGGAGAGGAAAAGGGACACTGGGACCCTCCCGGGCATGGGGTGCTAGCCCTGCTTGGTGGGAGTTACCGAGGGGGTCTTTGGCACAGGGCCCAGGCTGGACCAGTCACACACCCCATCTCCTTGGTTTCAGAGGTCAGTCAGGGAGAGTCCTAGGATTAAGGCTGGGCCAATCAGAGCTCCCCTGGGATTGTTGGTGGTTGACTGATTAGAGCCAGTCCAGAATAAACCCTTGAAATCTCTGGCAACGGGACCTTCTGGGTTGGCAGGGCAAACAAATGAATGTGCCTGGGGCCACGGTGGGTTAGGGTTTTGGTGCGTTGTATTCTACGAAGCAGTTAGGGAAGCTGTTGTCTTGCTGTGTGGACAATGTAGGTGGATAGGACTTTGGAGAGATGATACAGGGGAGAAGAGCAGAATGAGCATGTTCGAGAGGCTGAAGGGTTCTGAGAAAAAAGCAGGACAAAAGAAGGGGAGAAGAGAGTTGTGGCATTTGTGATCAGGAATGGAATCTTAGGGAAAGACAGAGATGACTAAAGAAGAGCTTAATTTCTTTTCATGTGATATGTAGCATATGCCACTCTCCGCTCCCTCCCCTTGACACAGCAGAGTATGTCTACTGCCCATCTACAGGGACTTGCTCACTTTCTTTGCTCAACATGATGATGTTCTGAGATGAATCAGGAAACATGAAATGGACAACGGAAGGGCCCCTGGGGACTGCTGGTTACCGATAAAGCCCAGGCAGGAAGCAGTGTTAGGGGCAGAAGCTGGGAGACAGTGGACACAGATCTGCCTGCTTGCATTCAACCATGCTGGGATCCCAACACTCACAAAGCATTTTGACTGTGACACAACCTCTGATTCCCGTGCAGGGGTGTGTCCGGATACTCAGACCTGAGGCCAGGGCCCGTGCTCCCAACTCCCCTCTGCCAGGCTCCCTGGGCACTCACCTGCAGTGTGATGTTGGCACGAGGCCAGTTCTGCAGGTCAGTAAACTGCAGGTAGGTGTCCCGATCCACAAAATTGACGCCAAGCAACTTCTCACACTCAGGACCACCGAAGCCTGGCAGGCACTGGCACACAGGCCGGCTGCCCTGGTCCACACAGTTGGCACCATTCTGGCACTCAGTGCCCTCACAGAGGTTTTTGGGCACAGGCAGCCGAGGCGGGATCTCACAAAGCTGTCCGCTGTGAGGAAAGCACAGGAGTAAGAGAGGGCACAGGCCTGGGAGGAAGGGGACATTGTCCTTCTGCAGGATGATTCACAACCAGTGAGCGCGTTCCCCATGAGGACTCAAGCTACGAGGATACTGGCAAGTAAGTGCAGCTCCCATCCCACAGCACTGACATTAGGGGGCACTTGTTGGAAATGAAAAACCTACAGAACCTGCTCCCTAGCCTCAGCCCAGGTGACTGATGGCCAAGCTTTGCAGCATGTTCCTGGGCCTATGGATGCCTTAAGGTAGGCTTGGTCAGCCAGTAGATCTTGGAAAAATCTTCTCAACTCTGGTACATGAAGTTGATGACATCTCAGAAACATCAAAATCACTCAGGTAACACTTGGAACACTCTTCCCAGCAACGGGATCTCTTAGGCATCATCAAATGACTGTCCACCATCCCTGGGCACTAATGAAGTCAGCAAGGAGTGTTCTCCCCCTCTTATCCCACTGTGGACACAGGAGGAAAAAATTGAAGCATTTGTCCTACCCTCCTTCCTCCACATTCCTGGGACACTTACCTGTAGCCCTCAGCACAAAGGCAGGTATAGCTGTTGACCTCATCCACGCACTGAGCCCCATTCTGGCAGCGATGATCTCCACAATCATCCTGATTCTCACTGCAGTTGTCCCCTGTGTAGCCTGGTGCACACTCACACCTGGAGGAGGAAGGGGTGGGCTTTGGGTCAGCCCTACCTTCAGCCCAGAGCTCTGGCAGCCAGGAGTGCACCAGGGGTCCACCACAGGGACAGAGAACCCCAAGTCCCTGTGAGTATGTGGAGCCCCAAGAGGTCAAAGCACTGGGCATGGGTACATGGGGTGGGGGAGGGTGCTGGTCCCTCAGGAGTCTCTTGCACAGTAAGAAGAGTGCTTATGTGAACCCGAGGTGGGCTGGGGCAGAGTAGAAAAAGTGATGCTGGACAGTAGGTGGACATGGGACTCCCGTCCCCAGGCCCTAGCCCTCACACCAACAGCATGTCCAAGACCACCTCTTAGCTTCTTCCTGACAGCTTCCTCCTTGCTCTCCCAGGAGCCCCCAGCACTCAGCTGAGCTTCATGGGCTCATCCATCCCCCCTTCTCCCAGCCTCCCTGCCCTTGGCAAGGGTAAGTGCCCCTCTCAGGAGGGACATTGATGTAACGCCAAACCCCAGTATCTGTGCCTCTCTGTTTTCTTGAAAATCCATTTAGCCAACCATTTTATTATCAAAGTACTGTCCCTCCACCTCCTTGCCAGGCCTGGCTTTGTCAGATGCTGCTTTGTCCTGTAGGCCACCACTCTAGGCCCACCCTGCCGAGCAAGTTTCTGCCTTCACATCTGGCGATTCTGGAGTACCCTCCATACTCATCCTGTGTGGTCCTGCTAAGCCAGGTGACTCAGCTCCTCCACTATAGCCTTCATGGAGCAATTCCTTACCCAACCCCTTTCAAGCTCCAAAGACTGCAGCTCAAGCCCACATCCAAACAGATCAGTGTAGAAGGACATTGGGAATCCTTGCCACTGTGGAGACAGAGACTCCCTAGTCCCCTAGGCCCAAGGGATGGGCCCATGATGGTGCTCGTTTTCTGCGGTGTGAGGGACAAGCCCAGCAATTCCAAAATGGGCAGTGTGTCAGGCTGCTTCAGTCTCCCCTCAGTGGCCCAGCCCAGAGCAGGCTCAAGCCCAGGTCTGCTTGCGGCTACTCTGCCCCTCCTTACAGCAGCTTGCCCCAAAGGGTGGCATCACCAGCACCTGGACCAGCAGCCTTGAAACCTGGGATCTGGTCTCCATGAGCCCCTGCTTCCACCTTCCTGCCCAGGGAGCCCAGAGGCAGCTGTAGCTAGTCTGCGGGCTTCTTGGGTAACACCACCTCCCGTCTTGAGTCCTCTGGGCTGGAGTCCCAGATCCATACCCAATCCCAAAAAGCCCTGCCCTCTCTGTCGTGCCCTGCCCACTCCTTGCTGCTCTGACCAGAGCAATGGGAGAAGTCCAGAAATAAGGTTGTGTTTGCAAAACTGCAGGTGGGAGCAACATTCTTAACACCCATAACCTTCATTCAGCAGTCTTCATGTGACAGTGTATTTGCTCAGGCTCCAGAAATGAGAGTAGGGGGTGATAACACAGTCAACAATGTCCTACCCAAACCTCCCATGGACAGGCTTTGAATTGGGCACTTTTTTATTGTGGTAAAATCACCCCCATCAGCTGTATATGTCTTCTGTGGAACCTGCTGCCACCCCCACCCAGCAGCCCCTAAAGCTGGAAGCCCCACCCATGCATAGCACCAGGAAGGAAATGTCAAGGAGAGCTCAGCTTGTCACACCCTGACAGGCAGGGCAGACCAGACTTTGCAATTGCATGGGTTTGGGTTCTCTGAAATTTGCAGATTTTGATTGGAGGCCGGGATCTGGCAGGATGAATGTTATTTACAGAGCTTGGTGCTCGCACCTTCTCATCTAACCCTTGCCACGGCTGACACAGCAAGAAGCAAGTGTCTCATAGAGCTGGCAGGTGAGAAAACAGGCTCAGAGGACCACAGGGCAAAGCCAGGTCTTTCCTGCCCCAAAGCTGTACCCCCAACCACTCCTGCCCTGACAACTAGGTCTATCTGAGGCCTAGTTTCACCAGACAAGGGAGGAACTAGGCTGTGCGGGGAGGGGAGGATCCAGCCTGCTTTGGCAGTCTGTGTCCTGGCCCTGGCAACAGGAGATACTAACCTGGGCCCATCTGGGGTGCCCACACACTGAGCCTCATGCTGACACGGGTTCAGATCTGGGGAGCAGAAGTCCACCAGCTGCTCACAGGTCCTCCCTGGGAGAGAACAAAGCTGCTTTCCTGAGCTCGGCCTGGTAGCTGGCCCAGGAGAACCTCCCACGGATGCTGAGTCAGGCCCGGTCCAGCTTACCCACCCTGCCCAGCTTACCAACATACTGCAAGGGACATTGGCAGGTGTAGTTGCCCACACCATCCACACAGACGCCCCCATTGGCACATGCGTGCTCCACACAGTCATCTATGTTCACCCCACAGGTTGGTCCTTCAAAGCCAATGGGACAGGAGCACCTGTGTGAGACAGGGAGGGTGGAAATCCATCAGTCAGCAGAGGTGCAGGCCATGCTCCTGCTAGGTGCTGGGAAGCTCACAGGTGAACCAGGCTGGCTCTGCCCTCACAGTCTAGTGAGAGACAGGAGACAGGTGACCTCTGGAAGGTTGAGAGTATCAGAATGCTGTGAGCAATGAAGCCAGGGAGATGCATAAAGGGACAAAGAGAGAGTGGTCAGCATAGGCTTCCTGGAGGAGGTGATGAATTAACTAAGGATCCTGAGAGAGAGCAGGAAGAAGAGACGGTTGGAGCAGGGAGTGATGCAGAAAGCTGAAGCTGGTGGGAGCCTGCTTATCTGCTGCCAGTCTGGGAGTATTTTGTGAGTGCAGACTGTAGAAATGGGGGCAAGCAGGTACCAAGTCGGGGTGCCCTGGAGACCAATGAGCTTCCAACAGGAGCTTGCCTACCTCTGTGGCGCCAGAGGTCCCCCCAAGAGATGTGTGGGCCACAGAGAGAAGTCTGAGAAAGAAACTTTCAGGTGTCACCTCGCTGTACAAGCTGAGCCCACTGGCCCTGGGACTCGCTGCATCTGGGGATAATTAGGAATATCAATGTTGAGAAAGAAAAAAAAAAGAAACAAACACTTTGGGAGCTCAAGAACTTTCAATTCTCTGTGTTAAAAATGACTGAGGGGCTGGTGCTGTGGCACAGCAGCGTGCAACACCAACACCTCACACAGGTCCCAGTTCCTGCCGCTCCAGCTCCCTGCTAATGCACCTGGGAAAGCAGCAGAGGATACCCTGAGTCCTCGGGCCCCTGTATCCATGTGGGAGACCTGGAGGAAGTTCCTCTCTCCTGGCTTCAGCCTGGCCAGTCTCAGGAGTTGTGACCATTTGTGGAGTGAAGTGGTGTGTGTGTGTCTACCCCTCTCTGTAACTCTTCCTTTCAAATAAAAATAAAACTTTAAAGAGCAACTGAAAGGACAGCTCATGGAACTGCTGAGACAGCTCCAAAAATAGCGCAGATGACAGGTCACTCCAGAGCTTCTGGCGCACAAGCTGGAAAGAGTTTCCAAGAATTTAGCGGCATGGCTATAATAAAACGACGCCTAATCCCATGCGCTTTAGTTATGAGAACAAACTCTTTCAATGTTTATATCCACACCAGCAAAACAAAACAGGAATAGAGTGGCTGCTGCGTCCCCTCCCATCTGTGACAGTCACCACTGCCATATGAACCAAATACATGATACCTTGACCATCAACCAAATGCAAGAGCCCTGACATGCAGGGTAGCAGGCTTGCATATTCTCCAAGATTGCACTGATAACCCAGGATAAAGAGACATCCCCTAGCAGGGATAGGGCTACCAGGAAGAAGGAAAAAGCTCAGACATTCAACATTGGTGACTGTGCTGGTGGCAGCAAAGTTGGACAGGTGTTCCGGAAAAGCGTTATCGCCTCTCCAGCATAAAAATAGAAAAACAAGGAGGGAGAGAAGTGAAAAGGAAACACAGTTCAAAGGCATCAAGCTGTGGTGCCATTCAGGGACCAGGGATGATGGAGACAGAGCAATTAGAAACAACGGTTTCATGTTCACACAGTAATAGCACTGACGATGCCTGGGCGGTGGCTTCCTTTGCAATGCAAAATTAAACTTGCCCTGAAACATGTCAGCTGCCAACCCCTGCCAGGTGAGGGGGTGTAGAGTTTTCAAAGCTTGTCTGGGGGATGTGAAGTCCCCAGGCTAGAAGACACCTGTTGTGGTGCCCATCTTGGGGTTAAATATCTTCCTCAAAGGACTGGGGATGGGCCGCAGAGGGGTCTGAAGCTGGGAGTGTTAGGAGCAGTTTCCCATCTGAGAGGGCAGGGGCTGGAGAGCTTCAAGTCAAGGGCACTTCTCTTCGACCTGGAGGGTCCACCCTCTGCCCCAGGAACCAGTCCACAGAATCTCCAGGCATATGCATGTAGCACCCCCAGCAGCCCTGCCTAGGGACCCTTATAAGGAATGGGGAAGGGCGCTTAGCTGGAGCTGCTGGAAGCCTATTGTCAGGATGTGTTTCCAAGGCAACAGACACAGGGGTGGAGGGAGAGGCCTAATAGTGTTTTATTTTTTGCATCTGGTAATTTGGGGGAGCAGAGAGGCAGCTCGGGCCACTGCTGCCAATGGCTGCCATGCCACCTTCTGCCACACCCATGCTGTGTATTCCTTGAGAAGCTCTGTGAGAGTAGGGCTCCTGCATGAGGGAAGCTTGGATGCCACTGTCAGCACCAGAATGACTTAGGAGATGTGACCCTGAAATCTTGCCCCTCCCTGTACCCCTGGAAATTTGCTACTCCTGGTGGATCCAGGGTGAGTCATGTAAGCCAAAACTACAGGTAACCCTTGGGGGAGTAGCTAGGACCTGTCTCCGTCTCTCGGCAGACCTTACCCACCCAGTGCAGCCTCAGTGGATCTGGGGGTCAGCAGCAGGTGGATGGGAGGTACAGGGCAGCCCTGGCATAACCAGCAAGCTGTTCACCTGAGCTCAGAGGCATCAAGGATCAATGAGATCAGTAGGAATGTCGAATTCCTCCAAGTAGTTCAGGCTACATATGCCCTTGGCCATGGATCCCCAATGTCCCCGTACAACTTTCCTGGCCTGCACCTGGAGGCAACAGAGCAGCTCCGAGTCCCAGCCCTGGCCTCCGCCAGCCTGCTGTGAGCCTCTGTGCCATGTAGTGGGCATACCCATTCTCTCTGCTTCCACCCCTGCTCACAAGAAGGGCCTGGTCTAGGGGTTTGCAGAGTCTTCTGACTGTGATTTGAAATGCATGCCTAATCTCCCTCAATGTGTCCACCCCTTCCCAGAGCTCAGAAGGCCTGGGCCATCGTGCTGTGGGGACCCAGGCACCCAGGCTCAGGTGTTGGGCCCAGGGCAAGCCCCCGCTCACTAAGCCGGGCACTCACGTGAAGCCAGCGTCCTCGCCCTCCTGTGTCAGGCAGGTCCCACCGTTGCCACAAGGGCTGCTGGAACAGCTGTCCAGGGACACCTCACAGTCTCGGCCCTGGGGGAAAAGTCTGCCATGAGGATTCCAGAGGAGAGATCTGCGGGGTTAGCGTGAGCTACTTTCAGGACAGCCAGCCTCTGGGGGGCTCGGCCTCTCTGTCCCAGGAGCTGCTTGTCGTTCATTCATTAATTCACATGATAGGTCATTGATTTTAGGTTCACACAAATGCCTGCCTGTCTGACACTGCTCTGGCAGGCCCGGAGATAGGTGAGCAAACACAACAGACCCCACCTTGCCCTGTCCTTGGCTGGCCCACAGCACACAAGAGGTGCCCACCTTCTCTGGGCTCAGTCTGCACTCACCTTATAGCTGCTTGGGCAGGTACACCTGTACCCCTCAAGCACGTCATTGTGGCAGGTGCCCTGGTTCTGGCAGGGGCTGGACAAGCAGGGGTCACACTTGGCCTGGATAGCCAGGGTGGGAGGACCTGCGACAAAGGGGCTGTTAGTGCAGTGGCAAGGGCTGGCCACTCCCTCTACTGCCCTGGAGACTCTGTCCCCAGGGTCCTTTGGCCCTCCCTGCGTTTCCTCTGCATCATGGTTAGGCCCTTACACCATCTACCTGTCTGACCCCCAACCTCCTCATCTGCTCACTGGGTTGATTACAGCCCCCGCCACACAGGGCTGAAAGGATCAAAGCAGCAGCCTTGGCCAGTGGGTGCTGTACACATGGCAGTGTGGCCGCTGTCAGTGTGAGACCAGCCTGGCCTCTGGCACTTGTAATCGGTTGACCTTTCCTTTGGCCCTCTTCTGAGACAACCTACCCCATGCTGGCAGTCAGAGCTTTGTGCACTCCTTCAAGTGCCCCACATAGCAGCTGGGATAACAGAAGACACCCCCCACCGCTGGCCCTAGCAGAGGGTGCAGCTAGCCAAGGTACCACCCTGCTATGCGTGGAGGTCCCAGCAGGGGGCGAGAGCCATTGGTCTTGAGTGGCTCCTTTCCAACCTGCCCCAGGGGAAGCTCCGTGCCTGTTGCTCCCTGCCCCAACTGCCAAGGAGGCTGAACAGCCCATGACCAAAGACATTGGGGCCTAACAAGAGAAGGCAGGGAAGCCAGGCCAGCAGACTCAGGCCTCCAGAAGCAGCAAGATGTCTGATTTGCCCACAAGGCCGCAGCACCAACAGGTATGTGGAAAGCTGCCTCCCAGGGATGACAGGCAGAATACAGTGGGCATTTCTGGGGTGCAGGCTGGTTCTCTTGCTTGATGTACGTGGCACTGGCCAATACACCACACTATTGGCTCATGAGGTGCTCATATGCTGGATTTCAACCAAATGTGGAAATCCAGACCCTCTCCCACCAGCACCCACCACAGTCATGTAGTAAACACAGAGCATGTGTTGCTGCTGAACGGTTGTGACAGCATCCTGGCTGCCGGTGGCCCGAGGCCTCATCATTAACCTACAGCTGTCACTTTCATTTCCGATGGTGGCCTCGGAGCTGGTGCAGGGCAGGGGCCGTGGCCCATGGCCCTCCCCGAGGAGTCTCCCGCATGCAAGCTGGGCCACAGGCAGCTCCTCAGCCACTGGGCTCTGCTCTGCATGGCTGCTGGGGGTGGCCCACAGGCCCATCAATCAATCCTTGAACAAGTGTTTACAGATGGCTAAGGGGAGGGGCCTCCAGCAGGTGCCTGTGCTGTGTTCAGCTCTGGTCAGCAAGCTCCAGCAGCAACCTCTGGGCTGTCAGCTCACTGTGCAACACCAGCCCTGAGGGCTCACTCTACCACAAGGCTGGGCACTCCCACCACTATTTTGATTTTTCTTACACAACCACAGGGAGAGATTAAAGCCCCGGAGGCCTGCAATGTCTCTGGCTCTTTTTCCTGTTTCAGCAGGTGCCTCATTCCTGTCACTTGACTCCCCACCCAGCAGTTACAAGGATGCAGGCATGTCTGAAAGGCCCTGCCAGGCTCCAGCAAGCCCTGGGAACCCCAGAAGCCAGAGCTGGGAATCCAAAGGTATCCATTGGCCCCCATCTCTAGTCGCTGCACTCACCTTGGCATTCAAACTTCTTGGCAGGTGTGGTGAGGAGCAGCTTGCCCTCCATGTCCAGGGGCCCAGTGCAGCGGGCAATGCCAGGTTCCTTGTAGCCAGTCTTCACCCAGCTGGAGAGCCAGCGGAGGTGGCAGTCACAGTACAGGGGATTGGCACCAATGGCCCTGGGGCAGAGGCGGAAGACAAGTGGGCATTCCAGCTTCATGCACTCCTGGCATGTGTGGCAAAAGGACCACCAGATCCTGGCCCTGAGGACTTAGTATTTAGCTTGCACATTAGCATTTCTTATGCTGTGTCTCACCTACTTTTCATCACAGCCTGCTCGGCCTAAGAATGTGCATCCAATCCTCTCATTCAATGCAGTTCTCTTTCGTCCACCTCATGGGTGTAGGGACTTGAACCCCAAAAGGAACTAGCAATTTCCATGGGGCTGCATGGCTTCCACACTCAGAGCCATCTGCCTCCACTGCCCATACCTTGGCACTCTTCTTTATTTTTTTTTAAAGATTTTAATTTTTTAAATTTTACTTGAAAATCAGAATTATAGAGAAAAGGAAAGACAGAGATCTTCCTTTCACTGGTTTACTTCTCAAATGGCAGCTACGGCCAGAGCTGGGCTGGATCCAAAGCTGAGAGCTAGGAGCTTTTCCCAGATCTTCCATGTGGATGCAGAAGCCCACGGACTTGAATTATCCTTTACTGCTTCCCCAGGCCATTAGCAAGGAGCTGGATTGGAAGTGGAGCAGCCACGATTCAAACTGGGATTCATATGGGATGCTAGTGCCACAGGCAGGGGATTAGCCTGCTATGCACCATGCTGGTCTTGCTTCTTTTCATTTTTAATTCACTCCAAGCAGCGTGCTGCTTGGCCCCAGAGAGCAATCTCAGAAATTGTCCTCAGTGGATCCATCCCACCACGTTAGAATGCATCACAGCATCCCATAGCAGAACACCCTGGGGCCCAGGCAGAACGTTTCCTGCTGCTGGCTCTCTGGCGGGCTCTGACCCAGTGCTCTCTTTCAGATGTGCCTCTTCTGGAGGGCTGAGCATCTCCAGGACAAATGCCCAGACGAGGCCTTCAGGGACAGGCAAAGGCCCCCACCTCCATCCCGGGAGGTAGTGCCGACCTGTCCTGGCCAGTACTGTGCAGCCATGTCTATTCTCTATCCTCTGTACCAACTCTGGCTGCCACAAACCACTTACTGTGTTTTTGGGCAAGTTCAGAATCTTTTCACTAAACCACACTGAGACACACAGAGAGATGGACAAGACGTGGATCCAGGGAAGAACAGGACCAGAATTCTTGGGATCAGGAAAACAGAAAAGTCAGTGCCTTGTGCCTGAGCTCAGCAGTGCCAACACTACTTTGCAGGCTGTGTGGTGTGAGCGTGAGTGGACATGTGCGTTAAGTGGCCAGTGGCTGCTGTGTGACTCCTCTGTGCTGTGGGCTGTGCGGAGGAAGGGGTCCCCGGGGAGAGATGCACCACTTGCTACAATTCAGCAGCTTTCAACAGGAATTCTCCAGAACAGGTCTGTTGCCTCTGTGCAACCTTGTAAAGCCTAGAAGACACCAGGCCCTTGAGGCTGTTCTTTGCCCACTCACCTGCTCAGGGTTTCTTGTGTGATTGAAAAAAGAGCCTGCACCCCAGAAGGGGAAGAGAGACCTGCACAGGTAACCTACAAGGGACACCCAGGGAATAACATGGCAGAAGGCAGCAGGCGCGGCCCAGATCAAATGCTCTCCTCCCCTCATTGCTGCTGGCCTCCCTCCTGGCTAACGGGATGGGCAAGACCCTTCCCCTGTCATTAACCAGCACCAAGACCCACAGGCAGAGAAGGAGGTTGAATGTTCTGTTTTGAGACTCTACTTTGTCAAATAAAACACAAAGGCATTTACAGCAAGCTGGAATCCACAAATGGTGGTATATTTAAAGTGTTTGCATTTATTGCGCTAATTTTTTTTGTATTCATAACAAGTGGGATGTAACATCATTCTATTTTTCAAAAGTTAGAAGCAGAATTTATTTAAATACTATTTATTAAAATACTATGAGGCGTGTGGTATGCTAAGGAGCCATGATTTATGCATTTATTAGAAATGGCTCCTCCTCCAAGCCCTGTAACTCATTCTTAGAAGTGGCAGAAAGACTGTCTGTTGCACATGTGGTGAGGGGGCCTCATCATGTCAGGAACATCAGGGATTCCTACACAGAGCAGATGTAGCCCCATAGGTGGTAGTGAAAGTGGACCACAAATCTATGTGTCCCTCCTAGTCTCTTAACAATAATAACGAAGGGACCAAAGGCCTGTCAAGAAGTACACCTGGCTGAAGCCACTGATGCTCTTGTTTTCATGTCAAGCAGGTGCTGACTTGCACCTGAATTCAACATGCCAAGCTCTTACACAAAAGCTTAATTTTCACCTCTGAGAACCATCTGCCCCTCTCTGGTAGTGTTTGTGGCTCACTTTCCCAAGAACGTTGCTAGAAACTTGGTAGCAAGTAGCAAGCCACAGGTCCAGCAGAGAGGCAGTGGGCAGGGGCGGGGTGAGGGCAGCAGCCTGGCCACTTACACAACTGAAAGGCCTGGGTTCAGGTGCATGTTCCAGCAATGGTGCAAAAAACTCTATGCTGCTGATCTCTGCTACAACTTGGAAATGTTTGGAACAGTAGTCTTTGGGTCAGCTCATGCCCAGACTCTGTTAACGGAACTTGGACTGAGATAGCCTGTTAGGCTAGTCTGGGAGGTCAGCAACCCTGAAACCTCTCCAGGCAGTCTTTCTGTGTGCAGTGCCATCTCTTTCTCCAGGACTTGAACGCAGTAAAGGCCGCTCCATACAGGCAAGAATCACTAAAGCCTGAGCTGTGTCGAATACCAGCAGGCAGTAGGAGACATCGGCTGAGTGAATGCCTGCCTCAATGCACAAGAAAGGCACAAAACACAGGGCACAGGAAATCCAAAAGGAAAAGGATCAGCTCTCATTTCATAAATGTAACTAATTAAATTTTAGTGAATTCTCTTGTGTTTCTTATATACATATTTGCACATCAATAAAATTAGAGAGTATCATTTTCTTATTCTTTATCTGCAACAAATAACAAATTACAGGGTCCCTAATAGTCATCAGTACTAATTACTTGCTATTGCAACCTATGGGAATAGCACAATTTACTTAATCATGTCATATTTACCTTTCTCGCCTGATTCTTAATGAATCTGGAAACCTAGCACAGATCAGAGCCAACACAAATACTCAATTATAACCATGAAGAATAATATTGGGGAGCCTTCACACAGGATCTGCCACATGATAGGTATTCCCTGAAGGTGAATGGAAGGATAGAGGGATGGATGGTTGAATTATAGAACAGATAGATGGAGGGGGGATGGGATGGATGGATAGATGGATGGATGGGCGGACAGGTAAAAGATGGACTAACTTCAAAATAAACAAAAATAAACAAGAGCATCTAATTGATAGTGAGATGCCTTGTTCCACAGTCCACTTTGGTGTGTTTCTTGGTCAGTTGGGCCTGGCCTCAGAACTGAGGTCATTTTCTCCAAAAGAAAGTCTGAATTTGGACCCGGTACAATGGCCTAGTGGCTAAAGTCCTCGCCTTGAACACGCTGGGATCCCATATGGGTGCCGGTGCTAATCCTGGCACTCCACTTCCCATCCAGCTCCCTGCTTGTGGCCTGGGAAAGCAGCTGAGGACGGCCCAAAGCCTTGGGACCCTGCACCCGTGTGGGAGACCTGGAAGAGGTCCTGGCTCCTGGCTTCGGATGGGCACAGCAGCAGCCATTGTAGTTACCTGGGGAGTGAATCATTGGATGCAAGATCTTCCTCTCTGTTTCTTCTCCTCTATGTATATCTGACTTTGCAATAAAAATAAAATAAACCTTTTTTTTTTTTTAAAAAAAGAAAGTCTGAATTTATAGATAAATGTAGTCATAATACTTAGTTTTGCAGTTTTAATTAATATTCGAAATGTATGTTGTTGATGTCCACTGAAAAATAACACTTCTAGATTCTGAGCTGGAGACAAGCTCAGCATGGACTCGAGGGTTGCTCACTCCTCATGGGATCGGAGGGCAGGAAGGCTACTGCACACAAATCCAGATGTAAGTGCTGGAGTACAGGGGTCCCCAGGGTGCTTGCTTGGCTGGTCTGGCCAAGGGTAGAGCTGAAGCTGACACCTGGCGGCAACACCTGCCTCTGCAAGAGAGCCCGTGGGTCCCAGGACAGCAGCAGCTAAGCTCTCCAGCTCATGGCCCCAGAATCCCTAGAGGTTCACAGCAACAAAAAAGAGATTACAACACCCCAAACTACCATGCATGGGTGGAAATGAGCTCTCCTGTATCCAGGTTGGCAGGAAGAGTGAACAACCGAGGTACTGCCTGCCTTCCCCTCCTTATCCAAAAGGCAAACTCTTCATCCTGCTTTAGGAGCGGCAAGACAGTATCACCTCTGTGACAGTAAATTCTCCTACACTTGACTCACTCTGGTTACCCAGCATGTATTTATTGAGGCAATAAAGGACAAATAGCGAGCTTTGGAATCAGACACACCTAAGTTTAAATCCTGTCTTTGTCATAATCTAGCTTTATGACCCAGAGAAGCTGCTTAGCTATTCAGAACCTGAAACTGGAAAGTAGAAAAAACAAATCCTACCATCTACCCCTCCCATGTGCACGACAGACACGGTTAGTTGATTACTGCACTCTACCCCGAGTCCAAACTGGCCCTGACGTCTTCAGCGCAGCACTCGAGGCACTTCCTACCCATCGCAGGGAGCTGACACATCACAAAACACTTACGTCCCATTTCAGTCAGAGTAAATGAGTCACCATAAAGCACACAACTTGGTATTTGACTAGAGCAGATCTTCCAAGAGTGACACCCTACTGGTTTATTTCCTCCTAAAGATGTTAGATGCAGGACTTACGTACTGAGCTTTGGGAGGGGTGGAAAGAGATTACCATATCAAATGCACCTAGCATTTTGAAATATATTCTGATCTTGGAGATTAAAATGTGAAGGGTGACATTTGATGCAGCCTTTAAGTTACTGCTTGGGATGCCCACATCCTGCATCAGAGTGCCCGGTGCGAGCCCTGCCTCTGCTTCACCTACGGCTTCCTGCCAATGCGCACCCTGGGAGGTGGCTCAAGTATCTGAGCTCCTGTCACCCAGCGAGTGAGAGATCCCAGTGGAGCCCAGGGCTCCTGGCCTTAGCCTGGCCCAAGCCATGGATACAAGCCCTCTCTCTGGTTGGCCCTCCATCTCTGTCTCTGCCTTTCAAATAAAATAAATAATAACAATAATAAAGAAGCGACCACTTGCTTGAATAACATGGAAAAGATGAGTGTTAGCAAGTTTAGTGAAATGACTGAGTGAAGAAACTTACAGAAGAGACACTGAAGAGCCTGGATAGCTCTCTGACCCAGGTCTGCCTGTCCACTCAGCCTTGCAGCCTAGGCGTGAGGCAGGGGCAAAAGGATCCTCCCTGCCAGGGTTCGAGGAGGCACCATGCATGCAGCCCACAGACCACACACATGATCTTGGCCAGTAGCACCAAGAGACGCCAGGAAAGAAAGTGTTGCTACACCCAGTCCAACCTCCGAACTCAGGCTGGTCCTGCCACCTCCCAGCACTGCATTTATCTCACCAATTCTTAAAGATAAAACTCACCATTGTCACCACCGTAAGTGTATAACTCAGTGGCAATGGCTACAAAATGCTGAGCAAACATTACCCTGCTTTATTTCCAAAACTTCTTCATCACCCCGACCAGAAGCTCGCTATCTTGACACCTCACTCCCCCTTGTCCCCAGCAACCATCACCCCACTTCCTACCTCGCTGGCTTTGACTGCTCTGCCTGATCAGACAGATTAGTGAAACTGTACACTATGCATCCTTCTGTGTCTGGCTCCTCTCACTTAGCATACATCCTCAGAATTCATCCATGCTACAGCATGTGCCAGAACAACTGACAGCCCGCTGTCTGGCTGTCCCATATTCTGCTTATCCTATCAACTGATGGATACAAGTTAGAATACTGTAAATAATGCTGTGATGATGGGGCTAGCACTGAAACAGCTTCCTGCAGTGCCAGCATCTCATATGGCTACTGGTTCAAATCCTGGCTGCTCCACTTTCAATCCAGCCCCCTACTGATGCGGTGGAAGATACCTCAAGTCCTCGGGCCCCTGCACCCACATGGGAGACACAAAAGAGGCTCAAGGTTCTTGATTTCAGTTTAGCCTAGCTCTGACTCATGCGGCCATTTGAGGAGTGAACCAGCATGTGGAAGAGATCTCTCTATGTTCTTGTCCTCTCCCTAACCTTGCCTTTCAAATGAAATTAAACAAAGTTTTTTTTTTTTCTAATCATGTTGTGATGAACAGTAGGGCACAGTGCTTTCAGTTCTTTAGAGTAAAGCCGGACATGGAAGTGCTGGATTCCAACTTTAGTTCTGTGATGAATCAAGTCTCCTGTTTTCAAAGAAGCCTCGTGGCACTACCAGCTAATTGGTCTGGCCAGCAAGTCTATATTAGGCATATCACCTCCGGGAGGTAGCAAGTTCTGGAGTCTGTCCCCCACAGGTGAAGTCAGGGGCATGTGTGACCAGAGTTCACCACCTGCCATTGACCAGGTATGTGACTGCAGCCCAGCTCCTCTCTCCCTCTGCTGTGCAAAATGAGGACAGTAGCCATGCTGAAGGCTCAGGGGGGCGTGCTCCATGGCTGATACCTGTGAGGTGTTTGGTAAGTATTCAATGGCCACTGCCACTTTGTACTGTGGTGACAAGCCACTCTCCTACAGTACTGCTTGAGCTGGTGACCCACCCAAGGGGTGAGGGTTGACAAAGTGCACGTGGGAAGTCCCCGAGCTGACTCTTAGCATAAGGCAACAAGAGTCCAGACAGTGGAAACAGGGTTGTCCTGCCAGTGCAAGTGCTGTTCATAGCCAGAGCTACTTACAGGTGAGACAGGGAGGTCACATCCGTGAAGGTGCCTTCCTGGAGGGTGGAGACATCGTTGCCATGGAGGGACCTGAGGGAGAAGGGGCTGATAAGAGCTGCTCGAGACAGGGATGGAGCCCTGACACAGGGCAGGCCCCTCTTGCCTTACCAACCCTGCTATGGGTAGGGAGGTTGGTGCAAGGAGGAGAAAGCAGGCCTGCATCACATGGGGGACAGCCTCCTGTTTCTATGGCCTCCAGGAGGGCTGTCTCAACCACGGTCATGAACTCAAACCCCACATTTTCAATTGCATCACAGACGGTTGCCTGAACCTGAGCCTTTTTTCCCTTCTCCAGCAAGCCAGGCTGCGGGGTCAGTAGGTAGGGTACAGGGAAGAAGATTTAGGCCACCTCACCCTGGGGGATTGGCATGGCCATCACAGACAGAACAGGTTTCCATGGCGAGGCAAAATCTCATGCAGAAATTCCTGGAGATGGCTCATCATCTCCAACAGACACCATTTGTTACCTGAATGCAAGTCTCATATGCAAATGAAGGGCTGTCTTAGCTTGACTAGGCCCCCACCCCTTACACACAGACACACACACACACGCACACGCACACGCACACACACACCCATCACAAACTCTCTTGGATCTTTCCCCATTTATCACTCAGCTTCTATAAAGGGTGGGAATGACAGCATCTGGTCTCCTGACATTGGACAAATACTGTTCCTTTGACAGGCGGCAGGGTCCTGGGTGGGGTGGATTTTCCTGAGGTACTTACAGCAGACGCAGGGACCGGAGCCCTTGGAAGGCCAGCAGAGGGATACACCTCAAGGCATTGTAGCTGAGGATCCTGAGAGAGGGAGGAATGGAAGCAGACAGCCCCTTGTAACAGCCCCCCTGCCTGCAGGGGCAGCAAACAGGACACAGAGGGGCCTCGGAATGCAGCAGCAGAGTAGTATCACCCAGGAGAGCCTCCCAGCACGGGGCCAGGCCCTACAGGAGCCCTCCACGTGGGCTTCTTGCCGGGGCTGTGATGAAGGACATTCAGCTCAGACCCAGGCAACTTCCCTGCGATCACCTGGCCAGCAGCTGGGGGGTTCAGGGCCACCACTCTGACCATGGTGACACTTTCTGGCATGTGCTTTCATCTCCCCAGGGCAGGACTGCCTTGCCTGGGACCTGTCACCCTCAACACTCTGGATACTCCCTGGGGTGGGGACTGCCCTTGTCTGAGAAACATTCAGCTGGCTCTCTGGACTTGGCCCACTGCACACGAGTAGCACGCCTCCTCCAAGTGGGAACAGTCAAAACTGTGCCTACTGTCTCTTGTAGGTCAGATAGAACACGCCTGGGGTCCCATCACGGTGAGATGTCACCAAGGAGGACCAGTGGAGTCTCTGGATGACACAAGGACTGGGAAACAGGAGGTAGCTCAAGGGCAGCTTCTGTGCTCAAAAATGTAGGTCAAGAATTCCCCTGCCTGAGCCCACATTCTGCTCCTGGAGACTGGAGCAGCAGCCAATGTCAGGGCCATGCTTTTCGAGGTGCTAGCTCTACTGGGCCATGCTAGAATCTGGTTCTGTTAGTTTCAGGTAAGTTATGTACAAAACAAGCTGTTTGAGAAAATGCCCAGAATTATAGTTACACTTAGAACTTCTGAATTTTGGAGGACTGATATCATGGTATAGTAGGTTAAGCAACCACCCACAGTGCCAGCATCCCATATGGGTGCTGGTTTGTGTCCTGGCTGCTTCAATTCCCATCCGACTCCTTGCTTATGGCCTGGGAGAGCAATGAAGTATGGTCCAGGACCATGGGACCCTACATAGGAAACCCAGAGGAAAATCCTGACTCTTGGGTTTGGATTAATCCACCTCTGGCCATTGTGGTTATTTGCAGGAGTGAACCAGCAGATGGGACATCTCTCTGTAACTCTGCCTCTCAAATAAATAAATAATTTCTGACTCATTAATGACAGGTGGAGGGATTTAGGGTGCTCAGAGCCCAGGTACATACACCTGTGCTGGCTTCATGATGGTTTGTTGTCTGTGCATATACTTGACACCATTTCTTGCCACTTTCGTGTTTACATAATGAAAGACATTTTCTAAAAGCCTTTTAGGCTCATGGATCTGGCCCACTCTCCAGAGAGCAAGGGCATCTGCTGGCCGCCCCAGGGTGTGATCAGGGTCTCAGCAGCCACGCCCCCTCCCTGCCCACCTCTGCAGGACTCACAGAGTGGTCAGCTGGCTCATGTTGGTGAAGGAGGAATTGCTCAGCGAACTGATCTTGTTGTTGCTCAGGTCCCTGGAATAGACAAGAGCAGTGGGGGTCAGAGAATAGCAACTCCACCTGCCCACCGACAAGGCTCCATCTGCTCTGGGGGGAGGGGTGAGGAGCAGGGGAGGGCACTCAACCCCCTGAATCCCTCTGCCTCACCCCATACTCTGCCAGTGGAGCTGTCCTCACCCTCTGCACCACTGACCCACTCTCCACAAGGCTCACAGTGGAGGGCTTCCTTGGACTCTGATGATCCTGTGAGTGTGTGCGGAACCCCATGTTCCCAACTGACACCCAAAGTCTTGGAGTAGCGAAGGAACTGCCCCTGCAGCTTCCAGCCCCAGGTCCCAGCCCTGGACACAGCCCTTGCCTGGACTCGCTGCACCCTGTCTCTCAGCCCCCATGCCCTTCACTCCACAGCACACACGTCTGCCCTGCTGCCTGGCTTTGCTGCTTTCTGTTCTGACAGGCTGGGAGCTGGGGGCTGGGGGCAAGGCCTGTCCCCGCAGTCCTTGCCCACTCAGATCTCTCCTGGATGCTCCTGTGCCGACAGGGCCAGAACCATGGTCCAGCGTGACGTTCCTCAGAGTCTCGGAACTCCCCACTGAGTGGTGACCCACACTCAGCAGACATGGCCATGCCTTGGCCTCCAGGCTCCAATAACCCCTGGACACAGCCCTCCCACATCCCATGCCATTCATCTGATCAGTCCTGGCTGGTGTCTTTCAGCACCTCTCACACTTGCCCCACCTCTGTCCAGCTGACATTCTCTCCCTGGTTCCTACAGCACACTCTAACCTCACCTTCCACGAGGAATGGGTGGGCGCCACCACAAGCTTTCTAAAGCCACAGCAGCTCCTGTCCCATTATAGGGCAATCTGCAAGGCATGGAGACCAGCCACCTGCAGGTGCTCCAGGCTCTCCTGATCTTCAGGCCTCACAGGCTGCGAGTTTATTCTGTTGTGGCATTCTCGGAACATCCCACAGCTCCGTGTCCTGGAAGTTTAGGGTCCCTGCCCGCTGGGTAACACTGCCCTGTTTTCCACATGCTGCTCTCCAGAGCCCATCCTTAGGCACTGCCGCCTCCCCTGGGCCACGGCCTCCTCTGCATGGCTCTGGTGACTCTGCTTGCTCCATGACTCTTTGTGTCCCCCATTTCTCTCCCGCACCCTCGGGAAACAGGCACCCTGGGGGACGGCTCAGGTCTCGGATCTTCCTGTCAGCCCCGCCCACACGGCGCTTGACTCCGGAATGTTGAGTCGTGACACGGCGTGCCCCGCCCTCCTCTCCTAGTCAGCTTTGCTGCCCTGCCTTCTCCCACTCAAGACCACTCCACGGCGCTCAGAGACGTGCACAGGTGCTTCAGTGGGTATCAGTGCCCTCTGTGGCCCCTTATGACCAGGAGGTGGCGCCACAGCGAGAACGGATGACCTGGGACCTCCTTTCTCCGTTCCTCCACGTTCAGCAGGTGCATCCGATCCAGAGTGCAGCTGCCGCCCGTGAGAGACTGGGAAACGGGCAGAATTCTGTCCCAGATTCTGTGCTAGCAAGGATAACTACCATCAGCAAGAATCATCAGCTCCACAGAGGGTTGGGGAGATGGCTGTGGGAGTTGCTGTGGGCACACGTCTGTGCCACACAATGGGGCTGGAACGGTGCGATTCCCAGCAGGGCCACTAGATGGCAAAAAGCGCTGCGGTTGGGCTCTCCTTCAAGGAAGGGGTGGGTAGACAAAAACAGGATCCAATCGGGAAAGCTGGCCTCTCTGGTCAAGTGCCAGTAGCACCCTCCTCTGGACAGGTCTGGATACTCACACGAGCTGCAGGTACTTGAAGGTAGACAGCTGGCCTGGAACCTGGGTGAACTGGTTCCCATCCAAATACCTACAGAGCGAACACAGCTGGGTTAGTGCCCCTGGCAGTACCCCATCCCTGGGCAGAGCCTTCCCGGAGCCAGGCCTTTCTCACTCATTTTCCCTCCCTTGTGCAGATGCACACATTGTCAGAAAATACATGATGCTCATTGTTGAGGCCATTTGAGGAGCCACCCAAACAACCTGAATGCCACTGCAAGGGTGAGCACTTGGACCCAGTGCCAGGTTCCTGTCTGGTTCCCACTCCTCCGATTCAGCTTTCTGCTAATGCCCACCCTGGGAGGCAGCAGTGGTGGCTCTAGTACAAGGGTCCCTGCCACCCACATGGGAGAGTCAGACTGAATTCCAGGCTCCTAGTTTGACTCGACCCAGGCATGGCTGCTGCATCCATTGAAGAGTGAATCTGTGGACAGAGATCTCTCTGTCTCCTGTTGCCTCTCAAGAAGAAAGAGAGAAAGAGAAAGGAAGAAAAAAAGAAAAGGAAAGGAAAGAGAAGAGAGGAAGAGGAAAAGAAAGAAAAGGAAAAAAAGCAGAAAGCTACTGACCTGCAGTCTTTCCAAACTTACCCAGCCTCTCTCTGATCCGATGTTCCTCCCTCCGGGTACCCCTCGCTCCAGGTGCCCCTCCCTCCAGACATGGCTCTTTCTGGCCACAGAGACCTGATTTGCAGGCCTTAGGTTCCCTGTTATCTCCTTCCCAGCCACTGAGGCCTGTCTGACCCCAGAGGCTGGCATGCTGTCCCTGCCTTGCAAACCACAAACCCAAACATGTCCAAAGCAGCTTGCACTTATGCCCTCTGCCTGAACTCTTGCAGGGACCACCTCCCAGCAGCAGGGCACTCACTACAGGCTCCTCGCACCCACCAGCCCTTCTCCTGCACTCTGGTTCCACTCTCCCTAACCCTCCACACTGTACCTGGCCACCCACACCTAACCCCCTGCAAGAATCTCCTCCCTCTCTCCCCACCTGTGCCTCCCTGCTGGCCATCCTGGTCCAAGCCCACACCCCATTCTCCAGAGCCTGGAGCTGCCCCAGGCTCCACCCCATAGGCCAGTGCTTGTGAAACAAGAAGCTTCAGATCCCCCATGTCCCTCCCTCATCAATACTCCTTGGCTTTAGCCTGCAGGTGGCCCAGCAGTGATCCAAATGCCAGGAGCGGGAGCCCCAGCTGGGACCTCACTACCTGTAGCCCTCAGGAGGGTTCTCCCAGTTTGCTAAAGACCCTGAGCTTTTCCAGGGTGCCCAGGAGGCCAAAGGCAGGGTGACCCTAGGACACAGGACAGTTCAGTTGAATGTAGGTCTGCCTCAGGGCCATGGATGGCAGCAAGACTGAGGAAAACCAACAGTGGGTCCACGGAAGAGCAGTACCTTGCTCATCCAAGGAGCCGCTTGCATGACAACTGTCACAACACACAGGAATTACTCATGTTAAGCTTCATTAAGTGGAAAAAGTAAAGTCACTTCTTATTTCACAGGCAGCGCTTAAAGGGATGGCTTTGGGGACATGTTGGCAGACAGGAAGATAAGGAGAAGTCCAGATGTGGCGGGAGGCCCCAAGCTACTCACAGTTCTGTGACATTCTTGGGGATGCCCCTAGGCAAAGTCCGCAGGTGCTTGTTGCTGCATCGTACCACGGTGTCCAGGCAAGCGCACTCCTGGGGGCACTGCGGGCGGGGCAGGCAGCCGCCTTCCTCCTGGCCTGGAGAGAAGGCACCGTGTCCCAGTTAGGGAGAGGCAGGTGCCTTCTGAGGGCCTCTTGTACCCAGGGCCCTCCATTCAGAGGTTCCTCTCTGACAACACCTTGGCCTCCGCAGTGCCCAGCCCCCAGGAGTAGGGCCCTGCGGGGGACAGAGCAAGGTGGAGCTGGACAGTCACCCCCATTCTGGCACATTCAGCCCTGCCAGATGTGGGACTCCCTGCAGCACCTAGCAGTGTGGCAAAGGGGGCAAGCACCATGGAGATGGAGACTGGTGCCCTTTTCTCTTCCTGCTCACGGGTGAAGTCCAGCCCTGTGCAGTGCCTGGCACATAGCAGCTGTCAGATGGAGGAGCTGAGGGGTGGGTGCTCGGCCTCATGAGGCAGATGCCTGCACACCGGGTTGGAGTGCTCCAGCTCTTGACCCCAGCTCTCGGTTAGTGCAGACCCTGGCAGGCAGCAGTGCTGGCTCAGCTGCAGGAGCTCTCTTCAGCCATGGGCGAGCTGGACGGAATTCCTGACTCCAAGCTTCTGCCCCAGCTTTGCCCCAACCACTTCAGGCATTGGGAGGTTAACCAATGGAGGAAAGCATGCTCTCTCCCTCTCTCAAATTAATTGAATAATTACAAAGGGAGAATAGGGCTAGGAGAATAAATTTCATTGGTGTGAGATCCAAGGGGCCCCCCAACTGGCTCAGCTGGCTCAGCTGGGCTGAGGCCAACACAGGCAGAGGTTTGCCACCTGTGGCTGCTGGCAAGTCTGAGCTCTGGCTTCCATCTGCCCTTCATTCATTCGTTATTTAATATGGATGACTGCACTGCCCCTGTGATCTCTCCTGATTCTGCTTGGGATCTAGGGTTAACAAAGATTTGGAGGACACTGGCAGGGAGGCTGCACACACTCCCTGGGGATGGCGGTTATCAGGGAGGGAGGGCTGCCACATGCAGGCACTGATTCCCAACATCTCTCCCCAGGGTGTGCTACTATGAGCCCATTATAGAGACAAGAAGACTGAGGGCAAAGTGGTTAAGTAGCTTGCCCAAAGTCTCCCAGCCTAGAAGAGGTGACACCAGGAGTGGAATCCAAGTGGGCCACCTGCCTTCTTGACCACACGGCCCTACTACATCTTGGCAACAACTAAGCCAGAAACTGGCACATCAGCATAGTGTGGCCAGGCCAGTTACCAACACTGGCGGACAAGCCTGGCAGCTAAGGGCACAAGTGTAAAACAACAACACAGGCCACCACACAGTGGTTCACCAGGTTACATGTTTTCCCCAGGCAGTCCTGCAAGATCTTACACCTGTCTTCCATATGCACAGAGACACACAGCAGGGCCCCAGGAAGCACACAGTAGGGAATGGACAGGTGCCATCCAAGTGAGGCTGGGAGGTGGGCATCGCTGTGAGCCTGTATTCTGCCTCCTGAATTCTGGACTGCCATCCCTGTTGCTGTTTTTAAGGAATGAGGATACATTGCTTTTGTAACAGAAAATTACAAATAATCTTTTTGGGGGGTGGTGGAAATTAGTGCTTTCAGAGAAACCATGAAAAAATGCCAGAATAACAGTTAATTTTGAAAATGCTGAATTAAAAAAAGTTACTGGAGCTGGTATTGTGACAATGCAACAAAGGTCAAACTGCCTCCTGCAGTGCCAGCTTCCCATAGGGGCATGGTTCCTGTCTGACCCAGGTCTCTGTTAACACACCAGGAAAGCAGTGGGTGGATGCCTCAAGTGTTTGGGTCCCTATACTATGTTGGAGATTTTGGTGGAGTACCAGGCTGTTGGCCCGCTCTCAGACACTGCGGGCATTTGGAAAGTGAATCGGCAGCTGGAAGTGTCTCTGTCTCTCTCTCTCTCTCTCTGTTAAGTGTGCTTAAAATATGGATATGAGATTTGCATATGAGATTTTACAGTGACTTTATTGTTTTAAATTTTAGAAGTCAGGAGCACTTGCTCTTAGGGAAGCTGCAGGCCTCACTCGGGAGACTAGCTGTGCAGGTGGAAGCTGCCCCTCGATCACTCCCGTCTCCACACCGGCTAGAAGCAGAGATGGAGGGCCATTGGGCAGAGAACCCACAGAGCCTGGGGCACAGGTGACCACCTCTGGGAATGTGCCTCTGGTGATCTCCTGGCACATGCAGGATAGGGTCACCCAAGAGTCTGGAGGGCTCAGGGCACTGGGCTAAGAGTCCTATAAAACAAGAGACTAACATGGGACCAGTACCATTCTCTGTGATGACATGATCAGCCGCTGCTTTCCCTCCTCTCACCCACGCTTCCCAGCTTTCTGGCCCTACGTGCATTCTCATCCTGACCACGCAGCTCCAGGCAGGGCTGCCTCCCCATCCTCCCACCACAGGGTGCTGCCACCCACTCCGCACCACCCCCAACCTGTCCCTGAAGTCACCCCACCAAATCACCTTCCTCACACCGGAAGTCAGGGAAAGCCACGTCCTGCAGTGGAATCTGCCGCAGGAAGTCAGGGTTCTGGCAGCGCGGGTTGCCCGTCACGATCTTTCTCTTGCGCAGCCAGTCACCCAGCCAGGCCAGCTGGCAGTTGCAGTTGAAAGGATTGGCCAGGAGATTGCTGGGGGAGGCAGGTGGTGAAAGGTGAGGACCCCAGTCCAGCACTCTCCTGACCACCCCTTGCCACCTGCCTAGCACTGCTCTTGCCCTGCTAGTGGCCACTGTCGAGACAACAGGCTCTTGGGGACCAAGGTGCAATGCAGAAGAGGTATAAGTGAAGTTCAACAAACCATGAGGCCCCAAGCTTTCACGGCATGGGCTCATCTAAGAAGCATCCCCCACCCGCGACCCCGGGGACAACAGGTGGAGTGCCTGCACTCACAGTGTGGACAGGGCCTGCAGGGTGTCAAAGGCACCGGGCGAGATGGTGGTGATGTGGTTGTCATACAGCGACAGCAGGCGCACGTTGCGCAGTCCCGTGAAGCTGTCATTGTGGATGCAGCTGATGCGATTGTTCCGCAGCATCCTGTGGGGAGGGACCAATCGTGAGGCACTCAGGCACCCAGCCCGACCCAACGGAGAGGCACCACCACCGCGACCCTGCACCCCTCTGTGCCTGTCTCCAGGACACACTCCACTGGGTGCCCAGGAGATGTTCCCCAACCCTCAGCTAGGCCATGTCGCCCTCCAGCCTCAAGCCTGCCGTTGGCGCCCAGGTCTCACACAGAATCACGTCCACAGTCTGCACCATGGCTTGCAGCTGCAGCTGTGAGAGATTCAGCCCCCTTCAGCCTGCCTGCCCCAGCTACAGGGCCTTCCCTCTGCGTCACTACTGAATGGCCACTGGCTGTCCTCTAAAATCCTGTTCAGTTCCTCTCCCCCAAAAGCTAAAGCCAAATCCAACACACAGGGCAGCTCTGGAGGGAAATACATGCGGTTGGTGAGCACACAGCATGTTCCTGCTCACTAGCAATCAGGCACATATAAGTAATGTTGAATTTTTGCTCGCCAAAACACAGTGATGATGGTAACAGTCACATCAGGGTTGGCACACGTGTGGGTGGATGAGTGCCTCCACACAGCCTGGGGCACCAGGCACCCAAGTCCCTAAAATGGTGCTGAAGCTGCCATCCACTGCTCTACCCTGAGGTTCAGCGTGAGGGAACACCGTGGGTGTGCACAGCATGCTTCAAACACAACTCAGTTTCTCGTAACTATGTAGCAGTCATTGAAAAGGGGGTGAAGCACGGCAGTATGACATGGAAAGGTATTCACATGATGTTGACAGGTTACTAAGCACAGTTTGTTAAAGGACCCCACTAAAATAAACTCGTATTTCACCTATGGGAGACAATTCCTGTCACTCTTAAGAACAGTGGTAATAATAGATGAGGGGTGGGAGTAAACTTTCACAGGAGGTAGATAGTATTTTGGGGTGGTGAGATTCCGGGGGAAAATCCCTTCAAGGGTACTTATTTGCGAGGCAGGCAGAACACCCATCTGCTGACTCGCTCCTTACATGCCTGCTGTTGCTGGGACTGTCTGGGCCCAAGGCAGGAGCTGGGTGCTCCATCAGCACTCCCACGCTGGAGGAGGAACCTGCACACGTGAGCCCTCCCTCACTGCTGCCCCCAGGGTCTGCACTGGCAGGAACCTGGGATCAGGAGCCAGAACCAAACGGTCCGGCATGAGCTGTAGGCTGCTCTCTGGCTGCCCACCTGCCCAGGGACGGGGTTTAGGACATGGACTGCAGTGATGATCTCATAGAGGCAAGAGGTCTTCAAAAAGTTCACGAGAAAAGCAGATATGAAAAATTATATATGAATTTCAATTTTTTGCACCAAAATTAACATTTAAAAAAAAATATTGATTGACTTCCTTGAAAGGCAGAGTGACATAAAGGTAGCTTGATCTAACTTCCTTTTGCTCCCTAAATGGTTGCAAAAGCCAGGACTGGGCCAGGCTGAAGCCAGGAGCCAGGAATTCCATCCTGACCTGTCACACTGGTGGAGGGAGCCCAAGCACTTGGGCCCTCTCCCTCTGTCTTCCTAGCTAAGAAGCTAGACTAGGTAAGAAGCTAGACTGGAAGTATAGCAGCTGGAACTCAGTGTCTGCGTTGCACAGTGGCTGAACCTGCTTAACTTAACTTTGGATTTCATTTCCCTCACACCTTTGAGGCACCCTGATATGTGCAGGTACACAGATCCATGCATCTGTGTATTCACCACACCAGCCAAACTCCACCGAGGTCAGCTCACACATTCGTGTGTCTGCCTCGGCTTCAATGGCCTGTGCTCAGAAAGCAAATCTACACCCTGCCGCAGTGCTAGCATTTCATCCCAGGCAGGGGCTTGTGAGAGCAGCAGTGGCTGCCACCCACGAGCAGCTACTTAGATTTTAAACAATCAAATGGCTCCTGGATTGGGCTGCATGGACACAGGACATCCCCACTGCCACAGGAGTCCCATGGTACAGAGGGAAACTTATCCAGCAAAAGCCAAAGCCCACAGGTTCACGGGAGGAGCAGCTCCATGTGGACACGACAAGGGGGCCCTGTAATATTCAAGAAGGTCTCTCTGGACTCCTGGTGGCTGCTAGCAGGGCTCTGACCTGTGATGCCCACAGGCCCAGGAATGGAGCAACATCCTGCTGCCCCATCTACGTCCACTGAGTCATAGCAGAAGTCATGCAATCCCTCCTGTGGCAGTCATGCCAGATACTCCTGGGACCCCAGACTCCAAGCCCCTGAGGGGCTTGACATAGGACCCCAGGACCCTGGCACAAAAGAAGAGGTCTCACCCCAGAGTTCCCATCACCAGCAGGGTCCTCTGGTACCCCATCCTCCTGCCTCCTGGGGCTGAGGAGGGGTCTCCCCTGAATGTACCCCCCATCACCAAGGTCTGGCTTGGCCCTCCTTGGAGCCCCCCCCCCACACTCACAGGGTCCTCAGGCCATCCAGCCCCCGGAACATGCCGCTGCGGATGGACTCCAGCTGGTTGGCGGTCAGGTGCAACTCGCTCACGGAGGCTGCACCCTCAAAGGCCCCATCTTCAATCTCTGACACCTTGTTGTTGCTCAGGTTGCTGGGAGAAGCATGGGGTGGGATGATGAATGGTCCACATAAGGGCTCAAGCACCTCCCTTCCTTCACCCAAGCCCCACCTGGGAGCCCTGTCCCCCATCCAAAGCCCACAGGGAGACCCTTCTCCTTCTCAGCCAGGGGCCTGCAGGGCACCTGCCCGCCAGCCAGTAGCTCACATTTTCTTCAGATGTGCAAGTTTCTTGAACATCCCAGTGGCCTCGATGATGGAGATCTCATTGTTGTTCAATCGCCTGTCAGAGGCAAGGAGAACGGAGATTTGTACACACCATGCTTCCCAAACACTTGGGAATCTTGGAAAAGTTTAGCTGGCAAATTACTCCCACTTTCAAGCCAGTGACTGTGATCTTACACCAAGAATATACCCGCGCCTAAGAGGCAGCTGCACTCAGGTGTCTGTACCTCCACAAGTACAGTGCACAAAGTTCTGGTTTAGAGCTGATTAAAAAAGAAGAAGAATAAAGGAGTCTGGAATCATGTCCTCCACAGAGGACAAAACCTGGGTGCTGACCCGTCCTAGGTGCCAGGCCTGGAGGCAGAGGTCAGGGATGGGGTGGGGCTACTTTCTGCTAAGGTCAGCACTGGCACACCTCAGCCATGGGTCTCAGGGCTTTTCCAAACATGGCAGAGGGAAGCCCAGAGCAGGCCAGAAAGGACAGTGGGAGCTGGGAACCAGGATGCTCACAGCTCGGCTGTGGACTGCGGGGTGCGCTCGGGGATCTTGGTCAGCTTCAGGCTGGCACACTCCACTACGCCAGCCTCGCAGCGGCACTTGTGGGGACAGACAACATCACTGCCGCACTCACTGTTGAGTTGATAATCCTCGGTGCCTGCAGGAGACACAGGGGCTGAGGGATCGGGGCAGCCAGGGTCTCCCGGACACCAGCCTGCTGCTGCCCACTGCCACCATGCCCCTGCTCCACTCCAGGCTGGTCTTGCCCCCTTTCCTACCTGGAATGAAGTACTGTTCTTTGGCTGAAGAGAGAAGGAGAGATGCGGTGATATGGGGAGCAGCCAGGGTTTCCAGCCCACTTTTGCCAGGGGCCCCACCTCCCACAGCCCATCTGCCCAACCCCAGGAAGCAGAGAACCTTACTACAGGGCACCCCTGTTCCCTGCTCAGGCCAACCCCAGGACAGGACCATGTGCAAACCAACCTCTTGCTAGGAGCATCACAGCCAGCAGCTTGTCACTGGCATCTATGCAAGTTGGGGCCTTTCAAATGGGGTGGGATGAAAGTGGTACCAGATCCCCACCAGGCTCTGGCCTCAGAAGCCTCAACCAGGGGTCAAGTGCACTGCAGCCCAGAGGCCACTTCTGCCATCCTAAAGCTTGGAGGAGGTGCCCTTCTCACCCAGGAAACTACCTTGGCCTCCCCAGGGTGTTCCAAGGCCTCCAAGTCAAGGACTTTGGTTCTCCCTTTGGAACCTTCCACAAGCCCCAGAAATGAGGGGTGGAATCCTCTCCAGCACAGGACTTTCCTGGCAGCCACTCAGAAGCCATCCCTGATCACTGAGTAGAGAGGCCACCAGAAGGCATGTGGGCAGGCAGCTGGCTACCTGAACAGCGAAACTTCTTGCTCTTGATCTGCCCGATGCGCTTGTTGGCGAGGCGCCGGGGACTGGCGCAGCGGGCCCCGCTTGTCTCAATGGGGTTGGTGCGCAGGAAGTCTGCCAGCCACTTGAGATTACAGTCGCAGATGAAGGGGTTCTGGGCCAGGTGCCTGTCCAGAGAGGCAGGTGGAGCCATCAGAGACCAGGGATGCAGACCAGAGCTGGCCTTGGGAGACAGGGAGCTGGGACAGCCAGTGTAAACTTTTCCACCCACAGGGATGTCCCACCAGTGCCACTCAGGGGCAGGGCTCTGCAGCCTGGCCTTTGCAGACACTCGAGCCCCCTCTGTTCCCTCATCTGCCCCTCCAAACCTCACTATGTCCCTTGTGCTGCCTGAGTGAAGGGAGGAGGTGCCTAGAGGCTGGCAATAGCATCCCCATCCCTTCACAGGCAAAAATGACAGGGCCAGGAGAGGGTGGCAGCAAGCCAGGCCATCAGTGGCCAAACCTCGGGCTTTGGGCTTCCCCAATGGCCATGGCTTTGGTTTGTTTCCCTTTATGTGGCAGCCCATCTCCCACTACTCCCAAGAAGGGGATCAGGGCCAGGGAACAGGGCTGCACATAGAAGTCAACATTCCCACCCCTCCCTCTCACAGGTCTGTCTCTCCTTGACCATTTTACAGGCAGCCCTGGGTCCCATTCCTCGATTCCATCTGTGACTCCAGTTTCCTGCCAGTACAGATGCTGGGAGGCTCCCAAGGTGGTTCGAGTAGCTGCATCCCAGCTGCCCAGGTGAGTTCCTGACCCCGGGCTCCTGGGCTGCTGTGGACACTGGGAGAGTGAGCCAGCAGGTGGGAGTTCTCTGTCTCTTCTTTATCACTCTGCCTTTCAAACAAGTATCGGCAAACGGCAAACCTCTCTATAGATCTACTTCCTAGCTCTATAATAAAAATTAAGGAAGAAAACCTAATGCACCAATTCTACCCCTACCAAAATGGCCTCAAGTCAAAGCAACAAAAAAGGGGCAGGCATTGTGGCATAGTGGGCTAAGCCACTGCTCAGGACAATAGCATACCAGCACAGAGGACCTAGGGTTGAGTCCTGGCTCCACTTCCAATCAGCACCCTACAAATGCGGGCAGCAGGTGATGGCTCAAATGCAGGGATCCTTGCAGATCACCGTGGGGACCTGGCTGAAGCTCCTGGTTCCTGGTTCCTGCCTGGCCCAGCCCTCACTGTTGCGGGTATTTTAGGGAGAGAACCAGCAGATGAAATCTGTAACCTGTATCTCTAGCTCTTTATAACCTTGCCTTATAAATATTTTTTTTTTAAAAAAAAGGATATCTGGCAACAGCTTGGATTTGCATTTCTTTTTCTCTTGTTCCAAATTAGCTTTGGATCTGTAACAGGCATCCCTCAGGCTCTGTAACAGGTGTCCCTCAGGCTCTGTTTTGTGCCAGCCCCTCAGCCCTGAGGGCCGGTCTTACAAAGAAGAAACAGCCGAGGGCCAACCTCAGACTTATCAGGGGTGGCCAAGCAGTGGCTGAAAGCACAGCCCTATTCCAGGGGGTGCTCTGCCACCATAGGAAAGCCACGCAACTGCCATTTGCATCTGTTCCCTTATGAGTGATCCCTAGGATGAGAGAGCTGACCGCCCAAGGGCCGTGGAGGTGCCGAGTCAGATGACATACATCAGGAACAGGGGCTCCTCACCCCTCCCCAGTGCTAAGGCTTACAGATGTCAGACCCTAGCCATGCCACCTGTCAGGCTGACTACAGCTGCCTAAGCCCACCCACCTCGCCTGAGTCTTCCTGCTACTTCTCATTATAAACCCTTGGCAAGCTTTCCCTGTGGGGTTCCATCTTCTTGCTCCCCATCCTCAGCTGCAAGTTAATCAGCAGGAGCGAGGCTGCAGGCATACACGTGGGGCTCTAATGAGTGTGCTTGTGTGGCCCACATCCTGCTGCATGCAGGGCCCCAGGGACCAGGAGCTATTTCTATTACACCTGCAGGCACCTGTTGCACATCCCACACAAGTGTCATTTGATGAGGAATGCTGCCCAGCAGACAGTAGCAGGGATGCCAGTGGCATTAATGCCAGATGTACATGAGTGGCCAGCAAACTGCAGCTCAGGAGTAGAGACATGAAGCAGAGCAGTGGCTCTGTTTAAACATGGAGCAGGTGGACAGATTCCTCACATGGGAGCATCCCAGCTACAAGAGGAGGGCTTCTTTCTGAAGCAAAGGGCAGCAGCGCCATCAGCTGCAGGTGCAGTGTGAGACTCCACTGTCACACCACAGGGCCTATGCTACATCACATGATCAGAGTACGGAGCCAAAGGCTGCTTGTTTTCGCTATAATTTTTATTTACTTCCAAGATGGAGAGACAGAGAAGCAGCACAATGAGAAAGATCTCACAACTGTTGATTCATTCCCCAAATATCCACAACATCTGGGGAGGGGGTCAGGCTGAAGACGGGGCAGGTGATTCAGTCTGGGTCTCCCACCTGAGTGACCATCACTGCTGCCCCTAACAAGGCACATTCACAGGCAGCTGGGACTTGAACCCAGGCACTCTGACATGGGATGTGGGAATCTTAGCCGCAGCACCAAACTCCGGTCCCAACAGCTTTTTATCACAAGAAGGGAGAGGCCTTGGGCCTAATGTAGCTCCCAAAGCAAGGATACAGTTCCACCAACTTGTCAAAATCATCTATCCAACCATCTATCCATCTACTCATTGAATCAACTAACCAGTCGATTAGTCCTGAAGCCGACCAACTCCTAGATCGAATTTTTGGTCTATCAGGACACAGAGGCACAAGAGCATGTGAAAGGGGGGTGAGTCAGGCAAGCCCAGACTGCAGGGAACCACTCAAGTAGGCCAGGAAGCAACATCTTATAAAAAAGGATGTGGGGAAAGGGGATGGTGAGTACAGCTGGACATCAGTAATAGGGTAGGCACTATGGCGCGATAGGCTAAGCCTCGAGCACCCAAAGGGGTTCTGATTCATGCCCCGGCTGCTCCACTTCTGATCCAGCTCCCATTCATGGCCTGGGAAAGAGGAGAGTTTGGCCCAAAGTTTTGGGACTCTGCACCCACATGAGAGACCCAGAAGTTCCTGGCTCCTGACTTAAGGCTAGCCTAACCCTGACCATTATGCCATTTGGGGCATGAACCAGAGGGTGGAAGATTTCTCTCTCTCTCTCCTTCCATCTCACTGTAACTCTGATTTTCAAATACATACATCTTTTTTAAAAAAGTCCACAATGATGCAGGGGAGTTGTCTGCTGGTATCCATCAAGAACTATACTGCACAGGCCTTGATCCTGACTCAAACTATTAAAACTGTACAACTTGGAAATTGAAAAAATCAGCAGTTGTGTTTTGAGATGTAGTAAGGATCTGTGGTTGTGCTGCTAACACCTCCTTTTAGAGATCCATGTGAAGTCTGGACAGGTGACAAGTGGTGTCTGGGATTTGTTGTAGAATACTCTGAGAGGCATGGAAGAGAGGGGTCTTGGATGCAGTGGGCAAGCCAGAAGCTAAAGCTGGGGGCTTGCTGTGCCAGCACACAGAAGCCCGTAGCTCTCCACAACCAAAGAGCACAATTATATGAGTTATTATTCTCTGGCTTTTAACTCAAAACCACCATTGCTATATTCTGATTTGGCCCGATCGATCCCAAGTGGTACTAGTATTTTTTATGATCTCTCAAGAGAGGACAAAATGCCGCCACTGAAGTGACCAATTATTGCATGCATCTTAGTTTCTGAGCTGTCCACATGAAAACAACAGGTGTCTTAGACTTCACAGCTAAATTATTACCATAGCTATTATTCCTACTGTTATTACTAGCTGAGCAAGCATTTTAGCACAAGCTATGTTCATACAAACATTCCCTTTAATCATACAGTAACGCCAATAATGCCACGAAGATGGCCCAGGGCTGCCTAGCCAACACGAGGCAGGGCTGGGATTTGAACCCAAGATTGCATAGCCTTGAGTCTGTAACTTTACTCTGTAAGAGATCCCTAGTGGCAGAGTAGCTGCCTGGACCAGGGCCACTGTCCCCTCCCCTGCTGGACCAGGTATGGGGAACCCTTTTTCTGCCAATGGCCAGTTGGTTATTTATTTACTTAGAAATTAGCCAGCTGCAGATATATTATTGTGTCTTGAGTCCTGCCTGCGGTTGCCTTGGTAGGGCCACCCAAGATGATGACATGGGTCTTCCATGACCCATGGACTGGACGTTTCCCACCCTGCAGGCCACCTGCTAGAGCCTTCCCACTTAGAGGCTTGCAAGGAGGCCAGTAAGGGGCCACTCACAGCGTCTGGATGGCCCGCAGTGAGGCGAAGGTACCCTTGGCAAGACTCTGGATCTTATTGTCGTACAGGGAGAGCAGTGACAGGCTCTGCAGGTCCTGGAAGGCATCGGGCCGGATGCAGTTGATCTTGTTGGCATTCAAGAGGCTGCAGACAGAGCCAGGGCAGGGCAGTGAGGGCACAGCCACAGGGCTGGGCTCCCTCCCAGGCCGGGGCATGCTCAGCACAGCCCAGGGAGCAGGCCAGGGGCATGGCCCTCTGTCACCCACTTCTGGGGACTCCAACAGCCTGTTCTGCACATAAGGACATCAGTCCATCTTCTGTCCTTTAGGGAGCTGTGGGGTCCAAGAGGGCAAAGCACAGAGCAAAGCTACTTCCAAAGGCATTTCTGGGGTCTCTCCTCATTCCCAGGGTTCCATGAGGTTCCCCAGGAGGCAGAAATGCAACAGTGCGGTTAACCCCCCTGGGGTGCCCTGGGGGTCATGGTCTGCATGCTCCCACTTTGTAGAGGTGAAAGGAAGCAAGTGTGCATGTCCCCTGCCACACCCCCCCACACACTGCCCCACTTCCCAGGGGCCTGTCCCCAGCTCTGAGCTCTGCAGAACCTGTAGCCTGCCAGCCCTTCCAGCCCTGTCTTCCTCCCTTACTCCTAGCCTCAAATGAGTCCATACCCCAGGGAGGCATGGGCAGGTGGGCCAGAGGAATGCTGCTTCCTCCATGGGTTCCCCCCTCTCCCTTCACAGACACCCACAGACAGGCCCTTACAGGAGCTGGAGGGTGTACAGGCCTGCGAACACCCCACGGGGGAGGTCTGTGATCTTGTTCCCATAGAGGACCCTGGAGGAAAAACAATAGAGAGGGGGGAGGTGAGAGGCAAGCCATCAAGCCTGGCATCACTCCGCACGTGGCCTTGGCACCAGGCTCAACAGTCTTTGTATGTTTGTTACAGTGACGTGCCAGCAGATGGCAGTAGAGTATCTCCAGAAAGGGAGTCTGGCCTCCAGAAGGTACCCAGGTAGCCTGCCAGCTCTTGCAGAAGCCGGCTCCCTGGCCTGCACACCCCAATGCTGCTGCGGAAGCCTGCAGAGGGGACCTGGGGGAAACCTCAGGCCGGTAATCTGCTCCAGGAAGCAAAGCAGACTGCAGAAATGTGAAGGCCCCTGGGGCAGGACGAATTAGCCTAGGTCCAGAGAAATACAGGGGGAAAGAGAAGACCAGGCAGGGAATGCTCTCTCCTGAGAGAGGCCACACATAGAACATGCCGAGCTGCTGTCTTCCTGGACTGCTCCTGGGGAGGCAGCTCCCTTCAGCTGTACTTGCCCGGCCTCCCACCTGCATCAAACCCATGTCCTGTGCTGCCAGGGGGCGAGGTGGGGCTACTCACAAACCACAAACAGCCTCACCCAAGGTGCACACTCTCCACATGGGAGCACAGAGAGGAAGGGGCTTGGTGGACCCGGGGGTGTGAGGAAGGGTCACAGGGAAGCCCATGCTGCCCCATGCTTCAGTGATTGACAGATACCACCCTCACAGCCCCCCGCCCCACACCCAAAACAGACTGCAAAGGGCAAGATGGCAGGGCTGTGTGCCCCACCCAGGCGCTGCCACTCACAGTGAGTTCAGGGAGCGGAGGCCCTGGAAGGCGTCGGGCGCCATCTCTGCAATGTGATTGTTGCTCAGGTCTCTGTAAGAGAGCAGGTAGGGGATGGCTAGCTGCAGCAGGCCAAGGGCAGGCCAAGGGCAAGGCTTTGAACCCAAGGAAGCTGAAGGGCCATTGGTTTCATCCTGTCCATCACCCTGCTTGGCAAGTGTCCCATGCAGCCCCCAGCCCTCTCTGGCCCCAGGGGAGGCCTGGTTCTCCTGCCCAGGCGCCAGGGAGCACTCACATCCTTCGCAGCTTTCTGTAGGGAGAGAAGGCCCCCGGTGGGATGGACTTGATGCCATTGAGCTCCAGGCGGCTGTGAAGAGAAGGTACAGAGAAGCCCAGGGCCCAGGTCAGTGGAGCCCTCAGCCCCTCTCGCCTCTCCTGGAGGCTGAGGCCTGAGGCAGCTGCCACAGGGATGCACCATTAGCCCAGATCCCTGCAGCTGAGAGGGGCCCCAGAAGATGCTCAGTGTTCAGGGTTTAGAAGGCACACCCTGGGATGGGGAGGCAGAAAATGGACCACAAGGACCAGCCTAGGGCAGAATGATCACCCCAGCAACGGCATGCTGAATCTTTGCCGCTTGTTGCTGCCAGGCCAGGGACAAGCCCTGGGTGGCGCCTGCCCCAGCTCTTCCCTGAACCCCGCCCCCAGCACCTGCCCTGTTCTACTCACAGCTCCGTCATGGACTCGGGGAGGTTGGCAGGGATGGCGGTGAGGCCTTTGCCGCGGCAGTCCACAATGCCATTGCTGCAGGTGCACATGGCCGGGCAGGAGCCAGAGGAGAGGGTGCAGGCAGGCACACGTCCTGCCTCCCCCTGGCCTGTGGACACAGGGGGCTGTGATTTCAGAGTGTCCTGCACTGGCACTGCCCTCCATAGACAGAGACACAGGTGGAGACAAGGTACACGGGGCTGTTTCTCTGGGTGAGAATAAACCAGAAAATGGGAAAGAAGAGATGCTGGGCTCTCAGTGACTTTGCCTGTCTGGCACACAGCAGGTGATGGCCAGGCATTTGTTGAACTCGAATCTGAACTGAGCTGCACCAGAGCAGGGTTCATGGGCTAGGACATCAGCCCCTCAGTCCTCCAAGGCAAGTCTGAGGACTGCTCCTTCACTCAGCAACCCCCACCCTGTTCAACTGACCAATCGCACTGCAGATGCAGTGCCAAGCCCATGACCAGCATACAGACATGTGAGCCCACATGCCCACACAGCCTACACACTCTAGGGGATCTCATGTGTGGGGCAGAGAAGGCTCCATGGGCTCCACAGGGCAGCCCGTGAGGCTGGGCACAGACACCTGCCTGAAGCAGGGAGAGTGGGGCCAGGCAAGTCCAAGCCCCACCCCAGCACTTGCAGAGCTCTGGCTGTCATCTGGACCAGGAAGGGGCTGCAGGGGAAGTGAGTGATAGGTCAGGAGTGGCTCACAGGACCCCAACGGGCAGCAGAAGGGGCACAGGTTCCAGGGCCAAAGGTCAGAGGCCCTCCCATTCTGTTCCGTGAGTTGTTAAAGCACAGGGGTGAGTCAGGGAGGGGGCAAGCAGCCAGAAGCAAATGTGAGAGGCATTGGGTGAGAGTAAAAAGTCAGGGAATGGGAGAGAAGAGGCTAGGGGAGGGGAGCAGGCAGTGGGGGAAGGCAGGAGGGGATGGCTAGACCAGGGTTACTGCTAGTTGTGGTGGCCATGAGCAGGCAGGAGGCCAGGGGCCGCTGGGAGCCCAGCAGGGGCCCATATCCACCTGAGCAGCTGAATTCGCTCTTCTGGACCTCGGCCACGTTGAGGCCACGCAGGCTGGCAGGGCCGGCGCACTGGGTGAACAGTCCTATGCTGGGCCGCTGCCTCAGCCACTGAGAGAGCCAGGCCAAGTGGCAGTCACAGAACAGGTGGTTGGAGTGCAGGCGGCTGCAGGAGGAAAGAGACAGGGACCTCACTGCCCGCAAGGAGCTCACCCCCAGGTCAACAGAGGCAACCCAGCCACAGGCAGGAGGCCCAGCACTCCGGGCCACGCCCAGTCCCCCACCCCCCCAGCCCATGCTCCACGCACAGCTTCCCCTCCCTGCCCCTGTCCCCCTGAGATAGCCACTGCCCCAGGCCCCCTGACTCAAACCCTCCTGCAGCTTGCTTCTCATGTCCTTCTTCCCTCCCCGGGATACCCCAGGCAAGCGCCTCCACCCCTCCCCTGCTGCAAGGTGATCTCACAAGGTCCGCAGCTTGGGCATGTGGTTGAAGCTGGACACGGGGATGGTGGTGATGTTGTTGTTGTTCAGGGTCCTGGAAGAGGGGATGCAGGCAGGACTCCATGACCTGTGACCCTTCATCCTTGGAGGCAACTCGGCAGGGCAGGTCTCTGAGTCCGTGTCCTGTCCCAGAGCTACCCAGGCCACTGCCTAGGGGCTCCCTACGCCCCTCTGGGCTTTCCATGCCCTTTCTCTCACTCCCGCCCCTCCTCCAGGTACCTCAGGCTCTCTGGCCCTTCCCATCTTCCCTGCCCCTTTGGGCTCCCCATGCCTCTCCCCTTTCTTCTCCCTTTCCCTGTCATTCCCCTCCCCTCCCTCACCCCTCTCCTCTTTTACTTACAGCACCTCCAGCCCTCTGAGAGCCCGGAAGGCCCCTTCCTCAATGCAGCTGATCTGGTTCTTGTCCAGCTGTCTGTGAAGCAACAGAAGTTGGCAGAGGACACAGGGTAGTGCCTAGCACAGGATGTCCCAACGTGTTGACCCCAAATTCCGTTTAGGTAAAAGAGGCAGTCGGCCTTTCTGCTGCAGGTTAGCCCACCACTTGGGACCCATGCAGCTTGTGTCAAAGCTCTGGCTGCTCCACTTCCGATCCAGCGCCCTTCTAATGTGCCTGGGAGGCAGCAAAGCGTGGCTCATGTGCTCAGGACCCTGCAGCCATGTGCGAGCTCCTTACACTGCCCCCTCACTTAGGTACCCTTAATCTAGATGGAGATTTGTCCCAATCAGGAAAACAAAAGCTTACACTTGTTCCTGTCTTCAGAATGGAAATGAGAGAAGGCTAGAGTCCTCCAGGGAGCTTCACCTCCCCACCACCCTGGTGACCACCCAGAAAGTGCCAGCAGCTCGGAATGACAGTATATGACAAAGGAGAGGTGGCAGAGGGGCTTGCCAACAGCCTTCAGCCATAATGCCACAGAATAACATCCGAGTAAACGAAGGCTATGAGCAAGAACACGGTGGCTGATTACTGAAGTCTGCCACAGACACGGCAAAGGGGACGTGGCAAGCATGCCAGGTGTTTGCCATCCCAACTGTCCACAGGGAGGTGCTATGCCTGGGCCCAAAGTGAATGACAGTAATAAACCAACACATCTCAATGACACTTGACAAAGTATGTGTACTTGCACACGTCATTTAGACCTCAGGACAAGCCCACGGGAGAGACCCTATTACCCACATTCTCCAGGATGGTATGTCAAGGCTCAGTGAGGTGGACCAACCTGCAGCATACAACAGGTAACTGGAGAAAGCCCAGGGCCGCCCACTGTGCACCCCCACCCTGGGTCGTGACACTGGTCAGCCCAGACACCACTCCCACCCACCTGCTGTGCTCTCATGGTGGAAGGGGCTGCCTGCTCCCTCCAGAAGCCCACACTGGCACAGCCACTTCATAGTCTGGGTCAGCTCCTCAACCATGATTGGGATCACATGACACAGCGAGAGCCCCAAGGACACGGCCGAGGTGGTCCCAGAGCCCCTGCACCTCACTTTCCAACCCAGGACTATACTCACAGGTTCTTGAGGTCGGTGGCGCCCCGAAAAGCCTTCCTGGGGATGGACTGGATGGCATTCTCACTCAGATCCCTGGTGGGGCAAAGCCGGAGGAAAACAGCTCAGAAAGGGGATCCTGCCTGAGGCCAGGGTGGCATGGGAGGCTCGGGAGCAGGGATAGCAGAGGTCACCGTGCCAGCCTGGGCCCCCCCGCAATGCCGCCTGCCATTGGCTGGCAGCTGGCTGGGTTAGCATTTCCTGATGGGATGAAGAAATAAATGAGTGGGGCTGGCGTGGAGTGGGGACGCTGGGTCTTGGCCACCTCCTCTTCTTGGGGTAAAGGGGTTCCTGGGGACCCCAGGCAGCGATGCTCACCCAGAGTCTGGGGGTGAGGGAACATTGGTGGGACTGATGGACAAATGCCCCACTTCTTCCTGGCATGGGGTAGAGTAGCTGCTGTTCCAGGGGGACTTCATTGCTCCCCCTGCTCCCCACCTCCCAATTCATATCCTGTCTCCAGGGAGGGAGCACTGCAGGGTGTCCACAAACACCAGATGCTTCCACAACTTTCCTGAGAGGACTGGCCCTGCCATTGCCCCACCTCTCCACTCTCTCTCAGCTGTTTCCCTGGCAGCCACAGGGACCCACACACACCTCTCCCCTGGCTCCATTCTCAGGCTGGCACAGCCCCTCCTGCTAATCTCATGGGGCAAGAATGACAATAATTCTAATTCACAGAGATAGAAAAAGAGGCCCAGAGCAGTTAAAGGATTCCTTCTAGGTGCCCAGCCCGCAGGTGCCAGGGGCTCCAGAACTTGATCAGGCCCTTTGCATTGGCTGGCAGCTGGCCTGGGGGGCCAAGGCAGGAGCCCAGGTGCCCAGGTCCAGTGCATTGGCTAGCCTGGGGGTTCAGGTGACCAAGTCAGAAGCCTAGGTACTCAGCAGCTGCCCTGAGGCTGGGCAGGGTAGGGACCTGTGCCACCCACCCCAGAGCCTGGCTCAGACATGCTGTCCAGCCCAGACCGACTGGCCCGACCCGGGAGCCCTGTACCTCATTGGGCCCCAGAGTAGCCCTTATGCTTCCTCCCCAGTACCATGTGCCCTGGGCCAAGGAGATGACATCACCAGGTGAGCCAACCACCACCACAACTGCTTCCAGACACACTGCAGTGGATGGAATGTCTGTGTGGTCTGGGAACCCCCAAACTCCCAGTGTGACATGCCACCATCAAGGCCGAGGGTGGAGGCCTACAAAGGGGCTCCGGGGCACCTGTTTTTTTCCTCCCTGACTCCACATGATGATGCAGTAAGAAGGCATCCAGGAGGGTGACCCATTGGTGGCTCCCAGCACATGTCATGGGACAGCCACACCAATGGAATGGACCACACCCAGCAAGGCACCCAGCTCCTCAGGGCATCTGGGATTCCCAGTGTACAGGTGGGGCCAAGTGCTAGCACTTTCTCTGGGAGACGCACACAGGGAATGAGGGGGACAGGTGCGCCATTAGTAGGGAAAAGATTAGTGTGGGGAAGGTTGGTGTCCCAGTGGCAGGCAGGGGGCCACATAAGGATGGGGGATGTGCAGAGGGACCTGGCGTGAGCCAAGCTAGCAGTGTGGCCCTCAGCCACGTCCCCCAGGAGCTCTGGGCCGGCATTCACATCCATTATTCCATTTCATCCTCACCACAGCCCCGCAAGGAAGGCTTTTTCCTTGCTGTTGATTGGTTTATCGATTGAGACCCAGCCTTGTTACAAAAAGGCTTTGAGGTGGCTTACGGGGATCCACAGACAGCAGAGGAGCAGATGTGAAAATGGGGCAGAAGAGAAAAAAAATCAATGGTGGCCTAGGAAGCAGGCATCACGTGACTCGTGCACCTGCCAGCATGCAAAAGACTGGTCAACAGTTTTCATAGTGCAAAAGGTTGCAGAAGTCTATGGGAAGAATGGAATTAAAATGCAAATTTATAGGGGTGGACGTTGTGGCATATAGTACTAAGACACTGCCTGTGGCACCCGTATCCCAGATGAACACCGGTTCTTGTCCTTGCTGCTCCACTTCCGACCAGGAAGGTGGCCTAAGTGCTTGGGTCCTTGATCCCGCGTGGGAGACCTGGATGCAGCTCCTGGTTCCCAGTTTCAGTTTGGCCCAGCCCCCTGAGGAATGAACCAGCAGTTTGAGGATCTCTGTCCCTCTTTCTCTCTTCTGACTCTCCCTATCTCTGTAGCACTGCCTTTCAAACAAACAAATCTTTTTTAAAAAAGGTCTTTTTACCAAAATAAACTTATCTTTTCATTCTATTTTCCATGCACATTCAAGGTCCCCTTGTATTTGTGTGAATTTAAAAGCATCTGTGCCTCTGGGGTTCAGCTGTTTTGGCACTCTGATGAGACAAGAGCTATCCCAGGAGTCTCCATAAAAAACTGAATGTGGCCTAATCAATAAAGTCAGGTCCATATAATTAATGGAGCTTGAGTGTCTGTTTCTTACAATAGCATCACATCCAAGCACAAGTCAGGAACAGCAATTCAGCCGGGTGCAAAGGAAGGGAGGGAGAGGAAGGCAGACAGCAGGGGGCAGGGCACAAGACAGGGCCGGGGATAGCAGGTGGCAGGTGGCCATGACAGGATGGAACAGCCCTGAGGGTTGGGATCTAACACCTCCTAGGGAGCACTGTACCCTGCTGGAGAATGACGCAACCCCTGCAGGCAGATGAGATGCCAGCATCACCGCTTAAACACCTGACGAAGAGGGTCCCATGCCAGGTGTGGCGCTGGCCCCACATGGCCAGCCAGTCCACGGCTGGAAGCAGAGCCCACTGTTGACCCCAGGAGAGACTAGCCCTTCAGCCAGAAAACAGAAATCTCAGGAAAATATGGCCCGCTGGGGAGGGATAGTGGGAGGGGAAGCTGAACCTGGTAGTGACGATGCCAGCTAGGACCCCTGCATGCTCTGTCAGGTCGCCTGGATTGGCTCCCACTTCAGGTGTTATGCAGAGTCCCAGCTCCCTGCTAGTGTAGACCCTGCCTCCCACACCAGGCTGGCATTGAGTTCCCTAGTCCTGGCTCCAGCCCAATGCAGTCCTGGCTGTTATGGGAGGCTGGGAGAAAGCATCAGTGATAGAAGGTTTCTCTCTCTCTCTCTCTCTTTCTGCAGCAAAGGGAGCAGGGAAGGGACCACACTGCAGCAAGCAGGTGAAGAGGTGCCTGTCCTCACCAGCCAGGCGCCCCCGTGCAGCTCTCATCCCAGGCTCCCTATTTGTTAGAGGGGCACACAAACGCCTACCACCTGGGGGTCTGAAGACGACAATGCAGTATCAGCAGACGAGCTTCTAAACTCTCTGCTCTGCTCGGAAGGCTGCCTTTGTCCTGCCGTGAACATGCAGCTCAATTCCTTTCCCGCAGGTTCTGAGGGTTGTTTCCATGTTTCCCACCAGGGGGTGCCAGAACGCTTCCTTGCACATGCCTGTCCAACACATTGCAAACCCAAACAAAGCCATTCTCAAATTTTGGCCCCAGTTGACTTCCTCCCTGGCCTATGCTTCTGTCATCTTCTCCAAACGCCTTGAAACCAAGCTTCACACCTCCACTTGCATCTGGTGCTCTCCCCACTGCTTCCCTAGTGATTGGCACTCACCCTGTAGATCTTGGGGTGCAGGTCCCCATTCTGCCTCTACCATGCTGCACCTTCTGGCCCAGCCAGTCTACAATTACCCAGAAACCTAGGTATCAGGGAGCATTGGGTCTGGATAACTTTCACCTCTCCCTCCAGTCACACCCTCCCAAGGGCACCTGTCCCACAGCCTGGGGCACCACTGCTATCAGTCTTAGCAGAATTGAACTCAATTGCCCTGCTCCCATGCTGCTGCATTTTCCTGGCCAAGGCAAGGAGTGAGTCAGGCCATGGGACCAGGCAGGGGAGGCAGGGGCCCCAGCCAGACAGGCTGGTTCCTCACAGGGCATGCCACTGGGATATACTGGGAGGACTGGTTCCTGCTCTGTCCCCCATCCAGGGCTGAAGACTCAATGAGATGAGGGCTGGATGGGAAAGAAGAGTGCACAAGCTTGGTTGGATCAACCATGCCTCATTCTCACCTATGTCCTTCCAGAATATCAATCCTCAGGTGCTTCTGCAGGGCTGCTGGCAGCCATAGCAAGCCACTGTGTGCAACCCCCAAGACACCCCAAGACACACAAGCCACCGGGGCTGACACTGTGGCTCAACAGGCTAATCGTCCACCGCCAAGCATCAGCCTCTCATACACCAGTTCATGTCCCGGCTGCTCCTCTTCCCATCCAGCTCCCTTCCTGTAGCTTGGGAAAGCAGTGGAAGACAACGCAAGTCTTTAGGTCCCTGCACCCTTGTGGAAGCCCTAGAAAAAGCTCCTGGCTTTGGATTGGCTCAGCTCTGGCCATTGTGGCCATTTGGGGAGTGAAATAGCAGAAAGAAGATCTTTCTCTGTAAAATCTGACTTTCCAATAAAAACAAAAATAAATCTTTTAAAAGGAAAGAAAAAGCAAGCCACCCTCCTAGGACCTCTAGGGCCAGAATCAGGCAGAGGTCCCCTCACTTCCCTGGTACCCCCTCACACAGGACACTTCCACAGGGCCTCGCAGCATCCTGGTGATGCCACATGACCACCACCCCGGCTTGCTCCCAGACGTGGGCTCCATCCTGACTCCTGGGCGTTCCTTCTCCTCCACGTTCCACCGACACCACCTCGGCCAAGGCTGGGCAAGCCAAGGTCAAGACCCCATGTTCTCACTGCTAATCCTCCTTCACGCTCTAATCTGATTGGTCTCTGCCAGCAGGCTGGCCTCTAAGGGGATTAGTGGAGGAGTTGGGGGTGGGGGCAGCTGGGAGTATGCTGGGCCCCAGCCAAGCCCAGGCTCCTGCTGCCGGCCTGCTTGCTTGATGCCAGCTCAGTCTCAGCCATTGTACCACAGAGCACGAAGCCTGCAAGCAGTGCTCAAGCCACGCAGACCCTGGGCCACCCCGCCTAGCCTCTCCACTCCGTGAAGCCCACCAGGCCTCTCCAGGCTTGTTCACTAAAACCCAGGGCAGCCGCAGGGCACCGCCTTCCTGTTTCTGAGGCTGCTGACTAAGGACTCAAGGTACAGGTGGGGTGCCCAGATGTGGGTTAAACCACCACTTGCAACATCTACAATCCCTATCACCAGTGCTGAATCAAGTCCTAACTGCTCTACTTCCAATAAAGCTCCCTGTGAGGGCATCTGAGGGACAGCAGGTGATGGTTCAAGTGCTTGGGCTTCTGCCACCCACGTGGGAGACCAGGATGTTCTGGTCTGTGCCCCCAAGATAGGAGTTGGCACTTCTGCCTTTGCTGATCTCCTGGCTTCAGCCTGGCCCTGCCTAGAAACAGTCAATGGAAAATCTCTAATTTCTCTTCTCTTTCCTCTCACTCTCTCTCTGTCACTCAGACCCTGGAGCAAAGCTGACTTCACTCCAACTAAGTGGCTAGCCTTGCACATGGAACAAAGGAGCATATAGCTCAGACCAAGCGGTACCTCTGTCAAGGGTGAGGGAGTGGTGGGCAGAGCCAACAGCCATGCTTGTGCCTTTGTAATGGGTTTCATGGGGTCCTGCAGGAGGACAGGGAGAGGGCTGGAGGGGCAGGGCACCTGGGGAGGCTGGTGCTGCGTGATCTTGGGAACCAGCCGCAATGGGTCCTAGTACCGGCCATGATCCCAAACTACTGGATACACTGAGCAGGTGCGACCACGTACAGTGCCTGTCGTCCACTCAGCAAACTGGTGATGCCACACTGCAGCCACTTGTGAGCTGTTCTGCAGCAGATAACCCAGCGAGTACCAGGCACCCACACCTGCAGCGTATCCCCCCTTGAGACTTGGTCATGCTGACTGCCTGTGCCCCACACATGCAGTCAGACTCTGCATGTATGCAGGCCACCCCTGTGCATGGTAGGCTTGGGAAGGGCCCGGCCAGCCTCTCAAAGTAAAAGCACAGGTGCCAGCTCCTACTGTTTTGGGGAACAGAGTTGGAGTGGGAAGACTGGTACACAAATCATGTGGTGCATGAGCGGTGGGGAGGGTGCCAGCATGGGGCCTTTGGCACTGTCACAGAGAACAGAGGAGGCACTAGCGGGGGCTGTGGGCACCCCAGTGACATCAGTTTCTAGAAGACTGGCACACAATGGGTGGCAACAGTCTGTAACGGTGGAACTTCAGACTGTCACTGCCCATTGCTGGGAATCATGTAAAGATTGCCAGCCCCTCCCCCATCCTATCTCTCCACTCCCCCACTGAAGTGTCTGTAAGGTTCGTGATTTCAAGTCACACACGGTCTGGCAGGCTCAAGGTTGTTTCCAATGTTCAGCCCCCAGCATAGTCCCCAAGGAGCTTCCGGAGGCCACAAGCCCGCAGAGAGCACTGCAGGGTGGGACCTCTGCCGCCATTCCTTTCACCGGAGTTTCCTGAATGCCTAGTGTATGCCAGGCACTGTGGACCCCACAGACCTCCTCCCTCCCCAGGCCAGCCGGAGTGCTGTGTGGCCCTGCCAGAGAAGCCTCAAAAAAAGAGACTACATGGCTCATGTAGTGCTGCTTCTACTGGGGTTTTGACCATGCAGCTACTTCCCATGACAGAGGCTTAGAGAACGGCCTACAGGGCAGCCCTGCCGTGGATGCTTGTGCGTGGGGTGTGCCTCGGAACTGGTTCGGCAGGTCACAGTTTTATAGGAAGCAGGATCCTCAGTGGCTTTTCCTTCTACCAACAGTGTGGACACGGTGGGCTAAGGTCCCAGCTCCCATGGCAAGAGCATGTAGTGGGCCACAAGGAAAGGGGGAGGCCAGAAACACAGGTCTTCCCCTCCTGAATGCCAGGGAAAGGCTTCCACTCTCTCAAGCTCCGTGTCCTGGGCTTTGGGGAAAGAGGAGCCCACAACATATTCGAAAGTCCTGGGAAAGACAAGGACACTGGCCACCACAGACCTTGGAGTCCTCAATCCAGACATGCATGATGGGCACAGAGGAAGGGAGTGCCAGCCAAGAATGACCAGGATGAAGAGGAAGGATGGTGAGGGTGGAAGCTAGACCAGGCCCCACCACTGCCTGCCGAGGGCAACTCCCCTCAGCTGTCTGAACGTGGCTGCTCCTGGGGTTGTACAGATGAGAGCACTGCTCATGAAAAGGCACAGATGCAGGTGGAGCTGACTGCTGCAGGTGAAGTCAGCTCAGGGTAGCCTTGCAGGGCAGCCTGGGTGACTGCAAGATGATACTGCAAGCTGCTGGGTGCCCACCATGTTTGGCTATTGACCTGGAGCTTGAAACACGGGTGTCAGTCTGATGAGAAGGACAGGGGTGGGTGGGCATCCTTCTCTGTATTTCATCCAAAGTGACAGGAGAGACTGCTTCCATGCCAGGGGTTGTGTGGGCAACCAACAAATGCCAGCATCTTCCTCCCCACACCTCTCCTCCACTGCATGTGGAGGCTGGGGATTTCTGCCCTGAATAAGGCCAGGGTGGACCTGCTGGAGGAGGGAGGCCCAGCCTTGCTGGCGCTGAGGCCAAGCAGGAGGTCTCCTGCCAGTCTCTGCAAAGAAGCAGCCACAGTAGGGGAAGCAGACCCCTCCTCAGCCTCTACCCACCTAGGATGCTGGTGCCCCCTTCCAAGTCACTTCCCCAAGCCACACTGAATTTTCCAGAAGATGTATCTGCTAAACGTCTTTGTTTCCTTTAAGGATTTGACTTGAGTTTGACCATTTTCCATTTGTCAGCACAATGCATTCTAAGAATGGTGAATGTCACCCAGATTCAGCTCTGTATACACCGATAACGGGCTGAGATGAACAGAACTGCCTTTAAAATGCCAGGAGGAAGATGAATTGTGGACCAGTCAACTTGCATCAGCTACTTAAGAGGAGTCCGTTTGATAAACTGCCATTTGACAAATTGGCCATTCAGTGAATTGACTTTTGGCAAATTGGCTCCTAGCAAAACGACGTTTGGAAAAGTGGCCTGGTTCCGACTCAGCAACACTTGCCACGGGCAATTACACACACACTTGCAGCCTGGGCTCCCGGCCTGCAACCAGAGCCAGGGGACGCCTTTCTGCAGAGGTGTCCAGCTCAGTGCTCTCAGCCAGACTGGCTTATGTTCTAGAATGTTCTGCAGAATGCGCATGCTCTCAGCTAAGCCATCTGGACTTGGAGTTCTCTCTGACAAAGACCCAGGTGGGCTTGGAGGTAAGGCAGGACTTAATATGGTTTGGAAGGAAGGAAACCCAAGTGAATAGCCACAGAGTGAGGTGAGTGGAACTCAGGCTGTGCAGGCGGGAAGGAGGCCTATGACCCCACTCCAGGTACATGACCGAGGGGCTGTCGCTGCAAGGGAGCAGCTGGGAGTCCTGGCTGATGTTTTTGCTGAAGGCCCAGGGTTGGTAGGCGCAGCCCTGCAAGAAGGGAAGCATCGTGGAGTCCCTGGGAGCAAATCCCTTCCTCTTTCCTTGCTCCCCCTAGGCCATGTCCCCTGGAGGGCAGATATAGGTCCCATTTCTCTTGCCCAAGGCCATGCCTCATTGTCCACTTCTACCACCACCACCATCACCACGCCCTGCAGAACATCCCAGACCTTGAACGTATCTCCGTAAGAAAAGGGCAACATGAAGGACAACAGTGGCATGAGGTTGGCCTAGCCAGAACAACCACTGAGCACATCAGACCCCTGAAGGTTCACCTCTGATGACCCACCTCCCAGGCAGAGCCCCTCTGTCAGGTTTTGCGCCCCCTCCAGGGATCTGTCCGTGGTCTTGAAGCCCTTGACTGAGCCAGGTTAGATCAGCACCTTGGATTGCAGCCATCTGTGACCTTACCAGCCCACCCACACACCAAAGTTAATCAGTCAGATCACACAGGGAGTTAGGCTCACCCCATCCACCCCAAGGATGGGGGGAGCATGTGTCCAGCCCCATGGCACATCACTAAGCAACATCTAGGCAAGGGGGAAAGCCTGCACCTGCCCTCTCCTCCAGAAACCAGTGCAGATCCGAGTATCCAGAGGTGCTGACAAGGAGTCTGGGCATGCCCCAAATTCTTGCACCAAAGCTGGCTCACGTTAATCATAATGATTGTCACCAATGCTTGTGTGACACACATTTGTTACTGATGGTAGTGGTGACAGCTACACATACAGAGCATTTATTATGTGCCTGGCACTGCTGCGTGCTTCATGCTCTATCCACACCTTCTCACGGAATCCTTACAATTGCCTTCTGAGATAAACCCTCTGCCTGTCGGGATGCTGACCGGGACAGTAGGTACGAGGACACACTAACTTATCATGTCTTTCACTCCATTTGCTGTGGATCTAAAACCACTTTAACAGTCTGAGACAGGCTAAGACACCAGTTAAGATGCCTGTCTCCCACATCCAAGTGCCTGTCTCTCATCCCTGGCTCCGGCTTCTGACTTTAACTTGCTATTAATGCAGGCCCTGGGAGGGAACAGGTGGCAGGTCATGGAGTGGGGTCCCTGTCATCCATGTTGAAGACCTGAATTAAATTCCTCCACTTAATTGATCCCAAGCTGTGGCAGGCATCTGGGGGAGTGAAAAAGTGTGTGGATAACCAATCTCTCTCTCTAACCAATTCATCCATGAGATCTATTTTTAAACAATCTCTCACTGTGCCCATTTCCCAGACCTTGTGACCAAAGCACCTGACTTCCCCAACTCATCTGGCTGCCTAGCTGCACAGGAACCCATTTTGCTGCACCAGCTCAACACACTGGAAATACCCGAGTGATGGGAAGGTGGGCGGGGAGGGGGGCTCCCAAAGCACACACATGTCAGCAGTGATTTCTGACAGGTGAACCCGGAGGGAGGAGGAACCCTAAGAAGCAGAGTGGGGAACGAACATTCATAATGTTGACATGGAGGCTTCAAAGAAAGGTTAGACGGTGTTCAGGACCCAGGGCTCATGTAATTATAGACTCTGGTATTTAGATACAGTCTCATTAAAAGACAGTGTACGGCTCCCACGTCTCCCTGGAGTGGCACGCTGGGGGATATGCACTGTCTGGGGACTTCCCACCACCCTGGATTTCTCAAGGGTTGTCACTCCTTCCAAATCCCTGTGGTCTAAAAGTCATACAAGCAGGCTCTTGGTTGAGGCTGAGGGGTTTCAGTCATGCAGACATGGCTGTATCCCCTGGGTCTGCAAGAATGAAGGGAGTCATGGAGTGGGGGAGCCACCTGGAGGCTTCTCACAGCCTCACATTTCCTCTAGGCCTCACCCAAGAGCCCTGGCAGCATAAGCTGCCATGTGGTCCCCACAGGGGCTACCCAGACTGCCTGAGATGGGGCTAGGGAGTCAGGCAGAAGGATGGACTGTGACCCCTGGTGGACACCATGCAGGGCTCAGGAACTTCAGCTTAGCATCCAAGCAGCCCAAGTCCCACGCCTCTGGAAGTGTTAAAAATACTCTTAATGGTGCTCATCCCCACACCTGGCCGGGGGTCCTGCTGTGGGCTGCACTCGCCTTCTGGGTTGCCTGGGCTCCCTCATCAACACCAGTACTGTTTGCAGACTGGGAATCTGTGATGACCTTGAGCTCCCCAACTTTCCACAGCTGTAAAATGGGAACAGATGGGTTGGCTCTCTCGGGGGCAGCCTGAGAACTGGCTTCATGGATTGGAATCTCAAGGCCCCAAGATGATAGCTACTGCTATTGCCCTTTTTATACAGTGGGGGAGTCTTCCAAAGGCCAGTGCAGAGGGGGTGCTGTGAACAGCCCATTTGTGCATTTCACAAACATCAAAAAAGTAAACTTGAATATGGGTTCCCTTTTCCACGAATCTTTTGAAGTACCCAGTGCCTCCATGTGGGTGTGGATGAGGCTGTAGATTTAAAAAAAGAAAAATTCGAACAGATGTTTGATCACATGTTTCTTCAAAAACATGCTAAGTTTTCATCATGTTACCCCTGCTTGCTCTTTCCAGCACTTTCCATAGTTTTGTGTATTTCAATCAGTCCATGATAAGAGAAATTATTCAGTTACTGTTAATCTCTTTAAGCTCCTCAATTAAACTGTGAATCCCAGGAGGGTAGGAGTGAGGTCTGTTTGCTTCCTATCTTTCCCCAGCACAGGAAGAAAAGCTATCAGAGGTGAGATTCAATCAATATTTGATGATTATGTTCAGCCACTCAAAAGGTCAAAACCAGCATGTGAGAAAGGGACTGTGACATTTAGACGATAAATAGAACAGTGCTCCTGTTCATTCTCGGCTTGCAAGATGACAGGTGACAAAGCTGAGAAGCTGGATACTAACACACACACACAGACACACACATATACAGTGAACCAGAACACATACATACACAAACACACACAGACAGCCACACAGACACAAACACATACGCACACAGTCACACACACGCACATACACACGACACACACACAAACCACCCTGAAGTCAGGCAGGCTAATGCCAGGAGTAAGGCTAAAACGGAAACCTTCAGGCCAAAGAACCCCTCTCGCTCTGGGCTGAAGATGCTGCCTGAATGCTTGCAGCCCACATCCGAGTACCTGGGGGTGAGTCCTGGCTCGGCTCCTCATCCCAGCTTCCTGCCACTGTGTACCCGAAGAAGCAACCCAAACTGTGTTCTGCATTCCTCCTCGCTTCAGTGAATGGGAGATCCCTGCCACCTCTCTCTTGGTCTGCTTATCTGTGTGTATACATGTCTACCTCGCTCTTTCAAATACAAATAAATAATTAATATTTAACAAACCTCAAAGTCCAAGAAGGGTCAAGCCCCCGCTATGGAAGCCCTAACCTATGAGTAGAACTGGCAGACACTCAGTGTTGCGAGAAAGCCAGGCCCAGGTGCCAGTCCTTAGCCACAAAACTCAGGGTTGGAGCAGGAAAGGGAAGGTTCCTGCTACAGTCACAGATGCAGCTGGCAGAGCAGCCAAGCTTCTCCAAACGCCCGGATCGTGTCCTGCTGGAGCTGGCTCCTGGGGCTGCTGAGCCAGCAAGGACCTCAGGAGTGGTGGGCATCCTGGACAAGGAAGGGGTGGCCCCTTGTTTGTAGCTGGGCCTCTTTGTCTCCACCAAGGCCCTCTACACAGAACACTCCAGAAATGTGTCACTGCCAGTGCTACAGACATTGGTACCAGAGACTTGAAAACCCCAGCATCCCCCTGGGCACTCCATCTCAGGAGCGTGAGCCCCTCAGTATGAAGGCAGTGAAACAGCAGACTGCAATGCAGCAAAACTACAATGCAGCCAAGCGAAGCTCGGGGTTGCCTGAGATCCAGATTTGCTCCCACCAGTGGAATGGAGTCTCATGAGTGGGTATTCTACATTTCTTACCAAGAAGCTAATAAAGTAACGGATGCAAAAAGAAAACAAACATGTCCCCTGCTGCATACCCACTAGAAGAGCTGAAACCCGGAGCACCGAGTGCAGGAGCAGCAGGAAGGCATTAGCGTGGCTGCCTGGGACACACCTTGCCTGTAGCCACCCTTGGGAGATGGTTAGCACTCTTGCCCCACAGTACACAGCAGCAGGCATCTTGGCCATCATTCCCGGGAGCCAAGCACTTCTGTCCACACCAATGCCAAGGGGATTCGTAGCAGGGTTCTTTACAAGTGTGATGCTGCAGAACGGGGGAAGAGATATATATTTAATGGTGGTGATGCAGGCAACTGACTGTGATGAATACAAAAGGGACTGAGCCATCAGGCCCTGAGAGGATGCACATGAAACTCAAAAATTCACATCACGAAGTGAAAGAAGCTGATCAGTGCCCAAGGTATGGTGTTTTTAAAAAGGCGAAACTGTGGCATTAGAGAAAATGGAGGGGAAGGAGGGCTGCCTAGGCTCCGGGGAGGAAAACACAAGAGACCATGATGAGACATCCATATCACAGCCCACAGAAGCCACAACGGCCAGAGAGCAGCCACGGTGTGAACCACACTGCCTTCTGACGGTGATGAGTCCATGCAGGTTCCCTGATGCCACACAGACATCTCCTTGGCTAGGAGACTGACTGTGGGGGTAGCTGTGCACGCGTGCCAGCAGGCCATGAGTAAGCAATCTTGCACCACCCACTCCGTTTTAAGCTAAAATAAAACTGTTCAAAAATTTCAAGTCTAGGAGTTGACATTGTGGCACATTAGTTTAAGCCGACGCTAGCATGCCATCATTCCATATTGGAGGGTTAGGTGGCGTCGCAGCTGCCCCACTTAGAATCCAGCTCCGTGCTAATGTACCTAGGAGGCAGCAGAGGATGGCTCAAGAGCATGGCCCCCTACTAGCCATATGGGAGACCAGGTTCCTGGCTCTGACCTGGCCCAGCCCTGGCTCTTACAGCCCTGCTGGGGGTGAATCAGTGAATGGAAGATCTGTCTCCCTCCGTCTTGCCTCTCTGATGCTCTGCCTTTCAAATAAATAAACAAATCTTTTTTAAAAAAATAAGAATTAAAGTGGGGAGAGATAGCACCAGAGACAGGAGGTCCTTGCTTACCTTTTCCCCAACACACACACACATGAGTACATGCATGTCCATGCACACATGCTCATACAGTGCCATTCCTAAGGCCTGTTCTTCAACAGGTGACAGCATTCTTTGACCCGAGGCCTTTGTGACAGAGTTGGGGCCACAGGCTGACCAATCAGCCCCCCAATCCCTTGCCTGCCTTATTGTCCTCTGAGCTCTTGCTTGTAGTCAGCCAAGAGACATGGCCATGCCTGTCACATTGCATGTCTGCATGTCTCTTGCCTCCTGCTGACACGGTGAGAGCCCAGATCCCTCCCTGTTCCCTGAAGGAGTGTGCACTAACAGGAGTGAACTCCTGGGTCACATCTGCAGGACACAGCCACTGCCAGGAAGAATATGGGCCCGCAGAGGCGCCACTCTGCTCTCCCCCACACACTCCCTGGGGCTGACCCAGGGCTTGAACAAGCATCTGGCCATGGGAAGCCTGCCTGGAACTGCTTCATGCCCAGCACATGCTCTGACTCAGGTTTATCAGATCCTTGCATGAGGACACGGGGGCCCAGCCAGTACCTCCTCCTCCAGGCTTTCTACTTCCCGGGAATGACAAAGGCTCAGCAGCCTGCAAGAGTAGCTCATAGTAGGCAATGAAAGACAGCTGGCCCTGACCACACGGCAGGTCCTGACTCAGCTGGATTCACCTCCAGCCACATCTGCTCAAGCTGAGAAGGCGAATGAAACCCCGCAGGCAGACAGGGCTTCCCTGGCCTTGCCTGCAGCCCGGGCTGCACCTTCCTGTACAGCCAGGGCTCCACCTGCATGCTCACCTGGGCAGCTCATGGCCAACTTCCAGGCCATTTTTGTTAGGAGGGAGCAAAGGAAAAGGGGCGTGAGAGAAGCAGTCAGGAGCAGGGGCTTGGGTCAAGGCCATGGGCAGCGGGCCCAGGAGGTGATGAGGTCCTGTGGAAGGTGGGAAGGGCTGCCCCTGCCTGCACCTTACCCTGCCAGGCACCCTGTGCCAGGCCCTGGGAGAAGAACTGCAGCCACAGGAGAGCAGTCACCAGCACCCAAGTGTGCAGCCACTGTGTGGCAAAGCATGAGGACCAGGGAACAGAGATGGGGATGATCCAGAGCTAAGAGACCTCTAAAGAGAAATCAGCAACACAGGCGTGAGGAGGAAAAGCTAAGGGAGAGAGGCAGAGACAGACAAAAAGACACAAGGAGAGGGTGAGTGCTGGGCCTTGGGGACGAGACAGGGAACCCAGGACTCTGGGCTTTGGGCAGCTATGAGAGGCAAGAGGCAGCCAGACAGGCATGGCAGCCGGCTGGCCGTAGTGCAAATGAAAGGAAGGCAGCGGGGAAGTCAGGCTCTGGGCTTCACTCCCCAGGCCTCTCCCTGGGCTGGCCAGACAGGCCCGGATAATTCACCCATGGCCGGAGGTGTCAGACTGATGATGAGTGTGAAGTCCTCAGGGCTGCGTTCCATCCTGTGTGCCTAATCCTGGCAAGGCGAGGTGGGAATGGGGTTCTGTCACCTCAGAGCCAAGCCTCTGTGTGTGCAAGGGAGGGGGCATCCGTGCTCACTCACTCATGGCCAGGGAAGGACAGCTTCGAGCCGGCAGCGACCAGCTGCAGTTCCAACATGGGGCCACCTGTCTACCCTTCTCTCCCCGTACACCACAAACCCAACAGATGCTCTACCTGGGTGAGAAGAGCAGAAAATCTAAAGCCACCCTACCTTGGTTTGAATCTCAGCTCAGCTTCTAACCAGCTGGGCCTCATTGTGTCCCACTGTAAAATGGGAATGTTAGTGATATCTGACCATTGTGAGGATCCTGACTGGTTGAGGAGGTAGCTGTGTACCCCTCATTACTACTTCCCTGACATGCTGGACAAGGTGGGAGGGGGCACACTTTGAGAGACAGCAGGGGATAGCTCAAGTCTTAGGGTCCCTATCATGCACACAGGAGACCAGAATGGAGCTCCAGGTGCCTTGCTTTGGTCTGAGCCCCAGCCGCTGCAGGAACTGGGGGAGCAAACCAGACAGTAGAAGATCTCTCTGCATCTGTCTCTGCTTCCTTGCCTCTCAGATGAATAAAATCATCTTTTATTTTTAAAGATTCTGGCATTTTCCAGATTCTGGCTCCTGGGAAGTGACTGGTGGAAGGGGGTGTTGGGTAGGCAGTGACAACTCTAGGATGCACATCTTGGGAGGAAGGAAGATGAGAAGGGATGCCAACCGGGCAGGAAGCGCAGCAGCTGCCGCTTGTGGGGCATACTGGTGCTGTAACCACAGCTAACAACCAAGCCGGCTAACAGCCGAGGCCATCAGCTGTGCAGAGCTCATGCCCGCCCACTGAACTGGCCCCTGGGAGAAGCCCTAGTGTCCCCCAACCCCAGCCCCTCTGCCTGCTTCCGAGACAGCAGCCTCCACCACGATGTCTTGGGGCGAGAGAAGGATCCACTGACCTGTCCAAGAGAGTCCTGTGGTTTATGCCATCCTGTCGCCTGTCCCCTTGACTCAGATACTGTCCCTGGCCGAGGCATGCACTGTCCAGGCAAAGCATGGGGTGACCTTGTTGTGTTTTTTCCACTGCACAAGACCGCGGCTGCATTAGAAGGCCAAGCTCAAGTCCAGGAAGCCACCTTCTCTTCCTCCTCCTCCTTGGCCCTCCCCTCCTTCCCAGAGATTGCTGCACAGCCGAGCCATCATGCCTGCATCAACTGCGTGGCTCCAAAAGTGGCTGAATGCTAAGCTCCCATGGCCATCCTAGCCTTATTAAGTGATGGTCACAGAAGGCCAAATGCACCCCCAACCAAAAAAGCAAGAGGTTTCCACCCTAAAAAAAATTGGCACTTGGGTTGAATGGCATTCATAAAGATGGTCAGTAGGTGGAGCAGGTACCAGCACCAGCAATTGCCTGGGTGGATAAACACTGAGCCTGGGGAAGTCGGGGCCTGGTAAGAATCTGCAATGCATTCATCCAGGACTTGACAGATGGCGGCTTGAGGATCTTCGAATTTTACTACAATTAATATAGCCACGTCAGTCACTACAATAGTTCATTTTTTTTTCTGGGGTAGGGACAAGGGAGGAAGTGATTATGATTTATGGAATGCTTTAAAATAAATAAATACAAATGAGCACATCTCAATAGATAAATGATCCCAAATGTAATTCCCTGCCCAGGGCCAAAAAAGAAGGAAAGTGGGTAATGAAATCGCATGCACGTCTCTCCAGTCAGAGTCTGCTGCCACCTGCACCACGTGTCCTGCTGTGCTGGCTGCCCAACCACTGTCTCCAGGGAAGCTAATGAACAAGTGTGCCCTGGATGAAGGTGGGGGTGGCATGGGAGTGTTTTTCCAAGAAGACTTGGAGCTAGCCTGCCAGCAGCCCTTGTTTCCCAGGGGCCTGAGTCCGACCACGCGTGCTGAGCCTGCTCCTTGGTGGCCCATCACGCAGGTGGCCCAGATGGAGAAGACACTGGGTGGGACGCTGATTTGGAGCACTTGTTTCCTACCTTAGCTGCCTGATTTTGGTCGATCCACTCTGCCCAAGGGCCCTGCTTCGCTTGTCTCCACAGAAAAGCCTTCCACACTGGCAGGTGCACACAAACCCAGGGAGGGGGAGGTTCTTAGGCAAGGGACAGAGGGTCCACATCACCTGACAAGCAGTGGGCATCGCCCTGGGGCTCAGAGCTCTGTACAGCAAAGAACCCTTGGACAGGGTGAAGCCAGCAGCTGCCCCCTCCCACCTCTGTCTTGCAGGCTGAACAGTGGCTATGGCCAGAGCACAGAACCCACACCTGCTTTTGCTTTACCAAAGGCAATTTGAGATATCACTTTAAAAAAAATCACAGGAGAGCTGCAGGAAGGGAGGCAGCCCCTCCCCTGCGCCCGTCTGGTTGAGCTTCCCACTTCCCACTCCCCACTCCCCCCCACTCACTCTCACTGGTGCCCGCTGCCCTCCTCCGTGCTTCAGCAGCGATTGAAGCTGCATCCCGCTGACACTCACACTCCCTCATCATTACCGCTGCTGAGCTACTGCAGCCCAGCTCAGGCCTCTGCGAGCGGCAGGGGCGGAAAGGAGCTGTCACTGTTGCACACCCACCCGCCTGCCCCTCACGTGCCCACATGCCCTGACGACCCCAGGCAGATAGTGAGGGAGCCAGCAGGGATCTCGTTCATACTCTCTCCCCCCAGAAACAGGGAAGGTGGTGTGATTGAGAAATGAGTAGGTGTGACAAGATGCATAGATACAGAAAAATCAAATTCCATGCAGGTGGGTGTTGAAAGAGAGCCATGAACAGGAATCACCTCCCACTCTTCATGTGGTTCAGAAAAAGCTTGGCTCCCAATGTCCCCCCATGGATGGAGAGAAGCAAGGCCTGGCTCCCAAGGCCACCTCTCCAGGGCTGTTGCCCACAGGGGTCCTTGGCATGGCACCCACAGGCCACTCACCTGATGGGCTGGGGAGGAGGAGTCCAGTGAGGATCCCCTTGATGCCTTGCACATCCATGCACTGTCCACACCCTGTGGACAGCCCCTGGGTCCTGTCTCCAGACCTTTGTCTAGACAAAGGCAATGGGCTGTGCTGAGGGTGCTATCACCACCTCGAGGGAGTCAGGGGTACCCAGTTGCTGGTTCACTTCTCTGGTTTCTAATCATACCATTAGCTCCCAACTGTCTGGCAAGACCAGCAACCTTGAGGCTGGTACTGTGGCTTAGTGGATAAAACTGGCACCTGCAAGCATTCCATATGGGTGCTAATGCCAGTCCCAGCTGTTCCAATTACAATCCAACTCTTTGCTGGTGACCTGGGAAGCAACAGAGGATGGCCCCAGTGCTTGGGCTCCTATATCCACATGGCAGACCTGAATGAAGCTCCTGGCTTCAGCCTGGCCCAGCCCTGGTTGCTGTGGCCATTTGGGGAATGAACCAAGAGATAGATAGCGCTCTCTCCTCTTCTAACTTTCACCTAAACAAATATATCCTTAAAAAAAAAAAAAGAAGCCTGGAACCCAGATACTGTGTGCTGAGAAAAATATGCACCTTGCACCTGGACTGGCTATGGGACAAGGGCCTTGGACGTCACATGAGAAGAATACACTTGGGCTGACAGCCACAGGGACTGAAGGGTTTTGAAAATGAAAGTGAGCAAGCAGATGGGAGTCAGGTCACGCGATGGCAACTCCTGGTCCATGGAAGGATAGCTGGAGTGGGCAGAGGAGGGTATAGGGTCCCCTGGGGATGGGCTTTAACACCAGCTGTCTGTCCCTTGCCATGGCCTCCTCTGGGATGCCGTAGCAGGAGGTCTGTGTGTCTGTCTATGACTGCTATGGTCAGCCTGGCCCTCTTTCTCCCACTGTGGACCAGGAACATGGGACCAGGTGCTTCCAGCCCTTGCTATCCCTTTGCTTTTTCAAGCAAACCCAGCTTGATGGTCCAGGAGCTGGGCAAGGCAGTCCCAGAAGGGGGCAGAAGCTCCAGCAACGTCTTGCCTCGGGGAGTCATCAGCCTGGTGGGGCCCTGCACGTGCGGCTGCTGTGAAATGGAATTCCTGCAGGAAAATCGGTTGAGCAGGCAGCCTGGGGCACAATAGTCACGGCTCTGCCGGAACTGACAGCTAATTAGCAAGCTCCACTTGAACCGCACGTGTAGGAATCCTTTAATAATTAAATGTCTGCTCTGAGTTGAAAGTCCTTTGACAATATGTACTTAGTGTGACCAGACAACCAATTCTATCTCTCCTAACGCCTTCACAGACACATCTCTTCCAGTGACACTAAGGGACAGGGTGTCACACGGATGGCATTAGCAGGGTGCCAGCACCTGGCACCCTTCCCCCTGGTTCTAGGATCCATGCAGGACAGAGACCCTGACTCAGAAACATGCCCCACATGAATTACTGAGCTGGGATGGCAGCATGAACAAGGGCAGGTGAGGGGAGGTAGCCAAGTGGGGCTCCAACAGTTGACAGGGCAATAGCAGACATCATGAATCATTCCTTCATATATTCATTCATTCAATAAAATAACCAAAGCAGCAAGGGTAGTGGCCTATTTTTCCGCATGCTGGGCCCTGGCAATGCCAGGCTATCAGTGATGGAATCTGTTTCCTGTAGCCTGGCAGACTCCTGCGGCTGACCTGCTCTCCCCACTACCAGAGGGCATGGCTTGGCCTTCCAATAACTACCAGTACAAATGGCTGGGGGCTGTGCTTGGCCTGTTGTGGAGGAGAGAGGAAATGGGAGTGAGCAGAGGAGAGAAACTGCTGGGCTGCTTATGGGGTGCCTGGAGCCAGGCATGGCAGCACAGGGGGTTAAGGTGCCTCACTCTGTATCAGAGGGTGGGTTCAGGTGCCAGTTGCCTATGCTTCTGATGCAACTTCCTGCTAATGTGCTTGGAGACAGGAGCTGGTGAACCAGGTACTTGGGTTCTTGCCGCTCTCATGGTAGAACTCAATGGAATTCCTGGACCAGCCGTACTGTTGTGGCCAATAGGGCAGTGAGCCAGCAGATGGCAGGCTCTCTCTTGCTTTGTCTCCCCCCCACCCCACGGTTGCTTTTCATATAAATGAAACTTATTTTTTTCTTTTAGAATGGGTCTCTCTTGGAGCCAGTGTTGCGGCACAGTGGATTGAATTGCTGCTTGTGAAGTTCACACCCCACATCGAGTGCTGGTTTGAGTCTCAGCTGCTCCACTTCCAACCCAGCTCCCTACCCACGGGCCAGAAGAAAGCAGTGTAAGCTGGCGCAGGTGCTCTGACTTCTGGCAGGCCGGACAAGAGCCTGGAGAGGGCAGGCAAATTGTCTGGAGCCATCCAATCAGCTGGGGGCTGCTCCTCTCAAGCCTACTGGCCATATTGCTGCATTCAGATCCTGCCCTCCTAGAAAGCTGGCACCTCGTACCCTCAGACAGCGGTCTAGGCTGACCCTGAACAGCCAGAGCAGTATTCCTATGCTAAGCAGCGGCAGCCCCACTTTGGCATGAGGATGAGTTGGTGTTTCTGGGTGCTGAGTCACAACTTGACCCATGAGTCCCAGCAATAAGATAAAAGATGTCCCACATGCCCTGACAGTCCCTGAGGACACAGGCACATGTGACATCAGCATGGGGAGAACCACAGCACCAGGGCTACACACACACCCGTAAGGCTCTGGAGCCTGCCGCACGTCTGTCCAGGTCTCCAGTGCTCAGTTCCACCTCCCCTGGGAGCCCCGGGATGTGAGGAGCCAGCCCTGGCCTGGACCCTGGTGGGCACTCAGGGTCGCAACAGCCATGACTGACCCTGGGGACAGGATGGGGCTGGGGGTGGAGACACCTATTTCTCCAAATACTGAGAGGGCACACCTGGACCAGTGGAGCAGGCCTGCAGTGCCTAGGGTAGCAGATTGGGCTTTGGACATGGAAGTCGTGAGGAGCAGCAGCCAAGCAGGAAAGGACTGTGCCTCTGACTGCCTGAGATCTCCTTGGACGCTACAGGCCTCCGATGGCGAGGGGCCCGCAAGGGCAGCGGGAGCCTGATCAGGGGCCTATGGAAGGGGCTGCAGCTCTGAGCACAGGGGCACAGCAGGGGTTCAGGTCTTCTGTCCTTCCACTCTGCATCTGAAAGGTGAGACCATCAGCCACTTCCAGACCCCAACAGCCGCCGCCCACCTGTCTCTAGCGCAGAGCAGCCAGGTATGCAGGTCCAAGTCTCACCTGAAGCCTCCAGAAATTTTTTTCCTAACACTTTCATTTTATTTCAGAGACAGAGTTCTTCCACCTGCTGGTTCTAAGCAACTCCCAACGCATAGTCCCCAGCTTGCCACACTGCATAGCTGTTGCCTTAGTAACCATGGCCCCTCGGCAATGCTCCCCCACACTCTGGTTTTTTCAACCTATCACATTCCTTTTCGGCACATCGGGACAGAACGCGGTATGATTGCCAAGCCAAGTCAGACAGCGATTTCTCAGCTGAGCGCAACATCCCTGATGGATGAAATCTCTAGCAATGAAGCTCCTCCTGACAACAGCGAGGCCAGGCGATCTTCACGTTACCCTGGAAAGCATCCATCACATGGTGGCGAGGGTACCACATGGTGTGGCACAGAGCTGGTGCCCTTACCCGAATCCTTGACCATCCACTTAGTCTCCTTGACTGCAAGAAGAATGTGGCAAGGGCACAGTCTAAGGAGCAGCAGAGGTGACAGGTTTTTGCTCCATAGTATATGCTGGGTGCCAAGGTACTACACTCCCTGGCAGGGAACAGTAAGAAACACAGTACTGGGGCCAGCGGGTTAAGCCACTGCTGGAGATGCTTGCATCCCCCATTGGAGTACTGGTTGGAATCCTGGCTACTCAGCTTGTGATCCAACTCCTTGTTAACACCCCTGGGGAAGCTGCAGCAGGCAGCTCACATGCATGGGGCTCTGCCACCTTTGGGGGAGACCACAATGGTCCCCTGCTCCCAGCTGTGGCCTGACCAGATCTGACTATTGTGGCCATTTGGGGGATGAGCCAGGAGATAGAAGATATTTCTCTCTCTCTCCCTAATTTGTTACACAAAAACACAAAGGCTCTGTTATTTTTTTTCTTAAAGGAAAAAAATAAAATAAAATAAAATAAAATGGGGTCGGGCAGGGGAACCGAGAGCCCTGGGAGGCAGCGTGGGGGTAGGGGTGACCTTACCTAGGGTGGTTGGGGAGACCTCTGAGTGGGCACTGGAGCGAGGGAAGGAGCAAGTCCCATGGGACTCTGAGGAAAAGAAAATTCCAGGAAACAGCCTGGGCAAAGGGAGTGAGGCAAAGTGTGCTTGGTGGACAAGGTGTCCACAAAGTGTCCAGGGCAGCTGGGGTGGGAGCTGGGGAGAGAAGCCAAGGGGGAGGGCAGGGGCGGGGCGGGGAGGGACGGGTTGAGCCCGCAACAACTCCCCCGCCCCACCTGCCTGCCAAGATAGGCCAGAGCCCTCAGTCCTGATGCCAGGCCATCACAGTCCCCTCTGCCCGTGTGCCCACTTATTCCTCCCCAGACATCACTTCTAACAGTAACTTTCATTCATGCACTTAAAAAATTATATTTGAAAGGCAGAGACAGATAAGGCAAAGACAGGAATCTTCCACCTGCTGGCTCATTTCCCAAGTGCCCACCATGGCCAGGACCTCACGAGGAACTCCGTGTAAGCTCCTATGTGGGTGGCAGTGAATTGTGCCACCGCCTGCTGCCTCCCAGAATGTGTGGCAGCAGGAAGCTGGAATGGGGAGCAGAGCCAGGAGGCGATCCTGGATGCAGGGGGGACCCAAACAGCATCTCAAGCACTGTGCCAAATGCCCACCTCAGAGCTCACATTTTGATAACTGGGCCAGAGGAGGAGGTGCCATGCTCTTTGGAAAGAAGCACCCCACCAGCTGCCATGTTGCACTTTGGAATCATCTCACAGCCACAGCAGCCAGCAGGGGAATGCTGGTCAGTGTCGGCACACACTGGAAACCCAGTTTGCCCGGGTTGGGCAGCAGTGACCTAAACTTTCCACCAAGAGGGGACCCTGACTGAGTGGGTCCTGGTGTTGGCCAGGAAAGGCACCCGACCAGGGAGGTGCTGAAGGTAGGAGAGCATCTTACGTTTTATAGGAAGGACACACCCATGCACCTGCAGCACTGGCTGGCTTACCCCTGACACCCTGACACACAGCACACCCTGGCCTGAACCAGAGGAAGAAGGGCCAGAACTGCAGTGTCGTTGCCCCATGGAAAGCTGGAAGATGCCCTCTCTTGCCTGGCCTTTCCTCCGCTCTGGGCGCCTCACCCCAAACTGCAACACCCCACACACCCCTGACACCAGAGGCCATAGGTCACACACAGGCCGGTTCCCAGTGACTTCATTCTTCATTGTATGTGAACAACGGCCCAAAGCCTTGGGACCCTGCACCCGCATGGGAGACCTGGAATAAGCTCCTAGCTCCTGGTTTTGGATAGGTTCCAGCAAGGAACATTGTATCTGAGCAAAGAAACCATCAGACACCACTGGGGGTCTGCTAGAAAAGTTCAAGAAGACCCCATCCTCCATGCATGTGGCCATCTAGGCCAACAGAGGACTGGGCTGCCTACGATGCATAGTGCCAGCCCTTGGGAGTACAGCATGGGTCAGGCAGCGGGGAAGGGGCAGCACCACCTGCCTACATCCATTGCTCATTTTGTCCAGATGGAGGAGGCCAAGGCAGTCCAGGGGGCTGCAGGAAGATAGATGACAGGGTGGGCAACTCATGGAGAAAGCCAGGATGCTAACGAGGTCCACCCATGCAGGGTTCTTCCCTGCTATAGGACATTCACCCTTTCCATCCCTCAGGAAGTCCTGACTCACTCCCTGTACCCACCCTACCCTGCCCTGCACACACATAAATACAATAGGAAGAGCCTCCCTGGAGTTGCCCCAGCAGGCACCTGCATGCCACCCCTCCCCGATGGTAAGAAACAAGAGAAGCGGGATCACATGGGGACTTCCTTGGCTGTTTGGGCTTTCTTCCAGGCTCTGCTCTTCCTTCGACTCTCTAACAAAGCCCTTGAAGCTCTCTGCCTCGGTTTCTTTATCTGTGAAAGGGGCAGAAGAATAGTGCTGGGGATAAAAACAGCTCACGGGAAGCATTTTACCCAGTGGCTGGTTAAAAAAAAAAAGTCTTCATTCTTATGTTTTAAACTTGCCTTTTCTCCCAAGGGCCCAGGGCTCGAACACGGCAGCCTGTGTGCCAGGCACAGACATCATGGAACCATCTCCCCAGGGAGTCACGACAGGTGTTAAGAGTACAGGTATCAGCTAAGAACTGGGTGCTCCTTGCTGAGTGCAGGGCCTGGGTGTGTGGGTCCAGGGTCAGAGAGGTGGCGAAGAACAAGTTCCTGATGGGCCTGAGCTGCAGCTCATGCCTCCAGAATGAAGAGCGCAGCATAGCCCCTGGACCAGGGCACTTTAGGCCAGTCGGTCCCACAGGCCTGGATTTTTGTCACAGCAACGCCAGCATTACTCCTGTTGTGTGAAACCTCAGCTACTCAGAGGAAGAGAGTAGGATAGATGGGACTGCTTCTGAGAGAAACTTCCAGAAGCATCCTGGCAGGAAGTCTTTCAGTATAGCTCCCCGGTTAGGACATGAGGTCTGTGTGCCACACCCCAGCCTCCTGGAGCTAAGCAGAAGTGATGAAAGCACAGAGCTGGGGAAATTTACACTTCAGAGTTGGTGCTGAAGGTTGCAGCCTGTATGGTATGGTGTGTCGGGTACAGGGCACACAGCCCAGGGCAGATCTGAGCCCCACCCCCTGTGGGCTCTGAGCCTGCCCCTTCAGCTCTCATTAGAGAAAGCCTCACTACCAATACAACAGCCTTCAAGAGTCTGTCCCTCACTCATCCCCATCCTGCAGACCCAGCATAGGGGGACACAAAACCCCTCCACTCTTGCTGACCCCACCCAGGCAGTCCTCATGGGGTCCTCCTAGATGCCACCAGGTAGCACAGGTGTGAACAGTGGTTTCAGTGCTGACCACTGCCCACCCCGCAATCGCTGACACTGCCTTGGGCTTGGAGTGCACCTGCCAGTTCATTTTCTGTCCCAGGATTTGCTGAGATGATTCCACGGCAACTGGACAGAGGGGCCAGCCTCCACTCACACACAAGCCCTCGCAATGCGATGGTGACAGGCAGCCAACTGACAGGCTGCACAGGTGACCCATCCAGTGGTTGGAACAGATGCGGTCAAGCTGAAAACTGGTGGGCCTGGGGCCTGGGAACTTCATGCCTGCCAGCCTGTTTGTCTGTGCCCCGGGCAGCATGGAAGAGGATGTTTTCCACAGCTCCATTTGTGACTAAGAAACCTGACCACTTTCCACATATCCACCAGCAGGAACCTGGGTGGAGTGTTGCAATTCCAGGGTGTGGTGGGGGACTGGAATTCCAATAGCCACAGGGATGCCCACAGAGCCTGGCTGTGAGTCCTGGCTGGCTCCTGATCCCAGCTTCCTGTTAGTGGGCACACTGGGAGAAAGCAGGTATTGGGGTGATGGCTCGAGGACCTGGATTCCTACCACCCACATGGGAGACTCACGGAGTTCCCAGCTCCCAGCTCACCCAGTCCTGTGTACTGCCAGCATTTAGGGAGTGAAGGAGCTAGCAGGAATGCACTTGCTTTCTCGCTCTCTTTCTCTCTCACTCCCTGTCTGCCTCTATTTAAAAATACACATGCTTTTAAAATTTAAGACGTTGTGGTAATCCCACACACGGGTGACAAGGCAAGAACCACAGCTATCCCTCTCCCCTTGGCCGACTTTGTTTCTGAACTCGGCAAAAGAAAACAGTAGAAGACTTTGTCACCTTTTCCTAGGAAGTCAGAGAATAATCCGGACTGAGTGCAGCTCACGTGCCCATGCACGGGCAGTGGCAGGACAAAGAAAGTTTAGCAAAGGGCATAGTGCTGCCCTAGCCGCTGAGGCTGGAGTGGGCCTCCCCACAGCACTGCAGCACCCGGCAGTGTAGGTACAGGTGAATCCACAGGGACTCCCCTAATTGTCATACTTTGTCTCTGATGCGGGCAGCAAAACTCATAATAACCATCCTTCTGCATTGTCCAAAGCCCTCTACTAACAAAGTATTTGCAAAACGATGTCTGCTGTCACTCCAGTAGACACTTCTGAAGGCAAGAAGGGGCTGCAAGTCCAAGGAAAGGCCGAACTTGGCAGCCAGCTGAGGCTCCTGGCTCCTAACACCCTGAGACAGGTGCTCGATGCTAACAGCTGTATTTGATGATGCCCGTCATGCCCTCCCTACACGCAGGACCCTTGATGGCAGTTATTCTAATGGACCACCAGTGGGCAAGATGGGTGTCATTATCACTATGGTAACTACAGCCTAGAGAGGTAGAGCGACAAGGCCAGGGTCACCAAGGTGGCCCTGCCTGGGTGAGAAACCACACACACATACACACAGACACGCCTGCCAGTGCAGGCCTGCAGGGCCAGCTCTCCACGATGCCAAACAGCTTCTCAAATATTTATAGATGGAAATGGTGAATGGAGCGAAGTGCAACCCAGTGCCATACATATTGATAAATATTTATAACCAAATGTTTTGCTGTGACAAACCCTGGCCCAGCGTCAGACACACAGGACTGCTGTGCAGGAGCAGGCTGCGGCTCACCTGGGACCGGGCATCGCGTGTACACACACACACACACAGATGGCTACACTCTTGTCCCAGAGCAGATGGCCCGCCACCCCAGCACTTGTCACCGTCAACTTCACACACTGTGAAAATGAGACACAGGCGTTTAGGGACTTCAGATTCTTTCATGAGGGAATCTACACCTCTCGGACACCGCACAACTGCCCGAGGCTCCATCCTGCCAGGATGTAAGCCACACCCCAGCAAAAGGATGTATCCACGTCGGGCTGAAAGGCCAGGCTCCCATTGTGGATTCTCCTCCACATCCTCCTCCTCCCCACATAGGCTGTTCCCTCTGCCCTTCCCCTCCAGCCTGGTTTCACCTTCAGGAGCCAGCAGGGGCACCCCCTCCTCCAGGAAGCCTGCTTGGAGCCTGCCTCTGTCACTACAGCACTGGTACTCATGCCCTGGTACCAGCTCGCTCCCTTTCCCCTGCAGGGACCCATAACCCCTCTTGAGGCACCCTTGGCCTGTGCACTGGAAAGGAGTTCAGAGATCACTGAAAATCAATGTGTGCTCCCCAAGCCAAAGGGAGCAATGGGGCTGGGGCAGATAAGTCAGGCTGACTCACAGGCTGGCGTTGACCCCAACAGGATCCAGTTTTATCCTCCCACCCATGTCTTGAGGCTCTGCTCCCCACATATCACAGATGAGGAGGTCATGGAAAGTTCAGTGTCAGGAACCGAATTGTATGACCAGGAACCCACATTCCACTGCTTCTGGAAGAGGCAGTCGGATGGCAGCAGAATCTTGAAACCAGAGGACTGTAGACCTGAAAAGCATCTTGAGAAGCAATCCCAACTTTCAGTGGCCACTTTTGAGTCCTCAATCATTTCATAAATATTATCTGCAAGGGACAGGCATCTGCCACCGTGGTTAGACATCACCTGGGGTACCTGCATCCCACATCATTGCTCCTCGCTGTCTCCTCTCCCACCCTGGGTGGCTTACAAAAGGACCGCAGGTGCCTTCTCCCAAGGCCTGGACTATCTCCAACAATTCTTTCCTAGCTTCCCCAGAGGACAGAGTGGAAGTCCACTGGCAGGGGGTGACTGCTGCCCCTAGTGTGGCCACACCTCCTGGGCCCTCTCCCTGGTAACCCTAACCAGAAACCTGTCCTATCTCATTACCCTGCTGGGAAGGGAGCTGTTTCCCTGGCCTTGCTTACTTCTTTAGAGAGGGGGCCGGGGTTTGGGCACCCTGCCCAATTAACACTCCCCAGCACGCCAGCCAACGCCAGGGAGCAGCTGTGAGGCAGCCAGCTCCCCGGGGAGCGAGCCCCAGGTGTTCTTGCCCTGTCTGCCATGCACGGGAGGGGGAAGGGAGGCCCCCTTCCAAACCTGGCCCTCACCCCAGGATGTCTGGGCTGGCTTTGTAGGGGTAGGGGGTGGGGAGCACCTAGCAGCTCACATGGAACTTGGCTTCCCCTCTCCCCATCCACGCCCCCCAGTTAGAGCTGGTGGCAGACCCGCACAGATGCCTTGCTTCAGAGGAGAGGGAATGATCAACACCCACAAGCAGGCTTCTCTGTGTGCTTCTGAGAGGTTTAGCAAAGTACTTGGCATACAGACAAGCTAAAGGGTTTCTGACTACCAGGAACCTGTGCCTGGAAGAGCTAAGAATCAGGCACAGACAGTGGGCGTGCAAAGAGCAGACTACATAAATAAAAGGAACCCACACTCAGAGATAACAGGCTGGCAATGGCATCTATTAAAAAATCATGACAGCTTCCTGTCTCCAGTAATTTATTTGCTTATAGAATTTGCTCTAGAACTCTCCACTCAGTATTTGCTTGTATTTTGCTAGATTAATAAAAGGATTTATCTTCGTGTGTTTAAAAAGGGATGGGGTTGCTCAAGGTTATGAATCCCAGGAGATTCAGTGGCACACGATTGCCACCTGGTGACAACATGTCTAAATTGCAGGTACAGAGCTTGAGAGTGCAGCCCAGTGAGGCAACCACAGTCCACAATACTGCATTCTAGACTGCATGGAGAACTGGCAGAGAGGTGCTAGAAGGCTCCAAACACAAACAAAAGATACAGACACAGGATTTTGATCTGTTCAACATGTATAAATGCATTAAAATGTCGCCCTATATCCCACAAAAGCTCCAAATATACGCTCCCCCCCCAAAAAAAAAAAACTTAAATAAAATAATTGGCAGAGAAACCCAGCAAAGCATTTCTCTGGCTGCTGAATTGGAACAGGCCATTAGGTTTGAGTTATGCTGGGGACTTTTGTGTGGCCCAGCTGCTGGCAAATGATTTGAAGGGGTCTGTGAGCATGGGTCTCTCTCCAGCCCTCCCCCTGTGACTGGCAGAGTGCACCTAGCTCCTTCTCTAGGGAAACAGGTGCTGTCCTGCAGTGCTGTCTGTCAGGCGTTTGAGCATGCCTGCTCCCAGCATTTACTGTCTAACTCTGCCTTGCTCAGTCTAGAGGCATGAGAGCCAGGCTCCATCACACCCTGGCATTATCCAGGACCCCATGACAGCAGAAAGCTTTTGGTCCATTTTGCTAATGGGCAGACTGAGATCAGTGCAGAACCACGGGCAGGCCTAGGGCACACTGAGCTGAAGCTGCCTTCGAACCCTCCTTTATGGAATCCACATCCAAGAATCCAGCACTCCTGTGGTCATCCGCTTGCTGACCAAGCCAGGAAGGGGAGGCTCCACTTCTGCTCTCAGATGCTTTTCTCAAACTCCAGCCCATGATGCTGGAAGACTGGTATCCATTGTTGTCTCCTGTCTTCTGCCAAAACACCCCTCTAGCCCCACAAGAGTCACTGTAGGCGCGGATAATCCACAAGGATGGGCCTTTCTACCTCCTCCACTCGGGGGCACAGGTGGCTGTTCTTCCCTGCATCTGCTGCTTCTGCCTGGCAGGTGTCCCAGGGATGGAAGGCCCAGTCCGGCTGGGGCTCAGAGGGCTAAGCCACTGCCTGGGATGCCTGCCCCACAGAGGAGGACCTGGTTTCAGTCTCCACTCCTCCGCTTCCAAGCTGGCTGGGAGGCAGCAGGTAATGGCTCCAGTACAGGTGTCCTTGCCACTTGAGTGGGTGATCCGGCCTGAGTTCCCAATCCCCGCCCCCCCCCCCCCCCCCGTGGTTTGACCTAGTCCTAACTGCTATAGGTACTTGTAGAGTGAAACAGTGTGTGGAAGCTCTCTCCTCTCTTGCTCTTTTACCTTCTGGCTGTCACTCTGCTTTTCAAATAAATAAATCTTTAAAAAAAAAATCTGTCACACAGCAGCTCAACCTCTTTGGGCTATGCAGTTTCTTCATAAGAAAAATGGGAATTTAAAAGCCTTAGGAACGCTGTTAAGTCTTAGATGGGATAATGCTTAAGCATGCGCCATGACCCTGAGATACCCAAGTGCTCAAACAGAAGTGCACGAACACGTCTAGGAGCTTAGAGAGTGGCACCAGCGAACCCCTGCCCGGACCTGTCAGCTTCCCTCATGCAGTGCCCAGCACCGCCCACACGCTGGAAGGCTGCCCACAGCAGCAACACGCGGGGCCCTGCCAGGAGGGCCTGTACCGCACCCACGGGTGTTCTGGAACGGAGGCTTTCCAGGCCCAAAAGAAGAGCAAAAGGGTTTCCCATCCCCGCCTCATGAAGGCCCCCAGAGCCGCTCTTGGGCACCCCCACCTCCCCAGGCTGGCAGGGCGTTAGCGCATGCGTGATGGAGGGGCAGCAGGAGGGGGTCTACTTCCCTCCTGATGGAAAGGGGATGGGAGGAAAAGGGGGGCGACCCAGGCACCCAGGCTGCCTCTGTGTTTGTCAATTACAGGGACAAAACAGTCTGCTGCGGGAAGCAGCCGACATCTGGGCTTCAGCTGGCTCCTGACCCAGAGCCTCGCTAATGAATCTGGGGACAAGACTGACAAAGGCTCCCGCTCAGAGCGCACTCAAGAAGAAAGCCGCCGCCCAGGTCACCTCAAGGGTCCAGCCACTCGGCTCGCCCAACCTCCCCTGCTTTGTCACACGACCCCCTGAGGACAGGTGGGAGGTGGCCCATGGCCACTAGGAAGACAAAGGACCCCTTCAGCTCAGCAGGCACCCGGTGCCAAGACTGGGCTGCCACACTTCAGCCCTCCTCTGGCAAAGAGATGTTCACCATAGCTTGACAGCAAGGTCACAGGAAATGGAAGCGAAAGATAAGGTTATTTGGTGGGAAAAAAAAAAAGTAATCTAAGCATATGCAGGACCTTCAAAAAGCCTGTTAAACGTATTCTGGCACCACCAACTTATCTTTAAATTTCATTTTTCATAACTTTTTAAAAGTACTGAAGTCTGGCAAGATAGCCTAATCACTAAATCCTAGCCTTGCACCGTCCAGGATCTCACAGGGGTGTCAGTTCACATCCCTGGTGCTCTGCTTCTGTGCAGCTCCCTCCTTGCTTGTGGCCTGGCAAAGCAGTGAAGACTGGCCTAAGGCCTTGGCACCCTGCACCCACGTGGGAAACCTGGAAGAAGCTCCAGGCTCTTGACTTCAGATCGGCTCAACTCCGACTGAAGATCTTTCTCTCTGCCTCTCCTTCTCTCTGTATATCTGCCTTTCTAATAAAAAGGAAAAAAAAAAAAAAGCCCTTTAAGAACAGTACTCTAGCACATATTTTTTCAAAGCAACTCATGTTTATTTTAGTTTTTATCCACATAACTAACACTCACTAGTCTCCTTTAGTTGAGCCCTTACTAGGTACCATGCTGTGCAGGGAGCTGTGAGTCTTGGATACACTATGACATTCATTTTACATGAAAGGAAGAGCAACAGAGGAGAGAGGGGGAGAGAGAGAGAGAGAGATCTGCCATCAACTGATCACTTCCCAAATGCCCAGCAGCCAGGGTTGGGCCAGGTCACAGCCAGGAGCCTGGAACTCCATGTGGGTCTCCCAAGTGGATGGCAGAGGCTCAGTTACTTAAGCCATCATCCATTGCCTCCCAGGGTACGCATTAACAGGAAGCTGGATGGGACAAAGGAGCTGAGACTCAGACCCAGACACTTCAAAATAGGCTGTGGGTGCTGCATGCTGTGTATGACATTTAGTCCTTAGCTACTCAATGAAGTTTATCTCCATTTGAGCAACCGGAGGCACACAGCAAGTCACCTAGGACTACACAGCTCTAAGTGCAAGGCCAGACAGCCCAGTCTGCACCTGTAGCCCCTATTCTACTCCCTCCTTCCCTACTGTGGTTGGGGTAGGAGAGCAGCATTGAGTCACAGAATCCAGTGGTAAGGAGGAACTCCACCCACACCTGCCCAGATTGGCCACCATGGCTTTGGGGCTGGTGAAGGAGGCGGATCTTGCCCCAAGGATGCTTCTGCTGCCAAGTGGACACCACCCATGGAAGTGTCTGGCCTAGGAAAAGATGCACGAAGACCCACAATCAGCCTCCCTGCCCCGTCAGCCACAGGCCTAGACTCTCCCTCCCCACTACCCAGCCTACCTGCAGGACACACTGACACAGAGTGGAGGCTCAGCGCAACTCCTGAGTGTCCGAGGGCTCTGCCCTGCTGGCTCACTCTGCCATCCCTGTCTTTACCTGTCCAGCCTCTCCTCCACCCAGACATCCCTCCCCCACCCGGCCTGGGGGTGCCAGTATCTCACCCCATCTCCCCTGGCTGACAGTTGGCTCTGCTTCACGCTGCCTCCTTCTGGAGGTCTATTCATCGCTCCCCAGTTTCCTTTGGCTTTGGAAAATTAATTATCAGCGATTTGTTAAGTTCATTAGCTCTGCCGTGCAACAGCATGTGAGGCCTGCCATCTGGCCCTGGATTTTCACTTCCATGCGTGTTGTTCCGTAATTACACAATAAGTGGTGTCACCCTATGAAGCCACTCAGAGGGCCCTCGCTCACCCCTCCTGTCTCCAGCCTGGGAAAGCCACTTATGAGACCAGACTGAAGTGCCCAGCTTGGGCAGGGAGCAGTAGGGGCTGCTAGTCCCTCCTGTCTGTCCAGCTCCTTGAATATCAGCAGAACGCCACCCATAATTCCTGCAGGTGCTCTTCAGCTGGCCTCCCCCTCCAGCCCATGGTCATGCATGAGCTCTCCAGGATCAACCCAGTCATGGGTGAGAAAGTGGAGGGTCAGACAGATGAAGGAAAGAATTTGCCCTGAATCACACCTCCTTTAGAAGGGAGTGGAGCCAGCATGTGAGCCGGGGCCCTCTACAAACCTCAGGCTAAGCATGGCCTCATCCTGCACTGCTGTCTCCCTCCAACCCATCCCCTGTCCTGGGACCTCTCAGACACGTGGTTCTGGCCTGATGGGTCATAGCTGTACCCTGCTGTGTCCGTGGCAGGGTGACCCTCATTACCAACACAGAAGGGAGCCTGCCTGCCCTGCTGTTTGACAAACGCCCTCATAGCACACCCATGCCGCAGGAGTCACCAGAAGAGTAGAAGCAACACTAGATGCCCAGTGGTCTTCTCCCTGGTCCTGGGGCACTGTCCTCCCTGATGAGGGCAGAGCAGGCTGCGTTTCTGGGTGGGTGTTGATGCAGACATGTGGGCCCCCCAGCCCCACTCCAGGAAAAAACAAACTCCACGACCCCATGCAGACACGGAAAAGCCTGAGTTCAAGGAGACCATACCTGGTGAGGAAGCTGATGCTGTAACCTGCATTCAACAGACACTTACCAAATGCCCACAGGACAAGGACACCAAGGGGCAGTGATGTACACCCAGTTCCCTGTGGGCCACTGACTCCCATTACAGAGAGGCCATGTCCAGGGCACTGAGGGAACATGTGGCCAAGGAATCTCATCTAGGTCAGGTGTGGCTGCCAAGACCCAGAGGATGTGCCCGTGAGTATGTATGTATACATGTGTGTGTACCTAAGGGTATGCACACCTGTGTGGATGAGTCTGTGCACACAGGCCTGGGCATCCTCCTGGGAAGGTATAGGGCTCAGGCTGGGAGAGCAGCAGGTGCACGGAACCCAGTGCCAAGTTGGAAGATGGCACAATTGAGACTCTGAGAAGCCACTGTCGCCTGGGAGTAGCCAGGAACTTCACCCATGCATCTAATAAACCTTTACCAGGTGCCCATGATGCCTCTGGGAGCGCCTCGTGGGCCAGCCTCCTTGCCAGTTCCAGCAACCTGGATCTGACTTAGGAGATGGTCCCAGAGCTACCTGGGACGGTCTCTGGCTCTGTGCCTGGCCCGCCCACCAGTGCTTCCTGAAGTTCCTCTCTTCTGTCTTAATTGCAGGATCACCTCCTCCAGCGCTTCCCATGGAAGCGGCAGCCATTTAGTCCAGGAAGGAAACAGGGCTAATATTTGCCGAGGCCAGTTCCATGCAGGGGACTTTCAAACACCCTGTTAGGACCCCCACTGACATCTGCTAAGCAATGTAGATGAAGAAATGAAGCCCTGTCCCCTGCTCTTCCCAGCATGTCTTGCTCCCTCCCCACAGAAACGTTCCTCAAAAACCAGCATTCTGCCTTCCTGGCGGCAGGAGCTGAACAGCCACAAAACAGTGAGTGACTCAGCATCCATCATCAGACAGGACATTTCTGCCATGCCAACATATCCCTTCAATGCCCCTTTTGGGCTGCAAACTGGGACCCAAGCAGCTGGCAGAGAATGACCCCCGGCCATTCTACAGCATCAGACCCCTCGGGAATATCTGCCCTGCCCCAGACATCTTAGAACAAGCATCCACTACATGTGGGGTCCTGGTCCAGGCACCCGGCAAGGCAGAGGCAGCCTGGTCTTGACACACAGAGACCAAAGCATCAGACAGAGAGGGAACAGACAAGCTCTCAGCCATAGGAGGACAACCCTCACACAGCACCACGTAAATGTGGTCACATTTCTACATAATCTAAATACCATGGCATAAAGTTCACGACATTTGGTTCCTCCATGTCATCTTTTATTTATCGTAAATTTTAATATAAAGATTTATTTATTTTTATTTGAAAAGCAGAGTTACAGAGAAAGAGAGAGAGAGGGAATCTTTTATCCACTGGTTCACTCCCCAAATGCCTGCAACAGCCAGAGCTAAACTGGTTCGAAGCTGGTAGCCAGGAGCTTCTTCTGGGTCTCACACATGGGTGCAAGGCCCCAAGCACTTGGGCCATCCTTTGCTGTCTTCCCAGGCCAATGGCAGAGATCTGGGTCAGGAAGTGAAGCAGCCAGGACCTGAACTGGCACCAATATGGGATGCTGGCCCCAAAGGTGGCAGCTTAGCATACTCTCCTTCCATGTCTTCTTTTTAAAAGAAAGTATCAGCTTGCTTTTTAAAATTTGAAATGCAGAAATACAGAGACCTTCTACCTGCTGGTTTACTCCACAGTGCCCACAAAAGCAGGATCTGGGAACCCCATTCAGGTGTCCCAAATGGGCAGTAGGGACCCAAGGCCATCACCTGCTGTTTCTCAGGGTGTGCATTAGCAGCAAGCTGGAATCTGGAGCAGAGCCAGGACTCAAACCCAGACACACTCCTGAACACATTCTTAAATGACAGGTGCTGTAGTCCAGCCTGGTCCTGGTAGGGCAGGGGAGAGGAGGGCCAGGATATCTGCTGACCTTCAAAGGGACCCCTCGGTCATGGAGAGCAGGTCTGGGGGTTTCTGCCAGTGCTCCCACACAGCCTGGTGGGTGCTCTCTCTCCAGGCTCGCTCTTCCAAGACACAGACTGTTTCATGCCTTATCAATAATTCACTGGTACAAACACCAAGACCAGCTGGCTCCCCTGCCGGTGGGGGCAGGGCCGGGAAGAGGTTGCAGACAAACCTGTGCCTCGCCTCCCAGGGAGAATTAACTGGCAGGGGAGGGGCAGCTTAGCAGTGAAGATTCCCGCAATCCAGACCTGAGCGTCTGACCTTGAGTCCAGTAGCTCTGGCTGGAATTCTGGGTTCCCAGCTGGCTAGGTTCCAGCCATTGCAGACAGTCAAGGAGAGACCCCTTGAATAGGGGATCGTTCTCTCTCTGTCTCTCAAATGAAATTTTATAAATAAAACCCTCAAGTTCCAGCCTAAGAAGGGACCCTCTGGAAAGCACCCCCTCATATCCTGCAGGCACCGCTTGTCCTGTCCCCCCCCCTGAGAGCACTGAGAATGCTCAATCCAGCCCTCAGACCTGAAGGCAGCATGAGCGCCACCAGGGTTCCCTGGACCAGGAGTTGGAAGAGTGGGTTCCAGCCCTGGCTCTGCCACCTTTACCTCCTGTGTACCTAGCCCACATGTGCTAGATTCTCTGCCTGCAGTTCACCCCTATACACAATGGAGATGGAATACAGATGAGCCAGGGATCAAATGGACAGTTTGAAGAACACAGATGCCCTTCAAAGCAAGGGATGCTGGAGCCCACAATTACAGAAATGCAAGATACAAGGCGTTCCCTTTAGCCCATCAAATTGGCAAGAGCAAAAATGATCATAACACCCGATGCAAAAAGGGGGTAGAAAAGCAGCTGCACAGGCACTGAGATGTGGGACGCCAACTTGGCCGTGGCATCAAATCAGAGCTGCACCCTCCCTGGAGCTCAGCACGGCTGGCAGCTGGCCCGCAGATCCGCCAGCCCAGGTGCACAGATCCAGCCTGACGCAGACACGGCTCAGCAGCAGCGCTGATGGGAGCAAAAAGACTGCCAACAGGTCCCTCAACGGGCTGCAGGCAGCCAGAACCCACAGTGCCAAGAGAAGGGGGGCAGCTCTGATGCACTGGGGTCTTGGAGCTCTACTCAAGTGAAGACGGGCATGCTGCTGTGCTAGACAGAGAGAGAGAGAGAGAGAGAGAGAGAGAGAGAGAGAAAGAGAGAGAGAGAGAACCTGTGCTTTCCCATTTCTGCCTGTCTCCAGGTCAGTTTGCTTTAGTCTTTGCCTCCAGCTGGAGATCCCTAGACCTGGAGTAAGCATGACACTTTTCATGTTTATGCTTTGTTCTTTCTCCTCTTTTTAGCCAGGTATTGGAAATTCAATAGCTTCAAGCACTACAGCTTTGTACTGCTCACATGGGATCAGCCTGGCCTTGTGCAAAGGAAACGTAGTTGATGTAAGAACACAGGTAACCTGTGAAGGCCAAGCGCGCGCGCACACACACACACACACACACACGACTTACACAATGCATGTACACATCCACATGCACCCACGCACACATGCACCTACACACACCCATGCACACACAGTTCACTGAGTCCCATAGGACGTGCATGGTGCTCACAAACAAAGGACACTACTTGAAGGTCTGGGTGAGCCACCCACTGGGGCGCAGGGCCCACCTGCCTGGAATTCACACCCCATTCACCCCAAACAGGGCAGGAACCAAACTGTCGCTTCCTGAGAGGTCTAGGCAGAGGGAAAGCTGTGTCCTTAGAAGCCCTCCTCAGGCAAGCAATGGAGCACACTGGATTAAACTGCCACCACCTGTGACACTGGCAGCCCATGCAGACAATGGTTCAAGTCCTGGCTGCGCCACTTCTGATCCAATTCCCTGCTAATGTGCCTGGGAAAGCAGTGGATGATGGCCATGGTACGTGGGTCCCTGCCACTTTCATGGGAAACCCAGATGGAGTTCCAGGCTCCTGGCTGCAGCATAGCATAGCCCAGTGCTATGGATATTTGGGGAATGAGCCAGTGGATAGAAGCGATTTCCCTCCCTCTCATTCTCTCTTTCTGAAACTCTGTCTTTCAAATAAATAAATAGGGACCAGCCTAGTGGGTAAAGCAGTCACCTACGACGTTAGCATCTCATATGGGCATCGTTTTGAGAACTGGCCACTCTGCTTACTATCCAGATTTCTGCTAATGATCCTGAGAAAGCAGTGGAGGATGGCCCAAATGTTTTGTCCTCTGCACCAATGTGGAAAGTTTGAAAGAAACTCCTGGCTTCGGTGTGACACAGCCTTGGTTGTTGGGGCCCTTTGACGAGTGAACCAGCAGATGCAAGATCTCTTTATGTATGTGTGTGTGTCTTCCTCTTCACAGAAACTCTCCTTTCAAATAAACAAATCTAAATAAATACATAAAAATTTTTAATAACAAAATAAAAATCACCCCACATACTCTCCCAGAGCAAGCCCTTTTATAAACATAGTTCATCTGCGGAATCTACTTCAGGGCCAGGGGCCTGGAGGAGGTGTGACTCCCCAGCCTCCCCGACACTGAGCTAGGTGTCTGGTGCACAGCACTGCTCAGCAAACGTGTGAGGCCCAAGTGAATGACCTGGCCAAGAGCTCACAGATGGATTTCCCAACAGGAGACCCACAGCTAAAAGGTACAGCACTCCAGATTTGACCCTCACCTCCCACTCTTTGCTTTTCATGCCGAGCACACGTAGAAGTCACTCCTGGACTTCACTCCAAGCCAAGCTCAGACTCTCAAGGCTTCCTGAGCTGGTCCCCAACTGGACATTTTTGGAGAAGTATCCAACTCAACCATCAACTTGGCCTCAAAGTTTGAAAGAGGAAAGGAATGGACCGTCCCCTCCTGGTTATGCAGGACACGAGTCGGGACCAGGTCTGTGCAGTGCCCACAGGCTGCCCAGAAGATGCAGCTTACTGCCACTTTAGGGTGGATTACAGAGGTTGACAGGCCAGTGAGACCCCTGGTGCACACTGAAGCAGCCTGATTCACCCAGGGAGCCATATCAAAAAACAGCAGGTGCCCTGGGCACACATCTCACTTCTCTACCTGTGCACTTTCACCTAGCAGAGCCCGTGTGTGTGAGTCATCACTTTTAGCTCTCATTGGTGTGGAGGGAGCACCTGCAAAGCAGAGCATGGGAGAAGGGCGGGGGCAAGCCAAGGTTGGGGGTGAAGAGGGCAGGGAGGCAAGCCAGGGTTGGGGGTGAAGAGGGCAGGGAGGCAAGCCAAGGTTGGGGGTGAAGAGGGCAGGGAGGCAAGCCAGGGTGGGGGAAAAGGACACAGAGAACCAAGCCAGGGCAGGGTTAGAGCTTTCCTCAGAGTCTTCCCACTCGCCTTCCTATAAGACTGGAGCAATGATTCTCCTCGGGTGAGAGCAGGAACCCCAAAAAGCTTTCTAATGACCTGACCAGCCCCTGCGCAGGACAGACCCAGGCTCTGACACCGGCTGCTACACCGGCAGACAGGGAGGCCCTTTGAACCACAGTGAAACATCAGGGAGAGCCACACCCCGAGGCCAGCCACTCACAGCCACCACCTTACACTCACCCCGCCCCCCTTCAGGCCCACAGCCCCTTCCCTCCATCCCAGCTCTGCTGGGCCCTCTCTCACCAGGCAAAGCCAGAGCCAGAGGGTCCCAGGGGGCTCTTTGTGGAGATTGTGAAACAAACCTCTTGAACAAATGTGGATCATCAGCAAGATGGACCCAGCAGGGTGAACAACAGTGCTGCCTCTTACCTGGCACAACGCCCCCACCATGGCTGCGCACACATGCACATGTATGTACCCACATACACACATGCATGCACGCACGCTCCCCTGATCCTGCTCCCATGTGGCAAAGAGCTGGGACTGAGTGTCCGCCAAGGGAGGACCCGGAGCTGGCCTCTCCCAAGCCGCCCTACCCTGAAGCCCACAGCCTGCACCGTGTGGACTGTGCACAGAGAGATGGGCCTGGAGCCAGGGGCTGCTACGGTTGCTAGGATACCGGCAATGCCCAGCTGGAATCGGGACTGAGGTTTCTTGTTTGCACAGAGCGTGATGAGGAGGAAAGGCGGGGACACGGGTGCCAGGATGCATTTCAGCCCCCACCAGACCCCACCAGCGAATGAGGAAGACTGCGCCAGAAGGCAGGGAAGGCTCCAAGCCCTGCACTCTCCCTGTTATTGAACTATATGACACAGAAAACTAATCCGAAAAAGAATCCTAGGAGAGGACAAAAGTTAGTCACCAATGGGCGGGGTGTTATGGTATAGCAGGCAAAGTCGCTACCCCGATGCTGGCCTCCCGGAAAGGTATCTGTTTGTGTCTGGGATGACCCACTTCATCTCCAACTCCCTGCTAATGTGCCTGGGATAGCAGCAGAGGATGGTGCCTGCCCCTACATGGCCTACACAGTAGGTGACAGAAGCCAGTCACAAGGGCAAAGAGCACACATCACTCCATTTACATGGGATGTCAGAGCAGTCGGGCAGGCAGAGCTAACTGGGGGGATCTGCAGTTAATGGGCACAGAATGTGGGTTTGGAAAATGCAGTTCTGTGGGCAATGGCAGTGAGGTTCAAAAGGGAAGGTGTGTTTAATGCCCTGAATTATACATTCAAAATTATTAAGCTGGTAAATTTTACATTACCTATGCTTGACTACACACACACACACACACACACACACAGAGTCTGGCAAAGGTTTTCAACATCATCACATTCAGCTGCCCACTAAGTGCCATGTCCTCCTAGAAAAACATAGAGTAATGAGACCCTTGGGAGTAGCACCATCTTCAAGGGTCAGTTGTCGCCCAGGAAATGGAAACTTTCAGAAAACATCCTTTGAATAAAGCTCACAGAATGCTCAAAATATAGTGGCTGGAGCAGGAGCCATGCAACATTCTCTACCCGAGAGAAATGAGGGAATGACATGGAGACCACTGGTGGCTCCCCAGGGACAGTGTGGGCACCTGGACCTCGGGCAGGCAGGAAGTGGGAAGCAGGAGACAGGTAGGGCCAGGAGAGAACTGCGGACAGGGCTGCAAATGTCCTACTGGATGACATCAGAGCCCAGTTACCCCCTGGACCCAGCGTTCTATTAAAAAACCCCTGATGATTCCAGCCTCCACAGAGGGGCTGAGATAAAGGAAACAACCAGAGTGAAGGTTTGGCAGTGGGGACGCACTCAGGCTCTCAACCTGACTCTCTGGATTCAAGTCCTGGCACTTCCATTCCTTTGCTGTGTGACACTGGGCAAGCCACTTAACCTTGTTGTGTCTCCCATCCTAAGAACGGCGGCACCCAGTCTGTGGAGTTTCAGGGAGTTGGCCTGTGGCCACACTGGGGACACCATGACGGTGGGGGCTAAGAACTCTCCTGTCCCCTTGGCCGCTCACGTTGGCTCCAGGAGCTGACACGGTAGTCTGGACCCCATAGGGAGCTGGAAGATTTCAGCCGCGTGGACATACTCAGGCATGGCATTCAAACTACGGGTGGGCGGGACATCGAATGTGACTCCACCAGATGGGTGGGGGCCTTGCTGGGGCCTGCCCCATTGGCCAGCACCAAAGGAAAGCGTCTCTGTGCTGCTGCCCAGCCCGGCCCATGAGGTCGTCCTAACGCCCTTTGCAGAGCCTGCCAGCCTCTCTCGCCACACACACTCTCCTCACAAATAGGCCCATTGAAGCAGCTAATTCAACAAATTCCGCCCAGGCGCCGACAGCCTCTGCCAGACGCAAAAACGCAAACAAGGCCTTTCTTCGGGCTGCGCCCACCCAGCCCTGGACCAGGCGGGGCAGGGCTGGCGGCCGCACACTCACCACCTTCAGCCAGCAAACACCACCGGCCACCGGCCACCAGTAGCCTGCAGCCAGCTCTGTCCTGGGAGGTGGTGATATCCCCCAAAGGCCCCCACCAAAGAACCTTAAAGGAAGAGGACTGGGGAGGCCACACCCAAGCAAACTTTCCATTCTTAGAGTTTTACCCACAGTCAGATAGTAACAGCCACAGACACATCTCTATGGTTTCAGAAAATGGAATTAAAGCATATGCTTCTTTTGGCTCCAAAATAAATCAAATTCTATGTATACTTTTAAAAATGTGCATTTTCTATGAATCTGCAAGATGTATGGATTTCAAAACTTATATTTACTTATCTAATTTATTTGAAAGACAAAAGAGACTTACAGACAGACATCTCCCATCCACTGACTCACTCGCCAAGTGCCTGGAACAACCAGGGCTGGGCCAAACCAAGACTGAGAGCCAGGAACCCAATCTAAGTCTCCCATAGGGACAGCAGGGACCCAGACACCCTTGCGCTACTGTGTGTTGCCTCACATACTGTGTACATTAGCAGGAAGCTAGACAGAGAGCAGAACAAAGCGGGCATCCCATGTACAACGCAGGCACTCCAACCAGCATCTTAATCACTGAGCCAAACACCCTCCCTGGATTTCAAAGAAGTTTCACATCAAATAAACTTATCTTTCAAATTCATCTCTCCAGGAATTTTTGCAAGCACCCCTACACACCAGGAGGCCACCCCTTCTGCTGGACACAGATCCAAGTTCTTTGTAGACATCCCTTCATCAGCAGCCACAGGCTGGAGGGCAGGATCCGTTAGGAACCTCATTCCACAGACACGGACCACAAGGCAGAGAGGAGCTAACAATACCCCTGAAGGCACACACATCTCGCAAGTGGCAGAGCTGGGCTCAAAAACTAGCCCAGCCTCCAGCATGCTCTATTAACTACTGTATGAATATGTTAGTGACTGCCATCATTCTAGAATGTTCCCTGGCAAAGCTGAGCACACAAGCCTCTTCAGCACTGTGACAGCATGCTTGGCCCTGCCCACCATCCCCATCCCCTGGAATGTCCAAACTCTCGCAGGACCTCTCTTCAAAGATCAGGTTTAAGTCGCTGTGAAGCAAGGTCCCGTTTGCTAGCCACGTCCACTCCTTGGCCTTCCTAGATCCCAGTCCCAGCCAGCTCAGGGACCCCAGTTCCCAGACTCAGCTCATGTGAGCCCCCAAGCAATGTCAGGTGCTGCCCCCCCTGCAGCACACGCAGGAACATGTAATAATTCCACCCCTCACTGCTTGGAAAGCTCCATCCCAACTCCAACCTTAGAGGGTCTTCTTGGTTCCTGGAGTCACAGGCTACCTCCAGAGCTGCACCCACACAGCAGGTGTCACAGCCCACAGCCTACAGTGCCACAGCCAGGATCTTGCAACCAAATGTTCACCTGAGAGCCACCTTGCTCCCATCCCAGCACCAGCTGTTAACTCCTGGCTTAGTCCTTGACCCCTAATTCCTACAGAATGACTAATGCCAGCCTGTCACTGTATTCCCAGGAGTTATCCACACTCCATCTAAAAAATAAAAAGTCATCGATTTGAAAGACAAGGTGATAGAAAGAGATCAAGGTGAAAAAGAGAGATAGAGCTTCCATCTGCTGGTTCACTCTCCAAATGGTTGCAAGGGGTCAGTTGGGGCTGGGTCAGTCCAAAGCTGGGAGCCAGCAGCCACATCTAGGTCTCCCAGAAGGTGCAGGGGCCTAAGTACTCTAGCCATTCCCTGCTGCTTTCCCAGCCCATGAGCAGAGAGCTGGACGGGAAGCCAGCAGCTAGAACTTGAACCAGCATTCATATGAGATGCTGGCATTGCAAGTAGTGACCAAACCCATTGTACCGCAACACCAGCCTCCAAAGAGAAAAAAATCCTGACACATGTGGCAATATGGACGCATGCAAGGACAAGGTCCCAGGTGAAACAAGCCAGTCGCAGGAAACTGAACACTGAGCGATTGCTCTTTCAAAGGGGCCCAAGGGTCACAGTCAGGGATATAGAAGGCAGAGTAGTACCTGCCAGGGTCTAAGGTTTGCTGTTTGATGACCCTAGATTTCAGTTTTAGAAACAGAAAATTCTAGAAATTGGTTACACTACATGTGAATGTACAAAGCAGCACTGAACTCTAGACTTGAAAACTGTTGACACGGTAAAGTTGACATTGTGCATATTTTACCCCAATTTATAAATTCTACAATAACAATTAGTAATTCTACAATTAGAGAGCTAATTTGCAGTAGATCCCATATCACTACACAGATCCTGTCTTCTGTGTGCCAGAAACCATGTTTAGAAGACACTGTGCAAGGAATCTTGGGAAGGAAGGTTCTAGATGCATCCTGTGCGTGCTAACAAATGGCCCCAGCCTCCACCAGGGCTTTCCATGCTCCCTGCCTGCTGCTGAGTCCCCTGGTACACACTCCCCCAAGGCTTCTGCAGAACCTAGCATCCCCATCATAGTCCCTTTGACCAGTCTCCTGCTGTAAGCACTCGGCCTCACTGCCCCACAGTCAGACACGTCTCATCATTTGGGTGTTTCCTGGAGATGACAGGGCCTGGGCTCCAGCAGGCAGGCCTGAACTTTCGTGAGACCCCTCACGGGCCTCCGACCACATCCCCAGAGGGGTTGGGGTGGCCTCACTTCCTCTCCCCCAAAGACTTCTGTTTACTCTGCTCTGGGAGAGAATCAGCAGTCTGCCCCATCTTGTGCCCTCTCCCCATCCCACCCCACCCCCGCCCACCTCCTCCCACAGTGCCCCATGTACCCACAGTCGTTGGGAACAACGGTTGTGTGACAAATGACTGAGGAGGTCCCAGGGACGCCATCCCATTCTGCAGACGTCATTGTGCCTGACCTAAACCCAAATACCCAGGCCCCAGTCTCCCGGGTGACACCTGAAGGCCCCGGTCTCCTGGCAACAGGGAACAATGGCCCCTGGGAAAAGCACACACAGTTTGGGAAAGGGCAGCCTTTTCTCTGAGCCCATGGGTAGAGACGGCAGTGCTCTCGGCTGCAGGCAGGGGCTGCGGCTGCCGGCAGACGCCCCCGAGACCACCTCCCCACCCAGCTTCCTAACTCTGGGCTGCAGGAACCCATCCACCTGGTGCCATATCCTCTTCCTGGGACACCCAGAAATGCACTATGTCTCTGGTGAAGACTCAAGCCCTCCATACCTTGGGCCTGAGGGTTTCTGTTGTCACCTTTGCCTGAAGAATGACAGTCTCAATCCTCCCAGCCTGGTGATGTGGCCCTGGAGGAGGGATCCCAGCCAGGTCCCGGATAAGCACCCCCTTGGCTACTCATTCCCCATGGGACCCAAAGGAGGAGTCCCAGTCAGCTCCCTCACCTATAAATCAGGGTGCCAGCCATCTCCAGGTGTGGGACAGCCCAGTGGCACCCATGTGGGCAGCCGTGCTCAGTCACGGCAGGCTCTGCAGCATCGCCTCTGCCCTGGGAAAAGCAAACAACTTTCCCCGTCACCCCAGGGCCAACTGCACCCTTCACCATGCGCTCCTCAAACTGCACACATCTAGGAGGGCTGAAGTTCATGTGCACAGAACCACAGCCTGCAGGGTCTCTCAGGAATCGCAAAAACTCACAACTCAGAAATCAGCAAATTCTAGAGTATATGAGGGTTGCCATTGGCCAAATAACTCTTTTCAATGCATAGTTCTCTCAAGTGCCCAAAATTACTCCCATGGGAAACTCACAGGCGATTTCTGCAATACTCAGCAACAGAATGTTTTAGAAATGCTCCAAAGCTCCATATCACCTCCCAGCACAATGAGACGAGAAGGGAGGAGAGGCGCCCTTTCACGCACGGGATGTTGGGGACAGGGACACTTGGGGTCAGCCAGCTCCAAGGCAATAATGGCCCATTAAGGACCAGAGGCAGAGGTGTACATGTGGCTGCCAGTAAAAGCCGCTGGGAACCTAGCCGCAAGTTCCAGGGGACAGTGTATACCTGCTTCATGGGCCAAGCATGACTCTTAACATCTGCACAGAAGATGGGCAGCCGAACACAGAGCCAGCCAGTGCCTCAGCCACAGACACAGAAAAGCCGCAGGGAGCCAAGGCACAAGACCTCGGATCTCACAAATCTGACTCCTGGCACTGGACAGGTGCCTCAAAGTCACACTGGACAACACCAGTGAGAGGAAGGGCAGAGGCCAGACCCCAGAGCCTTCTGGTACCGCCCTACAGCCCTGTCCATGGCCCACGGCAGTGGTCCAACTGTATGCCCCTGTGACCCCCAAGTCTGCCTTGTAGAGCTTCCATCTCTGCTTCGACAGTGGTCATAGCGGGGGAGAGATGGCCTCACTGGAGGATTCATTCAGTCCTGTGCCGTAGGCGTCTCGGACTTTTGAATAAACTCTAAGGTGCATGCATTTGGGGCAGTGGTTAGGATGCCTGAAGCCCGTGCTGAAGTGCTTTGGTTCAAACTTCGGCTGTGCTTGAGTCCAGCTTCCTGCTAACACACATTCAAACAAGGTCATAGGTGATGGCTCAATACATGGGTGACTAACACCCCCACAGGAGACCCAGATGGAGTTCTGGGCTCCTGGCTTCTCCCTGGCCCAGCCCCAGCAACCACAGGCATTTACAGAGGGAATCAGCAGAGGGGAGACCTTCCTCTCGGTGTCTGTCTGCCTTTCAGATAAAAGTTTTGTTTTTTTTTTTAATTAGAAAATCAGATATACAGAGAGAGACAGAGAGGAAGATCTTCTGAGCGTTGATTCATTCCCCAAGTGGCTGCATCAGCCAGAGCTACACCCATCCAAAGCAAAGAGCCAGTAGCTTCCTCCCAGTCTCCCAAGACTTTGGGACATCCTCCACTGCTTTCCCAGGCCACAAGCAGGGAGCTGGATGGGAAGCATGGCCCCATATTGGATTTCAGCACATATAAGGCAAGGACTTTGGCCACTAGGTTACTGCACCAGGCCCAAATAAAACAAATTTAAACAAAAAACCTCTTCTTCAGCTCATCCCCCAGGACCTGTTAGCTCTACAAAGCAGACCCCCGCTGCCTTTTTCCTCACTGTTATTCCCCCAGAGATGCCATCACAGCAGAAGCAAATATTTGTTCAATGTGTTACAAATGAAAAATCAAAGATCAGATCTAGGAAAAACCAGAGGCCCTCAGGCCCATCCCAAGGCAGGTCCCTAGGGCCCTCCATACAGTCAGGGACCTTCTGCAGGCCAGCACAGCACCTGCCCACCTGACCTGTCCATGCCTTTGTTCCTTTCATTGCCATTCCTCAGTTACCTTCTCCATGGGGTAGACAGGTGACATGCAGTTGGGCAATGCTGAGGCCCCTCAGCTTCTCCCCAGAACCATCCAGGTCCCCCTCCCTAGAAGAGGAACCCTCAGAGACAGCTGGACCTTGAGGTGCCAGGACAGTCAAACGGCCACTGCCAGTGACACAGCTGGCATAGACAGGCCCCTGGCACTGCTCTCCACCTCATTGCAACCCCACAGGAGAGTCTGCGGTCCACCCCTATTTTTTTTAAACATTTGTTTGTTGTTGTTGTTTAATTTATTTGAAAGGCAAAGCAACAGAGCAAGAGGGAAAGAGAAAAGGAAAAGAGAGAGAGAGATTACATCTACTGGTTCATTCCTTAAATGGCTGCAATGGCCAGGGCTGGGCCAGGCAGAAGTCAGGAGCTGGGCATCATATCCATGTCTGCCATGTAGGTGCAGGGGCACAAGAACTTGGGTCATCGTCGCTGCTTTCCCGGGCCAATAATAGGGAGCTGGATCAGAAGGGAGGAGCCAGTACTTGGGATGCCAGTGTCACAGCTAGTGGCTTAACTCACTGTGCCACAATGCCAGCTCCACTCTCCCCATTTTACAGATAAGGACATAGGCTATGGTGAAGGCCGGGCATGACATTTGGTCCACAAACAGCAACTGTGGACAGGCAGACAAAGTCCTCGCTCATATGAGGTAACAGGCCGAGCAAGGCAGAAAGTGAGAAGCAGAAAGCCTTAGAGTTGCAGGGGGTGGGAGAGGTGGGGGTAGTGAGGGAAGGGGCACGCACGGTGGGGACATCAGGAAGTAGAGCTGGAGTGACAACAACCTAGCTGGTACTGTTTCCTGTCAGGAGGTGGTGAGGCCAAGACCCAGTCTGAATCCTGTGCATGAGGAAGAGAGGTGGGCAGTGGGCACTCCCACATTCCCCATCTTGTGGCTGGCTTCAGTGGACACCATGCTCCAGACTTCCACTCAGTACAGCTGGTGGTCAGATGGAGGGAGGACTCCTAAAGCGCATTTCAACATCCCTATGATGGCCCTTCATGCCTCCCCCTCCAGAAGCCACGAGGCCCCAGGCCAGGCTGGGGGCCAATGGGAAAAGCACTGGGCACAGACATATGGGGCCTGGTGGGCTCCGGCCAGTCTGGGGTTCTTGAATGATGACTCTTTGCTGCTGCACTGGCTCCAGGGCCAGAGTCGGCTGTGGGTGATAAAGAGTGTTGAAGAAAGCCTTCACACAACACCACGAGGCGGCCCTGATGCCAGCAGCAGATTCCCAGCTTCAAGGTGCCAGCCTGTGTAGGCTCATCCCCTGTAACATGCGTCCACTCTGGTGGGGGTCACAGAGGGGCGTGCGTGGAGACAAAGGATCTGTGGGAAATTGCGGGGCCTTTTACTCAGCTGCACCAGCCAAGGGTCCATTACAAACAAGGAGGAGTGCCCATGGAGCTGAACACATTTCTGTCTCAAGGCCCTGGCCTGCCCTGGTCCCTCCCCTGTGAGACTGGGTCCTGGGGAAGAGGTCCAGATGGTATTATGATTCTGTAAGTTTTGCCAAAGTTAACGTGTGTATCTTTGCTTATAGAAAGGGAAAGGAAACATTTGTTTTTTTTAATTATCAAAGCAAAAAAAAAAAAAACTTTGGTCTCCAAACACTGAACACTGAACAGGAGTGGTCATGTGGCCCAGCGGTTAGATGCTTGCTTTCCACAATGCAACACCTGGGTATGACGCCTTGGCTCAGCTCCTGACTTCAGCTTCCTGCCAGTGCAGACCCTGGGAGGCAGTGGTGACAACTCTTCGTGGGCTTCTGCTCCCCACAAGAGAAACCGGGGCTGCATCCTGCCTCCTGCCTTCAACCCTGCCCCAAGCTGTTGGGGGCATCTGGTGACTAATCCGGCAGAAGAAAGAGTAAACCGACAGAAGAAAGACTTCTATCTCTCAAATAATAACAAATAGAACAAACAAAACATAAGTAAAAGCCACACCAGCTCCACCAGGCATTTTACAGAGAACTGAATCCTGGGACTTACCCCAAACACTGCTAACCCGGAAAATGAGCAGAAAAGAATGACCTGACCATGCTTAAAGAATGTTCCTAACATCAAGGGTTGGAGATGCATCCCTGGGGTATGAGAGGCACCAGGAGACCTGCCTGGGGTAAGGGCAAACTCTGTGAGTCAAGAACGATGTGGACAGGACAGACTGAACAGGGCCACGGCGCTGGTGGGAGTCAAGACAGATAACCATCAAGGCCCGTGCCTTTACAAAGCCGGAGCTCTCAGAAGGAAATGGGCTGCAAGGGGCAGCTCCTTGCAGCCTTCGTTCACTCCACAGTCAGCTTGCCCTGTCAGCCTCAGGCGGCAGGAAAGCCTCTTTATTTCATTCTAATCCTTTAAAAACAATCCTTTCCAAGGTGGACCTTGAGCACAGTGCTTGACATCCATATGTCTCAGCACCACCCCTAGCCCCGACCCAGCTCCTGGCTAACACCCCAGGAGGCAGCAGAGCCAGCTCAGGTACTTGAGTCCTTGCCCCGCCACCCCCCCCCCCCATGAGAGAGCCGGATGGAGGACCTAGGGAGTAAACCAGCAGTTGGAAGTCCTCTCTGTCTCTTCCTTAAAATAATAAACAGTGAGGAAGATCCTAGAATCCACAGTCAGGAAACATCGCCTATTAGCTAGGACACTGGAAAGAGCTAATTTTTCTCTTGCTGGAAACAACGACACATGTTTGCTAGCCAGAAATTTGGTTGTCTGATTAGCTTTGAAAAAAAAAAAACAGTGCAAACTACAAATCATCAAAAACAAAACACCTCTGAAGAATTATTTTGTTGCATATTCTAAACAGAGGCGAGTCAAGATGCGGGTTATTGCAGAGTAGAAAGGCTGTGATTTTTTTGTTGTTGTTTCCTGTATTTCCCATGGTGTTAAGTAATTGGACCAAGCCATCAAGAAAAATATAAGTTTAACATTTTTTCGTGGTCCCTACACTGGCATGTAGTATGGCACAAGGATTTGTGGTTAGTCCTTTGTGCATTCTTTCTGCAACTTTCAGAGAAAGCTGAGCCCTTAAGAAAATTAAGATTTACTTATATTTATTTGAAAGGCAGATTTTACAGACAGAGGAAAGACAGAGAGAGATCTATTATCTACTGTTCACTCCCCAGATGGCTGCAACAGTCAGAACTGAGCTCATCCAAAGCCGGGAGCCAGGAGCTTATTCCAGGTCTGTCATGCAGGTACACAGTCCCAAAGACTTAGACCATCCTCCACCACTTTCCCAGGCCACAAGCAGAGAGCTGGCTCAGAAGTGCAGCAGCCAGAACATGAACCTGCATACCCATATGGGATCCTGTCACTAGCAGGCGGAGGGCTAGTTTGCTATGCCACAATACTTGTTAAAAAGCTGAGTCTTAACAAGAAAATAAGCAATTTAGCCCAGATCACTGAGCCAGGAAACAGAGGGGCCATTAGGGTCAAGGGCAAACATTTTGCTGCCATGTTACAAATGATCCCCCCAATTCAGCTGTTTCAGCAGCACCTGTGAATACCAGAGTCCAAACGGAAGCTGCACAGGAGCCACCTGCCACAGGGCTGCAGGTCCCCTGCACCTTTCTGCATCCACCTCCACCATCAACAGACAGCACCTATCGGCCTAGACCCCCTTCTTCCAGGGAGCCCAGAGGATGGTCACTGCAGCGTTTGGTCAACATCCAAATAACCTGCCACCCACAGCCTCTCCCTGAGGCACAACTGAGGTTGCATGGCCTACACAGTTGCCTGTGAAAGACACTCTTAAAGATTATCAGTAAGCAATGCTCGAGCTTCTGGTGACACGGCTGTCTGTAATGACCTGGCCACCGTGATTTTGTGCCCTTTGTTTCCTATCAACAGAGTCGCCCCGCCTAGGAAGCTGCTTCCTCGTTTCCTGACACTGTTGCGGCAGTAAGACCATCAGATGCCAGGTGTGGTGGCCACACTTGGCTACATCTAAGACAACGGAAGACAAATGGGCCCGGGGAGGGTGGGGGCGGGCTCTGTGAGCAGCTGTGTAATTGATGCTTGTGCATCTGTCCCTGGGAAAGAGGACAGCTCACTTTGGCCCATTTTCTTTCACTTTTTTTTCTCTTTTAATTATTTCATGGGCACTAGGAAGAAGAAGAGCGAGCCACAAACCATCCCTCTCAACCTGCCAGCTCTTGCCACCTGCTCAAGAAGTCGGCAAGCACAGGCAGCCGCACCAGTCAGGGCTTTGCCTAAGCCTGAGACCATGTCGAATTGATCCTGACACTGCCCATACCCGACAAACTCCAGTACAGGACAGAACTATAAAAAACTGGCTGGACAGCCATGCCAGGGTCTCTACAGTCAAGGGGGAGAGGGCATTAGGAAAGGGGTCCTGCCTCTCAGCTCAGCATTCCCAGGGCTCCAAAAAAGCCAGGAGTAGTAGGGAGGCACTGCCTGGGAAACTGGAGTATGCGGGTGTCGGGGGCCAGCTGCTACTTGCAAACAGCAAGCAGGGTTGCATTAGACATTCACACCCATGCCCGGAGTCCTGGGGGAGAAAAGGTGCCCGTGGATTCCCTTCCTTCTTGTGAAATGTTTTCTGAAAGCTTTGAAAAGGAGAGCTGGCCACACCCACAAAGACCAATAAATTAAAAGTGGCGTTGCTTCCTGTGTTGTCTTCTGAAAAAAGCTGGGTATTAACTTGATCAAACGCGGCAGGCAGAGAACTGAAGGCTCCCCCCTCCCCCGTGCCCAGGCACACTCTGCTGGGTTCTGGGACGCCCCAGGCTGTTTGGGGAACTCCGTGGATGCCATCAAAGTTCAAATACCAACTGCTGAATGGCATCCTCCCAGAGCCCGCATGTGATGGATGGTGTCCCCTCTGAGACATGCCCAAAGGATTTTCCTGGGAATGGCATGCAGACTTCCGGGACCCTGGCAACTAGGGAAACTTGCCAGGGCAACTCTGCGGATTTGAGTTTCCCTACATGGGGCCCTGGGGTCTCCACAGTCACACGGGGCACCCAGCCCGTGTCTGCCAGGACCAGCGGGGGCTCCCAAAGTCACCAGAGTCTCCTTCAAGATGCTTTCCCTGAGATGATAGCAATGTGTCATTCACCCCCTGGCCTGGCCAGGACATGATCTGCCTTGGAGCTCATGTCTGCTTCAGCCTGAGGTACTCCCCACCCATCTGCCTTTACGGGAGATGACAGGGGTGCAGCCTGCAGGACAACCCCAAATTCCAGGGTGGTTTCTCCCCTTCCAGTTGCCCCTCACCCTGGCCACTTTCTTGGGAGCCAGAACATCTCGGGTTTTGGACACAGAGTGAAAGAGCGTCCCCTGTCTCTCTGCCAAGAGGGGTGTCAAACCAACAGGATTTATGCACCGGCATCCCTTGTACCAGCTTTTCCCAGGTACCTCCCCACCCATTACTACCCCATTAGTTGCCATGTGTTTCCCCCGAACTGTCACCAGCCTACACTGCCTCTTTGTCACTCAGCCGAGCTGGGGCCAGTCCCTCCCCAACCAGGAGTGAAGCTGAAACTTGGCATTGAAATATTTCCTCCCTCTCCCCTGTCCCTCTCCCACCACCCTGCTCCGGGGGCCCCAGGAGCCTTTAAGAAAACCTGCCCACCAAAGAGCATTTTCTGCTCTGTTTGCACAGCACGAGTGTGCCCCCCCACACCGAGGTGCTTAGAAGCACCCCCAGACCCTATTAGCACACTTCCTCTTCTGATTGGTATTCAGCCTCTACCTTCCCTTCTACCCCTTCCCTGCGTGGCCTCTGCTATCTGGGACAGAAGGGTCTTTGTTGCAGCAGAGAGGGGTACAAATGCCAGGGCTCCCGAGACAACAGATTGACTTCAAAGCAGGGCTGCCGGGAGGCATTGCACAGGGGTTGGGGTAGGGGATGGCGAGTGTCTCTAGGACCAGCATGATCCTGAGGATGGCTGGCTCCATCACCAGCTCTGCTGACTTCAGAACACAGGCCAGCTCCTAGAGCCTGCACAATATTTTGTTGCTGTTCAGGGTGGCTTCCTTCCCACACTGAGCCTCAATTCCAGGCTCCTGCCATCTGCCAGGTGCTGGTGTCCACAAGCTGAGGAGCCAAGCCCCTCTGGGAGATTCACACACCAGACCAGGCTCTTCCAGGGCTCTGTGCCTCAATGTGCCCCCAGCGCCCTCAGACCCAGGTTCCCCAGCCCTCTGGCAACCCCAGCACATGGCACCAGCCTACAGGGACTCAGCCCCCTCCCCACCTCTTCCAGGGATGTGGCGACCACAGGATACCACTCCCCTCCTGCGCCCCAGATCAGAAAGAACAAAGCCACCTTGCAGAAACTTCTGCCCACCTTCCGGAGCTTTCTATCACCAACCCCAGTTTCTGGAACCTACCCATACTCTTAGGACAGCTGATGGCAGACACTTGGAAACCCACTCAGGGCTCCTCCACTTTTTCTTTACATCAAGCAAACAGCTGCGGTCCCGGCCTCTGGCACACCAAGCAGTTTCCAAACAGCCCCCGATGCACCTGGTGCGTGATTGGGGCCTCGCCACAGGACCCTAGGATACAGTGCTGGTCCTGCCCCTGAGCTCTGTTGGTTCATAGCAGTACGTGGAACAGGGCTGCCCCTCCCCAACATCTTGCTTCTCGGAATTCAGCCTGATTCCACTCACTCCCAGAGTCTTATCCCCACTCCAGGCTCATCCTGAGCTTGGTCATGAGCCCTTTCTGCAACAGTAACTGCCGAGCAGGTCTATAGGCACGTTCAGGTGTCCTTAGCTGGTGTCACCTCACTTACCCCAGTCTGGTTCCCAGGCATTGCCTTCCAGCCTTACTTTTTCCCCCTGAGTTCAGGGGCAGCCTTTGCAGTTCGGGGCTTCCTGTAAGTCCGCTGAGCAGCACATCTGTTGGCTTCTCCAAACCATAAGAAAAACAAGAGCCTGGGCCTGGTGCAGTGGTGCAGGGGAATAATCTTCCAAACCGCGGTGCTGGCACCCCGAATTGGCACCACTTCATGTCCGGCTGCTTCACTGCCACACCAGCTCCCTGTTCATGCCTTGGGAAAGCAATAGAGGATTGCCGTAGTCCTTGAAGGAGACCAACAAGAAGCTCCTGGCTTTGGCCCAGCCCAACTTTGGTCACTGCAGCCATCTGAGGAGTGAACCAGTAAATGAAAGATCTCTCTCTCTCCACGTGTGTGTGTGTGTGTGTGTGTGTGTGTGTGTGTGTGTGTGTGTGTGTATTTCCCGCTCTGTGTAACTTTTAAAATATAAAATCTAAACTTTTATACTCTACTTTTTGCTGTAACAAGTCTCTTGTGCTCTCGAGTGAAAAGCTATCACTAGACCCTGCATATTCAAAACAATTGTGAACAAAAAAAAAACACACACACAATTGGAGTATTCAAAATTTCTCATTCAAAACTTACTGTAAAGCTACAGTACACAGGGCCCAGCAGTGTGGCCTAGCAGCTAAAGTCCTCGCCTTGAATGCCCCAAGATCCCATATGGGCGCCGGTTCTAATCCCGGCTGCTCCACTTCCCATCCAGCTCCCTGCTTGTGGCCTGGGAAAGCAGCCGAGGAAAGCAGTCGATGACGGCCCAAAGCCTTGGGACCCTGCACCCGCGTGGGAGACAAGGAAGAGGTTCCTGGTTCCCAGCTTCAGATCGGCACAGTGCCAGCCGTTGCAGTCACTTGGGGAGTGGATCATCGGACAGAAGATCTTCCTCTCTGTCTCTCCTCTCTGTATATCTGACTTTGCAATAAAAATAAATAAATCTTTTTTTTAGAAAATACCCTACAGTACACAAAACAACGTGGTACTGGCATAAGGACAGATAACAACACCACCAATAAAACCAAATGATCTTCAGTAAGAGTGTCAAGAACTTGTAATGACTCAAACGCAATCTTTTCAGCAAAACTTCATTTCCACATACAAGAGAACAAAGCTGAATGCTTACCTTATACCTCATACAAAATCAGTTAAAAATGGAAAGAAGTCTAAAGGTAATGCCCAAAATTCCTGGAAGAAAACAACCTCATGATTTGAGATCTGACAATGACTTCTGGCAATGACCCAAACATACAAGCAACAAAACTAAAACCAGACAGACTATACCTCATAAAACATAAAGACAAAGAATACAACAGGACCAGCACTGTGGTGCAGCAGGTAAAGCTGCTGCCAGCACCCCATTTGGGCACCAGAATCAATTCTGACTGCTTCATTTCCAACCAAGCTCCCTGCTAATAGCTGGGAAAGTAGTAGATGATAACCCAGGTGTCTGGGCCCCTGATACTTAGGTGGGAGACCCAGAAGAAACTTCTGGCTCATGCTTCATCCCCAGTCCAGCACTAGCCATTGCAGTCATGTGGGGAGTGGATCAGCAGATGGAAGATATCTCTCTATCTGTCCCAGCTTTCTAGTAATTCACACCCTGGGAGACTGCAGGTGAGAACTCAAGTACCTGGGTCCCTGCCACCTGTGTGGGAGATCCAGACTGAATTCCCAGCTCCTGGCTTCCAGCTGACCCAGCTCTGGTTGACACAATTATTTGGAGAGTGAGCCAGAGAATGGGAGATCTCGCTCTATATCTGTCATTGCATTTCTCTTTGCCACTCTTTGTCTCTCTCTCTCTCTTTCTTCTTTCTCTCTCTATCTCTGTCTCTCCAACCCTATCTACCTCTCTTCCAAAAAGTGATACAAGAATGCAAACAAATCAAGGATTTGTAGGAAAGTCAGCATTCTGTAGCCAGGTGCTTGTTTCTTTAAATTTGTGCTATGGCAGATGATGAATTTAAGTGCCATGAGTTATGATTCATGTTCATGTGTATGCCAATTTAACAGAATAAAGAGCTCTACACTGAAGTCAGCTCCTGGGAGCTATGCTCAGAGAAAGAGGTCACAGAAACCCCTTTTCCATCTGCATAAAGTCACCACCTCATTTTCAGTCAGAACAACCAGAGAGAACAGTGACTCAGGGGGCAGGCTAAGCTCCTGCTAAGTCCAAATGAGCTGCAGCAAGATGCAGAGTGAGGTGCACCCGGTCCCCAGGCAGAAGAGGGGCAGGGGCTGAGATGGCCCAGCCGGTCACCTCCTGCTGAAGCCAGAAGGAAGGGCAAGGTCACGAACCAAAGGCAGCTCAGGAAACTTCCAGGCAAGCCAAGCAGCCTCTACCTTCATGTTGTACAGCTGAGGAGGCCTGTCCACACATTCCTCATCACCTCTGGTGGTCTTGGTGATGAACACAACCACATCCCCTGTCCCAGCCCTATGGCACCTCCCGCGCTTTATCGGGGAGGGAGCAGACGCAGAGACGAGGTAAGCTGCCCAGAATTCCTGTGATTACTGGGGACATGAGGGCTCCATGGCATGGACCAGGAGAGCTGCCCCAGGCCCTTGCTTGGGGGAGGGGCGCTCCTGGAGCTCCTTTGAGTCATGCAGGTGCCAGTGTGCATGACTCCATAGCCCTAGAGGAGGTAACTCAGCACCTGTACCAAAGGAAAGAGGTGATATGGCAGATAGAAGAGTGTGTACCCACACCATACCTTAGTCCCTGAGCCCATGGCCATGCCAGTTTGCATGGCCAAGGGGACCAGGACTCAGAACCTTGAGGGTCTGGTCTACCTAAGTGGGTCCAGTGTCATTCAAAGGTTCCCACCAGGCCAAGAAAGAGGAAGGAGACTCATGGTTGGAATCAACGAGGCCCTGGAAGCTGATGCTGATCTGGGCAGAGAGTATAGCAGTCGCCGGAAGTTGGAAAAGGAAAAACATCAAGTCCCCTCAGGCCTGCAGATGAGCTGTGACCTTCCAACCTAGCACACATGCACCTGCAGCCCAGAGCTATGGCCCCATTCCAGGCACAGAATCCTGGCCAGGGGAGAAGACACTGGCAAGCCAACATCCTGCAGGCAGAAGTGGTTCCAGGTCTGCTCACTCATCCGTGCCTGGCATCAGGCAAAGGCAGGGTCTGTGCACATTTTGCAGCTCAGGTAAGAGGACCCAGCCCTCACTGCTGTGGGTATTTGGGGAGTGAACCAGCAGATGGAAGATATCTTTCCCTCCTTCTGATAAATAAAAGTAAATACACTTTATTTTTTTAAAAGATTTGTATGTTAGTTCAAGCACTTTAAGTGCCTCAGTTAACTGAGAAAACGAACATCTCCTCATTTATCTTTCTTTGCTTTTCTCTATCTTCTAAATATCCAATATTTTAAGGTTTACATTAAAAAATGTAAACCTTGGCTTCTCTAAAAGTTATTTCCTATAGTGCCCTGCAGCATGTGTGCTCTTTGTCCAGCATTTTAATGTATGTATTTATTTAGGAGAAAGAGCATGCAGCTCCACTGGTTCACTTCCCAAATGCCCCCATGAGCCAACAGGTCAGGCCAAAGCTGGGAGCCAGAAATTCTACCCAAGTGGCCCACAATGGGCAGCAGGGACACAAGCACTTGAGCCATCACCTGCTGCCTCCCTGGGTACCCATGGCAGGAAGCTGGAGTCAGGGGTTGGAGGGGATACCAAATCCAAGCATGCCAACATGGGGCCCAGGTATGTCACTGCTAAGCCACCTTAAGTAAAGTTTCCAGGAGTTTCACAATCACACAAGCTTTGCAGGTACAATATCTTGCACCTCCCCAGAGTCCTTGAATATGCACAAGAATGTTTTCAAAGGGCTGAAAACATCCCCTCCAAAAGACTCTGCTTGACCCAGTACTCACACCAACCACTGGACCAAGGCAGCTCTCCTTATCACCAATGCCAAGGTGATGTCTAGACAAAGCTCCTGACACACTTTCCTGCAAAAATAAAATGTCAAACACCCACCCACAACACCCCTGGCAGAAAGGAGGCCTGAGCCCCAGCCTCAGGAGGGCAACCGAAGCCCCTCCACTCACACACCAGCATTTCTGAAGCCCTGCCAGACACGCCACAGCAGTGTGGTCACCTTCCTGCTCCGCGATTTCCCTGGGAGGCCAAACAGACCTCTTTAGTGCAGAAGATGCCCTCTGCCTTCAGCTGGAGGCTGAGTGGGCCAGGAAGGGCAGCTTTGTTCCCTTGGCCAAGCTGACAATTTAATTGCAAGGGTTGCCAGGGTCAGACGCTCCTCTCAGCAGCTCCTACAGACTCTCCAAGTACAAGGGCCGGCCGAGAGTCAGCATGGTCCCCAGAGCCAGAATGTAAATGAGGGGAAGAAATGCCAGGCTCTGTAAATGTCCCTGCCCCACCCTCCCAGGCCCAGCAGGACAGACAAAGGCTTCTAGGCTAAGCTTGGAGAACGCGGGCTCTAGATGAGGAAGAGAGCAATGGGAGAGCAGCGAGGCCACAGGAAAGACCTGTTCCTAGGCCTGGGAGGACAGGGAAGGAATTCACACTCACCTGTTCCCCTCTTACCCAATACACAGGTAATGACTGGGGTCTGTGCCTCAAAAACAGCAGGCAAGTCCTTCTAACCCCATACTTAACCCCAGCCTTGTACTAAAGTATAGCCACTCTCACCAACCCCCACCCCTGACACATACACACACAGATGAGGGTGAGGCTTGGCACTCCTCCAGAGGAGTCAGAGGGTGAGAACTGCTCCTAGAGGGTCATAGTCACACCTGTTCACCGGCCTGGCCAGCCACAGGAGGCCCAGGATCTGCTGGATGCATAGGTGGGTGTGGTGTCAAATAGGAGGTCGGGGAAACACAGGATTAGCACAAGGAGTTAAGGGGTGGGAGTGGGCCTGGAGAGGTTTGCAGGGGAGTTGGCAGATGGGTATAGGGAAAGGAAGAGAGATGGAAAAGTGGGAGTTGGCAGATGATGGGTCGGCAGGCAAGAAAGTGTTGGATGGGAGGGCAGGTATGAGGACATGAGGGATGGAGGGATGGATACGGAGGGAGGATGGGTGAGGAGATTGATGGAGTGGCTGGGAGATGGACAGCAGGAGGCAGGTGGATGGGAAACAGACACACAAAGGATGGGAGGCAGGAGGAGGTGGGCAGACATGTTGGCAGACAAGTGTAAGTGGATGGGTGGTGCATGGATGGACAGGATCTGTCCCAACTCCCACCCCCTCCCCAAAGGCTGCTTTTCTCCATTTGTTGAACAGAAGGGCTCTGCGATGGGGTCAGCTATTGTTTGAGGCTGCTGGCATGAGTCTGACACAGAAACACCTCGTGTTCATCCCCACAACTGCAGTGACAGCTCTGAGAGGCCCAGGTGGTGAAAAGATGGCACAGGCCCTGCCAACTCTACACACTGAGTCTATGAAGGCAGCTCTATGTGGGGCCCCACACTTGATGGCTACTGCTCGGAACCCTGAAGAGTAGAGGACAGGGGAGTCAACAATGGCTGCCAGGGAGGGGACCCAACTGGGCAGGTCCTGCTAGGAGAGTGAGGGCAATGGTCAGAAAGGCTAAAGGAATGGAGAAGGATGCAAAAGGAGGCCAGGGGAAAAGATAGTTCGAATGCATTTTTGGAGAAAGACAAGGGTGTCCCAACCCTGTCAAAAGCCAACTGGGAGGAAGGAAATTGGAGCTGCTGGGATTCAAAATTCTCCCCAGCTCAGAACCTGTCACATGCAGACTCATCCAAAAAGGAAATTGACCATGTGAGGTGGTGAGCTTCCTGTGCCTAGGGACATCCAAGAATAGACTGCAGGGCCACAGGCCAAGGAGCTGCAGGAGAGAGTCCTCAGTCAATCTCAAATATCCTGTCCAACCCCAGACCCCAAAGTAGACCAGACAATGGAAAGACAGACACAGAGGCTCAGCAAGCAGGAGCAGGAGTCCCAGTGAGCTTTTAAACTTAAAGGAAAGTGCTGACGGCAACACCAACATGATTTTCCACTGCACTAATAAACCCATGGACCACGTAACCCTAAGGGGATTTGAGCTGACTACTGAAACTCCAGGTCCAAGAAAGGCTTAGCTGAATGAACCCAGCACAACCCAAGGCAGGCAGCAGCATGTGGGAAGGCACCTGCGTGAAGCTGGTCTTGCCTCGCGTCGGCAGGTGTGCCCATAGTCAGAACACCTGGCACTCACTGCTAATAGTACCACATGGGACTAAAGGCAGTGTGGGGTCCCCCAGCGGCTGCCCACGGAGAAATGCCCAGCATAGCACCCTCCAATGAGAAAGCCCGGCCCAGAGGCCCTGAGCCTCTCTTGCCAGCCAAGCAGCTCTAGGGCACCAAGCAACACCCCCGCCCCCCACCATGCAGTGGGGATGAGACCACAGATAGAGCAGCACTCACAGTCTGGACAGAGCCTGGTTATTCTGGAACAACAGCTCTGGGAGCACATGCAGCTGGTTCCGGTTCAGTCGGCTAAAGGAGAGAAGACAGAGCTGCCAGTCACTTAACTATCCAGGAAACTTAAAGGACTTTGTGGCTTTGTTATTATGATGATGATCATTATCATTAGAGACCGGAGAGCTCCCATCCCCTGGTTCACTCTCCAAACGCCCCAGCAGCTGAGGTTGGGCCAGGGACTTAATCCAGGTCTCCCTTTTGGACGGCAGGAATCCAACTCTTTGGGTTGCCACCTATTACCTCCCAGGGTGTGCACTTGCAGGAAGTTAAAATCAGGAGCCAGAACTGGGAGCTGAGCCCAGGAATTCAAGCATCTTGGTCACTAGGCTGCCCAGCCCCATAACAGCTTCTTGGTCTCTGCCAGGCATCAGCTCAGCCCACCAAGAAGACATGCTCCACGGTGCCACCTGGGTGGTGCTACAAGCTGCAAGGTCTCAGGCACTGCCTCTGGAGGACCGACTCTGAGGCTGCCTCTTTTCCAGAGGCCTGAGGAACAAGCATGCACGTGGAGGGTGAGGGGCCTGTGATACCAGGCAGCTCTGCTCCTGAACGTACCACACACGAAAAAGGACAGCAGCTAGCTACCTCCAAGTTCCCCAGTCTCCTTCCCTACACGAACCCTGCATGCACTTTCCCTGGCCAGTCACTAGCCTTCTGCTTTCAGTCTCTGAAAAACATTTAGGAGGAAGAGTTCAATGCTAAGTTTAAGGTCACTGAAGGAACCGGGAATAGTAAGGGGCTTACAGGAAACCCCAAATATCAGTAATAGTAGTAGAATCCTCCCTCACTGGCCCTTACTTTCTGCCAAGCACAGGGATAAACACTCTCTGGCGTCATCCTAGAGGTAATGGGCTTCCTTCTCCCAAACATGACATCACCTCATGTCTCCGCACCCAGCCTCCCCGGGAGGCTGAGCTCTGAGCAGCTGCCCACAGGGTGTCTGCTGATGGAGGAAGAGGATGCCAGGATGCTGGGCTGTTCCTCTCGGAGAGATGGGCTCAATGCCTTGCCCAGGTCACGGCTCAGGGGTAGACGCGGGCCGTGGGAGCTTGCATTTCCCTCATTCCTCACCTTGGTGGCCTCCACAGGCCCACATGGGAACAAGGTCTACTTCCACCCGGCAGCAGGGAGCCAGCAGGTGCCCTGGCTCCCCAGGGTGCACACTTCTGCTTCTTCACTCACAATTCTATACATTTCCACACCTTTTTGCTCCAGAGAAATGTCTGTCAATTTACTCATGTAATAACTTCTAAAGGAATCCACAAATGAATGAAATACCCAGTGGGGAATATGAAGACCAAGTTGGATGCTTTAAAAAGACTCATTCATGGAAAGAAAAGCTGCTTGTTAGAGGCCTCAAGACTAAGTGGGGAGAGAATTGACATAAAATTCTAGAACTCTCCACTCAGCTCAGTGTCAAAGGCCTATTTAAGAAGTTTACTCCATCTTCAAAAAACCAAAAATCAGAAGTCATAAAAATCAGGGATACACGTGCAGTATAGAGAAGAAACAACACAGAGGTCCACTCAGGATCTATACTGAGAGGAAAAACCAAGGTGGGCATTTGGCTTGGCAGTTAAGACGCCCACAGCCTACGTGGGAGTGCCTGGGCTCAGTCCCCAGCTCCAGCTTCCTCCTGATATGCACCCTGGGAGGCAGTAGTGATGGAGCAGGTAGATTCTGGCCACAGAGAGCCACACCGAGGGTTCCCACCCCCTGCCCTGCCCTGCCTTGTCCCTCAGCTGCAGCTGCTCCTGGCTCCAACAACAGCCAGCCTGCCACGCGTGGGCCCCTCCCTAGCCACTGCATCCCTCCGGCATCAGCCCTGCCACCCTGTGGGCCCCAAGCCCTTGATACTCACAGTCGCTCCAGCTCCTTCATGTCGTCAAAAGCCCCACGCTCCACAGCTCCGATCTGGTTCTCCATCAGCTGCCTGGGGAAGCAGAGAGGCAGAGAGACAACTACAGGTTGCTAGGCAGGGGCTCCCAGAACCAGCCGCTCGAGGGAGGAGTGGGGCAAACTGCTAGGCAATGTCAGTGAGGGGGAGAGACCCACACCCCGGCCCAAGTGGACTCCTCAGCACACAGCCCTGCAAGTTCCCCTGCATGGGCCCCTCAGCACACCCACTTTGGCAGCAAGGTACACCTCAGGTTCTTTGGCCACCCACCCTGGCAATCACCACTCAAAAGGTGTGCTAGGGAGGTCTTGGAGCTGCAGGCACAGGGGCCTGCCTACGGCCAGCCTTGCAGGAGGGGAGCCTTGCCAACTGGGCAGAGCCCACACATGCAGCCAGCACGCTCTGCCCACCCCCTGGCTCCTCCCAATCCCATCTGCTGAAATAAAGAGTGGGTGCCATCCACCAGTTCCATGGGACTCCACACCTCTCACTGCTGGCAAGCTCTGAAACCCACAGTGTCTGCTGAGGGCAGGGGGTATGCAGCAGTTGCTACCACGGAGTGACCATCACGTGGTCATTTTTGAGACATCAAAGAAACAGGTGGCTTAATTGGCCCTGCAGGGGTGGGGCAGGAGATGGAGCTGCCATCAGACACTTCTTTGTTAGAGGCCTGAAGGAGAGGAAGAGAGAGAAGAGGGGAGGGGTGGAGAGAGGAAAGAAGAGAGGGAGAGAGGATTGAGGAGGGAGAGAGGCAGAGAGATAGAAGAGAGAAGGGAGAGGAGAAGGAGAGAAGATGAGGGAGAGATGGAGAAGAGGGACAGAGAGAAAGGAGGAAGAAAGGATAGAGAGAGAAGAAAGAGAGTGAAACCCACAGAGAGAGCGACTCCTGATTCCAAGAGCAGAAGAGACTGGAGGCGAGGAGTGAAGTCACTGCCAAGGACCTGTCCCTCTGACCTGAGAGGATGGGCCATGGTCCCCAAGGCCTCTCAGAACTGCAGAGCCAGGACCCTGACATGTGGAAACCCTGGGACCCTGCACTGCCCCTGGAGGCAGAGAGTGACAGATCCTGTGATTTTCTGGGACTGGATTTCCTGCAGCCAGCTAAGACCAAGTTGACGTGGGAGAACAATCCATTATCTTGAGTGTCTGCCCTGGGCTAGACAGGAGGAGACCAGGATGGCCAGGGGATCTGGCAAGACAGGTGCCGTGTGTGGCCCCCTTCCCATCGAGCAACCAAGCACAGGGGAGACGTGGCTGCCACCCATGCCACAAATGTGCACCCAACAGGCATTTCTTCTGCCTTCAGCATCCCCCCAACTCAAGTCAGGGGGTATCCTTGCTGAAGAACCTTTCTGAGTGCAGGTTCCCGGTAACATTGGGACTACTCTGTGTCCAATCAGGTCTCCCACAATCCACTGAGGCCCCAACTCCCACAGTGACTATATTTGGAGATGAGGCCTTCAGGGAGATCAAGTTCACCAAGGTCAGAGGTGTAAGAGGAGACAGCAGCAATCCCTGCACACACAGGAAAGGCCATGGCAGCACAGAGCAGGAGGTGACCGTCTGCAGCCAGGCCAGGAAGACCAGTCCTGCCATCCATCACAGGCTACCTCGCCTTCCCGTCCCTTTCCCCAGGACTCCCAGCCTCTAGAACCACAGTCGCTGTTTGGACCCCTCTGTGGGACTCTGCTCCTCTCAGCCAGGACTCCGCCCCCACAGGATGTCCCCCAGACTGACCCCAGTGCATGGCCCCCAGCCCTCCAACCCACAGCCAGGCTCTACCGAGACCCTCATGGCCACTGCCGAGGAGTTCATGAGAGGCAGTACCCCCTACTCACAGCACCCGCAGCTGCTTGAGGCCTGCAAAGTCGTTCTTGTGGATCCGGGTGATGTTGTTGCCATTGAGTTCCCTGGGGAAGGAGAGGAGAGAAGGAGGAGGTGGAGGGGTAGCCGGGCCAGACTCAGCCCCAGTGCCTGTTCTACATGGCTCCAGCCAGTCACTGAGTGCCAAGTCCACATCAAGGCCAGCGAGCTGGGGCCTGCGTGCAGCAGAGGTGTAGCCAGTAGGAGTGACAGTCATAGGGTGGGTCACTGAGTGACAGGTGTAGGGGTTGCTGAGTGACAGGTGTGGGGTGCATCACTGAGTACTGCAGAAACCAAAACAGCTCCTGCCTGGGAAGAGCCCATCTGGCTGCAGTCACAAGACATTCTCCCAGAAATGGAAGTAGATTCAGGCCAGTGAGAGAGCCCATCCAAGTGAATTGCCTGCCAGCCTCAGTGTCCTCATCTACAAAATGGAACAATGCAATTCATTGTCCGGTGGTGGCCTGTTCCCAGGAGGTATCCATGTTCTGAGCAGGAAACAGCAGGGAAGGCCATGCTGGCTCAGGGTACTGAGGGCCATAACACCAGGAAGGGCTGCCCAGCAAGGAGAAAGCCAACACTCTGGGGAAGACCCCATAGTCAACCTGGAGCCTGGGACATAACAGACAGACTCAGAAGTGGGAGCAGTGGCACAGGTCTGGGGCAGTGGCTGTGGGTCAGCAGGGGCTTGAGAAGCCAGCAAGGAGCCAGAAAGGACTTGTGGCAGGAGCTTGCAGAAACCAGGCCAGCAACAGCAGGCAGGGGACAGGGACCAGCCTTCCAGGGCCCCCGTCCAGATCTGGGGCCAGACCTGCAGTGGACAGGGAAGTAGGAGAGGGAGAAGCAGGTAGTGCCCAGCCTTCCAGGACCCCCTACCCAGACCCAGGGCCAGGCTTGCAGCTGCTGCTCCCTCACACCAACTGGGTCTGGCCCCTGCTCCAGCATCGCCCTGCTGTCCACTGAAAACACTCCCTCACAGTCCCTGGGCCCCTTGGACGATGACCCTGCCTTAGAGGCTGGCTGGCTGGCTGGCTGGCCCCAGCACCCCTGCCTCACTCATTCAGCCTCTGCTCGTCACTAATCTCCCTAGAAGCTTCTGCAGCCCGGGAAGGCAGCCCGCTCGGGGAGCAATACCCTATGTCCCAGACAGTTCTTCCATAGAATCACACATGTTCACACATGTTCTACTCTCTCTCTCAAAGCCCCGGCTCTGGCCCCAGCTGCCCCTTCAACATCTAATCTCTGGGGTGGCAACTACCACCCACAATCAGGCCACCTCCTAAGCTTTCTCATCACTGTCACTTATCTGCTCTGTAGCAAACCCAAGCGTCCCCCATACACACACAGCCATGTTCACGCACAGGAACACACAGGCACGCACACACATAGGCCAGGGACACCCAGACGCATGCACACACACACACACGGGCATGTATGCACACTGGCACATGCCAGCATGTACACAGACACATGCACATGCAGAGGCACTCATGCGCGCAAACACCCTAGTCACCCAGCTTTGGTGAGAAGATCCAGACACAGCCACAAGCCTGGCTAAAGTCCAAACCACATTGGAAGCAAGTCCCTGTTCTTACTGTGTGCAGGGAGTGTGCCTGGCTTGGGTGGTGTCGTGAGGCAAGTTGTTGGCCCTGTGGCTCAGAGCTTTTGAAAGCACCCAGTGCCAGCTTCCTGCTGATGCGGACCCTGGGAGGCAGTAGGCAATGCTTACGCCCTTGGGTCCCTGCCACCCATGTGGATGACTTGGAATGAGTTCCTGGCTCCTGCTTCCACCTTACCCAGCCTGAGATGCTACAGGCATTTTGGCAGGGAACCAGCAGCAGGCACTGGCACTCGCTCACACTCTCATAATTACTTAATTTAAAATGTGTTTCAAAGAACAGCAGCACCTGTTACCAGCATCGACCCCTCAGCACTGGTCATCTTCAGAGAGTTTTGCACCCATCTTACAGATGATACAGATTATGCAGCACCACAAAGCCAATGCCTCCCCAACACAACACACCCACACACACCTCCAAGTAAGTGGCAGAAGCCACGTCATCCACTCCTGGGACCCAAGCCTTTCCTGCGGGTCAGACTGTGGCTCCACATTGACAAGCCCACCACACTTTCCTGGTACTGCCCTTGCCCTTGACCTGGCTCCTAGTATGGGTAGCAACTGGAGACACAGGTCCCTATGCCCCTCTCTTTTCTCACAGGCCCTCAGGGGCCGGCCCAGCCTTCGGGGTGTCAGAGCTTAGGAAGGCCCTCACTGTACTGACTGGCCCTCCAAGAACCAGCCATGGTGAGCCCCACCTGGCTCTACCCAACATGAGCCTCACCTGACCAGCCCCAAATCCTGAGCTTGTTCTATGATAATCCCATCCCCATCCCCAAACTGCAAGGCACTTTCAGTGATGCTGTTTTTAACTGATTAATAATTAAGAGGCAAGACAGCCAAGAGGACATTCACATGCTCTGGTTTACTCCCTGTCTGCATTAGCTGGGCCAGGGCCAAGGCCAAAGCCAGGGGCTGGGAACTCAACCCCAGTCTCCTGAGTGGGCGGCTAGAACCCCATTATTTGAGCCATCACCCTTGCCCCCCACCCAGGGTCTGCATGAGTAGAAACTGGGGTCAAGAGCAAGAGCCAAAAACAAATGTGGAGACTCCAGTGTGGGACAATAGCACCCTAACCCGTGTCTTGTTTCTTCTCTGTTCTAACAGCATGTCAGCATTGGTTCTAAGAGCACAAATGTAAAGTAACTTACATGGACATCCATAGGGCACACACACAGGCCAGGCCATGTACACACTTGAATCCAGCACATTTGTGAGAGGCCATTTAACATGGTCCAGATTGGGTTGTTTTCACAAGGAAGTCTGTCCATGACAGAGGATAAGAAAGCATCACAAGACACATACACATGCACACATGGGCGACACACACACACCTGCATACCTGTCAACACACATGCACACACTCCCACACAAGGGTGCATGCTCAATGAGCCGGAGCCGTGTGTACACAGAGTGATGGTTCCAAACGCACAACAGTGAGACTCCAGATGACTCTAGCTCCTTTTTTTTTTTAACTTTTCTGAATGGCTTGGATGTTTTTAAGGGCATTTATATTTTTATAAGCCAGTATAATATTCAGGTTGTCACATTTAAAAATAGAGTAATATATGCACATTCTTGACATTTTTCATTTTCTCAAAGAAGAAAGGAAAAAATTAAAATCTCACGTAATCCCATCCCACAGAAAGAACTTCCCTTCCTATTCTAGAATGTTTCCTCCCTAGTCAGCTTCCTCTGGGTCCAGCTCCTGTCTGGTGGAGATGAATTAACAAATGAGCCTAGCTGGTTTGCTGTGCACTGGCCCCCTGTGGGGTCCTGACGCTGGACAACGGTGCCCTTGCTCCTTTTGCTCTCAAGTGCCCCTCATTCAGGAGCCCCAGGTTCCTGGGTCACCCCCTGATTCCTGCTCTCAAAATCCCTGGGCCCTCTCAGCAAGGTTCAGTGTGAAGCAACTCCGCGGGAGGCTGGTGGACACTGGGAGGACAAGAATGTTCCTAGAATGGGATTTCTTGGTCCAATGTTATGGAAGACACCTGACATAACAATCCCCGACCCCTTCCTTTTTGAGCCGCCATGGTAGAAAAGCAACTGATCAGGATAACTGTCCACTGTGCAGATGGCCAAACAGGGGCAAGCACAAACACAAAGATGTGTCTGAACATGGCAAGGCTCTAAAGGGCGCTAGGGAATCCCTGAGGATGGAACCAGGCTGAGCACATAGGAGGAAGCCACTCTCGCCAGCTAACCCAGGATGGCAAACACTGGGGACAAGCTAGAGGTGGCACACACATTATTCTCTCAAGGAACACAGACCATCTCGCATCTGAGTGACTGTGATGAAGCAAAGCATGCCAGGACTTCCCAGGAGGGTAGGAGTGGCCGTCCGGGCCCCAAGGGGTACGTGGGAACTGCCTGAGCTTCACTATAGTCACTCAGAATGTCCCCACAGTGGCCCGAGCCAGCAGTGGCTACAGGGGTCCAGGAGAGCTCAGCTGTCCTCCAAAAACAAGCCCTGCCTGCAGGGTCCACAGAAACTTGTGTATGCAATGTGTCCCCTGCAAAGGAGCCAGCTCTCCCAGGCTCACAAGCTTCCTTTAACAGACCAGAGAACTGTGGGAAGAAAGAATGTCCCTGCCTGGTCACTGCCCAAACAGTGAGAAAGGGGTCCTATACAGAGACCCAGACCCTCCCTGCAGACCGGCCCGGCTCCGACCAGCAGCCCTGCAGAGCCCCGGAAAGGGCTCGCTGCGGTCACTCTGGCTCCTCTCCAATCTGTTCTTCAGGTCTCAGCCAGAGTGGTCTGTTCAAGATGCAAATCTGATCAGGTCACTCCCCACTTCAACCCTTCAATGAGTCCCCAGGGCTCCTGGAATCAAGACAAAAATCTCTTAGCACGAATGGCAAGTTCTGGCGCAGCCTGCCCGGTTGCACTAATCACTCCTCCTCAACCCCGCTCCCTCCTACGCCAGGGCGCTTGAGCATGCCAGGTCCTCCTCTGCCCAGACCTCCAGCCTTTCCCTTCATTGCTAAGCCTTCCTTTCCCAGACCCAAAGAACACTCAGTCCTGCTCCTCTGTGGTCCAAGTCAGGGCCAATTTTGTGTGAACTTGGAGAAGGAGTGGGCAGGGCAGGGGTCTTTGACGGCTCAGTCCCCAGATGGGATAAGAACAATGCAGACGGTGTCAGGTTTCATCCCATATTGCACCAGCCCTAACACAGTACACAGCATGTGATCAACATTTCCATGTTTCTCGAATGTGGGAATATTTTAGGGTATATTTTAGGGGCATGTGTCTGGCCCAGCAGTTCAGGCACCACTTGGGATAGCTTCATCCCACATTTACTGCCGGACTGGAAGCCTGGCTCTGCTCCCAATGCTACCCTGCTCTTGATGTGTACCTGGGGAGGTAGCAAGTACTGGGGTCACTGCCACCCACAAGGGAGACCTGGATTAAGTTCTCAGCTGCAAGCCCAGCCTCAGCTGTTGTCAGCATTGGAAGAATGGAGCACTAGATGGAAAAATATTGCTCTGTCCTTTAACTACTTTTTAATTGATATATGTCAGACCGTAGATTGGATTTCCATGCTTCCTGCCCCTCCCACTCATAAAAGAAGAAGAATAAATGTTCTCCTCAAAAGGACATCAGCCCTGAAAAAGCCACACCCGTGGAGACTGCCATCCTGTAGCAACCACCTCCTTAAGGGGCAGGTGATGTGAAGTAGCAGGTTAAGCCTCCATCTGCTACATTGGCATCCCATGTGGGCGCCAGTTCATGTCCTGGCCACTCCACTTCTGATCCTGCTCCCTGCTTATTGCCTGGGAAAGCAATGGAGATGGTTCAAGCCCTTCAGACTCTGCATCCATGTGGGAGACCCAGAAGATCATTTGACTCCAGCCATCGCAGCCATTTAGGAATGAACCACTTGGGAATGGAAGATCTTTGTTTCTGTCTCTCCTTACCATAAATCTGCCTTTCCAATAAAAATAAACAAGCCAATGGCTAGAGCTGAGCCGATCCAAAGCCAGGAGCCAGGAGCTTCTTCCAGGTCTCCCATGTCGGTACACTGTCCCAAGGCTTTGTGCCATCCTCTACTGCTTTCCCAGCTCATTAGCAGGGAGCTGCATGGGAAGTAGAGCAGCTGGGACATGAACTGATGCCCATATGAGATCCCAGTGCATGCAAGGAGAGGATTTAGCCACTGAGCCATCACACTAGACCCAAACAAGTAAATATTTTTTTTAAAAAAAAAGTTATTTGAAATACAAAGAAACAGAAATCTCTCATCTATGCTGGTTCACTCCTTAACCGCTCACAGCAGTCAGGGCCAAGCCAGGCCAAAGGTATCTCCATCCGGGTCTCCCACATGGGTGTCAAGGACTCATGCTGGAGCTGCAGATGCATCTGGCTCCTGCATTCCTTACCCCACCCCACCACCTCCCAGGTCACTGTGACAACATTGTGCAGGTGTGCAGGAGGCCATGCCCAAGGCAGTGCTGCCAGGACTCAGGTGGTCCCAGGCTGCACCTGTGAGGTGCCCTTGCCGCCGCCCCCCCCCCCATTCTCCACAACAGAAAGAACGCCAAAGTGCACAGGTCTCCTTTCTCCCCACCCACCTCTCAACGCCAGTCCTTGCTACACTCAGAGTATTTTCCCCCACAGGAGTCATCCTCCTGAGTGTGAGGTGCTCAGGACCCCACTCTGAACCCCAACTCCATGGCCCACTCTGTTCTGAGGCCCATCTTGCTCCGGTTCAGCCCCTTCCCAGACCATGGCCTGCCCCAAAGCCACAGCCTGGCAGCTTGGGCCCACTGACAGTCACAGAGCCTCCCACCCTTGGCCTGTTGGCTCCTCCCTGCTCACTGTGCACCCCCACTCACACCCTGAAGCTGATCCCATGAGCATCACTACTTCCCTGTACCCTCTGCCCCCGCACTGGACACCCACTCCCTGTGCTGGCCTGTCCTCACCCAGTACATGCAGGCAGGAGGCCTTCACAGTTCCCAACACTGTACACAAACAAATGCTTTGTAAGTAATCCATGAGGCTCTGATGAAAGAATGAATGAGTAAATTAATGAAGCCAGGCCCTCTAAGATATGCAGAGGGGTAGCTGCATTTAAACCTGACCCTGGAGACTGGGGACTCAGCTCTCCAGCAGCAGGTGGTGGTCTGTCCCAAACAGCTGGCCCACGTCTCTGAACTTGCTCACAGGGGGGAGCTGTGCCCTCTCCCAGGGCTGTGGATGGGGTAGAGCATGCCACTCCCAGTGCAGGGCAGGGGTGACCATGACACTGCTCACAAGCCCCACTCACGTCTCCCTGCTCCCACCCATCCCTGGCTGCCTCTCCCTTCCCCCACTCCCCACGGGCCGGCTCCTGCATCCCTCTCCCCTGTCACCTGACCCCATGCCTGTCTTCTATGCAAGCTTCTGGAACACCTTTCCCAGGCACATCCTCTGCCTCTCACTTCTGGATTTTCCAGTGACCTCCCCACACCATCTCTGGTTCCAGCCTTGACCTCATCAGTGGGCGGAAAGGCAGCTCTATGCAGTAGCCGCGGCCCTGCTCTCCCTCCCCCTTTCCCTCTGCTCCCACCCTGACTCAGCTGCCTTCAAATCCACAAGTGTTATTCGGCCATAACTCCCGGGAGCAGAGAGAAGGGTGAAGCCAAAGGCAGCTCTTGGGGGCTCCTCAAGGGACACACTTCCTTCCCCAGGACACCCCAGCTCCCCACAGCTTCCAAAGCTGTGTTCCTAACACCCTCTGGAATCCAAATTGCCCCAGTCGCCTTTGCCAAATGGCAAGGAAACCAGTCAGACCCCCGGTATGTCTGACTCAGGGCTCAGCTCAGGCACACTCCAGCCACAAGTCAATTCTCTCAGCTCTAGCCTCAGGAACCTCTTGGGCACCCCAGCCTTCATGCAGCCTGGCTCTTCCCTTGCCTGGGCCCCTGGAACAACTGTGGTAGAGCCCACAGCTGCTGTCACAGGTGAGCCCACACGTAGTGGCTGAACACTGCTGGCACCACACGACCAGAGTCAGCCTCACAGGGCAGGGCCATGTCAGTAGCAAGGCCCCGGCCCCTTCCAGACACCGTCCCAGCTGATGCACTTCCTGGGCAATACCTGAAGCTGGAGGAGCCTCTTCTCACCCACTCCATCATCATGGCTCTCTCTTGCTGCCTCTCCCATCATGGGTCTATTCTCCTTCCCACTCACCATGGCGCCATGATGACATTGGGCTTGCCCAGATAATTCAGGATCATCTGCTTAACTCAGCTCCTGAATTCACTCAGCCTCCTCTGCCAAGTCCCTTGCCAAGTAAGGCAACACATTCCCAGGCACTACTGTGGCCACCACAGCAATTCTGAAGCCAAGATGAGAACCCATGAGGTGTCCTGGCAAATGCTGAATAATGAAAGGAACTCATGCACACCTGTGTGCTGGGCATGAACAGTTGGGGTTGGGTATGCCCTAAAGACCCATGTGTCAGACCTGAATGCCCAGTGCCCGTGCTGAGGATAGACCATGAAATAATCATGGTGTTAAAAGTGGGGGCTCAGGGCCAGTACCATGGCGTACCTGGCTAAGCTTCTGCCTTTGGCACCAGCATCCCATATGGGTATCAGTTCAATTCTCAGTTGTTCTGTTTCTGACCCAGATCCCTTCTTTTGACCTGGGAAAGCAGCAGAAGATGGCCCTTTTGAGTCCTACACCCACGTGGGAGACCCAGAAGAAGCTCCTGTCCCCTGACTTTGGATGAACTCAATTCTGCCTGTTGTAGCCATTTGGGGAGTGGATCAGTGGATGGAAGATCTCCCTCTCTCTCTTTCTCCTCTCTGTAAAATCTGCCTTTCAAATAGAAATAAAAATAAAAAATACTTTAAAAGGAAAGAAAGAAAGCGGGGCCTCAACAAACAACCAGACCAGATTAGGTTAGTGGCGTGCAGCCCTCACAGTCAAGTCATGACTGCTTTATGGAGCCAGACACCCCAAGGCTTAGCTCCCTGACTCCTCACACGGTGTCCTCCACTGCCAACTGCCACCCTACGCTGATGCAGACCAGTGGGGACACCTAACCCCGCACTGTGAATCCCCAAAACCATGAGCCACAGCAAAGCCCCTACCTTTTCCGTGCCTCCTCTCAGCTATGTGTTACAGTGACAAAAGGATGAACACTACACTGAGCGTGCACCAGACAACTGACACTAAGATCCACAATGTAGCCTCTACCCTCAGGAAACCCGAAGCTCTGGGAGCCACCAAAGAAGTCACCTTATTAAAAGGGAAGGAAATTTTCTCCCTCAGAGAATAATTCCAATTAATAAAGGTAGAGGAAGGTGGGGGCCAGAAAATCACAGTTGGATAATAATTATGGTGGGCAAGATCCATTAATGGATATTAAAATTAGGAGATGAGAATTTGAGGATAAACAGAAAAGTCCCATAGCCCCAAAGCATCTCCCCTCATACATTCATTAGACGGACATGGAAAACTTCACTGTGGAGAACCCTGGCAGACCCCTCTTAACTAAGAGATGGCAGTGACACTATCAGAAAAAGCAAGAAAATATTGAGGAATCACATATATTGAAGGGGACTAAGGAGATATGATTACTGGATGCAATGAACAGCTTGGATTGGATCCTAGAACAGAAAAAGGGAAAATCAGTAAAGACTGGTAAAGCCTCTGGTTTTGTTGATTGTACTGTAACAATGCTAATTTCCTAGCTTGTTTTTTCAATGAAAACATGCACACATTTAATTTTCATTTTATTTGAAAGCTAGAGAGTTGGAGAGACACACAAATAGAACTTCTATCTGCTGGTTCTCTTCCCAAATGACCACAAGAGCCTGGGCTGAGCCAAGCTGAAGCCAGGAGCTCAGAACTCAGTCTGAGTCTCCCATGTGGGTCGCAGGGCCCAAGTCTGTGAGCCATCACCTACTGCCTTCCCAGGCTGTGCATCAGCAGGGACGCAGGGCTGGCACTGGAACCTGGCATCTGGTATGGAATGTGGGCATCCCAAACAGTGCCGCTTCAAACACGTGCCCTGCTGTGTGGTCTAATTACCTACATTCCAGTTAGGAAAGATGCTGAAGCTGGAGGAAGCTGCTTCAGGGATATATGGGGCTCTCCAGACTCTCTCTGCAACTTTTCCGTATGTCTAAAACCATTTTTAAATCAAAGTTAAAAAGAAAAGTAAAGAGAAGACTACAGCAAGGATGGTAAAAGCCCTGTCACTACAAGGAGCTCGCTTCCCCACCACCAGCTGGCACCCTCCCCAGCCCCTTTATTCTCCACACCAAAGCCAGGCAGGCAGCAGAATTTCTGAAAACTCCACGCGTCCCTCTCCACTCAAAACCCCTAGGGAGCGGGAGGCAGGTGCTTCGAGGGTCTTGTCCAAAGCAGCCACACAGAGTCGCTTGAAAGGGGTCCCATGAGCCAACCCTGAGACAGTCTGAACATCCAAATAAATAGGAGAGTAACAAATTATAGTTCAGTGAATAAGAGGATAATCCAGAAATCCACCCCACTATAAACAAATCAACAGATGGAGGGAAGCGGAAAGTGCTTTGTTCCAGCAGAAGGCCAGCTACGGGAGAAGAAAGGACGGAGTTTAGAGACGAGCCCAGAGTGCGGATGGGGCCCCACGAGTACAGAAAGCACAAGTGGCTCCAGACTGTCTCCCACCAGGCACCTGTCACCTACACAGAGGAGAATGGGGACTTCTCCACAGAGAAGCAAAAATCCCAACTGGGACCAACTGGAATCACACAGCCTCCACCCTCAGGGGGCTCAGCATCTTTTTTCCAGCCTTCCTGGCAAAAAAAAAAAAAAGACCTGGGCTTGGTGCAGTAGCCTAGTGGCTAAAGTCCTCACCTTGCACACGCCAGGATGCTGTATGTGTCCCAACAGCCCTGCTTCCCATCCAGCTCTCTAAATGTGGCCTGGGAAAGCAGTAAAGGATGCCCAAAGCCTTAGGACTCTGCACCCACATGGGAGACCCATAAGAAGTTCCAGGCTCCTGGCATCAGATTGACTCAGCTCTGGCTGTTGCACTCACGTGGGGAGTGAATCATCACACGGAAGATCTTCCTCTCTGTCTCTCTTCCTCTCTGTATATCTGACTTTCCAATAAAAATAAATAAATCTAAAAAAAAAAATCATGACCTGAGTGTGACCATGAGATGGGATCCAATGAAGGCAGCCTGAGGACCCTGGTACAGATAACCAGCCCCTATACTTCCACAACATTATGCCCAAAACACACAAAGTCGGAGGAACAACTTACTGAGGGCAAGCCTGAGCAGGAAGCCAGCCATGGGCGGGAGGTGGGGAAGGGAGGGAGGAGGTGGATGGGTGTGAAGAGCATCCCTGGTCTACCCCTGGTTCTCATGAGCAATTGGGTAAACCAGAAGACCGAAGAGCTCTCATTCTCTGTCCCTGTCTCTTTGACATTCAAGTAAATAAAATCAATAAAAATTAAAAATCAAAATTGGATTGTGGTGATGTGTGCACAACTCTGAAAATCATTAAAACTCACTATTTCTCTGAGCTTAATAAAAAGCTGTAGGCACTCACACACTATCCCCTAAGTCCCCTTAACTTCACCTCTACTTATCTAAGTCTTTCCCCGTCTTCAAAGCCCAGGGCTGATTGTACCTCCCACCGCTGCCACCGTCAGAACCCCCAGCTCATTCCCATCTGGTGGCTCTCAATCTCCACCCCCACCCAGGCATTGACTTGAATTGTCCCACAGGGATTCACTGGGAGGTGCTGTCATCACGCACGTTATATAGACGAAGAAATCCAGCCACCCACATCTGTCCACCTGCAACCTCTCAGGTGGAGTAGATGCAGTTAGAATCCAATCGGGGCCACCCGAGCACTAAAGCCTGCACTGGCTGCCCCATGCTCTGAGTCTCCAAGCCATCCTCACACGATTGTGCTGCCGCCTCCAGCCAGCTGCAAGCTCCGAGAGGCTGGGGTCCACACTGCAACCCCTTTCGAAGCTACACACATGGCAGGTGCCCAACAGCTGTGTGTCTGCCACAGGCTGGGTTCCAGAAGGGGGTGGGGCAGCTCTCAAGTTCCATGAAAAAAAAAAAGGGGGGGGGAGCCAATTCCCCCTCCCAGCCTCCCTCCATCAGCCCAGCTCCCTGGCTACTGCCCAAGGCCCGGCCGTCATCTGCTCTGGGTAATAAGTATTTGTATGGCGATAATGACAGCATTGGGGAAGAAAATCCCATTAAGAGAGAGCCCCGCCGAGCTGCTAATGCCGGCACACAACCGCGCCAAGTGCCCGTCTGCTCCCCCTGACGCAGAGGCTGCCTGTCTCTGCCACCCCTCGCCCAGCCCCAGAAGAGAATGGCCCCCCACTGCTGGCGGCCGGGCTGAAGAAGGCCAGCCGTCCCCACGTGCTCCGGGGCTGCCTGTGGCCACCTGGTGGGGGAGGGGCTATGAGGGCCACACTGGGATCCAGCGGTCACCTCAATAATGACAGTAACAGTAGGGTATATGTGGCACCTGCTGACTGCCCAAGCAGTGCACAGACTCCGTGGAGAGGTGTCACACTTGAATCCTCGCCAGGAGCCTTTGAAGTAGATGCTAGTGTCTCCAGCTTCAGGGCTCCCGGGAAGTCTCGTTTTCCTACACAACACTTATTCCACTTTATTAGGTTATTAATCCCTATGTCCCCAGCTGGACTAAGACTCCGGGCGAGAAGGGCAGTGTGTTCCCTTGGCACGGAGCACATGTTCAGTAGACACCGTCTGCTGTAAGATGGGATGCATTCCAGTTGCTGAGGGCCACAGCAGAGCTAAAGCCCTGGTGTTTGGCCCCAAACCACACCACCAGCACCACCATCCAACATATGCAGGTTTCCTGTTCCAATCTCTTTCAAATCTGTGCACATAACAGGTGTCCAAACCCCAGGCCGCAGGGCACTGGGCTGAAGATGCTCCCTGTAGAGTCCAAAGGAGCCTGGGCAATGTCCAGATCCTTACTTCCCAAGCTTTCCTCTGCCACACCTGAATCCTCATCCTTCAGCTTAAGTGTCTTAAATTGTAACTGGGTCTGGTCTTCGGCACAGCAGGTTAAGCCACTACCTGCCATATCAACAGACTAGGTTTAATTCAAGTCCCAGCTTCTCCACTTCTGATCCAGCTCCCTGCTAAGGCACCTGGGAAAGCAGCAGAGCAAGCCTCAGGTGTTTAGGCCTCTGCATTCATGTAGGAGACCCAGAAGAAACTCTGGGCTCATGGGGAATAAATCAGCAAATGGAAAATCTCTTTCTTTCTCACACTCTCTCTCCCTCCTCTCTGTCACTCTTTCAAATAAATAAGTTTTTAATGTAATCATAGCAATATTACCTAAGGTTTGGATCCCAAAGGACGTTCACAGACCTGTCCTGAATGTAGAAACCCAGCCATGTGCCAGGCCCTCCATATGCATCCCCTCACTGGCTCCTCCCCCATCAACCTGCACACAGGGAAACGGGTCTCTAAATAGAGGTGCCTGACACGGAGATTCAGCCTCAAGCCCGGGGGAATGGCCACCACATCAAAACCGAGAAGAGCAAGAGTCACCCACTCCACCAGGAGGCGACATCCCTGTATGGCACAGGTTCTACTGCAGGAGACCTCGGGGCTCTAACCAGAGAACCAGGCCAGCCAGATGCCAGTGACAACCATGGCTTCAGTGGCTCCTGTCCTTGCTTGCCACAGCCACCCGCCCATCATGAGTTTGAATTTCAGTCAGGCTCCTGGGCTGTCTTCCTTGGGAGTAGTCCTACCCCAGCCCTGTTGAATGGGGCTGCCAGAACTCAGGGGGCTGAGCCCACAGGAGTCCTACCCCTCCACCTTCCACCCCCACCCACCTCCAGGCCTCTGCAGCATGCCTGGAGCTAGGGCAGGGTGGACAAACTGACCAGGAGGCAAGGGACAGAAAAAAAAATGGTTCTGTGACCTGACACACAGCAGGTGTGGGGCCAAACAGCAGCCAACAAGCCTGCCTTCCCAGGGGCCCCACCTGCCTCTCTCCATCCTGAGTGACCAGGACCAACCGGGACACACCCCTCCAGGAGAAGGGGAAGCGATGTGCACACACACCGTGATTGCCACACACACTGTCCGGGACACTCAAGTCTGAAAGATTATATTTTCATTTTATTTCAGAGATAGACAGAGATCTTCCATATGCTGGTTCATTCCCAAGAGCCCACCCAAGGACAGGCCAGGTTGAAGCTGGCAACCCAGAACTCCATCTGGGTCTCCCACACAAGTGGCCTGCACCATCACCTGCCAGATCCCGGGGTACACATTAGCAGAAGCCAGAATCAGATATGGTAGAGGCAGGATTTGAATCCAGGCACTCTAATGTGGGATGCAGGCATACATCAGGTCAAATGCACACCTTGCATTTTGCTTCTTAATCCCACTCGAAGTTGAAAGCCTTACACCAAAGACAAGGAAAGTGAATACTCACCCTCTTGGAGGCCCCTGCATACCTCTAACCTCACTTTGTACTCTCACCAGAAATCAGTGGCCATCTTCTCCCCACTGGCCCACCAGCCCCATAGCCCCTTTGGGCTAAGGCCCCTCCTCCACAGCTCTGGGGCCGACACAACCTCTTCCTAGAAGTGCCTGACTCGAGCCAATGACAATGTCATCCACTAAGGATAAGTCTGGGTCCTGAGTTGTGGAATCTGTGCTCATCTAGTCTGCAGGGGCTCCAGGCAGCCGCACCGTGTGCCCCAAGGACAAAGGCAGATGCGCAGCTGCAGTCTATAAAAATTTCACGGCCACAGAAGCAGCACGGCTGCAGGCCCGATACCGCATGACACCCACATTGATTAGAGGAAGCATTTGCCACAGTTATCTGGAGTCGGCCTGGGCACTCTCCACAGTACTCAGACAATGTTCTTTCTCTCTCCAGATGGCTCTTGTGGGGCCTGTCCTGGAAAAGCTGTCTGCTTCCCACATCTGGCACCTGCTCCAGAAGCTGTGTGCACACAGCCAAAGATCAGAGCCAGCTCAGTCTCTGAATAGCACCCCTAGGCTCCCACCTAGCAAGCCCCAAGACAACATCCAGGTTGAGCAAGGCCTTCCTAACCTTTGATAGCCTCTCGTTGAAGCCCCACAGCCCCTCACACTCCCTGGATGCCACTCTGCCTGCTCTGCCTGAGTCGCCGCCCTCTTGCCTCAACAGGATCCATCCCTACCCTGGCAAGATGGCCCATCTTTCAAGAAGTGCTTTCCCACCCCACGCTCTCACAGCCTTGTCACGGAGTCAGCCCAGCCCTCTACCAGTCGCCCTGGCCACGTGACCTGGAGGACAGGGACAGATTCACTGCCTGGAGCACCCTCAGGACCCAGGGTGGATCCTGGCTCTGGAAACATTCGTGAAATCACAATAATGAAGCACCCACCATGAGCTCTCCTCAGAGCACACCTAGCACCCCATCGACCACCCCTTACACTCACAAGAACTAGAGACCCTATGCATTCCCAGCTCCAATCTCCTGGTGCAAAGCAACGGTGGCTCAGAGAACCAAGTCACTTGCCCAAGGCTACACAGCCGACTCCTTCCTCTGTACTAGAAAACTCCGCCTCTATCTCAGATTGCAAAAGACCAGAGAGAAAAGCCAAAGCAGATGTCACCCTCAACACTGTAGCAGTGAGAGAGCAAGGACCTGAATTCAAGATTCAGAGGAAGGGGGATGGATGAACCCCAGATCCTGGTGACAGCAGCAGGGAGAAGTGCCCCAGCAGATTCCTGATGCCCTGTTCCTCTCAAGCCCAGGGTGCACCCCACCTCCCCTACTCCCCGGGCCTCCAACACACATGGGTGTGCATCCACTCACACACGGCCATTCCCATCGCAACTCTATCAAGGTTGCAAATTCTCCCAAACCGCCACAGGAATCTTGCAGGAGTCTCGGGCACATGCGTGTTTGCTAATTGCTTCCCTGGCTACAGCATTTGATCTAGGAGACAGCTCCCCCAGAGTCAGCATTCTGCCTCTGACCAGCTGGGAACCATGGAAATGAGCTCAGAAGTTCTCAAAATCAGCCCCTTCCCTGACAGCCCGCTGTGGTCACCCCACCAGGTGGGTGGGAAGCAGTGGGCACACTTCAGGTAGGCCAGCAGCTCTGCCCTAACTCATCCTCAGATGTCTCTTGTGGGGCACTGCCTATGGCAACCTCCACACATGGAGCCCACGTCCTAGGACTCACCCTGCAGAGGTGGCTTTCTGAATAGCAGCCACATACGTTCTGGAGGCTGATCACAGGAAACAAATTGTATAAGTCTTACACACAGATGCACACGCGCATCCTTCTGAAGAAGCTTAGAGCAGGTGCCTGAGGGTTGCATGGCCCCAAAGAACTCAGACGTGAAAGAACAGGGCAGAAGAGAAATGAGGCTTTCATGTCCTGATCCTCCATCTCCGCCCCAAGCCCATGCTATCTGGGCATCCCTCCGGGCCAGAACGGTTCCTCTCCCTCCCTCCCTAAGTGCTCAACTGAACTGTACTCCAAACCTTCGCACCCCATTGTCTGTGTAGGTTGGGGTGGCTGGGTGTAGGGGGAGAGCAGGGAATGAGGCACTGGTGCCAGACACCTGCGGGCAGAGAATGTTCACGGTTGGGGAGGGGGGAACACAATGGAGAAAAAGGGGAGACCAGAAACTTCAGCTCCATCCCCTCACACTAACCTCCTTTGCAAGCAGCAAGCCTCACAGCCCAAACCCACACTGGTTCCTAGCACAGCCCCAGCCCCAGGTGTCCAAATGCAGCCGCTGAACCTCGGCGCCTGGCAAGAGCGGAAGCGGCCCCTGGGGACCAGCCAGGTTTTCCGCCCAAATTCACAGGCACCCGGGAGGAATATAGCAGCAGTGGCAGCAGCGGCGTTGGCGCCCCCAGGGAGGGCCTGCCAGTGTCCAGCATGGGGTGCAGGTGCAAGCAGGGGCGCTGACAACTCGCCCAGAACCCTTTGAATCCAAGCACAGGAAAGCCGCCGGGCTCCAGGCTCCTGGCCCCTGGCTCCGGGAGACCCTGGCAGGCACTGACCTGTCTGTTAGGCTGTGTGGCCCACTCTTCGGGGCACCAACCGTACTATCCCCACCCTCAGTCTGAACTGTGACCAGCGAATGAGGGAGAGGCCAACCTCGGGGCGCGCTGGGTCTGGCCCAGGGCCATACTCACAGGCGCTCGGTGCTCCGCGGGATGTTCTTGGGGACCGCTTGCAGCCCCATGCCGTGGCAGTCCACCGTAGTACCGGTGCAGGTGCAGAGGGCGGGGCACGCCGTGGCACCCGGGCGCCACGCGGCTGCCCACAGCAGCAGTAGCCAGAGCTCCGGACGGGACCCACTCTGAGCCGTCAGCGCCATCGTGCCCTCACCGCGTCCGCTTGAGTGCCAGACGGCGGCAGTCACTGACCATCCCCGTCTGGGGTCGTGTTCAGGAGCGATCCTAGGAAAAGCTGCGCCAGAGCCCGCCGACCGTGGGCTGCGCCCTTGAGGTCTGAGGAGCACCTTGCGGCTCCCAGCGAAGGCGCCTGTGCGTGGACCAAGGGAGGGCGCCTCGGGCGGGAGGGCGCTGGGCTGCGTTCGCGTTTCTCTCTGCCTGCGTCTCCCTCTCCCTCCCTGACTGACTGCTGCAAGGAGGAAAATAGGCAGGCCTCGCGCGCGCACGCACCCTGCGCACACACACACACTCACACTCTCACGCCCACACGCCGCTCCTATCAATCGCAGAGCGCACATCCATGGCCAGACTCCTCCCCGTCTCCCCACCCCGACCACCGCCTCCCGCCTCTCGCCTCTCGACCACCGCGCGCGGCGACTGCGAGTTTCAAAGGTGGAACCTCTCAGAGGAGGCGCCGCCCGCGGGCAGGGGCTGACGGGGAAGGAGGGGGCCGGGCTCGCCCAGCCTATCCTGCTTTGCGCGCACTCACTCACACACACACACACACACTCACACACACACACACTTGCACAGAGGCATACATGCGTGCGCCCGCACACACACAAACCCCAGGCCCCACAGTTTCTCGCTGCTGATCTCCAGGAAAGAGGAGGTGACTTCCTCAGGCGAGGTCATACATTCCCCGACGGCGGCCACTGCAGAAGGGAAGCCTGGTCCCTCCAGCCAATCTAGCTTTGTAAATGTAGGCCCCTCACCCCACCCCAGGTGGACTCTCCATCCAACATACCATTCTTAGCCTAGGACCTTGAGACTGTAGGAGGGGGAGGGGTGGAGGCCTCATGGGGGGAGGGGAGCCTAGGAAGCCAGTGCCCTCCCACAAAAGCCCTGGGCCCATCACAGCCTCCTATCCATGCTCAGCTCACAACCTCCAGATCCACGCTGGTTGCCCTGACTCTCTGGAGATGGGACTTGGAAATTCTGCGAAATTCTTCCTCTAAGACACCTTGGCTACTGCAGGTGCATGAGATGGCTCTCCCATGAGGAAGGCAGAGAGAGCTGGAAAAGGGTCCGGCAGGAATTTTGAGAGCATGCAGTCCAGACCACCCAGAGCTGAGCCCAGGCCTGCACACCCTCCCCCTGGCAGGGATTCTTCTTACTGCCAGGCAGTGGGAGTTAGGGGGAGGGTGAATGCAAAAGTCCAGGAAGGAAGGAAAAGCCCTCACTGGAACCCAAGACACCTGCTGTCACCCAGGCCTCCATGTGAGCTGTGTTGGGCCAGGTACAGGCAGGTGGAGGGTTAGCAGCCCCAAAGTCAAAAGCCTGTTCATTTGCCAGGGCCCAGGGCCCAGAGGCTTCCTGCAATTTTTTTCCCAGTTTTGCAGTGGCACTTACTGTTACGACACAAGGGGAACTGTGGCCAGGCAGTTACCACAGCCTGGCTGACTTCATAGGCCTGTGAGTGTTCTCTTCAAAGTATCTGCACACCAAACTGGTGCCTCCATCCCTCCCAAGCTGTGGGTGTTCAGGGTGGGTTTTGTAACTCAGGGGCAGGGGGCTTCGCCAAGGGTCCCTCAGAGTGCCATGTTCCAGAACCAGAAATCTGAATGTCTAAAGGCAATCTCATCCATCCCTCTCAAAAGAACCCTCACTGTTCCCCCTCTTAGCCAGAGATCTCTGTACCCTGGCTGCCTGTTTCCTCCGACCTGCTCCAGATACAAACTGCCCCCCTCACTCCCTGCTTCAGTCCTAGCTTCCTCACTTCCTCACTCACCCAGGAACCTGTCTGCTGCCGCAATGGTGCCTCCCCAGCTCCTTGGAAAACCAGGGTTTTAGGAAGGACAGCGAGAGGGCTGATCATCTCCAGGATTTGAGGTCCTCACTGCCACAGGGGGAGAGGGCTGTGAGGGGCCGTGAGAGTGGGCAGGGAATGCAAGATCAGCCCTGACCCAGGATCCCCAAAGCCAGGCCCTGCCCTCAGAAGCTTCCAGAGCCCAGATTGTAAATTGCAAGCCGGCCTGGAGCCAAGTTGTCACTGGCTGGCAAAGGCTGGCCTTTCCTTTGAAGGGAGAGAAGGAAGGAGGCCCCCAGAGACCCAGGACAAAGACTGCCCCGCCTGCCGTCACAGGAGGCCCTGCCCCAGAAGCCAAGCAGCTCCCTAACTTGGCTGCCATCCCCAGTTCCTCCACCCCAGAACCTGGCTGACTCTCCCGTTTGGAGGCAGTGCACCATGAATGAACATAACTCATTAACGTGCCCGGCACATCCACTCATTAAACAAGTGCCTGCCCAGCCGCGCACTCACACACACACACACACACACACACATACACACATACCCCCCTGGCACGTTTGCAGTTTCCTCTCCTGTGCTCCTCCCTCTGGCCCCCTCCCTGCAGCCCCAGGCCACCTGCTCCCTCTGTGCATGTGGGAGGGAGGCCTGGTGCTTTGCTACTGCCAAAAATGACCTGTCCATCTCAGCTCTGCCACTGTCCACCAGCAAGGCAACCCCTGAAGAGAAGGAGGTAGACATGGCATTGGCTTTCCCCATCCGGGTGATGGTGGGGGTTGTCTTCACCAGGTGGTCTGTGTTGTGAGCTCAGGAGCTGGGGGCCCACCAGTTATCACCCAGGATCTTGTCTTTGACTTCACCTGGGCCCTGCTCTCATATATGGCTGATCTGGGGCAGGTCAAGCAAGGCTGGAGCAGTGGGAAGGGGCGTGTCACCTGGCCTGTCTCCCCACACACCATGTTCAAACACCTGCCTGTGTGTGCCCATGTGCATGCTAGGACACACACGGACCCGGGGACCAGTATCCTCACCCTGTGTCCATGGAGGACACTTGGGTGGCAGCCAGGGCACAAATACAATGAACACCTCCTTCAACTTTTGCACTTTTGCCCTGTGTTGTAACACCTAATCCCATCCCCGCCATCCCCAACAACTCCGATGAATTTTTTTAAATTTGCTGGAATACTTATAATGCGTACAAGCTCCCTAGACATCCAATTGGGATCTTCACTGTCAGTACACAGGGAGCGGATGCTGAGGGACTTGAAGGCCCAGCTGAAACACCTGAACATTGATTCAAGAGCAGTAATGACCCCTAATGGCCTTGAAGAGTGCCCACGTGGCACAAGTAGGGTCGTGGAGAAGAGCTTTCAGAACTAGAGACTGCTGTAATGCTCTGGAAGGCAGGGAAAAGGAGTCACACGTGCAGAGGACAACACTGGGTTGTGATGTTCCCTCCACGGAAGCCTTGGTCAGACTGACAGGAAGTCCTGAAGATGAGGTGACTGTTTGGAGCTGTCTCAGGGGTGGCAGGTGGCTGACCTAGTTGAAGCAGGCATCAGCAGGGCATGACCTGTGGAAGGAAGAGCAGTCTTGGGGGAGGCAATTAGCTCCCACTAAGGGCGACCCCCAACGAGGGCTCATAGCCTTGGGGGATGCACCCATCATTTCTCCATCCAGATACCTTCATACCACATGTACAGGGATGGCCAGGAGTGCGGGGGCTAGGGCTCACAGCAGGAGCAGCTCCCCTTAGGGACTCAGGGGAGCTCCTGGTGGTGAGCAGAAACTAAGGCCTCCAGAGTGACCAGGAACCCATCAGCCAAATGGGAGTGGCAAGAAAGAGCCTGTCCAATCAAGGGAGCAGAAGAAGACCTAGAGGCATGAGGGGGTGCAGGGCTTGGTATATGACCAGTGCCGATTTCCAGGAGGGAAGAGAGGCTGGAGCAGTGGGCAGAGCTAGGGCCAGATGCTGAAGAACTGAACATGTTTCCTGGGGAGCTGGGCTGGACCCCAAGGACAGTAGGAAGCCACCCTGGGTTTTAGGCAATGGCATGTAAAGAAGGAAGGATCCTATTGAGAAGCACATCCTAAAACCCAAAACCCACCTGTGAGGAGGCACCTGAGCAGGCCCTGGGAGATGGCACATGACAATCAGGTTCCTGCCACCAGCGTGGGAGGCCTGGCTTGAGGCCCCTTCTGGGTTTCAGCCAGCCCAGTCCTAACCATGGTACCCACTTGTGCAGTGACTCAGCATCTGGGTTTCTCTCCCTCTCTCCCCCTTCTCTTTCTCTCTCTCTCTCCCTCCTTTTTTCCTCCCCCTCTCAAATAAGCACAATTTTAAAACATTTTAAACAACGCCTCCAGTATTTAACCTGGGTCCAGGGAGGCAGGAGAGCTTTGGAGGGCTTTTTCTGAGATGGCAGAAAGCAGAATTTTCAAATCAATTGTTTGCTGTTTTAAGCTTCTGCCCAAACTGGGCGAATTTCTCATCCTGGCCAGCATGTGCTCCTCATGTGGTCCTGGGCGCTTGCTCCCAGAAGCTGCTACAAAGCCTGCCTGGCTCGGAGGTGATGCTGCCTGGGGATCCCAGGAGAGGGAGGGCAGGGCAGGGACACGCTGCGACCATCTGAGGGTGCAGGCAGCATTGGGGAGGGCTCAGGAGACCCCTATCCTGTGGCCCATTCCACCATCCAGGCCCCTGACTTCAGAGGCCCTCAGTGGAGTCAGTCCCATGATGCCTGTCCCCGCAGAGCCAGCTGCATCCTCAAGAGAACCCCTGGAGCCTCCATTTTCCTGGTAAGGAAGCAGAGCCCTTGGGGAGGTCCCTGATTGAGGTCACAGAGGGGCCCCTTCTCCCAGCCCAGCAACCCCCTTCCATACTCACACAATGCCTGCCTGGGTTTGCTGTCCACCCGCCTACTGGCTGTGCTACTCCCTGTGTAGTTAAGCACCCAACATCACCATGAAGCAACTCAGTAAATGGGGAATGGAAATGAGCCAGAATGGGAGTGGAGAGCTTCGAACCTCAGCCTTCAAGGAAAAAAAAATTCAGAAATCCAGGAATGGTAACTGGCCCAGCCCAGGCACCCAGGCCACTGGCCAGGCAATGCCCTCCTCCCTGCAGGGAAAATAGGAGCAGCTGTACCAGCTCCCTTCCCTGAGGCCGAGATCGGAAGCTCCTCAGAGAGTGTGGTCTGACAGAGGCAGGCATTATGTCAGATACAGAAACAGAGAGAGAGCATGCTCTTCCCAGTAGCTCACCTTCCAAATGGCTGCAGTGGCCAGGGATCCAAGCCAGGAGCCAGGAATTCATTTCATGGGTGGCAAAGGGCTCACTGCCATTGCCTTCCAGTGTCCCTGTGGTCAAGAAGCCAGAGTCAAGAGCCAGACGCAGGTCCTCCTATGCGGGATGTAGGCATCTTAACAGGTGTCTTCACTGCTGGGCTAAATGCCCATCTCCTGAAGTGATTTGCATTGAGTTCATTCAATACTTAATGAACAGCCAGAATATTTAGTGAGCAGACACAAGTATTTAACACAGACTGTACCTCCAGCAGCAATTATTTCAAAAAGCAAACAGCCCAAGTTGAAAGAGTCTGTCCATGCAGAAACAATCCCCTTCCTGTAAGAAGAAAACAAGAGCCAGGCACAGTAATTAATAATGGACTGAGGAGGTACCCCAGGTCTCCTCCCAACCACTGTGGACAGGATCCACTCCAGGACGAGGGAACAGGACAGAAGATCCAACAGCCTGCCAAAGCCAGCCTGGACATGACCCTGCACGGCCAAGGAAGAACTGAGAGAGGAGAAGGATTTACTCAAACCTGGGGCATGAACATGTAGAGCAACTGTCACACTTGGGAGCAGCCCGAATGCTCATCAGGCACATGGGTACACAAGTACAGGGTAGCCCTGCCGCTCAGTAACGAGCAAGGACAAGTCCTCCACCATGTGGGCCAACCCCAGAGGTCTTCCACAGAGGATGGAGCCAGAGGTGATGGTGCACCCTGTTCAACACAAGTCACAAGGGAAAACACACACAAAGCAAGCCTGTGGGCTGCAAGTCAGAGTAACAACCTTGCACCTCCTACCTGATTCATCTCCATGAGCAGGCAACAGTGAGGGAGGCAGGAGAGATCAATGGCACGCAAGACCCAGTGATGCTTCAGCCTGCACCCCTGCGCCCTCCCCGAGGGTCTAGTCGGGGATGGCTTTGCTGATGGGCTCCCTCCTGGTGCAGCCTGGGTCTCTGCAGTCATTGTCACACTCTGTCCCCCAGGTTATCACAGGGTGGGCTGTTCCTCTCTCCTGACCAATCAAAGTTAAACAAGAAAAGTGAGGCTCCAGGAGGCTGTGTGAAGACCTGCAGGGAACAGGGTCCAGCCCAGGTCAGCTTTCTGTCAGCCCACACCCCTTCCCCACTTCAGCCTTAAATACACACACAAAAACACACAGAAACACAAACTCAGACACACAAATATGCACAAATGCACCCAGCAACATAACATACACATAGACATGCAAACGCAAACACACCTATGTACACACACAACACTCACATGCAACACACAACACAATGCATACAACACACACACCAGAATACACAAAATATACAACACACACAACTCACAACATATACAACCATGTGGCCAGCCCCACTTCTCCCCTACCCACTACTGCATCCCTTTCCTGGAGGCCACAGTTTTCTTCTTTTCAAACAAATTTCTACCCTCTGGAAGCACAGGTTCCCCCACAGTAGCTCACAAGGGAATGTCAGCACCCTGAGGGTGAAAAGAACATCCAAGAAGCTTCCAGAAAAAAAAAATCAGTCATAGGTGCTAAGGGCAGGCTCTGGGGTGTAGTGGGTAAGTCCCCGCTTGGAATGCCCATGTCCTACGCTGGCATGGCTGACCCAAATCCCCAGCTTTGGGGCCAGCACAGTGGCTCAATAGGCTAAACCTCCACCTACAAGCACCAGAATGGTGCCCATGTGGGTACCAGTTCACATCCCAGATGCTCCACTTTCCACCCAGCTCTCTGCTTATAGCATGGGAAAGCAGTGCAGGACGGCTCAAATAAGTCCTTGGGCTCTTGCTCCCACGTGAGACCTGGAGAAAGCCCCTGCTCCTGGCTTTGGATCAACTCAACTCTGGCTATTGTGGCCATTTGGGGAGTGAACCAGTGGATGGAAGATCTTTCTCTGTGTCTCTCCCTCTCTCTGTGTGTCGCTCAGCCTTGTTAATGGAAAAAAATATGTAAATCTTTCAAAATAATAATAATGTCATCAACCATGAGCTGGGCACAGAAATGTGTCCGGCATCTCAGTGGTGACACTGGTAGGCAGAGGGTTCTGGACCCGCCCTTCAACACTGCATGAAAACCATCTCCAGTGGAAAAGCCAACACCAAACCATCATTCACACGTGGTGGGAGAATGACACTTCCGGGCAGCAGGGCCCTGGTGCCTGGTTCGTCCACACCTCTAATCCCTGACAACCTCACCCAATTCCAATGCTGTTGGCCCCCCTCTACTTTTTGCATCCTGGCAAGTCTCTGACCTTCCAGGGGAAAAGCCTTTTTCTCTGAGTTTATTAGGATTCTCAGAGAGTGAGAGCAGGTGTGTTCAATCAACTATTATTATCTGTCAGTTCTCTGCCTTTTAATACACTTTTAAATGTGACAGAGGCTTCTTGGCGCAAAAATGTAATGCAAAAGACAAATATCAAAAATGCAGGAAAGCCGTGTGGTGCTGGCTGGGGCGTGATTTCTCCCCTTTCTAATGGTTAAGAAAGTTGCTACAGCCAATTAGTGAAAAAGAAATGATCAAACTAAAACATCTGTTTGTACCCACCCATTAATGACTGGATCTAGGCACTGGGTTTCAACATTGTTAAGACCAGCCCCAACACACATACACACACAAGGGCAACACCACCATATGTGTATTTTTTAGTATCAGAACACATCACTCCCTATAGCCACTTGAACATGGTCAGGCCTCTGGATCTGGCTTCTGATATGCTGAAGGTACCATCTGGAAATTTCAGGTAGAGAGAAATTCCGCTAGCCAAATGCCCTGGGTTGCCCAACATCTGTTACCAATGGAGAAAAGGGCCCGGCGCGGTGGCGCAAGTGGTTAAGGTCCTCGCCTTGCATGCCCGGGATCCCATATGGGCGCCGGGTTCTAAACCTGGCAGCCCCGCTTCCCATCCAGCTTCCTGCCTGTGGCCTGGGAAAGCAGTCGAGGACGGCCCAAAGCTTTGGGACCCTGCGCCCACGTGGGAGACCCGGAAGAGGCTCCTGGCTTTGGATTGGCTCAGATCCAGCCGTTGCGGCCACCTGGGGAGTGAATCATCAGGCAGAAGATCTTCCTCTCTGTCTCTCCTCTCTGTATATCCGCCTTTCCAATAAAAAATAATAATAATAAATAAATAAATAAATAGAAAAAAAAACAAGTGGAGAGAAGAGGGATGCTGGGAGAACATGTGGGTTAAGAGACACATCAAATGAAATGTGTCCATGAACCCATGTGTGGTCAGAGTAGCATTACTCAAGGGACAAACACCCCACACTCCGGGACAACTCAGCATTCACAGATAGTGAGTGGAGAGACGACACATTGTACAGCAGCCCAACCTCAAAAAGCAAGGGAATTCTGGCATCTGCTACAATGTAGAGGAATCTGGAGGACATTGCACCTAGTGCAGGAAGCCAGCTACAAAAAGATGAATGATAAAGAACTCTGTGTAAAAGCAAAAATTGATTCCACTCAGGAAGACAGAAGGTGGAAGGCTGGCAGCCAAAGGCGGTGGGGAGCGGGAACGTAGCTCTCTGGTGGTGTGGAGCTGCAGGTGCACACATTCTGCACATCTGTCCCATGGCAGTGTGAGACCTTCAGCACTGACGGATGCTGCACTCCCAGTGTTCACATGGTCAAGTTCACGCTATGTGTTTAAGCTAAAATCAGAATGTCTTAGGGATGGACAGACACAAACCAGCACTCATATGGGATGCCAACACTTACAGGTAGAGAATTAGCCAATCAAGCCATTAGGCTACCATGCCGGGTCTGAAATAAATACAATTTTTACCAGCATGATGGTCTGGTGGCTGAATCCTTGCCTTGTACACACTGGGATCCCATGTGGGCACCGGTTCACATCCTGGCTGCTCCACTTCCTTTTCAGCTCCCTGCTTGTGGCGTGGGAAAGCAGTCGAGGATGGTCCAAAGCCTTGGAACCCTGCACCCATGTGGGAGACTCAGAGGAGGCTTCTGGATCCTGGCTTCAGACTGGCTCAGCTCCAGCAGTTGCAGACATTTGGGGAGCAAACCAGTGGATGAAAGATCTTTCTCTCTGTCTCTCCTTCTCTCTGTAAATCTGAATTTCCGATAAAGATAGATAAATCATTGAAAAAATAAATGTAAAAGAAAAAGAACTATTCTTTGACAAGAAGGAAAAGAAGAAATGCGGGCATGACCACCAGGAGGGAGCACAGAGCTGCCTCAGCCGACGATGCTGATATTTATCTGAATCCACAGACCCGGATCTAGGCGCTGGCAGCTTCAGGGTGGGTTCACAGCTCCCTCCCTGGCTGAGCTCGCCAACCAAGCCCAGGACTGTGCTGCTCTCCTCCCCGTGTGGCAACTCCAGGCCCCATGGACCACACCCCACCCACCTCCACATCCTGGTCTCTATGGGGTCGCAAAGGAAAACAGGGCTCGGCAGCCTGACACCCCGGGGTCTGTCCTGCATGGCACAGACGCCTCAGCTGTCGGCTGTCAGCCTTCATTTTCTGCCTCCCAAATTCTTGCATGTGAATTCTGCTGCAGTTCTCGTGCTGCCCTCACTTGCTGCCGTGGGCTCCAGGGGGCAGCGGCTTCCTGTCAGTTCCTGCAGGCATGGACACACACACACATGCTTTCAATGCATGTGTGTGCACATGTGTGTACACATGTATACATACTGTGTGTACATGTTTATAGTGCAGCATATGTGTGTATTGTGTACATATCCATGTACTTGCCTGTTTCCATACATCCATGTGTGTGCACATGCATGCACATGGCCTCAGGCACACACCAGATGCTCCTCATCTTCAGATTATGTGACCCAGGGTGGCAGCTCTCTTTTTGACTCTGGGTCTCGGGTCCTGTGTGCACAGGGAGGGTCTTGCAGGCCTTCATGTAATAGGATGTGGGACCCCAGCCCAGCTGAGATACTCAAGTATCTACACAGAGCTCCTAGCTCAGGATAGACACTGCAATATTATCATTTCACTTAAGGACCCAGGTCCAGGCTCACCAGGACCAGAGTAGAGAATTGGGGTGGGGGACGGGTAGTCCCCTCTTCAGCCTCTCGTCCTATTCTGGCCATGGAGATCTCAGAAATGTGAACCCCTAGCTTCAGTTCAGCTCCAGCCTGTGCGATTCCCTCTCCCCACCTCTGCAGCCCTGACTCCCACCCCATGTCTCCTGTCTCGACCAGTGGTGCCAGCTCTCACCACTTGGTTGAACCAAAACCCAAGGCGCCTCCCTCCCTCCTCAGTCCGCTGCTGCCCATCCCCCATCATGGCCCATGCACATCCCCCTCCAGTTAAAGAGTCATGCTTTCTACTTCCCCCTCCTCATCCCTGTGTTCCTAGGGCAGCGGCGCTCCCTGGGGCTGGGCAGCACACTTCCCTCGCCACTCAGTACAGCTACAACTCAAGCACACTTACCTCCCCCTCTATCCTTTAAGCCTCCAAAGAGCAGGCAGGGGCCATGCCAGCAGCAGTTCCTCCATGCATCCCTGGCTTATCACATGCCTGGTTCCCTGTGGGTACTGGGAGAAGAGACAGCGGACAACCTCATGTTAGATTGCAAAGGGTACTGGGTGGCCCCAGTCCAGCTGCCATCATCTTCATATGCTGTGGGCCCAGGGTGCCTGTGCAACCCTCCCTATAGGTCCTTCCTCCACCTCTGCTTTCCCCTTCCTTCCTACCCTTCCACCTGCTGCTCCTGGTCAGCTGGCATAGACCTGGACCAAAGCAGCCATGTGCACCCTCTGAGGACCCTGGCTCTTCTGCAGGTCTCGTCTCCTCTCCTCTCTGATGCCTCCAAGCAAGGTAGTTGATCCTTCTCCCAAGGCCAGAAACATGCGGAAAGACTTGAACCCAACCCCTAAAGCGTCTCTCTGCCTGAGAAGCCTTCCCACAACCTATCTATGCTATCAGGTCCCAGAAGGCTGCTCATACACTCCCTGAGCTCTGCAGCAGGGAGCCACCATGCAAGACAGCAGCACGCAGCAGTGACCAGACAGGGGAGATGAACGCCCCACCTCCTCCCCATGCCCCACTCCTTATTCCCTTCCTCCCCTTCTTGGTGCCAACAGAACCAGTTCTGTGCAAGCCCCTGTTCCAGCCCCATGGGAATGTGCATGGCTCATACCCACCACAGTGCTTTATTTAAAAAAATTTTTTTTGTTGTCTTATTTTATTGTAAAGGCAGGGTTATAAAAAAACAGAGAGAGAGAGAAAAAGAGAGAGAGAAATCGATCTTGCTCCAACTGATTCACTCCCCAAATGGCCTCAAATCTAGAACTGGGCCAGTCCCAAGCCAGGAGCTTCTTCCTTATCTCCCACATGGGTGCAGGAGCCCAAGGACTTGAGCCATCCTCCACTGCTGTCGCAGGTGTTGAAGCAGAAAAGGAGTTGCCAGGACTTGAACTGTTGTCCACTGTGGGATGTTGATGCAACCAATGAAGACTAAGTTGACTATGCCAAGGCATCACAGTGCTTTATGCCCCCTTGTAAATGCTCAGCTCAACAGAGGAACAGAGATTCACAGGCCACCGAGGAAACCCAGGGCCCTGGCTCCAGGTCTCAGCCCTGGGTGCATGCTCTTAATTGCTGGCTGTGCTGAGGGCGAAGATGGGAAGGTAGCCAGCTGAGACAGGTCCCTTCATTGTACACTGCATGGAGGACTGAGCGCCAATGGGATCCAGGAGCTCAAAGCCAATCTCTCTCTCTCACAATCCCTTGTCTCAGCTTTCCCGCCATACGCCCCATGAGGCTAGAGTACTGGCCACCGTAGCTTTGGTGTCACCTCCCAATAGCCAAGAGTTGAGAAGGACACGGGATCTCAGTTATCCAGACTCGGGCCACCCCGATCCCATCCCATCCTTGAGCCGACCCCTGTGAGCCTCTCAACCCCTCTTCCTGCAGCCCCTCCCTGGCTTTAGGGGATAGAAACCTGACCCCTGCCCTTGTGCAGCTCACAGTCTAGCAGACACATGGACCTTACACAGTGAAGGGCAGGGGTTTGTTCTACGGAGGAACCAATGCCTGTGTTTCACGCTCTCTGGGATGAGCTCAGAGCTCTGCAGTGACCCAGCCCAGCAGAATGAGCAGGTTTTCAAGCACCTCCCAGGCATCTGGTCTCCCCACAATGGTTTCCACAAGGGGAGCAGGCTGATGGCGGCCCTGCCCGGCATCCTGGCAGCAGCACCAGCCTCCTGGGGATAGGCAAGCATGACGCACACATACAGGGAGAGCAGCCATAGCCAGTGCAGATGGCGGGAAGACTACCCCAGAGGCTACTTCTCCAGCTCCAAGTCAAGCGTTAAACAACGGTGCATGAGGGAATGCTCTGTGCCAGCCAAGTGGCTTGCTGTCCACTGGAGCCAACCCCACAGCCCTGCCCTGCATTGCCCCAGGCCAATACGCACTGCACGCTGGGTGCTGCTTCTTAGCAACTGCCTCTTCAAGAACCATTTGCGACAGTCTTGGCGATCCTGGGATGTGCCTGCTAGAGCCAGGCTGTCTCCTGCCAAGGCACTGCATCTTTGGGGATACGGGCCCAACTGCCCGTAGGACAGCTGCCACACCTGCTGCCTTTGGACACTGTCACCCAGCCCTGACCATACTTCCCATCCCCTGTGCGGGCCACCTCGCTTGCACACCTTCTTGCCAATGCCTCCACCTATGCCCTCGGCAACCCCGAGGCCTGCGTCATCCCACAGGGCCTGCAGGGGCAAGACCCTGGGCTGGGAACCATGTGATCTGGGCCCAGGGACGAGGGCTTCATGCTGCTATGGGAGGATGGCCTGCATCAGTCCCAAACACTGAGGAAAGCTGAAGAGGAAACCAGCAGAAGGAAGTTCTTTCTCTCTCTCCCTCTTTCTTTCTCTCAGCTTTCCCCTGCCTCCTGCACTGCACCCCAATGGCCATGTACTGCGTGGGGCTGCCACTTTCTGTCAACACTCAGTCCTGACCCGGAAATATTATGGGGACTCAGAGCTGTTTCTGCCTCAGCCAGAGCCCGTCATAGAGGTCCAGGGGCCGTGGCAATCTGACAGTGTCACTGCTACGAGCCAAGGCTTCGAGGACCTGTGGAACAGAAGTGGGGCCACTGGGCCTTCAGTAGCTTGATTTCCTCATCCTGAAACAAAATGGAAGGGGCCAGGGCTGCGTCAGTGCTGGATCAGAGCTGGGCTGGGGTGGGACCTGATGGGTGCTGGGAGGTTTTTGTTGGAAGACATTTTACAATAACCGACAGAGCCATTGGTCTCCTTTGTGCCACTGTCAAGAACTTGTGATTCTCAGCAGTGTCCATGCGGGGCGGGCTTTGGCAGTGTGATTAGAACATCCCTTGGGATGTCTACATGTCGTAGAGTTCTGGGTTCAAGGGGTGGCTCCGCTCCAGCTTCCTGCTGATGCACACCTAGGGAGGCAACGGGTGATGGCTCATGTGGCTGGGTGTCCACCCTGCTGCCTCCCAGTCAGCTGGCTGGGAGGCAGCAGGTAAAGTTCAAGTGCTTGGGTCCATGCTGCTATGTGGGAGACCCGGATGGAGTCCTGGCTCCTGGCTCCCAGCCCTGGCAGTTGCAGCATTTAGAATATGAATTAGAGGATGGAAGTGTGCATCTGCTCCCTCACCCTCCCATCACTCTGACTCCCAAATAAACACATCTCAGTGATACACATACTTGTAAACTTCAAACGAGCTTGCATTGTTCACTACTCATCTTTTAAACATCCTCGTTCCACATGAATGCTAACTTGGAGAACTCCCAGTAACGTCGTTAGCCCTGGAGTCACTGGCACTGCCGCTGTGTGTTTACTTCTGGAGCAGGTTTGTAATGGTCAGGAATCTTTCAAGCTCACCTCTGGCCAAAATTTAAACAAAAACCTCACGGAGTTTGTCTGCACTCAGTCGCGGGGAAGGTCACGTGCTCCACCTAGCGGCAGGAAATGTAACCACAGGCACTCTGGTGGGACGTGGCGCTAGGATGGAAGTTGCTGGGAAAAACAAAACGTAAATCAACTGCTTAGCAATAGTTTATACTAGAGTCAGTGCAGGAGTATATCAGGTTAAGTCTCTTTCTGAGGCACCATCATCCTAGATAAGCCCTGGTTCAAGTCAGCTCCTGCACTCCGATCCAGCTCCTTGCTAACATACCTGGGAAAGCAGTGGAGGATGGCTCAAGTGCTTGGTACTCTGCCTAGGAGACCCAGAAGAAGCTTCTAGCTTCAGATCAGGTCAGTTACAACCATCTTGGTCATTTGGAGTGAACCAGAAGATGGAAGACTTGTCTCTCTTTCTCTCTGTAAATCTGCCTTTCCAATAAAAATAGATTTTCTTAAAAAAAAAAAAAAAAAAAAAAAGGTGTCAGGGCCAGCACGGGGGCTCAACAGGCTAATCCTCTACGTGCAAGCGCTGACATGTCCTATGAGTCCTATGAGTGCTGGTTCCTGTCCCAGCTGCTCCACTTCCAATCCAGCTCCCTGCTAACATGCACCCTCAGTGGCAGCAAAGGATAGTTCAGGTACCTGGGTTCCTGCCAGCCATGCAGGATACCCAGATGGAGCTCTAGGCTCCCGGTTGAGGCCTAAACGACTGCAGCCAATTGGGGAATGAAGTCTTCGTCTGCATTTCGAATCAATGGCAATGAATGTTAACACAGATTAATGATCCCTACATCACAGGATTACAGTGATGAAGTGCAGATGGTAGATCAGATGCTCACGGCGCAGTGGCTTTATTCCTCAGAGACCAACATGAGAAGGAAAGCAGCTCGGGGGGCCGGGCGTGGCCTCAGGGTCTGGGTTTCTTTCCCTCCCTCGCCCTGCACTGCAGGTGCCCTGACTTGGTAATCAGCCTCCCTAACAGGGAAGGACTGGAGTCCCTGTGCGCCGCTGCAGGTGCCCTTCAGCTAGACATCAGCTCAGGGTGGGCAAGGCAGAGCCTGCCTCCCACCAGGTGCCCTGGGGCCGCATGGAGAGCTGGCTCCCACCCCTCAGCTCCTGACTGCACAGGTCTCCCCTGTGAGGAGCAGGGACCCAAGCACTTGGACCATCCCCTCCTAGGGTGTGTATTAGCTGGATTGGGAGCAAAGCCGGGACTTGAACTCATGCACCACGATATGGGATGTGAATGCATCCTCACTGTGCTAAGCATCTCCTGCAGCACTGAGCAAGCCAGCAGTTCTTCAGGAGAAACGTTGGGACTGGGCCCCACCTGGCCCCCTAGCCAAGGAAGGAGACCCTGATAAGACCCTTAATGGCCAATGCGATGTGGCCATCCCTGTTGCTTGGCTTTTCATGGGAGAATTGAGAGGCTGGGTCTGAAGGAAGGCTCTTCACCAGCATGCTGTCCTGCGCCACCCAGCCCCTGGCCCAGGCACCGCTGCCTCACTGGCACAGTCCCACACACCTCAGCCCCTGGCCCAGGCACCGCTGCCTCACTGGCACAGTCCCACACACCTCAGCCTCTGGCCTGGGCATCGCTGCCTCACTGGCACACAGACCCACACAAACCCCTCAGCCCCTGGCCTGGGCACCGCTGCCTCACTGGCACAGTCCCACACACCTCAGCCTCTGGCCTGGGCACCGCTGCCTCACTGGCACACAGACCCACACACCTCAGCCTCTGGCCTGGGCATCGCTGCCTCACTGGCACACAGACCCACACACCTCAGCCCCTGGCCCGGGCACCGCTGCCTCACTGGCACACAGACCCACACACCTCAGCCCCTGGCCTGGGCACCGCTGCCTCACCGCTCCATGCCTGCCTTCCTGTAACTGAGGAACGTAGGCAGGAATAGAATTTGGGTCAAGCCCACACAAGGACAGGAGTGAAAGGAAAGGGAGAGTCTTCCACTTGGCTGCTTTCCTGCCTGCCCATCCATGTTTCACACAGGCCTGCTTCTTCGCCGCTCTCGCCCTGCACCCTTTGGGACCCTTCTTCTTGCCCCTCCAACCTGTCTTCTTTTCAGCATAAGATCTCATTTCTGGACTTTAAGAGTCTCTACAAGCTTCCCATTCAAGGAACAGACCCGCGCTCCTGGCTTTATGGTAAATCATACAAATTGGTCCTTGGGGACGGGAGACCACAGGACAGACGGGCTGAGCTGCACCCAAGCAGCCAGCAGGGCTAGAACAGCATGTGGGCCAGTGATGGAGTCCAGGCAACCGCGGAGGTTTTATTCTATTCAGGCTGTTAGTAACCCCTTTGTTATCAAAATAACCATGTCAGCATCAATAACCTGCTGATTATAAAATTTGTCCTCGGCAGAGGGAGAGAATTAACATTTTATGAATACTTACCATCTGTCAGCCTGGGTACTGCTAGCAATTCTGTGTTTCAGTGGTCAGGGACTCCACTGAGGTTCTGTAGAAACTACAAACTCTTTCTCTTAGAAAAAGGAAACATATACAACATTGTGTGTGGAATTCCAGGGTCAGAAGACTGCCCCAAAGCATGGGGCCCTCGGTGTGGAGGACAAGCCCACGGCTTGTCGCACCCACGCCCCACGTCAGAGTGCCTTGTTTAAGTCCTAGTGCCTTCTGTTCAGCTGTGCCAGGGAAGCAGCAGACAATGGCTCAACCCTTAGGTCCCTGCCACCCATGTGGGAGACCCGGATGGAATTCAGGTACCTGGCTGCAGCTTGCCCCGGCCCCAGCTATTGTGGGCACCTGGGGAGTGACCCAACAGACAGAAGATCTGTCTGCCTCTGTTGCTCTGCTTCCAAGCAGATGAAAATCCAAAAATAAACATTGGGGCTGGCACAGTGGTACAGCCCCGGCTTCCTAACACGCCTGGCAGGCAGTGGGTGACGGCTCACGTACCTGCGTCCCTGCTACCCACAAGGATGAAGTCCTGGCTCACAACTTCAACCTGGCCACCCCTGGCGTTGCGGCCATCTGGGGAGTGAAGCAGCGAGTGGGAAACCTCTCTCCCTCTGTCTCTCTCTCTGTCTCTCCTTCTCTGTCACTCTTCCAAATAAACTTTAAATAAAAAAAGAAAAGCCTCTGTGCTAGGCCCTTATGTTTGTTAAGTCCATCAACAGCAGGGCAGGGCTCAAAGGAAGAGACAAAGATCACCAGGGACATCCTGAGTGTCACATAATCAGCTGAGCTGTGCTAAATCCAAACTCACGATGGTAACCCGTAAGGGGAGCGTCAGGAGGCCGAGGAGGCAAGGTGAGCAGGCCATGAGTGGAGTCTTGGGGAATGAGATGGAAGCCTTATAAAGGACCCGGGGGGATTCCCTGCCTCTTCCACCACGTTCAGTGACTGGGAGAAGACAGCAGGCCATGAACCAGACATGTCTGCCAGCCCTGGCTCCTGGAAGCCTCCAGAAGAGCAAGAAGCTACTGCGGTGTGCAAAAGCCCCAGCACTGTCCAGGGCGGACACAGCAGCAAGAACCACATTGGAACCCCCTTCCTATCCCAAATGAAAATGTCACCCAATTCTTGCTGTTCCTGTAACCAAGAGCCCTTTCTCATGAGTGAGAAATATAGTTCCTGGGAGAACTTGGAAGCCACACAGCACCCTGGGCAGAGCTCCAACTATACCCATCCCCTCAGACCACTCCTGGGGCCTCTCCAGACCCTAGAACAAGAGGTCACCCTGTCCCCTCTCTTCAAAATGGACACTAAGGGGCCAGCATAGTGGCTTAATGGCTAAAGCCCTCGCCTTGAACTTGCTGGGATCCCATATGGCCATCCGTTCTAATCCTGGCAGCCCTGCTTCCCATCCAGCTCCCTCTTGTGGCCTGGGAAAGCAGTCCAGGACGGCCCAAAGCCTTGGGACCCTGCATCCACATGGGAGACCCAGAAGAACTCCAGACTCCTGGCTTTAGATTGGTGCAGCTCCGACTGTTGTGGTCACTTGGGGAGGAAATCATCAGATGAAAGATCTTCCTGTCTCTCCTCCTGTATATATATCTGACTTTGCAATAAAAATAAATCTTTTTTAAAATATTGGACACTAAGAGACGAAAGCTGGGGCCTGGTGGCATGGCCTAGTTGCTAAAGTCCTCACCTTGAATGCGCCGGGATCCCATATGGTTGTTGATTCTAATCCTGGCAGCTCCACTTTCTCTCTATCTCTCCTCCTCTCTGTATATCTGACTTTGTAATAAAAATAAATCTTTAAAAAAAAAAGAGACGAAAGCTGAAGGATATGAAACAAGGATGTTTAATTTCAGAATATTCCATGAATAAAAAAGAGACAATACATATTGCTTATTTACAGTTACATGTGTGTGTGTGTGTGTGTAGTCCAATAAAAACGAAACACCAAAACTGTGAAAGCTTCCTCTCTGAAGCCTCGGCTGTCTTGCTGGGCAGGCTTTGGGACAGTGCCATGGGACCCGTGTGAGGACAGTGTTGTCCTGGCGGGACTGTGCCCAGCATGGCTGGGGATCGCTCCAGAAGGCTTCTCAGCTCAGGCTGTGGCGTGCACACTTGTCTCCATGGTAACCTGGTCACTCCACCTCTCCCAGCAGAGTCCCACCAACCACAATGGTGTGAAGACCTTGGCCAGGCAGCCCCCTAGAGGGAATTTCCATCAAGTTCCTCATCAGCTCTTTGGAAAGGCTGTATACCTTTGGAGCCCCAATCTTCCCCAAATTATAGGGCAATCCAGCCAGACTTATCCCAGCTTAGATTTGGCTCCAGTATAATGACTAGAGGATAGAGGAGAATGGCAATGAGGCTGCCTCCTGGGGAAAGGTGCTCTGAATGGGAGCCCCAACTTCAGGCAGCCACAGGAGGCTGAAACAAAGCAAGGTCAGGTGAGTCCAATGATGGCCACATCCATGTCCACAGCCAGCTGCCCAGGCGCACAGTCACACGGCCTCTCAGAGTAGCATGTAGTTCTGACAGCCACAGGTCCTCCAGGAAGGCAGTCTCTGACCGTGTGCCAGCCCAGGCTCTAGAGAGCGGAGCTGAGTGGAGTGTGCTCATCCTTGGGGAGCATGACTCTGCTCACGCTCCCAGGCTGCCAGCCTCCCCACAGGCCGACAAGCAGCCATTTGGAAGCAGCCAGCAAGCCCCACGGTCACCAGCCTGCGTCACTCTGCCTCCCAGGTGTGGTCCCTCATCACTCCTGACCCCCTGGCCCCTCTGGACACATGTACACTGCCCCTTTACTATGTCTGTCACTGTGGCGCACATGGTACCTCTGGAGCCTTCTGTAACTGCTCCAAGGGGCTTCCAAGGACACCCAGGGGTCCCAGGGCAAAAGCCTACACTGTAACAGGCTAGACACACATTCCAGCTTATGACCGTGTCCTTGGGTGCTCACCTGTGCAGCCCTAACCAGGAGGCAGTCTACATTCCCACACATGGCCCCCCGACACTACATCAGGACCCACCACAATGACCCCAGAAAACAAGGGCATTTTAAAAAGCCGTGGGAGGAGGCTTTTTAAAATACCTTACAGATTTCAAACATTAGTTAAATATTGGCTCAAAAATAATACCTGCCCATCAAGTCACCAGAAGACAGCAACCTTCTGTGGCAAGGATCAAGGTCTGTCTGGGTTTTACAGAAGATTCCACAGGATTAGAACAGTTGCATATCAAAGGCAGAGGGCCAGGCTGCTTACTGCAGAAACTTGAATTCCAACTGAATCACAGTTTTTACATGAAAAATGACCTAGAAGTCCCTTCAAGCAAGGAAAAGCATATTCAATAAATAAACAAAACACAAATCCAAAAACATACACAAACCACCAGCGGGACTGGCTGGCTGAGAGCACCTTCAGGCAATGAACCGCTCTCTCACACCTTCACCCCTGCATTCCAGCCTCCTTACTGAGTCCCAGCCTCCCCCTGCACACAGCCCACAAAACTGAGCAGTGACAGGCAGGCACCACGGCCTGGCTCTGTTCCCTCCACCTGCAGCTAGAGGTGCTCACAGAGCACACCCTCACACCAACAAAGAAGGCAGCACCAGGGGAGGGAGAACACTGCTGGCCTTCTGTTTGAATCCCTGGTTTCTGGTGCAAGGATTTGGCATTTTGTTTTTCTTCATAAGGAAAAGAATCAAATAGAAACCTACACATGTGAATTTGCCAGGGAATATTTTTAAGAATGACATGAGACTGCTCCAGTGCAAGGGGCTTCCAAGCAACACTGCTCCTAAGCCCCAGTGTTCCTGATCTGTCAAACTACAAGCCCACACACTACACTGTTCCCTCTTGCTGTTCCAGCAGCCGAAGAACCAGAGAGAGGGCAGGAGAGGGAGGGCAGGAGAGCAGATGCAAAGCCAACCCTGCCCCCGGTGTCATCTTCCGTCTCAGCAATTCCAAAAGTCAGGCCAGTGAGCCACATTTTACTGGGCAACTGTTTTCTCTATGGCGACCTGTCTCGGCTCCAACACACAGGGGTGGCAGTGGTTACACAGCTTAACAAACCAAGCACAATCCCGGACACTCTCACCTGCTGAGTACTGTCTCTGAGCAGGGACTATGTCAGAGTGGACCGAAGTCATGCCATTGCTCACCTCTGACGTGAACACACCTAGCCCAAAAGCCAAAAGCTCTGGTCCCATCTCCAGCACCCAGCCACACCCACTATGAAAACGAGAAGGGTGACACACAACTGTCCCTGAGCACTGAGCACACCCTGCCCCCTCATACCAGCAGCCCTGCAGACAGCTGCCCACTTCCCTCCCTCTGACCCCACCCTGCTGCCAGGTCGTTCTGGGGCACCAGGCCAGCCTGCCCCGCCCTGGGAGCCAGCCCCGCCCTGGGCCCCCTCCAAAGTGCCCTGCCACATGCAATGATTGCAGCAAATATCATTAAGCAAATTTCCATCAAGCCACAATGACTGGGCACAGAAGTACCCCATTGGAACCAGAGATGTTGTTGGCGAGAGGAGAGTGAGTGATGGCTCATCAACCACACAACGATGCTTTTGTCACTCAGCAAAGAAGAAAGGGGAGGGAGGAAGAGAGGCAAGGAAGGGAAACAGTTTAATTACTGAAATTTGTTAAAAATGGTATGTCGTTCTGAATTCTTCAATATCATAGGTCAAATATGCCACAATATCAGACCCAAGAAATAATTTAAAATTCCCCCCAAAAAGCTGTTAGTTCTTTAGACATAAATAGAATAAGAAGGAATGCAGTCTCAGGAAACAAAGAGCTTCCCCTACCCCCAAGTGAGAAAGGCCAAAGACAGCTAGCTTGGAACCTACTGAGACCAGCAACCCAAAACATGGCTTATAAACACACACAAAAACAATGAACAGCCACAACACTATCAAAATAGAGTCCAAAACACCAATCGAAAATAAAATCAGTCCAGTAGAATTGATATTGCTCTTTTAAAGGTTACTGGCCATTGAGCACAGATTTTCTGTTTTCAAAAACTAGAATCTGTCTCTACACAGTGAAGGAACAGTGGGGCCTGCCAGGGCCTGCTGACTGACCGTGCTGCATAGGCTGGGGCTGAGCTGCTTCCAGAACGTTAGAGAGGGAGCCAGCCTAGACTCTCTCAGAAGGCACAGTTTGCACATCATCCAGTGAGTGGGGTTAGAGGTATCAGTCATGGTATTAGTTGACGTTCACAAATCAAAATGCAGCAAGCAAGCTGCCAGTCCAAGTTCCACCGTGAGTGGCAGTAACACTTGACCTGCTAGACAGCAAATTCTGTGTGGACGATAGCAGAATTCTGGATTCTTCAGAGGAATCCTAGGTTGAAGGAGAAATACAGTATTAGACATGACTACACACATTTTTTTAAAGATACATTTATTGAGGATGGTGCTGTAGCTCAGCAAAGTAGACCACCATCTTCAGTGCTGGCATCTCATACAGGCATCAGTTAGAGACCCAGCTACTCCACACTTTTTTTTTTTTTTTACTATTTTATTTATTTTTATTTGAATTGCAGACTTATAGACAGGAGAGACAGAGGGAAAACAGAGACAGACTGTCCATCTGCTGGTTCATTCCCCAAATGACTGCAACAGCAGAACCTGAGCCAATCCAAAGTCATAGGTAGCAGCTTCTTCTGAGTCTCCCAAGTGGGTTCAGGGACCCAAGGTTGCAGGGACCTCAGGCTGTCCCCTGCTGCTTTCACAGGCCATGAGCAGGGAGCAAGATTGGAAGTGGAACAGCTGGGACAAAAACTAGCAACCATGTGGGATGCCAGTGCCACAAGGTGCAGGATTAGTTTGCTACACCACCGTGCCAGCCCCTGCTCCACTTCTGATCTAGGCCCCTGTGAATATGCCTGAAGGGGAGAGCAGTGGAGGATGGCCCAAACACGTGGGTCCAGATGGGAGAACAGGAAGAAGCTCCTGGTTCCAGCCTGACCCAGCCCCAGTTATTGACACTAGGGAGTGAGCAAGCAGATGGAAGACCTCTCCCCACTCCCCCTCTCTAACTCTGCTTCTCAGATAAATAAAAGCTAAATATTTTTTAACATTTTAACATTACTTGGGCACTAGTAATGTGGTGCAACAAGTTAACACACTGCCTGGCTGTTCAACCTCCTGTTCAGTTCCCTACTAACACACCTGAAAAAGCAGGAGAGGGGCCCAGTCTTTGGGTCCGTACACACAGGGGAGACCAGGATGGAGTTCTAGGTCCCTAGCTTTGGCCTAGCCCAGCCCTGACTGCTGCAGCCATCTAGGGAGTGAATCAGCATCTCTCTCTTCCTTCTTCCTCTTACTCTGCTTTCCAAATAAATAAATAAGTTTTTTTAAAGACTTATTAAAAAAAAAAAGAATACCTAAAACTTACAGAAATAATATACTAGGTTATTTTTTAAATTAATTTCTTTCAATATTTGCTAACACAGAAAACCTTGCTACTTACTAGTTATCTTAAAAAATAAGAGCAACAGAAGTATATCGATGCAAAGTACTTTTCAGGAGCCAGTTCTGTGGCCCAGGAGGTAAAGCCACCTCCTGCAATGTCATTGCCTGTATGGGTGCCGGATCAAGTCTCTGCTCCTCCATTTCTGATACCATCCCCCTACTAATGCACCTGAGAAAGTGGCAGCAGCTAGCCCAGGTCCTTGGGCCCCCGCCACACACCAGGGACTGGGAAGAAGTGCCTCACTCTGGGCTTTAGACCAGCGCAGTCTGACTATTACAGCCACTTGAGAAGTAAACCAGCAGATGAAAGATCTCTTTCTCTCCTGATCGTTCTCTCTCTAACTCTGCCTTTCAAATAAATAAACAAATTTTTAAAAGAAGGAGAAGTGTCCTTTGGACCCAGTACAATGGCTCGATTGGCTGATCCTTCCCTTGCAAACTCCAGGATTCCATACAGGGGCTGGTTCATGCTCCACCTCCCATTCAGTTCGCTGCCTGTGGCCTGGAAAAGTAGTGGAGGATGGTCCAACTACTTGGGCTCCTGTACCCATGTGGGAGACCTGGAAGAAGCTCCAGGCTCCTTTGGATCAGCTCAGTTCCAGCTGTTACAGCCATTTGAGGAGTGAACCAACGGATAGAAGATCTTTCTCTCTGTCTCTCCTTTCCTCTGTAAATCCGCCTTTCCAATAAAAATAAATCCTTTTTTTAAAAAAGTGTCCTTCAAAAATAAAATAACTTACAGTTGGTCTTAGCTCATACAGATATAAAGATATTTAATTCAGACACAATTAACTCAAATACTGGTAATGCCTCAATTAGACAACTCAGCCTAGAAGTCAGATATAAGCAGGAAAAAAAAAAGAGTTCAGATAATTCACTCAAGGCTAAGTGAAATGCAATATTCTAGAAGAGAATAAAGACTGATCTGGACTGCATTTGTTCTGTTTCTATGGCTAACATCTCAGTCATTATGCTCACGTCCCAGTGGTGAAATTAACATGTCAAATCAGAGACCACTTCAACTGCCAGATGAGTCTTGGACAAGGCTAAGGCTCGTCTGGTCTTCTCAGCAACTATTACAATTTGTTAAACGTTTTAGCAATTACAATGTGCTTCCAAAACATTACTGCAATTAAGCCTCATAATACATCTGTGAAGTAGGTATGACAGGTTGAATATTCCTGATCCAAAATGCTTGGAAGCAGGAGTGTTTCAGAGTCTGGAGTATTTCAGATTTTAGAATATTTGCATAGACTTAACCAGTTAAGCATCCCTAACCCACAGATCTGAAATGCTCCAAATTTCACATCAGTGCTCAAAAAGCTTCCGATTTGGGATTTCCAGATTAGAGATATTTAATCTATATTATCCTCATTTTCAGAGGAGAAAACTTGTGTTCAAAGAGCAGGAGTGTTTATTTCTGAGCCAGAGGAATGACAATTCAGGACTTACATAATTTCAAGGTCTTTGCATGGAGTCCTTTAGCTTTTTCAGAGGAAAACACAGCAGGCTGTTACCAAAACAGCCTGGGACCATCAGAAGCGTCAGTATAATCATCTATGGACTAACGAGCCTCAAAAACAAATACCAGAATCTGATTCCCAGGGTCCCCCGGTATCAGGCAAGTGTCTCTGACTAAAGCTAAGACAGCACAGAACTGTTGCACAAGCAAATCCCAGCACTGCTGTGCTTAGCAGCATAGATTCGTTGACCTTTGCTAACCGCTTACTGCCACTCTTAAGCCAGTTGAGGGGCAGGCATGAGGCGAGCAATAAGGGTGCTGGCTAAGACACTGCATCCCAAGTGACACACCTCGCTCGATCCCTGGCTCCGGCTCCTGGTTCCTAACACAGACCCTGGGAGACAACAGTGACAGCTCAGGTGCTTGGGTCCCTGCCACCCACCCACACGTGAGACCTGTCGCTGCTGATGGCTAGAGGGGGGTCAGTGGAGAAGAGAGCCCTCCACCACTGCCTCTAGTTAACTAATGAGTTCATTAACTACATAAAGCTGTCTTCTACCGTGTGCCATCTGGTCAAGCAGTTAGGAGCACCCGGGGGTCGGTTCACGTTCCACCTCAGCACTGGGGACGATGCTGAGAAGGTGCTCAAAGACAGTCACCTCTACATCACTCCCAGGAACTCAAGAAGATGCTGCCGATTGGCTGGAAGCACAAAGGCGCTGCACTCTGTGAGAGCAGAGAGCAAGCACCGTTAGTACCTTTTTTCCCCTCTTTCTTCCCCTCAGACCATTTCAATCTCATTGGTGTCATCGTGACAGTTGGAGAGCCAGAAAGGAACTGCAACGAGAAAATTGTACAGGGCTTTACAGGTGTTCGTGTCATTCCCACACACAGACTCTCCTAACTCTGCTCCATTTTCTATGCAGTTATACCAGGCTGGCGGAATGCCTCAATTCTATACTGGTTGTGGCTTGGTAAGCAGTATGCCCGAGACACCTTGCAGAACTACCTCACAGGACACAGACAGCCAAGGAGGCCTGGCTCAAGTGTCACTTGTCCTGTGGCATCTCCCGGTAAACATGGCTGCTCCCTTCACTCTCTGTTGATGGAGCTATTGCATTACATTTGTCATCTGTGCCCATGACTTAGCTATAACCTTCCCAAGTTCAAAATGTTCTTGTTGAATGAATCAAGGAAAATCTACAGAAAGGATAGCATAAATGAAAGGACCAAGCAGCCCAAAGAAACATACAACAGCATGCAATTTCTCCTTCCCACAAGTGTGCACACACTCAAAAGGACTGGCATCTTACTGTGTTCATGTTCTCCTTACTGGCTCTCTTCAACTCGCTCATGGTTACGGCCTCTGGAGTAACATACTTGTCCTTGTTTTCTGACGTCTGATTTCCAAGGACCTTCCTCTGATTTAGGAATAGAAAATATTTGAGTTACAAACATTCACTGTACCTGTATCATAACTATACTGGCCTTCAAAATGACTAAAAACTTTACATTCATATCAGCTCTGCTACCTTATCCAAGGGAGAATGTCACCAAGAAAGTTTGTTTTAAGTGACCGCTGTTTCTCCCCATTTAAAAGGACTACACTGTTAGAAGCTAAGAGTGATTTAAACCAGCAAAAATAGGCCAATTCCAGTGCATCTTGGAGGCCATCAGAGAAACACCAGACCTATACCAGAGCACCCTTCCCCCAGGGGTGTGTGGGCTCCAGCGCAGCCAATGGGCTACCCCTCCCTTCCTACCAAAAGACCCTGGGCGGGACCATGCCCTGTCATTTCCCCTCACAGCACTAGAACATGCAGAGAAATTCTCTAGGAGTTCCTCACATAGCCACAGGGGGGAGTACAAGCCTCCCTAGGACTACTCTGGCTTGGGGAGGAAGACCGAAAGCCGTCCTCTTGGCATAGGTTAGAAGCTGGATGTAACTGTGCTGTCAATGACAGTTTTGCTGCCTTTGGAGAAATGTTCTCCTTTCTGCCCTTACGTAACAAATTTTAATTGCAAAACAATCAAAACTACAATATTAACTCCACTTTAGAAATAGCAGCAGCAGTATTGAACATTCTGGTGTATTTACCTGAAGAGAAAAAAAGTATAGTTAAAAAAGATCAAAAAAGGGCCCAGCGTGATAGGACAGTGGTTAAGGTTCTTGCCTTGCACATGCCAGGATCCCACATGGTCACCGGTTCTAATCCCAGTGGCCCTGCTTCCCATCCAGCTCCCTGCTTGTGGCCTGGGGGAAAGCAGTCGAATACAGCCCAAAGCCTTGGGACCCTGAACCCATGTGGGAGACCCAGAAGAGCTCCTGGCTCCTGGCTTTGGATTGGCTCAACTCTAGCCGTTGTGGTCACTTGGGGTGTGAACCATCAGATGGAAGATCTTCCTCTTTGTCTCTCCTCCTCTTTGTATATCCGCCTTTCCAATAAAAACAAATCTTTAAAAAAAAAAAAAAAAACATGGGGCCAACACTGAGATGTAGTGGATTAAGCTGCTGTCTGCAATGTCAGCATTCCACATGAGAGCCAATTTGAGTCCCAACTGATCCACTTCTGATCCAACTTCCTGCAAATGTGCCTGGGAAAGCAGAAGATGGCCCAAGTGTTTGGACCTCTGGTACCCTCGTAAGATATCTGGATGGAGTCCTACACTCCTGGCTTCAGCTTGACCCAACCCCAACTGCTGTAGCTATTTGGGAAGCAAGCCAGCAGGTGGAAGATTAATCTCTCTAACTCTGCCTTTCAAATAATAAATTTTTCAAAATAAATAAAACGTTCCGTCCTAAAGAGTTATAAGCTGTTTTATAAATTCCACAATTCTTAGTTCTCTTAGTAAAGAAGTAGACAGATTCCAACTGTTCAACCACACAATTCACCTGGAGTCCCCTGCAGAGGGGTCCCCTGGGGTAACTGCGGCCCCCTCACCTCAGGGAGGACAAGCTCCTGCACTGTGGCTCCTTCAGCACGCTCCAGCTCAAGGGGAGAGGCCGTGAGCGTCTCTACCCGAGTGCCATTAGGTACACCAAGAGTCATGCACGCCCATTACCAGCACCAAGCTGCAGGACTGTCCGTCCTCCCACCCTGTTAGAGTGTAACCATGCGGGGTCCTCGCCTCTGCCCCCACCAGGCTACCCTCTGCCTCTGGGAGCCTGGCTGCTCTAGAGAGCTCACAGAAGCAGAACCACACAACACTGGTCTTGCTGGGACTGGCTCTTTCCACATGACATAATGTCCTTGGGGTGACTGTCACAGCAGAACTCGGCATCTCCTTCCTCTTAGGGGAGAGGTACTCATCGCCTGCAGACCCATTTCGCTAGGTTCTTCCATCAACAGACAGCTGGGCAGCCTCGCTTGCCGGCTGCCGTGACTAATGCCACTGTGAACACAGGTGCACAGACGACGACCGGGGCCTTGCGTGCAGTTCTTTCAGCTGGACACCCAGAAGGGCACTCACTACTGAGTCAGAAGACGCTGCTCTGCAGAGGCCACGTCACGGTACATCCCTACCAAGGGTGCACAGAGGTCCCAGTTTCTCTGCATCCTTGTCAATACTTGCTATTTTCTGCTTGTTATTTGTTAATTTTAGCAATCCTAGAGGGCATGAAGTAAACACCTCATTATAGCTATGATTTGTATTTCCATAATAATCGGTGATGTTGAGCATCTTTTCATGTGCTTCAGGACCATATAAATATATATTTTTGGCAGGGGGACAGCTGTTTAAGTCCTTTGCTCATTGTTTAATGGGTTTGTTTCTGCTCTTGCTAAGTTACAGCAATTATTCATTCTGGATATTAACTCTTAAACAGATATAGGATTTGCAAATATTTCCTCCCGTTCCAAGGTTTATCTTTCCACTCTATTGACAGCAAGCCTCAAGTCCCAGAAGCCACTGATTCACAGAAGCCACAGTGGATTCACGATCGAGAAGTGAACTCTCTAATTCTATAAATTTTACCTACCTAGAAACAAAAATAGATGAATTTGCAACTGCTAATAGATGTACTTTAAAGAGAAAGAAGTCACAAGATATTTAATCTTTTAGGTCAAAGATTTTAAATTTGAGTCAAAGGGCTCATTAATATTGCTAGATTTACGTAACATAATAATATTAAAATAAGTTCAAAAAGAAAAACAGGGGAACACAGACTAGCGCTAGTTTCTCTCCAAGTTAACCAGAACCTCACCTTAGTTTATGCATAGAAATATGAATCCCAAAACCAAGTTGTCTACTGCCATCTAATGGTCATATTCAATAACTACAATTTGAGACCATCTGAAAACTTGCACATTAACACGTAAACAATGATGGCAGAACATCACAGAAATACATTCTGTGTTTGTATTAAAGATAATATTTTTCACTAATTTGGCTTTTCATTAATTATATGGAAAATATAGCAATAAAAATATTAACTTCACAAACATTTGCAGTACCAAAACCTAGGAGAAAATCCATTTTTTAAGAATTAAAAAAAAAAAAAGAATTTCCCTGCTCTTCTCAACAGATTTAGCAAACCACATAAAAAATATGTAGTATGGGCCAGCACTGTGACACAACACAGTAAGCCACCCAGTGACAATGACATCCCACTTGAGTGCCAGGTCAAATCCCAGCGGCCTCACTTCGGACCCAGGCCCCTGCTAATGCACGGGAGAAGGCAGCATCAAACCCTGAGTGCTCGGGTCCCTGCTGCCCACACGGGTGGCCAGAGGGAGCTCCTGGCTCCTGGCTTCAGCTTGGCCCAGCCCCAGCCAATGTAGCTATGTGGGCAGTGAACCAGCAGATAAAACATATCTCAATCTTTATTTCTCTCGTCTTCTCTCTTGTCTTTCTCTCTAACTACCTTTATCTAAATAAATCTTTCTGAAAGACAAATAAACCGAACACAAAACATTCAGGCCCAAGGACTCTCCTCACCCGTGGGAGAGGAGGAAACGCCTGTCTTTCTTTTATTCCATAATGGTTCTTCTCTGATTTTAAATGCAGCAAACACTTTGAAAATATAAACCCTTTATAAATTCAACCTTTATTTCCTGACAAATTAACCCTTTACAGGATGCCCCCAAATTGAAATCTGGTCTGCATAAGAAAAGCCAGACTGGAAATCCCTCAGCCTATGGAATAGTATCATGAAAAATACAAATTAAAACTTTTTAAAAAGAAGAAAGAAAAGCCAGACTAGTCCATTTTCTCACAAAATTACAAAAAAAAAAAAAAAAAAGCACAGCATACTCACCTTAATGAGCCCACTGAAGGAGCGTGAACGGGTCCGCTTCTGCACTCGAGAGCTAGAAGGTTCTCGCCCCGGTGTTTGGGTCAAAGATTGCTTATTAAACTAAAACAAAACAAGAACACCACACAGAGAGCATGTTATTAATATTCTCCCAGCACTGTGGGGTGGCCCCTGTGGCACAGGGCAGACACCCACTAGCTGGCAGCTTCTATCAGAGCACACAGGGGAGTCCTTCCTCCACCTGCAACCCAACCTCCTGCCTGGGTGTCTGTGAAGACAGCTCGAGTCCTGCAGTCCCTGTCACCACGTGGGAGAACACATGGAAACCCTGGCTCCTGCTCCGGCCCAGCATTTCAGGAATGACCTAGCACCTGAAAGATCTCTCCTTTCCTCTCTCCCTTACTGTCAGAGGAAACACACTGGGACGCAGACGCACCAAAGCTATCAACATCAGCTCTCTGAAGCTGTTGAAAGTAGAAAAGGGGAAGTTCCAAGGAACTGCACAGTCCCAGTCAACACCTGGATTAGACGTCCATTTCCCAAATTAAAGATAACACAGTAGATTACAAAGATAGCAAGAGATTCTCTGGGCACAAAGAAACTGAGCCACCTCTGGGCCTTCGTGGTAACTACCCCTCCTGGACACACCAGGACAGGCGACACACAGCAGCTGCGGTCCCATGGGTGAGGGACTGCCCGGGTCGGGGGGCACTCACTGCCAAAGGTTCTCAGACGCTTTCTAGAAATACATAATCAGAGCCTTTCAAAATCACAAACCACCAAGCAAGGAGCTAACGGGAAGCACCTCGAGCCCCTACAAGCACATCTGCCCACCAGCTGTGGCAGACACAGAAGACTAGACAAGCTAAACGACAACTCAGGGAAGCCAGTCATGGAATCCAGACCGGGACAAACCATCTGATTTCTTCCAAAATAAAACGGAAAAAAGGGGGAGTGAGGAAGAGAGATAAAAAGGGACGGCCAGAGAGTACGTGCAAATATAACACAGTATCCTGCTTTGGATCCTGGAGCAGGAAAAGGGAAAGCCAGTAAAGCCAGTAAAACGGGAATAAAGCCTATAATCTTAGTAGTAATGTATCAATGTTAATTTTTCAGGTTTTTTAAATTATTATTTTATGTTTTTAATTTTAAATGGTGATTTGAAGATTTATTACGATAATTTATTATTAAGTTTACTTATTAATAAAAATAAATAAGATAACGTATTAATAATTAAGATTTATTTTTATTTGAAAGGTGGATTTACAGAGAGAAGTAGAGGGTCTGTAGGCACACTTGCATGGTGGGTGCCAGGTGGTAAACCCCAGGGGTGAGGGGCAGTGGAGGGGTCCAGTGGAGGCCCGGATCACGTGGCCTGGGTCTTTGGACCCGCCTGCAAGAACTGGTCCTCCTCAGTGGAAAAGACAGAGCAGTGGACAGCAGGCCCTGATGCACAGGGAGGATATGGCAGCCCACTGGGAGCTGCAGAGGACATCTGGTAACAAACCTGAGGAAGAACAGAACACATTTGACAACCACCCCAGCCAAACGATGACAGCAAAAAGCTGAGTGAAGGAGACTCTACGGTCGCCCGTGTCAGCCAATGGACATTGGAAGGGTTTCCTCATCCTTGGATTGGCAAGATAATCAGAACTATGAAAACCACCTGGGCAGAATCCTTAGAGTACATGCAACATCAGGACCCTGGGTTGATATCAAGTGGCCATGCCCCATCCCTGGATACTGGGGCATTGGGAGGCTGGGTATGGCTTCTCTCCTTATCTTCCCACTTCCTCCAGCAATAAGAATATAAAATTTGGAAACAATGATTACATCCACTTTTCCCTAACCCTGGATCCTTCCCACACTGATCAACTATGCAAACATCATCAGAAATAAAAATAGACGATTCGTTTTTTAAAAGATTTATTTTTATTTGAAAGTTGGATTTACAAAGAGGAGAGATAGATCTACCACCCACTGGTTCACTCCCCAAATAAACAAAACAGCAGAGCTGAGCCAATCCAAAGCCAGAATCCAGGAGCTTCTTCTGGGTCTCCCACATGGATACAGAGTTGCAATGGCTTTGGCCATCCTCCACTGCCTTGCAAGGCACAAGCAGGGAGCTGGATTAGGAGAGGAGCAGCCAGAACACAAAGACCAGCACCCATATGAAATGCTGGCACTAGCAAGCAGAGGATTGGCCTGTTGAATCAGCAGGCCCGATAGTTATGATAAAAAGAAGGAGGAGAGGCGCGCTATGATGGCTCAATTAGCTAATCCTCTGCCTGAAAGTGCTAGCATGCCATGTGGGTGCCAGTTTGTGTCCCAGATGCTCCATTTCCCATCCAGCTCCCTGTTTGTGGTTTGGGAAAGCAGTAGAGGACAGCCCAAAGTTTTGGGACCCTTCACCAGGCTCCTGGCTCTTGGCTTTAGATCAGCTGGGCTCCAGCCATTGTGGCTATTCAGGGAGTGAACCAATGAATGGAAGAGATCTTTCTCTCTGTAAATCTTCCTTTGCAATAAAAATAAATAAATCTTTCTTTTAAGAAAAATGTGAAAAACTGTAGTATCTTTGCAACTTCTCACTAAAATTATTTTTAAATGAAAGGTTGATTCAAACAAACTGGAAATATTTTAGGGAAAAGAAAGTGAGAAGGAGGGATATATATTGAGAGGGATCTGGTAGTGATATTAACCAAACCAAAAAAAATGCTTCCCCTTTGGTCATGCCACTTTTGGGGAATATTCTAACAATGAAAATACTTAACAACAGATACTGATAAACAGCACTGGTAGGCCAATTGTATATAAGTTGGGTTATACAGAATAGAATATTATATAAATATTAAAAAATATTCACAATCTTGCCTTGACATAGAAAAAATTTATGATACAAGCTTAAATGAAAGGGTAGGATATAAAATTGAATGCATATTATGCATAATGACATTACGATCTTAAATAAGAGAAAAAAGCATGAAATATCTTTAAGGTGTTAACTGGCACTATTTCTGGGCCATTGTAAGTGATTTGCATTTTCTCCTTTACACTCCCTCGAAGTGGCAATGTTTCTATGGAGAGCACATATTAATCACAGATGAAAAAAATAGGAATTGGTAAAATTATAGTTTCCATAAAGATTGGATAGTGCCTAGAAGGTATGCAAGGAATTTGCAACCATATATGAGAAAATGTTTATGTTACAATGTTAAGTGAAAAAAGGGCAAGTCTAAAAAGGCTGGTCTGGAGGCCTGTGCTGTGGCACACACATGCTGGGTGTTAAGCTGTCCTTTGCAGGGCCAGCATCCCACATAAGCACTGCTTTATGGCCTGTTTCACGGTTGTTCCACTTGTGATCCAGCTCCCTGCTAATGTGCCTGGGAAAACAGCAGAGGGTGACCCAAGTGCTTGGACCCTCACACCACACGGGAGGTCCGGCTGGAGCTCCAGGTTCCTGGCTTTCGCCTGGGACAGCCCTGGCTTTCACTGCCATTTGAAAAAGGAACCAGCGGGCCCGGCGCAGTGGCGCAATGGTTAAGGTCCTCACCTTGCACGCCCGGGATCCCATATGGGCGCCGGTTCTAATCCCAGCAGCCCCGCTTCCCTTCCAGCTCCCTGCCTGTGGCCCGGGAAGGCAGTCGAGGACGGCCCAAAGCTTTGGGACCCTGCACCCGCGTGGGAGACCCGGAGGAGGCTCCTGGCTTCAGATTGGCATAGCATCGGCCGTTGCGCTCACTTGGGGAGTGAATCATCAGACGGAAGATCTTCCTCTCTGTCTCTCCTCTCTGTATATCCGCCTTTCCAATAAAAAAATAATAATAAAAATAAATCTTTATAAAAAATTTTTTTAAAAAAAAAGGAACCAGCAAATTGAAAATCTCTCTGTGTGTCTCTCCCCATTCTCTGTAACTGCTTTTAAAGTAAATAAATAAATCCTAAGAATAAAAGATTATCCTTCTCGGTAATCTAATTTTCTAAAAAGAACAAAGCTGATGCTCTTTCTTTGCATTCTCTTTAACCTTCTGTATTCTTGTTGAGAGAAGTCCTGTCTTAGAATCTGTCAAGAATAAAATCACTCGGCCACTTGACGTCTACAATACTCAGACAACACTCTGTCAGAGCCTAGGGACGCCAGCATTTACCAGACCTCAGAATAACCTCAGAGAGTAACAAGAAACATCTCAGGGGTTTCAGCAAGTGTTACAACAGCTCACTTCCCCTTTTCTAAGTACTTGCTGATGCCTGACCCTATGTCTGAGATTAGGCACAAAATAAGTAAACAAAAATAAGACTCCTCTCTTCAAGAAAGTCTCAGTTCAGCAAGAGGCCAAGCAAGGCCGACCTTAAGCTGGGATAACTTCCAGAGGAACTCAAACAAAACCAAACTCCTGAGAAAGAAACTTCCCCCAGTCATCAAGATGTACTCAAACTACACTAGAGTTTCAACCTCAAATCAGAGCCCTCATTCTGCTCCCAGGGCTCCCATAAGCAAGCCTCATCACTCAGATGCCCAAATCCTAGATTCCAGAGATCCCTAATTTTCACTGTTTTCTGACTACACAGACCTCCACCACCAAGGGCACCACTCACCTCCTGTTAGGCCAGCCACTCTGCATAGACCAGCCTGTTTGTTACCACTGCCATGCTACCAAGTAGAAAACTGAAATTCAGAAAGTTATTTGCTAGGAGAACATATCAACCTGTAACTATGCTGTGACTGCTGATTCCATCTCAGCAAAACCAGCAGAGGCTCAGAACTGCACACACTCAGCACATGCAGGCAGCCCCATTTAACCATGGAAATCCATGAGCCTCCAGCCCTTCATCTAGGGAAACAGCTGTAGGAGTGCAGGGATCCCCACTGAGATTGTAAGGGCAAGCTTGCTCTCTCAGCTGAGCCAAGGCTTGGCCCAATAAAAGCCCAAAGTTCCATGAGATTGTTAACAGCACGCCCAAGGGAATCCGCGCTCAGGATCACATTGCTGAAGCCCCTCAGCACCTGTCTAATAAGCTGCTTCTTCTTGGCGGACTCAGGCATGTTGTGGACATGCTGGAACAGCTCTCTCAGGGCCTCTTCCGTCCGCTGCTGGGTCTCCTCCTGATGGGAGCAAGAATCGACTTGGTTCCGTTTCTGAGACTTCGCTAGCTGGAAGGATTTACTATGACATGACGCTGTCAGATCAAGGTCATCCTACAGAACATTTGAAGGAACAGTGAATTAACATTCCCTATCAGCTTTGTTTTTGGACTTCATAAAATCCTGGGACAGAAGAGGGGATTAGGGACATGATAGACCTCTACATCCAGGAATAAGAAAAAAAAATCAAGATTTATTTGAAAGTCAGAGTTATGGAGAGAGTTCTTCCACCTGCTGGTTCACCCCTTCAAATGGCCACAATGGCCAGCCAGAGCTAGGAAAAGAAAAAAGCATCTTCTATGCTTTTCCTAGGATACCAGCATGGAAGTAGGTTGCAAGCCAGGACATGATGAATGGGCATCCATATGGGATACCATTGTTGCAGGCAATGGCCCCACCCACTATGCCATAACACCAGCCCCAAGGAAAAACCCTCAACATTATGATTAGTATAAAGAATCTACTGAGGGGACAATGCTGTGGCCCGGCAGCCTGCTCCACTGGGAAGGCACTCCCGGCCTCAGTTAAAGTAAAGCCTTTTGCAGCAGACTCAACAGTGAACCACTGGGTGGAAGATTCTCTCTCTCTCTGTAAGCTCATCTTTCAAATAAATAAAACATATCTCTAAAGAGAAAAGAACTCTTGGTCCAGTGTTGTTTTCAAAGCATCTCTCTCTTCTTTCTTTTTTTTTAAATTTATTTATTTATTTATTTGAAAGTCAGAGTTCCAGAGACAGGTTCTTCCACTCGCTGGTTCTTTTCCCATAAAGTCATAATGGCCAGAGATGAGTCAAGCTGAACCCAGGAGTGAGGAGCTTCACACAGGGACCCATCCTACACTGCCTCGCTTGGAATGTCCTATGCCGCCTTTCTCAGGCCATCAGCAAAAAGCTGGACTGGAAGTGAAACACAGGGACATGAGTAAAGAAGCAGGGGCCCATATGGGATGCCAGTGGCATAGACAGTTGATTTATCCATTAGGTTACAACACTAGCCCCTCAAAGCCTCTTTTGAGCTTAATGTAGTTCTCAATGCTATTCCACAAAGAAAGCAGGGAAAGTGTTATTATCCCTGTGTGACAGAAGGAAACACAGAAGTGAAGCTGTCATCTGGATGGGACCAGCACTGTGACAAAGCACATAAAGCCACTGCCTGTGGCACTAGCATCCCCTGGGTGCTGGCTGGAGTCCAGCTGCTCCGCTTGTGATCCAGTTCCCTGCCTATGTGCCTGGGAAGGCAGCAGAGAATGGCCCAAGTCCTTGGGACACCACACCCACATGTGAGATCGGAAAGAAGCTCCTGGTTTCAGACTGCCCCACTCTGACTATTGCAGCCATTTGTGGAGCAAACCAGTAGATAGAAGATTCTCTCTCTGTCTCTCCTTCTCTCTGTAACTCCTTCAAATAAATAAATCTAAAAAAAAAAAGCTTGGGAAAGCCTTTTTAGCTTAATATCTTTAAAGTTCATAATAATATATACTCTTCTATTCATAAACATGTTTTCCTATCTAATTCATGTTATTTCACATCTTTCAGTCATTTGATAGTTTTTCTTTTACTACTAAAAGCAAAACAAAAAAACAGTTACATAAAATACTTTTACTGCTATTAAATACTGAGTACATTGGTTATTTATAGATTACATATTTAAGAACAGACTAAAGGGGCTGCCTAAATGGCTCAACTGGCTAATCCTCTGACTGTATGCGCCAACATCCCATATGGGCACTGGTTTGCATCCTGGCTGCTCTACTTCCCATCCAGTTCCTTACTTATGGCCTAGAAAAGCAGCAGAGGATGACCCAACTCTTTGCGCCCTGAACCCACATAGGAGATCTCCAACAAGGCTCCTGGCTTCATATCAGCTCAGCTCCAGGTTTTGTGGTCACTTGAGGAATGAACAGCAGATGGAATATCTTTCTCTCTGTCTCTCCTCTTTGTGAATCTGCCTTTCCAATTAAAAATAAAGTAATAAATCTTTTTAAAAATGGATTCATGAAAAACCTTTAAACATACAGTCAATGCCATCACTCCTTAGAGGATTCCATCAACCTGAAAACATCTGAAAGACAGCAGCACTCTGCAGAAAGCCACTTCTTGCAACTTCCATTTCCTTCTTTTCTTTTATGGCAAAATAACAGTAATTTTGAGCAATAACACTGAACACTTCTGTATTTTCCATGAATTTACTTTACTTTACACTTTAAAATTCTGCTGACAGGAAAGAAGGGAGATGCCAGACATGATGGCTAAATCTTCCTCCTTCAAGAGCCAGGATCCCACATGGGCACCAATTTATGTCCCGACTGCTCCACTTCCCTTCCCTTGTGGCCTGGGAGACAGTAGAGCATGGCCCAAAGCCTTGGGACCCTGCACCCATGTGGGAGACCCCAAACAGTCTTCTGGCTTCAGGTTGGCTCAGCTCTGGCCTTGGTGGCCATTTGGAGAGTGAACCAACAGATGAAAAATCTTTCTTTCTGTCTCTCCTTCTCTCTGTAAATCAGATCTGCCTTTCCAATAAAAATAAGCTAATCTTTAAAAAAAAAGTCTGCTAACCCTCTTTCCTAGTTTGAGTTAAAAGCAGTGCAGCTTCTTACCTTTGATGTTTGGGTTCTAGAGCCCAGATAATGCAACCTGGCACACTCCCGAATATAAGCAGGAGCCTAGAGAAGACAAAGAAGAAAACAGAGACCCAGGGATTAGCACAATTAAATCTCTTTCAAGCCACAGGACAGTAGCTCTCCAAATCCTCTGACTGGCAGATTATTTTGTGAGAAATCCACGTTCCTCTACACACCCTGTGACACAACTTTCTTTCCCTTGCCATCAAGTAGATATCTGAACAAATCTGAAGGGAAAACTATGAGACATTAATGTAGTCACTAATATTTTAAAATCAAATATGTCATATATAGACAAACCAAAAAGGAACCAAAAAGGAACCAAAAAGAAAAACAAAGGCACCTATAGAGATGTTTATGCTTGCCAAAAGCCATCCCCAAATCCTTCCAAATGGCAAGTGGGCACCAGGTCACATTTTAAAGTAATGAGACCCAGATGGAGTTGGAGGCTCCTGGCTTGAGCCTGGCCTAGCCCTAGTTGTTGTGAGCACTAGGAAAGTGAACCTGCTCATGGAAGATCTCTCTCTGACTTCAAACAAATAAATTTTTTAAGAAAATACCTTTCACAATTATTCAGAACTACTTTAGGGTTCAATCTTGTAACAAGCATTCTAAAATGCTTGTAGAAGTGTAAATTAATACAAACACTATGATAGAGAATAACAATATCTGATAAAATTATATTTACATTTACCTTCTGACCCAGAAAGTTCACATCTGGGACTCTATCCTGAAGTTATAACTCTGCTTGCATGACATTAAGCAAATGATTGGCTACACCCCAAGTGCTCATTCCTGCCTGAATGAACTCACACATTTGGATCAGGCAGGCTAACGCAGACACACAGGGAGGGAAAGAAAAAAGGATGATGAACTGATAGGAAAGGATTTCCAGGGTCTACTGGTGAGTGAGAAAAGAAAGGTGGTGACCGTATAAGGTGCCTGTGTAAGGAAGGGAAATATGAACATATATACAACATGTATTACTTATTCTAATAAACAGAAGCACTAAAAGGATAAACCAGAAAAATACTGGAATGGCTAACAAAAGGACTAACTTTTCTAATAATACTGCTTCAAAAAGTAAATTTAAATCCAAAAGGAAATAATGGCAAAGACCAAAGCAAACACAAACATGGGGCAGAGGGTGGGAGGGATGTATCTATGTAACAAACTGACAACATGAGCACAGGAACATAAATTATTTCAAAACTATATTCTAAGGAAAAAGAGATTCAAAGAAATATCAAACTTCAATCAACAGATATACTTAGGTTTACTCTTAGTAGTAACAGCTGCATCACTTTGAAACTAATTTATGTATCTTATAGGATAAAAGAAATAAAACATGAAAATATTATTAAAATCTAGAACGTACAATATAAAAGAAGAAAATATAAGATTAAAATAAAGAAGCTCTGTAATATACAAGCTGAGTTGGCAGCAATAATGTCATTTCTTTATAAAAGTATTTAATCCAGGAGCTAGCATTGTGGCATAGTGCATTAAGCCACCACATGCAATGCCGGCATCCCATATGGATCCAGTTCATGTCCCAGATGCTCCATTTCCATTCCAGCTCCCTGCGATTGGCCTGGCAATGCAGCAGAGGAAGGTTCCTGCCACCCACACGGGAGACCTGGATGAGGCTCCTGGTTTCAACCTGGCCCAGCATGGCAACTGCAGCCGTCTGAGCAGTGAACTAGCAGAAACAAGATATCTCTGTTTCTGTCTCCCTTCCTCTCTGTAATTCTGACTTTAAAAATAAGTTAATACGTCTTCAAAGCAGAAAATATTTACTCTGCTTTCTTGCCTTCAGAGAGCCCAAAAGCAATGACACCCAGGCAATGAAAACCTAGTATCATTCAAAACAATCAGATCTCCTTAAGAAAAATAATTTATTCCAAATCCAAAGTAGAGCAAGTACAAAGTGAGCTGTGACATTTTATGACAGAAAGGAAGCATTCAAAGACTAATGGAGTCCTATCAAAATACATGCAGGTCCCCACCACAGGCCATCTCGCACCTGGGCAAGTGTTACATTTTTGGGAGAAGAGCAGCCAATAGCTGGCAGGCATCCTGGGTCTGGTTAAATGCTAAATCTGTTTAACTACACCCATATGCCAGTCTACCTGTCTATTCTATTTTTATTTTTAAAGATCTGGGGGAAGGGAGCAGAGCTCCTGCCATGCCACTGAGAGTGCCCACCAGTTGGGGGCACCCTACCACCATCATCCCGGCCTCAAGCACAGGTGGGCGTGAATTGCTGGAGGCAGGGGGACTGGGGATGGGTCAGATGGGAGCCACTGAGGGCTTGTTTCACATGTGTAAAATGACTTCTGGAGGCTTCCTGGTCTGGGCCATAGCACCTGCAAGTAATCAAGAGGGCCGAGATGGATGGATCGGAAGAAGGAACCTGGAGGGCCTTCCTGGGGGAGGTCAAAGCACCCACGCACATATACACAAGAGCCAGGCTGGAAGCAGACTAGGCCAGGCTAGGTCACAGCACCAACAGCATTTATGAGAGCAGTGCTTGGAGGCCGGTCTGGGAGGGGTTCTTGGGGGTTGCCATGACTAGACTGTAGACCCACAGCAAGTATCAGGGCTGAGAGCAGGCCACAGTGAGGTAAGCCATAGTACACAGCTGCTTCACTTGATTCAGCCCCTACTAATGGAGGTTTGGGGAAAGGACAGGGAGAAGTCACAGTAAGACAGCAGGAATGCTGTTGTTCTAATTCATACCAGTTGTTGGCCTTGTCTCGTGGCTTCTCATTTATGGAAATGTACAGTGACAGAGTACCAGGGTCTACCATATCTAGATGTGAGGATATAATGCAGCATGCATCCCTGCTTCCAAACAAAAGCTGGGCTCCCAATGAAACTGTTGGAAATATGTAGACAACAGGATGCTGGACTGACATTGTCTGTACCAGCAATAAAAAAGAGACTGATGGAATTATGACTCCTTATGAAGAACTATACTATTGTAGCAACATGGGGAAAATCTTTTGGAGGGTGGGAGTTTGTGGAGGAATCCCAGTCTACACAAATTTGTACCACAAAATTCAAAAATTCAAAATAAACATATAACAACAACATAAAAAAGATAGCAGGAACAAGTTGCGGTGTGCAGTATGCACAGCGACTAATTAGCAGTAAGATATTGTATGTATGTATGTGTCAAAATGGCCGGAAAACAAGCAAGACAGAGGGGAGCTCTTAACCACTGATCACTCCCCCAGGACTAAATGGTCGGGCCTGGGTTAAGGCTGAGGGAGCCAAAAACTCAATCCGGGTCTCGCACTTGGATGGCAGGGACACAATTACAATTACGTAAGTTATAACCAACACCTACCAGGATCTGCACTAGCAGGAAGCTGGAGTTACAGGAGCCAGAGTTGGTCACTCGCCCAGACACTCCAGTGGGTTTTAACTGCTAAATCAAGTATCTGCTCCATGGGAGATTTTTAATGCTCTTACTACAAAGAAACGATAAATGTTTGAGGTGAAAGATAATGCGAATGACTCTAATTTGATTTGTTACATAAAGTATGTATGTATCAAAACATTGCATTGTAGCCTATCAATATGTATGAGTCAAAAAGATTTTTTAAAAAGTGCTCCATGATGCTGGAGTTGGCAGTGGTTTCTTGGATATGACACCAAAACTATAGGAAACAAAACAAAAAACTGAAAAACTTAAAATTTTATACATCAAAAAAAGTATCAGAGCTGATATTATGGTATATTGGGTTAAGCTACCACCTGCCAATTAAAGTCTCAGAGGCTCTACCTTTGATCCAGTTCCCTGCTAACACTCCTGGGAAGGCAGCAAAAGATGACCCAAGTTCTTGGGCCCCTGCACCCATGTGGGAGACACGGATGAAGCTCCTGGTTTCAGCCTGTTCCAACCCCGGCCACTGTGGCCACTCAGTGAGTGAACCAGTGCATGAACGATCTTTCTAACCCTGCTTTTCAAATAAATAGATAAGACCTTTAAAAAAATAGAAAGTAATTGTGAAGAAAATGCATTTTAAAGAAAATGCCAAAATGTAACTACACAATCTTGGGCTAAAAGCATGTGAAAGCCAGAGTCTCTGGTCACATAAAGGGTCTTTCGGGAGAGCTGGGGTGTGCCAATAGAGCCCCGCCATAAACCCAGACACCCACAGAGTCTCAGGGAGGCTTGAAGGTACTGTCCCCTAGCCTTTTAAGCCAGAGACCAAAGTGGAGAAGGTTTTATCTTCACAAAGATCCCCACATTCCCGAAAGAACTATTTTGGCAGCAAACACCACTCATTTGATACAGAAAGGAATAAAAAGTACAAAAAGACAGAGGGGCTGTGAGAGGCTCAGATCCCACAGGCAGCAAAGCAGCTGCCGGCAGGAGGTAGTTGCAGGCTAGCAGACCCAGAGGCGGGGCTGTCACCCAGAGGGCTGGCCCCACTTTACCTCCCACTCTTTTTCCTCCCTACCTGCATTGTTATTTCTCCTCGGTTTTGCCATCATCTCTTACAGAGAGATCAGGAGAGATAGAGCACTTCCATTTATTGGGTTCATTCCCCAATAGCCACAAAGGCTGAAACTGGACTACTCACGCTGAGCCAGTCCAATGCCAGGAGCCATGGAGGTCTCCCATGCAGCTGCAGGTGCCCAATGCCATCCTCTGTTGCTTACCCAGGCCATAAGCAGGGAGAAGCAGAGGAAGTGGAGCAGCCAGGACTTGAACTGGCACCCATATGGGAGTCCAGCACTGCAGGTAGAGTCTTTTTGATCTGCAATCCCAGTCAGGGTTTGTCTTCTTTATAGCCCTGTTCAGGATCCCACCTTGGTCCATCTTACTTGTCCTGTTGCCAACCAATGCCATCCCTCACCTACCTTAAACAGTTTCTGGGAGTGTTTAATCATAAAGGCCATCCCATTGTTTAGCTTGGTGATATTCTCCTGAAGGTCATTTGCAGTGACCTATCCAGGGGGAAAGAAACCAAAGGATATATGAAAACCTGGGAAATAATATTTACAAGTAAGTATACCCTTTCAAAATATAGAACAGCATGCATCCCTAGCCAAGGTTTCTCTAACACAATGTTTAACTCTAGAGAGACATTGGTTCAACAGCTTCCCAATGGGTATGACATCATCTCAAAACACCCAGGTGTCCCTGAAGTGACCAGGAAATCCCAGAGGGGAAGTCTCTACTCCTTAATTCACCTTGAGAATTAGACATGCCAACCAAGTTGCTCAAGGACTCCAAGCAGAGAGAAGGACTTGTCTGCACCAGATGTCAAGGACATGAACTCTTCAGAAGGACTGCAAGTTCCCCAAAGGCCCAGGAGACCCCCTCGCTCTGACACCAAAGGTGCCATCTGTTTCTTAAGAACACAAACGGTCCGGCGTAATAGCCTAGCAGCTAAAGTCCTCTCCTTGAATGCACCAGGATCCCATATGGGCGCCAGTTCTAATCCTGGCAGCCCTGTTACCTATCCAGCTTCCTGCTTGTGGCCTGAGAAAGCAGTCGAGGACGGTCCAAAGTTTTGGGACCCTTCCCCCGACCCCCATGGGAGACCCGGAAGAAGTGCCTGGATCCTGGCTTCAGATTGGCACAGTACTGGCCGTTGTGCTCACCTGGGGAGTGAATCATCAGACAGAAGATCCTTTTCTCTGTCTCTCCTCCTTTCTATATATCCGCCTTTCCAATAAAAATAAGTAAATCTTACCAAAAAAAAAGAAAAGAAAGAAAGAAAGAACACAAACTGTCCTGGATTCCCTTCTCCCTCTTCCACTGGCTTTTTAAAAACACTCAGAGCTCCACCATCTGAAAGCCCTCACCCTCGGCATTCATCAGCCACTTGCTGGCTTGCTTTCCTAAGATCTCTTCAGCATTTCTGCTGACAACTGCTGTCCGCGTGCTCCTTTCCAGTCACGGCTGGAAAACCCTTCATTAGGAGGCCTTGTCCCCCAAACACGGACAAGTGTTAACGTGACTTGCCCTCCACAGTCCACCTCAGAGGAGGACCTTTAGACCCAGAATTCTCCATGATTCCTTCTGTCATCTTCCCCACAACCTTGTGTGACAGTATTAAAGTTATTGCTATGCACTGTTTCAAAAGAAGGTGCCTAGCATACAAAGAAGGAAGAAAAGAGAAAACACGGTTTTGCAGATCCCAACCCATGACCCTGGCTCCAATCCCCCCCCCAATCACACAGTAAAACCTATACTAGGAATGGGCTATGGCCCTCCAAGAGACTTTATTCAGAAGACTTCAGATAATTTATTTCTCATGTAAATCACTGAAGCTACAGCCTTGGTAATAAGAAGCACACTTGGCGTTAGCCACGGAGACTGTGTCAACAGGAAATAGAAAAGTCGGGGTAAGACAAGGTTACTCCATGTCATCTCATCTGAAACCTTGGTGACAGAATCCTGTAAGATTATCCAGCTCTGTTCTAAATTTATACCATTCAATCTTCAGAAACTAATTTGATTTCCCCAAAGCCTTCAGTGTTAAGAAGGCATCCACACTGACCAAAATGAGTATTCTAGTTTAGTCTTCTATAAAGAGTTCCACTAAGTTGCAATTTATATGTGAAGTTGAAAGCAGTTGGCCCACTCTAAGCCTGATGACTCTTTTTTTATATTTTTTCATTATTTTTTAAAGATTTATTTGTTTTTATTGGAAAGTCAGATATTTGTAGAGAAGGAGAGAGAAAGATCCTCCATCCGTTGATTCACTCCCCAAGTGGCTGCAAAGGCCAAAGGTAAGCCGATCTGAAGACAGGCGCCTCTTCCAGACCTCCCACATGAGTGCTGGGTCCCAAGTCTGGGCTTTCCTCAACTGCTTTCCCAGGCCACAAGCAGGAAGTTGGATGGGAAGAGGGGCTGCCGGGATTAGAACCAGTGTCCATATGGGATCTTGGCGTGTTCAAGGCGAGGACTTTAGCCACTAGGCCACTGCACCGGGCCCAAGCCTGATGACTCTTGAATGAATCTCATAAACTCAAGATTAGACTTTAGATCCTTGATAACTTCACCAAGGTACACTGGGAGGATGGGACCTAGTCCCCAAACCGCCTTCTTGATTCTTCCCCTAACTCACATTTTTTGGCCATAGGACATGGGGTGCAAACATAAGAGCAAGGTTGTAGGCAGACATCTTGTTCTTATCCTGTTTCTTGGCTGTCTGGTACAGGAGATCAAGCAGTAGCTTCAGCAAATTACGGTTGGGAGGAGGGAGAATGAGGAAGAGTAACTGCAGAGCCTCAATTTGCCGCTGCTTATCTGGCACGTTGGTCTTGTTGCCTTTGTCATCAAACTGCATCAAGTCTTGAGAAGAAGAGAAAATTATTGCAAGGGATGGATAAAATATCAGCAAGAAAAATCAATACTATTACTATTACTCTCCCCTCAATTCCCAAGGAAAAAGAGGAGCAAAAGATGGACCATAACAAAGAGAGGAAATTAAACCTTTCCACGTTGCTGGTGAGAATGTAAAGGGTAAACCACTTCAGACCACAATTAGCAATTCCTCAATTAGACAGAGTTACCACATGACCCAGCAATTCCACCGCTAGGCATATACCCAAGAGAAAATGAAGATATGTCCACACATGGCTTTGGTAATGCCATTTCTTTCACTTTTTCCCTCTCAGACATTCCACGGTTAAAAGAAAAAGCAGAGAACATCATGTCTTGGGACACAGGAGGTTGCAGGCAGCTCTCTTTGTGGCATCAGAGAACCTTGCTTCTCCCCTAACAGTCTGCCCAGGTTATTGCACAGTCCCCTGGCTAATTAGAATTCCAAAGGACACTAATAACCACTTGGTTATAATTCATTTAGGATCAGAAAATGATTACAGTGTGTTATGTAAACTCTTTAATCTCAACAGCCACTCAATGTTTAGAAAAGACAGGTAATATTACCAAAAAAAAAAAATGTTCTGTTAATATGAAATTCAGAACAAAAGCTTTTCCAATTATCAGCAAGGCATATTAAATGGTACAACTGCACTGCACCTCAGTAGCAGCATGTTCTCAGGGAACAGTGAATTGTCAGATGGTGAAGGGGAGGATTTCAAAAGCCACTAAATGGATGAACTCAACCAGAGGGCACACTAAACAGTATTCTTCAGATAAACACACAAAAATAATTTTTTAATATTTCCTAAACCTTTTTCAGAGACCTAACAACAGCTATTTCTTCCCAAAATACCTGTAAAATTATACAGTATTTTAGCAAGTAATATTTATTCATTTATATTATTTGGACTACTACTGAAAGTTTTTAAATTACATTTTTAAGTTGAAAACTAGCTCACTTTTTAGTAAAAACTGTTCAAATAGAAATATCCCATATTTATTTGTTAAAATTAGAATAAAAGGAAAAAATATTCAAATGCAGAAAAATAAGTAAATGCAGTATGGATTTTGATGCTGTGTGCACTGGGTATATAACAGCTGTGCAGTTTAAGCATAAATTTCCTACCACAGAGGCATAAAGAATGAGGAAACTATTATGGGCTGAAAATGAACTAATTCTAAAATACATTAAAGAAAAAAAAAAGTAAACCACAGAACCATGCATATGAGTAATACCCTACCATTACATAAGAACAGGGAAAGAGGAAAATGTATATTTCTTTTTTTTTTATTATTAATAAATTTTATTTTGACATTCTTTACATAGTTAATCAGGGTAAGAAGGTTCAAGGGCTACAGGAAAGTGGATAATACTAGTATGTTTTCCATATTGTTAGCTTCATATTTAAAGGGGGGTATTTAAGGGAGAAGCCCACCCAATTTCCCACCCTCCCCAGGTCCCGGATGTAGGGCATACTCTGAGGTTCTCGCTCAAGTGGTTTTGATATTGCCACAGTTATGAATCACTGTCAATCTTGCCACTCCAAGCACTATGAGATCTTTGAAAAATCCACTGATTGACATAGTCCATCATAGCTGAGACGGTTGGTTGACCTGTTCTGTCTTCTCTCTTTTCTTCGTTAGGGTTCTGAGTCCAGCATTTAGATTAGGAAAATGTATATTTCTTAGAATACCTCCTGACGTGGTACATGAGAAGCCCATAGCACTGGTCTCAACAGGGGTGGAGAGGGGCACTTAGGACACAGTCACAGAATCTTTTGAATTTCAAACCATATAAATGCACTGCTTATTCAGACAACCAAGCAAATTATTTTAAAAAAATGAATGGCCAAGTGTAGAGATCACCTCAACCGAGGCATAGAAATACTTAGCAAAAGCCCCAAACCAAGGCAAACATACCAAACCCATAACCATCTGAAGTATGTAAACTGAATGAATCCATTCAGCCCAACCCAATGAAAAGAACACATTATTTGGACAACTAAAACATGCGAAGTACTACACTAGGATTTATCTGGGACACAAAAATAATATCATATATCGGGTTTAGCTATAGCTAAATGCTGGTATCCCAAATCAAAAGCCAACTACTCGGCTTTTGATAGTTTTATGTAATGTGCCTGGGAAGGCAGTAGAAGAAGGCCCAAGTGCCTGGGGTCTTGGCTCCCAGGTGGGAGACCCGGATGAAGTGTCCAGCTTGTGGCTTCAGCCTGGTCCAGCCCTGACTATGATTGACCTTTAGGGAATAAACCAACACATAGAAATACACCTGTCTCTGTCTCTCTCTGCCTTTCAAATAAATAAAATTGAAGCAACAGAAAGAAAATTCCAAAGGACTATACTAATTCAAAGAAGCATTTTTACATAAATGTGTTACTTTGTACTCACCAGCAATTTTGAGGTGTGCATGGAAATGTTTATGTGTCAGCAGGGGCTCAGGCAACTCTCCCAGAAACATCTTCAGCAAAGTGGCGACATCATTAGAGTGGAACTCCCCTGATTCTAGGTCAATATCAGCTCCTGTATTGAGTGCATCCCGTAAAATCTGTTGTCGGACACTGTTGCCTGGAACTCTGAACAAGCCCTCCACTCTCAAGTCTGCTTGCAAGGAAGAAAACAGCACAGGAACAGAAAAGCAAGAAGAGAAATGATTATTCAAATATCTCATCAAAACACTACTGTTCAGTTACAAGACCCAAATGACAGATGTGTCGTCTGTCTTCCAAGGCAAGCTCAAGACTTCAAATCTCACCTGCCCAATGGTCAAACTGAGCAGGGAAAATAAATGGAAAGACAGGCCAACTTGCTCTGAAAATGCCCCTTCCCGCAGACTTGGCAGGGACTGACTTCTGTGCAGAGGCGTATCACGCCTCTCGGCTCTTCCCCTCCAGTGCATGTGCTGTTCTGGGAGATCAGGACTACAGCCCATCAGACCAGCTTTCAGTCTGAGAGCTTCCCATACGCAAGTGAAGAGTCACCCCAAACAACTGTTCTGTCCTTCTAACATCCCTAAGTGTAAGCAGCTGTAGCTCTGGGTGATTGGGCGTTCGCACAGTGATTAAGGTAATGTTAGGACGTCTGCCTCCCCTAAAAGAGTGCCTGCCTTTGAGTCCCAGCTCCACTTCCAGCTGCAACCTCCTGCTGATGGGCACCCTGGGAGGCAGCGTTGATGGACAGCCCAAATTGTTGGATCCCTGACACCCAGGTGCAAGATCTGAATGGAGTTTCAGATGCCCTGCTTAGACTCATTCTGGTTGTTGCAGGTATGTAATGAGTGAACTAGAGAATGTAAAGTGTGTGTGTCTCTGTGTGTGTGTATTTACCTTTCAAATAAATAAAAAAACATAAAGAATAAAAGATGAGCCGTGGGGTTTTTGCCTTGATCTGGACAAAGTGTGAACGTCCCCTGTTTTCAGCTTAGGGACACATTCATCTTTGCATAACTCCCTCATTCAGGAATCCCGCGTCAAATGCCTACAGGAAGATAACCAGCCAGGAAGATAACCATAAAGGAATGGATGAGATCTATACCAAACTGGAAGACAGAAATCTGGGCTTCTGCTGTCAAGGAGCAGCTAGGCCTGAGGATGCCACATCTTCCTATCATCCAACGGTGTCGAAACCTGAACTTAACCTATCTTAAAACACTGATGATGACATATACTTTTTTTTTAAAGATTTATTTATCTTTATTGGAGGCGGATATACAGAGAGGAGAAGAGACAGAGAGGAAGATCCTCTGTCCAATGATTCACTCCCCAAGTGATCGCAATGGCTGCAGCTGAGCCAATCCGAAGCCAGGAGCCAGGAACTCTTCCAGGTCTCCCATGCGGGTGCAGAGTCCCAAGGTTTTGGGCTTTCCTCCACTGCTTTCCCAGGCTACAAGCAGAGAGCTAGATGGGAAGCAGGGCCACTGGCACTAAAACCGGCGCCCATATGGGCTCCCGGCACATGCAAGGCGAGGACTTTAACCACTACACTATTGCACCGGGCCCGACATTTACTTTAAATACAATCTTTGCCAACCAAGCCAAGCATGCAGATGACTCAAGCCCTTATACTGCCAATTGTAGCCTCTGTCTTAGCTCCTAGCACAATGTTCCACACAGAGTAAGTCATAAATGCCAGCCTGGGTGGAATTCATCAAGGAAATATTTTGAATTTTTAGCAAGGCACCATTGAGGTCACCCGTTCCACATCTGCTCAGCTATGCAAAGCACTGAGGCAATGATATGACCAGCAAACTGAGAAAGGAAGTGAAAGCGTACACTAACCATGGAATTCTAAAGATGAAATGTATCCTGTGGCTTTAAATAAACATCACAACTCTCTAGGGACAAAGTATTTTTCCACAGGAAATGTCCCCTTGAGTTGAGATGTGTCATTTCATGGACACTGTCTGACTTACATACATCTTTGAGAGTATAAAACACATCGATATATGAAGTATAAAAGGAAATATACTTCAGAATATATCGCCTGGGCCCGACGCAATAACCTAGTGGCTAAAGTCATCATCTTGCATGCACCAGGATCCCATATGGATACCAGGTCATATCCCAGCTCTCTGCTTGTGGCCTGGGAAAGCAGTCGAGGATGGGCCAAAGCCTTGGGACCCTGCACCTATGTGGGAGACTGGAAGAAGCTCCTGGCTCCTGGCTTCGGTTTGGCTCAGCTCCAGCCATTGAAGCCACTTGGGGAATAAATCTGTGAATAGAAGATTTTTCTCTGTGTATCTCCTTCTACCTGTAAATTTGACTTTCCAATAAAAATAAATACATTTAAAAATATATATATATGTTGCCTAAAATCACAAGTTAGCTCTACCACTGATAATTCAGCACCACCTACTAGTTCAAAGCTGTTAGCACTCAAGCAAAATGGACAATTTTTCATTAAACAGAGAACAATAAAACCTTTTGTAATCTTACTTTTATGCAGATATTCGATTAGTTGGTATATCTGGGCAATGCCTTCCTCTGTCAGTGGGGATCCAAATACCACTCCTTTCTCTGAAAAAATCATGACAGGACACAGGCATATTTTAGAGACAGAGTATGAAATCTCCACAGTTAGAACTACTCAAGCATCCTGCTGGACACTGTAGCTAATGTTTTCACAAGGTCAATAACTAAAAAACCTTCAAACTAAGGTTTTAGGCACACGAGAAGATGCCATCAGAACAACTCCCAGGCAGTTTCTCTCCGAGTTCAGCATCACGCTGTAGCCGCACTGAGGGGGGAACCATCTTGTTATCCAAATAATGATACCCAGCATGTTGAGATTCAGTTTAAAAGCAAAAAGAAACAGAGCCATAGCTATCAAAAACAGGATAGATTACAGAGTCTTATCCGTTAATGTTTAAACATTTTTTTTCTAACATAATGACTTCCTAGAAGTAACAAAATAGTACTTCTTTCATATCTTATCAAAAACAGCACTAAAATCTCTTCATTTTCTGGGAAGGCTTCCCTTTAATGATTCATAGATACCTCTCTTATCAAAGCAATGAAATGAAAACATTTGACAACTACTACAATCAAAGATACTCAAGCTTTCTGTACAGTATCTGTAACACGTAACTGCACTATTATTTCCACACACCATGAACAGGGTCTGAAAATCAAGATACCCTTAGTAACCACCTTAATTAGTATTAACACGATCTAACTACATTTGCTTTAATTCAACTACTTCCTCAGATAGTTGTATGGATTTCTATCATTACTGCTTCAGGTTTTACCATCTAGGAAAATGAATAGAGGGATCAAAAACGCTTCAGGCTAACACTAATCCCTGGTGGACGTGCCAACGCTGACAGTGAGGCCCAGAGCAGTTGAGAACTGGCCACCCTTCGTACACCCAGCTCCTACCCTTGCGCTTGAGAGACATCAGGGACCGGAAGAATCCCGATGCTGAACCAGCCCCACCAGGCAACTTCAGGTCCACTTCCCCCATCAGCTGAGCCAACTCAGTGCCAGGTAAATCGATAAGCCTTGTGATGTTGCTGACCACCAACTCAGTGAACACCTCTGGTTTCTCATGTCGCAGTTTCTCCACAAAAAAGTCAGGATTGAAGATAATTGGCTGACCTCGAAGGGAAGAATCATTGCAGATAACAAAACTGCAGATGGCATCTCTGAAAAATAAAAACAGGAGGTTCTTTGGGGGATCCCTTTTGTCCGTGCTTCTCAGGTCCACACTGTGTTCCCTGGCTCCTTATCTACACAGGCAGACATTTCCTCCTACTCGGTTCCCTTTAACAGACCCCACTGCTCTTGGACTCTGATCTTCACACCCCAAAGGCCTTCACAGAATGGAAGACGCAAGTGCATAAGATATCTCCAGCTGTAGGCAACTGGCCAGATTGCGTTGTATCTAGAAACCTGCTACGCTGCTGGGAGAAAAGCACCCAATAGCTGGTGGGCATCCTGGCCCTAGTTAATGCCAAATTTATGTTAACTATACCATTGTGTCAGTGGTTAAGGCAGTTAAGCCTGGGTCGGGACACAACAATGTGGTCCCCGGAGTTGGGGGGCAGAGAAGGAGAATGGGGGAACTGCATATTTCCCAAGGAAGGGAGTCTGGGATCATACTGCAGTGGGAACAGCTAAGGATACGTTTAACAGGAAGGGAATGACTTCTGGGTTTTTCATAGACCAGGCCACTGTACACACAGGTGGGCGAGAGAGCTGAGACCCGACTGCTCCACCTTCCTTCCAGCTCTCTGCTTGTGGCCTGGGAAAGCAACAGAGGATGATTCAACACCTTGGGACCCTGCATCCACAAGGAGACCCAGAGGAATCTCCCAGCTCCAGGCTTCGGATCAGCTCAGCTGAGGCCGTTGAGACCATTTGGGAAGTGAGCCAGTGGGAAGATCTTTATATATCTCCATATATATGTATTTATATGTATATATATACACACACATATAATATATATATCTGGCTTTTCAATAAACATAAATAACTATAAGGCCCTGTGATGTAAGCCTAGCAGTTAAAGTCCTCACTTTGCATGCACCCAGATATCATATGGGTGCCAGTTCCTTTCCCAGGTTCCTGCTTCCCATCCAGCTCCCTGCCTATGACCTGGAAGAACAGTCAAGGAGGCCCAAACCCTTGGGTCTCTGAACCCATGTGGGAGACCTGGAGGAGGCTCCTAGCTCCTGGCTTCGGATCAGTTCAGCTCTTATCTTTGCGGCTACTTGGAGAGTGAACCAATGGACCCAAGATCTTCCTCTGTCTCTTTCTCTCTGTATATCTGACTTTCCAATAAAAATAAATAAATCTTTAAATAAATAATCTTTTAAAAAAAGGATGCCAATTGGGCACCAACATTCCTATTCAAAATGCCAAGGTTTGAGTATTGCATCAGCTCCCCATTGCAACTTCCTGCTAACGTGCACCTTGGGCTGCGAAAGACGATAGTTCAAGTTCTTAGGTCCCTATTACCCACATAGGAGACCCAGATTGAGTTCTGGGCTCCTGACTTGAGCCTGGCCAAAGCCCGTCTCTTATTGGCATATAGGCATGAATGATTTTTTTTTAGTTGGCATCACGGCCCAGGCAGCTGCCTCAGCGACCTATAAGCTGGTGCTGATTCTGCACAGTAAGAACATCTAGAAACTGCAGAATCACTCCAATGGCTTCTACAATGCTAACCTGATCCCCTCAGCCCACGAGGAGCCAAAGGACAGTACGCAAGTGCTGCAAGATTCAAGCTATGAATTTTCGGGTCCAGCACAATAGCGCTGTGGTTAAAGTCCTCACCTTTCATGCACCGGGATATCATATGGGTGCCAGTTCTAGTCCCGGTGGCCCTGCTTCCCATCCAGCTCCCTGCTTGTGGCCTGGGAAAGCAGTCGAGGACAGCCCAAAGCCTTGGGACCCTGCACTCATGTGGGAGATCTGAAAGAGGCTCCAGGCTTCGGATTGGCTCAGCTGCAGCCGTTGCAGCCGCTTGGGGAGTGAATCATCGGACGGAGGATCGTCCTCTCCGTCTTTCCTCCTCTCTGTATATCTGACTTTGCAATAAAAATAAATCTTCAACTCCCCACCCCCCCAAAAAAAGAATTTTCACCTGCTTCACCTCGGTGCAGAACACAGTGACCTTCCAGACAGTGCTGGAAGCCATTGACCAAATGTCAAGCCCATTGTGAGAACTTAAAGCCTCAACAGGCAACACCATGGGGATGTAACAGGCCTCAGTAAAGTAAAAACTGCTGCCAAACACAGTGAGGCCCAGGTGACGATCTAGAGGCACTCCTATGATGTCCCCTGCTGCCCGTGGAGCCAGGCCACCCCTCCTGCAGCAACATCAGTGATGATGGAGATATGTAGGTCTCAGGAAGGTCTGAAGGACACCACAGCCAGAGCCCTGCCCTTTCGAAATGCAGATTGTGTCCCAGATCAAGAAGGGCACCGGGTTCTGATCACAACCCAGCCAGCAGCTTTCATAGCACTTCAAGCATCTGGGGAGTCTCTCTGAAGAGGCTATCATGGAGCTGAACCTGCCCACCGGTATCCCCATTGTCTATGAACTGGACAAGAACCTGAAGCCCATCAAGCCCATGCAGTTCCTGGGGGATGAGGAGACCGTGCGTAAAGCTATGGAGGCTGTGGCTGCCCAGGGCAAGGCCAAGAAGTGAAGGCAAGCAGGCAGAACATCTCCCTGGGACCTCCCTGCCTGCCTGCCCACCCATTCCTCTGCACCCGTCCCCTACACGTCACACTGACCACATCTGTAGGCACCTTAGGTTGTAGCTGCAGGTGGGGACTGGTGGCCCCTGCTTTCCTCTTAGTCATTCTGTCTCCTGCACCACTCCCTTCACAGTATCTAGTCAGGACAGCAACCATGGGGGCTCTTGTGCAAGCAGAGGGAGGGGCCCTCTATCCCTGCAGTTGAGAGATCTGAAGGCCCCTATGTGAGTGCTCTACTTCCTAAGGGCCTGTTGGAGAAGGAAAAGGGTGGAGCCACGCGAAGGGCTGGCCAAGGGGAGAGCAGGAAGGTCTGCTGTGTTCCCAGGAGCCGGCCCTGGGCCCTTCCACAGGCAGGTGGCTGCCTCAAGAGCTTGGGGGCTTTAGTCATTCCAGTGGAAGGTGAAGAAACCCACCCTGGTGATCACAAAACAAACCCCACCGCTTCCTCCCCGACCTAAGAGGAGCTGGCTCCAGAAGGTTGGGGTCAAGCCAGAAATAAATTAATGTGATGCATTTACTTTTAACAACAAAAAAGTGAGTGTATATGTACATACATAAACCTGGTACTAAACAAAAGCCCCTTGGGGTTCCCAGTAGTGTTTCAAATAGTCTCCCATGTGGTCACCAGAAAACAAGCCATTCCTTGCATCAATATGGGATGAACCTGGCCTCCGAGGGGTAGGAGTGCCTTCCGCGAGTCTCAGGATCCTTCCTGCCTTGTCTTGTGGCAGCGTCCAAGTGTGTCTTGCTGTCTGGTTCTGAATCATGTTTTCCAGCTTCCTGGCCCTGCCACATGAGCTAACAGTACTAAATCTTTCCAGATCAGTGTAATAAAGGATTGCCGTGCAATTTAAAAACAAAACTGCATTATGCTATCTCTGAAGTAGACACATCAATGTTTATGCCCAATATCAATTAACTCTGATGGCTTATTCTAAGCTTTATTATACAGTCAACCATTACATAACCAGGGAGTAAATAGAACAAGCCAGAAAGAACAAGTCATCACATCTCAGCCAGGCAAAGCTGAAACACACCTGACTCATATAAACATTCCCACAATAAAAGCAATCATAACTTAAAAGTTGTCACTATTTCTTAGGCACCAAAGCTCTGTTCCAGGAAAAAATGACATATCCAAATACAAAGTAGAATTTATCAGCTATACCCTTTTCCAACAGTACATAGACAATTTTAATAACAGTTTAATGACACAAGGCATAAGTAAATTTCAAAATTTATCCCTACTTCCCTGAAAAGTTATTTTGCAATTTTAATAAAGAGCCTAGATGTGGGCCCAGCGGCGTGACCTAGCAGCTAAAGCTCTCGCCTTGAACGCGCCGGGATCCCATATGGGTGCCGGTTCTAATCCCGGAAGCTCCGCTTCCCATCCAGCTCCCTGCTTGTGGCCTGGGCCTCGAGGACGGCCCAAGGCTTTGGGACCCTGCACCCGTGTGGAATGCCTGGAAGAAGTTCCTGGATCCTGGCTTCGGATTGGCATAGCATCGGCCGTTGGGCTCACTTGCGGAGTGAGTCATTGGACGGAAGATCTTCCTCTCTGTCTCTCTTCCTCTCTGCATATCTAACTTTCCAATAAATACATAAATCTTTAAAAAAAAAAAAAAGAGCCTAGATCTTCAGATTGTTACACTTGTTTTCTTCTAATCTAACATTAAAATATAAGTAACCACATAAAAAATTCAAAATTATGACTATATGGCCTCAAGCCAAAAAGTCACTAAAGGAAGACAACTTAAAATGCTTGTCTCCTTACCTTTTACAACTAGGATAGGGTATTTTTCCTGCATAAACATAAAGATGCCAATGATTATGAAACAAGCCAATTAAATTCAGAAGCAATCTCATCTTAAACTCCTGTTTACAGTCTCTTTGTTGTTGTTGCTGTTAATGTTAGCTTACTTCAGCCAAGAAACAAGAAACAATATAAAACTACTGCTGTGCCTAACACAATAGCTTAGTGGCTAAAGTCCTCACCTTGCATGCATCATGACCCCATATGGACACCTGGTCATGTCCCGTCTACACAAATTCCCTTCTAGCTCACTGCTTGTAGACTTGGAAAGTAGTAGAGGATGCCAAATGCCTAGGGATCCTGCACTCGCATGGGAGACCTAGAAGAAGCTCCTGGCTCCAGGCTTCAGATCAGTTCAGCTCCAGCCATTGTGGTCACTTGCACAGCGAACCAGCATTTGGAAGCTCTTTCTCTCTGTCTTTACTTCTACCTATAAATCTGACTTTCCAATAAAAATAAACAAATTTAAAAAAAAAAACTGCTGAAAATTCCTGCCACACAGAAATCACTACTTCACTGAGCAAGCTAGAAAACCATGAAATGTGCTAGCACCAAAACAATCCTACAATTAAAGTCTAAACTAATAACTATACTATAAAACATATTCTTTCCAATTCTGAATAACTGACTTCAAACTTCAGTCCTAACATACAAACGTGTAGGAATAGCATCCACCACATTCCGAAGCAGAAACTGACAGAGAGAATGGAGCTGGAACAAAAGACCCTAGGCTAACTGTCCCCATGGAATCTATCATCCCAGAAACTGCTCCCTCCTCAGGGAATAGCTTAGTAAGGCCTCCTCAGGGAAGGGAGTAACACATTTATGACTGTCTCTAACTAGATGCAAGAAATGTAAGAAGATACCTTGGGAGTCCTGGCACGCAGTAACATGCAGGTCCCCGTTTTCTGTCCCCTCAGGTTCTCCGCCCTCCCTCCCCTTGTTCACTCACCCTGATATGTCACTTTCTCCCTCCCTTCCAGCCTCCTCCTCAACTTCTGTGTCTGTAGCATCTCAGAAACAGAAATGGTTAAAAGAAAGGGAAAATAGAAGACAAGAGATGAAAAAGACAGAGCATGTCTTTTTTTTTTTCCACATTATCCGATATCACAAAGCCTACTAATCCCTTTCCAAAAACAACACAACACCACAACCCAAGCATAAAGCTATCAAGAAGCATGCTGGGGAACTAAACAGATTCCTAGGTAAAGAAAAGACTACTATTCAAGCTAAAACAACTTCCTAATCTATAATATTTTTTAAAAGCCTAAATTCACTTAAATTCAGGAAAAAAGTAAATAAATTTCTTACATAAATGCTGAAAGCTTCTGATGAGGCATTGGTAAACCGAAGAGACAGGGAAAAAAGCTTTCTTCTTGTTTGTGGTGACAAAGGAACTCTCCTCTCCCTGCCCCAGCACAGCCTACCCGAATTCCAGCATGTGGGAAGATACAAGGGCACATTATGGGGCCTGAAAGGCAGTACTTTAAGACTCTGATCATTCATCTGCAAGCAGGGACAAAACAGACATAAAAATCTGGACCAGTTAGCTGTATTTGCCAACACACAGACAAGGCTGAAGAGCTGAGTCCCATTACCACAGAGTCATACTGGATGAAACAATCGCAGAATTAACAGCACATGGACGGCAGGCTTGACAATATGAGGGGAAATGATCCCTTCCTCACATCATACACAAAAATAAATTCCAGACATAATGAAGGTCGAAATAGGACAGCCAAACTGTAAAAAATGTTAAAAAGCAGTGCAGAAAGAACTAACAAGGCAGAGGGTGTCTTCTTCTTCTTTTTAATTTTATTTTTGATGATGTTTACATAGTAGATCAGGGTGGAAAGAGTCAAGGATCAGGGGAAAGTGGACAAGACCAATGTTTACACATTCTTTTTCTTCTTCCTGTATCTGGGGAAGGAGAAGGTACAATGGGAGAGACCACGCCCAGCCTCTCCAGCCCCGATGTTATCCCAGGGCCCTGCCCATGTGGAGCATGTTCTCAGGGTTCTGCATAAGTGATTTTGACAGTTCTGAGATGCTGTTGATATCACCACTCCAAGGATGAGGAAATTCTTCCAAGGTCAACTGGCTCACATAGTTCACCTCAGAGTCTCCTTTCACCCAGAAGTTTGGTGTTAAGTTTCACTGGTATAGTTGATCAATTTGTTCTGCCTTCCTTCCTCTGCAAACCAATGGGTGCTACACTCCAGCCCAACCCTGCCCACCACGCGTTCTGCCCTCATGTACCACAGAGGGAGCTGAAGCCCAGTCAGAGTGACTCCCAAAACCCCCACTGGGCTGGATCCCAGCTCTGGTTCCTGTGCCTGCCAGCATGTGCAGTGAACTGGTCCTGTCTGTCCCACATCCCATTCAGCTCTCATATACATCATTGGGCGTTGAAGCCTAACTCAATCCAACCAACTCTACCCTCTAGCCCACACTAGTGCCAGAGGGTGCCACCACCTATTCAACCAGGCCCACCCTCAGTCCTGGTTCTCTTGGTTACCAGTAGGAGTTGCAGTCCATCAGAGAGGTTCCCACAGTCTCACCAATGGACCCATTCCCTGACCCAGAGCTTGCACACTCTAGGTGGTTCAGCATTCTAGCTTGACAGGACTTGCCCTAAGTCCCAGCACTTGCCAGTTGATGCTACAGCAAAGCCCAACCATCCTGTCCTTATTCCGGCTCATACCTGTACCAGTAGATATAATTGGTTAGCCCAGCCTGGCTCTCCCCCGAACCCAGTTCACGTGTGGGCCAGCAGGTGTTGTAGCCCTGACCAGCCTGGTCTGCTCCCAGCTCTCGCACTCACCAGTAGGAGCAGTGGCCCAACAGGGGAGTCCCCACTACTCTCCTACCAGGCTCACCTACCTCCTGTCATCTCACATGCAAAGTGGGAGCAGCAATCCAGTTTGGCATGGCCCATTTCACCTCGGCATTTGCTGGCAGCTATTACAGCCAAGGCAGAGGATTTCTTAAGACTAATAATAAATATTTCCACAGACTAATAATAAGTATTAGCCTTAACTATATTAGTTAACTACATTAAAATGCAAAACTTCTGTGTAACAAGTGGTATTATAAACCAAATTTCTAGAAAACAGGGTCACAAAGTCTCTGAAGAGGAACTGGATGAAACCAGAACAGGAGTGGGGAAGAAACATTCATTGTGTTCTTTGTATTTTCTCTATTTTTATTCATGTGCACATAAATAAATAAATGTAAGGCCTTACCAGTAATAGTAAAAGATAAATCAGAAACTAGAAAAAGACCTTTGCCATGAGTAAAACTAACAAAGATTAATAATCAAAATTTATCAGTAAGCCTAAAAAGCATTAAGAAAATACACTATGAGGGGCCCTGCAAGGTAGCCTAGAAGTTAAAGTGCTCGCTTTGCACGCACCAGGATCCTGAGGCACTGCTTGTGGCCTGGAACAGAAGTAGAGGATGGCCCAGAGCCTTGGGATCCTGCACTCATGTGGAAGACCCAGAAGAGATTTTGGGCTCCAGGCTTCGGATCAGCTCAGCTGCGGCTGTTGCAATTACTTGGGGAGTGAATCAGCAGATGGAAAATCTTCCTCTCTGTCTCTCCTCCTCTGTGTATAGCCTACTTTCCAATAAAAATAAATAAATACTTAAAAATAATAACTCAGGCACAGAAAAGCAAATTCTACCACATGTTCTCATTTGTGGAAACTAACAGTTCCACAGAAGTAGAGAACAGAATAGCAGTTACCAAAGCCTGGGAAGACCAGAAGATAGTTAACAGGTGCAGGGGCACAAGTAGACGAGAGCAATAACTTCGAGTTCTCCAGCACTGTGATGATACACAGTGAAACACAGTACAGTGATAAGTACAGTGACAGGCTCCAACCACATGCACTCATGACTAAAACTCATAAACAATGATGAACACAAAGAAGACGTACACACAGGCGACTACATACTAGATGGTACTGACATCAAATTTTAACAATAGGTGCCGGTGCTGTGGCTCAAAGGGCTAATCTTCCACGTGCTAGCACCAGCATCCCACATGGGTGCTAGTTTATACCCCAGCTACTCCAGAATCCAGAAGAAACTCCTTTCTCTTGGCTTCAGAGCGCTCAGCACCAGCATCGCAGCCATCGATAACAGGAGTAAAGATGTATTCACCAGAAAGTTCTGAAGAGATTACCATTTATGGGTACAGATAAAGAGGAGGCGTGAGGGCATCAGAAGTAGTTTTGGTCTCAATTTCACTGCGACCTGATATAATGTCATAGAAGGATAATTGTCGCATTCTAGGAGTTTTTGCAGAGATGGCCAACACCAAGAGATTAGCCGCTGGGCACACAGAGAGCTCAGGCTCCATACAACTACCTCGAAGAGCAGAGAAAATTTCTCAGTAATTTTCAGTCATCTTCCTAGAGTCACAATTACTACTTACACCACCAGATGGAACTCTTATAGGTAAGGTAATACTCTTAATATAAACTGAAAACAGAATCCACGGCTAAAAAATCGATTACAGAGTGCTTTTTGTAATGTTGGACCCATGAATTTGCAGAATTCAAGCAGTGGGGAAAAAAACTCTGTATCCTGCAGATGTATCTTTTGGCTGACTCCAAACAAAACTGCATACCTACAAAACTAAACATTTCCTCCCTAGAGAACTGTTGAACTTGATTTGTTCTCTAAGAACCACAACCTTGGCAGCACTTATCAAAATAGAGTTCTATTTAAAGTTGTCTTAGCTGGGCTTACCCTGTGAGCATTGCATGCACTCTCTTACTGCTCTCCAACCCTAGAAGGCTTGGGGAAAAAATGTGTTTAAATGTATCACTTACTGGAATGCAGTTAGGTAAGGAACACATACAAGCATAAAAAAAAAAAAAAAAAACAACCAGTAAATTATTCCATCTTTCTACATACCACATTGAAATTGGCATCATACAAGTTGCAATAAAAGTGAAGATGTAAGTGGGCCAAGAACCTAAATTGGCAGGTTCTGTATACCCAAAACAGTTCAGAATTGGCAAGTAGTAACATAAGTTTTCAAGGAACAGTATCCAATCTTTTGTTTTTCCAGATCAACTGACTGGTTGACTGATCTGAAAAGCAAAATGACAGAGAGGTCATGCACTCACTGGTTCACTCCCAAATGTACGCCAGCAGCTAGGAATTCCATCCAGATCTCCCAGGGGAATAGTAGAGACCCAGGTACTTGGGCAACCTGCTACTCCTGGGCATGTTAGTAAGAAGCTAGATTTGAAAATGGAGGTGTGACTTGCTCCCAAGCACTCGGATACGGGACATGGGTGTCCCAGGTCGGGGTTTAACTTGCACCTTCACCCACTGTACCACAATGCCTGCCTCTGATTTATTCTCATCTTTGTCTCCCATCTCCCTGCAGTCCCCAGACGTCAGGGGACCCAGGTCGCCCTCACTGGGTCCAGGGTTGAGAGGAGTACCAAGCAGTCGGAAATAAGGTAAGTCCAGTTTGGTCTGAATAAAGAGAAGGAACCTCGTGGGCTGGGTGGACAGATGCCACCAATCCCTGACCCCTGGGAACACAGGACTGGCACAGTCCAGGCCTTCGGGCCGGCAGCACCATTTCCAGGGTTAGCCACTTAGCTAATCAAAGCCTTTACTATTGGGGTGTTTCTGAGTATCCAACCCTGCGATTCCTGAACCACATCTGAACTTGGGGCTCCTTCAGGTTGCACTTGGAGGGTAGAGCCACCTGATCCTTACAGTTCACCTTCAAGTGTTCCTCTGGCTGGCAATGCTGTACCACATCGCAGACCATGTGCAAGGGCCTGCTGAGTCACCAGTTCTGGCACTGCCGCTCCCGCTCTGTTCCTGCACAGCTGAATCCTACCCAGCTTCAGCATTTACCTCAAATCCCAGCTCTCACGTAAGGGTGAGAGGTTCTCTCCTACTCTAACATCCTCTTTTTCTTTTTAAAGATTTATTAATTTACTTGAAAGACAAAGTTACAAAGAGAAAGGAACAGAGGAAGATCTATCCACTGATTAACTCCCAAAATGGCTGCAGTGGCCAGAACTGGCCCAGGCCCAGGCCAGGAGTCAGAAGCTTCATCCAATCATTACATGGATGCCAGGAGGCCAATCAATTAGGCCATATTTTCCTGCTTTCCCAGGCCATTAGCAGGTAGGTAGACTGGAAGTGGAACAACCTCGACTCAAAGTGGCATCCATATAGAATGCTGGTGTCACAGGTGGTGGCTTAATCCGCTTTGCCACTAGACCAGTCCCTATTTCTAAATTTTTAGTCTCTATTGTCTTTATAATGAATTTGCCAGTTAATAATGTTGTATCATCTTTTGTGTTATAGTTTTTAGCTACTGTTGGAAATCTTTCAGTGGGATTGACATTTGCTGTAGCAATTAAGATGACTCTTGTGGAAGCCAACATAGTGGCACAGCACGTTAAGACTCTGCTTATGGTACAGACATTCCATATAGGCATCAGCCTGAGATTTGGCTACTACACTTCCTTTCTGGTTCCCTGCTGGTAGCCTGGGAAAGTAGCAGAGGATGGCCCAAGTCCTTGGGTTCCTATATCCATGTTGGAGAGCTAGAAACAGCTCCAGATTCCTGGCTTCAAATCAGCCCAGCTCCAGCCTGCACAGTCATTAGGATAGTGAACCAGCAGCTGGAATATCTCTGCCTTTCCTTCTCTCTCTGTAATACTATCAAATAAAAAATGTTAAAAAAAATTAATCATAGGGCCTGGCGCGGTGGCGCAAGTGGTTAAGTCCTCGCCTTGCCGCCCAGGATCCCATATGGGCGCCAGTTCTAATCCCGGCAGCCCCGCTTCCCTTCCAGCTCCCTGCCTGTGGCCTGGGAAGGCAGTCGAGGACGGCCCAAAGCTTTGGGACCCTGCAGCCGTGTGGGAGACCCAGAAGAGGCTCCTGGCTTCGGATCGGCATAGCATAGGCCGTTGCGCTCACTTGGGGAGTGAATCATCGGACCGAAGATCTTCCTCTCTGTATATCTGCCTTTCCAATGAAAAAATAATAAAAATAAATCTTTAAAAAATAATAATAATAATAAAAATAAATCTTTAAAAAAAAAAATTAATCATAATGCCTTTTAGGATGCCCACATCCTAGACGTAACATGGTTAGGATCGTAGAATATTGAGTATTTCTGGCTGATTAAAAGGATGGATACTGCTAAGAATGTTCAATACATGAACTTATGTAGAAATGATTAATAAGTCATGTGCCAGGGCCCAGCACGATAGCGTAATGGTTGAAGTCCTCACCTTGCATGCCAGGATCCCATATGGGCGCCAGTTCTGGTCCCAGAAGCTCCACTTCCCATCCAGCTCCCTGCTTGTGGCCTGGGAGGGCAGTCGAGGATGGCCCAAAGCCTTGGGACCCTGCACCCATGTGGGAGACCCGGAAAGAATTTCCTGGCTCCTGGCTTCAGATCGGCATAGCATCGGCCATTGCACTCACTTGGGGAGTGAATCATTGGACGGAAGATCTTCCTCTCTGTCTCTCCTCCTCTCTGTATATCTGACTTTCCAATAAATAAATAAATCTTTAAAAAAAAAAAGTCATGTGCCAGAGCAGACATAAGAGCTGACTCTAGAATAGTATGTAATACACTTTAGTCTTATAAAAAATGGCTTTACAAGTAATCTTTTAGAACTAGATCACAGTTCCCATTTCCCAAGACTCAAGTATCTTAAAGTGTGTTGGAAAAAGATAGGTTCATGAATCTTTGACTACTTTTCTGAGAGGAAGCAGCTTTCAGATAAATGGTAAGAGGGAGATTATATTGTCAGCAAAGAATCCTCCACAACTCCAATAAAATCAGGAATTTCAGTGTTATTTTCATGAAACAAGTACACAAGTAACTTTCAACTCATTTTGCACCAGCTTTGGGGAGAAAAATTAAGGGAGATTTAGAGACTGTGGGAAGAGATGGCTCTTCCATCTGCTGATTCACTCCCTAAAGGGCAATAGCCAGGGCTGGGCCAAGCAGAAGGCAGGACCTGGAACTCCCTATGGGCCTCCCACATGGGTGGCAGGTATCTAAGTACTTAACACATCCTCTGCTGCCTTCCCATACACGTTAACAGGGAGATGGATCAGAAGAGAAGCGCTCAAGACTTGAACCAGCACTCCAATTGGGGATGGAGATGTTGCAGGTGGCATTTAACTACAGTGTTCACCCCAATGTAAACTTTTGAGACATCTAAGTGATTACAAAAAAATCAAATACATCAAGAAGTAAATAAACTGGCATTATTGACAACCTGAAGAAGTACAAGCAATCTTCAAAAAGTTAATGGGAAATGAATATTATAAGAAAATCATGTATAGATTTCAAATTTTTTGCAACAAAGTAAATTAATCTTTTTATTCCATTTCCCACAAACTTTTTGGAAGAGTCCTTGTACAATTACCTTTTTAAAAAGGATTGATTGATTGATTGATTGACTGATTGGAGAGGCAGAGTTTATGGAGAGACGGGTAGAGAGACAGAGATCCACCATCACTGGCTACAGCCAGGACTTGGGATCTTGCACGTCTCCATGTGGGTGAAGGCAAACAAGGACTGGGGGCATCTCCCACTGCTTCCCCAGGCCACCAGCAGGAGCTGGATCAGCCAGGGGCCTGTGCAGTGATCCAGCATGCAAAGCCTCTACCTGCAGTGCTGGTAACCCATGTGGCACAGGTTGTGGGTCCGGCTGCTCTAGATCCAACCCAGCTGCCTGCTAGACGCCTGGGAAATCAGCAGAGGATGGCTTAAGACCTTGGGCCCCTGCAGCCATGTGTAAGACCAGAAGAGGTACTTTTGGCTCCTGACTTTGGACTGGCTCAGCTCCGGCCATGGTCGCTATTTGGAAAGTCAAGCAACAGATGGAAGATTTCCATCTCTCCCTCCTTCTTTCTCTCTCTGACTTTAAAGTATAATAAATATCTTTTCTTTTTTAATGCAGGAGAGCTTTCCCGTTCCCTGCTTATGGCCTAGGGAAGGAATGGAAGATGATGCAAAACCTTGGGCCCCTGCACCCACATGGGAGACCCAGAAGAGGTGCATGGCTCCTGGATCAGCTCCAGCTGTTTCAGTCATTTAAGGACTGAACCAGCAGATGGCAGATCTCTCTCTTTTTTTCTGTAATTCTGCCTCTCAAATACAAATAAATAAATCTCTTCCAAAAAAAGGCACATAATGGTTTAGGTAAGGTAAAAATTTCCATAAAGAACTTAATTCCATAAAGAACTTAACTTGCCACAGTAGCCTAGTGGCTAAAAAATTCACCTTGCATCCACCAGGATCCTATATGGGCACCAGTTTGTGTCCCAGCTGCTCCATTTCCCATCCAGCTCCCTGCTTGTGGCCTGGGAAAGCAGGCAATGACATCCCAAAGCCTTGGGACCCTGCACCCACATAGGAGACCTGGAAGAAGCTCCTGGCTCCTGGCTTCTGATTGGATCATCTCCAGCCATTGTGACACCTGTGGAGTCAATCAGTTGACGTCTCTCCTTCTCTCAGTAAATCTGACTTTCCAACAGAAATAAAATTAATTAATTAAAAAGAACTTACAAGTTGAAACTGCAATAACACTACATACCTCATACATCAGTCTGTCTCAAAAAAGAAAACACAGATAAAGAACAACTCCAAAGTTAAATGTCATGTAGCAGCCTTGCTTCAGCCTCTCCATCCAGGCAACTGTCATTCCATCTGGAATGTACAGACTTGTACAAGCTCACAACCAATCTGTGAGCATCAATGTACCAGACAAACGTACCGGCCCTTCCAATTTGTTTCTGCCCCCAACACCCCGTCTCATCCACCACAGTGTCTGGATAGTTTTCCACAGAATAGGGCTAGGAAGTTCTATGGCAAGGCAGGCATGGAACTTAGAAACAAGAGGCTCCTTTGCCTCACTGTCTGTCTCTCGCCCATCACCATCTACTCTAACAGAGCTGGAGCCGTTGAACGTGTTTCCTTTGCCAGATGGCACGATGTCAAACACTACCAGCAATGGGCACTGGGGAGATACGGCAGGAAGAAGGGCCCTTCCCTTTCTGTCAGCAGGATCTCCCCCAGACAAATTCCTGCAGGGGGGCCAAGCTCCTGCTGGACAGTTGCCCGACAGCTGGCTCTTAGAGAACATGTGTGGACTCCTCTGGCACCAGCCACCTGCACCACAGGAAGCTCCCTAGTGCTAGGCCTGTCATACGCAGCGATCAGCAGCACTCACAAGTCAGCAGCAGACCCCTCCACCCCATCCCACCTCACAGACACCACTGCACATTTTTTTATAAAAGTTTGGGTTTTTTTTATTGGAAAGGTAGATTTACAGAGAGAAGGAGAGACAGAGAAAGGTTTTCCATCCGCTGATTCACTCCACAAGTGGTCACAATGGCCGTAGCTGAGCTGACCTGAAGTCAGAAGCCAGGAGCCTGGAGCTTCTTCTGGGTCTCCCATGCAGGTGCAGGGTCCCAAGGCTTTGGGCCGTCCTCTACTGCTTTCCCAGGACACAAGCAGGGAGCTGCAAGGAAAGCAGGGCAACCAGGACACAAACCAGCATCCATCTGGGTTCCCAGCACATACAAGATAAGGACTTGAGTGGCTACACCAAGCCTACCATCCCACATTTTAAACAGTGGACTTCTGGCAAATGTCACTCCAGCAACTCCTCTGCCATTCAGTAAGCCATAGCCACACCAGCAACAACCAGATGCCTGTTCTCTGTCCTGGGCGCCCCTTCCTGGCACACTTCAACTCAGTGAATACTTACATCTGCTCTATATTCTTTTCATTTTTCTTTTTTTTTTTTAAGATTTATTTATTTATTGGAAAGTCAGATATACAGAGAGGAGAGACAGAGAGGAAGATCTTCCGTCCAATGATTCACTCCCCAAGTGAGTGCAATGGCCGATGCTATGCCGATCCGAAGCCAGGATCCAGGAACTTCTTCTGGGTCTCCCATGCAGGTGCAGGGTCCCAAGGCTTTGGGCCATCCTCGACTGCCCTCCCAGGCCACAAGCAGGGAGCTGGATGGGAAGTGGAGCTTCCGGGATTAGAACCGGCGCCCATATGGGATCCTGGTGCGTTCAAGGCAAGGACTTTAGCCGCTAGGCCACGCCGCCAGGCCCATCTTTTCATTTTTCTTAGGACTGATTTATTTAAAGGCAAAGCAACACAGAGAGGAACAAAAAGAAAGATCTTACATCCAGTGGCCTACGCTGCAAATGGCCACAACAGCCGGGGCTGGGTCAGGCCAAGCCAGGAGTCTAGAACTTTATCCCAGGCTCTTTCATGGGTGGCAGGAACCCGAGTACTTGGGCTGCCTCCCTCTACCTTCCCAGACACATGGCAGGGAGCCAGCTGGGAAACAGCAGCATGACGTGAACCGGTGCTCCCTCCTCAGCACCATCTAGGTTCCTTTCTGTGCTCCTTAGAGATGCTTTATTTCTTACTGTTTAATCCCTTGCTAATCCAGTCCCAGTACAGTTAACAACTTCACACAGAATGATTATCTTGTTTAAGATTTATTTAATTTTATAGGAAAGACAGATTTTTACCTTTTTTTAATTTTTAATATGTTTGTGAAAGAGTTATTTATTTTTATTCAAAAGTCAAATTTACAGAGAGAGGAGAGACAAAGATTTCCATCTGCTGGTTCACTCCCCACGTGGCCACAACGGCCAGAGCTGAGCTGATCTGAAGCCATGAGTTTCTTCCAGGTCTCCCACAGGGATGTAGGATCCCAAGGCTTTGGGATGTCATTGCCTGCTTTCCCAGGCCACAAGCAGGGAGCTGGATGGGAGTGGAGCAGCCAGGACACAAACCGGCACCCATATGGGGTCCTGGTGAATGCAAGACAAGGACTCCAGCCACTAGGCTATCATGTCAGGTCCTATTTTTAATATTGTTTACATAGTTAAGAGGGATATATATACATATATCTGGGTCTCCAATTAGGGTGGGGAGGATCAAGGCATGGAGGAAGATGAGACATGGGTAGGACAAATGTTTCCATTCTTTTTCTTTCCTGTGTCTGCAGTGAGGGAAGGAGTGGGGACCACTCCTTGCTGTCAAACTGCATCAGCACCCAGGGATGGGGAGACAGTCATTGGACAGTGCCTTAGAGACCCGTATGTGGGTGTTACTTGAATGGGTCAGCTAGTTCTGAGATGTCATTGGCTTCATCACACCAGAACTGAGAAAATCTTTCCAAGGTCTGCTGGTTGACCAGGTCCATCTTAGAGCATCCATAGGCCCATAGAACATGGTACAAAGCTTGGCCAGGAGCGTGATCCAACCTGTTTTGCTTTCCAACCTCTAATGAGACACTCACCACCCTCTGCTGGCCTAGATGGCTATCATGTCCCCTGTATGCATTTGGGCATGCTGTCCTCAGCAACTCAGGAGGCCCCTGTCCCCACACACTCTGAGGTCAGACCACATATCCTGTGATTTTCCCTGTGGTTGGAGTTTTGAGATCAATAATCTAGTTGGGGAGCCACCAAGAAACCTTGCCTAGGATGAACTCAGTCTTGACTTGTGTATCCAGCCAGTAAAGGGTCAGGTTCGTCCATCACCTGCACCAGTCAATGCAGATACCAGTGGGTGCAGCTGTCTGGTCAATTTCTCCCTGAGCACATTCTCTCATGTGAACCGCCAGGTGCCCAGGCCACCCCAGCCCCAGCTTTCACGCACACCAGTGGTTACAACAAGCATAGTCGGGGCAACCCCCAGTAATCTGAACCAGGCTCACCCCCAGCCCTGGCATGTGCCTAGTGGGTCTGTCCTGTATCCTGTCTCTTGTGCACTCCCATAGATGCTGCAGCTTAGCTCAGTCTGACCTGACCCCAGATCTAGATGACACATATACTAAGTGCAGCTGCCTTGGCCAGCCTAGTCTGTCCCCGTGCTGGTTCTTATGCTCACACGTGGGAGCCTTAGCCAAGCAGGGGAGTGCCCACAGGTCCACTCCTAGCCCCAAATCTTGTGTGTGCCAGGAGGTGCTACAGCCTGGCTCAGCTTAGTCCATCCCCAGTTCTAGTTCTTGCCAGAGAGTACAACTGCCTAACCCAGGCTTACCTACTCCCAGCCCTCATGTGAACTGCTGGGTGTTGCAGTCCAACCCAGTCTGGTGGAAAGTCAGATTTTACAGGGAGAAGAAACAGAAAGATCTACCATCTGTTGGTTCACTCCCAAATGGCAGCAACGTTCGGAACTGAACTGATTCAAGGATGAGAGTCAGAGACTTCCTCTGCGTCTCCCATGCAGGTGCAGGGTTCCAAGGTTTTGGGCCATCCTCCACTGCTTTCCCAGGCCATAAACATGAAGCTGGATAGGAAGTGGAGCAGCCAGGACATGAACCAGTGCCAATATACATGTACACAATTACAGGGAGAGAATTAGCCAATTGAGATACTAAACTGGCCCCAGAATGTTTGTTTAAATTACCATGTGGTTTCTACATCCTATACAAAACAGACGTGCCCCAGCACCTACAGAAACGACCCACGCCAAGGCAGTTAACAGAGCCCGGCGCAATGGTCTAGCGGCTTAAGTCCTTGCCTTGAACACGCCTGGATCCCATATGGGTTCCAGTCCATGACCTGAAGGCCTCACTTCTCATCCAGCTCCCTCCTTGTGGCCTGGGAAAGCAGTGGAGGACAGCCCAAAGTCTTGGGACCCTGCACCCGTGTGGGAGACCCGGAAGAGGCTCCTGGCTTCTGGCTTCAGATTGGCTCAGCACCAGCCATTGTGGCCATTTGAGGAGTGAATCAATGCATGGAAGATATTTCTCTCTGTTCCTCCTCCTCTTTGTATATCTGACTTCCCGATGAAAATAAATAAATCTTAAAAAAAAAAAAAAAGACAGTTAATAAAGTTGTAGCTGAGAGGGTTCATTCGAAACACCCAGAGGGTATACTCAGAGTATTGGTGGTACTAACCAAAAAAAGAAGGCTCATGGACAGCTGTTGTAACCTAGCAATTAAGCACAGCAAGGGATCTCGACAGCCCTCATCAGCCCTGGGTGTGAGTTCTTGCTCCACTTCCAATTCAGCCTGCTAATAACCCTCCTTGGGAGGCAGCAGGCGGCTCACCCACCTGTATTCTAATTTGACAGTAATATGTACTTAATTTATATCTGGTATAGCCTTCATGCAAATGAACAAATTTGCATTTATCAGTTGGCTTTTTGTCAGCCTGGAGTCTCTCCAAACTCAACTTAAAGCTAAAACAGTGCACGTGCAACAACAGACTAACAGAGCCGTTCTCAGCAGACCTACGTAATCGACCAGCAACCACTATCTTTAACATTCATAACCTTATAAACTCTGCAACCAAAGATTAGAAGCAAAGGCAGGCGGGGCGCTTGCGGTGCCTAGGACAACAAATGCCAACCACTCACCCCTCCCCACAACGGTCCACGGCTCCATGGACCTGACGCTCCAGCAGCACCCACCTTCTCTTCTTTCTCCAGCAGAGCCAGCAAGCACAGGTGGTGCGGCTTCTCCGCCTGCTCTTGCACACCTCAGGACCTGCTGCCGTTAGAGCAGGATGGGGCTGCCCAATCCACACAGACATTTAACTCCCAAAGCCACGGGCTGATGGCGCTGACAGGGTGGAAGGCTGACCCACCTGTGGTATCTGCAGGGCTGGGGGGCCTTGTGAGATGGCTCTCGGCTTGTGCCTGACCCAGACCTGGTTGTTGTGGCAGACAGCTGACACTCTGCCTTTCAAATGAATATATTATTATGACAAAGTGAAATAATAACCTGAACATGTCTATAAAGAAGTTAGAAACAAGGGCCTACCTCTTAGAGAACACATTAGACAACTTATGTTTGGAATTCTCTACAAACCCAGTGTGATCACTTGTGAAGGTAAACCTAAGGTTAAAAAGTACACAAAACGAGGGCCCAGAGCGGCAGCCTAGTAGCTAAAATCCTCACCTTGAACGAGCCAGAATCCCAAATAAATGCCAGTTCGTGTCCCAGAGACCTCACTTCCCATCCAGCTTCCTTCATGTAGTCTGGGAAAGCAGTCGAGGATGGCCCAAAGCCTTGGGACCCTGCACCCACATGGGAGACCTGGAAGAAGCTCTGGGCTCCTGGCTTCGGATCAGCTCAGCTCCAGCCATTGCGGTCACTTGAGAAGTGAATCAGTGGACAGAAGATCATCTTCTCTGTCTCTCCTCCTCTCTGTATATCTGACTTTCCAAGTAAAAACAAACAAATCTTTTTTTTTAAAAAAGTATACAAAAAAAGGCAACAGCTGGAACCTTGGAGAAGTATAGCAACACAAAGTGGAAAAGAATCCAGACAGTTGGGATCTCAGCTGCCTGGACAATAGAGGCCAGTCAATGAGAATAACGTTAAGAGTCAATCATAGGAGTGGCAAAAAACAGCAAAACACAGAAATGCAGCTTTACATACTAAGGCCACCATGTGAAGGGCCTGGTGCTGATTCAATGACTAAATCTTCACCTTGCAAGCACTGGGTTCCAATATGGGTGCTGGTTCTGGACCTGGCTACTCCACTGCCCATCATGCTCCACGCTTGTGGCCTGGGAAAGCAATACAGGATGGCCCAAAGTCTTGGGACCCTGTACTTGGTGGAAAACCTGGCTCCTGGCTTCAGATCAGCTCAGTTCCAGCTGTTGGGGCCACTTGGGGCATGAACCAGTGGATAGGAAAATCTTTCTCTGTCTCTCCTTCTCCCCATGATGTGCCATTGCAATAAAAATAAATTAATCTTTCTAAAAAGTGCAGCTGATACTCAGGTACTCTTAACTAGAAACTCTTAATCTTATTTTCACTCCAAAGAGTAATACTCTTTTTTCAGTAACTATTTCCCATTATCACAACTTCTTTCAAAACTTGCTGATTTAAAACCAGCCCCTGGGGTTGGTGTAATGGCTCAATTGGCTTGTCCTCTGCCTGTAAGTACCAACACCCCATATGGACACCAGTTTGTGTTCTAACTGCTCCATTTCCCTCGCAGCTCCCTGTTTGACCCCTGGGAAAGCAACAGAAGACAGCCCAAAGCCTTGGGACCCTGCACCCACGTTGGGAGACCCAGAAGAAGCTCCTGGCTCCTGGCTTCAAATTGGTTCAGCTCCAGCTGCTGTGGATATTTGGGAAGTGAACCAGCAATAGAAGATATCTATATATATAACTCTACCTACAAAATTAATAAAACAAACCTGAAAAAAAAAAATCAAGGGCCAAGCACTGTAGACAGTGGGATGGGCCACCAAATCTCAATGGCTGTTCAAGTCCCATCTGCCCCACTTCTGATTCAGCTCCCTGTTAATGTACTTAGGAAAGCAGCAGAAGATGGCCCAAGCACTTGGGTTGCTGACAACAGGCAAGATACCAAAATACAGCTCCTGGTTCTTGGCTCCTGGCTTCAGGCTGGCCCTGACATAGCTGTTGCAGTCACAAGGGGAATAAACCAGAAGACGGAAGATGAGTCTCTCTCTCTCTCTCCCCCTCTCTTCTTTTGTTGGTCTGTCTTTCAAATAAATGAATATTAAAATATTAAAATAAAAATTAAAAATTAAAAAAAATTAAAAACACTAGGGTTATAGTGTAGTGGGTAAGCCACCACTTAGGATACATGACAAATCAAAATGCTTAGTTCAATTCCTGACTACTCTATTTTTGATTCAGCTTCCTCTAATAAACCTGGAAGCCAGCAAATGATGGCTTAAGTGCTTGGTTGGGGTTCCTGCCACTATACAGGCGGGGGCAGGAGTCCTAGTACTTGGCCTATCCTCCACTGGTTTTCGAGGTGCATTAGCACGAAGCTGAACAGTTTGGCCCAGAAGTGGCACCCATACGGATGTTGGCATTGCAGAAGGCAGCTTAACCTGTTGCACCACAACTATTTCTTAACGCAGATAAGGTTATACATCCTGTGGGAAATGGTATAAGGAAAAGCACGCATAGATGCAAGTTATGGGAAGAAGGCTCAAAGTACTACTCTTTGTGTTACTGTCTTAAAATGTATCTTGCATCTACTGCTTCTGTACATATCCTTCTCTGCTAGCTATCACATTACAATAGGTAATAAAGGCTCTGGGGCGCAAGGATGCTGGATCAGTGCTGGTGACTGTCACCCCCAGCGTGCTCGTGGGCGAGCACATGAAGCAGCTACAGAGGTGCCCTGGGTTGCAGCAGACAGAGGCTGCAGGACGAGCCGGCAGTAAAGCAGGAGACATTGACCTGACCTGAGACCCCGCCCCTCGGCCACCTGGCCAAGCTCAGTGGAGCTGTCACCAAGTGCTGGCAGCCACACCCCCCCTGCAACACCAGACTCTTCCAAAAGTCACTTGTCAAAGATGGATATAAGGCACTGGAAAGAAATCCTTTTTCCTTTCATTTTATGAATCAGTTTTATTATTTTCTTTCATTATTATTTGAAAGTCAGATTTACAGAGAAAAGGAGATTTACACAGAGAAGGACAGACAAAGATCTTCTGTGCATCCCAAGTGGCTGCAGTGGCCAGAATTGAGCCAATCTGAAGCCAGGAGCCGGGAGCTTCTTCCAAGTCTCCCACGCTGGTGCAGGCCCAAGGCTTTGGGCCATCCTCCACTGCTTTTTTTTTTAAGTTATCTCCACCAGTCAAAATACACATACACATTCCCAAAACAGGACTAAAATATATTCTCTTCCAAAATCCCATTCTTGGGCTTCAATTAATTAAATAAATCACAATCAATTCCTAGATCAGCCTGTTTCAAATCCTCCTAAATCCAGAACATACAGCATGAAGTCTGATACATAAATGGGCATTTTCTAATGATTTTTAAAGATTTATTTTTATTATTTTTTCATTGGAAAGGCAGATATACAGAGAGGAGAGACAGAGAGGAAGATCTTCCGTCCGATGACTCACTCCCCAAGTGAGCGCAACGGGCCGATACTATGCCGAATAACACCACTTTTCCAAATTGAAGGAGGGCATTCTAAAAAGACAAGCATTTTTTTTTCTTATTTAAATCTTTAGTTAAAGTAATTTAAAGTACTTCAGCCCAGCGCAATAGCGTAGTGGTCAAGGTCCTCGCCTTGCACACCCAAGATCCCATACGGGCGCCAATTCTAGTCCTAGGCAGCTCCACTTCCCATCCAGCTCCCTGCTTGTGACCTGGGAAAGCAGTCGAGGACAGCCCAAAGCCTTGGAACCCTGCACCCGTGTGGGAGACCTGGAAGAAGTTCCTGGCTTCGGACTGGCACAGCACTAGCCATTGTGGTCACTTGAGGAGTGAATCATTGGACGGAAGATCTTCCTCTCTGTCTCTCCTCCTTTCTGTATATCTGACTTTGCAATGAAAAATAATAAATACATCTTTAAAAGAAAAAAAAAAGGAACAGGCTTAAAATAATGATGAAGAAACAGAAAACAGATTACTAAATGGGTGATCACAAATTCTCTAAGCAGCAGTCAAAAACGTGCTGACCTGACCACAGCACACCATTTTTTCTCTTTACGGAATATAAGGAAGCCCACCACCAGTGAACATTAGGAAAGTAAATGTCAGGGGGCTGGCATTGTGGTGTAGTGAGTCACCCACAACCTACAACACTGACATCCCATAGGGGTATTTCCTAGCAGCTCCACTCCCAAGTCAGCTCCTGCTAACGGTCTGAGGAAAGCGTGGGAGGTGATCCAAGCACTTATGAAGACCCATCTAGGAGACCCAGACAAAGCTCCTGTCTCCTGGCTTTGGCCAAGTCGAGTCCGGCCATTGCAGCCATTTGTGAAAGAGAATCAGTAGATAGAATCTCTTGTCTCTCCTTCTAAGTTTGCCTTTTAAACAAATTAATTACAAAATATTTTTTAAAGAAAAGAAAAGTTTGGGCCTAACACGATAGCCTAAAGTGGCTAAAGTTCTCGCCTTGCATGCACCACGATCCCAAATGGATGCCAGTTCCTACCCTGGCTGTTCTACTCCCCTTCCAGCTCCCTGTTTGTAGGGAGTCAAACACGGCCCAGCACCCTGGGACCCTGAACCCAAGTGGGAGACTCCAAAGAAGCTCCTGGCTAAAGATCGACTTAGCTCTGAACACTGCAGACACTTGGACAGAACATCTTCCTCTCTCTCTCATCTCTGTAAATCTGCCTTTCCAATAAAAATAAATAAATCTTTAAAAATAAAATTTGAGGGCAAAAAAAGAATTCACAAAGTGTTTATCTCCACAAAATGCATGCCTTAGAAATGGCAAAGACTTTATTATTATTGACCAGAACAAACCTAAGCACTGGTTATCACAAAAACCCTTACAGGGGACCAGCACAACAGCCTAGTGGCTAAGGTTTTCGCTTGAATGTGCCAGGAATCCATATGGGCGCCAGTTCTAATCCCAGCGGCCCCGCTTCCCATCTAGCTCCCTACTTGTGGCCCGAGAGAGCAGTTGAGACCGGCCCAAGGCCTTGGAACCCTGCACCTGTGTGGAGGATCTGGAGGGAGGAGGCTCCTGGCTCCTGGTTTCAGATCGGCTCAGCTCCAGCCATTGTGGCTGCTTGGGGTGTGAACCAAAAGACGCAAGATCTTCCTCTCTTTCCTCCTCTCTGTACATCTGATTTTCCAATAAAAATAAATAAATCTTTTTTTAAAAAGTAGAGAACAAAAAACTTAGGAAAAAACCCTGACAGGGGTAGACTTCTGACCTAGCAGTTCCTGCGTCCCATCATCCCTGGCTACTGACTCCAACTGGTTCCTGCCTCCCACCTGGCTTGTACTCCTTGGGGCCATTACAGGCACCTGGGAATGAAGCAGGAGACCAGAGCTCGGTCTGTCTCACCACCTTTCATTCAAACGAATTTAAAAAAAGAAATCCCGCACTCATCTCTCCCATTATGGGACACTTGATGAAAGCGCTTCAGGTCCAAATGAGATTGTGTGAACAGGTGTTGATCATGTCACCACACCTGTCAAATTTAAACTCCGTTGCCAGTACCCAGAAAAGGGATTCAACCACTCTGGCTCTGCGGAGGCATTTCATCAGCACGTCAAACCCTCATCACAATGAAGGATCCTGCGATTAGATGAGGGACACTTCTCTGCAGTTCCCGACAAGGTCAAGCGTCCACCAGTGGCTCCAAAACGGAGGCAGGAAACCTACTCAACCGCCCAGTTCCAGTTCCCCAAGACTCTTGGGAACCCCAGTTCGGGACACTAACCCCAAGGCACACGCCAAACCGACCTACACACCGACTGTCCCTGAGGCCACGTGAACAGGCTCACCGTCATCCTGCCTTTAAGAAACATAACTTGTCCGCGTCTAAGACAAGAGGAAATGCACAGACTGAGGGCTCCAGCCCACCTGTGGTGCCGGGAAAGGCAGCCGGTCGCGCACCCAGGCTCAACCCCAGCCTTGTGCTGCCATTGGCATCACTACGTCCACTTGCAGAAGGACCTGCAGCTGACAGCGGCTGACACCGCAGCCCGGGGACGTGATCCCTCCTCCCACGGCCGCTGGGGCCCCGGCGCTCCGGCCGGCCGCCTAGGGCAGACGCAAAGCGCTGTAGGGTCCGGGGGCTCCCTCCACAGCGTCAGGGCGGCGGCTTCTCGTCCCCGAAACGGCTCTCGGGGCAAAGGCGGGCGGCGCTGGCACCGCCACGGCCGCGGGCAGACCACCAAGGGGCAGCAGCGGCCCCAAGTGTGGAGACCCCACCACCCGCCGCAGCCCCCGTGCGACCCGTGCCACAACCGCGGGAGGCGAGGACCATGGCCAGGCGACGGGTCATCGTGACCGAAGGAAGGGCGGCGGCGCGGCCAGCCCACGGCCTCGTTTCCTAGGAAGCTGGACCAAGCACTTGGCTCACCTCCGCCCGGAATCGCGGGCTGGCACCTCCCCTTCACTCTGCGCCTCGGTCGCCATCTTCGTCAGCAAACGCCTCTCTCCGGTCCCCGCCTCAGGCCCCGCCCAGCGCCCTTGGATTGGCTAAGATGTTTCCCTGTCTTTCATGCGATTGGATAACGCCACCGCCCCTCCGCAAACTGACCAGGTGATGCTATCATTGGTCTATTCAAATAATTAACCGTCATTGGTCGCCCCTAGCCCGGGCGGAAAAACGATAGGGCGGACCCCATTCTCCAACCCCTCTGGGAACATAAGTCTCTCAACTTGACCTACAGCTTCGGGGGCCGCTGACTTGTAGATTCAAGTCTGAAATCCCCAGCCTAAACTCATCTGGTCTATATAAATCAGAGAATTAAAAACAGGCGGGTTTGGGCCCAGCGTGGTGCCCTAGCAGCTAAAGTCCTCTCCTTCAACATACCGGGATCCCATATGGGCGCCGGTTCTAATCCCTGCAGCCCTGCTTCCCATCCAACTCCCTGCTTGTGGCCTGGAAAAGCAGTGGAGGACGAATCAGTGGGGAGTGAATCATCGGACAGAAGATCATCCTCTCTGTCTCTCTTCCTCTCTGTATATCTGACTTTCCAATTTAAAAAAAAATTTTTTTTAATGAAAGGGACATGCCCGGAGGAGCTGGCGCTGAGCCAGGACCCACCACAGTGGCCCTCCCTACCTCCCAGGCATAATTCTACTGAGGGTTAAAAGATTTAAGGCACTTTTTAATGTTATTATGTGGGAAACGGAATTAAAAGAAGTTTCTTGCAGTGTGCAAATGTTGTTTTTTTTTTTTTAAAAGATTTACTTGTTTTTATTGAAAAGACAGATCAGATTACTGAGAGAAGGAGAAATTACGATCTTCAGTCTGCTGGCTCACTCCCCAAATGGCTGCAAGGGCCGGGACAGAGCCCATCCGAAGCCAGGAGCATCTGCCAGGTCTCCCATGCAGGTGCAGACCCCAAAGGCTTTGAGCCATCCTGAGCTGCTTTCCCAGGTCACAAGCAGAGAGCTGAAAGAGAAGTTGAGCAGCCAGGATTAGAACCAGCACCTGTATGGGATCCTGACACTTGCAAGTGGAGGATTTAGCCAATTAAGTCATCTCGTCAGCACCCTACCCCTTGTTTAAAACATTTAAAGTTCATACCTAGTTTTCTCTTAGTACATGTTTTCCATGAACTTTTTTTATTTGAGAAACAATAAAGAGAGCTTCCCCTTGCTGGTTCACACCCCCAAAGGCCTGCCATGGTCAAGGCTGGGCCAGACTGGAGCCAGGAGCTAAGACTCAGGAACTGGATGGCATGGACTGCCGTGATCACCTCCCAGTGTCTGCACTAGCAGGAAGCTGGCATCAGACACCGGACCTGGTGTCCATCCTAGGAACTCCAAGTCTTAACTCTAGGCCGGATGCCCAGCTGTGTTGGTTTTTTTTTTTTTTTTTTTTTGAAGTACCTACCTATGGGCTGTGTAATGGTTCAACTGGTAATCCTCCACTTCCAAGCTCCAGGATCCCCTGTGGGTCCTTGGGCCCCTGCACCCACATGGGAGACCTGGAAGAAGCTCCTGGCTCCTGATTGCAGTTGAGGACAGCTCCAGCCATTGCAGGCATTTGGGGGGGGATGAGCCAACAGGTGGAAGATCTTTATGTCTCTTTCTTCTCATAAATCTTATCCTTCTTTCCAATGAAAATAAATATTAAAAAAAATAAATAAATGAGGTACACTCATTTTTTTTAAAGATTCATTTATTTTTATTACAAAGTCAGATATACAGAGAGGAGGAGAAACAGAGAGGAACCAACACCCATATGGGATCCCAGGATTCCAGCGTGTTCAAGGCAAGGACTTTAGCCACTAGTCCACACGGCCGGGCCCGAGGTACACTCCTATTGCTTTAGCTGCTGTGTGTTTCCTGGGGTTTTTCTGTTCCTCGCTTCCCTGAGTTTCTCTCAGTACTCACCTCTCCTTTTCTAAGCTCTGCCCACATGTGTTTCACTGCCTTCACCAACCCTAACTGCCCCAGGACTTTTGCCGATGGCCTGTTTTCTACTTGGTCTCTCAAGCCTGTTTAAATGTCACTGGCTCAGAGACTTCATGGAGCCCCAAGTAAACTTTCACAGACAACTCGATACTCTCACCTCATTACTGTGTTCACAAGGTCTGATTACGTAGCTGTTCTGTGTAACTAGTTCTCTCCTGGGTGGGTTCCCACCACAAGTGGGCAGACACTCCATCCAGCTTTTACCCCATGGTGTCTGGCTTGTGGTGGCAGTTCCACAAATATTTTTGAACTAATATAAATAAGTCCTCAGCTTGATTATCCAAAAAGTTAAATCATATGTGCTAATGGATTTTTTTTCCACTAACCAATCCATGTTCAAGGTTTGATAAATGTTTCCAAATAAAACCACATTTAGTTTTAATAAATCATCTATATTGAGCAAATACATGAAAAGAAACCTAAAATTCAATAAAAATTTGTGTAGAATTCCAGACAGCGCTGAAAAGCCCACGCTGTATTAATTGCATTATGCTAACCTCATGTGTATAGTATTCAAAGCAGGAAACCAAGGCTCCAAGTTTACCCTTCTTCCAAAGTGTAAATGAGTTTCAATCTTGTTCCCACGGTATCCAGTAAACAGTTGATTGAATTAGAGGCTTTTACAAGAGAGGAGATCCTGGAAAACACTGGAAGTATTACCACTGCATTTGGAAGAACAGCAGCACTCTCTATTGCTACTTCATTGGAGATGAAGAAGATGCACATTTTTGTATGCCCTAGTTAAAACTCTGGGTTCGGGCAAACCTGCACCTCTACTAATTCCCGGGGTCTGTCACTTGCAGTTGTAGGACACCTGCCACTTCAGTTTTCTGATTGTGTTTCCTCTTCTAGGATACAAGGATAACAACTGACATGCAATATTGTTGACAGATTAGAGAACTCAGCACAGTGTCTGGCACTTACTAAGACTAGATAAACATTCCAGGCCATGAGAAGACACTTGGGAAAGCTAAATGCCCCCAGGCCGCACATCTGTCTCAGCTGCAGTGTGAGGAGGACCCTCCAATTACACTTGTTGCAGTTTGATCAAGGGGACTTCTTCCTCCAACCCGCCCCCTCCTCTGCAAGTCTGATTGAAAGCCAATGTCACACTGTAGAAACACCCTCAGCTGCCACACCTGTACACCGCGTGTCGCCCAGGGTGTCATGGCTGCCCCAGAGCTGTCCGCACACTATCTCTGGACAGCTTGGCAGCCTGCCGCTAAGCGCCCTGGCAGGGCAGGAACTCCAGGCAGTTCAGAAAGTCCTCTCTGTTTCCAGCAGATGGGCTGAACAAAAGGTCACAGGTGAGCAGTTGCCGCCCTCACAGAGCTTAGGACAGAGACCAAAGAAACACATGTCACCCACACAGAAGATGGCTCCGCATTACGGAGGCAAGATGTCACACTTGTAGAAATAGATTCCTAGAAAAAAAAATAGATTCCTAGGAACTCAGAAGCTTGGAAAGGGGAAGGAGGCCTGGACTGACAGGTCAAAAGCAAGGGCATGGATTTGACTTAGCCACAAATGCCACTGAAAATCTGTCTACTATATCAGATGAGAAAAGAAGTAGGTATTTTATTTTTAAGATTTACTTGTTTATTTTTTTAAAGATTTATTTATGTTTTATTACAAAGTCAGATATAGACAGAGAGGAGGAGAGACAGAGAGGAAGATCTTCTGTCCAATGATTCACTCCCCAAGTGAGCGCAATGGCCGATGCTGCACCAATCTAAAGCCGGGAACCAGGAACCTCTTCCAGGTCTCCCACACGGGTGCAGGGTCCCAAAGCTCTGGGCCATCCTCGGCTGCTTTCCCAGGCTACAAGCAGGGAGCTGGATGGGAAGTGGAGCTGCCAGGATTAGAACCAGCGCCCATATGGGATCCAGGCGCGGTCAAGGCAAGGACCTTAGCCGCTAGGCCATGCCGCCAGGCCCTGAAAGGCCATTTAAAACATGCTGTGTGTAATGCAGCGACAGTGATGCCTGCAGAGAACGTGAAGCTGGGTGCAAACTGGAGTGTCCTGTGTCTCAGGGGAGCCACCAGGACTCCCCAACCACTGCGCCATCTCCTTTGTATTCTAACATGAGGCCCCAGTAGACATTGTCTGACTTGCATGCTGGCCTCCTGTTCACTTCTGCTTGCGAGTGAAGCGAAGGACCTAGGACCATGGTGCAGCAAGTTAAACCACCACCTGCAAAGCTGACGTCTCACATGGACACCAGCTGCTTCATTTCAGATCCAGCTTCCTGCTAATGCATCTGGCAAAGCAACAGGGGATGGCCCAAGTACTGGGGCCCCTGAAACCCATGTGGGAGACCTAAATGGGGTTCCTGGCTCCTGGCTTCAGCCTGCTCAGCCCCAGTCATTGCAGCCATTTGGGGAGCAAACCAAAAGATGAAAGATTTTGCACTCTCTCTTTCTCTTTTTCTCTCTCAACCCTCTCCATAACTCTGAAAAATAAATAAATAAATCTATAAGAATTTGAGGGTCAGTAATAATAAGATGAGCATTGTTTTTACAAGCCAAAAATCTAGGGCAAGCATTTGGTGCAGTTTGGGACATCAACAACCCATAGGAAAGCACCTGAGTTCAAGTTCCAACTCTGCTTCCGATTCCAGCTTCCTGTCATGCCCACTCTGGGAGGCAGAAGGTAATGGTTCAGTGCCTGAGTTCCCTTCACCCACATGGCAGAGCCAGATGGAGTCCTGGGCTCCTGGCTTCTGAGCTTTATTCAGATGCCTACATGGTTACTGCAGCCACTTGAAGATGAAGTAGCAGATAGAAGATCTCTCCCTCGGACTCTTCATTCTGCCTTTCAAATAAATCTCTAACAATTTAAAAAAAAAAAGTAGGGGGCAGTGACAGAAGAAGAAAAAGAACTGAATGAGAGGGAAGGAGACCCAATTTTGTGCAGCTAGAAGTGAGTGAGTTCAAGGTTTCCCAAGATAAAATACTGGAGTCATTTCCCCAAAACGTGAGAACTATAGCTGGGAAAAGATGGATCACAGGCAAGGGGCTGACTCAGCGGACCCGCAGCACATGCTGTCCAAGTGCATGGGGGTAGTAGGGAGGCTGAGGAGCTCAGCATCTCCAGGCACTCACTGAGCCCAGTTAATTGAGCAGTGGAGTTGAATGAGCTACAGATCCTAGCCTCCAGGGAACACTGTGGCTCATGGGCAAGAGCACCATCCTTTCTGGGTCACAGCAGAAGTAGGGACTCCCCAGTGGCCAGGCCTGAAGTGACAGCCAGCTCTGGGGAAGCATGGAGTGGTCTCAAACCTTGTACAGTCACAGGGAAAGCCTGCAAACAGAGCAATTAGCTTGAACTGGCAACTCACAGTCCCTTTCATCAAAACCAGTCCAAAGCTCAGGTCAGGAGGCCCCAGGTGCTGGTGGGACACTTCAGTCATTATAATAAATATCACGTGCAGGAGCCACCAGTGTAGGTGAATCTGTTACATTGAGTGTTATCTCCTTGGTTGCACGAGCTGAAGCCTGATGGTTGTTCTTTCAGCTGCTGTAACCCACTCACCTTGAGCTTGTTTGGGTAGAGAGAGGCATGCTGCACGTAGTCTCTGTAGTTACCAGGAAGCAGGACGAAGGTCAGCAGTGGCTCTGGCTTACCCTGCCTCTCTGTCCTCTAGGCAGAGGGTTCAGAGTCCTGAGATGGGCTTGTTAGCACAGAGCATCACTGACCACCACATGCCATACCACATGACAGCTATGGCTGGGGGCTTGTCTAGCAAACCTAGATCCAAGTACCTGATTCAGTGTTGGAACAGGGGACAGGTCACATCAAGCAGGGCCATGACACTAACCAGCACATGAGAGATCCCGGGGGTAGATTCTTTGGGGGATAAGTGGGTCCAACCCTATGGAAATACAAGTCCCACTGGTTAGCTCAAAGTTGGGGTGGTAACTGGCTGAACTAGGAGTGAACATAGAACCTGCCAACACTCACGGGTACTGAACCTGAGAAAAGGCTGGGCGGGTCCAAGCAGCAGCACCTGCATGTGCATCCTAAAACTGGGTGTAGGGCAGGCCGGCTCACAACATCCACCAGCTCAAAGGCCAAGATGGAGGGGCAGGCTATGCCAGGCAAGGACCTAGCACCTGCTATGGCATGTGAAATCTGTGTCTGGGAGTGGACTAAGTGGGAAAACTGGGAGACTCCCCTACCTGGCCATAGCTCCCACTGGTGAGCATGTGTTCCAGGCCTAGGGTTCAGGCAAGCTGGGCAAGGTAGCCCCACCCGTTGGCAAGTGTGTGGGTTGGTTTTGGAAGGGGGCAGACCGGACAGGGCCGAGCAGATCTTAGCCTACTGGCAAGTGTGGAAACTAGGCTGGAGTGCAGGTCATGCCAGGCTAGGGTATCCCACCTACTGGCTCACATGAGCCAGAGATGGGAGTAGACTGAGCAGGGCCAGGTTATAGCACCCGCCAGCAAGAGTTGGGACTGAGGGCTGGCTAGGTCAGGCCAGGCTACAGCATCTGAAGACAAAGGCTAAGACGGATGGGGGCTATGCCATGCTGGGTCAGAGCAGCCACCAGCACACGTGAAATCTGTGGAGGGGAGCAGGCCTGACTGGGGAACAAAGGGGACGCCCTGGCCGGGTTGTGATCCCCATTGGAGAATGCAAAGGCCAGAGTAGGGGGTGCTGTCTGGTCTGGATTTAGCTGCAGAATCCCTTGGCATGTGTGAGGGCTGGGTATGGGATGTACCAGACTGGGCTAGAATGCAGCACCCACTGGTACTCGTGAGAACCAGGGTAGGCATAGGAAGGGCTAGGCCAGGTCTCTGCCTCCGCTGAGCCATGTGTGAGCTATGTCTGTGTATGGAGCAGGTTTGGCTGGGCTGTAGCGCCCAACAACAAGAACTGGAATGAGTGGGGGCCAGTGAGGAAAGCCCACTGTTCCTGCTAGGACAGGAGGTGGATTAAGTAGGGCTGGCCCATGGACCCACTGGTGTGCGCAAGCTCTGGCATTGGAAGAGATCCGGATGGAGGAGCCTGGGGAACTCCTCTGTCGGGACATGCTCCCTGCAGGTGAATACAAGACCCAAGATAGGAAGCAGCCCAGACCAAGCCAAAATACGGTACCTGCAGGCATACATTTGGTACAGGTTGGGGGCGGGCCAGACTGGGTCAGTCCATATCAACAGCTGGTGAATCTGAGCGCCAGAATGGAGTGTGGGTCTGGCCAGGGTGCAATACCAGCCAGTCCACATGAGGGCTGGGATTGGGGGCTGGCAGGGCTGGGCTAGTCTATAGCCCCGACCAGCGTGAGTTGGAATTGGGGGTAGGCCTGGCCTGGCCAGGCTATAGAACCCACTGGCAAATGCCAAGGTGAGGGGGCTATGCCAGACTGGGCCGCAGCACCCAACCAGTACATGTGAAACACGTGGGGGGTAGAGGGGATGGCCCCAGTGAGGGGGTTGTGAAGGTCCCCCTGCTGGGCCATTACTCCCACTGGTGAGCATGAGAGCTGGAATGGGGCAGACCAGGCCGGGCCATGTCCGATGGCCTACATGTGAGCTGGGTCAGGGAAAAGCCAGGCTGGGCTGACTCTACTTTCTGGCACATACATAGGCCAGTGTCAATGTGGATTAATTGCACTTTGCCACAGCATCAACTGGCCAATGCTGGCACAAGGGCCAAATTCTGTCAGGTGCAGGCATGGCTTAGACAGATGGTAGCACCCACTGGCACCGTGTGGGCTGGATAGTGGGGCTGGTTGGAACGAACTGGGCTTCAATATCCATCAACATGTATGAGAGCTGAATGGGATGTGGGACAGACCAGACCAGTCTGCTGTACATACTGGCAAGCAAAGGAACCAGAGCAAGGGCAGGCCTGATGGGAGTTTTTTGTGGGTCGCTCCAACTAGGCTGCAGCTCCCACTGGTTTACGTGAAGACCTAGTATGGGGTGGGCAGGATTGGGCTGGGATCCAACACCTATTGGGTTTCGTAAAACACAAGGCTAAAGACAGAACTGACCCAGCAATTGCAACTACCAATGTATATGGAGGCTGATTTGGATGACAGACAGTGCCAGACCCTATATTGGCAAACATACATAAGAATCAGATCTGGAATGGCCTCAGAGGTTTCTTGGGAGATCCCCTACCAACTGAACTGTTGAACTCAGAACCCTAACCATGGAGAGAATTGCAGGTTCCATGGGCTGACTGTGGAAGTGGGTGTCAGAGCTGGGCCTTCTCAGTGGCTCAGATGGAGCAGAGGACCGCATATCCAAATGTAAATGGAGGATAGGGCAGTACATCGGACCCAACAGAGGACACCTGGTACCATGGCAAAGGACGGAGGACAGAACAAATTGATCAACTACCCCAGCCAATCATTAGCAGTGAAGATCTGGGCAGACAGAGACACTAAGGTGGACTATGTCAGGCAGTGGATTCAGGAGAGATTTCATTGTGATTGGAGTGGTGGAATTGCCAGCAATTCAAGACTGTTGAACTATCAAAGTCATTTGGGCTCTGCACCCATGTGAGCGACTGAGAAGGAGCTCCTGACTCCTGGCTTTGGATCAGCTTGCCACTGGTCGTTATAGCCATCTGGGGAGTGAACCAGCAGATGGGAGACCTTTCTTCTCTCTGGAAATCTGTTTTTCCAGTAAAAATAAATAAATTTTTTTAAAAAGGGGTGGGGGAAATCCCCTGCATGGTAGCCTAGTGGCTAAAGTCCTCCTCTTACCTGTGCTGGTTCATATCCCAGCTGCTCAATTTCCCATCCAGCTCCCAGCTTGTGGCCTGGGAAAACAGTCAAGGATGACCCAAAGCTTTGGTACCCTGCACCATGTGGGAGACCCGGAAGAAGCTCCTGGCTTCTGGCTTTGGATTGGCTCAATTCTAGCCATTGCAGCCACTTGCAGAGTGATCCAGCAGGTGAAAGATCTTTCTCTGTCTCTCCTCTCTGTAAATCTGACTTTCCAATAAAAATAGATTAATAAATCTTTAAAAAGAAAAAAAGAAGAGCAAGAAAGTTCTGCCTTACTCATTCCACTTTCACTTTAGGGTGAATTAAATACAAAGGTAATATGTGAGGAACAGATGAATTTAAAGGACTTTTTAATAATTAATTAATTTTCATGTTATTTGAAAGAGAGGGGGCAAGAAGGAAAGGAATTTTCCGTCTGCTGGCTCATTACCCAAAGGAACCCAAGTACTTGAGCCATGGCCTGCTACCTCCCAGGGTGCACACTGGGTAGAGATCTGCTCAGGTGGACTGAGACCTGCCAAGAGACATGAGCTTCCCAGCAAGCGGTGACTGAACCACTTGGTCAAACGCTCCCGCAGAAAAGCCATCTCATGAGATCAACACCATGGCTCAATGAACTAAGCCTCTTCCTGCACGTGCTGGGATCCCATTTGGGCAGCAGTTTGTGTCCTGGCTGCTCTACTTCTCATTCAGCTCCATGTTTATGCCCTGAGAAAGCAGAAGAGGATGGTCCAAGATCTTGGGACCCTGTACTCCTTTGTGGGAGACCTGGAAGAAGCTCCTGGCTCTCAGCTTCAGCTCAGCTCAGCTCAGCTCTGTTTATTGTAGCCAGTGGGGAAATGAACTAGTAGATGAAGATCTTGCCCTCCCTGTATTTCCTTCTCTCTGTAAATCTTCCTTTTCAATTAAATAAATACATCAACGAAAGAAACAAAGAAAGAAAAAAGAAAGAGAAGAAAGAAAGAAAGAAAGAAAGAAAGAAAGAAAGAAAGAAAGAAAGAAAGAAAGAAAGAAAGAAAGGAAGGAAGAAAGAAAGGAAGAAAGAAAGAAAGAATATTCACACGGTTATTTGGGTTAGGAAATACCAAAACCAAAAAAAAAAAAAAAAAAAGGAAATACCAAAACCTAGTGGGGACCCAACAGCTGTGTCTCAGATTACCACATTACATCTGTACATCTGTTGCATTTTTAGGTCTCCATGGTTGTCTGATTAGTGTTGGTGCTTTCCGCTGGACTGTGGCTCCATGGTTGAGGACCATATTTGGTTTTACTTAATTAATAAACAACGAGATTACTAGATCTGATGCAGAAACTATAGCCAGCCTCTACTGGATGTGGGGTTTTTGCTTCTTTGTTTGGTGCACCCAGCATCTCTTTAGGAGTTCTGGGTACATATGTCTTGGATACAGCTGAGCCTCTCTCTGACTACAACAGTGAGCAAGTCACTCAGATCTGGCTGATCAGGGGAGCCTTGCTGCTTGTTTCAAGGATCCTACAGTCCACACCAGTCCCTGCCCCTTCAGAAAGGCGGGGTGTGGTAAGCACGCAACGCGGGGAACTCAGCAGGATGGATGAATTTCTGCTTACTGCTTAGGGCAAACACAGCATCAGAAGAAGGTTTATGGTGAGAGTAAGATTTCAGTGCCTAGAGACTGAGAGGACATTTTCTACGCAGAGAACAGGATCGAGCATGGGGAAACTGGAGCAGGTGGGATGTGCCTGAGACTGGAAAGGGCTTCAGTGGGAGTGGCAATAAGGTTGAAAAAGAGAGCCTAGTCAGGCAGCTGAGAGTTCTGGGGGCTGCATCCTATGTCTGGGGGCAGAGGGTTTTTCTCGGGAGGCAGCGCGGACCCCACGGGGCAGAGGAGCCCGAGAGGAACTGAGTGTTAGGAAGTTGTTCCATCAGGAGAAGAATCTGGGGCCCCATGCACCAGATGCACAAACCCAGGCAAGCAGCAATGAAGAGCAGCGGCAACGGGGCCAGAAATGGGAGAATGACTACTGGTCAGGGGACCAAAGGGAAGACTCCGCTGACTTGGGGAATAGGAACAAGGCAGAGTTAAGAGACCACATGCCGAAGGATGAGTGACGGCATGTGGGCAATGGTTTGGGAAGCCCAGGCTTACACATCCCCTACATCGGATGCCTGTTCGAGTCTTAGGTGTTCCACCTCCAGTCCAGCTCCCAGTTGACGGTGAGAGAGCAGAAGAGGATGGCTCAAGTCCTTGAGCTTTTACAACCCCTGTGTGAGACCTGGAACAAGCTCCTGGATCCTGACCTTGGATCAGCTCAGCTTCAGCCATTGCAGCCAGTTGGAGAGCGAATCGTCAGATAAAAGATACTTCACTGTCTTTATGTCTCTTTCTCTCTCTCTCAAAATCTGCCTTTCAGGGCCCGGCGGTGTGGTCTAGCGGCTTGAATGCCCAGGATCCCATATGGGCGCCGGTTCTAATCCCAGCAGCTCCACTTCCCATCCAGCTCCCTGCCTGTGGCCTGGGAAAGCAGTCGAGGATGGCCCAAGGCCTTGGGACCCTGCACCTGTGTGGGAGACCCAGAAGAAGTTCCTAGATCCTGGCTTCGGATCGGCGCAGTACCGGCTGTTGCGCTCACTTGGGGAGTGAATCATCAGATGGAAGATCTTCCTCTCTGTCTCTCCTCCTCTCTGTATATCTGAGTTTCCAATAAATAAATAAATAAATCTTTTTTTTAAATCTGCCTTTCAAATAAAAATAAATAAATCTTTTAAAAGAGAGAGAGATTGGGCTCAGCACAGTAGCCTAGAGGTTAAAGTTCGTGTCTCAGCTGCTCCATTCCCATCCAGCTCCCTGCTTGTGGCCTGGGAAAGCAGTAGAGGATGACCCAAAGCCTTGGAACCCTGCACCCACGTGAGAGACCCAGAGGAAGCTCCTGGCTCCTGGCTTCAGATCAGCTTATCTCTGATCGTTGTGGCTGCTTGGGGAGCAAACCAGCGGTTAGAAGATCTCTCTCCCTCTCTCTCTGTGTCTATCCTTCTCTCTGTATATCTGATTTTCCAGTAGAATAAATAAAATTAATCTTATATATAGAGAAAAAGATAAGTGTGAAACCTGGCTCTGGCTTTAGGAGTCTATTTAATCCTGGTCAAGTTGACTTACCTCAGGTCCCTGGTTTTCTTATTCACACAAAAAGGGAATGACAACACCAATTTTTTTTTTTAAGATTTATTTATTTTTATTGGAAAGGAAGATATACAGAGAGGTGGAGAGGCAGAGGAAGATCTTCCATCTGATGATTCACTCCCCAAGCAGCTGCAACAACTGGTGCTAAGCCAATCTGAAGCCAGGAGTCGCCTCCAGGTCTCCCACACGGGTGCAGGGTCCCAGTGCTCTGGGCCATCCTCAACTGCTTTCTCAGGCCACAGGCAGGGAGCTGGATGGGAAATGGAGCTGCTGGGATTAGAACCCGCACCCATATGGGATCTTGGGAGTGCAAGGCGAGGACCTTAACTACCACGACATCGTGCCGGGCCCAACAATAATTTCATAAATAATAATTTCATAACAATTTCATAAATTATTGGGAGGATAGATGGAAGAATATCTACAAAGCATTTTTCAGGGTGCCAAAATAGAAAAAATAGATAATTAGTGGGTGCAACGCTTCCTTTAGGGATGATGTAAGTGCTCTAACATCAGGTGATATTGAGGGCTGCACCACTCTGAGTATTCAAGAACCATGGACTTCTACATCTTACTTTTCCATTTTTTAAATTGTTTTATTTGAAAGGCAGAGTAACAGGAACATAGAGGACAGAAAGATCTTCCATCCACTGGTTCACTCCCCAAATGGCCGCAAAGATCAGAGCTGAGCTGATCTGAAGCCAGGGGCCAGGAGCTTCTTCCAGGTATCCCACGTAGGTGCAGGGTCCAAAGCCCTGGAACTGCCTCCACTGCTTGCTCAGTCCATAAACTAGGAGCTGGATGGGAGGTGGAGCACCAGAGACTCAAACCAGTGTCCATATGAGACACCAGCACTACAGGCTGAGAATGAACTGGCTACACCATGCTGCTGGTCCCTGTATTTTACTTCTTTAACTTTTTTTAAACATTTTATTTATTTGTTTGTTTGTTTATTTGTTTGGAAGGCAGAATGACAGAGAGAGAGAACTTCCCCCCAGAGGGCTTCAGCAGTCAAGTCTTAGCCAAGCCAAAGCTAGGACCCAGACACTCCATTCAGGTCTCTCACTTGGGGACCCAAGACTTGACTCATCGTCTGCTGCTTTCCCAGGCGCTGAATTGGAAGTGGAGCATCCAGGGTTCGAATCGGTACACCAACATGGGATGCTGTTAGCACAGGCAGCAGTTGATCCTACCACACCGCAACACTGGCACCAAATTATACCTGTGAATAAGTGGGCATTGAATTATATCCAAAAAATTGTAAAAATCAACACAAAGTACTCCATTTTATTTACTACCTGCTTCATTTCCTGCTCTCAGCACTTCTCATAAATGCAACTGGTGCTCTCCAAACCATGTTGACAGACTTTCTGATCATATTAGCATTATCTTCACAACATTCCTAGGTGACTTGACAGCGGTAGAAGATTCTCTTTTTAAATTTAGGAAGGAAGTATTACAAAGAGAGAAGACTATTTTCTTCTTCTTTTTATTTATTTGAAAGTCAGAGTAACAGAGAAAGGGAAAGACAGAGAGATTGAGATAATCTTCCATCTGCTGGTCCATTCCCCAAATGGCTGCAATGACCAGGATTGGTCCAGGCCAAAGCTGGGATCCAGGAGCCAAAAGCTTCTTCCCAGTTTCCCCCAAGGGTGCAGGGGCCCAAGGACTTGAGCTATTCTCTGTTGCTTTCCTAGATACATTAATAGGGAGCTGGGACTTGAATTAGCACCCATGTGGGATGCTGGCATTGCAAGTGCCAGCTGCTCCACTTTGCTTTGTTTTGCCAAAAACTTTCTCACCTAAAACACAGATCTGGAAGCAGGCAGCTTAGCACTGTGTTTGTGTCTACCACTTTTTCACCACTCTATCCACCACTCCTTCATCTCAGGGCCACATACCTCACTGTGGCTGCTAGAATTCTAGCACATCCACGTTCCAGGCAACAAGTTGAAAAACAAACAGATGGGTTTGCCCCTTTCCTCCTCAAGAGACTTTCTGTAAGAACCACAGAAACAGTCCCACTTCTGTCTCATTGGACAGAACTTTATCTAACTTCAAGATAGGCTGACAAGTGTGATCACGTGGCTTTGGTGCAGCTACAGGTTGGAGCTCAGGAAAGGTGAGTGGTCACTGTGGGTGAACAGCAGCCTCTGCCACACCTGCTACTTGACTAACCCAGGGAGGCAGAATATTAGCAAATTAGTCAAGTTGACTAAAAATCTTTTTTTCTTTTAAGACTTATTTATTTCTTACTGGAAACTCAAATCAGAGTCCATATGGGATCCCAGCACTTATAAGGTGAGAATTCACTAACTGAGCCATTGTACTGGGCCCAGAACTCAATATTTGTTTACAGCTTTTTCTTCCTGTGTAAACTTTACAATGAATTCTCATTTTTTAATTATTTATTGGAGAGGCAGAGAGACAAAAGGAGAGAGAGATGGGTCTCCCTTCCATTTACTTACTGCCCAAATGCCTCCAAGAGCTGAGGACTCAATCTAGGGTTTCCCACAAGGCTTCAGGGATCCAAGCACCTGAGCCGTTGCCTGCTGTGTCTTGTGGCCTGCACTGGCAAGCAACAGAAATCAGGAACCAGAGCTGGGACTGAAACCCAGTTACTCTGTCATCCTAGCCAGTGCCTTAACCATCAGGAAAAATGCTCACCCCAGAGAATTTTTTTTAAAGATTTATTTATTTTTATTGTAAGGTCAGATATACAGAAAGGAGGAGAGACAGAGAGGAAGATTTTCCATCTTTTGATTCACTTCCTAAGTGACCACAATGGGTAGAACGGAGCCAATCTAAAGCCAGGAGCCTCTTCTGGGTCTCCCACACAGGTGCAGGATCCCAAGGCTTTAAGCCATCCTTGACTGCTTTCCCAGGCCACAAGGAGGGAGCCGGATGGGAAGCAGGGCCACTGGGATTAGAACTGGCGCCCAAATAGGATTCCAGTGTGTTCAAGGCAAAAACCTTAGCCACTATGCTACCGTGCCAGGCCCACCCCAGGGAATTTTAAATGCCATGAGTTTTGACACATACCCACCCCTGTGGGTCCCAAATCAACATTTCCACCATTCTTAAATGCTCACTCAGGGCACTTGAGAGTCAGTTTTGCCTCAGCCCATTCTTTCACTGCCATCAGCCTAGTTATTTTGCTTTTCTCTCTGCCGGTTAGCTTTCTTGTCCTAGAATTTGATATAAACAGAGTCATATGGTGTGCACTCTTTTCCCTCTGGCTTCTTTCTTTGAACATTCTGTTTTTGGGCTTCATCCATGTTACCCTGGGCAGCAACATTCAGAAACTGCATCCTCTCCTTATCAAGGGATGAACAGGCAGTAGGCTGCATGTCCTACGCCTTTTGCCGACCACTTGGGCTGTCCCCAGCATTTGGCTTTTGACAGCAGAGCTGTTGAGGCACCTACCCACAGGCCTTGGTGGGGGCCCGTGTGTGTATTTCTCTTAGGTAAAGATCAATGATTCAAACTATGTTTATCTAGAAGCTTCTAACCTTTTGCCAAAGGGCTTATGCAATTTTCATGACCCTAACAATGCATGAGGCTTATACACTTGGAGTCATCAAATAAAACACAAATTGTGAACTGCTACTAATTATTTTCATCTTAAAATGCTAAAAAAAAAATAGCCTGGGGTTAGTATCATGGTACATAGGCTGCCACTTGTAATACTAGCATCACATATCAGAGTGTGCCACCTTGATTTTCTATTGCTCCACTTCCAATACAGTTTCTGCGAATGCTTTTTGTTAGGAAATGAACAATGGTCCAAGTACCTGGGTCCATGTCACCCGTGTGGGAGACCTGGATGGCGTTCCTGACTCCTGACTTCAGCCTGGCCTAGCTCTGGCTGTTGAAGCCACTTGGAAAGTAGGCTCAGGCCGTATTAGTAGGAAGCTGAATGGGAAACAGAGTAGCCAGGCATTGAACCATCAGGCATCTCAACTTGGAGCTTACTTTGTTGCAATCACGATAACTGTCCCGTCATCACTTCTTTACAACATGGTTTGAGTTTCTAGTCTCAACAATAAGGCAAGAAAAATAAAATCCAACCAGATTAGAAAGGATGAAGTAAAGCTACCTATTTGCACATAAAATAATCTTTTTTGGTTGTATTTATTCATTTAAAAGAATGACTGACACAGAATCTTTCAACTACTCGAACATTCCCCAAATGTCCAGAATTGCCTGAGCTGGGCCAGGCTAGGTTCAAGAGCCAAGAACTCCTCCTGAGTCTCACACCGTGAGTGTCAGAGACCCACAACCTGGACCAAGGGCTGCTGCTCGCTGATGACCTGATGTGGAGGAGCAGGGGTTCTAACTGGCCCTCTGATACAAGTTAGGGGGATTCCAAAGAGCTAACCTACAAGATTGGAAGGAATCTACTAAAACAAGTTTTATGCTATGTTACAAAAGTACAACGTCCTAGATTTAGAAATTCAATAACTTTCTTCAAACGCTCTTCTCATTTCTTCTTGGATTATTTCTTCCACTTGTAGTAGAAGAAACTCTGACATTTTTAAACAAACTCCCACCTCTACCCTCTCTCTCCTCCCTCCCTAAAGGCTTGTACTTTGTACCTGTTGTTATCAGATGGAGCTGGCAAATCCTTTGTTTCTAACCTGAATCTACAGGCTCCACTCTCTTCCCTCCCTAGCCTACCCTGTGTCCAAATGCTGTTACCATCCTGTTTCCCACTTCGGTGCAGCGCCCCGCTGTTTTACACGTCTTCCAGACTCTCCTAGGTGGTTTCTGCATGTTTCTCAGTGGGTGCTTTGTAGCTACTTAAGCAGCCTTATTAATGTATAATTTACATATCACAAGTTCCCTCTTTATAAAATTATTCATTGTATTTATTTGAAAGGCAGAGCTAGAGATGGAGAAATAGACAAAGAGAGAGAATTGTCTATGCACTGGTTCACTCCCAAGTCAGCTACAATGGCCTCCGGGACTGAGCCAAGGGGACTCGGAAGCTTCCTCTCGGTCTCCCACATGGCTGCAGGGGCTTCCCGCCTTCTCAAGCCCACCAGCAGGGAGCTGATAGGAAGATGATCAGCCAGGACTTGGAACCAGTGGCTCCCTCGGGACGTCTCCTGCTGGTCTCCTGCTGTGATATCATGCAGCTCCAATTCACTCTTTTTAAGTCTGTTTCAGTTCTTAGTAGATTTCAGATATGCCCCCACCCTGAAAGTGCCCCTCCCCAGGTGATTATTTTTTAAGATTTATTTATTTTTATTGGAAAGTCAGATATACAGACAGGAGGAGAGACAGAGAAAAAGATCTTCCATCTGCTGATTCACTCCCCAAGCTGCTGCAATGGCCCATACACAGTCATACAGCTTTTAAAAAATGTGGTGGACAGGGGAAAAGAATTTTCCTCTATGTTGGCACACTGGCTTAGTTAACACAAATTTGGCATTAACCAGGCCCAGGATACCCAGCAGCTACTGGCTGCTTTTCTCCCAGCAATGTAATGCTTGCCAATGTACAATGCAACCTAGGCAGTTGCCTACATCTGGGGCTTTAGGGGACTTTTCTTTTTTTTAAGATTTATTTTATTTTTATTGGAAAATCAGATATACACAGAGGAGGAGAGACAGAGAAAATCTTCCATCTAATGATTCACTCCCCAAGTGGTCACAACTGCTGGAGCTCAGCCAATCCGGAGACAGGAACCCGGAGCCCCTTCCGGTTCCCCAGGCCACAAACAGGGAGCTGGATGGGAAGCAGGGCTGCCGGAATTAGAACAGTGCCCATATGGGATCCCAGGTGCGTGCTAGGCCATGGCACCGGGCCCCCTTAGGGGATTTTTAAAGACGGCCCACCAAAAGTCCATTTTTAGCTACAGTGTAGAGAAATTCGTGCTGAGGGATTTGGGATTGTTAAATCCCTAGTGCAGGCCAATGGAAGGATCATTTTCTGCCCCTCCTCCTTAACAACAACAACAACAAAAAGGAGATGAGGTAGTTTTGGTTAACCATTAAGTCAATCATAATATCCCCCCAAGGCCCCTATTTTGTGTCCATACAAACAACTCACCATTTTCCTCTCCTGTTATGGGGGTGGGGGTGGGCAGGTCCTCTCCTGCTGGGCCAAGGCCATCCTTAGAACCTTTGTGACTCACAGCCGCTCCCAAGACCAGCTACCATGGGATCCCCAGCAGTGCCAGCCCCTGGTCCCCACGCATCCACCAGCCCCGTGGCAACACAGGGCTTCCCGCCTCCTCTCCCTCCCCGCCAGTCTCCGTTCCCAGATCCCTTCACAGACACTTGACAGCCACCGGCAAGTGACCTTGAAAACGCAAATGCTGAAAGCTGCGGACCTGAGGATGGGAGGGTCGTGTAGGAGGGTGTGTGTAGGTGTGTGTAGGGTATGTGTAAGTGTGTGTGCTTGTGTGTGGGAGCAACCAATAGGGTGCAGGCAGGTGTACACCCTTTGGAGATGCCAATCAAGCCTGGCGGAGGGAGTGTGGAGCAGCGCTCCCGCACTGTCTCCAACCCTTGCGCACAGAGCTTGGTGCACAAGGGGGCAATGTTCTCCCCCGGGACCCCAGCCTTGCAGGAGCCCGCCCTCTCCAAGGCACAGCTCCCCTCGCCCTGCTCGGTGGTAGCGCCCGGCGCGACGTCACCCATTGTTTACAAATCAACCCCAGCCGGCAGCATTCCGGCTCCGCAGCTCTCCTGTTACCCGGTTGCAGGCGCGCGGCTCGAGTGCCTACCCGGCTTGGCTTCTGCGTCTGACCTGGCCCCGGCCTCGGCACCGGCCTCAACCCGCCCCGGCCTCGCCCGCAGTCCACCGAACCCGAGGCCCAAACTGCCACCGGCCAAGCCCGCGGAGCTCCCGGGGCCGCGGCGGGAGGCCATGCCGTGCCGGAGGGAGGAGGAAGAGGAAGCCGGCGAGGAAGCGGAGGGGGAGGAAGAGGAGGACGAGGGCAGCTTCCTCCTGCTGGAGCAGTCGGTGACGCTGGGCGGCTCGGGCGAGGTGGACCGGCTGGTGGCCCAGATCGGAGAGACGCTGCAGCTGGACGCGGCCCAGGACAGCCCGGCCTCCCCGTGCGCGCCCGCCGGGCCGCCGCCGCCGCCGCAGCCCCCACGGCCCCCGGCGGGCAAGGCCCGGACGCCCGGCGTTGCGCTGCCGCTGGCGTTGCCGCCGGTGTCGGCGGAGACTGTGGGCCCGGCGCCCCCGGGGGCTGTGCGCTGCGCGCTCGGGGACCGCGGCCGCGTGCGTGGCCGGGCTGCGCCCTACTGCGTGGCCGAGCTCGCCGCGGGCTCCAGCGCGTTGTCCCCGCTGCCCCCTCAGCCCGGCCTTGATGGACCTTCTGGGTCAGGCAAGCAGGGGATCCCGCAGCCACTGACCGGCCCGTGCCGGCGAGGATGGCTCCGAAGCGCCGCCACCTCCCGCCGCCTGCAGCAGCGACGCGGTTCTCAACCCGAAACCCGCACGGGCGACGATGACGACCCGCACCGGCTCCTGCAGCAGCTAGTGCTCTCGGGGAACCTCATCAAGGAGGCCGTGCGGAGACTCCATTCGCGGAGGCTGCAATTCCATGCCAAGCTTCCCCAGTGCCCACTCCCGGGGCCGCTCTCCGCCCCAGCGCATGAGCCCCTTTCGCCGAGAAGCCCTCGCGCAGCCTGCAGTGACCCTGGCGCTCCAAAGGGGAGGGTGCAGCTCAGAACTGAAGACAGCATTCTGGTCCCTGGCAGCTAACAGCCAGCGTGGCCACAGTGCCAGCCTCGGACGGGAGGGTAGGGGGCTCTCCCCTGCCCAGTCTGGTGGAGAACTCGTTCCTTTGGAAGCAGAAGAAATAAGCTCATGCAAACTGAGAACCAGAGAATCCTGAGTGTTTTCGCGAGGGCCTGAGAGCCAAGGCCCCGAGCTGTTTGGAACTCCCAACTGGAAGGCAGATGCTAGGGAGTGCACTCCCCGCGCTCTCAGTCCGCAAGACTCCTAATTGGCCGGCAACCGACTAGGTGGCGTACTCCAGCCCGCTAGCCAGTGGCCTGGGCCCCCAGCTTCTCCGGCTGGCAGGGCACGGAACCACTTCAGAAGCCCCCAGTTGCTTGCTTTATCATTCCAGGGCTGGTTCCTGGCCCGTGCTGGGGAAGGCAACAAGACTAGGCAATTTCAGGGAGAACCCCAACCCGCCGGACATGAAACTTTAACGACCCTGAACAGAGCCATGCCATGTCTTGGGGGTTCTGTTTCTAAACGGACATCATGCGGTGCCCGGAAAGGCTTGGGGTTGAATGGGAATAGCTTTTTCCTCTGTCCCCTCTTTGCCGTTTCCGGAGCGCACACGGAAGGCTGTACGCCATGGAAGCATGGAGGTTGAAGGGTGGGGTATACGGTCAGGGACCCTCGCTCCTCTCTGGAACGTGCTTTCACACCCGATCCTCCTCTCCTCGGGTTCAAGGTCACCATTTCCCTGGGAGCGTGCTGAGTGGCCTCATTCTGCGGGCTGCGGAGAGGGCAAGCTTCAGGGTGTCCGGGGTACCCGGGGCGTGCTCAAGCGGGGACATGCCAGAACCCTGTGCTTTTCGTGGTGGCCACAGTCCCTAGTGGAGCCTGGGTTCTTTCGTGGAAACTGTCCTGAGGTGTGGGCTCCCCTTCCCCCACCGTCAGGGCTTTGCAGTCTTGCGCTAGCCAGTGGCTGCGTTGACTGGGGGCCTGGAGAAGGGGGGTGCGGTTAGGGAGGCGCCACGTGACAGGCACTCCGGGACGCAGCCGCTTCTAATGGACTCTCGGGGGCCATTTGCAATAACAGCTGCAATTCCCTGGAGAGTCAGAGTTGGTTCCTCCCTCTTCCTCCCCCAGCATGCCAGCCTTTGCCTTTGTAAGGGAAGGAAACCAAGTAGAAAATGCAACCCTCCAAATGGAGACGCTGCAGGCTCTGCTGCTGTGACCGTGGAGGAGGGTTGGGGACCCACCACCCCTCACGGAGAGTGCCCTGACCGCTGTTGGAGTTTTACAGAGTCAATGGCTCTTTCAGCGTCTGGATGTGGCTATGGACGGGTGGAATCTACACTTCGCAGCGGAGTGTCTGGAATTGTGGCTGTCCTGATTCTAGGATCTTAACTTGAAATACCCGCTTTGAATAAATGTGTTGGGTTGTTATTATTTTTGGTGGGGAGGGGAGGCTGTTTGAGCTTCTATTATATTTGTCATCGGCGGAGAAGATGTACGAAACACATTTCTCTGATCTCCATAAACATGAAAACACTTGAGAATCCCTGTCAGCCTGCCTCGCAGATGGTAATTAGAGTGCCTTTGTGTCTGAGCAGCTCACCAGTTAAACGAGGTCTGGGCAGCTCCGTGAGTGTGTGTGTGTGTTGATGCTGGCATGAAATTAAATGAAAGGTCAGGGTTTGGACCAGTCCCATCCCCAGACTTGACAGACTCTGTATCCCAGGTCAGTGCTGGAGGTGTTGCTGAGCTGCCTGTGGCCTCCTGCGGGATGACAGGTTAGAAGGGGCAGGGGGAATGTGTCACACTTTCTACCACGGCGGTCCTGTGAACCCTTGGTCAAGTGGGCTGCTCAGAGTGCAAGCCTGGAGATGAGAGAGCTGGCATGGAGCCTATTAAAGGGTTTATCCCTTAGCTTGACAGATTTGCTTCCCAGGCAGTGACACAACAGCCCATCTCTCCCCCTGGTGCCCCTTCCAAGGCAGGACCCAGGCTCTGGGACAGGAAGGCCACTTGGACAAGACAGTTTTCTCTGCAGAAAGTGAGGATGAGATAAAGGGTGCATGGGGACTGACATGTGCTGCAAATGAACGGCACGGAGGCACCACCCCTTCCTTCCAGGACTGTCTCTGCATCACCAAGTGACCAGGCTGGGTGGCGACCCCGAAGCTGCCATCTGCAGTGACTTGCTCACTGACTTTAAGTCCTGACCTTTTGACTCAACGCTCCTTTCCTTCTCCCCCTCCAATACACTGACCCCCGTGGTCAAATATGACTCCCTCCAGCCATTTGCACAGAATGATCATGGGGGCCTGGCTCAAGGGTGTGTTTCCCAGCACAGGAAGGGCCCCAGCATGATGACAGGACCAAGGGGCCTCCCTCAGAACTGTGGGCACCTGCTGACTCACCCAACCTGCTTGTAGACCTCAGGTCTTCTGTCCCAGTTCTCAGCTGGGGCGGGTGGAGAAGTGTGTGGCTTTCTCTCCATGCCCAAGTTGGCTGTGATTCAATGCAACAGAACCAATTGTATTGCCTTCTCGTTCCCCAAACTGATGGGCGAGGGTCAGGCTGTCTCAGGACTAAGGCAATACAATTCACTCACGCGGTGGGTAGGCGTCTGGATGCCCACATCCTGTGTCAGAGTGCTTGGGCTTGAGTGTCAGCAGCGCTTGCAATGCCAGCTCTCTCTGTTAAGCCTGTCCTGGGAAGCAGAAGCTGATGGCGTACTACTCAGCACCCAGCCACCCATTTAGGATGCCCTGGCAGAGTTCCTGGCTCCTGACAACAACAGGCTCGGCATTAGCTCTTGCAGACATTTGGTGAGTAAACCAAAAGATAGAAGGTCAATCTCTCTTTGCCTGCCTTTCAAATAAATATACATATTTTTCCAGAGAAAATGAGAGAAAGCAAAATCCTATTATGTATAAACACTCTAAATGCATTACAATCCTACAACTGTTCCTCTTTTTTTTTTAAGATTTATTTTTATTATTGTTTTTATTGGAAAGGCGGATATACAGAGAGGAGAGAGAGAGGAAGATCTTCCATCTGATGATTCACTCCCTAAGTGAGCGCAACGGCTGATACTACGCCGATCCGGAGCCAGGATCTAGGAACTTCTTCCGGGTCTCCCACACAGGTGCAGGGTCCCAAAGCTTTGGGCCGTCCTCGACTGCCCTCGACTGGGACCCTTCGGATTGGCTCAGCTCCAGCCGTTGCAGCCTCTTGGGGAGTGAACCATCAGATGGAAGATCTTCCTCTGTCTCTCCTCCTCTCTTTGTATGTCTGACTTTGCAATAAAAATAAATGTTTTTTTTTTTAAATCAGCAGTCCTGAATGTGCATGGTAGAGTCTAATTCTGAGCCATGCACATTAAAAATAATAAATAAAGTCAGAGAATCTAGAGCTCACAATGCATGCTACTTTCCCTTTTTTTTTTCTTTTTAAGATTTATTCATTTACTTGAAAGGCAAAATTACATATAGAAAGAAAAGTAGAGAGAGAAAAAAGTATTCCATCTACGGGTTTACTCCCTGAATGACCCAAGCAAAGCTGGGGCAGTCCAAAACCAGGAGCCCGAAGCTCCGGCCAGACCTTCCACACGGGTACAGGGACCCAAGCATTTAAGCAATCCTCCACTGCATTCTCAGGCCATAAATAGGGAGTTAGATTGGAAGTGGAACAGCCAGGAATTGAACCAAATCCCATATGGGACGCCAGCAGTGCAGGCCATGGCTTTTACTTGCTATGCCACAGAATTGGTCTCCAAGATTTCCAACAGCACCGTATACGGTGGCACACAGTCTGTCATCTCCTGCAAGTCTCCACACAGACCGTATGGTGTCGGCGATGTCCCTTCAGTTGCCCCAACTGGCCCCAACTGGAGCCTTGAGAAACCCTGCCCCAGGACACTGGGCTACACTGGGGAGTGTCCCTGTGCTAGTTCTATTTTCTTTTTCTTTCTTTTTTTTTAAGATTTATTTTATTGGAAAGGCAGATGTACAGAGAGAAGGAGACAGAGAGGAAGATCTTCCATTCCATGATTCACTTCCCAAGTGAGCGCAATGGCCAGTGCTGCACTGATCCAAAGCCAGGAGCCAGGAACTTCTTCCAAGTATCCCACACGGGTGCAGGGTCCCAAAGCTTTGGGCCATCCTTAACTGCTTTCCCAGGCCACAAGCAGGGAGCTGGATAGGAAGTGGAGCCACCAGGACTAGAACCAGCACCCATATGGGATCCCGATGGCGCATTCAAGGCGAGGACCTCAACCATTACACTATTGTGCTGGGCCCTCTTTTTTTTTTTTAAGATTTATTTTTATTGGAAAGTCGGATATAAAGAGAGGAGAAAAGAGACAAAGAGGAAGATGTTTCATACACTCGTTCACTCCCCAAATGCCCAGACTGGTCGGAGATGTGCCAATCCGAAGCCAGAAACCTCTTCCAGGTCTCCCACATGGGTGCAAAGTCCCAAGGCCTTAGGCTGTCCTCAACTGCTTTAACAGGGTCCCAAGGCCTTAGGCAGGGAACTGGATGGGAAGCAGAGCTGCTGGGAATAGAACTGGCGTCCATATGGGATCCTGATGTGTGCAAAGCGAGGACCTTAACCACTAGGCTATTGCGCTGGGTCTATTTTCTTATAAAATCTCTAGCATCCTGAAAAGACGGTGTCCACAGAAAATGGTCTGAATGAGATGAAAGACCAACACTTTAAGCTGAATGAAAACAAACATCCAACCGAAATGCATTGATTGGAAAATAAACAATTTGGAAGCAACGTGGCACAGCCCCGAGGGAACTCCAGAGTCTGCAGCTCCAAGATTTCATTCTGAATTCGGTGTAAGAGCTACGCTATTCAGATGCCATTCTCGCTTCTCTTTCCAGCTCAGGAGCAGCAGCTAGGAAGGAGGATCACAAACCACTTTCCTATCCAGCCAAGTCTGTATCTAACCTGTGATCCCCGCCTTCCAATCAGAAAAGGGTTACCTTGGCAACCAAATTACTAACTCACCCCATGAGCTACCCCCTCTGCTACCAATGCTCCGTAATCACAGAATGCCAGGCAGGGAGGGCTGAGCCCTGAACAGGCTGGCGCTATGGAGATGGAATCTAGACAGGTTTCCTCTCGGGCGGAAGCTGATACCGGCAGAGGGCACACCCTCTGCCATGCAGTGTTTCCATTTATGCGTAAAGGGTCAGTAAGAGCAGTGTCTGAGAAGACAGCATACACCAGCGTGTGGGCCTTGCTGGCAGTGCTGTTTGCAAGCTGTGCAATTTGGGACAGGCTTTGTAAGCTCAACCATCTTGGTGAGCGCCTCTGCAAACAGGTGTGTAAGAGCAGATGTACTTGGAAGAAGTGTGTATAAAGGTTAAACTAGATCAAATTCTATGGTAAGCAAGTAATAAATATCCAAGTCATAAAACATTTCTTCCAGAAGCTGTAACATAAATGTCACTTTTATGAATTTTCCATAGAAAACCCCTTCCGTGACTTCTCCATCTATTTAAAAATGTTTAGCACTAACTATAAGAAGGGCAGAGAGAGATGAGTAAGAGGGCATGCCCATCAACTGGGTCACTCTTCCAGTTGTCTACCAGTGACCCAGTCTAGGCTAGCCAGGAGCCAGGAGCTCAAGCTAAGCCTTGCACATGGATGGTAGAATCCCAATGACTCAGGCCATCACTGATGCTTCTAGGGTCTTCCTAGAGGGAAACTAGAGTCAGGAAACAGAACCTAGGACCAAACACATGAGCCCTCATCTAGGACCATGGCATCCTGAAATCTAGATTAAATGCCTGCTCCTTTGCTTTGTTCCTTTTCTTAAGATTTATTTATTTGGGGGGGGCCTGGTGCGATAGTGTAGTGGTTAAATTCCTCACCTTGAGCATGCTGGGATCCCATATGAGCACCAGTTCTAATTCTGGCAGTCCCACTCCCCATCCAGCTCCCTGCCTGTGGCCTGGGAAATCAGTCGAGGATGGCCCAAACCTTTGGGACCCTGCACCCATGTGGGAGACCTGGAAAAAGCTCCTCGCTCCTGGCTTCAGATTGGCTCAGCTCCAGTCGTTGCAGCCACTTGGGGAGTGAATCATCAGATGGAAGATCTTCCTAAACTCTGTCTCTCCTCCTTTCTGTGTATATCTGCCTTTCCAGCAAAAATAAATAAATCTGTTTTAAAATTGTTTATTTTTGGGCCCAGCATGGTAGCCTAGCGGCTGAAGTACTTGTTTTGCATGTGCCGGGATCCCATATGGATACCAGTTCTAGTCCTGGCAGCTCCACTTCCCATCCAGCTCCCTGCTCGTGGCCTGGTAGAGCATTCCAGGATGGCCCAAAGCCTTGGGACCCTGCACCGCATGGGAGACCTGGAGGAAGCTCCTGGCTCCTGGCTTTGAATCAGCTCAGCTCTGGCTGTGGCAGCTACTTGGGGAGTAAGCTCTCTCTCCTACTCTCTGTATATCTGATTTTGAATCAAAAAAATCTTTCTTAAAAATTTTATTTTTATTTGAAAAACAGACTCACACAGAGAGGGAGAGACAAAGACAAAAATTTTCCATTCAGTGGTTCATTTCCCCAAATGGCTGCAACTGCCAGAGAGCCAGGCGCCTTCTTTGGGTCTCCCACGTGGGTGCAGGGACCCAATAGCATGGGATATCCTCCTGTGTTTTCCCAGTTCATTAGCAGGGAGCTGGTTCAGAAATCCAGCAGCTGGGACCTGAACTGGTGCCCGTGCAAGATGCCAATACCTGTAGGTGGAAGACTAGCCTGTTGAGCCACGGCATCAGCCCCGAATCTGTTACTGGAAAAAAGCATGTATCTGTTTCCTCTGAAAGCAAAAAAAAAAAAAATTTTATTTTTAGGGTTTATTTTATTTTTTATTGCAAAATCAGATACACAGAGAGGAGGAGAGACAGAGAGGAAGAAAGACAGAGGAAGATCTTCTGTCCGATAATTCACTCCCCAAGTGGCTGCAATGGCCAGAGCTGAGACAATCCGAAGCCAGAAGCCTGGGGCTTCCTCCAGGTCTCCCACATGGGTGCAGGGTCCTGAGGCTTTGGGCCGGCCTCGACTGCTTTCCCAGACCACAAGCAGGGAGCTGGATGGGAAGCAGGGCTGCCAGGATTAAAACCAGTGCCCATATGGGATCCTAGACCTCAGCCACTAGGTCACCATGCCAGGCCCAGGACCAATTTCTTGATCACCAATGTTTACACACAGGTAGATGATAAGATATGCATAAAGGGAAAGAATAATCCATCTCATAAAGCTCCAATGGGAAAAGGGCGGAGGTCACTTCAACCAACCCTAGAGAGGAGCTCAGGGTTGCAACCAATGGAGGAGCAGCAGAGTATGACACAAAGAGCCTGGGGCACCCATTCCGCTCTCCCCAGTTCCTGTTAGAAACCCTTCACTCAGGTGGGCCCTGGGCACAGCGATCAAGACATTCATTCCATATCTGAGTGCCCGGTTCGGGTCCCAGACCTGCTTCCAATTCCAGCTTCCTGCTCATGTGTAGCCTGGGACGCAGCAGCTTGGGTCTCTGCCACTCACACGGGAGACCCATTTGGAGTGCTGGGATCCCAGGTTCAGCCTGAGCCAGAGTCGGTTGTTGCAAGCATTTGAGGAGCGAACCAATGGATGGAAGATCTCTCTCTCTCCTCTCTCTGCCTTTTTGCCTTTCAAAATAAACAATACAATTAAATGAAAAGAAACATCCTGCTCTAAAGTCAGTGCTGTACTGAGGTTTGGCCTGGCCACTCAGGGCTACACTTGGCACCAGAAGATTGAGCAAGTTCTTAGCAAGAAGTAACCTTTGAACTCATTCAGTTCTCACCATTCTATTTACTGATAGAATTATCTCAGGGACTCACAGGGCTGCCTTTTCTCTTTGCAAGGTGTTTATATTTTCTTTAATGGCAGAGAACTGACAAGATAAAAAGAATGTTTTGGGCAGCTTGTCTGGCACTCCATGTGTGGAATGGATTGAGGCTGACAATGAGCATTGATGGGCAGCCCAACCACTGGATGGTGTTAGGGCATCAGGCCCCAGGTGATAAGTGCCTGGGCGGGAGGGGAGAGGAGCAGCCAAGAGAGTTTTGAAACCAAAAGCCACACAGAGCTCAGGACAGTTCCATGTGGCTGTAAAACAAAAACCCGTGGACACCGGTGCCAGACTGCTCGGCTCCTTCCTTTAAAACTTTTTCCTGTGAACTTGAACAGGTTACTTCACCTCTAACCTCATGTGCCTCATCGGCAAAGGCCAATTATAATACGAATTGCTATGGGGATTAATTGAACTAATGCTGGGACAAGTGCTCAGGCCACTGCCTGAAACACAGGCACAGTCAGTAACACTGAGTATTAGCATTTAGTCAGTGTTTACAGAGCAAACAAATGGAAAATTTCAACAGACTGCGGCACACAGAGCAGGTGCTGGGGACACAGGTGATGAGCTGTGGTGCCCACAAGTCTGAAGAAGCCAGGAACGGAGGGTGGGCAGTTCTTCAACCAGAAGCAACCCATGCCCGGCCTAATGTGGGCAAAAGACAGGGAGGGACATGCCAGATGGGAAGGTGCCACAAAGGACAAGGTCCTGGGGGTGACGGGAAGGCCTGGGAGTAACCAGGCAGATGAGTCTGCTGAGTGAGTCCTGCTCAGGGGAGTGGAGGATGCAGTCCCTCAGAGCTGCCTGGCACAGAGGCGCTGGGGAAGCAACCTGGAGGCACCCTCACGCCTTCGATGTGGAGGTTGCTGTTGTGTGTGAATGAATTCTCCGCTGCTGATGCTATACTAGGAAGAAAACAAAAAAACTGATAGCAAGGAGCTTATTAACCGCTTCCTCTTATCACCCACCAACTGACTCCCCGAGATGAACTCACAGCCCCAGCGGATGGGCTGTGCGAGCTGTTTGTTTGACTTATTGATCTGGGTGGGTTAAAAAAGCGCAAGCTGCTTATCACTCTGCTACCTTTGCCCTGCCTTTTGACTGCTTCTTTCTCAACCGTCTCGAATTCCACTGCCCAATGGGGCGAGATGGTTCCCTGAACATCTTTCCCAGAGGTTGCCAATCTCTAGCTCCAAGATGCCCTACCAATGCTCCTTCTCGCCAGCTGAGCAAAGAACGAGAGGAAGACAATGCAGATGTAAAACACACTGACAAACAGGAGCTGAGTTCACTTCAGTATCTGCAGGAGATGGTGACGGTCCTGCGCAGGATCTGGGTGCACGTACCCTGGCCCTCTGCAGGCTGTCTGCCCGCAGGAGACGTGCAGAAATAACCAGGTGTATGGGGGATGGTTACCCTGCAGCCCCCTCGCCTTCCCTCGTCCTGCTCTGGCTTTTTGTCTGCCGCCTCTGCGAACTCCCTCTCTCTCCCCCTGCACAGCATTGATGAGTCGGTCTTTGTGAAGTGTGAAGGTCAGGGCCTGACACATGGTTAACCCTCTCTGGACATTGGCAAGCACGTTGTTCTTAGTACTTGTTAGCGTCCCCAGGCTCTGATGACCCCCTTCCCCTTAACTGCCAGGCTTTTATCTTCAGCCCTGATCTCTTTCCAACTCCTGGTTATTTCTGAAGAGAGCAGGCTGCTGTGCCTATAACTTCCACACGAATCTAACAATCAACTACCCCCTGCACCCATCTCCTAAAATATGTACCTGCTCCTGGCCACTTGCACCTTGCTCTGGTTCTCTGTATCTCCTCCTCTTCCTCTATTATTCTGCCTTTCGAATAATAATAAATTTCCATCACCCTCATTTCATCCGTAGGTGCTGCAGACCCACAGGATGTCTGTCCTGACCCGTCTCAGCCTGTATAGGAAGCAGCCATTGAACTTGCTGCCTGTGCCTCCCCGGGATGTAACTCCTATGCCCTGTGTGAGGGCTCAGCCCCAAGTCTGCCTATGAGTCCCACCAGAACATCCAGAAACCTGCTTCCTCTGGAATCCCAGCAAGCTTGCACTCTGCAGCTGCTGTACAACACAAGCCACAGAATGGCAATGCTGCTGAAGGATCATGGGTCGGGGCTGGAGGACCACCCCCTGAGAACTTTCCCAGATACAAACAGCATCAAGGAAATCTAATGGTTGAGTAGGACAGCGTGAGATCTTAGGGCCAGAGTGCACACGCTGAGACCCCACCTCCAGGAGCCAGCCCCGTGGCACAGTGTAGGAAGCCATCGTGACACTGGCAACCCATGTCAGGGCACTGCTTCCGCGCACTCCTGCTCCACTTCTTCTCCAACTTTCTGCTACAGTGCCCAGGAAAGCAGTGAGAAACAGCTGCTACCCACCTAGAGGTTCCTGACTTGGGCCTGGTCCAGCCCCTGCTATGGTGCCGTCTTAGGAATGAAGCAGCCTCACTGTATCTGTCCCTCCCTGTCACTTCACGTTTCCAAAACAAACACATCAAGGGCAGTAACTTAGCAAATTCTTGACTTTCCTGGTATTTCTGTTAAAATGGAAAAGCACTGTCCGCCTCACACATGTCAGGCAGGCATCTGTGACAGCAGGAGCCCACCACCCATGCTAGGAGGCAGGTCCACTTCCAGTCCCACTTCCTGCCAATGCACACCAAGAAGCGGCAGACAGCGACGCCAGAACCTGAGTTCTTGCCACTCCAAGTGCTCCCGGTTTTCGTCTCACCCCTAGGCCGGCTGCTAGGCACATTCAGGAAGATTCCTCTCTGCCTTTCAACGAAATCAATAAAACACTGAAAATGAACTCACCTGTGACTGTGAGGACAAGAACTGGTGTGTGTTTGGCTGGTTGGTTGTTTTTTTGGAGTTCTCAGTCCCCTCAGGTAAGATGCCTGTGTCCCACATCTGGCCACCTGGGTTTGCCTCTCAGCTCCAGCTCCTGACCCTGTCCAAGTTATTAGAGTCCTGCTTCCCACATGAGAGCCTGGGATTGCAGCTTCGCCCCTTGGCATTTGGGGAATCAACAGTAGATTTATCTCTGTCTCAAGCAGTAGTAATAATTGCTTAACACTTCACAGTATTAACTGGTTTACCAACAGAAGGAAAAGGGAAAAGCTCGACTCGGCCAGCAGATGCGCCAGCCAGAGGGACATCACCGAGGCCCAGGACCGCCACCCCCAACCCACCTGGAGTCTTAGCCTGGGAGTGCTGGGCAGGAACAGAGGGGAACACTCTGTCTGCTCCCTGCCAAGCCATTTACAATGACCAAAGTTGTTAGGGAAGTCTGTCTTTCTCTGTTTGGGCCATAGATCAAGGATCAGTCAGTCTCCAAGGACAGGCTGGTTTTGTGACCCTCCCAATTCATCTCTAAAAACTCCAGATAAAGACCCAACTAGCTCCCTCCATATCAGAAAGCCTTTCTAGAACAGTCAATATGCACACAGGACACAGAAACCCTCAGAGCAGCTTTCAAAAACCTGGACTTCAGAGGCCAGGGTCATAGAATGGCAAGATAATCTTCAGCTTGCAGCACTCGCATCCCATAGGGACAACATGCCATGAGTGCTGCTCATGTCCCCGCTGCCCCATTTCCCGTCCAACTCCCACCTTGTGGCCTGGGAAAGCAGCAGAGGACAGTCCAAAGCCTTGGGACCCTGCACCCACATGAGAGACCTGGAGGAAGACACTGGCTCCTGCCTTTAGATCGGCTCAGCTCTGGCCATTGCAGCCATTTGGGGAGTGAACCAGCATTTGGAAGATCTTTTCTGTGTCTCTCCTCTGTGCAAATCTGCCTTTCCCATAAAAATAAATAAATATTTGGGGACAAAAAAAAAATCTGGACTTCATTTTCTGATCGTGAGGAACATCTCCCTAAAAGCACAGACTGTTGTAGATCGGGGAGTGTGGAGCCAGCATCAGCCACCTGCATGCACCTGCCCTGACGACCAAGGCCGCTAGCATCATTACCACCATGAGATCCTCCCCCTTAACACCTCCCACCAAGAAGCCAAACTGCACTCCAAAACACAAACCAAATTTATTCAGCAGACAGTTTAATTAAGAAATCCTATAAATCAGGACCGCCACAATTTCAGACACTCCGTTGCGAAGTGTACGTCAATAGCTACATCTGAAGGATGACCAAGCCATTGAATGTTTTAAAAAACTGGTTTAGCTACCTTAAGGTGTGTGGGGGGGTGGCACCTTACCAAAGTGCTGCCACCGCCATCAAGTTTCACCAGGGGAGAGACAGGGAAGGCTTCTCCTCCTCCAGGGACAGTCACATTTGAAAACAGCTTCCTTCACACACAAGGAGCTGGCAAGCCAGGCCAGGAAGGCAAGCGAGGCCCAGAGGGGTGGGAACACATTCGAGAAAGAGCAGGATCCCTCCAGCCAGGAAAGCCGGCTGGCAGGATGGGAGAGGACGGTCAGTAACTGTTTCTGAGAAAGCTCCTGGCATGGCCCAGAGCAGCCTGACTGGGCAAGGTGGAGTTCTACAAAGAAAGCACAGAAAACGTGCGCAACGCCCCACGCAGCCCCCTCTGCCTGTGCCCCTGCAGCGGCAACGCACAGACACAGGCTCTCCCAGCAAGAAAAGGAACGGGACCCGCAGGGTTGAAATCCGAAGTCCCAGAGCCTTCCACTCACGGCAAACTGTCACCTTGAACAGCAGGTGGCAAGGTCAGACACTTAAAAGTCAACATTCAAACTTCACATCTCGCACAGCCCCTAAAGTGGAGGCCACAACTCGCACCCCGTCACCGATGAAGTAGAGAAAGTAGGAGCTTGGGGAGGGTAATGCAAACCTAACCCCGCAGCCCTTTCACGCCCCGGCCCTGGCCCCAGCATTTCTTTGCACCGCAATTGTAGCACCATGTTCAGTAAGCTCCACCGCTGGAAAATAAGAAGATGGATGTGCATCATTAGTTTTCAAGTATGCTGATAAACCCTCACGGTCCAAGCACTCAGACGGGCCTGAGGGCTAAGTCAGGTAGAGTCGCTGCAAGTAGCTGCCACAGTTGTCCCAGGTCCCCCGCCCCGATGGTCGGGCCAATTCTCAAGGAGCATTGTTCTACGCTTAAGTTTTGTTTCACAGCCCAACCAGGAACGGCAATTCCTCCTGGACTTCAGATATTTCCACGTGCCTCTCCGCAGCCTAGGCGGTGGTTCCCAAGACGCCGATCGAGGGGCGTCAGGTCGGGGTAGCCGAGAGCAGGACGTGGTCGGGTCGGCTCCGCTGCCGCTTCCTCCAGGACGCCTTCAGAGAAAGGCGCGAGAGGGGTGCAGCGCAACAGGCTCCGGGCCGCTGCGGCCACCCCCAGAAGCAGGGGCGCCGGCAGGGCCCGTGGCTGCGACTGCAGCCACCGCACGCTGGAGCCTCCGCACGGCCTCCTTGATGAGGTTCCCCGAGAGCACTAGCTGCTGAAGGAGCCGGTGCGGATCGTCGTCGCCGGCGCGGGCCCCGGCTTGGGGCCATCGTCGCTGCTGCAGGCGGCGGGAGGTGGCGGCGCTTCGGAGCCATCCTCGCCGGCACGGGCCCGGCAGCGCGCTGGAGCCCGCGGCGAGCTCGGCCACGCAGTAGGGCGCAGCCCGGCCACGCACGCGGCCGCGGTCCCCGAGCGCGCAGCGCACAGCCCCCGGGGGCGCCGGGCCCACAGTCTCCGCCGACACCGGCGGCAACGCCAGCGGCAGCGCAACGCCGGGCGCCCGGGCCTTGCCCGCCGGGGGCCGTGGGGGCTGCGGCGGCGGCGGCGGCCCGGCGGGCGCGCACGGGGAGGCCGGGCTGTCCTGGGCCGCGTCCAGCTGCAGCGTCTCTCCGATCTGGGCCACCAGCCGGTCCACCTCGCCCGAGCCGCCCAGCGTCACCGACTGCTCCAGCAGGAGGAAGCTGCCCTCGTCCTCCTCTTCCTCCCCCTCCGCTTCCTCGCCGGCTTCCTCTTCCTCCTCCCTCCGGCACGGCATGGCCTCCCGCCGCGGCCCCGGGAGCTCCGCGGGCTTGGCCGGTGGCAGTTTGGGCCTCGGGTTCGGTGGACTGCGGGCGAGGCCGGGGCGGGTTGAGGCCGGTGCCGAGGCCGGGGCCAGGTCAGACGCAGAAGCCAAGCCGGGTAGGCACTCGAGCCGCGCGCCTGCAACCGGGTAACAGGAGAGCTGCGGAGCCGGAATGCTGCCGGCTGGGGTTGATTTGTAAACAATGGGTGACGTCGCGCCGGGCGCTGCCACCGAGCAGGGCGAGGGGGGGGACGCGCGAGGTGGCGCGGGGACGCGAGACGTTGTGAGCAGACGAGGCCGCTGCCGGAGCCTCATGGGACCTTGCCTTGTCTCCTGCCTCTCAGGGGCTCCGGGACATGGGGACAGCTTTGATCCAGTCGCAGCCAGACGAGAAGGTCAGGAAGTGGGCGACTCCGAGGCGGCCCGCCTTGGTTTCTCCCACTCACGGACACAGACGCCTCCCCCACCCCCAATCAGGCACAACCCCCGCTCGCTCCCCACGTGTCCCCAACGCCCGGGCCGGCGTGCTCCTCCCCCAGCGCTGCCGCTCGGGGCGGAGGGAGGCCGGAGTTGGGGTGCAGGAGCAGGTGTGAGGTGGGTCTTGGAGGACCCCAGTTCTCAAGACCCCAGGCACAGCCCGAACACCGACGCTGTGTAGCGCGGCTCGACCTTTGTATCGTGTCCTCCACCCGCACCGAGGTTCACATGGGGACCCTGGGGATGCAACTGGAGTCAGATTTGAGATTTTTTTTTCCTTTTTTTGCCTTAAAATATTGATATATATATACAAACATATTTATGGTTGCAAATATATATATCTACACACATATTTTTACATGACTGCACAGCCATGGATAGAATATTACACTTTTCCACTTTGCATTATATCAAGAAGAAATGATATATGATTACATGAGTTCCCACCAAGTGCTGTGATTGTTTAAATTATTAGGGCCGGGCCCGAGATCCCATATGGGCGCTGGTTCGTGTCCTGTCTGCGCTGCTTTCCATCCAGCTTGTGGCCTGGGAAAGCAGTCAAGGATGGGCCAAAGCCTTGGGACTCTGCACCCACATGAAAGTCCCAGAAGAAGCTCCTGGCTCCTGGCTTGAGATCGTCACAGCCCTGGTCATTGAGGTGGCTTGGGGAGTGAATCATCAGACGAAATTCTTCTTCTTCTCTCTCTCCTCTTTGTATATCTGACTTTCCAATAAAAATAAATAAATTATTCAACAACTGCTTTGATGTTTGCTGTTTGCTCAATTTCACGGTTGTAAGTAAGGGTGTGATTAACACATTTGTGGGTAAAACTTTTCCTTGTGAATGTTTTTTTTTTTTTTTTCCTTAGAACAAACTCCCAGGAGTGGAATTTCAGGTCAGAGGCTGTGGATATTTTAAGGATTCTGATAAATGTGCGAAATCACTTTCCAGGAGATGGGCAAATGTGCTCTGCTGTTATTAATGTGTGCGCATACATTATTCATTGTCCCTTCTCTCCTATTTAAGTAACCGCTTCTAATGGCTTCTTTTCTGCTGATTTTACAGATGGATTTGCCTTCCGACTTGTGTTAGGTTGAAGAGCTTTCTGAATGTTTATTAACTAACTGTACTTCCCTTTTTGTGAGTTGTCTGTTCCTGATTAGTGTTTCCGGTGGAGTTTTTGGTGCCCAGTTGCATGATGGCATGCCAGCCGTTAACCCTTCTCTTTCCCATCCACTGCAACTGCTTCTTCAAAGTTGGTGTGAGTGCCCTGCAGCTGTTCTTTGCCTTAGATTTTAACACAGTCAAATCTGCAAAACCCCTTCCAACAGTATAAGTAAGTATAGTCTGCTAAGTATAGTCTCCTTGCCTCCAGAAAGTTACACTTGGTGCTATTTTCTTTAGATTTTTCTAATGCCTTGATTTTTTTTTTCCCTCTCAAATCCATCTGGGATTAATTTTGGTCTTGGGGGAAGACAGAAGATGGGAAATTTATTGTCCAGGGAGCCTGCCAACCAGGGCTGCCCTCGACTTCCTGGCTGGGTCTGCAGAGTGTGGGGGTACACACACACACACACACTCCACCTGCTGATTACATGAGGAGGGCTGAGTGTGCTTGGCATTATTTTCGGCTATTGTGTGACATCCAAAGATGTTGTCCAAGAGGGGTAGATTCAAGCCTTCCTCCAGCCACCTCCTGGACACGGTTTCCTCCACCAGCAAGTCAGTTTACAAGTGTTTTCACTTGCAAAATAGAAAAAGATAATTCTATCCCAGCTTCTCTCTGAAGATCAAATGAGATCATGGGAACGGGCTTTGTCAGGCATTACATGAATGAGATGTGGGATTAGGTGCAGGGGTTTATCAACAGCAGCTTGGCTCCGTGCCAGCACATGTCCCTGCAAACCAGCCAGCCTTCCCCTGCAGGTCACCAAGTGGAGCTGAATCGTGACTACGGCATTCCATCACAGCTGGGCCCTTGCCTTCTGTCTGTGCTCCACCATCACCTGGGCATGCCCAGGGCCTTGCCCAGGTCACCCAGGTGTGTCCCACAATTGTCCTGCAGCTTTGGGTCTTGGTGACCACTCTCCCTCACTGGTGAGCACTGGAAGCCTTTCCCACCCGAAGAGAGAGAGAGTCTCATTTTCATAGTGAAGGTACTTACTGCACAGTTTCCAGGGGAAATGAAGTTGAGGGGAGGGCTTATGGATTTTAGTGGCATTAACATGGCAATTTCTCCCCCTCCTCTCTGCGAGGAGGCCTGGCTGGAAGTGGAGAAGCAGCTTTATGCTCCATTGACTTTAAACATTAATGGGTCTGGCGTAGCTATTGTCTCTAACCCAGCATCCTTGGAAGTTGTTTTGTCTTCCTGTCAGGGTAATTCCAACAGTGTTCTTAGCACTATCAGAAATAGAGTTTGGAGATGGCATTCTTAAAAGAAGAAAAAAAAATCTTCTCTTTGTAATGTTGCTTCTTTTGTGTGGAGATTACTATGTAAATATGCCAGGGCTTAGATATTACACTGTTCATTATAGAGATGAATTCATTACCGGAGCCCAGCTCCATTTGCTGGGGGCGCTGGGAGCTGAAAGTGCTGAGCTGGACCAGTGGGAGGCAGAGCAATGTCCTGGATTTAGAAGCAAATAGGAGATGCTAGAGAGGCTCGGATGCAATTAAAAGTAATGAGAGGGTATAGAAAAGGGAGTGAGGAAAGAGCTTGCATGCCTCGCACACTGGCTGCCTGCCTGTTTTCAAGGGTGCGCAGAGCCACCCGAGGAAATGTAGTGGTTCGACCATGTTGGAATCTTTCCTGAGGACTTTCCACCGGGACCCTGCTTTAAGTCATCTGCATTCCGGCACCAGTGGGGGATGATGAGGGACTACACAGTGGTCCACTGAGGGGTGGAGGGATAAACTGGTTGCAGGAACAGGCAGGTGAGCTTGGGACCCTCCATCCGACATCGGCAATGAAATGCATGGTTGATTCTGGGCCTTGCTACTTGTTCCCTGGCTTCTTGCTAGCATATACCCTGGGAAGGAGGTAGCGGTGACAACTGAAGTCCTCTCCAGCTGGTTCTCTCCCCAAATGCCTGCAACAGCCAGGGCTGGGCTGGAGGGTACCAGGAGCCCAAGAACCCACTCCAGGTCTGCCACGTGACTGGAAGGAGCCCAAATACTTGAGCCATCATCATATGCTGATGAGAGGAAAGCTGGATTAGAGAAGCAAGCTAGCTCACACTTGAACTAGGAACTCTGATATGGAACGCAGGCATCCCAGGTGAGTTAATCACTGTGCCAAATGCCTGCCTCTTTTTTTTTTTTTTTTGATTTATTTTATTTTTATTGGAAAGTCAGATATCCAGAGAGGAGGAGATACAGAGAGAAAAATCTTCCGTCCAATGATTCACTCCCCAAGTGAGCGCAACGGCCGATGCTATGCCGATCCGAAGCCAGGATCCAGGAGCTTCTTCCAGGTCTCCCTCACAGGTACAGAGTCCCAAGGCTTAGGGCTACCCTCGACTGCCCTCCCAGGCCACAAGCAGGGAGCTGGATGGGAAGTGGAGCTTCCCGGATTAGAACCGGCACCCATATGGGATCCCTAAGGTGAGAACTTTAGCCACTAGGCCACGCTGCCAGGCCCAACCCTGTTATTTTCTTAAGATCTTATGTGTCGGTGGGAGGGAACAGCTCTGTTGAGCACAGGTGGTTGAGCATCTCCTAGGATGCTGGCATTCTTATCAGTGTGCCAGTTCTAGTCTTACCTGCTCTGCTTCCAGCCCAAATTTCTGCTAATGTGCCTGGGAAGGCAACAAACAATGGCCCAAGGACTTGGGTCCTTGCCACCCACCTGGGAGGCCTGGATGGAGCTCCAGGGCCCTGGCTTCAGTTCTCACCAATCCCAGCCATTGCAGCCATCACACCAGGCCCAAATAACTTTTTTTTATGGGTCTTAGGTGTTGTATATTGAGCTTTGCACTTTACATGTTTCACTTTATTTCAAAGACAGTTGTATAAGTTAGATACTACTATCTCTCAAGACTGAAGCATAGCGAAATTCCCCAAGTTTTGCACATAGGGGTCGGTGATCACCCCAACTCCCCCGGTTCTCAGCTGGGGAGAATTTGAGTGATGGTGGTTTTTATAGTCATGCTCATTACTCTCACTTGTATTATTACCAGATATGATTTTAAATTATATATGTATTCATTTGAAAGGTAGAGACAGAGTGAGTGAGCGTCCCCCTGCTGGTCTAATCCCCTTAGGCTATACCAAAGCCAGAAGACCTGAACTCAATCCATGTCTCTGTAGCAACCCAAGTACTTGAGCTGCAACCCTGCCCTCACGGCCCCCAGGATTCACCTGAGCTGGAAGCTGAAGCAGACAGCCAAAGCCAAGCAGCACAGCCAAGTAGGCAATGAGACAACTGGGGTCTTAACTGCTAAGCTAAATGCCAGCCCTTTCTAAAAATCCAGCATTGTCCCACTCCTTAGCACTATGATATACCTCAGTGCAACGCAATACCTGAGTGTTTTGATACTGTTGTGGCACAGTGTCACCTGTTGCTATATTGGAGTGCCTAGCTTGAGTGCCAGCTCTATTCTTCCAGTCTGGCTCACTGCTAACGTGTTCCCTGCGAACGCAGCAAAAGAGCCTCTGAACGCAGAAGGCAAACCTGAATGGAGTTCCAGGTGCAGTCCTGGCTAATATTGCTTGGGCTCTTGCCACCCACATGAGAGACCCAGAGGAAGCTTCTGGTTCCTGGCTGCTGCAGCCATTTGGAGACTTAGCCAGCAGAAGGAAAATCTCTTTCTCCCTCTCTCTCTGTAACTCTTTCTTATAAATAAATCTTAAAAAAAAAAAAACATAGAAGAAAATAAAGTGTAATTTGCACTGCTAACCCTTTTCCGTGCTGGCTAAAGGAAAAAAGAGGGCTCCTCTGGGGGCACCCAGAGTAAAGGGCACCCATTTTTCTTTTTTGGGGGGGGATTTATTTTATTTTTTATTGAAAAATCAGATATATATAGAGGAGGAGAGACAGAGAGGAAGATCTTCTGTCCAATGGTTTACTCCCCAACTGAGTGCAACAGCCAGTGCTACGCTGATCCGAAACCAGGAGCCAGGAACTTCTTCCAGGTCTCCCACACAGGTGCAGAGTCCCAAGGCTTTGGGCCATCCTTTATTGCTTTCTCAGGCCACAAGCAGGGAGTTGGATGGGAAGTGGAGCTTCCGAAATTAAAACCGGCACCCAGGCACCCACTTTTCTAGCTGGGCCCAGGCTTGAGTGACAGGAAGAGCTAAAGGAGGCAGAGGAAGGCGTCGAGCAGCTCCTGTGCCACTGGGCAGCATTTGAAGTTTTCTGTCAGAGCAGCAGCCTGAGGAGCGGGTGCCGTGGTGTAGCTGGTGAAGCCGCTGCCTTGGAGGCCTGCATCCCTTCCATCAGAGGGCTAGATCATGCCCTGACTTCTGTTTCTGACACAGTTTGCCACTAATGCATCCTGGGAGGCAGTAAGTGATGCCCCTGCCATCCCTTGGGAAATCCAGATGATGGAATTCCTGGCTGGCCTAGGCCTGGTTGGTGTGATCATTTAGAAAGTGAACCACTGGGGCCTGGCATGGTAGTCTAGTGGCTAAAGTCCTCACCTTGTACACACCAGCATTCCATATGAGCACCAGTTCATATCCTGGCAGTCCCACATCGCAACCACTGCTTGTGACCTGGAAAAACGGTCAAGGACAGCCCAAAGACTTGAAACCCTGCACCCACGTGGGAGACCCAGAAGAAGCTCCTGGCTCCTGGCTGCAGATTGGTGCAGCTCTGGCCATTGAAGCGGCTTGGGGAGTGAATCAGTGGATGGAAGATCTTCCTCTCTGTCCCTTCCCTTCTCTGTGTATCTGACTTTCCAATGAAAATAAATGACTTTTCCCCTCAAGTGAACCAGTATATGGAAGATGCTCTTTCAAGCAGATGAAAATAAAGAGATAAAATGTTACAATGTCTGCAGCCTTAACAGGGGATTTTCTTTTTCTCTTTTCAATGAAAATCAAATTAGATGAAACAAAATTAGATGCAAAACCAGTTTAAAACATGGTTGTTTAGTGGCTTTTGCATAAAGAGAAAGTCCTGTAAAAGCTAAACAGATGGGGCTGGGGCCAGCACCATGGTGCAGTAGGTTAAGCCTGCAACTGAGGTGCTGGCATCCAAAGCTCAAAAGCCTTGGGACCCTGCACCCATGTGGGAGAACTGGAAGAAGCTCTTGGCTCCTGGCTCAATAGCTCTGGCTGTTGTGGCTACTTGGGGACTAACCAGTGGACAGAGAATCTTTCTTTCTGCATCTCCTTCTCTCTGTAAATCTGCCTTTCCAATAAAAACAAAATAAATCTTTAAAAAAAGAAAGTAGTTGGCCAGTTTCTTCAGAGGTTAAATTTCAACTTCCCATATGACCCACTGATCCCACTCCTGGGCCCCTGTGTAAGGGAAATGAACAAAACGACTCACAGGGGACATTCTTGGCCACTTTAGTCACAGGGCAATGTGGAAACCATCCCAAATGTCCATCGGTTAGTGTGCAGATAAACGTGCATATTTTAACAATGAACTAGTGATACATGCTTTAAAGATGAACCTCAGAAATATCATACTAAATGCAAAGAAGCCATGTGCCAACACAAACCATGTTTATGGCTTCGTTTACATGAGGTATCTAGAAAAGGCAAATTTATGGAGAAAGAAAGCAGGCCAGGGGTTGCCTGGCCCTGGGGAGGCAGGAGTGAAGCATGCCAACAACTGGCTATGAGGGAACTTTCTGGGGTGACAGAATGTTCTGAAATTGGAGATTGGCCATAGTGGCACAGTCATAAGTTTATGAAAGTTACAGAATTGTACACTTAGATGGCTGGATTTGATGACACAGATATCATATAGCAATAAAAATTCGTTTTAAAGATTTATTGAATTGAATGGCAGTTAGAGATACACACTGCCTTTGAACAGCTGAAATGTAGCTTGTCCAGACAGATGTGCCTTGTAATACACAATAGGAGTGGTCTACATCAAGCCCTTCATCGTATCTATTTGCTTCACACCCACTCTGGAGCTCTTCCCTGAATTCCAGACTTGTGTTCCCAGCTGCTCCAGTTCTTTGTGGATGTCTAACAGGCATCTTAAGCTCTACGTGTCTGACACTGCATTCCTGACTTTCCTGGGAGTGCAGCAACCAGGACTCAAACTGGCACCCCGTGTCACCGGCAGCAGTTTAACGTGCTGCACCACAATGCTGGTGCCCCATCCTCTGGTTACATCTAGAGCCAACCCTCACGGGAGGAAAAGTGCTGACTGTTCTACATGACCCCACCTTGGGGTGGGCATTGTGGTGCAGCACATTAAGCTGCTGTTTCAGGACGCCTCCATCCAAGGCCAGAGTGCCTGGCTTGAGTCTTGCCTGCTCTGCTTTAATCCAACTCTCTGCTAATGAGCCTGGAAGGCAGCAGGTGACAGCCCAAGTACTGAGGCTCCTGTCACGCTTTTGGATGGCCAGGATGGAGTTCCTGGCTCCTGGCTTCAGCCTGGCCCTGTTCTGGCTGTTGTTGACACTTGGAGGACTGAACCAGCACAAGAAAGATTTGTCACTCAAATCTATCTATCTATCTATCTATCTATATATACATACAGGTACGTATATATGCCCTCGGGTCCTCTGGCCCCACTCACACTCTAACCTCCTCTCACCTGCTCTCTTTCTCGTTCTGTCTTTTCTGGAACACAGTGAGCATCTGCCTCGGAGCCTGGCATTTGCTATCTCTTCCACATAAGGAGTTACCTAAAGGTTTAATTCCTCATACTCCCCCTTCTTTTTAAGATTTATTTATTTTCATTGAAAAGGCAGATATACAGACAGGAAGGTTTTTTTAAAGACTTATTTTTATTAGAAAGGCAGATATACAGAGAGGAGGAGAGACAGACAGAAAGATCTTCCATCTGCTGGTTCATTCCCCAAGTGGCCAGGATTAGAACCGGCACCCATATGGGATCCCTACATGTTCAAGGTGAGGACTTTAGCCACTAGGCCACGGCGCCAGGCCCCAGGCAGGAAGATCTTACGTCCGATGATTCATTCCCCAGGTGGCCACCACAGCCAGAGCTGAGCTGATCTGAAATCAGGAGCCAGGGGCTTCTTCCTGGTCTCCCAAGTGGGTAGGATGTGCCATCCTAGACTGTTTTCCCAGGTCACAAGCAGGGAGCTGGACAGGAAGTGGATATGAACCAGCATCCATATGGGATCCCAGTGAATGCAAGACAAGGACTTTAGCCACTAGGCTACTGCACCAAGCCCTCCTCACCCCTTTCAAGTTCATGACTACTATTCATTCGATTAAAACATTTAGAATTTTACTTGAAAGTTAGAGAGAGGGGCCCGGCATGATGGTGCAGTGGTTAAGGTCCTCACCTTGCACGCCCGGGATCCCATATGGGCGCCGGTTCTATCCCAGCAGCCCTGCTTCCCTTCCAGCTCCCTGCCTGTGGCCCGGGAAAGCAATCGATGATGGCCCAAAGCTTTGGGACCCTGCACCCGCGTGGGAGACCCGGAAGAGGCTCCTGGCTTCGGATCGGCGTAGCATGGGCCATTGCGCTCACTTGGGGAGTGAATCAGTGGACGGAAGATCTTGCTCTCTGTCTCTCCTCTCTGTATATCCGCCTTTCCAATAAAAAATAAAAATAAATCTTTAAAAAAAAAGTTAGGGAGAGACAGAATCTTTCTGCTGGGTTCACTCCCCAACTGCTCACTAAAGTCATGCTGGGAAAGAGTGAAGTAAGGAACTCTGAATGCAAGCCGGGTCTCCCAGGTGTGCGGCAGGGACCCAGGCACTGGAGCCACCATCTGCTGCCTTCCATTTTGTGAACATGCTGCTCTTATTTGAAAGGGAGAATGCACACACGCACACACACCTTCTATCTATTGATTCTTTGTCCAAATAAATAGTCAAGAGGCCAGGCTAAGGCCACAATTCCATCTGGATCTCCTATGTGGGTGACAAGGACCAGATTCTTGCAGCATCTTCTTCAGCCTTTCCAGGCATATTAACAGGAAGGTAGAATCAGAGCAGCCTGGACCACACTGCCATTGTCATAAGAAGGAATGCTTGCTTAGCAAGTGGTAGCTTAACCTGATACACCACACTGCTGGTTTTCATTATCTATTTTCTTACCCATTTCCTCTTTGAAGCCTCTGTGAATGCGGGATCCTAAATTTTAACAGTAGCTCCTACACTTCACAAAACGTTTTAAGTCCATTAAGAATATACACAGAATGGAAGAATGTATGTGTATGAGTGAAAGGAAACCAGCCCAGCCCGGCTCAGCCTGGCCCTACTCAGCCTATCCCAGCCCACCCCTCATGTCCCATCGCACAACTGCAGCCACCCATCAGTACAGAGATTTCTTCCAAAGCTGGGTTTCATCTGAGATATGGGACTTCAGGACTGAATGAGATGTGTGGTATCCCAAATTCAGATGGCATTTGGGAATTCGCAGCCATGTTTCTTCTGGGGACCAAGCTGAGCTGTAGGGGTATGGGCATGAGCTCCTGAGGCCTAGGCACTGCCTTACCTAACTGCCCTGGGGTTCCCAGCTGCAAAGTGGAAATCACCAGGATGCTACCCATGGGCATGATGCAAGTATAGCAGGGATCAAGGAGTAAGGGTGTGTCTGGTAGCATGGGAGCACCGTATGGGCTCCTGCTGTAATTGTCAGTGTCCCTGTGCAGATCTGAATCTGACAGGTGTGGACAGGGTGTAACCACACAGCCAGGCCCCTGTGTAAAGGAGACCCGTGTGATCTCTGATAGTTCTCACCTGGGTGGGGAAAGACTTCCGCCAGGACATAAGGTGTCAGCTCTGTTGGGTAACTATTAGGAGTGTTTGCTTTGGAGGCACACCCAAGTCACCTCCAAGGAGCTGAACTAGCTGCTGACTGTTTAGGCTAGGCAGTCTTAGATATTATCACATGACGATCCAATCAACACACACAGCCTTGTCAAATCTGCTCATGGAGACGTGGCGCCTTCTCATTTTTATGAGCATATTTACAACAGAGGGTTGGTATGCAATTCAGGCTCAGTGGCCTCAAGTCCAAGATTAGGACCAGGCTCTTGTGAGTCTCTGACTGATCAATGCTCCCCGAACCTCAGCACCCCTGGTTTGAAACTGCAAAGCTGACCTCTCCACCCCAGCTCTGGAAGGAGCAGGCATTACCAAGTTGTCACAGTTTCTACCAGCATCCTGAACCATTAGTATTCACTAACAATGGGGTACAGCCTGAAAAGCCCTCCACTTCTAGGATGGATCACCCGCACAATTCCAATGAAAAACAAGACTCGGGGAAAACAAAGTGCTTAATCTTGTTTGAGACAGGGGACTCTTATCCATTTACTTGCTGCCCAAATGCCTGCAGCCGAGGCTGGCTCATGGCGAAGCTGGGAGCTGATCCAGGTCTCCATGTAGGTTTTAGAAACCCATTTACTTGAGCCAGAGTGCATTAGGAGGAAGTTGGCATTAGCAATTGGAGTGAAAACTCAAATGCAGGCACTCCAATATGAGTGTCCAACCTGCTACACAGCCTGAGAGCTTCAGCAGCACTCAAAACTGTGACGGCAGTGCTCCATTCCTCGCTGAAATCATGGCGGGAAAGCATTCCCTAATTGCTACCTAGGCATTTTTAGGGACCATTCTTGAAACCCAGAGGCCAGGCTGCCCTTTGCCAACTAAGCCCGTCCACTCCCTGCGGCAGCAGGATTGAGCGATCAGTCCAAAGCCCCAGAGGGAACAGGATGCCTCTCTGGTGAAAGTTGGGAGGGCTGCCTGTGAGTGAAGCAAGCAGGAGCTGAACTGAATCTGAGGTGCTTCCCAACAGCAGAGAAGAGGTAGAGTCCAGAAATCACTAGAGAGGGAGCACTCACTCTGCGGCAGAGGGGGACGCCCACTAGCAGGTGTACTCCAGGAAGGTCAGTGTTCCCCAAATGTCAGCTGCTCCATTACCCACAGGATTCCCTCTACCCTGTGGTAAAGTCACGAAAACCACCAACTTTGACTTCCAAAGCAAGGGGGAGTTTGCATATAATAGCGCATCTGAAGAGGCGGGGGCAGTGTGATACTTCTCATGACAAATTAGTGGATCATTTGCACTGGCACTGTGGCATTCTGCTTCAAGTGCCACCATCCCATATGGGTGCCAGTTCGTGTCCCAGCTGTTCTGCTTCTGATCCAGCTCCCTGCTAATGTCCTAGAAAAGCAGCATGACGCTCCTGGGTTCTGGCTTCAGATCAGTCCAGTTGAGTGGCAATTTTGTGGCCATTTGGGAATGAACCAGCTGATAGAAGATAACTTTCTCTGCCTTTCCTTCTATCTCTGTTGTAACTTTGCCTTTCACATAAAAATATGTAAACAAATAACAAACTGTGGTTTCTTGTGGAGTCTACAATTTATCAATGCAGAGACCCATGGAGCTGACCCACCCCTCCCAGCTCCGGGAGCAGCAGGTGGTGGCAGGTCACCACAGCCTGAAAAGCCCTCTCCACGCAACTCCATGAGGGGTAACAGGGACTCGGGGTGGCAAGAGGAAGTCTGGTGCCACTGCAGCCCTGGCCTGGGATGACTCAGTGGCCTCTGGCAGCTTGGAAAGTGTTTCTAACAGCAGTAGCTACATTAAGCATGACTTCAGGAAATGGCAAAGGAGCTTACACTGCCCCAATTAGGGTTATTTTCTGGAGTACCGTCATCTATTCACAATAATGCATATCAAAAATAGAACAAAGAGAAAGCAGTCATCATGTCATTTTCTAAATATTGCTTTGCACACAATCTAGCATCTAGTGATGGCATTAGATACTGGCACACAGCAAGCAGCAGCATCCTTGTGGGTGCCAATATCCTTTATAAATAAGCAGAGCTGTGTCCAGAGGGAAGGCATTCTGAACTGGGCCATTGAAAGCAATGCTTTTGAAGGTAGGGTACAAACTGTTACAGTCAAGTGCAAATTTGGAACATCAACTTACATTTTAAAACTCTATTTTTATATTACTTAAAAACAACCCTGTGTACAGAAAAAAAAAAAAAAAGGCACAGGAATGAGATATGTAAGGATTAAGTTAAGAAGTTGATGTTAAAACTCCAGTCACTGCTTTTACTTTTTCTGTTTCCAAACATTCTGCGAACCTTCATTACTTTTCTAGGAAACATAAAATCCATCTTAATCACCCTTTGAAGAGCACAAGCAACCAAGAAAAAAAACGGGAGAATGAGAACTGAACAGAGGAAATCTGAAAGCTGTATGCATTTTTCTCACATACAGAAAAACACTGCCCTCCTGGAAAGTCCTCGGCCAATGGCCACCATGGGGGATCAGCCCCTTGGACAGCGGAAACTACTTCCACAGGACACAAATCCTTCCCACAAATCACCTACCCTTCCCAGTCACCTGCATCTTCCACCTTTCAGAGAAACAAAATTTTCTTGAAAAGCAAGTTGTCCTAAGTCCAGATTTCTCTTTTTTTGAAGGTTTATTTATTTTTATTGCAAAGTTTATTTTTAATTTAGTTGGTAGGCCCTAAGATGAATCCTAAAAATTTGAGGGCCCTGGTGTGATAGCGTAGCACTTAAAGTCCTTGCCTTGAACACACTGGGATCCCACATGGGCGCCGGTTCTAATCCCGGTGGCCCTACTTCCCATCCAGCTCCCTGCTGTGGCATGGGAAAGCAGTCCAGGACGGCCCAAAGCTTTGGGACCCTGCACCTGTGTGGGAGACCTAAAAGAAGCTCCTTGCTCCAGCTGTTGCACTTACTTGGGGAATGAATCAACGGATGGAAGATCTTCCTCTCTGTCTCTCCTCCTCTTCGTATATCTACCTTTCCAATAGAAATAAATCTTTTTAAAAAAATTTTTATTTGAAAGGCTAAGTGATAAGAAAGGAAAACAGGCAAGAGGGTGTTCCACCTGCTAGTTCACTCCTAAGTGGCCACAACACTGCCTTCCCATGCACATTAGTAAGGAGCTGGACTCAAAGCAGAGCAGCTCGGACTTGAACAGGTGCTGGTACAAGACATAGGTGTTGCATCAGCAACCAAACCCATCATGTTACAACACTGTCTTTCGTGCCTCACATCCAGGGTGTAACGACTGCAGCTACAGTCAGATCACCTTTGCAAATCCCTCATACTCTGCTCTTTTGGCCTTTCTTGCTTGCTTCCGATTTCGCTTTACTAGGCATTCAAACAGTGCCACCTCTGGGCGAAGTGTGGTTCCTCACAGCCCAAGATCATGCACAGCAAAGGTTCCAACTCTGGCAACACTGGATCTGGCTAAGACTGGGTGCCCTCAAGAGAATGGCAGGACTACCAGCAGGGTCTCTGGGAGGACCATGGGGCAAGGCCATTATCCGGAACAGAAACCACCACGGAACATGCATGTGAGATGGGAAAGCTTGAGATGGAGAAATTTACTGACGGACTGCCAAGTGTCAGGGCCTGTCCTCACACTGGGAGTGATCTGGCCCCAGGGTGGCTTCCAGCTGCCTGCTAGAAAAGCACACCCAGCAGGGTTCTGGAGACCAACCCAGGTACTCGCTGCACCTCCTGACCCCAAAATGTCATTTTCTGACTATGAAGGTCACGTGAAGTCAGACCACCCTTCTGCCCCGGGCAGGGGAAAACACCTGGGTGTCAGGAGCCAGGCAGGGGTGAGGGGCAGGGTGTCAAACCATAACTGCTGACACCAAGATACAGCAAAGATGCATCCAGAAATGCATTTATTCCAGTTGCTCACAGGAACCCTAGACCTGGAGTGCAGCTGTGCTGAGAGCCCATAGCTCCAAGGAGTTGCGGCTGCAGGGCACGGCCCGTGGGCAGAAAGCACTGAGCCACCCAGAGACGCGTGGCAAGGCCAGCATTCATCTGTAGTGCTAACACCCTGGGCCCTGGCCCCGACACGTCATGCTGGGTGCAGGCTCTGCCACAGTCTCAGGTGCTGCAAGGCAGCCGGGACTGATGAGGGGCCACAGGTGGAGCCCAGGCTACCCTGGGTGCTGGGCTTCAGGGTCTGCGACTCTTCCTGCGCAATTTGTGTCCCTTTTGCGTCCCCCGCTGTGCAGCCTTCACCAGGCCTTTGAACTGTCCCTGCAGCTTCACCTTTTTCCTGTGGATGCAACAACACAAAGTCCACTTCCGGCAGCAGGCAGCCCCCTCCTCGGGTCCTGCAGTGGCTTGCTCCCAGTACCCACAGGCCAAGAGAAGGAAGAGGGCCTGCATAGCTCACCTACTCCCCCACCCTGGCCCCTAAAGGAAACCAGTGTCCTGAGGAAGCTGACTAGTGACCGCAGCTGAGAATACCACTTCCCCCTAACACCAGCTTCCAAACACCCTCACCCAGCATCTCACCTTCATTCCTACCTATAGGAACTCTACATAATAGCAAAGGCTGAAAGCAATAGATGTTCCATCAGTGAGGGGTTAGAGGGACATTACACCAGGCTACTACAAGTGGAGGTGCGGGGTAGCACACCCTGTAGCCATGACCCAACAGCCATTTCCACTCAGCCTTAGCCCAGGAGACTGCTGCAGGAGAGCATCCGCAGGCAGGTGTGGACTTGAGGGAAACTGGAGCCACAGAGGCGAGCGAGCAAGAGAACAGAGTTTAATGAAGGCCAGCCCTTCTTTAGAGCCCTGAGCTGCCTACCTTACGGGGTCCAGCCCTGCCCAGGGCACCACCTTACCTGCGGTTGAGCTTGGTTCTGTTGAGGGGGATGTAGGCATAGGGATCGAGCCGCCCTTTCTTCTTCACGTCACCCTTTGCCTTCTGCTCGTCCAGAGACAGTCAGTCAGTCAAGGGTACGGGGTTCCCCCTCCGCCTTCACCCTGGACCTGCCAGGTCCCACAACTAACTGCCCTTCCCCCACTGCTTTAGGCAGTGAGAAAGAAGTCTTGAAGCCCATAGGGCTGTGTCCTTTCTTCCCTGGCTTCAGCCCAGTCTCACAAAGGTGCCCCCTCCCCAAAGACAATGAGGGGCACAGCTCCTCCCTAGCCTTCCTTGACATGTGCTGGTACCGAGGCCCCAGGCTCCTAGCTGCAACTCTTACCTTGGCCTTGTATTCTGCCCCAGGTGCGGTCTTGGCCACAGGGCGATGAATGCCGGAGCCTCCAGCTACAAGGAGAATGGAGAGAACCCAGAGAACCCGAGTCAGACAAAGCCAGGGAAGCGACATCCTGAACAGCCAGAGAGCACATGGGTAAAGGCCAGGCACTTGGCTCTGTCCCCTAACCAAACAAAGCTAAATATGTTCCCTGTGGACAGGCCAGCCAGTGACATGACTCAGTGGCCTCTAGCAACACACAACTAACATATAACTGCCCACTTCAAAGTCACACCTGCTCCATGTGTTCCAGGGGAAACAACATGGGCTTTGAAGTTACACAGACCCAGGTTCAACTCCCAGCTCTGCCACACATAGCTCCAACCTCAGGCGAGTCTCACAACTAAAATGAGGCAGTGGGTTTTCCCCTCTCTCATTGGGGCTTCATACCAATAGGGTGAGATGGAAGTATGGTGACATACCCCACTGCACAGACCCAAAGATGGTGGTCTGGACAGATCAGGGCTGCAACCAGAGTTCAGCCATCCTTTCTGGCCTGGATCTACCCATAGTCACCAAGAGGTTCCTCCAGTCCTGACTGAGCATAGCCCAAGAATCCAGAACACAGCCAGGAAGTACGACGAGGCTGAAGTCACACAGCTGGGCAACAGCTGGGCTGGGCATCCCAAACCCAGGCCTCCTGACTTCATGACTAGCATGGCTCCCTGGCACTACAGTGTCTCCGAGCTGGCTCCTGGCTCATGGGGGCTGCAGGGCTGAGAGTACCTCTATTGGAACCAGAGATGTGCCACAGGAGTCCAGCAGGACTGCCCCAAGAGGAAGAAAGTTCAAGTCACAGAAGCACGTGCTTCTGAAAGCTGCTCTAACCACCTGAGGGCCAGGAGACAAATGGAGAGGGGACCCTCTGGTCAAGCTGGACACTACCCCAGCTCCCACCTTCAACACTGGCCACACTGGGTTTCTTCAAATCTGCCTGACTTAGGCCTGGACGAGACTGTTACTGTGGACAAGCCAGGTGCACATTTCCTTGGAGAAGGGGCAGGCCTGAAGGAGCTGGAGTTCAGGGGCTCCCCAGAAAGGCTGGGGTCCTATCTTCAAATCTCCTCTCAGGCTCTCCCTCACCCCATGCCCACTGAGCCACCAGTACAGTCCTGGGTGTCAGGTCAGTCACTGTGTGTCACTGCCAACTACGTGCGAGCAGGCTGTGTATCTCACACTTCTTCCAGCCCTCCCTGCCAGGCTGCTCCCTTAGGCAGAGGGAAGCCTCACCTTGGTACTGAGGTGGCATTTCCAACTCTTCCTCTTCTTCCTCTTTCTGCTGCTTAAACTTCTGCTTTTTCTAGAAAGAGGCAGGAAGCTCATGAACAGAGGGGTGTGAGCATTCTCACTAACAGCGGTAGCTAAGGAACACAGAGGGCCTCTATCTACTAAGCACGCATCCCGCCCCTCCATTCAGAAGAACCAAGGCCACATGCCAAGCAGTGACTGTGGGAGGCCCTAACCATGGCACCCTCGTGGGCTGCTCCTGCCCAGCAAGCGCCTGGCCCTCAGCCCAGCCCCAGCTTTCTTTCCCAACAGGGCAAATGTGGTCACTGGCCTTCTTGAGTGTTTGGCTTTCCTAGGTCTTTACCTCATATAGACTCCACTCCTCAAGTTCCCAGTGGGCACCAGGCCCCAGGACACAGGGGCTCTCAAGCAGGAGGGAGACCTTCCACCCAGGCCAGTCACTACAGGCCCTCAACACTGTCAGCCTAGCAGTCATGTGCGTGGGCAGGGGACTCACTGGACGACAGTGAATGCTCAGCACAGCTAGATGCCAGGCTCTGATGCCTCACAAGAGGGAGGGGAGGGGCTAGTGCGACAGTCCAATTGGCTCATCATCTGCCTGCAAGTATCAGCATCCCATATGGCAGCCGGTTCCTGATCTAATTGCTCCCGTTCGCATTTACCTCCATGCTTACAGCCTTGGAAAGTGGTGGAAAATGGCTCAAAACCTTGGGACCCTGCAACTGCATGGAAGACCTGGAAGCTCCTGGTTTTAGATTGGCTCAGTTCTGGCCATTGAGGCCATTTAGGGGAGTAAACCAGTGGCTAGAATTTCTCTCCTTCTCTGTAAGTCTACCTGTCCAAAAGTAAATAAATCTTTGGAAAAAGAAAGAAAAGGTGGGGAGAGGGAAGGGAACCTGCCAGCACCCAGCCTGCCAAAGGCCTTGAGCCAAGGCCAGATCAAGGCATGCTGCCAGGGAGGGGATTGAACCAAGGGCAGCCCCAGCTCACAGGGTTGGCACTGCTCCACGGCCAGTGTTGCTGCACTCTGGAGAAGGTTCAAGCAGATTCCTAGGGCTCGGGGCCCATGCCGGGAGTACCAACAGCCAGGCCCAGAATCAGCTGGGCAGTGTGAACAGGCTGGAGTGCACAGGTGCACTGGAACAAGGGCACCAGTCAGGCTGGCAGATGATGGCAGAAGGGGCTCCTGGTGGAGACAGAAACCAGGGGCAAGACAGCTCTGGCTACACTGTAGGGGCAAGGGCTGAGCCTGTGCGACAGGCCTTCCACCAAAGTTGTCACTGTACCCCTGCAACATCTATTCCCACAACTGTAGGCTGAAGACTGAGATTCAGAAATGGCACTGAGAAAAGGTTCCTGGGGACCTCAGGGGCAGAGACTGACTTGCCATGAGCTCGTGCCAGGGTATGGATGCTCCAGGGCACCCTCCAAGCCTTGAGACAAGGCACCCTGGCATCCTGCTCTGTTCTGAGCTGGCACAGTGGGGGTCTATCTCTAAAGGGCCAGGAGCCTAATTCTACAAGAGTCTGCTTATAACCCCATTTTACAGAGTAGGAACTGAGGCACTGAAAGGTTATAACATATGGGGAGCAGAGAAGGGACCCCAAAACCTGTTTCTCCACAAGGACTGCTATCCCTGACCTAGCAGCTATCTCCTAAGGGTGATGCCCACAAACGCTGAGTGGGCAGCCTAGAAGGTAGGGAGGAAGGGACTGCCTGTGGGCCTGAGGCCATTGGGCTTGCATTCCAGCCACCCCAGGCGGTAGCTAAGCCAGGTCAGCAGGGGCAACAGTGGACAGGAGATCCAACTCCAAGAACTGTAGAGGCTTCTGATGCAGGAAGTCTCTCTGGGTTGTCCTTGAACAGCAGGATTGTCCTGGCTTGAAAACCTGGTCCTCCCCTTCAAATTTCTGGGCCCCACCCCAAAGAAGAAGACTGGAACACAAAGGTTCAGCCCTTGGTTTGCATCTGATGAGCCCTTCACCCTGACAAGACAGACTTCCAACACACCCCTCAGAATACAGGGGTGATAAAGACCCTGTCCTCCATGAGGCCGACTTAGATAGTGCAGGAGCACTGTCCCTTGCTGTGGCAAGGCGCTGAAGGCTGAGCCCACTGTCTGCAGGATACAGGCCTCTTCTTTCTCAACTGCACAACACTAAAAGGTAGAGGCCCAGGCGGCTCCTGAGGCTGGAGAGTTCTGCTGATTGTTCCACATGGAGGCCACCCTCGGCACTGCCTACCCTGCTTGGCCTTGAGGATCCCGGGGCAGGAAGGGAGGTAAGGGGGCAAGAAGCAGAGGGCAAGAGGCCGTGATTACTCACATTTCTGACACCCGCATCTGCCAGCAGGTCAGCCATCTCTTCATCCTCCCCTGTAGCCAAAGCAGACAGCCTGTGAAAACTTGGGGATACCCCCCTTGAAACTCACCCCTTCCCCAGCCTCCTCCTGGCTGCCTGCCTGGACTGTGGTGGGAACAGAAAGGCCTGAAAACACCCTCTGCTCCTTCCCATCCTGGGCCCCAGGGCCCTGATGATTGGACAGGGTGTGGACAGGCTGAGAGGGAGGGCCACATTCTCAAGTCAGAAATGCCTGGACACCAAAGGAGACAGGAGCCTGGACAGCAGGAAGGAGCGCAGGGTGCAGTGAGCAGTGTAGTGCAGCACGTTAAGCTATTGCTTGGAGTGTGCACACCCCCCACCACAGTACCTGGCCCCGTCCTGCCTATTATAGTAGCCATTTGAAAAGGGAACCAGTGGATCTAAGACCTCTGGCTCCTCTCTCCCTAACCTCTTTGAACTAATTAATTTTCTGAAAAAGAAGTTGTGGGCCCAGCGTGATAGCCTAGAGGCTAAAGTCCTTGCCTTGCATGTGCTGGGATACCATATGGGCACAGGTTGTAATCCCAGCGGCCCCACTTTCCATCCAGCTCCCTGCTTATGGCCTGGGAAAGTAGTTGAAGACAGCCCAAAGCCTTGGGACTGCACCTGCATGGGAGACTGGAAGGACGCTCCAGGCTCCTGGCTTCGGATTGGCTGAGCTCCAGCCACTGTGGTCACCTGTGGAGTTATTAATCATTGGACGATGATGAATCATTTCTCTCTTCCTCCCTGACTCCCCTTCTCTTTGTGTATCTGCCTTTCCAACAAAACCAAATAAATCTTAAGAAGTCTTGAGTCTTACAATGGAATGGCTTGGCTGAATGTAAAACAAACTTCTTTAATGAACTCAAACAGTGAGGGATCAGCCTCCTGTGGCCACACTGCCCTGAATGGCCCAACCTCACCCTATCTTGAAGATGCACAGAGCTGAGCCTGGCTAGTCCCTGGCTAGGAGAGACCTGCCTCAGGTATAATGCCCTCTCTGTTTTTACCTAGTTTCCTCAACAAAAGCTTACTGAGTGAATGGCTAAACATGGTTAAATGATGGAACAGGTGTGGTCCAGGCCAGAAGCCGCTGTGTGCCCAACCTGGGAGACAAGCTCACCTCTGGCACCCTCCTCTTCTTCTACCTTCTCGCTGTCCTCCTCGTCCCTGATGATGAGTCGGCCATCGGCGCTCACCTTGAAGCCATGGTCCTTCCTCTTCCCCCGTTCGGGCCCAGGTTGTGTGGCTGGTGAGGCAGGGTTTGCTATAGAATGCCAGTCCTGACCTACTCCCTCCCCCACCAGAACCAGCAAACCTAAGTCTGCAAGCCCAAATGGGAGCCCCTAAGCCCCAGACCAGGAGCCGGCTTGGGAGCTCCATCCCTCACCAACAACAGGTGCCAAGGCTGGTGTGTCTGTCAAGCTCCTAGGCCTGCCACTTCCTGCTTACCTAAAACTCGCTGGGCCACCTTGGGATCCAGGAAGTTGAGGGGCTCGTCCCCACCACCTTCCTTCAGCCACGCCCGGCTCCTCTGCCGGGCCAGCTTCCGCTGCTCCTTGCCCCTGCTTCTTTCCTCTTCCTCATTGTCCTCATCCTCCGAGTCGGCCAGAATCTCCTCAATGCTGAGATGGACAGGTTTTAGGTCAGAGCACTCCAGAAAAGGTAGCGACTGACTTTGGGTTTGGGAAGACCAGGTCCCCAGGATGTTGCCATGGTCTCACCTGTCACCTTTGCCCTGGGCAGGCTCTTCCTCCTCCTCTTCCTCCTCCTCCTCAGCAGCCTGGCTCAGGGCTCGGTGCCTCTTGGCCCGGGCCTCAGCCTTCTTGATATTGACCAAGACTCGGTGGTACTCCTCGGGCAGCAGCCCCTTCACCAGCTCAAACCTGTAAATGGCAGAGAAAAAGCTACTGAGAGGGCCACCAGCCCAAGGGGAGAGCTGTCCAGAATGGGAATGCTTCAGCCCCGGCCTGCCCTGCCCCACACTGCGCACAGACCCAAACTTGCGGATGAACTTGGTGAACAGGTTCCGGAGCTTGGTGCGGAAGTGCCGCCGCATGTCATCGGAAAGCTGCCCGATGGCCTCCAGCTGTGGGCAGAGCACCAGGTCTCAGGGAGATGGCAGCCCAATCCAGGCAACCTCTCCTGGCCTGCAGCCAGTCCCAGCTGAAGAGAGGGTTAGAAGTGCCTGCTGCTGGCCCGATCAGGCTTCCAGAACCCAGACAACCCCGCCCTTCCCCGAAATCCAAGATTCTGTTTTATGCACATGTTGACACCTCACGTTTGTGCTCAGACTCCTGAGACTGGCCCAGTGAGACGGGACTTCCTCCCCTGTCCCCACAACTACAGACAAGGCAGCAGGCACAGAGGCTTACATGGCGGCTCCACAGCTTAGAGTCCCACCCAGCCCTGTCTTGTTCCACAATTCCTACTTCATTCAACACCACTGCATTTCTCGGAGTTCCCTATGCTCTGATCCCTGTGCTTGGCCTGGACTGCCTTCAGCCTCCACCTGCCTAGTGTGGGTTAAGTGTACAGGAGGCAGCTCTCGGCTGTAGTCGCACTATCATTGGACAGGCCCCCGACAGGTCACTGCTCTAGCCGTTCCACTGCAGGCAAGAGGCTGCTCACCACCAGCTGCACATGCTTGGACATGTGTGCAACATCCATGACGACCACAGCCACTTTGATGAAGCCCAGCGCAGACTTGACCACGTCGCGGGTACGGGAGGCCAGGAGCAGGCACACGTTCTGTAGCAGCTGCTGCACCGTGCTGGTCCCCAGCAGACCTGTGGTGCCAAGGGGCCACTGGCAGAAACACCCGGGGCCCTACCCAGCCCCAAAGCCCCCTCTAGGCAAGCGCAGCTGCCACCTGCCCTGCCAGGTCAAACAGGGGTAGAAGCTGACATCTGGGAGATTTCCTGTGTGCCTGGCACAGTTGCAAGCATGCTCTACGGAGCAGCCTCTTGTCTTTCTGCCCTCCTGGGAGGTAGCTGTTATTCCTCCTCGACATTTAAGAGACGAGATGTTGAAGGAGCCAGATGAAGAAAGCTGCTCAAGGTTACACATGGCTGACAAGAGGACATATGTCAGCCCCTGTGGCTCTTAGTTACTTTAATGAGGGCACATAGGGCTATGTGGCAGGGCAGGTGCAAGCAGGCAGCCTTGGCACAGCTGCCAGGGCAGGAGGCAGAGCTGGGCAGGGGAGGAGACAGCAAAGTGGGCAGGGCTGGCTCTGGTTCTTCCTCCCTCCTGGCACCTCTCCTTCTGCTCTGGGAGACACCCTGTCCTGACTTCAAGGAAGGAAAATATTTACCTTTAAACTCAAAGAGGAGGTGGGTCAGGGCCAGGATGCTGCAGCTGACCATGGTCACTGCGCCCACGAGGCCAGGGTAGATGAGGACAAGGTAGCGCTGCAGGGCCTCTGGGGACAGAAACCAGCTGGGTGAGGTCAGGGAAGGTGACTGTGGGCTCCACAGGAGCGTCCTGCCCGGGGCCAGGGTGGAGAGCTCTCTCCAGCTTTTCATGTGCACACCTGGCCTGCATCCCCCAGGCTCACCTTCCTGGTTGGAGCCAAACCGCAGGAAAGCATGGCCCATCTCCACCAGCAGAGCGAAGGCGTTCTTTCGCGCACCCACAGACACCTCCTTGGTGCATAGGATCACCTGTCCGAAGAGCCCTATCAGTGCAGGCTCCCTCAGCCAGCAGCCACAAGCTTGGCTGCCGGGCATAAGAGCAGGCACCTGGGCAGTGAAGTCGAACCACACCCTGCCCCAACCCAGCTAAGCCTTCTCGGCACGCCAATGGGCTCTTGGAAGCCACCCTGGGACCCCCTCACCTCCGGCACGAGGGCAGCGATGAACTCCTCATGCTCGGCTGACAGTTGCTTCACAATATGTATGAGGCACTTCAGGCGGGGCTGCAGGTGGGCGAGCAGCAGTGGTCAGGAGCCCTGGGCACCACCCCTGCCTCCCCTCAGCCTGGCAAGCGGCTCCTCCCCCAGGGGCCCACAGCCCTCACCCGCTTGGCAGGGGAGGCCGTGCTGCGCAGTGAGTCCAGTAGAGTCTTCTTCAGGTCGCCCAGGTGGCTCTGCACAAAGCGGGCCCCCGGGCCCTGGGGGCAGGCACATACCTCCTCCAGCACACGGTAGGCCTTCTTCTGCACCCCATGTGCCTTGCTCTGAGAGGATGAGGGAGGCAAGGCTGGGCAGGGATGGCAACTGGGTACCACCCCCAACCTGATGCTGGCTTCCACAGAGCATCACTGTGTACTGTAGCTGACCACAAGGATTCGGAGGAGCTGGCCCTTGCTTACTGGAGCTCAGGTCAGATGAGCACATATGATTGGCAGGAGGCCAACTCCTGTGCCAGGCACAGGAACCTGGTGGACCTGAAGCTGACCCAGCCCTCCAAACCCTCCCTCTCCCCATCACTCAATGAGGTTGACTCCAGCAGCACAGCTCATGGTGGCCAGTGTCAGGCCTGCACACCCAGCCTTATTCACTGCAGTCCTCTTCATTCCCCTCCTATATCCCAGCCCCCACCCACTGCCATGCACCACTTCTGTCCAATTGCATGTGCCAGCCAAGAGCATGACTCACTCTTAGGCAACAGTGATTAAACTATAGCAGTGGGAACAGGTTTCAGGAGGCAAGTTCAACATGGTAATTGGGAGCCTAGCATTTTCCAAAGTGCCAACAGGGCCTATTCTAGCTGGCTAACAAGGCAGGAAGTGATGAAGGACAGCCTGTTTGGGAGGGCCAAGTAAGCAGGCCAGGTAAAGGTGCATGACCTCAGCTTTACAAAAAACACTTTAGCAGGTACGCTGTGAGCACACTCGAGCACCCATGGGATGGGCCGCAGAGTGGAAGGCAGTGTCATGCAGGAGAAGGCAGTCGGGGCCCTGACCTTGGGCAGCAGCAGGGCATGAACCCAAGAGTATATCTTGCCAGGAGCCCCAGGGCCAGGGGTGTGGATGTGGAGGCAGCCGGTCTCCAAAGCTCACCTCTAAGTAAGGCCGGATGGTGGTGTACAGCTTGCTGATGGCTGCTTCATCTGCATGAGGAGCCAAGGCCACGACCAGGTCCAGGACAGACAACCTGCTCAGGTTCGAGGAGGAGGGACTGAGAGGGATGCAGAGGGTCCTGATTTTCAGTGTTCTTGTGGGCCAGGTGGGGAAGGTGAACTCGGGGTAAGGGCAGCCACAATCCAGCTGCCACCTAGAGGAGCCCTGGAATGCGCTGGCTGCTCCTCCTGCGGCTGCTGCATCAACAGGGGCTTCTCCATCCTCAAAGCAGCCGTGAGGCAGGGATCACTGTCATAGCCACTTTACAGAGGATTCAGAGGCACAGAGAGGCTAAGTAACTTGTTCAAGGTCGCACAGCTTTTACCCAGGCAGCATATCCAGGATCTCTGTCCTTCCCCACGAGGAGTAAAAGGCCTCTCCAGGGGGAAAGAACTGGTCAGGGTTCTGGGAGAGGAGGGACACTCAGTATACCACCAGGAACTCTAGTAAATCCACAAGGCTCCCGCTTTACAAACCTCCCCACAGGGTCTCAACCCCCTGGGCTGTTCTGGCTCAGGTGGGGAAGGTCCAAAGTGTTACCTGGTGAAGTCAGAGCTGGTAGGGTCAAGTACCTTCTCACTAGCCTTCTCCAGGAACCCATTCACCAACTGGCAGCCCCATAAGGACAAGAGAAAGGCAGTAAGGATGAAAGGGAAATCCCAGGGGCAGGGCTGGTAGGTCCCTCAGGTGTCGCCCCAGTGTTCAGAAGCCCTATCCTGGCCCAAGCTCAGCCCCAGCCCAGCCCCAGCCCAGCCCCAGCCCAGCCCCAGCCCCGGAAGGCAGCTCCCTGTTCTCCAGGTAGTAGAGACGCAGAGTGCTGCTAGGTGGGCTCCTGGCCCTTCCCGCCCAAGAAGTCCTCCTGGGATGATGGTACCATCCATCAGCTCACCTGGGACTCGGTGATGGTGAGGTATGTTTTGACGGTTTCCAGCACAGCTCGGCGAGGGGCTGGGCTATCCCCGTCAGCCACAGGTTGCCCGTAGAGGTTGAAGAGGATCGGCAGAAAGTTCTTGGCAAAGCGGCTCACTTCAGCACGGTCGGCCTCTGGCAGGAGGACCAAAGTTTGAATGTAAGGTGCGGGAGCTGGGGATGTCGCCTCTCAGAGCAGCCCAAGGGCAGAGTGTGAAACTGAGAGGCTGAGAGCAGGGCACGGAGCACAAGCTGCCACAGTGGACTGGGCCATCCAGGGCTCCTGTCCCAGGGGCCAACCAAGTCCAGTCACACAGCACAGCCTCCCACAGCAACCACAGATGGCAGTCAGCAGACCAGGAGGAAATGGAGTGGATGGGCCAGTGCTGGCCTCTGCTGACTCTAGGTCCCCAGCAGGAACAGCAAGCAGAGCCACAGTGGCTAGTGTCCCATGTCATCCACGATCCCTGCCAATCCCAACCAACCCTGCCCCAAGCCCACACACCAGCCTCACAGCCCTTGGTGATGAGGGTGCGCAGGGCCTGGCACACGGTGACTCTCAGGTCTGGGCGCTCGCTGATGGCCATGCCTAGTGTCCGCGCAAGCCCTCGGAAGGAGGAGGCCACATCTGTGGGTCTGGTGCAGAAACCAGGCAGGAGGGTCCAGATCTGGGTTGGGAAGGGGAAAGATGATAAGAGGTGTCCCTAGCACTCTGGCTCCACCTGCTCCCCAAGCTGACCCTCACCTGCCACTGCAGTGTGTCGTAGATCTTGGACTCCACTGTGCTGCCTGCCTGGGCTAGTTCCATTGCTAGAGAGGGAGATAAAGACACAAAATGACTCCGGGCGCCCTCCTGGCCAACTGGCCTCATTTACCAAAATCAAACCCAGTGATAGAGACAGGAAGCTGAGTGACTGCACAATACCATTCACTCTAAAAACCTCAGACAGACCTGTAGGAAACAGGCAGAGGTTGTCTTGTCGCAGGTTTAAACCACCACCTGTGGCACCAGCATCCCACATCAAAGCACAGGTTGGAGTACTGGCTACTCCACTTGCCATCTAGCTTCCTGTTTGCCAGCGTGTGGGGTGACAGAAAACGGCTTAAGCACTTGGGTCTCTGCCATTCACACAGAAACCCAGTGATATCCCAAGTTCCTAGCTGCAGCTTGGCCCAGTCCAGGCTGCCGTGGGCATTTGGGGAGTGAAGGCACAGGGCAGGGCAGAACAAGATTCCAAAGCAGGCAGTGAATAACTTAGCTAAGGTCGTATAGCCCGCAAGTGGCAGTGCTGAGACTCCAACCCAAAAAGGGTCACCGGGGCCCCCGTTCCTCCCTCCCCACCATGCTTACAAAGCCTCTCCAGGAAGAACTGCTAAGACGTCTTGGGAGAGGAAGGACAGTCATGATCTTTAGGCGTTCCCCAGTCATTCCTGGGTAAATTTGCAGGACTTCTGCTAGACACACCCCGTGCCCCACGCCCCGTCCCACCCCAGGAATATCTCTGCTCAAGTGGGAATGGGGGCACGGAGAAGATCCCTCCACACTCTGACCACCCCAGGAGTGGCTCCAGATACACGCAACTTTCTACACCTTCAAAAATTTATTTCATTTTTATTTTAAAGCCATTCAGAATCACACAACTCTTTCACCTTCCTCCCAGCACCAGCCATGGGCTAGGTAAAGCTGAATCCAGGAGCTAGCAACTCCACATAGTTGACCACACGTGTGGCAAGGCCCTACACAAACACTTGGGGCATCTTTTGCTGCTTTCCCAGCTACATGAGCGGGAAGCTTAATCAGAAGCAGAACAGCCAGCATTCAAACAACGCACTGAGAATGCTAATGTTCCAGAGACCACCTGCTGCACTACACACCTGCCTGAAGTCTGTCCACCTCATCATCTATAGACTCTCCACCCGACTAAATGCTCTCTCGCTCGCTCGCTCTCTCTCTCTCTCCCCGAGACTATATCGGACCCCGACAAGAAGCTGGGCCCTATGTGACAAGTGAGATTCAGGGATGGATAGGCAAGAAGGGTATCTCAGACTTTTCACTAGAGCAAGCCACATACATACATAGAGCAGCATGCATTGGCCTAATCAAATCAGCACCACTAGGTAACTACAGGGAGTGCTGCAAGGACCAAGAGGACACAGTGCAACCTTAAAAACTGCCAGTGCTTTAGGTGATGCCAACGATGTTCATGACACAAGTATGGGGCTTGTTTTCCTGATGGGCATGCATTTCTCTCATCTGCAGTAGAGAATATTTTCCACCATCAGTTACCAAATTACCAAGTATACAAACTGTGGGGCTGGTGCCGTAGCACAGCAAGTTGGACCACCAGCTGCAGTGCCAGAATTCCACATGGGCCCCAGTTTGAGACCCAGCTGCTCCATTTCCAATCCACTTCCCCCCAAATGGCCTGGGAAGGCAGCAGAGGATGGTTCAAGTGTTTGGGCAACTGCACCCATGTGGGATGAAGTTTCTGGCTCCTGAGTTTGGCCGGGCCCAACCTTGGCCACTGTTGCCATTTAGGAAGTGAACCAGCCAATCTAGTTTTCTCTCCATTTGTCTCTGATTCTGTCTCTCCATTTCCTGTAATTCTGACTTTCAAATAAATAAACACATTAAAAAAAAACCACACAAACTATACAACTTAGCATGAATACACTACTATTTCTACATACAGGGAAAAATCAGACAGGCAAATACGGTAAAATGCTGCCAACCATCTTCGAGCGGCAGGGGGACCAAAGTGATTTCTGACTCTCTCCTTTCAAGACTCCTTGTGCATTGTAAAGGCAGCATACGACACCAGGAAACCCTGCCTGGAAGCAGGTGTCTCAATCTTCCACTAAGCACACTTCTAGCCAGGTGGCAATGGGCCATGTGGGCTGTCAGCAGTGATGACACAGGCATTGCCAAATGGCCCAGCATGGCCCCAACATTCCCTCTGTTGAGAACTCCTGTCCTAGAGCAGCGATAAGCAAACTGTTCCTGTGAAACACCTTCTAAGTTTTGCAGACTATGATTTCTGTGACAACTACTTAACTCTTCCATCGCAGAGGGAAGCTGTTGGATGGCCTGCTTATGGGAACCCTGGGTGACAGCCCTTCCCCAGATGGTCAGCGGAGTTGTGGGGCCCTTGGGTGCACCCCAGAGGGCTCTGTACCTTTACTCTTCAGGGTGGTGGCCAGAGGCAAGAAGTAGCTGGTGAAGAAGCCCAGCCGTGTTTCCCGCACGTGGTCCCGGATGACAGGCAACAGCCAGCTCCGCGGAAAATCCAGACTCTCCCTGGGAGATGGGAGGGAAGGGACTTGAGTAAGAGCGGCTCCCAAGCAGCACACCCAGCAGCATGACCCATGATGTGTCAAGTCACAGGCCCGTCCCAGCGTGGTGCAGAGAATCAGCAACGTTTTCTGGAGGGATGAGCCAACTGATGCCAGGGCACATCAAGAAGCGAACTGGGGTCACACTTACTCAGAACCATCGATCTCCAGAGGTACGGCCTCCAACACCACCTCGGGCCCCATGCTGGTCACCGCAGCCCCCACGGCCTGGTCAAGGGCTGCCATGTGGGGGAAGTGAGGGGAGAGGCGCAGGTCACACAGGGACTGAAGGCACTAGATTGGAGAGGAGAGGGGGTGCACTAAGACCTGCTTGCCCAGCACAGAGCCTTACAGAGTCACTACCACAGGGCACAGCTAATACCCTGCTGAAGCCACTGAGTAGCTCATTCCTCCCCAAGGGCCAGGACTGTAGCAGGCTCTGCTTCACTCAATATGTGAGAATCAGCAAACTTCTCATGCACACGTAACCTCCAGTTAAGTCTGAAAGGGGAAGGTCTGGCATAGGCAGACCCCCAGGAACAACTGGCAGCAATGCAGAGTCTAGGTGGCAACCTTGGGTGCACCAGAGTCCATGCCAGACCCGCTGCATGTGGCACTGTTCAGCTTACAAGAAGCCAGGATCACCTACTTGCCTTAAGAGGGTCCAGGCTGGGACTCCTGCTGCACACTGCCCTGGCTGGCTCCTTATGCCACCCAGTAAAGGCAGGAGGCCCGCAAGGAAGCCCCTAGGAGGCCAGGAGCTATTCTCCCTTCTGACAACAATCTGGGGCCTGCTCAGGATCCCTGGGAAACCCCTGATCCTTAATGGTCTACTCTGGCTGGGTAACTCCTCCAGGACCCAAGACTACTTAAAACATCAACTCTGTCAGCTGTTACAGAAAATCTCAAAGATTAAAAGCTAATAAGGGAAGAAAGATGGGGAATTACATGGGTTCTCTATCTAAGTTTAAAAACCATCAGCTCCCATAAAGGCTAGCAGCTGATGCCAGAGGGGACCTGATATCCCTCTTGCTAGTCATTCCACACTGGCCCATCACCTCCCTGGGACTGAACTGGGCACCTGCTGGGGCTGCTATGAGGGTGCAGGGGAGGAGAAGAGTGCAGAGCCAACAGACATTAGACATGCCCTGACCAGGAGCTGCCCCCATTCAAGGTCAGGCCAGCAGCATCCCAGCCCACCTTCTTCATCACAGGGTGGGCCTGTTTTCCACACGCCTCAAAGAAGACACACAACAGCTGCAACACGGAACTCCAAGCCGCATGAAATTTGTATGTCAGGCCCTCCTCCGCTGCCCTGTCAAGGAAGAAAGTACAGTCAGGGCCATGGTACCAGGGCCACCTTGTACCCCAGCCAGGAAAAATCAATGGCCAACACCTCGATACTGGGAGTTATGACTCCAAGTGAGGGTGCAGGCAACAGAATGAAGATTCCACACTGGGCTTCCTAAGTCCATGCCTTCCAATCACCCTCCTAATGTGGACACCATGTCCTTACCTGAACATCTTGGCGACATATTGGGCGGGGCCTGAAGCTGAGCCTGTCACAGAGCCAATATCAGCCATGTGGGGAGCCACACATTCCTTCAGGAGCTCCTACAAAAAGAGGTCACAGGCTGTCTGCACCCAAGGCAACCCCCTAATCAGACCCCAGCTGCTCCTTCAGTGACTGCTTCATGGAGTTTCCGAGGAGCCAGTCTCCCAGTGCTAGGGTCTCTTCCCAGTCGTGAGTAGGTAGTGGGACGAGTGCAGGTTCCAACCAGACAGGGCAGCAGGCACGACTCCCTTGCCCTCTGCCTCCTGGACCCCAGCTGGGGCTAGAAATCTGCAGTACCTTGAGACTCTGGGTGGCAGCCACCACCACCTGCGAGTGTGGGGAGAGGAGGCAGGTCATGGCCGTTCCAAAAAAGCGAGGGAGATGGCCCAGCCCCAGGTCCCGCTGCAACCTGTCAAGACAAAATATACCCATGGGGCCCGGCCTTGAGGCTGGGGCTCAACCTGCAAACAGCTCCAGTTCAGAGACACCACTATCCTGTGGGGCTCTAAGAGGCCCTATTCATGGGTGGTTTTCAAAAGGCACCATCCTTCACACAGTAACCACACATGGCCAATCATTTACACAGCCTGCGGGATGCGGGGTACAGGGCATAGGGCAAGCCTTCTGCCAGCTGGACCCTCGCCTGCACTTCCCAGGGACAGTCAACGTCAGGCGTTTATCGTATTCCTCCTGGCTTTTCTACACCTACATAAGATGGCATCAATTGCTAACCTGTCACATATTACATACCAGCCAGTGATAAAACATTACCCACGAATCCACTGCAACTTCATAACAACGAAACAAATCCTATGACAATTCCCATTTTAGAGACAGGAAAACAAATACAGTCAAATAAGGCACCCAAAGCCACACAGCCTACTGCAGTGGGGTCAGGGTCCATACCAGGGCCTCCTGGTTAGAGTACATAAACAACCAATCCCACCACACCTCCTGCTCCGCTTCTGGCTTTGCTTTCCATAGGAACAAACACATCTAAACAATTCCTTGTGGCTGCACAGCACTGCGTTCTAATGTGCTTGCCACCAGCTATGAAGCTACAAGCAGCCTCCTAAGACGCAGCCTCCTAGGACACAGCCTCCTAGGACGCAGCCTGGACACTGCCGGGGGCGAGCCCTTGCAGGAGAGTGGATAAGGCATCTTTGCTATTTTCTTCTAATTGTCTCCAGGTGAAAAACAGTTTGGTGTAGGAAAAGGACCGTGGGGCCGGCCAACCCGGGCAGGACATGGAGCCTGGCTCCTCAGCAGCTGCATGGTCAGCTCAAAGCTGCTGCCTATGAAGCAGGGCTTTGTCTCCGCTTGTGCCCAGCTGTGATGAGTGAGAGACACGCCAAGCAGAGCAGTGGGCAGGTGCTTGGGCCAGAGCAGAGTTGGCAGTCTTTACCAAGGGGAGAACAGACACAGCATGGTGGATTCTCAGGGTTTACAGGCCCTTGTTCCACGCAAAATGTGCCAACGTGGCCCATCATCTGATCACCATACATAATATGCCATTCCTCCCAGCCTTGTTCTGGCAAAGTGGAACTTTGCAAACGGCTACTCTTTCGTGCCCAGCCCCCACCCCTGAAGGAATGCAATGACATCAAGCAGGAGTCACTGATCTGGATGGGGGATGAAGGAAGGAAATGGAGAATGGAGCAGAGCTGAAAAAGTGGACAATCTTCCCCAGCAAGGGAACCAGGAGCTGGGAATGACACAGCCAGGGAGGAAGGAGAGAGGAACTGGAACTCCATCCCTGACCCAAAGACTCTGTTCCTGAACTACAAAGCTGCTCCCTGCAATGAGCCGGTGTGCCTCACCCTACGCCTGCTCCATGGACAGCTGTTCTGCGGCCACCTTGCAAGACTTCCCTGACACAGCACAGAACAGACAACCTAGAGGGAGGCCCCGGGATGCCACTTCTCTTCCTACCTGACAAGGTTGATGTGGGCTTGCTCCATGACCTTAAGCCAGGCCAACAGCGGCTGTAAGTCATTCTCACTAGGAACGTAGTCATACAAGGCCTAGAGGTAAGACAGGAAGTAAGCATGTGCAGCCGGCAGCAGCCTCAACAACCATGACCCCTTACACCTCTAGGGACTCACAGTCCTTGGAGCCAGGTCCTATCTTCCCCAGCTCCATAGCATTCTCCCAGTTCTATTTTTCTGGAAGAACAGCCTCTAGGTTCGGGGAGGGTAACAGGTCACACGTGACCACATACATATAACCTGGAAACATCCTGGGGAGGTGGTCTGTGGCCCTCTTTCAAACTCTATCCACAGAGCTACAAGGCTGGGAGCCCTGCTCAAGCTGTGACTATCTGGAGACTGCTGAAACATTTTATTCCAGAAAGAGCCAGGGCCCCAGCTCCCACAGACACTAAAGCAATCCTGGCATCTGGTCTTCCAACTGTCTGAAACCCCCTCCAGTCAGGGAGCCGATTCACCCCTTCTTTGCAGATGAGGAAAGCACAGTCCCCGACACAGCCACCCATGCACCCCACCCTGCCACCCACACACCCACCCTGCCAAGCAGCAGGCCTCACCGTGACGATCTGGGCATTGAGTTCCGCCGACAGGGTGCCTGGGCCTGGCTTGGCATGGAAGAGGCTGTGGAATGCCTGCATGGCACATGCAGTCACCAGCTGGAAGGGACACACAGGCTTAGAGGGGACCCACAAAGCCCAGGGCTGCCTGGGTTCCTGAACCTCAAACACTGCACTTCCAACCCAGATGCTCTGAGAACTATCAACTTAGTAAGATGATGCAGCTCCTAGGAAAAAATCTTTATATGACTTCAACAAATGTTTTTGACACAATGGTTAAAAAGGCCAGCCACATGTGCAAGTTGTGCTAGCCCATAGTTTCACGTATATGTGTGATCCAGAGCCAACAGGCCTGAAGACTCGCAGCAAGCTGCCAGCACTGTTTACTACACACAAGACTCAGAGCAAAAGAGATGTTTCACTTCATGTTTCTAAATAGTTTCCTCCTCTTACACAGAGATCATACTGCTTATACAATAAAAATTTCTGAGCGTATGTGAACATGATAAAAGAACATACAAGGACTAACAGAATTTTGGAAGGATGGTGAGAGAGCAGCCAATCATTTTTAATGTGCTTCTGAAAGTATTGCACTAAAGTGGCAGGTAAGAAAGCCAGCTATCAGGCAGAAATAACTAAATCTGGCCACAGCACGGCTGGGGGGGTTGCCCAGTACTGCACCACCCCATCACAGCTCTCTGAGGTCAGCTGCTAACTGAGGATGTCCCTGTGCTGGCAGGGAAACCTCCAACCCTGTTTGGTATCTCGGGCCCAGACTCACCACATGGCTCAAGGTCATGACTCGGAGGAGAGTCTCACTGCAGCTCTTCACCAGGCCTTCTGGGAAGCAGGCCAACAAGTCCTTCAACAGCGTCAGCATGTGCAGCGTGGTGGTGGCCTCCTTGGTGCCTGGCAGGCGAAGACAGCAGGTCAGACAGCAGCCCCTCTGCGGCCGCAGCAGTCTCCCAGCCACCTGCTCCCAGTCTGCCCTTCGTACCTCCAGACTTCTCAATCTCCTGGATGCAGAATTTGGCGGTGGAAACGGCAGCAGGATGATGGGCAGGGGCCTTTTCGCCAAACATGAACTCACTGCCCTTGAGGACCGAGCACACGCCATGCTGGGCAGCCTTCCGGATCTAGGAGGCAGGGCAGGGACACACAGATCAGCACCAGGCTGGCACCTTGGGTGCTCGGTACACCCACCAACAAGCTTCAGCAGAGCACCTACGCCATACCCAATGGCAGGCCAGCATTTTTGTGCAGACGGAGGCCTGAGTTGGGGAGCCAGACAAAGTTCAGTTCAAATCCTGACTCTGCTGGAGGCTGAACACACCTAATCTAGAAACCCAAAATCTCCAAAATTTCAAAGTCTGAACCTCTGAGGGTCGACAGCACGCTCAGAAGGACTTCACGGTGCCTCAGGTTTCACAGTAATGATGCTCAGTCAGTACCAGCTATGCAAATACTCCACATTACTCTGAAATCCAGAGCACTCTCAAGCCTTTCATACAGGGACATGGGATCTAAGTGGGGTCCTTAAGCCCTACCAACTCAGCCACTTCATCCTCGAGGATCGGGGCCTCAGCCCAGGGACCCCACTGCAGTAAGGTGTCATGCTGGCCCAGGCCTGAAGGAGAACAAAGACCACAGGAACGCACAGGGGAGGAGTTGGGGGGCCATTTGGGATGCTGGTGTTCAGCACAAGTAGTGACTATGACTGCTGTTCCCCTTGTCCTCCATTTCCAGGGTAAAGAGTGGCCACTACCACCCACAGCTTCCCCACCAGCATGGGAAGTACAGTGGGTCTGTGAGGAAGACAAGAGTCCCAGCTTACCTGCAGCCAGGGGTGTCCCCCATCCCTCCCAGGCACACAAGAAGCAAAGGTCCACAGACGCAAGACAATATGCTCCAGGAGACACCAACCTTTAGTACAGGTCCATGCGACGCACACCTCCTCCCACCCACCCAGCTGAGAGCCCATGGGTGCCTCTGCTCCCCGTCTACGTCCTAAGGATCCTGCACACTCACCTTGGGCTTGGGGTGCACGGTGAAACTCAGGAGTCCATGGTATACCTGGAGGGTCACAGGGTAGCTCCAGGCCTCTAGGTTTTGCTTCCGCAGAAGGGTTGCCAGACAGGACAGGACCTTAAAGAAGCAAGCCCGAGGCCCTCAGCCCAAGCAACCTCTGCCTCAGGAGGGGTATGGCAGGGGAGAAAGCACTATCACCAACCCCAGGAAACCCCAAAGAGTGTACCTGAGGGTACACAGAGGGCCTTACTCCCTCCCACCCAGGAGCACAAGCTTTACCCAAGACAGCTGAGCTCTGGGCACCAGACACTAACCCATCGCAGAGCAGAGGAGGCGCCGCTGCTGGCCTGGGCTGACAGGATATCCATGAAGGCTTTGGAGGTATCAGAGAACTTCTTAATGAGCACAGGACTGGGCACCCTGGGGAGAGACGTGAGAGGTCACCCCGAGGCACCTTCAGAGCAGCTGGTGCAGTTCCCTGGGATGCACAAGAAGCTGGCAAGGTAGGGCACTGCTGGCCCAGCTACTCAGCAGGTAAGAAAGGACCTGGGACCAGAGCTCCCTGTTCCTGACACCTCCTTCAGAGCGTAAGGAACTCCCACCTGACCTTCTCACCTCGACCTCCTGCACCCGCTCCACTGCTGACCTGGCACCAGCCACAAGCGGGGCCCTCACATACCTGGCCTCCCTTCTCACCACAGGGCCCAGCCTCCCTCTTCCAACAGCAAGCACCCCAACTGGTGCCAACCTGCCAGCCCTTCCCCTGCCCTGCTTTCTGCTCTTGGGCTGCTCTTCCCCAGCACCAACATCATACTCTATGGTATCACGGCTCCAGCCAACCCAGAGCCTGATATTGTACAACACCACTGGACATAACTCTATTTGGATTATGGCAAAATACACAACATAAGCTGTACCATCTTAACCAATTTTAAGGATACAGTTCAGTAGTAATATACGCATATACATAATGTTGTAGAACCAATCTTTCGAACTTAATCTTGTAAAACTCAAGTATCACAGAATTCTATCTAAAAACAACAGTGAATGATTTTTTAAAAAAACTAAACTAAAAATAAGAGGTTTAAAAAAATCAAGTGTCTTTTGTGGGAATTCAGCCCAACAGCTGAGACATATGCAACGTGGGATTCAGAGCCCAGCCCTGGCTCCTGATGGCAGCCGCCCTCCCATGCAGACCAGGAGGCAACAGTGACAGTCCAAGTCACTGGGGGTCCCTGTATGGGAAACCTGGGTTGAATTCCTGGCTCCTAAGTTCTGCATTAGCCCAGCTCCCACCTACTGAGGTCGTCTGGGGAGTAACTACCAATGGGAGAATACATTCGCTCTCCCTCATAACACGGTTTTTAAAATCAAATCAAGTCTCTTTGAAGACCTAATTCCCAGGCTTTGCCCATTCCATGCACAGTCCCTCCTCCCCTCTGCAAAGAGAGCTGAGGCCACTGCAGGAATCCCGGGGACTCACCGCTTCAGCACGAGGTTCAGCAAGTACGCCACGGCGGCTAAGGACTCCGGAGTTGCCACTGCCTCCAGCGTGGTCATCTGAGGATCAAAACGGGTGAGAGTGAACAGAAGGTCATGCTGGGCATGGAAAGGAGGAAAGGGAGAGCCACAAGCCCAGGAGAGTGCCTACGACCAGGGTTCAAGTCCCACCTCTGCCACTCTGCCATGTTGGGCTTCTTAACTTCACTGTATGAATCAGCTTCTTCATTCATAACCTACTGCCACATATCTCATAAAGCTGTTGTGAGGCCTAACTGAATCAATAAATGTAAAATACTTAGAGAAAACAAACAAAACAGAAGGCCCACACTGTGCATGTGGGTAAAGCTGCCGCAATGGTGGTATTCCAGCTGGGCACTGGTTCAAGTCCCAGCTGCTCCACTTCTGATCCACCTCCCTACTAAAGCATCAGAGAAGGCAATGGAGGATGGCCCAATTCCTTGAGACCAGGGTCTCCATGCGGGGACCCTGCACCCACGTGGGAGACACAAATGCATCTCCTGGCTTCCAAAAGGCCCAGCTCTGGCTATTGCACCCATTTCAGTAGTGAATCAGCAGATGGAAGATTTCTGTCTCTTCCTCTCTCTGATTCTCAAATTCAAAAAAAAAAAAAAAAAAAAAGAAAAAAAGTGAAATACAGAAACAAAAACAAAAAAATTGCAAACCACCAACCTCTCAATATTAATTTCTCTGGAGCGGAGGTGGCAAACTCAATAAAGGACCAACCAGCCCATGCCTGAGCCCAATGCTGTATATGGCTCTGTGTATGTTTCAAGCTTTAAAAATGGAAAAACTGAGCCCAGCACAGTAGCCTAGTGGCTAAAGGCATTGCCTTGCATGCACTAGGATCCCATATAGGTGTCAGTTCATGTCAAAGTGGTGCACCCCGTTTCCCATCCAGCTCCCTGCCTGTGGCTGGGAAAGCAGTCAAGAACAGCCCAAAGCCTTGGGACCCTGCACAGTGTGGGAGACCCAGAAGAGGCTCCTGGCTCCTGCCTTCAGATCTGCTCAGCTCCAGACATTATGGTCACTTGGGGAGTGAACCAGCAGATGGAAGATCTTCCTGTCTGTCTCTTCTTCTTTCTGTATATCTGACTTCCCAATATATATAAAAATGAATCTTAGAAAAAAAAAAAAAAAAAAGAAAGAAAGAAAAACCATTTGTAGCTCCCAAGTTGGAAAAATTGTACTTTGGGCAAAGTCTGCCAGCCAAGTCCCTGTTCTACAGCAGCAGTTTTCAAACTTTTATACCTTTGGGAATTATACAGAATTCCGCACTGAGTACGTGCTGTTTCTAGGTTATATTTCTAGGCAGATATTTGCTTTGTTGGCAATCACAACTAATTCTTACACCAAAAACATACAAGAGCGCTGGGTTTTTGCATTACAGGAACACTGCAGCAAACACTGCCAGCCTTGAAGAGCCCCCAGAACGAATGACTGCAGTGTGTCCACCTGCTCAGGGCTAGCCCTCCCTGCCAGGGACTCTGCAGCTGGATAATCTGCTCAGGGCTAGCCCTCCCTGCCAGGGACTCTGCAGCTGGATAATCTGCTGCTCTGAGCACTGCTCTCCCCACACCGGCTGCACCCACTCACCAGAGCTGCAAAGTACTCCGTCTCTGTCTCCTTCCCTCCCTGGGAACGAATCACCTCCGTGACGGCGGCCAGCACAGCACAGATCTGCACGGGAGGAGAAAGCCCCCAAGATGCATCCCGGGCCCACTCTGCCCCAGGAGGCCCTCTGGGCTCGCCCCTTCACAATCAACCTGATAAAGCCCAGGGACCCACCAGCGGAGTGGCGCTCTAGGTCAGGACCTGACAGGGCCAGCCGACACAATACAACACACAGCATGTCTGCTAAGACTACATTAAAGACAGTTTCTCAAAAAGCCACTTGCACGAACATACAAGCTTATTCACTAACAGCCAGTCGCCAGGGGATACCTTGGAGTACATGACACATGTAAGTACTACGCAGTAACAGAGAATGAAGGAGTGTGTCTGGGTTCACCCATCAACTCTGAAATGCTTTCCAGTGGGGATAAAGTTGCAAAACAGTGGACATAACATAATCGGGCCAGTGCGACAGCGTAGTGGTTAAAGTCCTTGCCTTGCACGCACCAGGATCCCAAATGGGCACAGGTTCTAATCCCGGTGGCCCCACTTCCCATCCAGCTCCCTGCTCGTGGTCTGGGAGTGCAGTCAAGGATGGCCCAAAACCTTAGGACCCTGCACCCACGTGGGAGACCCGGAAGAGCTCCTGGCTCCCAGCTTTGCATTGGCACAGCACTGGCCATTGTGCTCACTTGGGGAGTAAACCATCAAACAGATCTTCCTCTCTGTCTCTCCTCCTCTCTGTATATCCACCTTTCCGATAAAAATGAATCTTGAAAAAAAAAAGGAATACTTCACAGGACCAGTGTTGTAGCTCAGGAGGTTAATGAAGGAAAGATGACACAGCACGCAGAAACACCACCTGCTGTCACCAACAGCTGTCAACCAGAGTGTCCACACCTCCCGATGATCAGCCTTACTGCCCACAACCCCACAGGCCGCCCCACCTCCCCGGGCACCAGCCTCGCTGCCCACAGCCCTGCGAGCCGCCCTACCTACCTCCTTGTGGGCCGCCGAGTTGGACTCCCAGAAGCGCTGCACCTTGCTGAAGGTGACGTTCGTGCAGTCCGAGAGGCCGCTCAGGAAGGTGGCCGAGGACCTCTCGGTGGCGGCCAGTTCGGCCTCCTCTTCCATGGCCGTCTCCGGGGCCCCTCCCTTGCCCAGGCGCAGGGAGCCCGACTGCAGCTCATTGTGCAGCTTTACAGCATCAACCGTCAGGTCGCTCCTACCTGCGAACCGAGAGCACAAGGCACGGGGCTCCAGCTCCGCGGACGGACAACCCACCCGGGACGGACGCGGAGGTCGGAGCTGCGGCCAGGGAGAAGGGCCCCTCCGTGTCACGGTGGCCGCTGCCCGCGTGGCCGCTGCCCGGGCCGATGGGCCGCGTGTCCGAAGCAGGACCCGCTCCGTCCGGGCCCGCACCCGCCGCCCCGCTACCTGACGGCCGGCTGAAGAAGCGGCTGCGGGCTGCTTGCCGGTGGCGAGAGATGGTGGGGTTACTGTCGCTGCTGTGACCCTTCTTCCAGCGCTTCAACTTGGCCGAGACCCCGGAGGGCAGCTTCCCCGAGCGGCCCATGTTGACCGGAGGGGAAGGTTTGACTTCCAGATACCCAAAAACTCACGCCGGGCTCACGTGGCCCACACTCCGCTCTGCTTCCTGTTCCCCTGGCGTCACTTCCGGGGTCCCGACGTTCCCACGGCAACGTAGTCACCATCCCGTTTGCTTCCGTCATCAAGCCTCGCTTCCAGCACCGCCCGGGGGAGAACCGTTGCTAGGCAGCGGTTTCGGTTGCTAGGGATTGCCGGGGCTGCTAGCGGAGCACCAAGTTCAGCCACAGCGATGCGCTTTGCAACATTGGGGTGCTTTGAGGAGTTTAAATAGTCGACAAATATACATCGGTATTCCTCTTGGAAGTCTAATTTCCAAATTTAAGTACAGAAACAGATTTACTTAAAAGTGACAGAAATATGTGGAGACCTGAGGGACAGGTTTGGCAGTAAATAATCACGAAGCAGACATTGTGAGGCAAGCTTTATGATACGGCGGATTAAGCCTCTGCTGGGCCGGCTTCTACGGGCTCTTCTGTCAGAGATCCGGCTGCTCCACTTCCCATCCAGCTCCCTGCTAGTGTACCTGGGAAAGCAGCAGAAAATATCCAAAGTGCTTGGGTCCCTGCACTTGGGGGAGACTTGGAAGAGGAACCAAACTCCTGACTTCAGCCTGGTCCGGACTTAGCTATTGCAGGCATTTGGAAAGGGAACCAGTGCATAGAAGATTCTCTCTCTCTTTCCTCCTCCCTCTTAACTCCCTCCTTCCCTCTTTCTCTACTCTGCCTTTCAAATAAAAATAGGGTTTGGAATTATGGCTCAATGGCTAAATCCTCTCCTTGCAAGACCCAGATCCTGCATGGGCACTGATGCATGTCCTGGTTGTTGCATTTCCCGTCCACCTCGCTGCTTTTGGCTTGGGGAAAACAGTAGAGGATGACCCAAAGTCTTGTGACCCTGCACCCGTGTGGAGGAGACCTGGAAGAAGCTCCTGGCTCCTGGCATTAGATTGGTTCCGCTTTGGCCATTGCAGCAATTTGGGGAATGAACCAGCAGAAGAAAGACCTCTCTGTCTCTCCACTATGTAAATCTGTCTTTAAATAAAACAAATACATATTTTTTTCAAAGTGGAGCAACTGAGATTGGAACTGGCTTCCTTATAGGATGTGGGCCACCTATATTACCACAATAGCCTTAAGTGCATTTTTTAAAATATGTGTAAAGGGCCCGGCGTGATAACATAGTGGTTAAAGTCCTCATCTTGAACACGCCAGGATCCCATATGGGTGCCGGTTCTAATCCTGGCAGCTCCACTTCCCATCCAGCTCCCTGCTTGTGGCCTGGGAAAGCAGTCAAGGACAGCCCAATGCTTTGGGACACTACACCTACGTGTGGGAGACCTGGAGGAGGTTCCTGATTCCTGGATCAGGATTGGTACAGCACCAGCCATTGCACTCACTTGGGGAATAAACCACTGGATGGAAGATCTTCCTCTCTGTCCCTCCTCCTCTCTGTAAATCTGTAAATCTGCCTTTCCAATAAAAATAAATCTTTAAATATATATGTATATATGTAAAGCAGTAATAAAATGGGAGATTTTTGAAAAGATTTATTTATTGGAAAGTCAGGTTTACAGGGCCCAGCGGCGTGGCCTAGTGGCTAAAGTCTTCGCCTTGAACGTGCCCGGGATCCCATGTAGGTGCTGGTTCAAATCCTGGCAGCTCCACTTCCCGTCCAGCTCCCTGCTTGTGGCCTGGAAAACAGTCAAGGATGGCCCAGAGCACTGGGACCCTGCACCCACACGGAAGACCTAGAAGAAGTTCCTGGATCCTGGCTTCAGATCGGCACAGTACCGGCCATTGTGCTCACTTGGGGAGTGAATCAACGGATGGAAGGTCTTCCTCTCTATCTCTTCTCCTCTATATATATCTGACTTTGTAATAAAAAATGAAAAGAAAAGAAAAGTCAGATTTACAGAGAAAAGGAAAGACAGAGTTCTTCCATTGACTGAGCCAATCTGAACTCAGGAGCCCAGAGATTTCCAGATCTCCCACACAGGTGCAGGTTCCCAGGGCCCAGCACAGTAGCCTAGCAGCCAAAGTCCTTTGCCTTGAACACACTAGGATCCACTATGGACGCCAGTTCTAAACCCGGCAGCTCCACTTCCCATCCAGCTCCCCGCTTGTGGCCTGGGAAAGCAGTCGAGTTTGGCCCAAAGCCTTGGGACCCTGAACTCGTGTGGGAGACCCAGAAGAAGTTCCTGGTTCCCTGCTTCAGATCCGCGTAGCACTGGCCGTTGCGGCTTCTTGGGGACTGAATCATCGGACAGAAGATCTTCCTCTCTGTCTTTCCTGCTTTCTGTATCCCCCACTCTCTGTATATCTGCCTTTCCAACAAAAATATATAAATGTTTAATACTTACCTGGCAGGGGAGATACCATGACCAGGCAGGTGGTTTTCCCAGGATGAGGCTCACCCATTGCACTTGGGCTGTGCTGACCCCTGGGATTTCCCCAAATGTGGGAAACTCGACTGCATAATTTGTGGTAGTGGGGGACTGCGTTTGCGCTCTCTCCTGAATTAAAAAATTAATTAATTAATTAATCTTTAAAGGCAAACATTGTTTATGATACAGAGTGCACTGGGCTACCGTGCAGACTAACTGCGAAAATAAGCTCCTTGTGAAATAAAGGACAGTCCCCAAACCGAGGAGTGGGGCTTGCCAAGGGAGCACTGGTGCACGTTTGCCACCAATGGAGCTCCACCAACAGCACGTTAGGACTAAGACCCCACGGAGGCAGGACTGGGAAAGGAGCAGCTAGCAGTTCCCATTTGGATTTCCCAAGATGGATAGGGTGATACAAAATGGGGGAAGAGAAGTTGGGGAACCGCAGAAATTCCATTCTTTTTTTTTTTTTACTATCCTTTTTCTTTTTTTTTTTAAAGATTTATTTTTATTATTTGAAAGGCAGATATACAGAGAGGAGAGACAGAGAAGAAGATCTTCCGTCCGATGATTCATTCCCCAAGTGACCACAATGGCTGGTGTTGCGCTGATCCGAAGCCAGAAACTAGGAGCTTCCTCCAGGTCTCCCACGTGGGTGCAGGGTCCCAAAGCATATGGCTGTCCATGATTGCCCTCCCAGGCCTCAAGCAGGGAGCTGGATGGGAAGTGAAGCTGCCAGGACTAGAACTGGTACCCATATGGAATTCTGATGCGTTCAAGGCGAGGACTTGAGCCACTAGGCCACGGCGCCAGGCCCGCTCCATTCTTTTTCTACTGGCATCTGAGCTCGGTCTCAACAGAACTGGACCTGACCTTGGAAGCTTCCCAGGCCACATGCTAATTCTCAACCCTATGGCACCTGTTCAAAACCTACTCCAGGAAGCATGAGTTCCAATGGTGGGACAAGGGGTCAAGGAACACTCTTCCCCACCAGGGGGCGGAGGGGAGGTGGACCAAGAACTAGCTGGTGAAGGATTGTCCTCTGCAATAACTCTTCTGTGCCCCTAGGAGGCAGCAGTGCACATGGCTGAGAGGGACCAGACCCTCAGGCATGTGGCTAGGTTGGCATTCCAGCACCATTGCTTGCTATGTGTCATTGAGCCTACTCTCTGAGCCTCAGCTTTCCCCATTTTGTCATCCGTGACCTAAGTGCCTAAGTGAGAAGGACAGAGCCAGTGTCCTCATGTCACAGGCACAGCTCCAAGAGACTCAGAGCCATCACTGAATCATATAGTCAGCCATGAGCTGAGCTGGGGTAGTCCACGCCCACCTAGGACCCACCCCTCCTCTGCCACATAGCCCTTTAAGCCATCCACAAGGGATGCGCATTTAGTACAGTGAATCAAACAACCCTTAGGATGCCTGTGTCCCATACCAGAGTCCTTGAGCGAGTGACAGATTTCCTTCCTTTTTTCTTTTTAAGATTTATTTATTTTTATTACAAAGTGAAATATACAGAAAGGAGGAAGATCTTCTGTGCAATGATTCACTCCCCAAGTGACCGCAACGGCCAGTGCTGCGCCGATCCGAAGCCAGGAGTCAGGAGCTTCCTCCAGGTCTCACACATGGGTGCAGGATCCCAAGGCATATGGCCATCCTCGACTGCCTTCCCAAGCCACAAGCAGGGAGCTAGATGGGAAGTGGAGCTGCCAGGATTAGAACCAGCACCCACATGGGATCCCGGGTACGTTCAAGGCAAGGACTTTAGCCACTAGGCCACAGCACCAGGCCCCAGATTCCCTTCTGTTCCAGATGCCTGAGATGTGGATCCTGGGAAGGGTGGAAGGCAGAATACAGCTAGGGATTGGAGTTCCTTTTTCTTTTTTACTGGAAAGTCAGATTTACAGAGAGACGAGGAGACAAAGAGGAAGAGCTTATTTCTGCCGGGTTCACTCCCCAAGTGGCCAAAACAGCTAAAGTTGAGCTGATCCCAAGCTAGGAGCTTCCTCCGGGTATCTCATGCCAGTGCAGAGTCCCAAGGCTTTGGGCCGTCCTCGACTGCTTTCCCAGGCCACAAGCAGGGAGCTGGAAGGGAAGCGGAGCAGCTGGGATACGAACTAGTGCCCATATGGGATCTCGGGCAAGGACTTAGCCACTAGACTACCATGCCAGACCCAAGGGACTGGGGTTCTCGCCTCCTTCAAGGTCGGGCTGGATGCTGCTTGACTCCAGCTGGTGCAGGCACTAGGAAAGTGAATCATGATGCAAGATATTTTCTCTCCTCTGTTTTCTCTGCCCATCAAATACATTAAATCAAGTCAACACATAACAACACGCCAGGTTCACATACAGGAAACAGAGCTGCCCCATAAACACTGAGTCATGGGAAGAGTGAAGGGCATTTTCAGGTCTGTGGGGTATGGCCTGTAATGACACTGTGCAAGAGGAATGTGAAATTGAGGTTTAACCTCTTGCCCCAAACAAAGAAGAAGTGGGTGGCCTGTGAATATCATTTGGGGGGCCCAAGCTCTGGAGGAGGGAGCAGGCTCCTTAAATGCCTGCAATAGTTGGGCTGGGCTAACTGGAAGCCAGGAGACAGGAACTCAGCCTGAGACTTTCATCTGGTTATCAGGACCTCAAGCACTTGAGCCATCCTCTGCTGCCACCCAGGGGCGGGGGGGGGGGGGGGGCCTCAGCAGGAAACCAGGATCCAGAGCCAGGACCCAAACCCAGACTCGCTGACATGGACTATAGGCAGCCCCAAGAAGAGGCATCTCAGTCACTGTGCCAAATGCGGACCCCTGAAACTTGGTAACAGCAAAAGGGACTGGGCCCAGCATGATGGCTCAATGGATAAATCCTCACCTTACAAGTGCTGGGGTTCCATATAGGCACTGATTCAAGTCCTGGCAGCTCCACTTCCCATCCCGCTCCTGCATGTGGCATGGGACAGCAGTGGAGGATGGTCCAAAGCCTTGGGACCCTGCACCTGCATAGGAGCCTTGAAAGAAGCTCATGGCTTTGAGAGAGGAGTTAGAATGGGTAGTAGGCAGTTAGGGTATTCTGGGTCCCTGAGTAAAAGAGAATTTGCCCACCATGTCTTGGATTCACCACAGCACGTCTCTTCCAAGGGACAGGGGTGCTATTAGCATACCAATTCCCCACCTGAAGTATTGGCCATTACCTCTGGCCATTGTGGGAGGGCCTCAGGCTGATCTCTTTATCATTGAAAGGAGAGCAGGAAGAAGTAATACACATCAGCCTAAGGCCTGGAATGTCCTATGTCTGGCACCTCTGTGGCCTTTTGTCCCAAGGCCAGGTACTATGGAAACCAGAAATTTTCTTTGTTCATGGAGAAACATCTTTGAGGGAAACCTTTAAAAGGTGCATTCCCCGCCATTAATACGGGTTCTTCTTCTCTTCCTGCCACTACGGCAGAGCACTAGGGTTCTTTTTTACTTTTCCTCCTGCCACTATGGCAGGAGGTAAGGGTCCTTTCTATCTCAAAACCCCCTCCCGTCGCTAGGACGGGAGTTTCTCTTCTCAGCTTTTCTAATAAATCTTGCTTCAAAACTAAACTGTGTCCGCATGAAAATTCTTCTTTCCTGCAAGACAAGAATTTGAGGTTGCTGCCATACTGGGAGTCAAAAATCCTGCAACAGTTTGATTGGCCAGCTTTGGCTATTACGGCCATTTGGAGTGTGAACTAGTAGATGGGAAATAAAGATCTGTCTCTCCTCTCTGTAAATTTGATTTGCTTTTCCAATAAAAAACATATATAAATGTTTAAAAAGAACAGAACTAAGATGGGCTGTTTGTGGTAGTGAGAATAAAATGACCACTTACCGAGCACCTACCCACACTGCCCTGTGAAGTTGGTGTGACTGTATCCACATTTTAAACTTGCAGAAACCAGAGCTTGGAAAAGTCAAGTAGCATCATGTCCCAACAATGTGAATTGGGGACAAGGATGTGCAGCACCCTTGTCTCCCTGGTTCTGGTCTTCTCAACCTCCAGGCAGTGGAAGTAAAGTGTACAGTTCACACATGCAGAGTCCACAAGCTCGGGGCCAGGGGAAGCCTGAGATGGCTGGCCAGGACCAATGCCCCTTACTGGGAATGTGGCCCCTAACAGAATATTCACAGGTTTTTATAGCAGCAGTCCACAATAGCTTGAAAAGGGGCAATTCACAATAGCCTGCAAGGTAAGGGGAAATAGCACACATTCCCTACCTATCTTGGCTGAACAGCCCATGCCTCCAGCAACTAAGGTAAGCATCCACTTAATTACTTGGAGTCACCTGTGAGATAACCAGACTTAGGTGGACCTTGATTGATAAGAATTGGGACCCATCAGTGCTAAAGGTCACATAGGCCATTTAGCTTGCAAACTCATACAGTTTCTTAGTAGCAATGAGCCATGAGAAAATGGTTGGGATTTTGACACTGAAGTTCTTCAAATTCCCACCAGGCCTTCACCCAGCCCTGGTTCTTGTGCATACCAGTATGTGCAGCAGATAAATTTGGTCTACACCACACATCCCAATTGGACTCTTGTATGCGCCTATGGGAGCTACAGCTTAGCTCAGCCCAACCTATCAAATGAACTTCTGTGCATTTATGCCAACAGGTGCTGCTGCCTTGTCCAGTCTGTCCTGCTCCCAGTCCTGGCTCTCATGAACACCAGTGGTAGCTGTAAGCCTGCAAGATAGTGCCCACAATTCCCATACTATACCTAACCCCAGTCTGGATCTTGCACTCTCCAAGAAGTACCTCAATCCAATCTGACATGACTTGCACCCTGTTACAGCACTTTCTAGTGGATGCTGTGGCAAAGTCCAGCCAGTTAGCACTTATCCTAGCCCTTGCATGTGTCAGTGAATGCAGTGGCCTGGTCTGGCCTGCACTCGCTCAGCCCTACCCCAAATCTAGTTCACATGAAGGTCAATAGTTGTTACAGCCCTGCCCTGCACAGCTCACTTCCAATCCTCTCACCTTGACCAGTGGGAGCAGTAGCCCAACAGGGGAGGTGGCAGATTCCCCACCATGTTTGCTCCCAACCTGGGGCCATATGTGTGCTGGTGGATGCTGCAACCCAGACTCAGCATTTACCAGTGGGTACTGCAGCCTGGCTTTGCCCCATTTGTCTCCAGTTCATGTTGGGCGGTGCTACAGCCTACCCCAGCTTGGCCAGCCCCCAGTCCTGGTCCTAATGTGAATTGGCAGGTGTTGTGCCCTGATTTGCAGCTGCTTCACTTTCAATCCAGTTTCCTGTTAATGTGCTTGGGAAAGCAGCAAAGGATGTTTCAAGTACTTGGGCTCCTGCACCCAAATAGAAGACTCAGAAGAAGCTCCCCGGCTCCTGGCTTTGGACCAGTCCAGCCCCCAACATTGAATCTGTTAGGAAAGTGAACCAGCAAATAGCAGATCTGTCTGTCTCTCCTCTCTATATTTCATTTCAAATATGTGGGGTCTCCCCCACAGATTCCTCTAGTACCCTTTTGCTGGAGGGGGTGAGCCTGTTGTACACCATCCAGGCTCTTGGCTAGCGAGAGAGAAAGACATGAACAGGAATTCTGCCTAAGCAGTTTCTATTTATTTGGGGAGTACAAATTCTTATTGAGGATAGTGAATAGACTCAGGCCAGGAATCCCAGGAATTCCAGGAGGGGAGAACTAGGAGCCACCTCCCATAGGCAAGGGGCAGGTGAGCAAAATGGCCCTCGTCAGTCTTCCGATGCCTTCCCAGATACGTCAGCAGGTAGCCGGATCAGAAGCTTAGGAGTCAGCGATGGCATCTGCTATGAGATGCGAATGTTGTGAGTGGAGTCTTAACCCTGCTGTAATACAACAACAGCCCCTGCTGTGGGCATTTTGTGATGGTGTGTGTGTGTGTGTGTGTGTGTGAGTGAGAGACAGAGAGAGACAGATCCATTGATCTACTCCTCAAATGCATGGCTGGGTGCAGAGTCTCTCATGTGGGTGGCAGGGACCCATCACTGCTGCCTTGCAGGGTCTGTATTAGCAGGAAGTTGGAGTCAGGAGACAGGGGATTAAGGTGTCTTAACCACTGGGCCAAGCTCCCATCCCTGCAGGTGGACTTTGAGGCCAGGAGAAAGGGCAGCGCAGGCCTTAAGGAAGTCAGTAGCATCCAGCTGAGCTCTCTCTCCTTTCTGTCCCACCACACAGCCCCTGCTCCATTTATCTTCAGATGAGGGCTAGCCCATGAGCCCCTACCCCCCACGACACCCACCAGGGAACCCTTCCTGCTGGGGGACCTGGTCTGAGCACACCCCATCTCTGAAGGCATACATCCTCTCCTCCATGACTCCCGCAGAGCCAGGAGAGCTGAACAGGAGGCAGGAGGCAGGAGGCAGGAGGCGGGCCGCATCCAGAAGGACAGGTAGCGTCCTTTCTGGGCATGCAGAGCGGCAGATGCTGCCCCTGCCACCTGGCTGCAGCTTTGTTGGCCCCTGCTTCTTCTAAATCTGGGCCTTCACAGAACGTTGGGTGCTTGATCAGAGAGTGAGTCTTGGGCAGCAACACTTTGTAGGAAAGGAGGGAGGTGGCTTGATGGCTGCTGCAGGCTGTGATGATCCTGCTCTGAGCTGTTGCAGCAGCTTCCGCAGTAAGCCTGGGGACAGCTGTCAGTCTTGGGAGCTTCCGGGGGTGGCAGAGGAAACAGGAACTGCTCTGAGTTCAGCTTCCGGAGGCCCTGGGGGACCCAGTGGACATGAAGACCTGGTCTGGACTTTGTAAAAATGCATGTAAACACACACACATGTGTTTATTTAATCAGAAAGGCAGATTTACAGGGAGAGACAACCACAGCTGAACTAATCTGAAGCCAGGAGCCAGGAGCTTCATTTGGGTGGTCCCAAGGCTTTGAGCCATCCTCTACTGCTTTTCCAGACCACAAGTAGGGAGCTAGGTCAGAAGTGGAGCAGTAGGGACAAGAACTGGTGCACTGATGGGATGCTATTATTTTGCAGGTTGAGGAAACATAACGTTGGCCTCTAGATTTTTTTTTTAGAGATTTATCTTTATTGATTTGAAGGGTAAAATGACAGTGGGAAAAGGAGAGAAGAAAGACACTTTTCCATCTACCTGCTCACTCTCCATATGGCTGCAATGATTGGGGCTGGGTCTAGATTCTGAAACTGCAACTATCTGGGTTTCCCACCTGTGTGGCAGGAGCCAAGTAGCCAGGCCATCTTCTGCATCCTTCCCAGCTCTATTAGCAGGGAACTGGATGAGTCACAGAAGAATCAGGATTTGAACCAGCACTCTGGTATAACATTTGGGTGTCACATAGCAGCTTAACACCCTGTGCCACAATGCCTGCTCCTGGTTTGGCTGTAAAAACTTATTTCTTTATTTAATTGTATTTGAAAGGCAGAAACACAGAGACAGAGATTTTGCATCTGCTGGTTCACACCCCATATATCTGCCACATCCGGGGCTGAATCAGAGCAGCAGGAGCCAGGAGTCAGGAATTCTACCCAGGTCTTGGCAGGGACACAAAACTGGAGCCAACATCACCTGATGCCTGCTGGGTGCATATCAGGAGGAGGATGAATTGGAGACAGAGGAGTCAGGCACTGAGATATGGGGCGAAGATGCTCAAAGCAGTGACCTAGGCCAAATTGCTGGTCTTGGATTTTCTTCATTCAAGTTCACCATGGATGAGTTCCTCTGGCTTGTGCTGACTGTACAGGGGTACAGAGCAGAGAGCTGTCACCATGCAAGCTGCAAGAGAAACGTATCTGCTCGCTGCAGGCCATGTAAGAAGGAAGGAAGTAGCCTGTCAGGGCCTGTGCAGCCAGTCCCCGCACTGCTCATGGGAAGGGGGTGCCAGGAGGGTCACAGCCCTCCTGCCTCTGGTTTTCAGGACTGGATGTTCAGCTCTACATGCCCAGGCTCTTCATGGCCGGGGAGTCAGCTTTGGCAAATGTCTTTATGTCTTGTGTTCTGCAGAGATAAGATTAATTAAAAAAAAAGAGGCTGATGAAACTGCCATCCTTCACAGGCATATAAGGGACCTCATTTGTGATAGCCTCGAGGCTTCTTCCCAGATTGAGGATGCTGTGATAGATACCCGGTGCGGTCCCATTTCTGCCCTGGAATTCTAGCTTTGGGCAGCAAACCCTTCACTGTCCTCATGGTGTGTGCAGGCTCAGTACCAGCACCCCCAGCCCCACATCTCTCTGGGTACATTTCTTTTCTCTTTTCTTTTTAAAATATCTTTATTAATTTGAAAGGTCTAGTTACAGAGACAGGGTGATCTTCCATCCACTGACTCACTCCCCAAATAGCTGCAAAGGTCAGGACTGGGCCAGGCTGAAGCCAGGGTCCCGGAACTCCATCCAGGTCTCCCATGTGTGTGCAGGGACCAAAGCACCTAGGTTGTCTTCTGCTGCTCTTCCCAGGCCTGTTAGCAGTGAGCTGGATTGGAATGAACAGCTGTGACTTGAACTGGTGTTCCTATGGCATGCCGGGGTTACAAGCAACAGCTCTACTCACTGTATCATGATGTCAGCCCCTGCCTTTCTCCTTCCACACAGCAAGCCCCAGCATTGGATCACCTCTGACTGCTTCTTGAAGCTAGTCTCTCAGGCCAGTGGTGTGACCTAGCGGCTAAAGTCCTTGCCCTGAATGCACAGGGATCCCATATGGGCACTGGTCCTAATCCTGGCAGCTCCACTTCCCATCCAGCTCCCTGCCTGTGGCCTGGGAAAGCAGTCAAGGACGGTCCAAAGCCTTGGGACCCTGCACCCACGTGGGAGACCTGGAAAAGCTCCTGGTTCCTGGCTTTGGATCAGGACCACACCAGCCATTGTGGTCACTTGAGGAGTGAATCATGGGACGGAAAATCTTCCTGTCTGTCTCTTCTCCTCTCTGTATATCTGACTTTGCAATAAAAATAAATCTTTAAAAAGAAAAAAATAAAAGCTAGTCTCTCACCTCCCTGTTCTTGTGAATGGCTTGCCTCATTCCTGTCACCTTTAGACAGGAGTAGCTGGCGGTGGGGACTTGTGTGGACAATTCTCCAGGTCTCTCTCTGCCCTGACATCAGACCCAGGAAGTCCACTGAGGGCCCGAGCGTCATGCTAAGTGCATGTGTGTTGCGGGGTATATAGTAAAGTCCAAGACAGTACTCAGCTTCAAGTGGTTTGCAGTTGAGTAGATAGGCTACATGCATTAAAAACTTGGATGAACCAAGCTGAACATCCTGTTGGTGAGATACAGTTCCTGGAGCTCATCAGCAACAAAGGCCCATGCACACCTCAGAACTGGTGTCGCTCATTAGGTTCTTTCTGTCTTCTAGGTCGCTTTTTTCTTTTAAAGATTTGTTTCATGTTTCTGAAATTCAGTGTTCTAGACAGCAAGGACAAGAAAGAGAGAGACTTTCCATTCTTACATTTCCATTCCCTGGATCACTACTCTCTTCCCCCAGCGGCCACAGCAATCAGGGCTGAGCAGGGCTAAGCCAGTCGTTATCAGGAGCCTGGAACTCCAACCCAGTCTCCTACATGGGTGGCTCATACATTTCTTGGCTGAGGCCCAAGAAATTGGCTCATCTTCTGCTGCTTTTCCAGCTATGTTAGTAGGGCACTGGATTGGAAATGGCACAGCCAGAAATGCAAACCAGCACCCACATAGGATGCTGGCATCACATAGGTAGCTGAACCCTCTGCACCATGAGTCCACCTGCCTGCGGGTCACACTTCCAGTCCTATCTCATGTTAATATGTGAAGTGTATGCAGCGTTACTAGTTAGTGCTACCTGCTTCCTGTGTATTACCTCATCCATTTCTTGCAACAGTGTTTCAAGTGGGTACAGTTTTGGCCTCTGTCCCAGGCTACAGATGGGAGAATGAGGAAGGCTAATCAGCAACATATTCAAGTGACCTTCATGTTTCCAACGGCCTCTCCTTCCTCTCCTTCCTACTCACACTTTCTTCTCTTCTTCTCTTCCCAGGCCTCCAGCTAGCTGAGGCTGCACAAGTCTTACAGGTAGAGGACAGAGGCACATAACAGGAGTCAAGACAGTGAGTACAGGTTAGGGCCCAGCAGAGGGACACCAAGTCCAGGCTGGAGGTCAAGGGAAGACTGGGAAAGCCTGTACCTCAGAAAAGTGCAGCCAAGCAGCAGGAATGTCCAGAGAACATGCTAAGAGAGCAAGGCCTCCGAAGCAGGGCAGGCCCAGGGCTTGGCCAGGAGTCCTTGGGGGGCATGGCCTGGGGGCTTGGGAGTCTAAAGCCAGCCCTGTCTTGCAGCTGCCAATGAGACCACCAAGTGCACTGGTTGAGTGCCGAGCAGCCCTCTGTATTTGCTGGGTTTGAGTTTGGCTTTCAACTCCACTGCTTAGCTAGGACTCTATGTCCTTTATTTCTGGGAGCTCAGTTTGTTCATCTGTGGAATGGAGCTACTGCAGAATCCACTTTATAAGGATGGCTGGAGGGTGGAAAGCATACATTATACTCAGCACATGAAACTCTTCAAGAATAGTAGCTTATCTTCCAGACAGGCTTCAGCTTTTCCTCCTCTTCTCACATCCTATCCTTCCTTGGAGCTCAATAACTGCTTCAAATACATCAGAAATGTGGTGGCCACAAGGCACAAATTGGGAGCCAGCTGGGTTAGGCGGCGGCCCTGGCTCCCAGAGCCTGCGACCAACAACCTCACTTTTTCCCTGTAAGTGGGGAAGTAACAGTTCCTTCTCACCAAGTCACTGTGAAGACAAAAGCAAACATCTGCAGAGCATGTTCAGCATAGTGTTGTAGGGATTTTGACCCCGAATGTGGCAGCAACCTCAATTCTTGTCTCGCAGGAAAGAATTTTCATGTGGACACAGTTTAGTTTTAAAGCAAGATTTATTAGAAAAGTTGAGAAAGGAGACTCCCGTCCTAGTGACAGGAGGGGGCTCTGAGATAGAAAGGACCCTTACCCTCTGCCATAGTGGCAAGAGGAAAAGCAAGAGAGAAAAACCCTAGTCCCCTGTCATAGTGGAAGGAGAAAAGTGGAAAAAAAGAGACCAGTATCAATGGTGGGGAAAGCATCTTTTAAAGGTTTACCTCAAAGATGTTTCTCCATAAACCAAGAAAATTCCTGGTTTCCATGGTACCTGGCCCTGGGACAAAAGGCCCACAAAGGCGTCACTAGCCAGGAGGCAGAATCAGGCTGATACTTTAGGTGGCGAATTGATATGTTAATGTCGCCCTTGGCCCTTGGGAAGTGTGTTTCTGATATGTTAAAATATGCACTTGCCTCGGCAGAGACGTGCTCTGGTGAATTCAAGACATGGTGGGGAAAATACCCCTTTATATTTGAGAAAAAATGCTGACTTGGGGACCCAGAATGCCTTAACTGCCTACTACCCAGTCTAACTCCTCATACAATAGCCTGGCACCTGGCAGGGACCCTACCAGAGCTCATCAAGCCTTTTCTAGGTGGCCAGCATTGTGGCACAGCAGGTTAACCCACTGCTTCCAACATCATCAGCCTGTACAGGTGCTGGTTCTCGTCCCAGCTACTCTACTTCCCATCTAGCTCCCTGAAAATGTCCTGGGAAAGCAACAGAAAATGGTCTAGGTCCTTGGGCCCCTGTACTTGCAGGGGAGACCCGCATAAAGTGCCTGGCTTAGTCCTGGCTCTTGGAGCAATATGGGGGAGTGCATCAGAGGAAGAAAACCCTTTCCCTATTAACTCTTCAACTCTTTAAAACTCAATAAATCTTAAAAGGGTCTTGAGGATCAGCCATTCACACACAGGTCGGATCTGCTTTCCATTTGTGGGGAAGGTCAGGACTTGAACTTGACTGCAGCTCATGGCCAGGCTCACCTCTATGGCTGCTTACAGCAGTTAGACTGACAGAAGCCGAACCGCAGCTTGGCAGAACGTGTGCAGCTTAGCAGGTATCTTATACAATTAGCCCCTTTCTGGAATGTCCAAGGGACCTACTGTGCACTCTGTGATTGTGGGAGCCAGGGAGCAGTGATCTGAGGTGTGAGGGGGCAGTGGACAGCCTGGGATTACACGGCCCTGCGGTGTGGATGACCAGCAGGGCCAGAGTCGATTCCTAAATTAAAAAGGAATAAAAAATACGAATGTCCCGTTGATACAGCCGGCAACAGCAGCCACTTACTGTCTCCAGAACGCTCCCAAGAATGCTGTTACCCGGTAGATATTTTTTTCTCTTCACGCGTGGCTGCCACAGTTGGGCAACAGAAGGCGCAAAGCGCAAGAGACAATTAGGTCGGTTTTAATGCTGGGCAGGAGAGCAAAGCAACTATAACGGAAGTGTCAAGAGTGAGCCACAAGGTGTGCACAAGGTGTGCACGACCCAGAGGGTCACTTCTCAGCACCAGCCGCCCCGAGCCGCCCGCAGCCGCGCCCCGCTCCCGGCCCCCGCCTGGCCGCGTGCTTACGTGCGCTCCGTGACTGCCGCGCCGGACGCGGGGCCTGCGGCGCGGGACGCATGCGCGCTGGCAGCCTCGCGAGCGCTCCCTCCCCCCGCGGCCTCCGCGGAGGGGTGGGGCGCATGCGCACCGCGGCAGGGCGGAGGGGCGTCACCGGCAAGTGGAAAGATTTAGACCAGAAAAGTGCGCGGGAGCCGGGCGGCGACGTGCCATCGCGCAGGCGCGGCCGGGGGGCGGGCTACTACTTAGGAATCTCGGCGAACCCCTCTCTGCACTGCATTTTCTTCCATTCGCCGCCATGGCCGCCTACAAGCTGGTCCTGATCCGGCACGGCGAGAGCGCCTGGAACCTGGAGAACCGCTTCAGCGGCTGGTACGACGCCGACCTGAGCCCCGCGGGCCACGAGGAGGCGAAGCGCGGCGGGCAGGCCCTGCGAGGTACGGGGTTGCCGGGCTGGGGGCGGCCGGCTGCTCGAGGCCCGGGTCGACGGGGGCGACCCCCGGAGCAGCGTAGCTCTTGCAATTCCGCGTGCAGTTGGGGAATGAGGCGTACGTAGGATGCGGTTTCTGCAGGCTCAAGGTCATCCCGCGGGACGCCAGGGGCCACGCCGCGTCCCTTGGCGTTCTCCCGACGTCGTCTGGCTAAGTCCGCCTCTACCAGCTCCGGCGTTTACTAACTGGAGGGGCTGCGGTGCCCTGGATGGCGCCACCTGTGGCGGCAAGGCCATTTTAGGGTTCTCCCAGGTCATGGATGGGGCTGGGTGTTAGCCAAGCCTGCGAGCCGGCTGCAGACCCTCGTTCTGGGTTCTGGCATGTGTCTAGCGGGCGTCAAGACTGCTAAAAACCCACGTGCTTGTGCAGGGTCTCCCTGATCATCCACATCCGCCAAATGGTCATCTAGTCGCAGCCATGTCGTGAAAGAAAAAATGAATGAATGAGTGATTTGACTCGATCCCCTCGACAGCCCCACAAAATACAGATTTGCTCCTCCTTTCCACCCGGCCCTCTTGGCTGAAGTGAGGATGGGAAAGATGGTGTGTCCAAGGTCGTTTCTCCTAGTACAGTGTATGCCCCAGCTCTGGGTGCAGGGGCAGGTAGGTGTGAGGAGCTGGTGGGCCGCTGGCCAAGGCCAGGGCAAAGGTAACCATGGAGGAGAGATAAGGCCGGCTCAGGCCTGACCCTGCCCTCTGGGGTTTGGAATGCAGATGTGGAAACTGTCTGCTGGCAGCTACTCAGAGACCCCTTGCGACCACAGAGCTTTTCCCGCCGGGGCCCAGCAGCAGCTCATGGGGGCTAATGGAGGCAGTGCGGCCTCGGGTGGCCTCTAGTGTTCTGCCTTCACCATACAGCCAGCTTGCTCCAAGCAGAATTTTGCAACGACGAGGCCAAGGGATCCCGCCTGGGGGAGGAATGGGTGCTTTGCAAAGGCCGTGGGACCTCTTGCCCCCAGGAGAGGTCCCTGGAAGAGGAGGCCATTTTCTTCAGTGCTCACGTGGGCCTGGTGGTTTGCTTAAGAGCGGCTGCAGACAGAGCACATGGCCTCTTCACCAAGACGGATCAAGTGGCTAAACTTGTAGTTTGGAAAAGTAACAGGCTCCATTCCAGGTTTACAGGCAGAAATATCGGTAGCATTAACATCTATTATAAAAGATTCATTGTTTTTTATTGAAAAGGCGTATTTATAGAGATAGGATAAAAATGTTCTATCTGCTGCTTCAGTCCCCAAGCTTGAAGCCAGGAGCTTCTTCGGAGTCTCCCACACGGGGGCAGGGTCCCAAGGCTTTGGGCCATCCTTGACTGTTCTCCCAGGCCACAAGCAGGGAGTATGGAAAGTGGAATAGCCATAACACCATCTGTTGCCCAAATGGGATTCCAGTGCTTGCAGGCTGAGGATTAGCTGTGTGAGCCATTGTGCTGGTCCCAACATTTTTTTTTTTTTACAACATTACGTTTTAAAAATAAGATTTCGTGTGTAATATCCGCTAATTTTATAGGCACCACATATCATGTTAGAGAACGAAAGACAGGGAAAAATCCCAACAACCACTTTGAATAGATACATATGAAAGATCCAAAATAGAAGTGTTAGGTTCATCAGCGATGAATAACTGCCTTCCTCCTGAGACTTGCTGCTGGGGTAAGGATGGCATTTACACCTTCATCCTCCTGGCTATCTCTTTGTATCAAGGGAGGAAGCCTTTATCCCGCTGTGCTTCAGCGTTCTCTGTTGAGTGCCCATGGAAACCTCTCCTCGCGGGACCAGTCCCATGTGAAGGCAGGAACCCTCACTGTGGGGAGAGAGAACAGGCTGTGGCTCAGCATGTGAGCACCCCTTTCCCTCCCAGTGACTCAGCCTTTCGCTGGGAGCCACTGCTTGTCCCTGCCTAGGGAGGTGCCCAGGCCCCCAAGACTAGGCTCAGCATGAGCCAGCTTTTCTGTGGGTGAGGCTGGTGACCCCAGGGGGAATCCTCCCTTGCTGCATGGTGCCCTTGCTGCCAGCCTTGCTCTCAGCACTTGACAGTGTTTTACCGTTGCTAACCTCAAGATGAAGCAATGTCTGTGGATGCTTGTGGTGAATTTTGCAGTGGGCCTGGTAGTCTGTCTCCTGGCTCACTACCAGAGGAAAAAGGGTCATCTCTCCGTTGCATCCATTGTGCAACAGGAACTGGCCCATCCTGGGCTAGTGGTCTGCAGTGACCACCACCCTGGGAGGAGAAATTCATAGTTAAAAACAACTGGGTTGGACCCAGTGGAATGGCTCAATAACTAAGTCCTCACCTTGAAAGCACCAAGACCCTGTAATGGGTGCCAGTTCGTCCTGCTGCCCTGATTCCCACCCAGTTTCCTGTTTGTGGCCTGGAAAGCAGTAGAGGATGGCCCAGTTCCTTGGGACCTATGCCTATGGGAGACGTGGATGAGTTTTCTGGCTCTTGGCTAGGGATCTGCTCAATTCCGGCCATGTGGCCATCTGGGGAGTAAACCAGTAGATGGAAGATCGTTGTCTCCTCTGTAAAATCTTTCCAGTACAAATCTTTGAAAAAAATGAAAAAAATAACCAAAAGAATTGGGGCACAGCATTGTGTTTTTCCCACTGGGGGCTTCTCTAGCACTCAAGTAGGTTTATACTCTTCTACGGATGAAGGTTGCTGGCGCTATGACTAAAGAGGAACCCTTAACAGTTCGTGATGGGATTTCTACCCTTCATAGGGAAAGCATTATTTTGTGCAACAAACTGGTTTTATCTGCATTCCTATAGTGTCCTGATAGAACATTCCACTCTTCTAGCAGGTATCTATCAGAAGGGTCAATGCTAGCTAAAATACAACACCAAGATGCCTAGGAATGGAAAATGAGAGTGGCTAGAGATGCTGGGTACAAGAGTACCCAGCACCCTGGCCCCACTTCCGATCCAGCTCCCTGCTGAAGTGTCTGGGAAGTCAGCAGAAGGCCCAAGTGCCTGGGCTCCTGCAGTGACATGGGAGTTTGGATGGAGTTTCAGGCTCCTGGCTTTTGCCTGCCCTGTTCTGGCTGTGGAGCCATGGATAGTAAGTCAATGTTAGATGAGCAGTTCCCCCTTCCCTGTCTCCCTCTTCTTTAGTACTCAAATCAACTAATATTTTCTGAATCTTTCAAAATGTTGGGTTCTAGAATGACTTTATTTAATCGCTTTCTTACATCTAGCAAGTTGGGTTTTAAGGATTCATTCCTGACAGTGGCCTCTCCGTAAGATCCACTACCGTGAATTAGGAAGGGATCTGAGAATTTTAGCATTCCTTTTCTTTATAAAAATTGATATACAAGTAATCTTTTCTTAAAAGAGATTTATGTGAAAGGGTTATAGAGCTCTTCCAAATAGCCACAATGGCCAAAACTGGTCCAGGTTGAAGCCAGGAATCTGGAATTTTATCCAGGACTCCTGCTTGTGGAATCTGGGATGAATAAATGTATATTTTTTAAAAAATGCATAAAATATCCTGCTAGATAGCTTTGACTTGGATTACCTATATAGGAGCTTTATATGCAAGAAAATTCTAGCATATACAGAGTAAACCTGATGAGCTTATGCTTTTGTACTTGTGATTTTCATTTCCAGATGCTGGCTATGAATTTGACATCTGCTTCACGTCGGTGCAGAAAAGAGCCATTCGGACCCTCTGGACAGTGCTGGATGCCATTGACCAGATGTGGCTGCCCGTTGTGAGGACTTGGCGCCTCAATGAGCGGCACTATGGCGGTCTGACTGGCCTCAACAAAGCAGAAACAGCTGCCAAGCATGGTGAGGCCCAGGTTAAGATCTGGAGGCGCTCCTATGATGTCCCCCCACCACCCATGGAGCCTGACCACCCCTTCTACAGCAACATCAGTAAGGTATGGACTGTGGAGCTTTGCCATGGTGCTAGCCTCTGGACCTCTAGATCAAACTTCTGAAAGGGAAATTTACAGAGAGAAAGAGCCTCCATCCACTGACTTACTTCCCACATGGCTGTAGCAGCCAGAGCTGAGTTGATCTGAAGCCAGGAGCTTATTCCAGGCCTTACAGTTAGGTGTCAGGATCCCAAAAACTTGGTTCATCCCCTGCTGCTTTTCTAGGGCATAATCGGAGAGCTGAGTCTGAAGTGGAGCAGCTGGGACATGCTATGGAGCCCATATGGGATACTGGTGCCACAGGGTAGAGGATTAGCTTGTTGAATGAAACCATTGCACCAGCGCCATGTATACTTATCTTCAAATGATTTGCTTGCTTACTTGAAAGGCAGAATTACAGAGAAGGAAAAACAGATCATCTGTTGGTTCACTCTGCAAATGGCTGCAGTTGGGCGGATCTGAAGCCACGACACAGGAGCTTCTTCCAGGTCTCCATGTGAATGTGGGGTGCCAAATCAGAAGTATGGTTATATTTTGTAAAACATATCGGAAGCCTTCCTGAGCCAAAGGCAAGTTAAGGTGAATTGGGAGGCACCTTGTGGCCTTTTTTAAAAAAATATTTATTATTGGAAAGGCAGATGTACAGAGATGAGGAGAGACAGGAAGATCTTCCATCTGATGATTCACTCCCCAAGTGGCCAGATCTGAAGTCAGGAGCCAGGAACTTCTTTCCAGGTCTCACACCCAGGTGCAGAGTCCCAAGGCTTTAGGCTGTCCTTGACTGCTTTCCCAGGCCACAAGCAGGGAGCTGGATGGGAAGTGGAGCTGCCGGGATTAGAACCGGCACCCAAATGGGATCCTGGCGTGTTCAAGTTAGGACCTTAACCATTACGCTATCGCGCCAGGCCCTTTGTTGCCTTTCCCTCCCTTTTCTACATTTTTTTTTGTTTTGAATTGTGAATTTTCTCTAGTGCTGAACGGAAAGAGGTGGCAGGATAATAACGATCTCCTTTCCCTAGTTTTCAGCTGCATTCCAGACCTTCATCCATCCTAAGGGAGCTGAGAACTGTAGAACTGATGTATTGTGCAAGCCATTTAACAGAAGCAACTGAGAGTGGTTAGTAAACCTGGGTTGTTTTTGTGGTTTAGGATCGCAGATATGCAGACCTCACTGAAGATCAGCTGCCTTCCTGTGAGAGCCTGAAGGACACCATTGCCAGAGCCCTGCCCTTTTGGAATGAAGAGATTGTGCCCCAGATCAAGGAGGGCAAACGGGTTCTGATCGCAGCCCACGGCAACAGCCTTCGGGGCATTGTCAAGCATTTGGAGGGTATGTCCACACTGCTGCTCCGGAAAGAGCCAGACAGATTGGGAGGCAGTGGTAGCCTTGCCTTAGAGATGCTCCAGGACCCTCTAGAACTGACCTAGAAAGGGTATCTGTCCCCAGGGGATTCCACATCTGGTGAATAAAAGTTGAGGCACCCATTCCACTCCAGAGGAGGACTGTCAAGTGAAGGTGCAGGTGAGCCTTCTTAGTCCTCTCTTGACTGAGGCTACACTAAGGTATCTTCAGTGCCCTGGGGTGCCCAGTTTGGGCAGTGTGTCAGTTACCCAGGCTATTGGGGTAGAGTACAGGCCTCTGCTGTGTGCCAGCCTTCTCTTGAAGGGGATCTGTGCTGAGCACCAGTTTGTTTTTTCTTGGTGACCTGTCACTTTCTCTCCTAAGTTGCAGAAGTTGGGAACCTTCAGCTTGTGCCTATGTAAGGCCCTTGACATTTAGTTTGCTTTATCAAGGCAACCAACCACAGATAGGATTAAAAAAATTCAGCAGTCTGCAGTAGGCTAATTTAATTTTAAGTAAATAATTCTGTATGCCTGCAAATGACATAAATATCCAAAGGACCCCTAGAGGAATAGATTCCTCTCCCCTTGGTTTAGTGGCTGAGAAAAAATAATTAGGGACCATTTCCTGAGTGGTGGATCTATTAATATATTACAGCTTAGAATTTGTCACAAAGCCCATAAGAAATATTGTTCTAATTCCTACCAAAGTCTTTTGTCACCTTTGGGGTAAAAGCAACCTAGAGGGGATGTGGATTGCACTTTCCCTGGTTGATCGTGGTGGGTTGTTTTCAGGTCTCTCTGAAGAGGCTATCATGGAGCTGAACCTGCCCACCGGTATCCCCATTGTCTATGAACTGGACAAGAACCTGAAGCCCATCAAGCCCATGCAGTTACTGGGGGATGAGGAGACCGTGCGTAAAGCTATGGAGGCTGTGGCTGCCCAGGGCAAGGCCAAGAAGTGAAGGCAAGCAGGCAGAACATCTCCCTGGGACCTCCCTGCCTGCCTGCCCCCCCATTCCTCTGCACCCGTCCCCTACACGATACACTGACCACATCTGTAGGCACCTTAGGTTGTAGCTGCAGGTGGGGACTGGTGGCCCTGCTTTCCTCTTAGTCATTCTGTCTCCTGCACCACTCCCTTCACAGTATCTAGTCAGGACAGCAACCATGGAGGCTCTTGTGCAAGCAGAGGGAGGGGCCCTCTATCCCTGCAGTTGAGAGATCTGAAGGCCCCTATGTGAGTGCTCTACTTCCTAAGGGCCTGTTGGAGAAGGAAAAGGGTGGAGCCACGCGAAGGGCTGGCCAAGGGGAGAGCAGGAGGGTCTGCTGTGTTCCCAGGAGCCGGCCCTGGGCCCTTCCACAGGCAGGTGGCTGCCTCAAGAGCATGGGGGCTTTAGTCATTCCAGTGGAAGGTGAAGAAACCTACCCTGGTGATCACAAAACAAACCCCACCGCTTCCTCCCTGACCTAAGAGGAGCTGGCTCCAGAAGGTTGGGGTCAAGCCAGAAATAAATTAATGTGATGCATTTACTTTTAACAACAAAAAAGTGAGTGTATATGTACATACATAAACCTGGTACTAAAACAAAAGCCCCTTGGGGTTCCCAGTGGTGTTTCAAATAGCCTCCCATGTGGTCACCAGAAAACAAGCCATTCCTTGCATCAATATGGGATGAACCTGGCCTCCGAGGGGTAGGAGTGCCTCCTGTGTGTCTTGGGATTCCCCCCTGCCTTGTCTTGTGGCAGTGTCCAAGTGTGTCTTGCTGTCTGGTTCTGAATCATGTTTTCCTAGCTGCTTGGCCCTCCCTCGTGGGCCCAGTATTCATTTTGAGCATAACTGTACTAAATCTTTTCGAGAACAGAGTAATAAAGGAGTGATGTGCAATATTTTCCTGTTGTGTAATACTTGTCTTAGTAAATCTTAACACACACCTTGGAATGTCCCATTAGGTTCTTATGTCAGAGGTTGTCAAAACCTTTCCTGGCCTAGACCCCAGGTCTCTAGGTTTCTTGCTTAAGCCTGGGAAGCCAAACTGGTGACCAGGCCCATCCAGTTGCTGCCCTGTAGTGGCTGCTCATGCGTCCTGAAGATACAAAATTCCATTCTGCTTCCTGCATAGTGAGGAAAGGCTTTTTTTTTTTTTTAATAGGAAAGGCTTCTTGAATACTCTGCCCACCAATTCCAGCCTTTTCTGTAACTTAGAAACCTAATTCACTCTTATGTTTTAGATTCTCAAAGTTTTTGACTTATTTTTATCATAAAATCATTAGAGAGTGTAGGAGAGATCTTCCATCCGATGATTCGCTCCCCAAGGGACTACAATGGCCAGTGCTGTGCTGATCCAAAGCCTGGAGATTCCTCCAAGTCTTTCACACAGGTGCAGGTTTCCAGAGCTTTAGGCTGTTCCCGACTGCTTTCCCAGTCCAGAAAGCAGGGAGCTGGATAGGAAGTGGACTTGTGCAGGGATTGGAACTAACTCCCATATGGGATCCTGATGCTACTAGGCTCATCGCTGGAGCCCATAGGTTCCAAAAGCTTTAATCTAGCAAGTCAACTAACCAGCACTCTCAGAAGTCCTACATGTCAGTGTGGCTCCTTGCAGAAGGGAGAGGGAGGGAAGGGCTCAGATTTGCTTTCTCATTCCCTAAAGCTTTGGGCCAGATTCGCGGGAGAAAGGAAATGCCCTCAGGTGTTTCCCTTCCAGCAGGGCGAGAAACGGCCTCCACCCACTAAGCTCTGTTGCAGCCATCAGGTGACTTATGTATACCACCTCCAACCTGGGAATGTAACAGGCCCAAAGCCATGTGCTCAGTATTGGAGCTTAGATGAAGGGCATTCATTTAAAGCTCTTATCCTAACATGGAAAGACTCACTAAAGTGGTTTCAAGCTTTCGTGTGTGTGTGCTTTAATTGGACAGGCATATTTACAGAGGATTCAAATAGTTGCAGCTGAGCTGATCCCAAGCCTGGAACTCTTGTCAGGGTCTCCTGTGTGGTGCAGCCATCTTCTGCCTTCCCAGGACAAAAGCTTAGAGCTAAATTTAGTAGTTGGGCCTGAAACTAGCACCCATATGGGATGCTACCAACTGTGAGGATTATCCTGTGCTCCCCCATTTTTTTGAGAACTTTTTTTGGGGAGGAGGGCTGGTTTACTTTCTAAATGCCTGCTACTTCCAGGGTTGGATCTGGTGAAAGCTAGCAGCAAGGAAAATAAATGATGTCCCGTATGGATGTTAGGGACCTTACTACTTCAGCCATCTCTTGCCTTTTAGTGTGTGCATTATTAGGAAACTTGTATCAGTCAGGATCTCACGTAAGTCCAAGAGCCTGCCGGATGTTATTCAACCACCATGTTCTGAAGCCTAGTTAGAAGTGTGATGACTGGGAGAGGGCCTGCCTGCCCCCACAAGCAGAAAGCAGAGGCAAACAGGTGACAGGTGTTTGTGAAAGACCCCTCCCTTCTTTTTGTGGTGCCTGCCATTTTTGCAGGAAGCCTTGAAGGACTCCATTTGGGAAAGGGCTCAGGATTTGCTTTTTGCTGCCTTCTGCTGCTATCTAAACATGTACTGTTCAATTTTGCTGGCTAGCCTGAAGGATTGAGCTTCTATCAAAGTTACAACCAGTCCACCGCTAGGGACTGAGGGATTAGGACATCTCTCATTGCCCCTATAGTCAGAAGGGTTCCACCCATTCATAGGACTCCAAAGTAGCTTCAGAAGAAACTGTCCTGCCTGTAGTCCATGGGGCACATACATGTGCAACAAAGTGCTTCCTGTAGCACAGCAAAGCAGCCACATGAAAAGGAAATCTGCTTCAGCTCAGTGCTTGTGAGATGATGTAGCTGATGTCATGAATCATGAAGTGGAAACCTGCGACTAGAACAGGGCCAGTAGAGAAGGGCTGCTGCTTGTTTATCCAGTCCTGGAGGCGCCAGATTCCACACTGATCTCTGGAAACGGACTGTGTGGTGATGCCAGTGGATGCTGTAGCACAGCTGTGGAGATGGCTAACCACAATGGCTCAACAGTGGGAAGCAAGTACTCACGAAGCTTACTTGGGAGGATCAGCCAATTGACTCACTGCACCGGCCCATGATTTTTGTTTGTTTTCAAGATTTATGTTTGTTGTAAAGGCACGTTTACAGAGAGGAGAGATCTGTTTGCTAGTTTACTTCTTGAGTGGTCACAAATGTTGAAACTGATACAAAGCCAGGAGCCATCAGCTTCTTCCGGGTGTCCCACATGGGTGCAAGGCTTTGGGATAGTATCAGCTGCTCGCCTAGGCCATAAGCAGGTAGCTGGATGGAAAGTGGGAGGAACCATGACATGAACAAGTGTCCATATGTGGGATCCTGGCGCTTGGAGGGGGAGGATTAGCTTGTTGAGTCATTGTGTTGTACCCTGCCACATCCATTTTAAGCCCCAGCTGCTAACTCATCGTTCAATTCTCAGGTTCAACATGTGATTCTAGTCTCCATCTGCGTGACGAAAAGTGGATCAGCTCTTACTGTTGGTCTCTGCCCAGCTCTCCCTGATGCTCAGCAGTCTTTTAGTTGATGTTCAATCTCTTTCCCCTTCTCAAATTTTGTTTGAGCAAAAAATTTTTAAAAACATTTTTTAATGGAAAAGTCACATTCAGAGAGAGGAGAGACACAGAGAAAAATCTTCTGTCTGCTGGTTCATTCCCCAAGTGTCCACAATGGACAGAGCTGAGCTGATCCAAAGCTAGGAGCTTCCTCCAGGTTTCCCATAAAGGTGTAGGGTCCCAAGGCCTTGTGCCATCCTCTGCTGCTTTCCCAGGCACAAGCAGGACAAGAAGCGGAGCAGCTGGGCCATGAATTAGTGCACCTGCAGAGTGAGGATTTGGCTACTGAGCCATCGAGCCCAGTCTTGAGCAATTTAAGTTTTTATTCCCTCCCTCCCTTTATTTGAAAATTGGTGGGGGAGAGAAAAAGGAGCGATATCAAGAAAGCAATTCAGAAACAGAGCAAGACCCAATCTGTGATTCACTCTCCAAATGCCTATTACAGCCAGGACTGGGCTGCGTCCAGGAACTCGATCCACAGGTCTCCCATGTGGGTGCAGGGGCCCAGGTATGTGAGTGATCATCAGTGTGCCCTCTCAGGGTGCACATTAGCAGGAAGCTGGAGTCAAGAGCTGGAGCCAGGCACCAAAGGAATGTGGTAGGACATGGGCATCCTCACTGCTCAGCTGAAAGCTCACCTGCTGTTTCTGTCTAATCCTTCAGCCTTGCCTGCTTGGTCCATGGTAACCTCCCGAGACTGGAGTCTTTCCTGAGGATGTGCTCATTGCTCAGTGTCACTCCACTGTCATTAGACATAGCTTTGCTCTTTACTGAGGTCGAATAATGACACCACAACTCACACTGCTCTATCTTAAGATGGATGGCCCCCTAAATCAAGAGTACAGGACTCACAGGCTTGTCAGTGATCTGACTGCCATGGCCTGCCCCTCAAAGATGAGTTGGGATTAGGATTCTCTTCACAAGAACATAAAACAGGAAAAATCAAAGTTTGTGGTCCTTTTGATACAAGGATCTGACTGCAAAGGATCAAGTACCCTAGTACCCTGTTTCTGGCCATATGCAAACTTAAGCAAAAAGATGACACAAGGTTCCAAAGCCCAAGAGGAAGGTCTGTTCCTGTCCCCAGTCCTGGAACTAAGCTGCACCCATTCTCAATGCTGGGCTGACATCATTCCACACTTTTTTTTTTTTTTAAGATTTATTTTATTTTTATTGAAAAGGCAAATCTACAGAGAGGAGAAACAGAAAGGTCTTCCATCTGCTGGTTAACTCGCTAGGTGGCTGTAACGGCCAAAGCTGAGCCAATTAAAAGCCAGGAACCAGCAGCCTCTTCTGGGTCTCCCAAGACTTTGGGCTATCCTCTACTGCCTTCCCAGGCCACAAGCTGGGAGCTGCATGGGAAGTGAAGCAGCAGGTTAGAGCCAGCACCCATATAGGATCCTAGTGCACACAAGGTTAGGATTTAGCCAATTGAGCCATAGTCCCAGCCCCAGAAACCCTGCCTTATGGCAGAAACACAACAGAAGGCCAGCATCACTAGCCATCGTCACTTGTGACCAGTAAGTCACCATGAGACGGGATCTCTTTACCATAAAAGCAAGTCATGTCCCTGGGGGGCCTAAAAACCCAAAGACTTCTGGGTCCACCCACAGGAATAATACTCTGGGACCAGGACACCTGCCTCTCTCTTTTTTTAAGCTTTATAGGAAATTTCAAAGTGTATAACCTAGGGTTATAGTCTCCCACTCAAAGGCATGGGTAGAACAACCTCCTGTTCTTTGTTCCCTAGAATGAGCTTCTGATGAGCAATCTGTCTTCATACTAACGTTATTTGGGCACAGCTGGTCTGTCAGTTATGAGAACACCCAACCAGATTTTCATTGAGCATTTCCACAAGTCCGGTAGGGAGAGTGCCAGGACCGGTAAATCATGGATAAACGACACAGACTCATGCCCTAAAAGGAGCCGGGGCTGGGGAGAGAGGCACATGACTTCCACTACAGAACCAGGTGGTGACGGGCAGGACATCTAAGGTGTCTGGTGCACGTCAGGGAAGTCTAATACCCAGCTGTTCCAAATGCCGTGCTTACACAAAATCAGAGGTGGTCCCTGTGGCATCATCAATTGTGTTGCTATCTGCCCAGTCCTGCTGGTCTATTTCCAGTCGAGCTCCCTGCTAATGTGTCTGGGAAAGCAGTGGAAGAAGGCTGAAGTGCTAGGGTTCCTGCAAGCCAGGTGGGGCATCTGATGAAGCTCCTGGCTTTTTGCTTTAACCTGGCCCAGCCCTAGCTCTCATGGCCATCTGGGAAGTGAACCTGAAGATCTGTCTCGCCCCACAACCCCTCATAACTTTGCCTTTCAAATAAATCAATAATTCTATTTAAAAAGGATCCCACGAGCACATGAGATGCCCAAATGAAATTCCAGCTGGAAACTCTGCTAGGCTGGGAACTACTTGAGTTGGGCGCAATGTACTCATGGTGAATATCTAGCTTGCCCCACCTGTGGTTATCTTTAGCACTAATAGGGAAAATACACACAGAAACGAATGGCCTGACCCATTACATTACTGCTTGGGCTAGGCATGCCGCTCGGGTGTACCAGAGGTCCTCCTAATAATGTTCCATTATCTTGTTCTGCCTCACTTTTCTTTTGAAGTCACTCTCTAAAACACTAACAGTTGTTTATTTACTAGTTATTTGTCTTTCTCCACTAGATCGTAGGACTCGGTCATTTTCAGCACCTGAAGCAGTGGTAGCCTTAGTTGCTCACTATGTATTTACTGAATGAACAATGTACAACGAGCATTCAAGATAGTGAGCCTGTGTGAGTAGGAAAGACCTCTCGTGGCCCTGGTTCAAATGAACATCTGGCAAAAAGGAGGCACCATGATTCAGTTGAGAGAAGCTTGCTCGCCTAGGAATAGGACTTCAGTGTGAACATGGCTTTCCTCCTTGATGAATATGTGGCTTGGGGAAGTAAATTACTTTTCTAGGCTTGATTTATTACTCCCTTGTGAAACGGGGAGCAGGCAGCCACTTTCCAGGGATGTTGTGAAGTGCAGACAATATCAATACAACAGCCATCCCGATGTTCAGCTGGTAACATCCTTTTGGAAGGCACCAGGAAGAATTGAACTGAAACTCAGAGGGAATACTATAGTTTTGACTAGCACTGTTTCTAGGAATTGCCTTGCAAAAGAATCATAGGGGCCCGGTGCGGTGGCCTAATGGCTAAAGTCTTCACCTTGAACATGCCAGGATCCCATATGGGCACTGGTTCTAACCTCAGCGGGCCTGCTTCCCGTCCAGCTCCCTGCTTGTGGTCTAGGAAAGCAGTCGAGGATGTTCCAAAGCCTTGGAACCCTGCACTCAGAAGATCCTGGTTTCTATGTTTGGATTGGCTCAGCTATGGCTGTTGCGCCCGCTTAAGGAGTAGATGGAGGATCTTCCTCTCGCTTTCCTTCTCTCTGTAATCTGACTTTCCAATAAAAATTTAAAAATAAATCTATATAAAAAAGGCAATTGGATGATAATATAATATTACCACACATACTGGGCACTTTTGTACATTTTTTTCATCATAATCATAGCTTTCAGATGAGGAAAAAAAGATAAAAACGAGTTGCTCAAGTATCAGTGACAGCATTCTGGTTTTTATGGAAAACTGGGCCAAGTGTACAAGGGGTCACGATTTTAAAATTTACCTGAAAGGCAGAGTTACACAGAGAGGAGAGACAGATCTCTTACCCGCTGAGTGACTCTTCAAGCAACAGTTGGGACTGAGCCTAAAGGAAAACCAAGAGCCCAAGCACTTGGGCCACCTTCTCTGCTGCCTCACAGGCTGCTATGGTAGAGCTGAATAGAAGCAGAGCAACAAGGACTTACCAGTGCTCACGTGGACATCAATGGCACAGCAATGCTGAACTGCTATGCAACTCTGGCCCCAGTGTATTGTTCTTTCAAACTGCAGGTAGACCTGGCCCCGTGCAGTAGTTTAATGGCTAAAGTCTTCGCCCTGAATGCGCTGGTATCCCATATGGACACTAGTTCATATTTCAGCTATTCCACTTCCCATCCACCTTCCTGCTTAGGGACTGGGAAACCAGTTGAGGACAGCCCAAAGCCTTGGGAACCTGAATCCATATGGAAGACCCAGAAGAAGCTCCTGGGTTTGGATCGGCTCACCTCTGACTGCTGAAGCATCAAGGGAAATGAACTAGTGGATGGAAGATCTTTGTCTCTACTCTCTGTAAATCTTACTTTGCAATCAGAAAAACAAAAAAACCCACCAAAATACCTTCAGGTCGACCTGTCATTATAACAATGTAATTTTCAATTAAATTAACAACATAGCCTATGTTGTCCCAGGCTAGCTACTAGAGGAAGTGAAGATACACCCAGGTAAGCTGGCCCCAAGCTTGCCCTCAGCCCCTGAGGGTCAGCAGAAGCTGAAGCCCTGTGCTCCCTGACTAATATCTCCAGCAGCTACAACTCGGGCCTCTCCATCCTGTCCTCACGCAAACTTCAGGCTCCATGTGGCTGGGCGCATTGTTAGGGATTCTGCTCTAATTCCGTCTGACCTCATGCCACAGGCCTTTCCATGTCACAGTAGTGCTCTGACCTCATGCCACAGGCTTTTCCATGTTACACAATGCTCTGATGCTCTCCTCTACTCAGGATGTAACCCACATGTCCTGGAGCACCCACTCTGTCAGAAACCCCATTTCAAACACTGCAGAACTAGCCATGAGCTACCTGGGTCAACATATACATGCTATAATCTTCACTCCACCACAATGTGCCTAAGTAAGGTATACCTGAAGCCAGGAGCCAGTGCTTGGCACATTTAGCAGAAGCTCTTGGAACACAGCAAATGGCAACAGGTTGGTGGCTGGACAGGCTTTGCCTAGTTCAAATGAGCAGCCAACACATGTGGGTTAGTGGCTGCAAGCAGCAGACCTCTGGCTCTAAATGCCACAACACCATCTAGATCCCTTCCCAAGCTTAAGACAACAAACTTGCAATATTCTTTTTAGTAAAAATGTCTTCTTTATCCCTGCAAAAATATACACATTTATAACAGATAAACTGTTGGGAGGAATAGGTCATCTCCCACATGACCCAGTTTGTTTCCTGATGCCTCTAAGCAAAATGTCTTCACTCCAGAGTAGGAAATCCACTCACAGCAATGCTCACCAGAATGTTTCATTTGCAGACAGAGTCGCTGCAGATTTATCCAGAGGCAATTGCTGGGTGACCCAGGTGTTGAAGAAAGAATGGCGTCCAGAGGTTATGGTCATTTCTAGACTCCCAGCAACAGCTGAGCATTCCACTTAGGTCTGCAGGAATTCAGGCTGTACTCGAGCCACTTTCCGGAATTCTTTGGTGTGGGTCCTAGGGCACTGCATCTCACACCAGCTGATGGGCACCATCTGGACACCTGCAAGGGAGAAGCTGGGCCTGGAGCTGCATCCTAAGGGATCTGCCCCAAGCTCTTCTCTCTCAGCTCCTGTGAAGCTCATGGGTCCCCTAGCTCCCACTGAGCCTGCCCTCACACAGGAAATGGTGGTCCTTACAGAGGAGTCCCATCATTTAGGGTTAGGACACTCACATTTCAGCAGCAAGCAGAGCAATACATCACTTAATGAGGAGCATGCTCAATGCAGTAGTTGTGAGAAAAATCACAGGATGTACTTACAACAGATAGCTACAATGTCATTAGGTGACAGAATCTTGTAGTACCATCATCACAGAGGCACTGTTACCAACCATGAGTGCCTCCCAATTACAGACAAGCCTGGGAAAATAGTGGCTTAATACCAAACCATGCTGCCCCAGGAGAAATAAGAGCAGCTTACCTGACTCACTGTGCGCCACCACCACTCCAAGCTCATTTTCAGCAGTGGTCAGCAGGTAATTGGACTGTGCGTCACCCAGAGAGATCTAGTCATGTAACACTGGTGAAGGAAAATGAGGAACCCAATCGTCCCCCAGCAGTCACTTGTGCTGTTTCTCTCCTTTCATTTCTTTTTCACAGAGCCAGGAGTCTGCTGGGAATAAAGGATACCACTTTGGCCAACACAATGTCCCCAGGACGGAAGCTCTTGTAAATTTCAACCTGTGAGAAAAACATGTCATGTCAAATGAGGCTCTAGATCTGGGTGCCCAACATCCTTTAGCCCCCCTGGGAAAGCCCACCTTCTGTCTCACCCCATAGGAGTGAAGGCATCAGCACCTGTCATTCCACATCACACAAATGGCAGATTTTGAATTCAGTAATCCAATCAGGAGTCACATTAAGGAATTTACCTGCAGAAATGCTACAGGGTCTGGTGGTGTGGTGCAGCATATTTATCCACTGCCTGAAGTGGGTGATGCCAGCATCCCATATGGGTGCTGATTAGTCTTGGCTCCTCCACTTCCCATTCAGGTTCTATTACTGTGCCACAGAAAGCAGCAGATGATGGCCAGGGTCCTTGGACCCCTGCCACTCACGTGGCAGACTCTGACAGAAGTTGCTGGCTCTTGGCATTGGCTTGGGGACTCAATGATTGGATGTAAGATAGTTTCCTCTGTCTAACTGCCTTTCCAGTAAACAAATAATTATCTAAAAAACAAAAAAAGTCAGGCACTATAGTTGGTTCAGAAAGGATCCAGGATTAAATCTGGACAGCAATGGATAAAAACTTAGTTTTAAAGGCAAAGAACAACCCAGCCCCCTCAGGTCTGATGAACTAACTCCACAGTTCCTGGGCCTTAAACATAATCATTTAAAAGGATTACAACAATAATTTGAATAACTGAAGGATTGTGATTCCCTAAGTGTTGGGAAAGGAAAAATGAACAAACCAACAACCTTGTCCTTTTCAGTGGCTCGGATATCTTCCTTCCTATAAAAAAAAAAAGTCCATGGATTAATTATCTTTGAGATAGAAGAGTCCCACAGGTTCCTGGCAGATGAAGGGATCTAGGAGCAGACAGAAGTTTCAGCCGAGACCCAGCTGCCTCCCTGAGGAGCGGGCTGACATGCTCCCACATCTTCACTCCCAGGAGAAAACACTTCCCGTCAGAGACCACGCTGTGCAGCTGACCAGCATCTCTGAGCACAGGACACAGCACACGGGGCAGAAAACAGAAAGAGCTTGAACACAAGAGCTACAGAGCCCTTTTCAAATCCTGGGAACAGAAGGGCCTCAGAAATCAAACTGAGAAGGGAGTCTGGTGCAAAGGAAAAGCCACCCTTCGGGATTGTCCAAATCCCACACCGAAAGCCTGGGTTTGAGTTCCCACTCTGCTCCTCATTCTGGCAGTAAGTGATGCTCAACCACTAGGCTACCACGTTGGACCCGTCTTCATATATATATATATATATATTTTTTTTTTTTTTTTAAGAAAAATTTTACTTTTATTTGAAAGGCAGAGTTACAAAGATGACAGAGATCTTCTACCCTCTGGATTCACTCCCCAAATGGTTACAATGGCTAGAGCTGAGCTGATCTGGAGCCAGAAGCCTTTTCTAGGTTTTCCATGTGAATACAGGAGGCCCAAGGACCTGAGCCATCTTTTGCTGCTTGCCCAGGCCAAAAGCAGGGAGTTGGATCAGACAGACATGGAGTAGCCAGAACACAAACCAGTGCGTATTTGGGATGCTGGTGTGAAAAGTGGAAGCTTAGCCTGACACGGCACTAACCCTTCGGTGTGTCTCTTTCAAATAAATAAAGCAAATAAAATTTAAAACTTAAGTTATCCGGCCTGTAATAAAGACTTGTTTGTCCTTTCTAAAATAATCCTAAAGGAAAAAAGTGTACAAAAATACATTTCATACACAAATCCCTTCAATGTCTTATAACTTTTAGGATTAGTCTATATTAAATTCAAGGGAAAAAAAGTACTTCTCCAAATTCAAATTATCCAAAATTTCCAATCTTAAGTTCTACTCAACCCTCTCTACATCTTTTTAACATCTTCCTGTTGATCCAGCTCACATAATGCAGATACTACGGGGGAGATCAAAGCACAAAAGAATAGCAGGAGTAGGAACTTTAATTGTTCCTAAAAACTGCAACTGTTCTCTCTAACCTAATCTCACTGTGTTACAGGTATTCTAGGTGCTGAGGCAAATATGAAGAGAACACTTCCTTCTTAAAAAGGATTTATTTACTTGCAAGGCAGTTACAGAAATGTAGACAGATACAGAGAAACAGAGGGAGGTAGGGAGACAGACAGACGCAGAGGGAAAGGACAGGGTAATTCTTACCGGATTGTTCCTCGAAAGGAGTTCTTGAGAGGTGTGGAGCCCACGTAGAGAATTTGTACTTTGGCAAACCGCGAATTGATGCTGGAGACCTGTGGAACGCAGCGCGTTGGCAGCAGCAGTGCGGCAGCTGGCAACTCAAGGAGGCGGTCCCGAATGAACTGCACTAAGATTTTAGCCTGAGGTTCTAGTCATAAACAACTGAAGACAAGCTCACTGACCTTCTCCGCTCAAGAAGGAGCTGTGCACCTGACAGGGCTCCAAAGGGATCACGGATATACACAGTACAGATCTTTAAGAAGTATACAGTTTGAAGGGCCCGGCTCGTGTCCTGGCTGTCCCACTTTCCATATAGCTCCCTGTTTATGGCCCAGGAAAGCAGTCGAGGATGGGCCAAAGTCTTTGGACCCTGCACCCATGTGGGAGACCCAGAGGAAGCTCCTAGTGGACTCCTGGCTTTGGATTAGCTCAGCTCTGGCCACTGAGGGTACTTGGGGAGTGAATCAGTGGGCGGAAGATCTTCCTCTCTGTCTCTTCTCTGTATATCTGGCTTTCCAATAAAAATAAATAATTCGTGGGCCCGGCGTTATAGCATAGTGGTTAAAGTCCTTGCCTTGCATGCGCTGGGATCCCATATGGGTGCCAGTTCTAATCCCGGTGGCCCTGCTTCCCATCCAGCTTCCTGCTTGTGGTCTGGGAAAGCAGTCGAGGACAGTCCAAGGCCTTGGGACCCTGTACCCGCGTGGGAGACCCAGAAGAGCTCCTGGCTCCTGGTTTCAGATTGGCTCAGCTCCAGCCGTTGCAGCCGCTTGGGGAGTGAACTATTGGACGGAAGATCTTCTCTGTCTCTCCTCCTCTCTGTGTATCTGACTTTCCAATAAAGATGAATAAATCTTAAAAAATAATAATTCTTAAAAAAAGGCTGGTCTTTACTAGAGGGTAGGAGCCCAGCTACTTGAGCCTGCCAGAGTGTGCGTGAGCAGGACGCTCATCAGAAGCTGTAGTCAGGGATGGAACCCAAGTGTTCTGACATGGGCTGTAAGATCTCTAACAGTATCTTCTAGCTAGCTCACCTGCTTGCCCCAGTACTATAACATTTAATCACTCAGCCCTACATGGCTACCGGCTAGCATCATGGAAACTGCAATTCAAGAATGATCATGAGTATGCACTGATGGTATGCTTAGCATGGAGGTTGGGAACAACTTACCTTACATGTTACAATAGCTCCCACATCTGGAAGTAACTGGGATTCTGTCTCTCTCATCACAGACACCACAGGAAGCTACAAAGAGAATAAAACAGGAATATTTCGGTTAGGCCTTGTGTGCATGTATTTGTGGAAGCCGTTAATATCTGGACACATAGCTGGGGCACAAGGCAGACTATGTATTTACAGTCCAGAGCAGAGGGCCTGTTCAGGAACCAGCAAGCCCACTGCCGGAAGACACAGTCCAACTAGTCCACATTAGGGGAACCTTCTTGCGGGAGTCTCCTCAAGTTTCTCAGTACACCATGGTATTGTCTGTAATTGTGGATAACTCTGCACGCGTCCTCTAAAATCACATAGTTTCTTTTCTTATTTTATTGCACAGGCAATTTCTCAGTGTTTCCTAAGCCTGTGCACCAGTTCTCCTCTGTTTTAAGGCATGGGGGCATAGTTGCCTTTTGGAGTGAGCTGCTCTCACGTGGAAGCCCCTTGCTTTTGTGTTGTCTTTAAGCTGCATCTCCAAAGCCAGCTGACTCTATCCCGAGTCCCTCCTGGACCCATCTGTGGAACCAGCAAGGACAGCAGTGCCCCTGAGGTAAATGTCCACTGTCACTGTCGACACAGCGCTGTGGCTGCTCTCACGGGATGAAGAGTCTAGTTGGGCATGCCGAAACAAGTGCTGGGAAGGAAAGGAGCTTTGTTCTTTCAGACCGTTGTACAAAATACAACCCAACCACTAAAGCCCTTTCCTGGAAACAGCAAAGGCAGAGAAGGTTCTCCGTAAGAGGTTAAGAGTCACACAGAGCAAGGAGGACAGGTGTGTGGAGAGAGGGAAGCAGCTCCACGACTGCCCCGGTGTATGGAGCGACCGGGGGCGGTGTATGGAGGAGGATGGCCAGGTCTGGGCTATCAGGCAGCTCGCTGCTGGGTTGACCCCCGGTATGGGTGGCCCCTCCATGCGAGATGACCGCAGCCGGCCCAGCAGCCAGTCACCGCGGACAGTCACTGAGACAGGTCTGAAGGGCCAGGATCCAGGGCAGCCCCAGACAAAGCCCGCGGGGTGGGAAGCGCCCCGTTTACCGCGCCGTTCTCGCTCGTCTTCGTCAGACAGCCGGCAAGGGAGGAAAAGATGTAGCCGTGCCGCGTGTAGGTACCGCTACCCGGGGTTCCCTCTTCCAGGTTACACAGACGCTCGCCTGCGAAAACAGCGCCCCCTCAGTCACTGTCCTCACCGACTGCTGGCCGCCCAGCCCGCCCAGAGATCCCTGACCCCGTACGGGCCCCGCTCACTTACCCGGAATACAGTACCGAACGGGAGGCGCCATGGCCAACCCTGTGCCAAAGTACGGATGAAAACGAAGCCGACGTCTCATTGGCCGAATTCAGGAACAGTTCCGCAATAAACGTCGCGTCTATTGGTGATTTCTGTCACGTGGTTAGAAACTCTGTTTCCCAGGTTGCCTGGGGACACGTCCGGGGGCGGGGCTCGGGAGCTAGGGGGGCCTGCGCATGCGCCTCTGGGTGAGGATGGGCGGGCAGCGGGTCCTGGTCCTGCTGTCGGCGCCGCGGGCGGCTGGCCATGGTGGGACGGATTGAACCATCCCTGGCCGGGGCGCCAGGGTGGAGTAGGGGGCAGTGAGTTGCCGCAGAGGCTGCGGGGCATGATCGAAGAGTTGGCCGGCAGCAGGTAGGGGCTTAGCCGGGGCTCTGGCTCCCTGTCCTCGTCTCTTTCTTGCAGGGTCAGGCCTGGCCCGGGGGCCCATGGTGAGGCAGGTTTCTTGCTCTGTCTCTCTCTCTCTCTCCCCCCGCCCCGCCTCCTGCAGAGCTGTGTAGTCCTGGGGCGGGGTATACGTCCTCGGCAACCATAGGGCACTGAGCAGGAGGAAGTCTGCCATGCTAACCTAATGCATTGCATAGATTTGAAAATTCACACAGGGGTTCGACTTGTTCCAAGGACTGGAAGATCATTCCAAGACGGCGCGAGCCAGACCTGAGCTTTTGACTCCCAGTGCATTGCAGTTTGACCATGCCGCTTTCATTGGGATATACACCTCGCTCTGTAGTCTCCAGTCTGGCGGTCGGACCCTCATGAGCCAGACTGTAGCAGTCAGAGTCCTTCTTTAACTTCTGATGAGCCAGGCCCATGAGAAAGCTGCTACCCGTCTTACTTAAGCAGGAAGAGAAGCCAGCCTGTGCATAGTTGCGGCTCCTTACCAACTGCTGACGCCTCTCCCTTTATCTTACACACATTCTAAGAGCTGTATCTTTGTCCAGAAGAGATTTGTCACGACTTTGAAAGAGGTCTTCCATGTGGTATTTAGCTCCCTAAATGCTTGTCCCTGCCAATCCGGTGCCAGAGACCTTTAGCCTCCACCTGCTGTGGCCCAGGGTGGAGTTTAGCCTGAGGCTGGAATGGAGAGCCGAGCTGGGTTCCTGTGTGAGAGGCTGGGGGTCTACACGGTGGCTTAGGCGCTGCTGCGTGCCTGTCCCCGGATGTTGGTCTGTGGCCTCCTGGTGGCTTTGCAATTTGTCTTCCCAGTCCCTCCCCTCGTACCCCCTTCCCCCCATTTCTCCTTGGGAAACAGATGGTGATTTTGAGCTCTGGGAAGAGGGCAGGGCAGTGCCCTGGCCAGCGGTGTCTCTTAATCTGGTGGCAGATGGCTGCTTCTGGCGGATGGGAACATTGCTTTACTCTGTCTGCCTCAGAGACCAGCTTCTGCACAGATGTGTGACGGCTTGAATTGTGCTTCACCTTCGTCCCCTGCGAGAAGGGTCTGTTGCAGGGTGGTTTGTGGCTCTTCTCCCTGACCTCTGCCCACCTGCGTATCCCACTAGCTGCAGGGAAGGCACGTGGCCTGTTGTCAAACTTTTTGCACCCAAGTTTGCTTTCTGTTGATGTATTTGGGTCCGTTTCTGGTTGAACTTGTTTTCTGAGATGCCCTCGAGCTCCTCAAGGAGTCTAACAACGGTTTCTATTTCTCTCTCTATATTCATAGGGAAGAATGATAGCGGCAGATACTTGCTTAGTGTTACAGTATTGGCGGCAGTGCCCCTGGAGGTGGCTGTAGGACAGACCGACATCTGACCAGCCTTTGGCTTCAGCGTCCCTCCAAATATTTCATTCAACAAGTGCTTGCTGAGTGCTTCCCGTGAGCCAGGTATTGTGCTAAGAGCTGTGTGGCTATTTCATTTATAGCTTACTGAGTATATGTTATGTTAGAATCACAGAGGATTAGAGCTGGAAGGAATTGTGGCTTCTACTCCAACCCCTCATTGAAGGATTTGCAAGAAGAGTGAATTCCAGCTGGGGCATTAGTGTGCCCAAAGTCACAGGGGATATACTTAGGGGCAGAACAGAACCCAAGTGAATGAGTGAATGTGAATCTGGTTCCAGAGGGAGGAATTTCCTGATGGATTTGGGTGAAGACAATTGGAAAAGTTGGAATCTGACAAGGAGGCTTTTGCTCTGTTTTTTTTTTTTTTTTTTCAAAGAATTGTGGCCAGGCCTGGTACAGTAGCCTCGTGGCTAAAGTCCTTACCTTGCATGTGCCAGGATCCCATAGGGGTGTCGGTTCGTGTCCTGGCTGCTCCACATCTCATCCAGCTCCCTGCTTGTGGCCTGGGAAAGCAGTCGAGGATGGCCCAAAGTCTTGGGACCCTGCAACCTGCGTGCAAGACCCGGAAGAGGCTCCAGGCTCTTCACTTCGGATTGGCTCAAGCTCTGGCCACTTGGGAGTGAACCAGCTAGCGGACAATGTTTTTTTCTCTCCTTCTCTTTGTAAATCTGACTTCCAGTAAAAATAAATAAATTTTTTGAGTAAAAGAAAAAGAGTTGTGGCTGTGAAGTAGCATGTAGTTTCTACTTATTACAAATGAAAAATGTATCTTATTTGCGTGCTATTGCTATAAGCACTTTACCATAGGAAACTCCCTTAGAGTAAGGAAGTGTGCAGTGCTGTGGACTGCTCTAAAGTCACCTGGATTTGTTGTGGGGCTATCTGTTTTTTGTTTTTTTGTTTTTAAAGATTTCTTTATTTCTATTGGAAAGGGAGATTTATACAGAGAAGGAGAGACAGAAAGGTTTTCCATGTGCTGGTTCACTCCCCAAGTGGCCGCAACGGCTGGAGCTGAGCTGATCTGTCCCATATGGGTGCAGGGTCCTAAGTACTTGGGCCATCCCCAACTGCTTTCCCAGGCCACAAGCAGGGAGCTGCATGGGAAGTGGAACAGCCAGGACATGAACTGGTGCTCATATGGGATGCTAATATGTGCAAACTGAGTCATTGCACCAGAGCCGGGGCAATCTGCTTTCATTTGATTGTTGCTAGGGGATCTTTTGTTGTGAAAATTCACACTTGAAGCAAAATCATGGTTCCAAGCTCAAGTCCAACTCAAAGGATGTGAAGATGAAAGGCAGACAGAGTTAGAGACAGATAGAAAGAGATCTCCCATTGGATCTCGGTCCATCAGTGATGCTTCCCAGGTTTACATTAGCAGGAAACTGGTATTGAAAGCAGAGGTGGGGTTTGACCCTAGGCACTCTAGTCTGGGGTCTCAGTCAGTGACCTAACTACTGGGCTTTCTGTTTTGTTCGTTCTGCACTCCATAATGCTCTTAACTTGCTAAGAGGTGGTGGGAATGTTCAGTTTCTTCACCTTGTGCAGATTGTTCATCCTGCTATAGGTTATGTTTCTTGGGCTTCTTTTCCTCTTGGGGCTGGCAGGGCTTGTGGAGGGCAGTGATGAAGTGAAATGCTTTTTCTGAAAGGCTCTCTGTGGGCATGAGCCAGGTGCAAGGAGAGTACCTTGCTCCAGTTACGGAACCGAAGCTGCCCTGCAGTGGAGCAGCCTCCTCCAGTTTCCTCTGTGTTTGAGCTGCCTCTTAAATAAATCAGTTGGAGTGGCTTCCAACAAAGCAGTCCTTCCTGACTGCCCTCTGGGAAAATCAAATAATTTCTTTTTCGGGAAGGTGTCTGTCTACAGGACAATCAGAGTGTGTGGGTATGCTGTCCTGGTCACGATTTCCTCCCCTGGCTGTCAGAGGAGGTGGGAACTAGAGACAAGGAGTGGGAGGTACCTACTGAGGCACATGAATGGGGCTAAAGAGTGGGGAATCAGCCTTGGGCCTAGGGGCTGGGAAGGTTTAGAAGGGAGATCCATTGTAGCAGGGCTGGTCCTGAGGTCCGATGCCCATCAACATGGAGACCCTTGTCCTTTCCCCTCTTGGGCTGTTCTGCTCTGAATACTCACAGTTGTCCTGGCCACTGTATCCTTGGGGTGGAGCTGGGAGTGGAATTGGAGACAAAGCATCTTATGTCCTGTGAGGGGTAGCTGATGGTCCTGCCGGGAGATGGAATCTCCTGCTACTGACCGGAGTCTGCTGGCCTGTAATATCAGCCTGGAGAAGCAGGAAGGAGTATTTTTTTGCTGAGACTTAGATAGTGCTGGGGAAGATTCAGGTGCAGATCCACAGGCTGCGGGCTCTTTCCTGCACTGGCTGCTCCGTGGTGAAGGTCGGTCGGTCAGTGGGCCAGGGCTGGCAGGAGACTGTGGGGTCCCTCGGCTACAGTGGCCACCCCGAGGCACAGTGGACAGCTCTGTGTTGGCCCTGCTTTGTGGTTTGAAGTCACTGGCCTCTCCATGGCCCTGAGTCTAGGTGGGTGTCACTTTGGATTTGCTGCGCACTAACATGGTTGTGAGTCTCCAGTCCTTGCTGCCTTTCATTCAGTTGGGACATTTTTGGCACTGGGCATCCCATAAAAAGGTGGCAGGGGTGTGCTTTGTTCCTTCTCACAGAGGGAGACTGGCCTACCTGGACCTTACTCTGGATGCACTAGACCTTCTCATTGGTGCGGGGCAAGGGACAGAGTTCATGCTGGCCCTTCCCGGTGGTTTGCTTTCCTAGGAACCATGCGGGGCCAGCGGAGCCTGCTACTGGGCCCGGCCCGCCTCTGCCTGCGCCTGCTTCTGCTACTGGGCTCCAGGCGCCGCTGCCCACCTCTGCTCCGTGGCTTGGTACGGCGCTGGCGCTACGGCCGAGTCTGCCTGCGCTCCCTGCTCTACAACTCCTTCGGGGGCAGCGACACTGCCGTCGATGCTGCCTTTGAGCCTGTCTACTGGCTGGTGGACAACGTGATCCGCTGGTTCGGGGTGGTGAGTGAGGCCCAGGGACCAGGGGCAGGGGTGTCTGGGGGGAGCAGAGGGATGCATTTAGTAGCTTTGCACTGAGTTTGGGAGACTAGCCCCTTCCCCCAGAGATGGGCCTCCTTTCTAGGTCAGCGTCCTCACATGTCTCCAAACCTCCCTGGTGCTGGCAGGTGTTCGTGGTGCTGGTGATCGTGCTGACGGGCTCTATCGTGGCCATCGCCTATTTGTGTGTCCTTCCCCTCATTCTCCGAACCTACTCAGTGCCACGACTCTGCTGGCATTTCTTCTATAGCCACTGGAATCTGATCCTCATTGTCTTCCACTACTACCAGGCCATCACCACTCCACCTGGGTATCCACCCCAGGTGGGTGCCTGTGGGGAACGGGAAATGGGAAGGGGAAAGGGGAGTTGGAGGCTCTGGCAGGCAGTCCCAGGACTTGTCAGACAGTGCCTTGGGGTGGCTGTGATGCTCTTTTCCCCTTCACAGGGCAGGAATGACATTGCCTCAGTGTCCATCTGTAAGAAGTGCATTTACCCCAAGCCAGCCCGCACACACCACTGCAGCATCTGCAATAGGTGGGTCTTGGTGTTGCTGTCTGTGAACCTCAGCTGGGTCCCTTTATAAAAGACAAAGAGATTGGTCTTCCATCCACTAGTTCACTCCCCAGATACCCACCAGGACAGCAGGGACTCGGATCCCTGGGTCGTCATCTGCTGCCTCTCAGGGTGTCCCTGAGCAGGAAGCTGCATTTGGGGACGAGGCCAGGACTTAAATCCAGACACTCCAATATGGGATGCAGGTATCCCAAATAGCACATATATATTTTAAAGATTTATTTTTTATTGGAAATGGAGATATATGGAGGAAATACAGAGAAAAAGATCTTTCATCCACTCCCAAAATGACTAAAACGTTTGGAACTGATCTGAAGCCAGGAACCAGGAGCTTCTTCCAGGTCCCCCATACGAATGCAGGGTTCCAAGGCTTTGGGCTGTCCCAACTGCTTTCCTAGAACACAAGCAGGGAGCTGGATGGGAAGTGGAGCTGCTGGGATACAGACTTGTTCCCATATGGGATCCTGATGCATGCAAGACAAGGAATTTAGCCACTAGCTACTGCACTTGGCTCCCAAGAACATATTTTTTAAATCATTTTTTTAATTATTTAGAAGGCAGAGATGGAGAAGAAGAGACACAGAGATATCTGTCTTGCTGGTTTACTCTCTAAATGGCTGCAATGACCAGGGCTGGGCTAACCCAAAGATGGGAGCCCTGAGCAGCTTCCTAGTTTCCCATATGGTGCCAGGGGTCCAAGCACTTGGGCCATCTTCTGCTGTTTTCTTGAGCACATCAGCAGGGAGTTGGATTATTGGAAGTGGAACAGCTGGGATCGAAACTGGCACTCATATGGAATGCAGTGCCATTGTGGGTAGATGCTTCACTTGCTACACCATACCACCAGCCCAACCAAGCAGCATTTAAATTGTCATGCCAAATGCCTGCTTCCACTGTGAGCCTTATGCAGTAGCTCTGTGACAAAACATAGACCTGGCATTTTCTGACACATGCATGAAGCCCTCTGCATGTCTAGGCAGGGTGCCCTTGGGCCACCCTTACAGAGCCTCTGTCCCTCTCTCACAGGTGTGTGCTCAAGATGGACCATCATTGCCGTATCCTTTTGCTCTCCTGCTTGAGGCCTGTCTTACTCCAGAGCGCTGTCCAGGGTGAATGGCCAAACACCCAAACTCCAGAGCGCTGTCCAGGGTGAATGGCCAAACACTCTGGCATCACCCTGCAGAGAACACTCGGCTGCAAAGTTAGTAGGAGAGGATTTGAGGGCTATGTCCTGCATTGCAGGGGTAGGGGATGTTAAAGGCTGCCTGTGCCACATCTCCGTGGAATGGGAACTCTTTTTAACAGTCATGCCAGCAGCTACTGAGTAGAGTCATTTAAGAGTCTTGTGGTTGTCCAGTGGGTGCCAAATATAGAACCATGGGTCCTGGTCCCCTTCTGCTGTTCCATACAGATGTCTGGTTGATCCCAATTAAGTTGAAGTCTGGCAAAGTCATTTTACTCAAGGATCTAAATTTTCATGATTTCCCGGTGGCACACAAGGGTTCCCAAAAGGCACAGAACAGTTTCACTTTGACGTTGGGATCCTAAGTGAGTTTCTACAACACAGTGTGGTGACTAGGATGAAGCGTGAGGCCTGGGTGATGTCATGATGACTGAGGGATGGCCAGAGACACCTGGACGTCCTCTGAAATTGATCTTATCCTTAATCACTGACCTGCCAGCTTGGCTAAACAACTGTGTGGGCCACTATAACCATCGGTACTTCTTCTCTTTCTGCTTTTTTATGACTCTGGGCTGTGTCTACTGCAGCTATGGAAGCTGGGACCTCTTCCGGGAGGCTTACGCTGCCATTGAGGTGAGCTCATGAATAGGAGCAGGTGTAGTAGTGCCCAGCTTTAGGGTTTGGAACCTGTCTCTAAGGCATGGGGCTGGTAGCACTCCTATTCATAGGCCTGAGAGTATAACCGGCACTGTTTTCCATCCCCTTAGAAAATGAAACAGCTCGACAAGAACAAACTACAGGCGGTTGCCAATCAGGTGGGCTGTCCCCACCCTACTGCCTCCTGCTGCTCAGGCCTGGGGGTACAGAGTTGCTCAGGCAACTGGGGCCCACCTGTTAGTTTGGTTAGAGGCAGGAGTGTTCAGGAGGCTGTCTGCAGAGGGTAGACTGAGCAGCCTGGGGCATCAGAATGTCCCTGGCATATGAGTTTTCCACTATCCCATCACCTTCTTTGTGGGCTGAGCTAGGACTCTGCCTTGGGAATGGCCTGAGCAGCAAGGAGTCTGTGTTAGTCCATGTGATGGGACCCCAGAGGACAAGTCAGGCTGGCCCAGTCTGCTTGTTTTTGCCCTTGGTCTATTGCGTTGGGGTTACCTCCCCCATCCCTGTGCCTCATCCAGCTCATCATTCTGAGCACACCTTGGGCTCCTGTGATCGTACCTCTGCTGCCTTTCAGCCTTCAGTAGAGCTTATGGTTCTTTCCAGTTAGTCCATTCTGGGTGTGGGTCTGGTCTCTTCTCTTGGGATACAGCCACACAGTGAAGGAGTCCTGGCTGGGGATTGGAGCGGCTTTCCCTGGCACCCCCTGTGTCTTGTCAACCTGAAAGCCCAGAGTCAGCTCCACTTGTGCTTTGCCATCGTGTCCAGACCTGCTCTGCCCAGTGTTTGTCCAAATGGTGCTGCTGGGCTTGGTTGGCCCGCCCATCTGGCTGCTGCCTTGATTCCTCTGTGGCTTTAACCCCCCATTCTCTTTACTGGGTTTTCATCACTTCCTGCCTACAGGTGCTGGGGCGCCAGCCCAATGGAGCAAATGAGCCAGGCTTTGCCATTTTTTTTTCTAGACTTATCATCAGACTCCACCACCCACCTTCTCCTTTCGAGAACGGATGACTCATAAGAGTCTTGTCTACCTCTGGTTCCTGTGCAGGTACTCCCCTCCCTAAGTGAACTGCCACTGTGTGGGTCTGATGGGCTGGCAGGGAGGCAGCATGTAACTCTCTTCAGCCTTTGGAGGCGGGAGTGGCCACAGGCACTAGACTAGTGCTAGTTGTTCCAAACACTAAGGTTGTGAGCATGTACCTGTTATGTGCCAGGGTGGGTTCAACTTCTTAATCCTCATAGCACCTACCTAAAGGGTAGGTGTCAACTGTGTTTCTCCTCCTTCCTTTCCATGTAGTTCTTCCTAGCCCTTTCACTGATGCCATTTTAGATGCAGTAAGAATTCATGTAGCATGTCATCTGGGAGAGAAGATGGAGCAGAGGGTACGAGTTCGCCATCAGTGCTTCACTGTTTCAGAGCAGCTTGTCCAGACCTCTAATCTGCTCAATCCCTGTTCTGCTTTTCTTAGTTCTGTGGCGCTTGCCCTGGGTGCGCTAACTCTATGGCACGCTGTTCTCATCAGTCGAGGCGAGACCAGCATTGAGAGGCACATCAACAAGAAGGAGAGACGTCGGCTACAGGCCAAGGGCAGAGTGAGTGGGATGGTGGGCGTGGGATGAGCTGGTGGGGAATTAAACCTATAAATGGAAGCCGCAGTTGGGGCTGACTAAAGCAGGCCCCTCCACAGTTGGAACTAACCTACCTGTGCCTTACCTTAGCTAATTTAGTCCTGAAAATTATAACATTAAATAAAAGTTTGTAGAAATCTGTTTTTCTTGATCCTGTAGGTTTTTAGGAACCCTTACAACTATGGCTGCTTGGACAACTGGAAGGTATTCCTGGGTGTGGACACAGGCAGGTAAAGTGAGACATGTGGATCAACACTGTCCAACAAACTGTCGTGAGCAAAGTGGTCTGTGCTGGGGAGCAGCTGTTGGATTATGGCTAGTGTGATCAAAGAAACTTTGATGTGATTCAATCTTTGTGAATTTAAATCATGATATGGGCTAGTGGCTACTGTGTTGGTACATTGGAGCTGAAGAAGCTTAAGGCCTGAGCGGCGTGGTTTTGAGGCCTTGAGATGACTGTAGTGGAGTCCTGAGAAAGCTATATCAAAGGGACCTCCAGGCAGAATACATAGCCACTAGCTCCCACCTGCTTATGGCAATGCGTTGTGTTAGTCATTTGTGAGCCTTCTGCTAGCTGTCCCACCTTGGGGAGCTCATTGCTGATAGTGCAGTTCCTGAGGCAGTAATGACCAGATGCCCTCAAGTGCCTTCCAGCCTCCCTACCCTGTTCCATCCCCTCTGCCTACCACTGCGTTTGTAGTAGCCCCTTCAAAAGTGCAAGAGTACACTGACTGATAACCTGGGTGCAGCAAATTAGAACTGTTACCCTTGTCTTGGTGGTGTTGAGAATTTTGAATAGGAAGGATGGAACTCAAGCAGACATTTCTTTCTTGTAGGCATTGGCTTACCCGGGTGCTGTTGCCTTCTAGTCACCTGCCCCATGGGAATGGAATGCTCTGGGAGCCTCCGCCTTGGGTGGCTGCTCATTCAGCCTCTGTGATGGCTGTGTGAGCTGGACTGTGCCGGCTTCATCTGAAGCATTCATTTTGCTTCCTACATTGATGGTGTCTCATGGGTCTCCAAGGGCAGCATTTCTTGCCATTTCTGATCAAAAAGAGCCCATGAGCCTGCCTTAGTGTACCATGTACGGACAACTCCAGGACCAATCTTTTGGCCACTGCAGAAGCATATGTCATGGAGAAGTCCTAGAACCGACACTCCTTTACTCAGGCACACAGAAATTCCAGCCCCATGCCAGGGGTCAGGCAGCTAGCCACCTTGCCGGTGCTGACCCTGACTGCTTCAGGTGGCAGTGTTGGCCTTGGGCATCACCTCTTTCACTTGCTGTCTGAGAAAGCATCTGGCTGGTACAACCAAGTTCATGGTCTCAATAAGGCACATCACCAGGCTTGTGACTGGGATCACTGCCGCTTATCATGTTACTGATGGGAGCAAATAAAAGTGGTTTGTAATGACATGTAGCTCTTCACTCTGCCTCACTCACTGGAAGGTCAGGGTCAAGGCCTGATGAGCAAGCGTGCTGGCCATACCTCCCATGCCTTTTCTGTTTCTCTACCTTTGGTTACTGGCACCTGGGTATATGCTACTGAGGTACATGTAGGGTGGGGGAAAATATCTGATAGTCCCATTACCAAAAGAAATATTTATTCAGCAGGTATACACTTGTCCTCATCTGCATTCACCCTCAGCAGTGATCTCCCTTTCCTCAACAGAAATGGAGGGGTCACATGGCCTAAGACGTTTCTTGAAACCCAAGTCCTTTCATGCTTGGTTACATCATGAAGCCATGAGAAGCCATGACTGCTAGGTTTCTTGTACAGTCATGCAGCAGAGACCCAGCATTTGTGTTGTGTCCGGGGGAGGAAGCCAGAGGCCACCAGCCTCCCTTCCTTGAGCAGGATGGCTGAGAGTTAACTCCAGGTGAGATTGTCCGTTGGAATAGTCTAGGTCAGGACTGAGGGCTCAGCTGCCAGGACTCCCTAGCAGGAACCTACAAGCAGGAACAATGTTAGCAGTATTGGCATGAGGCCTATCCCATTCTCACCCAGGACCAAAAACTCACCATTCTCCCCTGGCTGCCACAGCCTCTTTGCGCACCAGTCTCTTCTTATCATCTAGCGGTTTGGCTAAGGCTCGGATCACCTGTGGTTTGTAGGGCAGCAACTGTGTAGGGAGAAGTAAGTTTAGTCTTATTCAGCCAAAGCAACTGGGTGCCACTTGTTTGTAGAGCTAATGTCAAAGAAAGCCAAACGTGTCTGATCCCTTTTTGATTCAGAGGGACAAAACATGGTCATTCTGTAGTCAGGATTTTTGGGTTCATTTCATGGCCAATGAACAAAATTCTTTCCTAACTACAACAGTAACGTGGCTAATCCCACTTGACTAAGACCAAAAAGTACTTTCTATCAGGCCAGGGAGATAGGTGAGAGGCTTACCACCGACGTGGGCAGACGCGTCAGAGCATGCATGCACTGCAAAGCAGCAATCCGGACAGCCTGGAACATAACCATGAGATAGGACTTGAGGGGAAGACCAAGAAGAGTGGCTGCAGGAGAGCTGCTAGGGCTCCACGTACCATGGAAGGACTGGAGCTGAGGTCCAGAAACTTGGTGACAAGGGTGTCAACATGAAGACTCATGACCTGAGGGGCTTCCAGCAGAAGAGGCTGAAGGCAGCTGAGGGTGGAGAGCTGGACCACACAGTCGGGGCAGGACAGGGCCTCCAACAGCAAAGAGAGGAGCTAAGGGACAATGGGAAGCGTGCTGGTGAGCAGGCTGTCCTGGCTGATCCTGTGCCACTCCTGTGAGCCCTGCTGCGAAGCTCCCTCCTACTGCAGGACTTACTGTGGGCAGCTCTGGCAAGAGCACAGGCTTGGGCAGCCTGTTAAGGACATGGGACAAGCCCTTCAGGTAGTTTGGCTTCACATCTGTAAAAAATGGAAAACCTCAGGGAAGATCACAGGCTTAGACATCCAGTTTAATAACTGAACTCCAATCTCTTGACAAGGCTGAACCATCAGCTACAGAGATTGGCAGGGACTAGAGTAAAACATATGCACCAGGGGAAAGAGTGGAGCAAGAACCTGGTTTCTAAAGAAGCATTCAGGGCCTTTGAAACTCTCCTTACCTTGGATAGCAGCATGGAAACCCTGGACTAAAGCAGGCACATTGTCTGTGAAGAACCGCTGGCGGAACATGATCCGGACTTCAGCATGGCCAGCGCGAGTCAACACGTCAGTGCAGTCAGACATGAGCAGAGAAAAGCCATCAGCTGCTGCTGGGCCTAGTTCTGGATCACTCAGAAGGCCCATGAGCTGGAGAGAGAGAATCTTTGCGGTACAATGGGGACATATGCTTTGGCCCTGGGTTCTCCAGTCTCCAGGCAGGACTTACCCGGGTTGTAAGGCAGGAGCTGAGAGGATGATACCTTAGCACAAGTGCCTTTGTTACCTGTAGAGAACACGCAGTCAGGGCAGGACACTCCCAACTCCCAGGACCCTTAGATGCAACTGCTTACGGCTCAGGGTCAGGAAAGGCCATCACACTGAGCCAGATGTGATGGCTGTGTCCAGCCACTGTCCATTCCTCCTGCTTACCCACAGCAGCAGTGTGAAGGCCTCCTTACGAGATGGCCCGGAGCCCAGGCTCGCTTCTACCGTGTCCACAGCCAGCTGGAGGAATTCATCCAACTGCTGCCCTAAAAGCACGGGAGAAAAGCTGATGCAAGGACTACAGTTTTTCTTTTAATAATTAGGAGATAAATAGTTTTTAAGTGCAGGATTCCTTGAAAAGCTGCTAGAAAAGGATATAACATCTTGTCTGTGGAAAAAAATTGACTCCAGCCTGAAGGCCTGCTGTTCTCATAATGCAGGGGTGCTAGTGCTTCCAAAAAAGCACAACAGCAGTGCCACCAGGGTGGTCAAACCAGATAAAGCATTCTTCTCTTAGGTTCCATGTGCTTTGCCTGACCCTGGTCTTAATGGGCTGTCCTAGGATAGAGCTTGGGCCAGTACCTGCAGGGTGCTTGTTGAGGAGTCCTGCAAAGCACTTGGCAGCAGCTGTGGAGGAGAAGGGGCAGCCTGGACAGCAGCTCAGTTCCAACAGCTCCCGCATGAGTTGGTTCAGTTGAGGAATTTCCACCTACAGAAAAGCGGACATGTAATGGACCCTGAAACAGGTGGTAGCAAGGACCAGGGTGACATCCAACTTCTCTGGATGGTCAACTACAAGATCAATTCAGCCCAAGGCCAAGTTCAGCCGACAGATCATCTGGAATCCTCCCCTACTTGTGTAACTGTGCAGATATGCTCACTTACCTCTCGAGGCAGGGAGCAGACAAAGGCCATAAGCAATGCAACCAGCCGCCTCTGCTCTGGGCAGCCATCCTGCAGAGGAACAGCAGCCCCATCAGGCTTGTGTGCCAGTAGAACTGTCTGTCCCAGATTCGTCTAAGTTTGAAGGACCTAAGTTCCAAGCTCATCTGATCCATCAAGCTCACCTGGAATGGCTGGAATTTGCTTGGGAAGCTATTCTCCGGCAGAAAGGAGGTGTTGCCATCCAAGAAGAGGGGCACAATGCAGGTGACACTCTGGGCAGCTAACCTGGGGTAGAGTACTAGGCCTTACCAAGGAACCAGCGTTGTGAGGCAGCCCACCCCACCACAGCAATGCTTTTCACCCTAGGTAGGTGTCACATTAGGGCCACTGAGCCAATAGGACAGTCTGTGACCACTTGTGTGTTGCACACATTAACTTGGCTAATAGCATGTGTCAGAGACCACTCCCATTCTAACAAGTCTTGGTGATAAAGCTGTAGAGCAGACAGATCTAATTCCTCTTAAAGCTTCCAATCTAGGGCCTGGCACAGTAGCCTAGTGGCTAAATTCCTCACCTTGCACACACTAGTATCCCATATCGGCGCTGTTTTTAATCCTGGTGGCCCTGTTTCCCATCCAGCTCCCTGCTTGTGGCCTGGGAAGGCAGTCAAGGACAGCCCAAAGCCTTGGGACCCTGCACAGTGTGGGAGACCTAGAAGAAGCTCCTGGCTCCTGGTTTCAGATTGGCTTAGCTCTGGCCATTGTGGCCGGTTGGGGAGTGAATTAACGGATGGAAGAATTTCCTCTCTGTCTCTCCTCTGTAGATCTGCCTTTGTTATAGAAATAAATCTTAAAACAAAAAAACAAAAACCACAAAACCTTCCAGTCTAGTAAGAACTCTATCCATAAATGTCACCCGCAGCTGATGTGTAGGCATATCCACAGCTAAGTACCACTGGCCCAAGGCTCATCACCACCATAGTCCATGGTGATACATACAGTGCCTTACTTTTGTTTTGTCAACAAAGCCAAGTAACCGCTTTCACATTTAAGTGTGGGTTAAAGGGCAGATGACTAGCTAGCTTGCTACCTAGTGTTTCTTCCCAAGAGCACTACCCTTCCTAGGATCAGGCTGTACTTAGGATCACACTCACTCAGGGTTCAGATGGGTGGTGGCAGTGCCGATGACGGACACCATGGCGACCAAAACCTCATCCTCCAGTAGCACTTTGCTCAGAACAGAGGGCTCGTTCTCTGCAAAACGAAATCAATGCAAGACATGTAACACAGGACCCTAAGGCCACCACTACAATTCAGAGATCTGAGTGGTTATGGCCATCATCCTGCCTTGGGCTCAACTGTCCTGTAGCACTGCCTTAGCCCCAAGAATCCACATGGTAGGAGAAGCAGGAATGGTCTGACATGGGGCTGGACAGAGCTCCTGAGAAAACTGAACACAGCCTTTAGGCTGGGTAACAAGGGAAAATAAAGTCAATATGAATGTTCCTAACATCAGAAATAGTACTTTCTGATGTACCATTTGGGATGCCTGGGTTCGAGTTTGTTTTGCTCCCGAGTCCAGCTTCCTGCTGTTACGCAGGCAGACAGGCAACAGGTGATGGCTTAAGTGGTTGAGTCCCTGCCACCACGTGGGAGGCCTGTCCTGAATACCTAGTCTTGGCTTCAGCCCGGCCAACCCTACCTAGCTACTGCGGCCATTTGGAGAGAACCAGCAGATAGGCAAACTCCCTCTAATATAAAAATCTTAAACAATGCAGTAGTACTGCTGGTCTAAAATTTAACAATGACATGGATTTGCCTTTATGGGCTCTTACTATTTATAGCAACCACCACACAGAGCACTTACTGTGTGGCACCATCTTATTTAATCCTTAGTAATGACTTTGTGATGCAGACATTATTGCAGGCTCCTAAGTGGAGACAGTGAAGCCTAGAAAGTGGTAGGCCTGAACCCTAGATAAACAAATGATGTGGCAGTTACAGAGGCAAATGGTGTGTGCATTTAAAAAAATACTGTTAACACTGGTTGGATCCTGGTTCTTGCTACTGGTCATGCTTTTCTCAAGTGAGCTCTCATCCTGGGAATAAAGGATTCAGAATAAGCCTTTAATGAAACAGGACACAGTACCACGGATGCCCAGAGGGTCATAGTGCTCTCAACACCGATGGAAGGCAGAATTCCCACAGGCTGAAAGGGCCAGTGGGGAGTTACCTGGCATGGAAGCTTGCACAGCCAGAGCAAGCAGGCAAGGGATGGCTGTCTGGTGGAAATACCAACAACTCTCAGGGTCCTGCTGGCATTTTTCTGCCACCTGCTGGAGGCTCTGACAGATGGCAATAACTTCATTAGATCCTGCTACCATATTTCCTGTGGTGAGAAAGTTGGTGTTCACTTACGAGGCTTGCTGAACAACACTTACAGGAGATAAGAAAAATAATCAAAGATGAATGACTAGGGAGACCAAAAGAATCTTACTGAAGGGTAGAATCATTTGTCTCTTGGTTACTCTTTTTTATCTATTCAGTAACATTCTTTATTTTTCTTAACTCTATAAGTACCATTTCTCCCACTTCATAAAGGAGGACCAGTGAAAATATCAGTGTTTTTTTTCCAGGGTCTAGAATCAAACGGACTGTTATTTCCACTATGTAACAGCTGCTTCATTAAGAGCCATGCACCATGCACCTGGATCTGCTCACCAGGCCTGGGTATTCATAGTGAGGAGCTTAGGTACATGAGGCTCCATGGTGACCATGCATAGGTTCCCAGGAGCAAGAGCTGCTCTGACTTGCCAGGCAGCAGTGCCACTAACTCCGAGGGGACCCACAAGGTATCAGATCTGTGAAAATGCAGCTTCTGATCAGTGAGGGCCTGCACTTCTGAAAAACTTCCAGGTGATGCCTACGCTGATGGCCGACTGCACATCTAAGCACCACAGCCTTCAGAATGGAGCTTTTCTGGGCCCGGGCCATGGCTCAAGTGACTGATCTTCCCCTTTCAGATGCCGGGATCCCATACAGGCGCTGGTTGGATCACAGCCAGCTCCCTGCTTGTGGCTTGGAGGGCAGTAGAGGATGGATCAAAGCCTTGGGGCCCTGCACCCATGTGGGAGACCCTAAAGAACTTTCTGGTTTCAATTTAGCTCAGCTCTGGCTGTTACAGGCACTTGGGGAGTGAACCAATAGATGAAAGATCTTTCTGTCTTTCCTTCTCTTTGTAAAAATGTGCCTTTCTCTGGTGTGATAGCCTAGTGGCTGAAGTCCTTGCATTGTATCTGCTAGAATCCCATATGGGCTTTGGTTTATATCCCAGGTGCCCCATTTTCCATCCAGCTCCCTGCATGTAGCCTGGGAAAAGCAGCCAAGGACAGCCCATAGTATTAGGATGCTGTATCTATGTGGGAAACCTGTAAGAAGCTCTTGGCTGCTGGCTTTGGATTGGCTCAGCTCTGGCTGTTGTAGCCTTTGGAGAGTGAACCAGTGGACAGAAGGTGTTTCTGTCTTCCTTCTGTAAATCTGATTTTCCAATAAAAATAAACTTGAAAAAAAAAGTGCCTTTCCAATATAGACAAAAAAACAAATGAATAAATCTTTTAAAAAAATGGTGCTGGGGCCCAGCCCAGTAGTAGCCTAGTGGCTAAAGTCCTCGTCTTGCACACCAACATCCCATATGGGCGCCAGTTCATGTCCCAGTGGCCCCTCTTCCCACCCAGCTCCCTGTCTGTGGCCTGGGAAAGCAGCAAAGGATGGCCCAAAGCCTTGGGACCCTGCGCACACATGGGAGACCCAGAGGAAACTCTACTGACTCCTGGCTTTAGATCAGCTCAGTTCTGGCCATTGTGTGGCCACATGGAGAGTGAATTAGTAGACAGAAGATGTTTCTCTCTGTCTCTCCTCTCTGTATATCTGACTTTAAAATAAAAATAAATAAATCTTTTAAAAAAATGGTACTTTTTAAAATTTTAACTTTTTAAAAAGATTTATTTATTTTTATTGCAAAGCGATAAATATAGGGAGGATGAGAGACAGCGAGGAAGATCTGTCAGATGATTCACTCCCCAAGTTAGCACAACAGCTGGTACTGCGCCGATCCGAAGCCAGGAGCCAGGAACCTCCTTTAGGTGAGTGCAGGGTCCCAAGGGTTTGGGCTGTTCTTGACTGCTTTCCCAGGCCACAGGCAGGGAGCTGGATGGGAAGTGGGGCCGCTGGTATTAGAACCAGTGCCCATATGGGATCCCAGCGCGTTCAAGACGAGGACTTTAGCTGCTAGGCCACTGTACCGAGCCCAAGATAGTGCTTTTCAATTGTGAATCTTTGTGAAGACCACCTAGATTGTTTACCAGTTATGGTTGCCCAAGTCCCATTCCGTCTCACAGACTAATTCAACTTCACTGAGGCCCAGGCCATCTACATATTTTAAAAGATGACCATTCTAATCTTATGTCTAGCTACAATCAGAACACTGTCACAGCCAACAACTCGCAAACATGGCTAGAGGCCCCAGCTGGCCTGGGAGCTTGCCTAGGATTCCTGGCAGGTTACCTTTGTTCATCTGGCCAAGGTGCTGCAGCAGCAGAGGTAGTGTCTCCCTGACAAGACTGGGATGTGTTGAAATAGCAGACAGAGCTTGCAGACAGTGCAGATGCCGGCAGCATTTGGTGGGCCCATCCTGTTGAGCCACGTCTGACTCTCCTAAAAACGACCGGGAGACAAGGCTGCGCCATGATGGCGAGCAGGAGGGGCTCCAGAGCCTTGCTGGGAAGGGGCGGGCAGCAAAGCTAAGTAGCACATACCTGTACACAGCTCCTCAGCAAGCTTGGGCAGTAAGTGGCTGCTGAAGGCCACAGGGTAGAGTGTGGCTAGAGTGCCTGATGCTTCCAGTGCTGCCGCCCTGCTGGGGGCACAAAGCACATCAGCATCAGCTGAGCCCTCACCACCACTGCTTGCCTAGGCCTGAGAGACAAATCCAGGAGTATGGGCCTCCAAGGCAGAACTTGCTAAACAATGAGACTCAAGTACCTACAGCCCTGGAAGCACAGGGCATCTTAATGCCCAGAAAAGAGAGAGCAGTGCCACATCTCTCCAACCAGTTAGCAGCCAGAGCCAAACACAGCCCACCTTCCCTTGGGAGGAACAAGGGTCAGAAGCACAGCGCCCTGGTCCCTGCCAGCTTTGCTGATGCCAATACAGAGGCAAGGAACATCTTGCTCTAGCTCACTGCTTTAGATTCTCACCAGCTCTGGAAATCCTCCTCCAGGAAGCTCAGTCTGTATAGGTGACCCACCGCCAGTTCCAAGTCCTCAGAAGATAACAGACCTGTAGTTGGGAAGAACACGAACAATGTCCTGCAGCCACTACAACCCTTCCAAAAAATCAGAAAATTCAGAGTCAGCCAGAGTGCAGTGAGAAGAGGGAACTGAGCCCGCTGTTTGCCTGAGACAGAGAATTGTAAGCAAGGGACCAACACTCTCATCTTTCCCTTAGGACATACCTGGCTGGGCACCCAACACCGTGAGTGTACGGATGCCAACAAGCTGGAGCTGAGTGCTGGGCTCTGACAGGGCCAGGAACACCAGGGAGCACAGCTGGTCCTTGAGAGCATTCAGAGGCCTTTCATCTGCGGAGAGAGAGAGAGAGAGCATGGGCTGGAAGGGAGTCCTTCCATTCAACACCCCTAAGCAGCAGTGATGCAAGGAAAATTCGAGGTGCTAAGTGTCCAGGAAACACACTGATGCAGGCGTATACAACACACAGGTATGATGCATGAAGTAGTTTCTGTGCTCCCACCTCAGAAGAGCAGGTCCACTATTCTAGACTGCGGCACTCTTGGCCTTGCTGTCCCTGCAGACCGCAGTGCTCACCAGGACACACCTGGAAGGTGACCTCACCTTTGTCTTCATAGCTCCACTTCTGCTGCAGCTTCAGGAAACCCAGGATCATTTCAAGGATTGTCCGCCGCTGGTTGCTCTGGAATGGTTTAAGCAGTACTGAGATCAGCCAATGTGGCTAGACAGAAGATTTCTATCCTATTAGGCTAGAGGTGGGGAGAAGTATTCTTCTATTGACAGCAAAACCCAAGATGTACTATCTGGCCCAAGAAACTCAGGGTTCTCCTGGAGAGAGGGACCCCAAGTGCTCAAGTGCCATCACCTTCCCCAGTTCCCCAGTCCCCTTACCTGGTTGTGCTTGTGGAACTGTTCCAGCAGTAAAGGCAGTGTGTTGCTGGTGATGTGGTCACAGGCCCGGGCAGATGCACCTGCAGCTGCCTGCAACAGTTTGGCACTGGGCCACACCAATTTCATGTCCGGTTCACAGAGGTGGTGCCTGCAGTCTAGAGAGGCAGCAATCATAGACCTGTGTAGTAGGCCTAATATTGCCTGATTCCCCTATAGGCCACAGAGTTTGGAGACTGATACCTACTAGCATATGCCACTTAAATTATTTTCAATTCAGAGGAGGACTGTCATCCTCTTAGCACCAAATATGTGGAGACTACATATGGAAAGTCACTGGCCCCTAAGGCATGGTAACTGTCGTGTTCACTCCCCATTACCCTGTAGGATGTTGCTAAGGAAGGAGTCAAGGAGGTCCTCAGCATCAGCCCTCAGCACAGAGCGAGACAAACACGCAGTCAGGGAGTGGAGGGCCGCCAGGCCCTCGGCCTCCACCCGCTCACTGGCCGTCTGGAACACCTGTCAGGGAGGGATCCCATGGCTACTGAGGTGACACTGTACCAGACGAGACCCGCCCATCCTCTGCTGATTTCCTTGGGGGTGGGGCACAAGGTAGGGCTTTAGCACACAGCAAAGGAAATGTGTCTCTTCAACTGGCACACCTTCACCAAATCCTCAGTCCAAACAACATACACAGAGAGACGATGCCACCTCTCAGCAGTGGCTGTTGGGATCCCTTTTCCTAGGTCTCCTCTGCCCCTCTACCCTCACAGTGCCAGGGGCACCATGACAAAGTGACAGAAAGTGGGCACTGTGCCAAGGATTTTGAGTACTTTCCCCAAGTACTGACCCTCACATGAGGACACTGCTCTTTGTCATTCAAATAGAAGCATGTCCCCTTGCTAGCTCACTAAATACCCACGCATACACAGAACCTTGGCCCTGCAAATAATAAAGGGAAAAGGAAAGGTTGCTTTATTTCCCCTCACGTCTGACAACCGGGAGCTGATGGCAGTGAGATTAGTTAAGTCACACTCACCTCTCTGCGGATAGAAGCCCAAAGGCTGGGGAGGAAGTCCTTCAGCTCCTTCTGTCCATACACAGCACAGCAAGCATTCTGCCAAGGGAAACAGAGGTGTAAGCCAGCTATGCACAGAGACATCCTAGATAAGCAGGTACCGCAGTGTAACTGCACCGGAAGGAGCCTGCCTCTGAGCAGAAAAGCAGCAGGACTTCATCAGCATGACCCCCAGCACAGGAGAACAGGAGCTCCCCCTGACTCAAGACAAGTTAAGAAATGAGCCCTGGCAGCCTTTATTCGGTCACCTCTCAGTAATAACAAGACAACGTAATGTGCAGCTGGGGACTTTAGGCCAACACATAAACCCAAATCTGAGGTAACCCTCTCCCGAGACCCATGAGCCATTCCCTGGTTGTCAGAATGTATATACTTAGAACACGTAACTTGGTCAAAGGCAACCAGATCATACAAGGAGAAAAGTACTCACCAGAGTCTGCAAAGAATCCAGCTTGGCACTCAGAATCTCAGAATCCACCTTCTCAATCAGCAGGGGCAGCAGGAACTGTGGGAGACAAAGAAGTGAAGTGTGAGATGAGTAGTGATATAGCCATGTGCAAGATCCCAAATCAAGTCAGGAATTACAACTGTGAGCTAAGCTTCTTGACAAGCTATGGCCAGAGCACAAGACACTTGCTACAGGATTTCAAAAAATAGCACCAAATAGGGATTGGATTACTATTTCAAAGGAAGAGGTGACGAAGTTTGCTATACCAAAGGCCTGAGGATCCTTCAAACACACTTGCATGATGTCACACCTAAAATGTTTACTACATATTTGGTTTACCTCCATGCTTTTATTACTCTTTCTTCTATGTGCACAGGCCATACTAACCTGGCCCAAACCTACCTCAGCGAACCTTGATGTAGATGCCAGCACAGCTCGAAGGCTCAGGATGAGATCTTCTCGCTGGATACCATGAGGATCATTAGGTGGCTGCAAGAGAGAAGGGCTATGGATTTGGATAACTCTTTAGAATCGCCCCTAGACACAGACCTGAACCTGACAACCTTGCAGAACAGGGAAAGGACATTTACTCATGCGTTCTTTGGGAATTACTGCCATTTAAGTACTTTTTTTGATCTGACTGCACATCTTCTACTTGAGCACTCAGAGAGGAGATCCTTATCTTTCTGCTGCATTGGATTCTTCTCTGTTGGTATATAACCATGTATTCATCAACAATGTCTTGGTCAAGGAAGGAATACACATGACAGAGGTCCCCTGAGATATCACCTGGTGATTTTTGGTCATCTTAATTTGTGTAAGCACACACTGTGGTGTTTGTATAGCAAGAAAATCACCTAATGTCACATTCTCAGAATGTATCCTGGTTATTATGCAACACATGACCGCATTAATACAGCCGTATGTTGGATAAAAGGTTTCTGTATAAAATATATTGTTGAAATATCATCATTAATGTCTTCAGGAGAGTCAAGAGGATACCCATCTGTTAAGTAATACTCCACAAATGCTCACAATGACCAGGACTGGGCCAGATCAAAGCTGAGAGCAGGAAATTCAATACGGATATCCCAGGTGGGTGGCAGAAACCCATCGCAGTTGTCTCCCAAAATGCATATTAACAGGATGGAGTCAGGAGCAGCAGCCAAGCATTGAACCCAGGCACTCCAAAATGGAATGTGGCCATCACATCCAGCATCTAAACTACTGAGCCAAATGTCTATCCATAACCTGCTGGGGGCTGGCACTGAGTAGTAAGTTAAGCTGCTACCTGCAACACATGCATCCCACACAGCAACCATCAAAATCCTGGCTGTTTCACTTCCAACTCTGCTCCTTATAATGGCCTGGAAAAGTAGCAGAAGATGACCCAAAGGCTTGAGCCCCCACCACTCGTGAAGGAGGCCTAGAAGCTAGCTCCTGGCTTCAGCCTGGCTCAGTTCCTGGCCACTGTAGTCACTTGGGGGAGTAAACCAATAAATGAAGACCTAGCTTTGTAACACTGATTTTGAAAGAAATACATATATACATACATACATAATTGAATGAATTAGTAGTATCTTTTTAAGAAAGGAACATTTTGAAAACTTTTTAAAGATTTATTTTCGTTTATTGGAAAGGTAGATTTACAGAGAGAAAAATCTACTGTCCCACTAGTTCACTCCCCAAATGGCTGCAATGGCCAGACCTAAGCTGATTCAAAGCCTCTCCTCTGTTTCCCATGTGGCTCCAGGGTTCCAAGGCTTTAGGCTGTCCTCTGCCTTTCCAGGCCACAAGCAGGGAGCTAGGTGGGAAGTGGAGCAGTTGGGACACAAACCACCACCCAAAATTGGCTTCCAGCGCTTGATGGGGGAGGGAGGGATTAACTCATTGAGACACTGTGCTGAGTCCAAAAACAAACTTTAAAGCATCCTCATAAATGCACATATTCTTTCAGCAACTCTACTTCTAGAAATCCTACTATTATAGTCATACATATGTAATAAAACTGCTTTTAATGGCAAGATTGGCAATAACTTTACCTACCAGAGGACTGATGAATTAATGAGCTATTTTCACAAAAAGGAATACTATGCAACTATAATTAAAAAAAGCTAATTTATAAACTACTATAGAATAATTTTGAAAACAGCGTTAAATGCAGAAAGCAAAGCAGAAGAAAAACACATCCACATGAGTCCCCACCCTGAGGAGGAATGGTGATGCCCTGGCTCATGTGAGGAAGGAAGAGCCCTGCAAAGACACACACATAATGGAGAAAGGACCTGGTGGCAGACACTTTTACACCCATCTGGACCCTGAATAAAATGAATGTACAATCTTTTCAAAGAACAAAGCAAAACAAAAACAAAGCAAAACTATAGGAGCCTGGTCAGATCTTTCAAGATATCAAAACAGTTAGTTCTTCTGCATTACAAAGTGGACTACTAATTATGAATTTCAGGAAAGGGGTAATTTGAAGCAACATGATGCCATTGGGAATAAATTGGTAAGAACTTCCCTATAGTGAAGGTGGCCGTGTTATTTCAGGGGAGAGAGTCCACACTGAAATGTCATGTAGTATGCTTTGACAGACTACTTGGCTACTTGTCTGTTCGACACCATGAAGTGCTTGCAGTATACACACCCAGACACATACAGTGTTAAGACTGGGGGTCTTGGGCCTGGCGCGGTGGCGCAAGTGGTTAAGGTCCTCGCCTTGCACGCCTGTGATCCCATATGGGCACCGGTTCTAATCCCGGCAGCCCCGCTTCCCTTCCAGCTCCCTGCCTGTGGCCCAGGAGAGCAGTCAAGGACGGCCCAAAGCTTTGGGACCCTGCACCCGTGTGGGAGACCCAGAAGAGGCTCCTGGCTTTGGATTGGCATAGCATCGGCCGTTGCGCTCACTTGGGGAGTGAATCATCGGATGGAAGATCTTCCTCTCTGTCTCTCCTCTCTGTATATCTGCCTTTCCAAAAAAAAAAAAAAAAAGACTGGGGGTCTTTGGACGGCAAAGTGAACACTACCATGGAGTGAGAGGAAGGCCCACGGTGAGCGGAGCAGACACCTCCTGCACACACTGTGCTCTACCATGCCTTGTTTCCTCCTCTCCAATACCAGAACACCATGAATTCCTCTCAAGTCCAACCTTGTCTGCAGAGTCAAGTCCTGCTTACTCTAGCTCACACTGAGCTCTATGGCCTCTGAGTAATTGCAGTACTGCTCATCTTGGTACTTAACCTCGTAGTTACTTAGATGCTCCAACCTTCCATGGCAGGGACCATGTTTTCCAACCCTGTAGCTGTCAGCATTGAGTATGCTACACTATTAGGAACCAAGGAGCTCCTAAAACACATGCTGATTTAAAACCCTTCTCTGATGTCAAACACTTTTCCATGTCCCAGTTTACTGCGGTGCAGATTCATAGGGGCAGCAATCACATGTTTACCTGGATGCTTAGTGCCTAGAATGCCAAGGCCAAGGATACAACCAGCACTCAACCAGTACTGAAATGAATGAAAGATGGTGCTACTTACAGGGGTAAAATCAACAGGGAAGTAGCAAGATGTCACTTCAAACAACTCCTCCACAAAGGGTCCTGTTAGCAAGAGAGAAAGAACAAGGTTAACTGATCATCTTCATTCATCTGACAGACCCTAATCACCTAATTCACAACTGCCAAGACATACCCAGGCTATAATCCCTGGAGATGAGGTCATGGACGATGCGGAAGGCTACCAGAAGATTACGGGGGTCCTTCTCCCCATCCATCACCTGGATGAAGCCAAAGGTGAAGTCAGCTCCAAGGCCTTTTAGCTCTGGGAAGGAGAGAACATGGTCACTACTATTTCAGGAGACAGGAAGCTTGGAATCTCTGCTGGCCGATGTTCTCCCTCTCATCACTACATCCCCTCTCCACCTCTCAGAGCAGACTCAGAAATATGTGGCTGGGTGGGTAACAATGTCAAAGAGGCAGGAGTCTAAAGCAGCAGCTCAAACTCTACCCTCCGTTCAGTTCACTGGGGAGAGAGCCGCCCTTCCCCATTCTGTTAGTCTTGACTCCTCCATATAAACCAGACTGAAATGAGTTCTATTAATGGGAGGAAAAAGTAGCATGTGCTTGCTTTTGATTGAGATTTACCCGAGAGCTGCCTCTCACCTTCTTCCCGGATTTGCATGAAGTTGGTAATGATAGTGTAGACTGTGTGTCGGTCCACCTGTGGCAAGGACTTGGGCAGAAGAGAGTTAAGTGGAAAAAGTGTGTTCAAGGGATATTTGAACACAATCACTTCTTGCTTCAGTTTCTAAACATAAGGCTATGGCCTCAGTATTACAGCAGTGGTGCCAACAACCCAAATTTGGCTCTAAGTGCAAGACATATGGTATGCATTCTTCTCCTTATCCAGTAGCAAGGAATAAAGTATAACTACAGCCACAAGGCCTACAAGAGTTCACAATTTTAAGGGTAATACTTCCTGCCATCCAATTCTAGTGTATCAATGGGTAGGAGATAGAGAATACCAGAACAACTGTTCATCACTCACCTGCACGTGTACCTCCTGGAAGATGGCTTTAAGCACAGAGACAGCCAGCCCGGAGGGCAGAGTCATACACAGGCTCTGGAGAAGACAGCAGAGAAGTAAACATGGCTTCCCAGACAGCCCCATAGCAGGCTTCCCCAGCAGACTTCCTCTAGTCTGGCTCTGAATTCTAGTGCCCCAAATGATAAAAACAGTAAAATAGAAACAGTGCTGCTAGCACTAACACAGTCTAAATTCAGGTCTCTACTCCTTAGTGCTCGAGGCCTGACCTCCCCAAAAGGCAAAGAGAGAATGGGACAGGGGGACCCACAAACACTGTCAAACAATTAAGAGAACTCACAAGTGCCCTCAAACCTTGCAGGACAGATGGGATCACAAGGTGATGGTCTTTCAGGCGGTTCTCATAGAACAGGACCAGGTGCACCACTGCAGAAACAAATTCAGGCATTAGTTCACACAGCCATGACAGCCCAAGTCTCCAAAGACAGTTTTAGTTTGGACTGCTTTACAAATTTTCTCCTTCAAGAAATGGCCCACGCAGTCAGGAAAACAGGGGGACATCTCTTACTTTCCATTCTCACACAAGTATACAGTAAAATCACACCCACTTGCAAACCCAGTGCTGCCTTGCTACAAAACTGTGGTCCACAAACTCTGATTTTTCTTTAAAAAAAAAAAAAGATTCATTTTTTAAAAAAGATTTATTTTTTTTTAAATTTTTATTGGAAAGGCGGATATACAGAGAGGAGAGACAGAGAGGAAGATCTTCCATCCGATGATTCACTCCCTAAATGAGCACAACGGCTGATACTATGCCGGTCCAAAGCCAGGAGCCTCTTCCGGGTCTCCCACACGGGTGCAGGGTCCCAAAGCTTTGGGCCGTCCTCGACTGCTCTCCCGGGCCACAGGCAGGGAGCTGGAAGGGAAGCGGGGCTGCCGGGATACAACCTGCGCCCATATGGGATCCCGGGCGTGCAAGGCGAGGACCTTAACCACTGCGCCAACCGTGCCGGGCCCAAAAGATTCATTTATTTATTTGAAAGGCACAGTTAGGGAGAGAGAGGTAGAGAAAGAGAATCTTCCATCTGATGGTTTATTCCCCAAACAGCCCTAACAGCCAATGCTGGGCTATCTTTTGTTGCTTTCCCAGAGAAATCAGCAAGGAGATGGATCAGAAGTGGAACAAGCTGGTATGATAGCTAAAGTAGCTAATCTTCCACCTGCAAGCACTGGCATCCCATATGGGCACTTTTGTTCTACTTCCCATCTGGGTCCCTGCTTGTAGCCTGGGAAAGCAGTGGAGGATAGCCGAAAGTCCTGGGACCCTGCATCCAAATTGGAGACCTGGAGGAAGCGCCTGTATCCTGGTTTTGGATCAGCTCGGCTCACTGCAGCCATCTAGGGTGAACTAGTAGATGGAAAATCTTCTTACTCTGTCTCTCCTTCTATCTGAAATCTTCCTTTCCAATAAAAAAAAATTGTAAAGATTTATTTATTTTTATTGGAAAGGCAGATACAGAGAGGAAGATCTTCTGTCCACTGGTTTGTTCCCCAAGCAGCCGCAACTGCCAGAGCTGAGCCGATCCGAAGCCAGGAGCCAGGAGCTTCTTCTGGGTCTCCCATGCAAATGTAGGGTCCCAAGGATTTGGGCTGTCCTTGACTGCTTTCCCAGGTCATAAGCAGTGAGCTGGATGGAAAGTGGAGCAGCTGGGATTAGAACTGGTGCCCATATGGGATCCCAGCGTGTGCAAGGCAACAACTTTAGCCACTAGGCTACCATGCCAGGCCTAAAATAATAAAGCATAAGAAAAAAAAAAAAAGATAGTACTCTGAAAATATTATTCATGTCCTCATGGTTCAACTCTAACCATCTCTGTTACACCAATGAGGAATGAGGATCCTGGGCCAACATCCCCCTCCCTGCCACCCAAGCTGGATGGTTTGGACGGACACAGGGGGCCTTGGTGCAACAATCCAGGACACCACCACTAGCAATGCTAGTACCTTCCTTCTCCAGCAGCAGGGAGTGACACTGCAGCAGCACCTGTGACAAAAGCTGGATTCCTCGAGCCCGAGTTCTGGGTTCTGGGTTCTCTAGAGAGGACCTGGAAGAAGAAGAGACTGCCATTACACAGTTCAAGCCTCTGAAGAAGTAACTACGTTGCAGTTAGTCACACCAACCCTCTGGACACGGAAGCAAAGCCAAGTTTTGTTAGAATAAGAGCCCAGGAATGTGCTCCTGGGGTAATGGCCTCACCGAGACCAGCAGGGATAGACAGCTGAAGAATGGTGCCCTCTAGTGGTTCTGATTGCCAGAGCCCAGAGAGACACAAGTATCCAGAGGGCTCTCCCCAGGTACTCCCAGCTGCTTTCCCCCAGGGCTGTGATTGTGATATTCCTTTGCTGCAAAGCTTAGCCATTATACAGCATTTAAGAGGTGACTTAGCCAAGACAGAGAATACACACAGTTTGTAAATTACAAGGTCTGAGGAAAACAGGAAAAACCCAAAACTGTAACTGAAAGGTGACCAGTTAAGTAAAATGGCCAGAGTAAAGGTCCTACATATGTGAGATGACTGACATGAAAGGGTCTGGACTGAAGCAGATTTCTGGAGGACAGTTGGTCACACAGTGTGCTAAGCCTCCAGGAAAACAGTCCATACAGCCAGGAATAACAGGGCCAAATTTAGACCACTCTTGACAGGATACCTAGGGTGCACCTGTAGAAAGGTTTCTACTCAGACGTGAAAAATGTGCACTCAGGACATTTAAAAATGGACCAGGCACACAATGTCATAATAGTATTTGGAATAGCTAATAACCTTCTATAACCCAATATCCACCAACCAATACATCAAGAAAATATGGTATATCGATACAATGGAATATGATTCATTTAGGAAAGAAATGTAGCTGGGGTCAGTACTGTGGTGTAGTGGGTTAAACTGCTACCCTCAACACCTGCATACTGGAGGGAGTGCAAGTTTGCGCAGTGCCTGGGAAAACACAGGAAGACGACCTCTGCCACCAACACAGGAGGTCTGACCGGAGTTCAGGCTCCCAACCTTGGCCCTGCCAATGCAGACATTTGGGGAGTGAACCAGCAGATGAGAGCTCTCTTCCTATCTTGTCTCTATCTCTTTCTCTTTCAAATACATTAATTTTTAAAATGTAGAACTGACATTTGCTGCGACATGGACGTACCCTGAAAATACACTAACTACAAGAAGCTAGGTATGAAGATTACACATCACATGAAATTTTCAGAACATAGATTAGTGACTGCTAGGATTTGGAAAGAAAGGGAAAGGAGGAATGACTGCTAATGGGCAAGGGCTTCTGTTCGGAGTAATTAGAACATCCTAAAATTGGTATAAGGACTTCACAAACTTACGTACATACTAAAGTCATGGAGTGACATACTTCAAAATCTACATACTTTATAACATGTGAATTATATTTCAATAAAGCTGCTGAAGATTTTTTATTTGAAAGGATATGGGAGGGAGGGAACAGGCTGGGGAGGTAAGGGCGTGTGGGGAACATGAGGGAGGATAGCAAGAAACAGATCTCCCAACCACTCGTCTACCCTTCAAATGCCTCCAACACCTAGGGCAGGGCCAGGCTGAGGCCAGGGACCCGCTCCTCCAGTTAGATTTCCCGCATTAGCAGTAGGAAGGGACCCAAATACTTGGGCCACACTCTTGTTCTGATACATCAGCAGGAAGTTAGCTGCCTTGTTGTGTGGAGCATCCCAACTCAAACCAAGCACTCCAACATTGGGTATGGGCCCCATACAAGTGGCAGCTTAAACTGATGTACTACAATGCCTGCCCCAAAACTGTTATTTAAAAAAAATGGATCAATGCCACAACAATGTAAGTAGAAAGGTCAGTTAATTTTGTGTGAGATGCAGAACAATTTTTGTTATTTCCTCCCAATTTCCAGGTCCTCAGTTTCAGAAGACAGCCTGGCTGTGGCAGTTAGCAGTCCTTGCTACTGAGAGTTGCCCTTTCAATGGTTACATCAAATGAAGTGAGGAGAGCAGGCAGTAGACTGTAAGTGCTTTTTTCCTCTGTTGCTCTGAATCTCAAGCTAAAACACTGCTCTTCTGTCTCCCACGCCGGTTCCCTCAGTAGGGATTTGGGACAAGGCCTCCTCCTGGCAATTCAGTTTAGCTGAGTCAGCCTGGGGCCAGCTAGACAAGGGGGCAGCACAGGAAGAATCCCAGCACTTAGGTAAATGAGAGCTGATCCCCTTCACCAAGCCCGAGGGCTGGATCAGGAACCAATTCAACTGAAGGAGCTGTGTGCTCCCAGCCCCAATCTTAAGGAGACTCAGGTGGGTGGCCAGAACCCTTCAGTAGGAACAGTGAAAATGCAGAGGCTTAGACTGAGCTTCTGACATGGAGGGGGAGTGCTGGCTGCTCCAGGAAGGTTAGCCTTCAGAGCACAGTCTGGGTCAGAGAATATTCTAGAGCAGAGACTCTTACCCAAGGGCTTCCACAACTTGTAACACTGTATAGCTGCCAGATTTCACATCTAGAGGAAACAAAAGAAAGAAGCATGAAAAAATAAAGAACAGGAGCAGACACTGCCTCCCCCCACAGGGCTCTGGTAATTGCCAACGTCTCCCTCTTCGCCTTCTACATATGCCAACCCCCACCCGCCTCCAGAGAAGCAGCATTGTTGCAACACTTCAAAAATGTAGCTTCAGGGGTGAAAAATGAGAAGCAAACATATTATTTGTAAATGATGTGATTATATATTTTTACACACCTTCATACACATAAAATGACAAAAGAAAAAAGATCCTATTTTTAAAAGCAGAGAGAGGAAATATTTGGCTACAAACTTAAAAATGTACATGATATGAATGGTGGAAAGTTTGAAGTGTTAATGTGCTGACAGTGCGAATTTGATAGGAAGGCCATCATAACGGCAGGCACTGGAGAAGATGCAGGAAAAGGGAACCCTTGTACATCAGCTCCTGGGAATGTAAATTAGCACTCATTATGGAAAGCAGCATGCGGGTTTCTCAAAACACTAACAATACAACTACCGTTGGATGCAGCAATCCCACACGTGGTTTATATCCAAAGGAAACCACACCAGTATCTAGAGCTGTCTGCACTTGGGTTGGCTGCAACAATATTCACAATCTCAAACATCTAAGGACCAGCGGTGGTAGTCCAGTGGCTAAAGTCCTCGCCTTGCATGCCTGGGATCCCATATGGGCTCCAATTCCTGTCCTAATGGCCTGCTTCCCACCCAGGCTTGTGGCCTGGGAAAGCAGTTGAGCATAGCTCAAAGCCTTGGGAGACCTGGAAGAAGCTTCTGGCTTCATATTGGCTCAATCCCAGCCATTGCCGCCACTCTCGGAGTGAATCAATAGCCGGAGATCTTCCTCTCTGTCTCTCCTCTTCTCTGTATATCTGACTTTCCAAAAAATAAATAAATAAATCTTGGGCCTGGCGAGGTAGCCTAGCAGCTAAAGTCCCATCTGGGTGCTGGTTCTAATCCCAGTGGCCCTGCTTCCCATCCAGCTCCCTGCTTGTGGCTTGGGAAGGCAATGAAGGATGGCCCAAAGCCTTGGGACCCTGCAACCTGGGTGGGAGACCTGGAAGAGGCTCCAGGCTCTTCGCTTCGGATCAGCATAGTTCCGGCCATTGCGGCCGCCTGGGGAGTAAATCATTGGATGGAAGATCTTCCTCTGTCTCTCATCCTCCCTGTCTATCTGAATTTGCAATAAAAATAAATTTTAAAAAATAAATTAAAAAATACATCTTTAAATAGAAAAAAATTTTAAAAAGACAATTTCCATAAAGATAGCAGCAGATGGGTGTCAACTCTGTGACACAGTCAGAGATGATAGGTTTGTGTCCTGGTTGTTCTGGTGGGACCCAGCTCCTTGTTAATGGTCTGGAAAAAGCAGCAGAAGACGGTCCAAGTGCTGGTGCCGCTGCTAGTCCCATGGGAGACCCAGATGAAGCTCCAAGCTTCAGCTTGGCCCATACCTGGCAGTTACACACACTTAAGGAGTGAACTAGCAGATTTTCTTTTTTTTGTTCTCTTATCTGTGACTTTCAAGTAAATAAATAAATCTTTTTTAAAAAAATGAAAACAAAGAAAAACAAAAACAAAACAAAAAACATCTTTCATCTCAGCAAGTGACATGCCATCCAGACTGAGGATGACCTGGACACGGCACGGCCAGCTGCAGCCACGCGCCAGAAGCACCTGGAAGGCTGGGAGAACACTGGTGGCATGCACCACAGGCTCAACCTTGGCAAACACCATTCAGGTTACTCTGGGAAAGCTGGCATGAAGAGGAACAAGCTCAATAAGCTGTGGAAGCTGGTCAGTGAAAGACGCGGGTGAACCCTGCCAGAGCAAGCTGGGAGCTGCCTCCATCACTGATGCGGTGCAGTTGGGCTGCTATAAAGATCCCGGAAGAAAGCCCGGGAACTCATCAGGGAAGAGCTGAGAAGTTAACAGCATTGGGGGAGCCTGTGTCCTGGTGGCTTGAAGTCACACAGTTCACTGAAGTGCTTTCAAGGTGAGGACGTTAGCAGCTAGGCCACTGTGCCAGGCCCTTTTTTTGAGGTTTTTATTTGAAAGGTAGAGTTGCAGATTTAGAGAGAGAGGCAGGTCTTCCATCTGCTCGTTTACTGCCCAAATGGCTGAAAAGGCCAGAGCTCAGCTGATCCAAAACCAGAAGCCAGGAGCTTCTTCCAGGTCTCCCACGTAAGTGCAGGGTCCCAAGGCTTTGGGCAGTCCTCTGCTGCTTTCCCAGGCTACAAGCAGGGAGTTGGATGGGAAGTGGAGCAGCCGGGGACATGATCCAGGGCCCATATGTTGATGCTGGTTCTTGCAGTGGAGGATCAGCCAGTTGAGCCTTCTCACCAGTCATTCCATACTGGGCACTTTTTAAAGCTGGTCCCTGTGTCCCTTATATGTGATACATGCTTTATTTTTTGAGCTCCTTTTTACTCTCTAGCACTACAAAATATGACAGGTTTATCCTGTAATTCCTTGTCCTCTTTTTTGTTGGAGAGCAGTATATTCTGACCTGGATATAGAGGAGCCCGTCGCTGCTATGATGACAGTGCTTCAAACCTTCTCAGCAGCCAGCTAGACTATACACTTAAGTGTGTACCTAATCAATGTCAGTACAGCTAGAATATATGTGTGTGCCTAATCCATGTCAGTACATGCAGTGACCACTATTTCTGTATCTATCCAGACACTAAATCAAACAGATCATACTGAATTCTCCAGCTGTAATCCAATACCAGGGACTCCCTGTAACCTTTCCCCCAAGCTACCATTTATCGTTTGTTCACCCCTGGTACAGATGCAAACTACTTTCAGATTTGTCAACCTCTTTAATAAACAAATTTATAAGCAGAGAATGTTTTTGTCTTTAGCCTTACAGTTTCCAAACAAATACTGTCTCCTGAAAGCATGAGGTCTCCCTTGCCCCACGCCCCAGCCCTGCAGTGCAGGTGTTTCGGAGAGTAACACAGCAGGCTTCCTGTGCCACAACCCCACCCTGGGATGCAAGACTTCTCGCTCACGTCCCTGCAGCACGACAGTCACTCACAAAGTGAGTTACTAACCCACACTTACACATTTTCATGGGAGAAAGAATCTTCGGAAGGGTTCGGTTAACACAAACAGGAGTTCTAGCCAAATAAGTATGTCATACCAGATAGGTATGGCAAGCAGGAAATCATTCCAGCAGCCTGTTTTGGGTTCCAAACTCAACTACTTTTAAACACAGAAGCTTAAACAGGTTAGCTCTCACCAATACCGGGGAAGAGACCAAAATAGCTTGAGAGAACATCAACTTCCAGCCTGTGGTCTCAGATAAGCAATGGTGAGCTGAGCTGGACAGAGGCCCCCTAGGGTAACAGTGAGAAGTCCAGTTAGTCTGAGGAAGGAGAGCTCCTACTAGGATTCAGAGGCTGTGAATGGTGCCAGTTTAGACTTCGGGCACTCCTAGCCCTACTTGTGCCAGGATGTGGAAGGCCCAGCAGCTGCCCAGCCTGTGAGAAAGAACCAAGGGGAAAAGGAGCAGGCTGCAGGCTGGGGGGAGGGGCAGCAATCAGACTACCAGGACACACACACCACTGAGAGCTGGGTTGTCTATGTAATTCCTTGATGGCAACCCTTTCATGAAAAGAAACATCTATTTCTGTGTTACAAACCATAAAAGAGCATCATGCCATTTAGAAAGGCAGAAAAGGGCACTTTTTGAAAACCTCTGCCTAAAGCCTAGAAAGCTCTTTTGAAAAAAATCCATCTAAAAGCTATTTCAGTGGTGGCCACAGTAGTTAGCCACTGTATGCAGGAAACCACAGGGCACTGGTAACTGTCACCCGCAAGGGGCACCACTGAACTGAATCATTGTACATCATTTAAAATCCTCTGGCTGGTGAGGTGAGTCTACCTTTGGAAATATCCCGAGTGCTGTACCACCAGGACTTGCCTAACAGGCTCCATCCAGTTGTCTTTACATGATGACATGCAGACGCTAAGCGCAGTTAGATATGTCCTAACCAATAACACCTGAGAAACTAATGCCCACTCAAGACACCCAACACTGGCATCACCTAAGCAATTTCCACCATGCCCCTTCCAGTAAGATCCCATTCCTTCAGCCTGCCTCAAACTTTAAAATTTTAAATTATTCAGGATTCACTATGTCAATCTGAAACTGACTGCCTTATAATTAATTACAAAGCACTGGGCCCGATGCAGTAGCCTAGTGGCTCAAATCCTTGCCTTGAACGCGCTGGGATCCAATATGGGCATCAGTTCTAATCCTGGTGGCCCTGCTTCCCATCCATCTCCCTGCTTGTAGCCTGGGAAAGCAGTCAAGGACAGCCAAACACTTGGGATCCTGCACCGGCGTGGGAGGCCTGGAAGAGGCTCCTGGCTTCAGATTGGCTCAGCTCCAGGCTTTGCACTCACTTGGGGAGTGATTCAGTGGATGGAAGATCTTCCTCTCTGTCTCTCCTCTCTGTATATCCACCTTTCCAATAAAAATTAAAAAAAAAAAAAAAGAGTAAAGAAAATGGTAAGCTGGTTGCAAGAAAATAGATTTGGCTTTGGGTGATGGTTTTACAGAGGTGAGTAAATTTTCTCTTTCTTTAGTTCTCATGAGTGTATTTCAGAAATAATGTCAAATCTGACTTCTTTTCATCTTAGTGACTAGAATACATAGCAACTGCCTTAAGAGGTTTCCCACTTTTTGGTGTGATAAAAATGGTTATGGTATAGCTGCACCCCGTAGGAGCACAGGCTGGAGTCCTGGCTGCTCCCCTGTTGATCCAGCTCCCTGTTAATGCTCCAGAGCAATAAGAGGAGACACCCAAATACCTGGGTCCCTGCCACCACGAGAGAGCTGGTGACAATTCTGTCTTCTCTCCGGTCCAGCCCTGAGCCACTGTAGCCATTTGGGAAATCAGTGCTTGGAAGACAGCTCTCTCTGCCTCTCAAATAAATTTACATGTATTTTTAGATTTATTTATTTGAGAGGCAGAGCTACAGGGAGTGCCAGGAAGCCCGGCAGGGAAACAGATCAATCCTCCATCTGCTGGCTCACTCCAGAAATGGCTGACAGGGGTCAGGCCCAGGCCAGCCCTAAGTCAGAACCTGGGAGCTTCATCCACATTTCCCATGTTGCGTACAGGGAACCGAGGACCAGGGCCATTCTTTGCAGCTTTTCCAAGTGCATTAGAACTCCACATGGTGTCCATCTGGGATCCCTATGCTATAGGTTTAATGCACTTTACCACAGTGTCAGCCCCAAGAAATAAATAAATATATTTTAAGTTTATGCCTGTGGTGCCAGCATCCTTATGGGTGCCAGTTCAAATCCTGGCTTCTTCATTTCTAGTCCAACTTCCTGTTAACACACCTGGGAAAGCAGTAGAGGATAGCCCAAGTCCTTGGAGCCCTGCACCCACATGTGGGAGACCTGGAAGAAGCTCCTGGCTACTAGCTTTTGCCTAGCTGTAGTCATTGTGCCATTTGGGGAATGAATCTAAAAAAAAAAAAAAAGAGGGAGAGAGAGAGAGAGAAAAACCACCACACTGTAACAAGTTGGTAATATCACAGTGATAGCAACAGGCTGAGTTAGCAGAAAGAAAAATCCAGGGTTTATGAATCACGAGGTTACTAACTTTCAATGTTTCACTTTCTTGATACTGTAAATTCTCCCAAATAAAAATAAGTAGAACACTTGGAAACAATAATTATGTACAGGACACCTGGGATGGAAGAAGCTAACAGAGTTAATTTTAGAGGGAAGTTTAGTGGTATTAGGGAAAATAAAAATTCTTCTCCCTTCATAGGCAGGCCTGTTTTCCCAATGTATTCAAGATCTGTTCTCTTAAAAAATGGACCTACCAGTACCTCCTAACCACCCACAACTTCCTCAACAGGGCACTAGCTGGCGTGGCACTGACACAGAATACACAATTGGCTCTCTGTGCCCTGGCCCCACCGCCTCTGGAGTCTAGAGTAGCAGCCAGGCAGGGGACGGGCGGCGCAGGGCGGGATGGGATGGGAAGGAGCTGGGGAGAAAACAACAGTCTGCACTCTTCCATCAGGCTCTCAAAATGCCCTTTCTGCTGCTGAGGCCACTGGCATGTCTCCCAACGGCAGCCTACTGCTTTTCCACACTGACTTGCTTTCAGTAACAGTAGTCCTCCCAGGAATCACAACTGGGGGGAAACAGACTAAGGACTGAACTGGAGGGAAAAAGCCACACAATTAAGAGGGGAAAAGTGACATCTACTGCCTGTGGATACAACATGTCCAAAACTCACTCTCCAAATCACTTCTTTCTGTAATCACCGTTCTACACACACACACACACACACACACACACACACACACACACACACACGCGCGCGCGCGCGAGACAGAGAATGCTCTCACTCCCTGGGGTGCCTTCCAGGGTCTGCACTAACAGAAAGCTGGAGTGAAGAACAGGATCTAGTTATCAAACCCAGGCATTTGGATTTGGGATGAAAGTATCTAACTGACGGGCTAAATGCTCATTCCTCAAATTTCATTTCAGGGCAAAATGCTTTTCTCTTCCTCATCCTTAACCTCAAAATCTTGGTGTCATTTTGAAGTTTTCCCTCTCCTTCAGGACCTAAAATTATAAGGGTAGTGCAAGCTTGTAAAAAAATGGAATTAAAAGGTTAGGTTGGAGCAGACATTTGGTAGTGCTTTAAGATGCTGATTTGTGTATTATAATGCAGTGGGTTAAAACCACTGCCCGCAATGCCACATTCCATATAGACACTGGTTTGAGTCCCAGCTGCTCCATTTTGGATTGAGCTTCCTGCTACAGTGCCTGGAAAGATGTGGAATGTAGCCCAAATCCTTGCACCTTCACATCTACATGGGAGATCCAGAAAGTCTGACTTCTGGCTTTGGCCCAGTCTGATACCATCTGGGGAGTGAATCAGTGGACAGAAAAAACACAAACAAAAAAACCACCTAACTCTCTCTCTCCTTCCCACTCTCCTTCTCTGCTTTTCAAATAAATAATCTCCCCAAACAAATAGTTAAACAAACAGTTGCCTGGGATGCCTGGGTTGGAGTCCTGGTGGTGCTGCATTTCACCAGCACAAAGACACAGCTGGGGACCCCCAGATCCAGTGTCAGCAGGGACCTGGGATTGTGTCTTGGCTCAGTCCGATTCAAGCTTCCTGCAGATGCACACCCTGGGGAGGCAGCAGATGATGGCTCAAGTATTTGTTTGAAAGGCAGTTAGAGAAACAGAGAGATCTTCCATCTGTTACTTTACTCCTCAAATGGCTGCAATGGCTGGAACTGAGCTAATCGGAAGCCAGGAGCTCTTCCAGGTCTCCCACACAGGTGCAGGGGCCCGGGAGCCATCCTCTGCTTCCTTCCCAGGCATATTTAACAGGGAGCTGGATCAGGAGCGGTGCCCACGTGGGGCGCTGACACTGTAGGCAGAGGATCAGTACACAAGGTCACCATGCTGGGCCCAAAACAAATTTTTTTTTTACAAGTTTATTTTGGTATCCAAAAATTTGAACCCCATTTTTAAGTAATACATTTTTCATGAACTTCTTGAAGGTCGTATGTATTTAGATTCCAAATTCTTCTTTCAACATCTCTCAAGCTATTCACTTAATATAGTTTTTACTGCATGCCCACTTATGCTACTTACAGGAGATTGAGAGAACAGAATGCAGATATGCATTCAGACACAGCTAATATTAGTTTGCTAATAAGTACAGGAGTGGTTGAGAAGTACTACAGACATTCTGAATTCTGAAGTGTGTGCTGCTGACTAGCTGAGACAATCAGTGAGTTCCAGGTGTGAGGGCACACACGCTTACCTTGGCCTTGACATACAGATCTAATTAGACAGAATTCGTGAAGAGGAAAGAAAGGTACTCAGGAAATAGGGAACATTCTGCCTGCAACCAGAATGATGGGAGAGCAGTGGGGCGTGGACCAAGTGTTGAACAGACAGGTTCAGAAAGCCTGGGTCCTTCTCATTGCATCACCTGCACCTGCTTCGCAGCTGACCCCAGGGGCATCACACAGCTGGCAGCAGCTGCTGTAATCACAGCAGTCTGTCTGCATTTACAGTCTGTAGCACTGCTGCCTGTGGCCACAACAGGAAGCTAGCAGGCCCGTGTTGCACTAACAAAGCTTGATTTAGCAAGGGGATTCTAAAGCACATCTTGTTCAAAACTGCATCACCAACTCTAACTAGGGCTGTGATATAAAACTGAGAATACTAACTTAATCCTGTCAAATTCACTTTCACCTTATGGCTCCCTTTCTCAAGAATCTACAATTCAAATTCCTCCACCTGGAATCCAAGAATATGTATAATCAATCCCATCAACTCCCTTCAAAATTACCTGTTATACTGTAACCACCTTCTTTTTTTGAGGGCTAAATTAATTACAATGGAGCCAATGTTACATAGTCTCTGCTGAGCAGAATATAAATTTAAAAAAAAAAGTTTGTTTTTCCTCTGAAATGCTCATTTGTTTTCATAGAAGGCAGACTGCAGAGAAAAAGAGATCTCCCAGGTTCAGTTCCCAAACGCCAGTCAGAGCCTGGAACTCAATCTGGGTCTCCCACATGGTGGCAGGGCCACAAACACTGGTGTCCTCGCCTGCTGCCTGCCAGGATGCATTACCAGTAAGCTCGTTTGGAAGCAGAGAAGCCAAGACTTGAATCTGCCTTCTGATATGGGACGCTGGGTGTCTCAAGTGGAGGTTTATCCTGCAGTGACACAATGTCTGCCCCTGCCCCACTAAATTTCACAAAAATGATCAGGCTATCTTCTCAAAGTATATCCTGAATCAGAAAAATAAATTAGTGTTTTCTCAATGTACAAATGTGAAAGAAATGTTACAAATGACAAACAATGTACTATTTTCTTGGTAGGAGTCTGGATTATGCAAGTGAATGTACTTGTCAGAATCAGTGAATTAAAGGTTTGTGTACTTCATTGGATGTAAATCTTACACAAAAATAAATCATCAACTCTGGTCAATTATATGCATGTCAAAGTATTTAGAGGGAAGTATACTGATATCTGCAATTTAATTGGTTTTCTACAGTTTGGCATTTAATAAGCCAAATTCTATGAAAATGTTAATGGCAGGATTAGGTGGTAAGTATATGTGTGCTCCTGATAAATTCTTTAGATGTTGCTGTATGATTGAAAATTTTAAAAGATTTATATTTATTTAAAAGGCAGTTACAGGGCCTGGCGCAAAGGCGTAGCAGTTGGGGTCTTCGCCTTGAGCGCTGGGATCCCATATGGGCACTGGTTCTAATCCCAGCAGCTCCACTTCCCATCCAGGTCCCTGCTTGTGGCCTGGGAGGGCAGTCGAGGATGGCCTACGGCTTTGAGACCCTTCAGCCCCGTGGGAGACTCAGAGGAGTTCCAGGCTCCTGGCTTCAGATTGGCTCAGCTCCAGCCATTGCGGCCGCTTGGGGGCGGACCATCAGACAGAGGACCTTCCTCTCTGTCTTTCCGCCTCTCTGTATATTTGCCTTCCAATGGAAATAAATAAATCTTAGAAAGAAAGAAAGAAAGAAAGAAAGAAAGAAAGAAAAAAAGGCAGTTAGAGGGAGAAATGAGAAAGAGATCTTCCGTTTGCTGGTTCGCTCCTCAAGTGGCTGTAACAGCCAGAGGTGGACTGGGGAAAAGGCAGGAGCCCAGCACCGGGCCGGGGCCTAAGCACGTGGGCCGTTCTCTGCTGCTTGCTACAGTACATCAGCAGGGAGTGGATTGGAGTTGGAGCAGCAGAGAACTGAACCTGGGTGATAGGGGATGTCAGGGCCCTAGGTGGCATGCCATTATGCCATGCCACCGCCCCAAAGACTTGAATAAAAAACACTGGGAGAAAAAGACACTGTTAACACTTTGTACCTTCTTTCTAGACTTATTTTTATTGGAAAGGCAGATTTGCAGAAAGAAGGAGAGACAAAGATGTTCCATACACCAGTTCACACCCCCAAAGAACACTACAGCCAGAGCTGATATGATTCAACGCCAGAAGCTTCTCTCAGTTCTCCCATTTGGGTGCCAGGGTCCCAAGTCTTTGAGTCATCCTGCTTTCTTAGGCCACAAACAGGGAGTTGGATGGAAAGTGGGGCACCTGGGACACAAACTGGCACTCTTACGGGATGCCAGTGTTTGCAGGTGGAGGATTAGCCACCTAATCATTGCACTGGGTTCCCCAACACTTTGCACTTTGCACTTGTAATTGTAAACACTGTTAACACACCATACTTTATTCACAGCTTTAAGATATTACGTTTTGGGGCCAGCATTGAACGGTAGTGATGTAACCCCCTCCTGTGATATCTGTATCCCCTTTAATGCCAGTGCATGTCCTGGCTGCTCCACTAACCGATCTGGAAAAGCAGTAGCACAGTCCAAATGGGACACCCCAGCATGGAATTCCCAGATCCTGGTTCCAGGGTGGCTGGGACACTGCAGCCATTTGGGGAATAAGCCAGTGCATGGAAAAACTGTTGATCTCTATTTCCAATTCTACTTTTAAAATAAAAAAAATCATATATACTTATATATATGTGTATGAAAGCCTGGGGGTCAGCATCAGACACACGCGCTGTGACGTTTCCAGCTCTCAGCTCTTTCAGCATGGTTATCTCTCCCTCCACGTTACTGGCTCTGGGTGGGCACAGATCTGACTTGTACTTATAGTCCTACTGATCAGCAGCATGTTGGAATGACTGAATGTGCAATGTCCCTGGCAGATTCACTATTGCTTACATTATTCTAAGATTTCCAAGTAAACGATGTCTTTTACTTACCCCCCAAGTATACAAAAACTTCCTGCAAACTCCACTCGTCTGTATTTTGTATTAGCTACACGCCAGATCCAGTCCTTCCCAAATTCACCAACTTTTTAGATTGCCTTTTTTCCCCCTGAACGAACTATATCTTAGAAGCCAAAGACCTAGAACTATTTATATTCAATCTTTGACGAACTATCAGATGAGTCCCTGAACAGGTTCAAAGCAGGAGACAGGGAGGTCTGGGAGGAGGATGAAAACAAACGGCGCTCCCCCCACCAAAAAAAAAAAAAAGCCATGATGCAAAATTAATCCGGAACGTTACTAAAAAATGGAGGGAAAGTCTGCAGGAGTTAGTGGCCGCGTCTCCGGTTGCAATTACCGTCCCTCGCGGTGGCCGCGCCACGCAACCTCCCCATGCTCGCTAGCTTCCCACGAGCAGCGCTGTCTCGCCGAGCGCGCAGCTCGTCCCCCTGGACTCCCGAGTCCGAGCCCCGCAGCCAGGCACGAGCCTCTGGCCCTCCTAGGCCGCAGCCCCATCAGGGAAAGGCAACGACAGCTGGCCATCGGCTGTGAAGTGACGCAGAGGGTAAAGGCGCACCCAGGAAGATCCGAGCGACTCTGCCACTGGCTAAGCCTCTGCAGCACCGCGCTCCCCAAGCAGCCCCAAAACTAATCTCTCAAAGTCACCCTGCCCATCACTCCCTTCCCGCCCCGCATCCGTGCGGAGGCCGCTCCCTCCTGGCGGCTCCCAAGCGGAAGGCGCTCGGTGCGGTCGTCCGTACCTGCAGCCACCTGGGCAGCGGGGCCCTCCTGCTGACCCATGACGAAGTCTTGCACGAGGCCCCATAGGGCGCCCGGAGGCGCCGCCGCCTCCAGAGCGGCGACGGCAGCCATGACTCGAGCCAGAGACCGTGGGAGGGGAAGGAGGCGGAGGCGCCAGACGGGCCCCAGTGCGCACGCGTCCCCGAAGCCAATCGCGGGGCGCGAGCTGCGGGGGCGGGGCGCTCTCCGGATCACGTGCTCGCCGCCTCGGGTCGGGCCGTTCCAGGGAGGGAGAGCCCCTCCCCCGGGGGCGGGGCCTGGGGCCGGGGCGGCGGCGCCGGGGAGCGAAGGCGGCGGCTGGGCACGCAGCCGGGGGCCATTGAGGGCGAACAATTCCGCGCCCGGCTGCCCGGGAGACGGGGGCTGCGGGCTGGGCACCTGATTGGGTGTGGCCGAGGGGGCGGTTCGCACCCTGGGTGAAGCCAATGAGAAAATCCGGCCCGGCCCGAGGGGGCGGCGCCGTCGGGTCACATGCGCACCTGGGACGGGGGGCGGTGGCGACGCGGGTCCCGCGAGCCCGAGGAAGGGAGCGGGGCCGGCCTGGGGCGGGGTTAGGCAGGTGAGTGACAGGCTGCGGGGGGCCGGCCCCCGCGGGGCGCCCCGAGCGAGCCGGGAGTAGCTGCGGCCGTGCCCGCCCCCTCTCTCCGCCCCGTCAGCGGAGCCGGTCTCCGGCCGGGCACCGTCGCGGGCCCCCCTGGCCCGGCCACCTGAGAGCGGGGCTGGGGAGTCGGCCGCCTCTCTCTCCCTGCCTTCCCTCCCTCCTTGCCCTGGTCCGCAAAGTTTGTGGCGAAGCCGGCGCCGGAGCAGAGCGCGCCCCCGAGGGGCAGGCGGATCGGGAGCGTCCGATGCCGGGCGGCAGGAGCCGTTGACCCGGGACGCCGCCGTCCGCAGGGCAGGGGCGCGGACCAGCCGACCACCCCGCCGCCTCCGGTGCATGGGGCCCGGCTGAGGAGCCAGCATGGGCAACTGCGTGGGGAGACAGCGCGGGGAGAGGCCGACCGCGCCGGGACACCCCCGCAAGCGAGCAGGTAACCACGGGGGACGAGGCGGGCCACGGGCTCCCCGCCGGAGCCTTGGGGCTCCCGGAGCGACCCGTCACGGCCCCGGGCGCCTGGGCTTACCCAGGGCGGCTCGGAGCCGGACGAGGCTCCCCTCCTCAGCGCCTGTGGCCCGGGAAACCGACTTGGAGCAACTGCGGGGCGCCGAGAGCAACTCGCTCCAACTGGGAAGCTCCGGGTGGCGGTGGGGGGCGGGGGCAGGAAGCATTGGCAGACCGCAGTGGGGCGACGGAGGATGGCCGGGGCCGGGGGGCAGGAGCGCCGCGGGCCTGGTAGTCCGGGCCGGGGTCGGACGTCTCTGCCCGTCGGGGCGCGGCACGGCCGGCCCCGGGCGAGTGAGGCGAGCCCCAGCCGGGCACTCCTTCCCTACAGACTGACTGTGTCATTATCAGGCTGCAGGTCCTGTCTGCCGGAATCCGACTTGCAAAGGCAGCGCAGGACTCTGGGAAAGAAATCTTTATTATTTTTATTTATTTATTTATTTATTTTGCCACCGCAGGGCTTTTTCCTCCCGGCCTTGTGGGAGTTTGGGGCAAGGCGGGGTGCGGAGTGTGAGGCGCCCTCGCCCGGGTTCGCGGGGCTCCTTGCCAGGCCTGGGAAGTGGGATGCGCCCGCTGCCTGCGATCTGCGGGGCGGGCTGTACTGGCTCACTTCCTCGGTGCACCCCTCCAAGTGAGGCCGATGGTCATTTTCTGGATCTTGCACTCATTTCCTCCTCTGAGAGTGTTGCAAGGACCTTTGGAGAGTAAGGTCATAGACTTGAGGACTCAGGATCAACACTAAAACATCTGTAGGTTCCAGACAGATCCCCAAAGGTCGGCCCATTTGTCCAGAGTCACACAAACTGCCTAGTTGTGTGAGTGGGACTCGAATCCAGCCACCTCTTCCAGCCTCTGGGTAAGGAGTTATGAGTGAAATGCAAATTCTAATCGGAGTTTCCTGTCTGCCCTGCGGAAGATCTGTGTGGTGGACAGGATGGCTGTAGGGTGGAGGGGGTGAGACTGAACACCCAAATCCTCATGTCTGAAAGCAGCACCCCCACTCCCCCACCCCCACCCAGTCCCTGCCCCGTGAGTAGAGAGAGTTGACTGGCAAACTTAAGAGCTTCCTTCCTTCCTCTCATTCATTCATTCCACAAATGTTTATTATTTTTGTAGGTAGCCCTCCTAGCTGATACTAGAAACCTTCCCCTCATCTCTGACTCCCCACCTCTTTGTTTTCGTCTCAGGTCACTCCTAGTCACTGTTCACTCATAGGGGTGAAACCCCCCATCTTGATTCAGTTTGAACATTCTTTTTCTCTCATTACATTCCCTTCCAGAGAATTCCTACTCAAACCCATGGCTTTGTCCACTGGGGAGGCCCCTGCACTTGATTGTCAGCTGCCGCCTGGGACTGGTACCCAGAACCATGTCTTTCGTGGACCCTGGATGCTGATGTTGATTTTGATGTTGATCAGCTCCACCCCAACTATGCATCTCTCCCTACCAGCTAGCTCTCTACTTTTTCCCTGCAGTTCTTGTAGCTGCTCAAGTCTGTCCTTCACAGAATGCTCTAGATGACTGTCTGCTTCCTTGCCCTCTGTTTCCCAGCCCATCGCTGAGGCCTGCACATCTGGCCAGCTTGTTCCTTCCTGCTTGACTTTGCCCCCTTGTCACCACTTCGAGCTGAAGTGCGCCCCCCACCAAGGGCAAGTTTGTCACACTGGGAGAGGATGTCTGTTTCATTAACCTGTTTCAAACTGCAGTGTCTATGCCCCAAACTCTTTCTGTGTTTTCTACTCCTGCAAGAACTGTAACTGTCAAGTCAAGCTGCTCCTTTGAACCCCTGATTTCTTTCTCCTTTCAGGCTTTAAGTCAGTGTTTGCTCTTGCTGGTTCCCTTTCTTCTTAAGCTGTACTCCAAATCCTGTGTCTTTCTGGAAGCACCCTGGCTGATAGATCCCCAGCCTGCCTACCATTGCTGCCAGCTAACCCCAGGAGAAGTGAGTGCCTTCTGAGAACTCTTGCAGACACATTATCTGTGCCACTTCCTTAGCCCTGACCTGCTCCTGGTTATTAGTTATGTCTTTGATGTTTGCAATTTTGTTTCAGCAGCTACATTGCGAGCCTTGAAGCCTGGTTTCTCTGTTATCCTTGTGTGTCTGCCTCTGTCCCTTGCTCTGTCCTATAGCCCAGTACACACCTACTCAGCACAACCTGTTATACAGAGGGAGCACTCAATATCTGTTGATTTTTAGAAAGCTAATAGGCTTCATCCTTCCATTTGAATTGTCCATGTAGACATTTTACTAAAGTGTATGTCTGGATTTCTTTTAATCTGTTATTTCTTTTAATCTGTCTATTTTACTTCCCTGCTTTACCTATGAATAGCTTTATTCATAAAGTCCAATGCTAAGAGGAACTCTGTGCGATGACAAATTTGATTCACGCAAAGGAATCTTAACTTGAGAACATGCACCTGGCATTCCTGTAGCATCTGCGTCTTACCCTTTGACAAGGACATGGTGTTGTTTGTCAGAGTAATGCCCTAATCTCCAGCAGAACCCACTGCATGCTTACCTTTCCTTCGTCATTGGTATAATGGGAAGACACCATTAATAGAGCTAGACCCTGAATTCTGGTCCTGGGCCTATAGCTCAGTGACCCTGGGTAAGTCATCAGACCTTTTTGGGTCACACTTCCAAGAGCTGTTTTATCATCTTCACAAAGGAAACTATTCAAAGCTGCAAGTGTAGCGAAGTGAAATCCTGCCCCCTGTACTGCCATTCTTTATCCTTAGTTCCCTTCTCTCAGTGGCTTGACCTGTGAAACAGAGGATCAAGGCCCATTTGTCAAGGATTCTTGCATTTGGCAGAAGGATTCTGTGTTCCTCTCATCTCTCATCAAGTTTTGTTTGATTTAACTACATCTTTTTCTGTACTTACTCTTTTTTAAAATATTGCTTACGCAGTTGAAAGGGTTGCATGCGCAAATGGGTCTCCAATTAGGGTGGGGAACATGAAGGCATGGAAGAAGGTGAGTGGGACAAATATTTCAGGTTTTTTTCTTCCTATGTCTACAGGGAAGGAAGAAGAGGGGACCACTCCCGGCTGTCAAACTACATCAACACTTGGGGATGAGGGGATGGTCCTTTGATGATGCCTTAGACACACCATTGTGGGAGAAATTATTCCAGAGGTGTTACTTGAGTGATTTTGATAGTTTTGAGATGTTGTTTGCTTCATTGTACCAGAGTTGAGAAAACCTTTCCAAGGTCTCTTGGCTGACTAAGTCTACCTTACTGCATCCTCAGACCCAGTAACATGTTTCAGAGCTTGGCCAGGAGAGTGGTCCAACCTGTTCTGCTTTCCATCCTCTGACGTGGCACTTGACATCTGCCCGGCTGGATGAGCTGGCTGTCATGTCCCCTATGTGCATCTGGGCATGCTGTCCACAGCACAGGCAATAGCAGCTGAGGAGGCCCGGTACCCACACATGCACTCCAAGATCAGATTGCATATATTGTGATTTTCCCTGTGGTTGGGCTTTGAGTCCAGTGGTCTAGTTGGGGAGTCCCCCATGAAACCTCACCTAGGGTGACCTTAGACTTGACTCATGTGTGTCAGTCAGTACAGGGTCAGGTTTGGTTCATCTCCTGCACCAGCCAGCACATTTGTCAGTGGATGCAACTGCCTGGTCAGTTCTGCCCTGGCCCTATCTCGCATGAACTAGTGGGTGCTGCAGGCTAATGCAGCCCAGCCTGCCGCAGGCCTGGGTCTGCGTGTACACCTGGGGTGCTGCTGCTTAGTCAGGGTGACCCCAAAATAACATCTGCCAGGCCTGCCTCCAGCCCTAGTCCAGTCTGTCCTGTATCCCATCTGACTCTTCTGCATACCCACAAATGCTGCAATTTAGTTCAGTCCTAACTAAGTTACCTACCCCCAGACCTGACCTGGCCCACACATACACCAAGGTGTGTTATTGCCTTGACTAGCCTATCCTGCCCCAAGACCTGGCTCTCGCCAGGGGGAGCTACAACCCAGCAAGGGAGTGCCCACAGCTCCCCTACCAGGCCAACTTCCAGTTCTGGATCCTGGGCCCACCAGGGTATTCTGTGGTCCAGCCTAACATAACTGCCCTTACTCTTAATACATTCCCAGGGGGTCTGTGTTCCTCTCCCCCTGGTGTTGGGGGGTGTGTCCTTGCATACTTTAGAGATTACTTGCAGATTTATTCCTTTGGAGCAGTTCCTGCCACTCTAGATGTACATCTCTGCCCTTGAATTGGGTAGAACAGCCTGGTCTTCAGCCACTGCAGGGAATAGAGGTGATGGGACTGGCAAATCTCTTGCCGGGCTCCACCCTTTGAGAATGTGGCAGGACTGAAACCCAAATATCTGACTGTGATGTGCCAGATGTCTCCACTTACGTTTTGGAATCTCGAGCCCAGGGTGGACTGACAGCACCAGGGCCCTGATTTGGACTGGTTGGGCTCAGCACTGTGGTTGTGAGAGGCTGTGTGGGCTGTGTGGCTATTCTTGAGGGAGTTGTTGGGCAACTTCTTTTCTCAGTAAATATTTACTGAGTGCCAGGCACCTTTTTGGCTGTGGACAGACATGGCCCTTGGCTACATGGAGCTTATAGTCTTTGCAGGAGGGACAGACAATAAAAATAGTCATACAAATGACATATGATCACACACATGAATCCTGTATGATTCTGTATTTATCATTTCAGCCCATCCTTTCCAGCTGCAGTCTTGTGTATTCTGCTGCCTACTCAGCGCATCCAATATCTTGAAGGCTTCTCAGTTTTCACCTCCAGAACAGAACAAACACTATTCTCACCCCTGCCCTCTCCCAGTCTTTCCCATCTCAATGATGATTTCATCCTTGCAGGTGCCCAGCCCCACCCCCCCGACTCTAGAGTCATCTGTGACCTCTCCCTTTCTTTCACCATCCCACATCGCTTTAATCAATAAATTAAGTTTACATTGCCTTAAATGTATCCCACACCTCATTCTCACCATCTCCACTGTTTTCACTCTGGTCTAAGCTACCACCAGCCTCTTAACTGACCTTCCTGCTTCATCCCTTGTCTCCCGACAGACTATTTTCATCCCAGCAGCCAGAGTGATGTTGTAAACTGTGAGATTTTGTTACTCCTTTGCTCAGCCTTCCTGTGACACCTTCTCATTCATAGTCCTTGTTCTGGCCGACGAGACACGGGCAGGGTTTTGCCCGTCTGCCTTTCTTAGGCTGTTTCTGGCTCTTCTTGTTGATCAGCCCTCGGTGTCTGAATGGGTCCCTCTCTTCCCATCCTCCTGCTTAAAAAGTCAACCGCTACTTAAAAATTGATCCCTTTCTGTCTCCCACTGGGGTCAACATTGTCTGACTCCCTTTTCTGTTTTTTTCTGGATGTCTCCTCTTTCTCTGAGATTTCTTGGTTCATGCTTGGTACTGAGGGCAGTGCCAAATAAATACTTGTTGGATAGAATTAGTGTATCCAGTCAGAGTTGGCGAGTTCCATCGAGGACCAGGAAGGAGCACACCTGATCTGTCTCATGGCTCAGATGGGCGTCGGGACAGGTATCACACTGAAGAGATTCTAACTACAAGCCCAGAGTGGTGGCTGGCTCTACACCTGTGGTGCATCTCAGCTGACCTACCAGCGACCTTTCTGTCACTGCAGGTCAAACATCTCATTAAGCCAAGTCTTTACTGATGTTTTTGCTCACTAGAAGTGTGTTTTCTCTGGCCCCAGGCTTAGGTAAGGTCTTAACCTGGGTTGTGATTCCCTGTGGTTTGGGAGTCTTTGCTGGAAGATCCTTGGGATAAAGCAAGAAAATAGAATGACTTCTTTTGCCACTTATGTCCTCAGCAGGCAATAGCCCTTTCTTGTCATCTTGTGTGTGTGCCTGTGTGAGAATAGGTCCCTCCCTCAGGCCCATGTGGTGCCCTTAACTAGCAGGGCAGGGATGGACTTGGCTAATAGATCCCAAGGCAGGAAGTTGGGTGGTGTGTATTCCAAGCCTTTCTACCCGTGGACTAGTTGGATAATTTTTAGAATCATAGAATTTTTGCTGAAAAGGAACCTAAAGATTTCTTTAGCTTCTTTTTACCTTATCCAGCCATTAAAAGGGGGACAAAGATATATCCACTCCCTGCCTAGTTCACAGAGATGTGTTATAACCTGTATAAAAACTGTGGACTCCTTAAAGTTTTGAGTGGGCTGAGGGCAAGACTTTGTAAGGAAGTGGACAGGGCCATGGGTGGGGGTTGGTTGGGGTCTAGTGTCTTCTTTGCTACTCTCTTGAGTGATCTTGGAAGGTCATTTGTTTTGTGCTTTATGGATCGTCTCTCTATATAAAATATATGTCTTAGTGTTTCTAGAAATGTTTTGAGGTTAAAATAAGGTAACACTGTGAAAGTGGCCTCCATGAACCTGTCATGGGAGGTCCCAACCCGGGATTTTGTCTGTGCTGGTGGGAAATGAAACCCTGGTTCCCACTCCTTCTAGCTGTTTGTGATTTTCCACCTGTCCCCTGCTCTCCAAATCTGTCTCCCCACTTGCACCTTGGGGTGACTAGCCACCCTGCTCACCTCCCAGAAAGGTGGTAGGAATTAAGTGAGTCTGCCTTTAGACGGTCTTTGTGAATTGGGAAATTTCCTATTATTCAAAGCAAAGGGCTTTTTATACACAAAAGTCATATCCAGTGATGTTTTTCCCTCCAGATCATTGAAACAGAATAGTGAAAGGTGTTTACAGCTATTTTTGAATGGGAATATTTCTGAAACATACAACACACTTTCAGGCAGAAAAAAAAAAAGATGGAGTGTAAAATGTGTTGTTTTTGTGACAGAAGGTCTGTACATTCATACCCTTGTAGAGGAAACCCCTGCTTGGGAGAGGGGACCACATCAGACTCTTCCTCTAAAAACCAGGGTCTGGGTGGGGAAGCAGAAGAAAATTGCTGGGCAGCAATGCCAGGCCTGAGGTCCCGCGCAGCAACAAGGAATGTGTGTGTGTGTGTGTGTGTGTGTGTGTGTGTGCGCGTGTGTGTGTGCGTGTGTGTCTGAGAGAGAAAGAAACTGGCCATCTACCGTGCTTACAATAGTGTGAGCCCCCCCACTGAATGGTTCTTTGCTGCTGTGCTTTTGGGATTTATGTTTCCACCTTCGATCATTATACTTTTTCTTAGAAGTCAGTGGTCAGCTTTGTTTCTTTCCCATTCTAAAACATTACGGTTAAATACTGCACAAGCATAAAATCTGCAGTCAACTACAGGTGTGCACTTGTATAGCATAATTCATTGTGTTGAACAATCATTGCCACCATTGGTCTTCAGATGTTTGCTTTGTTTTGTTTCATTTTTCCAACTGAAACTCTGTACTCGTTTAAGACTAACTCCCGTCTCCCATTCTCCCCTCCCTCATTCCTAGCAGCTGACATTCTCCCGCCCCTTTGACCACTGTGGTGACTAGTGTGGGGGAAGCCACGTAGTGTCTGTCCTCTTGTGATTGTCTCACTCCCCCAGTATCCTGTTCTTCAAGGTTCACCCAAGTGGGAGCATGAATCGGTGTCCCTCCTTCCGAAAACAGATGCCCTTCCCCTGCGCATGTCAACCACCTACTGCTTAGCCATCCCTCTACTGCGGGACCCCCTGCCGTAGCTTCCCTCTCTGGGCTCTTGCAAAGGTTGCCACAGTGAACCTAGGTGCACATAGCTGTTGGAGTCCCTGTTTTCAGTTCTGGTGGGTGGTTATCCAGAAGTGGAATTGCCGCTTGAATGGTAATTTAGTTTTCAATGACTGCATTCCCAGCAGTAGCACTCGGGGGTTCCAGCGTCTCTGCATCTGGCTCAGCACTTGTTGTTTTCTGTTTGTCTGTGTGGGTTTGGGTGTGAAGTGGTTGCTCCTGCAGCATTCATTCCCACTGGGCACACACAGCAGCCCCTCCTCTTCCCAGTAGAATCAGGCAGTTGGACCTGTGAGAGCTATGCCCCGAGAAGGAGCATGCAGGCTCAGAGTGGGGCCCTAGGAGTCCAGAGTGAAGTCCCCAAACTCAGGTTGAATGAGTTGGCCCTTTTTATGTGCCATCACCGTGGTTTGCTGCTGGATGTGCCCATGAGATGGCTAGGCAGGATGAATGGGTACATGGCTTCTACTTAAGCAAGACCTTGGACTTGTGGTCACTAGTCTTCACTCCCACAGCATGCAGGGTCACCTGTAAGGACTTCCTCTTGCTTCTACCTCCCCTCACTTTTTAAAAAGTTATTATCTTATTTTGATAATCTTTACATAGTTGATTAGGGCACAAAGTGTCAAGGGCTACAGGAAAGTGGAAAAGACCCTCATTTCCACAATCTTTCTCTTTTTTTGTGCATCTGGGTTAAAGGGGGTGATAAAGGGAGAAGCCCCACCCAGCCTCCCACCCATCTCAGGGTCCCCAACATGGGGTCCTGCTCAAGGGGTTTGATAATTCAACAGTTCTGAATTGCTGCCAGTCTCACATTCTCACCAAGCATGATGAAATCTCTCCAGAATCCACTGGCTGACATAGTCCACCTTAGAGTCTCCATTTCCCCAAATTTTCAACTGTCAACACACGGCTGGAGTAGATGATCAATTTGTTCTGTCCCCTGTCCTCTGCTGTGGTACCAGGTGTCCTCTGCAGGTTCTGATGGACTGCCATATCCTCCATGTATACCTGAATATGCTGTCCACTGCTCCGTCTGAGCCTGTGAGGAGGTTCAGCTTTGACACATGCACTCCATGGCCAGACCATGAGACCTATACTTCTCTTCATGGTTGGGGTTCTGAGATCAGCAGTCCAATTGGATGGATCCCCAGAGAAACTTTATCTGAGGTGATCCCAGACTTGATTCTTGTGTGTGCATGCCAGTACAGGGTCCAGCACAGTCCATCGCTGCAATCAGCTTATGCATATGCTGGTGGTTGTAATTGCTGAGTCAGTTCTGCTACCAGCCCTGTCTTCTACACAAACCAGTGGGTGTCAAGCTCAGCCCAATCCTGCCCAACACACACTTGGCCCTCACACAAACCAGTGGGGGGAGCTGCGGCCTAGTTGGAGCAACTCCCAGTAGCCCTCACTGAGCTTGCCCCCTGCTCTAGTTACCCTGCTTGCCAGTATGTACAGCAGACTGGTCCAGTCTGTCCCACATCCCATTCAGCTCTCATATGTTGTCAATGGGCATTGAAGCCTAGTTCAACCCAACCAGCCCCATTATCCAGCCCACACACATGCTGATGGGTGCTGTTCTGTCTAGCACGCCTGCCCCACTCCTAGTTTTCATGCTCTCCAGTGAGAGTAGTAACCCAAGAGGGAGGTGCCCACTCCTCACTTTTTTTTTTAAATTCTTTATTTCTTTAAATGGTTGAATAACAGATTATGTCTAGAGAGGAGAGAGAGAGATGTGATCTATCTGCTGGTTCACTTTCCAGATGGGCACATTGGCCAGACCTGGGCTGATCTGAAGCCAGGAACCAGGAGCTTCTTCCAGGTCTCCCATGTAGGTACAGGGGCTCAAGTTCCTGAGCCATCCTCTGTTTTCCTAGGCACATTGACAGGGAGCCGGATTGGAAGTAGAATAACCGAGACTGAAACTGGTGCTCATGTGGGATGCTTGCATCACAGGTAGAGGCTTAACCCACTGTACCACAGTGCCAGCCTCTACCTAGCTTCCTGTGCAGAGGTCGAAAACTGTGATTCAGAGGGGAGGATGCAGGGTTGTACCCTCTGTCAGACCCTGGGGACACAATCTCTTCTGCTGTTAGCCTGCAAGAAAGGGGACAGAAGTCAGCATGTTGCCCACCTCTGACCATCTTCAACCTCTCAGCATTTGGCCCTGTAACCCTCAGGGAGGAAGTCATTCAGAAAAAAGGCTGGCACACTTTCTGCAGGGATGGAGCCAAGGCATGAGGACAGCTCTTGAGGTGGGCATGGTATGCTCTCTTCTCAGAGGTGTGGCCCAGGCAGCCCATCAGTCACCAAGCAGCCTGGATCTTACCCATGACTTTGGAGTTGGACTTTGGGCTCCAAGAGATGCAGTTTGCAGCAGCTCACTCTTGCTTATGTTTATCACAGGTTGGGGGCATCACGGATAGGGTTCATCACCGTGACCACTGTAGGGGTGGGTGATTTTCTTAACTCTTTGAATATATAATTTTTTAAGATTTTTTTTTATTGGAAAGGCAGGTTTACAGAGAGGAGAGACACAGAAAAAGATCTTTAGTCCACTGCTTCACTTCCCAAGTGTCCACAACGACCGGAGCTGAGCTGATCTGAAGCCAGGAGCTTCATCTGGGTCTTCCATCTTGGTTCAGGGGTCCCAAGCTTGGGCCGTCTTCTACTGCTTTCCCAGGTCACAACCAGGGAGCTGGATGGGAAGTGGAGTAGCCGGGACACAAACTGACACCAATATGGGATCCTGGCATATGCCACATGAGGATTTAGCCACTGAGCTACCACACCAGGCCCTACCTGTTCGAATATTTCAGAGGCCAGGGAAGCCTGCTGCCCACAGCCGTACAACTTGTAAACTGCACAGCACAGCTAGAAGCTAGGGGGTCCAAGCCTCGGGCCAGGGTTACAACCACCATGCAGTTTATCCTCAGTGGAATGAAAAGAAGAGAATGTTTCATTTATTTATTTATGTATTTTTGTCTTCAAATAAGAGCTTATTATTAAGCTCTTTCGGGCACCTGTTCAGCCCTTCTGTAGAGCTGACCTCATTCTCCCTGTTTTCCCTGGGGTAGCAATTCTCCCTGTTTTATACATGGCAAAGCTGATGATCAGGAATAAATTCCTTGTTGGGTCTGTGAAGCTGAGACAGGACACAGCCAGCACTCAGGCTAAAGACTTTGACTGAGTCTCAGTGCTGCAAGCTGCTTCTGTCCTGGGGTAGCCATGCCCTACCTGTGAGGAGAATTGGGGGCAAGAGTGCAAGATGCCATGAACCGTGGCCACTCCTCTTCCCATTGCTGCCCCTTCCTCGTCTAATTTCTCAGCCCCCAGACCACATCCCCCATACTTAAAAATTTTTTATTTATTTGAAAGAGTTATGGGATGTGAGGGCAGGGGAGGACTTTCATCCTCTGGTTCACACCCCCAAATGGCCAAGCTGAACCAGAAGCCAGGAGCTTCATTTGGGTCTTCCATGTGGGTGTAGGGGCCCAAGCACTTGAGCCATCTTCTATTGCTTCACAGACACATTAGCCGGGACCTGAAAAGGAAGTAGAATGTTTAAGTTCAAGACTTGAAGTGCCTGTGTGGAATGCCAACACTGTACATGGCAGCTTAACTTGCTGTGTCACACCCACTACCCACCCAACCACCCCTAGCCTGCATACTTAGAACCATGTAAATCCATTATCTTGCATCAAGATCCTTGGCACCTAGTAGGTGTTCAGTAAATAAGTTTTGGCTGTTGCTTGAGAGCCAAGTGTCCTGGACTCAATAGAATCTGAGCCAAGATTGTGTTCCTGAAGAGAAACACCATAGAATGCAAGCAGCGTCGTTCCCTCCTCTATCCCCAGAGTGCACCTCCGCTTTGCAGCTCCCAGAGGCCAGGTGCTTGAAGAACAGAGTGTGCACGCTCTGTAGGCTGGGAGTGCTCCCTACACTCCCAGGAGGCAAGAGGCCCCGGAGGGTCACATCAGCGAAGTGCTGGCAGGGTCAGGTGACATTCTGTAAATCATAAGACTAACAGTCCCTTGCTTTGCTCAGCATTTTGTGGTTTTCAGAGTACATTCTTGAGGTTGTGCATTGGTGGATCCCTGCAGCCTTCCCCGAGAGACAGGGTTGCCAGCATTCTCCCCATTTTGCAGATGGGGATGCTGAGACTCATTGGGAGTGTGAAGTGAAAGTGCCCACCGTCACTTCTTTTTCTTCTTCTTTTTTTTTTTTTTGTCTAGGCAAGACTTATTAGTATCTGTGTATGGTTCCATTCTGATCTGACAGAATTTCAAACCAAAGTGGGCACATGGTGTTTGGCTCCATCGGCACCAGGAAAATGGTGGGAGCCATAGCTAGGCAAAACCAGGCATTAGGGCACTTACAGCTCCAGAGTCCACCATCCCCTGCTGGCAAGCAGGCGCCGGGGCCAGAGTCGGTCAGGCAGGCTGCTGAGTGCTCTTGGGCCTCCATCTAAGCGTGTTCCAGATCCTCTCCAGGGCCACTCTCGCCATGCAGAAGGCGATGGTGAGATTGCGCTGTACCAGCCTGTGCTATAGTCCATGTGCTTCTGGGAATTCTTGCTAAGAAATTCCTTGTAAACGTCAACCATTTCCTCTGCATTCAGGTGGCAGAAGGTGCCCAGAGGCTGCAGTTCAACCACCTTCTTACTATGGTGAGAGCCTCTATTTCTGTCTGTCTACAGTAGTCAAGGACCTATGTGATGTGTGTGGAGGGCACAGCCCAGTGCTCAAGCTCAGCAGAGGTTAACAGATAATGGAGTGGGGGGGTTGTTAATGATGATAGCCAAGGCAGAGAGCACTGTCCCTTTGATGACTTGCCTCCTGCCAACCCATATTCAGCAAAAAGTAGCCTCCTGTATTCTTACCTCTCGTGTTCTGACCTCTTGCTGCCTTAAAGTCAGCCGGTATGGAAAGGGTTGCCATGAATTCACAAAGTCTGAGGGCCTTGAAAGAGGGTGTTTCTACTTCCCTTGGTGGCAGGTAATTACGACAATGAATAAGGATTTTATTCATTTGGTGTTTGTTTGCATTTTACTATCCCAGCACCTCTGTCTAGCACATTAACTATGTACCCTTGGGCAAATTGTCTTGAATTTTGGGGGCCTCAGTTTTCTCATCTGTGGAATGGAGAGAACAGTACCTGCTGCACAGAGTTGTTGTAGAGATTAAATGAGCATCTGTGTGGTCCGTGGGACATCTTATACATGCACTTATACATACGTGTTGGTGATTATTGCTTGCTGTGGTCCCGTGCTGGACACGGTGTAGCTCTCCACACTCCCAGCTGAGGTGTATGGCCACTGAGCTTTTACTTTCTCAGCATTCCCTGTGTTATCTATGGTTCTTACAGTTCCATTCATTCAGGAAGGTGAATTGAAAGTAGCAAGACAGTGATGTTTTTATAGCGATAGCCTTGAATCCAGCTCCATTTTAGAGAATGTGAGTCATTCACAAAAACTTGAGAACTGCCACTCTCATGAGTAACAGAGCTCTTATAACACACCCCACGACTCCTGCTGCTGCTTTCAGCAACAACTAGCAGCTACTTTTCCCAGGCTGTCTCTAGTAGATTGACACGTTTCTTGCCCAGTGGGTCAAGGCTGGTAAGTATTGGCAGTGTGCTGTGTCCCATCTTCTGCCAGGCAGAACGTCTCTGCATGCCCCTGGGTTTTCTCCTTGGAGCCGAAGTCCCTGAGCACCCCATATGAGCACCATGGAGAAGCTGGTGGTGCTCTCCCATGTGACAAGCACAGGCTCAAAAACTCATTTTACACTCGCTGCACACAGTGGTTGCTTGAATACAGATGTTATCCAACCCCACATCTCATCTGACCCTCCTGAGCAGCCGCTGAGGTTCAGCCCCAGCCACCCCCTTCCCCTAAAAGGCTTGGTGGCATTTGTTAACATGGGGGACATGCTGAGGAAGAGAAGATTGTGCGTTACTGACCACTGTTTGTAATTCTTGGCCTTGGGTTCCTTCCATGCCATACCCACCTCACTGTCAAAGGGCCCTGAACAGGTATGGCTGGTTTGCTAACGTCATTGCCTCCCGTGACTGACAAATGGTCTACTTCTGCCAGTGCTTGCACTCCTACAGTCCTGAATGTACCAGCAAGTGCACTTGTAACAACCTTCATTGGCTTGTCCCTCCTCTCGCTTCATCCCACTGACTGTGTGGTGTCTGGGAAACAGTTCACACGCTCTCTGAAATATGGAATAGAACACATAGTCGCATTGGTTTCTGTCATTAGTGAAAATGCTCTGCTCCCCCAAAACAGACCATCCTATGGTCAAGTCTCTCCTTCCCTAAGCCCTCACAGCAGAGCCAGGAATCTTGCACATTGAAGCAAAAACCATTTATTAGTCTCCTGCCACATGTGTAGTGGGCACTTGACCAGGTAATTGGCCTCATTGTCTTCAGTTTTTACATTGGCCTTAAAGTGTGGGCACAATTACCTGCACATTCCTCAAGGCCTGGCCACTTCCGCTTTACAGATGCAGAGATGGACTTTGGGGGTCAGACACTTGCCCATCAAAGGGGCAGAGCAGCTGTTTGAACCCTGGCATTTGTATTCTGGGGGACCTAGCTTGTAGAAGGGTTAGGGATCTGAGCAGGGGCTGCAGGTATAACAGAAGCAAGACTTTCTTTACAAGTCTGTGTTAGAGTGAGATATGAACAGGTGAACTGTATGAGAAAGTCCAGGGAAGGAAAATTTCCCCAAACCCCAGGGAGGACAACATTTGCATTTTGGTTTATCTTTCCAGTTCTTTATCTTTCATCTTTTCTTTTTTCTCTCTTTCTTTCTGGCACTGGTATCAAGCAAAATAATACGGAAGATGTTCAATAGTGAGTAGAGCTGTTTAGTTACAGGGAACTCTTGTTTTCTGTTTTGTTTTGTTAATGCTTTTAGATTTATTTATTTATTTGAAAGAGTAGGGGTAGGGTAGGGAGACAGAGATATTTCCAACCACTGCTTTACTGCTGAGATGTTCATAACAGACAAGGCTGGGCCGGGCTAAAGTCTGGAGCCAGAAACACTATCTGGGTCTCCAGTATGAGTGTCAGGGACCCAAGTACTAAGATCATCTTCTGCCACCTCCCAGGCACAATAGAAGGAAACTGGATCAGAAGCTGACACTCAAACCAGTTGTCCAAAATGGGATGTGGGAGGGTCCCAAGCAGTGGCTTACCTCTCTCTGCTGCAATGCTCAGGGGCTTAAATACTACACTGCATGAGGTGTATGAGTCGGGCTTAACTTGCTACACCCTCTTTGTTGTGTTCAGATGAATCCAGTGCTGGGGAGGGCCACCTACTGTCTTTTGCAAGGGGGATTGGAGCCTGGGTTTCCTTGCGCATAGAAGTCTGTTTCATCACCCACTGCACAAATGTTGGGTTGACTATTTTCTGCTGTTGCCCGGGGTCTTCTGTTCTTCTGGGCTGTGTTCCAAAGTGTACTGCCATCCACCACCTCCAGGCCTCCACTGCCCCATGCTCCCCTTGCCACCCAGGCTTTTCTACAGTTCTCCTCCGCTGGGCTTGGGGATGTGGAGCCAGTGTTGCCACGCCACAGACCTTTGCTGTCACACGAGGTCATTTCAGGGCACAGACTATATATAGTGGAGGACTAGCATCAGGACGGCCACACATTGTTCAGGTCGAGTAGCATTGCCCTTCTGCTGATGCAGGCAGGGTCACCCTGCACTAAGTGCCCATCCCCTGGGGTGGGGGGTGGGCAGTGCTGAGGACAGTCAGGAGCACTGGGGAGCCCAGAGCTAGTTGCAGAAAGCTGGGTATCTCTGGTTCCTCATCTGAAAGCAGGGCCCTTTCAGATACTTGCTCAAGAGGCAACTGAACATGTTTGACCAAATGGGCTCTGCACTGGATGAGGCCAAGGGGAAGCCCCCTGACTGCCACTCAGAGGTTCCATTTGAAAACCTCTGAGCAGAATGAAGGTCCCTGTAGCCTTTGATATAGCAGGTGTGGCCTCATGCGTGGTCTCAGACAGTAACTGCGTCAGCAGGTGTGCTGGTTTTGTGACTTCTTGGAGATTTGACTGGCCTTCTTGGGTAGACTGAGGCCATGGCATAGGGCAGGAATCACAGGGCAGAGTGGTCTGCAGTAAGACAGTCTGGGAAGCAGAATTAGCAGATACTTGCTGGCTTGCACTTGGAAGAGCTGCTTTTTTCCTGGCTTGCTCCTGTCTATTTTTCCTTTTAGTATCAGTTTGGCCTAAAGAGGAGATGAAAATGAGGATATAATGCATTTTAGGCCAGGAAAGTACATTTCATTTAACTTGCCTGCGGCTGAGTTACGGATGTCCCATGGAGGATATTAGTGGAGCACAAGTGTGCCTTTGGCAGGAGTAGGCAAGCTGGGAGCTAGGACCAGTTTTCCTTCACTCAGCAAGTTTGTTGAAGACTTGCTGTGTGCTTGTGGAAGAAGCACAGGGGAGATTCTAGTTGTGGTAAGGCGAACTGATGGCAGGTGACAGAAACCACTGGAGCTCACTTGAGCAAGAGAGCCTGCAGGTCTCAGGAGCCCACATGAGGGATGGCTTTAGGCTCAGAGGGATCAAACCTTCTTAGATCTCCCTCTGACGCTCTAGATCTTTTTGTTTTCTGTTTGGTTTTTCTTCTCTGCAGCCTGGCTCTCTCCCCACTCAGCTTACAGGGTCCAGCCATGATCAGAAAGCCCCAAGGAGAGGAGAGGTGCAGGCTGGCTCAGCCTGAACCATGCCTGTAGCTTTGGTCAGCTCAGCTCTAGCCAGGGGAAGGGATTGCACAAGAAAAAGTAGGTCTGGCAAGGGTTACTTCTGCCCCCACAGATGGGGCAGCCCCCAGAAAAGGGGAATTTTGAGTGGCAAAGATAGCCCAAAGCTGTTCGCTTCCCTGGACCTTAATGAGGAGTTCCGGCGATTCCTGGGGAAGAAGCCAAGCAGACCTGGAACGTTCTGTAGACACACCAGGAGAGAGCAGAAGTTGAATGATCCTCAGTGCATCCTGCTTGTTGTCAAATATGCAGCTCCTCAATGGAAGGAATGAGGCTCCCAAGCTTGGTGTCAAGCAGAATCACAAACAGGCAACAGAAGCCTGCTCTGGTTAGTCTGGGGAAAGTGGATTTGTTGGAAGGATTATAGCAAAGCAGTTGGCCTCCTGGGAGCTGGGGCTGGAAGGTGGTCAGAACTGGAGGTGGCTCTCTTTGGGCTCTTTGGGGACCTGTGGCCTCTCTGCTTTTGTCTGAGCATCTGCTCTTAGCTTCCCTCTCAGTAAATGCAGTCTTCTCCTCTCTCACTCATGTGCTCAGTCCATGGCTGGGCACACCAGGATCCTGGCAGCCAGCAGACACAGGCCACCACAGCACAGGAGGCGCATGAGGGGCTAGGTCACGTGTAGTGTGAGGTTGCTCCCTTCTGGGCTTTGTGTGTGGCAGGCACAGAGACACAGCAGAGCCTTGAGGGATGAACCAAAGGAGTGATTCAGAAGGTGACCAGGGTGCTGGGTAGTGGGGATAGGGAGGTAGGTGTGTTTCTAGAATGGGAGAATCAGTGTGGGGCCTGAGCAGCATCCTGACCGATGAACTGTGGGGTAAGATGGTGGCACTGCAACCCTGGTCAAGTCACCTCAGCTTCCTCATCAGCAAAATGGGAACAGCGGCTGCCCAGTGCCCTTGCGGAGAGAGAGGTTAGAGGTTGTGTGTATGGCAGGGCTGCTTTTTATTTATTTATTTTTAATAAATAAAGAAGTTTTAGAAATTATTTATTTGAACAGCAGAGTAACAGAGAGAGAAAGATCTTCCACCTACTGGTTTGTTCCTCAAATGTTAACGATGCCCAAGGCAGGGCTAGGCTGAAACCAGGGGTCCATAACTTGATCTGAGTCTCTCATGTGGGAGTCAGGGACCTAGGAACTTGTGCTTCCAGGTGCACATTAGCAGGAAGATGGATTGGAAGCTGAGCAGTGTCTTGAATTCACACACTCTGATATGGAACACAGGTGCCCCAAATAATATTTTAACCAGAACCCTGTGCAATAGCTCCCTCTCTGGCTTATTTGTTTATTTTGTTGGGAGGTACAGACAGAATCCCCAGTGCTGATTTGCTCCACAGGTGTGCCCAGCAGTCTCAGGCCAGCTGCTTGGGCCTGACCCAAGGAATCCATTCCAGGTCTCTCAGGAGCCCAACTAGCCACCTAAGCCATCACCTGCTGTGCATGAGCAGCAGTCTGAGCTTGGGAGCGTGAGTGGGACTAGAACCCAGGCACTCTGATACTCCTAACAGCTGGGCCAAACCCCCACTTCTGTGACAATGCTTTGTGTACCAGGAAGTGTGACACAGATATGGGAAGTGTTGCTGGTGTGGCCGCTGTGGCTGGTGCTGCATGTGCCTTCCATGGAATCAGAGAGACTTTCTTGAGTCTGCCATGTGAGTCTGCTCCAAACTCCTAACCAGTGACGTTGTTGCTGGCTCCGAAGTGCCCAGGGTGAAGTAGATGGAGGATAGGGAAATCCCCCACCCCCAAGTGACATCTGGGAGTCCCCTGCCGAGTGCCAGGTAGAGACCAGGGAATGGACCTGAGGAGGGAGGGACCAAGGCTGAGCTGTCCTTTCAGGGAAAAGCAAGACAGCTGGGCATGGGGTTAGTATGGATCAGCATCTTCCGCTGACATTCCAGGGTGGGATTGGCTGGGCTACTGCCCTCACATTGGCCTCCCTTAGCCTGTTCCCTCTGCACCAGCATTGGCCTCCTTGGCCTGTTCCCTGCCAAGAGAACTGTGGAGCACTTGCTTCAGAGGCACTAGGAATAAGCAGATGATGAAGCCTGCATCCTGATTGCCTCCAGCCTGAGGTGGCAGTAACTAGAATCCTGACTGGGGAGCCAAGGGGTTTGAAGAGTGAGACCCAAGGTCAGCCAGGGGAGAACCTGTGGCCCCTCTCTGTTGGCCACTTCCTGCTAGAACCAGTGGCTAGGGCTTGTCTCTTTTGCCCAGGAGGGCTTAACTTCCTGGGTCCATGCCAGTTTTGCACTTGTGATTTCCTTGCTGTCCGCCCCCTTTGGCCATTTGTGCCTGTTTTCCTTCCCAGTGCCTCTGTCCTAGCTGCCTGCTTCCTTGGCATTCTCCTGCCTGCCCATCCCAGTACTCCTGAAACACGGCAGCCATGCGTTACCCAGGCTGCCAGCTGCTCTTGTCCTCAGCCACAGGGTTCATGTTGCTGAGACAATGACTAGCAAATGGGAATGAGGGTGAGAGAGTTGCCAGGTGCCTCTCGCTGCCCTTGCAGCCGAGTGAGCACCTCCTGGGAAATGTGCTGGTGATAAACATCATGAAGCCAGATCTTGCCAATCCCTGCTGCATTCACTTGCTGTTCTCTATAGACACTGTGCTAAACAGCTTGTATATGCCTTGTCTCATTTAATCTTTGGAATAACCCAGAGAAACAAGCTTGTGATCATCCTCACAGAGTTGAGGGAGAATAAGGCATGGAGTGAGTCAGTGGCAGAATCTGCATTGCGGCCTGTTGTACCCATCCTCCTAGTCATGGTGTGGCTCCTGCCTTCTGCTGGAGGAGCTGAGCTACCCTGGGCCAGGCATCTGCAAAACCTAAACTGGAAGTTCTGTCCACTAGCAACAGTGAGCCCAGATAAGGAAAGCCTGTGGTGTCATTCTCTGAGTTGTGCTAAGTTTCTCTTCCCCATGCTGTGACAACAAAATGAACCTTTGGATGGTAGAGCTCAGAGGGACATCTCTTTGGTGGCAGCCTCCCCCATGCTAGTGCCCCACTCACCTCACTAGTTGAGAAAACAGCCTTCAGCACCTGCTTGGACATGATTCTTGTAAAGAGGTTCAGAAATAGAAGTCCATTCTCTTGGCTTTTATGATCTCCCCCCTTAGGTTGCATCTCTCTCCTGTTCTGAGTATTTGAAATGCCCCAGGGTTGGCCTGTTCTAAGCCTTCTTGAACACCAGTTTGCTAGCAAAAACCAGAATCCAGTAATGGGAAGCCTTGCGTTTTAGTGGCTAAGAGAGCAGGTTTGAATCAGACTGAGGTAGAGTTTGTTCTGTTTAATTAAAGTTCGCGTTTCTCTTTATTTTTATTAGAGAGGGAAGGAAAGATAGAGATCTATCTTGATATGATGGTACATTTTCCAAATGACTGCAACAGACTCAAGCCAGGAGCTTTTAACTCAGTCTGGGTCTCTGACTTGAGTAGTAGGGACTCAAGTACTTGAGCTATCATCTGTGTCAGACGTGCATTAGCGGGAAGCTGGGAAGATGGGACTTGAACCTAGGCACTCTGATAAAGGGATGTGGGTGTCATAGGCAATAGTTTAGCTAAAGCACAATGTGTTTGTCCCCACCCCGTTTGTTTGTTTTAACTATTTAATACAGCAATCCTTAACCACCTAAGCCTTAGCTCCTTCATCTGTTACATGCGGAGATGGGTAGTACCTGCCTTAGTGTCGCTGTGAAAACAAAGTGAAAGAATGCATCCCGCCTGCAAGCTGGGGCTCAGTCAACCAGGGGTGCTGGAGACTATTCCTTCCCATCTGCTTGCCTTGTCTGGAATGAAGCAAACCCTCTCAGAGCTCAGGGCTGGGAGAGCTGACCAAGTGGCTTTGCTACTTGCTTTGCTGTATGCTCAGGTGAAGTGTTTTGCTCCTGGAGAGGTCAAGACTAATCTGAAGCATATGTACCATTACGAGAAAGCCTCATAAAGCTCAGGCATGCATGAGTTTTTACGTGCCAGGTTCCTTGCTTAGTCCTGCATGTGTAGCTGAACAAAGTCATTGTGAAATGACAGGATAGTGGAGAAACAGCTTATGCTCAAATAATCAAAATGTAATATTTGCTACAATGGAAAGAATAAAAGATAATATTCAAGTGGGAGAGAGACATGGTTTTTGGTAAAGGATCTGGAAGATGAGTAGATAGGTAGGCTGAAACCTGAAGGCTGAGATGGGGCAGCTGTTACCCATACATGGCCACACCCCTGGGCAGGGCTGTCTGCTGGGCCATGAAGCACCTTTGGGTGAATTGTAGAATGGTGCTTCCTCTGGATGCAGCCATCCCTACTGGGATCCAGCAGGTGGAGAGAGAACATGAGCTAGCCCCTGGTACTGCTTCTCCATGTGCTGGGCACAGCCCAAGGGGCACTGGTGGAGGGAAATGCAAGAGAGAAAGCCCTAACAGTAAAGAGCCTGCCACCTTCCAGGAAGGGAGAAAAACCACTGGGAGAAGCTGGTAACCACCTGCATTTTGCCCTCTGGTGAGGAGATGATCTGCCTTTCAAGGAGAGGAGGCCCTGTCTGGCATTCTGTGCAGGACTGCTGAGCTGGCACCATCAGGCACCCAATGGCTGGCATCCATGGGGCTGTAGTTGGTGACTACGCTGAACTCCTTCCCATAGCAGATGTCCTTTCCCCTGTGTCTAGTGAAGAGAAGGTATTAGGAGGGAAGGCGAAGGGAGTTCTGCTGGGGAAACCAAGCCAAGACCTAACTTGTGGGCCTGCCAGCTCTGTGTGGCCTTCTTAGGGTGAGTACTTACTTTTTGCTGAAGTTCTATGCTAATCTTGTTTAATTTGAAAAATTGACCTTTTTTCCCCCTCTTTGTTTCTATTTATTTGAGAGAGAGAGAGAGAGAGAGTTAGTTTTCATCACTGGTTCACACCCAGATACCTGCAACAATTGGGGTTGGGCCAAGCCAAAGTCAACAGCTTTGAACTCTGTCCAGGTCTTCCACATGGGTGGCAAGAATCCAGTTAGTTTGGCCATCACCTGCTGCCCTCCAAGGTACCCACTGACATTAATGCTAGAATCAGAACCAGAATCAGGACTCAAAACCCAAATCTAATAGGGATGCAGGTATCCCAAGAAGCATCTTAACCACTGTGCCAAACACCTGCCCAAGTCATAGGTCTTTCTACACCTGTGGCACACAGGAATCATGGGTGCAAATGCAAGTGATGGTTAGTGAGGGAGGACTGTGCCCAGTGATAGACAGCTCTCTTCCCAGGGAGGGTAGTGGAGCCTGCCTGCAATTTGAAGTGGCATGTGAGATCAGTTCTAATCTAAGCTATCTTGTTCAACAGTGAATCTGTAGTGAATGGTATGGTGCTTGGCTGGTCCAAATCATAAGATTTGCAGATTGTATAGCCCACTTCCTTCCGCCAGCACCCCATCAGAGGAGATGGTTAGATTCTAGCTGAGGTTTCCTGTCCCCTTTCCAAGACCTGCCATTGTGGTACAGCTGCCTAGTGACAGAGCAACCAAGCAATGTTTGGGGAACTTGGAATCACATCATGAGGAACAGGGACTGCTTAGCAAGAAAACACAAAGGCGTGGGGGAGAGCGGAAAGCTGTCTTGAAATCCCCAAGAACTGTCACCCCAATGTGTTTCTATTTGTTCTCTTGTGCGTAGGGCGTGCCCTTCCTGTGGGTCAGGCCTGGTGCCAGGGTCTGTACTACACCGACTCATTCCGTCCTGCAGTAGTCCAGGGCAGAGGAGGCTACCAGCTCTAGTTATCTACTGAAGGATGAAATAGGGGCTTAGGTGAAATGATCGCCTAGGATCATCAACTTGGAGTTTGAAATAGGTCTCCATGACTCCACAGCCTACAGCAGTTGATTGAATGAAACCACCAATAGCACTTGCTGGCTGGAGATTTGCCATGTCGTCTCAGGAGCTAGAGCAGGTGTTCACAGGTGGAAGTTCCAGGAAGTTAGTTTTCTGTTCCCCATAAGGGAGGTATATCTTTGTCTTTCTCTCTGTGTCTCTGTCTCTGTCTCTCTGTCTCTGTCTCTCTGTCTCTGTCTCTCTCTTTGTGTGTGTGTGTGTGTGTGTGTGTCTTGCTGTCTGTCTGTCTTATGGTGCACTAAGAAAGGGCTGTCTGAAATGGGAGTGGGTGGCCTCCAAGACACCAGCCTCCTTGAGAGATGCTTGCATCAGCTGGGAATTGGGTCTGCAGAAGTTAAGCTTTCTGCTGCTGCTGGGATCCAACTAGGAAGGTTTTGTTTTCCACACTATCCCAATCACCCCTATGGGTTCTAGTACCTCATTCTCTCTGAAGCCCCACTTCCAGGCCTCAACCGTTTCCCCCAGAAGAGGTCAACTTTTGGAATGTACCTGGCCTTCTTCGGAGTGGCTCCCATGACCACCAGGTCTGTGACCCCAAGTGCATGAAGGCTGGCACTCGAGTGGGCTTTTCAGGACCACAGACATTTACCTTCCTAGGCTGACTGTCTTTGACCTTGACTTTACTTCACTGCTTGTGGCCTCTGGTTGGCTCTGGGTATAAATCTGTCATAACACCACATGTGGTTTAGAGGAGAATAAGCCTTTCTGTAAACCTCAGAAGGCTGCAGGAGCTCACCTGGCAGTGATTAGAACTGGGCCCTGCAAGACAGCTGTGACTACCTCTTCCATGCCAGGTATAAGAACAAGACAGCAACACTGAAAATGCCTTAAGGGTCCTGGTGTGCAGCTGCCCATTCAACAGAGAGATCTGCTGTTTGGCACCCTGAGCAGCTGGCAGCCAGACTTTACTTGATTGAGCAAGACAAGCTTGAAAACCTGCTGGGGAGGAGGAAGTCCTTCCTTGTGTTGGGCTCTACAGGGCTTTTTCCTGGGTATGGCCTTGTTGCTCTACACCCAGGCCTTGTGAGAGCAGCTCCTGGCACTCAGCAAACTTGAAGGAGTCCAGGTGCCGCCTCCGTGTCTTCCACACACAATGCTGCATGAACAGCTCTGTTGTCCTTGGTGACACTGTCCTGTTCCTGCCCCCGGGTGAGCACCAGTGACCTGTCTGATAACATGATGTGGTTTACCTGGCTCATACCAGGTTTGTGGCCAGGCTAGAAACAACCTGAGAGATGCTACATCTTTTTTTTTTTTAATATTTATTTATTTTTGTATTGGAAAGGAAAATATACAGAGAGAAGGAGAAACAAAGAGAAAGATCTTCGATCCGCTGCTTTACTCCCCAAGCAGCCACATTGGCTGGAACTGAGTTAACCTGAAGCCAAGAGCCAGGAGCTTCTTCCAGGTCTCCCATGCGAGTGCAGGGTCCCAAGGCTTTGGCCATCCTCTACTGCTTTCCCAGGCCGGAAGCATGGAGCTGGATGGGAAGTGGAGCAGCAGGGATTAGAACTGGTGCCCATATGGGATCCTGGTATGTGCAAGGTGAGGACTTTAGCCATGATGCTACCGTGCCACCAAGATGCTCCATATTTTTCTTTCACTGCTCATACACCTTCTGCCTCCTTGTTGACCTCTAGAATGTCTTGTGGGCAGGATTCTGGGAGCTGTCCCATAGCAAGGTCAAAGCCTTTGTCTTTCTTCCAATTTAGAGTGTATGCAGCTGGTGGGTGAGAGTAGGGACAGACATCCAGGAACATCTGGCTGTAGAAACAGGACATCAGGCTTGGAGGAGGAACCCTGGAGGCAAAGATGTGATTGGTGGCTGGACCCAGGACTTCAGGACTCCAGGACTCCGGGCCTCTGGGCCTCCGGGCCTCCCTGACTACTCCCTCCTTTAGTGGTCTTTCGCCCATTTCTTTCCTGTTCTGCTTCCCTCCTGTATTCTAGTGGCACATGCCTGAGCTTCTCTGCCTATCAGCCTCCGTGACATGCCCAGACCCTGAGATATAGCATCCTGACATAGTGTCTTGGCTCTGCAGCCAGACCCACCACTTCTGAGAGACCCCCACTTGCACCTGGCAGCCTGACCATCAAAATCTCAGCCTGACACCCTGGCTGCCCGCCTGCCCAACACACTTACTTGTCTTTCAAGTTACAGGGACAGCTTGCTCCATAGGGGTGTCTCACAGACAAAGCCAAAGGACAGGTCCAGTGGCAGCCAGCAGGGAGGATATGGAGGAGCAGTGAACAACTGACTTTGGTGCCAGGCACATCCTGTCTGACCACCCGACACTGTGTGAGGTGGCAGCCTCATCCTCATTTGACAGATTGGAGAATGAAAGCTTGCAGAGGGTCTCAGGGTCAGTTACTGGGTGGGATTGCAATGTAGGTTGTGCTCTGCTCGGCTTGCCACAAGGTCTGTGCTGCCTCTGCGCAGCCTCTTTGCCCTTTCCACCATTTAGTTTCTCCCTCGTGCAAGCCCAGCCCCAGCTGTATACATATGTTGATGGTTGTAGAAGGTGGGCTGAAACTGTCATTGTTGGGGCTTGATGAGCCAGGTAGAGCTGCCATGTTGGACAAAGAAGAGCAGTTGCTTTCCCCTGTCCTGTGCTTTCTGGTTGGTTGTGTGTACTACATGAGAGGTGGTACTGGCTGCTGCAGACCCAAAAGTAAGGCATGCTGTTACCCTGCCTGGACTCATGTCATGGCCTCCCAGGCCCTGCTTCCTGCTCACTTCTTCCTAAATGGGATCAGGCATGGGTGAGGTGGTGCTCTCCACTCCCGGGCCAAACCCTTCTTTTTCTCTTGTTTGCAGACTGTGAGGAGACTCATCAAGTGGGTTTGTATATGTAGGGTTTGTTTCCTTAAGCCATCCTCTGCTTATTAGCAGGAAGCTGGATCAGAAGCAGAGGCAGGGCTTGAGCCCTGACCCGCCACACCACAGTGCCTGCCCCTTACCAACAGTCTTTCCTAGGTTCCAGTGCTACCTTTGCCCCTCCCCACAGCACCCTGCACCCCGACCCATGCCTCCTACCAAGTGCCACTCAGAGGTTTCACCCGGACAAGTGATCCCTCTTGATCTCCCTCCTCTCCTGACCCTCCCACAGCTCAGTGACTCGACTGGGAGTTGGGACTCACCATGCTCTCCAGCTGGTACCAAGGACGGGTTTTATGACAATGACCATTTCAGTTCCCTTGACGCCTGAGTCACTCTGTGAAGGTAAAGTGTGTTGGAGAGTGTAAAGCTACACTGCTTGGCCACTGGGGCCTTTAAGAATGAATTTTTTCCTGTCTCTTATAATGGCCCTGGTGTCCTTGATGTGATCAGGTCCAGGGAAAGGTAGCTAGCTCCACTGCTGGTGGTCATTTAGGGATCCAGTTCCTTCAGTGGTGTTGCTCCTTTGCAGAGCCTCGTTCTCTACGTGGTTAAAACTGGGTTGTTGCCATGTCTGGGTTCTGTCTGAGGAAGGAGGGAAAAAATTAGGCGGGGGGCGGATGTCCACTGACCGTAGGACATCTCTGTGTTTCTGTGACTGCTGACCCTTCAGCCCACATTCCACTGGCAGGAAAGTAACCATGTGGCTACCCTGACTGCAAGAAAAGCTGGGAAATATAGTCCGTGTGGGCCGACACATGCTCAAAAAGGGAACATGAATCTGAGTAGACAACTGATAGTCTCACTATAAAGGGTAGGGAGTGGGAGCTGGCGTAACAGAGTTGAACTACTGCCTGTGACCCCTAGCATCCCATATGGATTCCAGTTTGAATCCCAGCTGCTCCACCTCTGATCCAGCTCCTGGCTAATATCCCTGGGAAAGCAGCTAAAGATGGTCCCTGTGGCTTTTGCCCATGTGGGAGACCTAGGTGAAGTTCTGGATTCCTGGCTTCGACCTGACCCAACTCCAGCTGGGGAGTGAACTGATGAATATATAGATCTCTGTCTCTGCCTGTCCTCACCTCTTTCTTTAACTCTGCCTTTTAAGTGAATAAATAGATCTTTGAAGTAGAGGAGGCTTGGTATTTTCATTTGCATGCACAGAAACAAGAATCTGTTCCTGTCAGTAATGTGCCTGCCATCTTGGGCGCCTTCCACACTGCCCCTCCTTGGCAGATGTCTGTGTGCCAGGTTCTGTGCTACACAAACTTGGTGAACCTGAAGCCGAGTGAGGCAAATTTTGCCCATTAGCAACTGCAGCATAGTCTGGAGAGGACATTGTGGAAAGCAGGCAGTGTGTACGTGCCAGAAAAAAGCTTCTCTTTTGTGATGTACAAGGCAATGCAGGTACCGAGCCAAAGGACCTCCCCAGGGCCTTGTCTGCTTACAGTCATGTGAACTGGAGTGTGGAGGGCCAGTGCTGGCAGCAGGGCTGACTTGGGGATTTAGGAGGGCTTCTCAGAATCTGTGGCATTCAATGAGGGGGATGGTTTTGAAAAGGAGAGACCAGCAGTAGAGGTCAGGAGACTTGGAAGGCCATGGGTAGATCTTGGGTGTGGGTTGAGCAAAAGCAGCACATGTGCACATCTTCCTCCATTCTGGCCTTTGCACCTGCCTCTGTGTTGGAGTCCTTCCATGGCTGCCTTTTCTAAAATTGTGTCCTGTCTCATTGCTTTGGATTCAGCAGAACACATCTAGATTCACTGGTACACTCTTGACTTGTATTAGCCATCTCTCCTGCCAGATCCCATAGTCCATGGCAGCAAGACCATTGTACTGTATGACAGGTAGAAGACACTCAAGTATTTGTTGGATGAATAAGTGAGTGATTCAGAATGTGCATTGAAAATCATGTATTTGGAAAGTTTTGATTTCCATGTAAGTGAGTTTGGCTTTTGTTGTTTAAGCAGCAGCGAGCCCTGCAAAGTTTTTGAGTGGGGCAGTGGCTTGATCACTGTTAAGGAGGTTATGGCAGCAGCAAGGAAGATGGTTGGGCTTGGGCAGAGAGGTCCTTCTGCCGCTCTGCCTGTAGGACACACCCTGTAGTGTGGGGACTGTCTGTGCAGTCTGGTTAGCTGTTCCCAGGCACAATTACTCTCTTTGGAGCCAAGCATAGGATTCCATCTCTGACAGATCTTTGTCCCTAACGATGGGGTGACCGTGGGCTGACCTCTATGTTGCTTATTGGGGGCTAGCAGGATCTTAACAAGCTCCCCTGTGCTCTGCTTGTAAAAGTGAATATTGATAGTCTTTCTGGAAAGCAGCTTGGCAAAAGGTACCAAGAACCTTAAAAATAATCCCTCCTCTTTGGCCTAGAAATTTCATCATGAGGATTTTATCATGAGGAATCAAGCCAATGTGTGTGCATAGCTTTATCTACAAAACCTTGCATCCCAGCATGCATAACTGGAAGCAGTCCAAGTGTGTGACTCAGATACTGTGCATGCGGATCCATCCCTTCTTCCTGTCCCCACTGAAACCCTGCCTTCCACAAAATAGACCCTCCCTCCAGAAAATCTGAGCCCAGGCTTACACTTTGGCTCCTCTGCTGATGCTGCAGCCTCCTAACTGGTCTTCCTGTGTCTGGTCTAGGTCACCTCACCCCACCTCTAGCTCTGGGCTGGGGCTGAGCCATCAGAAATGCCTGTCCTCTTCCACCTCTCTTCTGCAGAGGTCCCCCAACTTGGGGAGGACATGGTCCAAGCCGTGTCACAGGCTCTGAGGCCCTCCCTGCCATACCACCTCATGGGCTGCATCTCTACTGCTTCCTGCCTGGGACAGAATACTATCAGCTCCCCAGATGGAGTTTACCTGTGAGTATCCATGATCCGACACTGGTTCTCCACCTGCAGAGCGCCCCTAGCTCTCTGTCTGGCTACGCCCAGCTCATTTGTTGCACCTCAGCAAACTTCAGGGCCTTCTGCAGGCTGAGTGACATTGCAGCATACCCTAATCCCTCAGTGTACAAATTGGTTTCAGGAGCTTTTTCAGATATCACAGTCTAAGGATTCTCGAGATAGAAGATTTCATAGGGTTTGTATATAGCATATTCAAAAAACTTCCATCCTCTGCTTCACTCCCCAAACCCCCAAACAGCCAAGGCTGAGCCAGAATGAAGCCAGCAGTCCCAGATTCCATCTAAGAGCACAAGCACTGGAGACATTATCCTCAGTTGCTCAGGTGAATTAGCAGGAAACTAGGTCCAAAACAAAGCAGCTGAATTCTAACCAGCACTCTGATAGGCAATGTGAGCTTTGCAAGTGCAGCTTAACTAGCTGAACCAAAATATCAGTCCTTTGGTATTTCCTAAAGGCTTTTTGAGCTGTTGATTGAATCTATACATGCAGACAGAAACCATGCCTATGGACCTGATATTGCTTTCTGTGTCCTATACACTACCAGCACACAGTTAATGCTCAGTAAACCTTTATTGGGTGGCTTTGTGTGAAATCAAATGAGCAGGATATTTTGAAGTTTCTTCTTTATTCTGGATTTCTTTTACCCTGAGTCAGTCTCTAAGGAAGAACTTAGGCATCTCAACTTTTATGAAGCTACCCCAGGTGAAACTGTGCAGTCACTGGTCTACCAGTTGGTATAAATCAGAATAAAAACAGGAACATGGCCATGATCAAGAGGAAAGCCCCAATCATGCATAGCATAATGATCCCTGCAATCCCTGTACACTGAGATGAACAAAAAGATAAGATCTCAATATGGGTGTTTTTGGTATTTTGGGGTGCTAGGCTGTGAGTGGCTTTTTTTTCCTCTGGATTTTTTTTAAAGATTTATTTATTTTTATCAGAAAGACAGATTTACAGAATGATCTTCTATCTGCTGATTCACCCCCCAAGAGTCCATAATAGCCAGATCTGAGGCAATCAGAAACTTCTTCTGGGTCCCCCACACAGGTGCAGGGTCCCAAGGCTTTGGGCCATCTCTCGTCTGCTTTCCCAGGCCTCAAGCAGTGAGATAGATGGGAAGTGAAACAGCCAGACATGAAACAGCGCCCATTTGGGATACAGGTGCTTGGAGGTGGAGGATTGGCCAGTTGAACCAGCTCCTGGATATTTTTGTTATGTAAATTTTCTCTATTCCAGCGTATGGCATCCTTTAAACAGGGTAAGATAGGCAGTTGGGCTAAGAGCAACTGATTGAGCTTGGAACAACTAGGTCACCGAGCCAGTCCCAGGTCTTGCACCTTCAGCTAGTTAATGAAGCTGATTGTGGGTACCAGGTCTGTAGTTCCAGCCTCTGGCCCTTTCTGAGTTCCAGCCTTCTGGTGCTCTAGGAAACTGCTCAGTGGGCCTGGGAGCAGATGGACACTTTCTAGGCTTGGAGCAAGCTATCCTGAGGTTTCCAAGTCATTGGGTGAGGGAGGAGGTTGAGGAGCTGTGATAGATCTTGGTGAGATGGGATTTGCCAGGAATTCATCACCATAAGGTAGTCTTGAAAGGGGACCCAGGACAGAGAAGCAATCCTGGGTTGCGATGGAGGTTGGGACCCCAGAGGTGGGGCCACAGTTGGCAGGAAGGCCCAACCCAGGCCAGCCAGCCAGGTGCTCTGATGTTGGGACTGTGTGCTTGGCCATCCTGGCAGGCACATGGGACAGACTGAGGAGCCAGGTGGGACACTGAGAGTTGGAACAGTGAGACAGATAAGGAACAAAGGGGTACAGCCAGCTCGAGGGAACTCTCGAACCTGGGTGCTCAGGCTGCTGTCTCTTGGGACCAGCGCTGGCCCTGGTGCCATGTGTCTGTTGCTTGTTCAGTGCTGTCTTTCTCCCAGGGCCTGTGCTGAGTCCACCTAAGCCACAGCCAGGCGAACTCCTCCTCTGCTTTGAGCCCCATGGCCTGTGTGCATGTCTCTGTGGTCTTCGTCCCTCTCTGCATCTGTGTTATTGGCCCTTCCCTAGCGAGCATGCGCTAGAGACTTAGGCTCAGCCAGTTCCTGACTTGTGGCTAGAACCCAGGCAAGGAGGAAGCCTTTGCGTCCACATTCCCAGCTGGAAAAGTCAAGGCCCAGTGCTGGAGCAGAGAGGGCCCTGCTCATGGCCTTGTGGTTAGCTCTTGCCTGATGCGTCTCTGGGTCTCCATGGCAACAAGATGTTCACTGGCAAGCACACTGCATCCGCCATGAAAGGCTGCCAGCCTCAGCAGTTCTTGACCTCCAGCTGTGCTGAAACTGAGCGGATGCCTTTTCCCCAACCGGGAGCTGAGCCCACAGGGCTTGGTCCCTGTCTCCATGGTGGTTGTGCTGAAAACAGATCCCTTCTGCTGCCCCGGGCTTGCCACCTCCTCTCCCCACCCTGCTGCTGCTACCAGCGCCTGTCAGGCATTTGCAGGGCGGAGGAGTTTTTGGACAGAACAGGTGGTCTCCTAGCTGGTCTCCTACCAGTTGCATCCTGTCGGCAGGGGAGCCTTCTCTCTTGGCTTGTAGCACTCAGGGAGGCCGCCTTTGCCTAAGCTGCTCCTCCTGGTTGGCACACCTGAGAGAATGAGACCCAACCTGTCTGTGCCACTGCCACCTGTCACTGCCTCATCCCACCCCAACACCCCAAGTGTGACTCAGCTGGTGCTTGACATAGATCATAAGCTTTCTGATCAGACTAGTCTCAGGAAGGACAGATGATAAGGAAAATGTCGGCTTTGCAGGCAGGTTCAGCTGCCTGGCTGCCTTCCCCTGTGACAAAGGGCTAAGGGTCTTTTGCTCAGAGTCCAACTGTTTCCTGCCTATTTTGTTCTGGATCTTTCCTCTTGGCCTCTTTCCAACACTCAGCCGCACCTTTTTTTCTGAGAGAGTGCCATCTCAGATGGGATCCACTCCTTGGCTCATCCTGGTGGGTTGAATGGAGCCTTGAGCACTGGGGCTCCTGAGATGAGGAAAGCCTGCCCTGGTAGCCCATTTGCAGCACAATTCATATGAAGTGGCTTCACTTGGATCCAGAATAGCTGGAAGCAGTCTTTCTTAGTGGTGTCTTTTGGGGAGAAGGCATGCAAAGACCCCACTGCGCTGGCTGCTTCATTGCCTTTCCCAGGAAGTTTCAAGATTTTTCTGCCAAATGACATTTAAAGAGAAGCTTACAGAACCCATGTGTGCATATACACATAAGCAGACAGTTCCCACTGTTTAAAAAGGCCAGGACATGCACAAGCATAGATCCTGGCAGTTATTGCAGCCCAGGCCTCTGCCCAGGTAGACATGGCATCAAGGGCACAATCATCCTCGCCCACCTTTGCCCTGATGTTGTGCCAAGTCAGTGATCCGAGCCCTCAAAGGCTGTGGCTGGCCAGGAGGGGCGGCCTTTCTCTCTCCTGCCTGCTGAGCCCCAAGCTCTCCTTCCCTGGATGAGGACTTAGTGGGGAGCTCTCACCCAGATACCCAAGCCAAGGAGGCTGGGGGAGGGGATTTCTGCCTGTTCTCCTCCACTGTGGTGCTCTCACCCCTTGTGTTTCTGCCCAATCTTGTGGCCTTTAGAAACAGTCAAGAGATGCCACAGCCTTCCGGGTTGACTGCAGCCCCTTCCCTGGGTTGACATCCTGTCTGCTTGGTGTGAGCCTCTGGTTTCCACCTGCTAGCCAGAGGCTTTCCTTGAAAGCCAGGCCTTGGTATTACCATTTTTAGTAACCAATCTGTTGTCTGAACATAGTTGGAGGAAAATTCTTTGGAAACCCAGGAGAGGTGACAAAGGTCTTGGTTGTCTCAGTCCCAGTGAGGCACAGCTGGTGAGAGCTGGAGCCCCTGGGTTGGAGCAGGAGGGCAGGGCTATCCATTGCTGCAGCTGGAGTGTGGTTTAGAAATGACCCCTGCCCACCACACAGAGCCTAGCGTTCAGTATTCATGCAGGCCCAGAGTGGTCAATGAAGAATGAAGACCACTGTTCAGTGGGAGGCCTCAGTGGGACCTCCGCCTGGCATGCCTGCCTGCTCTCACTGTCCCAGCTGGACTGCAGGCTATCGCTGCCTCCATTCCTGCCAGCTGGACCACCTCCCCTCCCTTAGCCTCTGTCAAGGCCAAGCTCACAAGGTCGAACGGCCTCCAGGAAATCTCCCCACATGTTTTCCCTCCCTCTGCTGCTTCCCCCACATCCTGCTGAGTTTCCTCTATGCCATTTCCTGCTTGAGTAGTCATTCATTCATTTAACTAACAGAACAGGCAGCAGGTGTAACTGTGGAAGAGAGTTCTGGGCCCTAAGAGGGACTGACGTTCTTTTTGAAAAACCAATTTATTTAAAAGTTGCAGAGAGAAACTCTATCTGCTGCTTAATTCCTAAGGTGGCTGCAGTGGTGGGCCTGACCCAGGCTGAAGCCAGAAGCCAGGTCCCCCATGTGGATGGCAGGAGCCCAGACACTTGGGCCATGTTCTGCTGCTCTCCCAGGCACATTAGCAGGGAGCTGGATTGGGAGTAGAGCAGCCAGAATTCAAACCAGCACCCATATGGGATGCTGGCAGCATCACAGGCCACAGCTTTACCCGTTATGCCACAATGCCGACCCCAGGGCTGACACTGCAATGGGAGAGACAGACAGAAAAGTAAGGAAAACCTAAGAGAGGGACTAACCAGGCTTGGAGAGCAGGGGGTAGGGAGGAGCCCACTTGAGTTAGGTTGGCAGGGAAGGCCTGTCTGCAAAGGTGCTCATTACAACTTAAGACACACATAAGACAATGAAGTGCCACCCTCCAATTCTTAGGTCCCTTTGAGTGCCTGGCAGGGCTGTGGGGACAGTGGGAACTCAGGAATTGTGTGTTGAAATGGATCTGGGCCATGACCCTTTAGCTTGGACCTGAGTATGCTGGGAGCCAATAATCCCTGTGCTGGCCTGCCTTAGGGCTCCCTCAGCTCCACCCTCTGGCTGTCATTTGACCGTGAAGAATTGGGTTGCCTTGGGGGTGGGGTGGCAGGGTCCTGTGAACTTGAGCTTGGGCCAGCGCAGCTGCTCCAGGGCCAAACCCATCAGCCCTAGGGGAGGCTAGTTGAAGAGCAGGCAGCCTGGAAACTGCCAGGGTCTGGACCTCATCGCTGTCACCAGCCCTAAGAGTGACTGAGGCCTGGAAATCACACACTGTCCTTCATCTAGAAGCTGCAGAGGCCACTGTCTGTGGGGAGGACAAAGCAGGAAGCCTGGCAGGAACAAGGGGCTTGTTTGCACCCACCCAGTCCCTGCCAGCCCCACAGAACCTGCTTATTTGCAGAACCTTTATCACCCAGGGTCAGAGCAAGAGCCATCTTGGTGACAGTCTAGTCCAGCTCCCCCAGTCCTTTGGTAGCTGTGTAAATGAGGCCCGGCAGGTCTGGGTGTGTGCAGCTAGCAGACTTGTCACGTACCTGTGTTCTAGGGTGCCAAATGGCCTGCTTGTTTTGTTTTTTAATTTGTATATTTGTTTCCTTAACATGAATTTGTGTACTTTAAAAAATGTGCCACGGAGGAGCACATCACAAAGACTTCCTAATTTACACATTCCAGTATTTCCCAAACAATAAGCATGAACAGAATGTGTCACACAACTGAAAGAGGCAGGTCCTGCACCGGTGGTGTGACACAGCCCCAGTGCACACAGTGACATGAGCTTTTCCGGTGGGGGAATCGTCCTGCTTGGTGCCTGGGCCAGGGAAATGACCGGCAAGTTTATGAATAACCATGGCAGCGATTGGAAGAGTTTCCATTTCAACAGTCCCTGTACACATGTACGCCTCCTGGCTGTGTCTGTGTGTGTATACATACACACGTGTACACATGACTGCACATGTAGTCTGCCTCACAGGTTTGAGCAGAAGCCATGAGTGTTGGGAAAGTCAGGATCTTGCCCTAGCTGTCTCTGTGCCTCTGGAGCATCATATGGTCTTTGCAGAGCTCAAAGGGGCACATAGGAGGGGCCCTGGAAGAAGACCTGCCCCACTCGCATGATGTGGTCCTGCCAGGGTTGGTCCCACTGTGTCTGGCAGGAGGTGGAGCCTGAGATCTGGTGGGTGTGCTCTGAGAGTGTGACTGTGTTGCCTCCTTATCCCACATGTGTGCTTCACCTTCCTCAGGTGGTGGGCTCCTTTGACAGCCCTCGCTACTTCGTCTGAAAAAGGAGTTCTGGTGTTTAAGGAAAAATTCAAGGTTGGTTGGTACTATGGCCCATGGCTCCCCTGACTGCTGGGCTTCTGCTGTGTGGGTCGGCTAGAGCTGTCAGGGCCAGGTCCAGGAGGCTGTGCAGCCACCATTTGCCCTCAGTGTTCCAGATCCACCTCCTTGTTTGGCGTTGCCAAAATAAATAGCTCAGGATTCCTGTGGCCCTTCCACTGCCTCCCCCAGGAGCCCAGGCTCCAGCCATTTTCGCCCCCTCCAGAGGCCTTCTCTGAGGACAGATTTGCAGAGGAGGCGCCTGGCAGCATCAGGGTGGGGGCCCCACCTGCCCAAGCACTGGATCCTGTTACACTCCTGTGCAGTAGGCAGAAAGCTAAGTTTACCATAGCCCTTGTTATTTCACTCTTTGCTTGGGGTTTTTAACCATAGATTTCACAGCAATGTCAAATAATTCAGTCAGCCAGGCCACAGAACAGAACTCAGTAATAAACACTTGTGAGTAGAAATGACACCTGCCCAGAAGATGCTCATGGGGTCACCTTAGCCATGCCTTCTGGGTGTAACTATGAGTATCACAATGAAGCTTGCAGAGCTAGCTTCCCTCTCCCCACTGCCATGGCTGCATGACCTGTGGGTTGGATCTCTTCCTGTTTAGAGTGCCTGCTGCAGGTTGAGCAGTCTGTAAACACAAACTACTGCTGGGGACCCTGGGGCTATTGCCAGAGCCCTCACTGCAGCCCCAAAAGGCAGCTACTGTCACCTGTTTTGATTCTTCTTCTTCTTTTTTTTTTAAGTATTTATTTATATGAAAGGCAAAATTAGAGAGAGATTGAAAATATCTTCTTCTGTTGGTTTACTTCCCAAATAGCTACAAAGGCCATGGTTGGACCAGGCTGAAGCCAGGAGCCTGAAACTCCATCTGGATCTGGGTGGCAGGAACCCAAGCATTTGAACTATCTTCAGCTGCTTTCCCAGGCACAGCAGCAGGGAGCTACATCTGAAGTAAAGTGGTCAAGTATTAAACTGGTGCTGATCTGGAATGCTGGGGTTGCAGAGGGCAGCTTAACTGCCTGTGCCACAGCGCTAACTGTAACTCTGTTTCTCAGATGAAGAGGATGTGGTTCTCACAGACTGAATGATACACACAGGAGCCGATGTGATGGCTCAACTGGTTAATCCTTTGCCTGCAAGCACTGACATCCCATATGGATGTTGATTCATGTCCCAGCTGCTCTACTTCCCATCCAGCTTCTTATGTATGGCCTGAGAAAGCAGAGAAAGATGGCTCAAAGCTTTAGGACTCTGTACCTGCATGGGAGACCCAAAAGCAGCTCTGGCTCCTGCCTCTTTGCTTTGGATCAGCTCAGCTCTGTTGTAACTATTTGGGAAGTGAACCAGTGGATAGAAGGTGTTTCTCTGTCTCTCCTCTCTGTAAATCTGCATTTCCAGTATAAACAGTATTTAAATGACTAATATTCCCAAGTAATACAAGTCAGCAGCTAGCAGAGCCAGAATTCTGTTCCAGGCCTGAACAAATCAGTAGCTAGCAGAGCCAAAATTCTGTTCCAGGCCTGGAAACAGAATTACCAACAAGTAACCTCAGGTATTACTTATCAGGTCCCAGACTTGGAGCTGAGCAACCAGGCATCAGCACCAAAGAGCCCAGGTAGTTCCATGGAACTCCCAGCCTGGCATGGAGGTGACATGGGCACCAGTGGGGGTAGTAATGGGAGGCAGGGCAGGCCTGGTAAGCAGCATTGGCCCCGCCTGCCGTCGTGGCTTGGAGACACAGGTGGTTCTGTGTGTCCAGGTAAAGGGGACACCCTGCCGGCTCCCTGGGGAGCCGGCAGGCAGGCTGGGGTCTGGGACAGCAGCAGACTGGGGCTGAGAAGATTCCTGCCACACTGCCTTGGAGTCCCAGCATGTGTATCCATGAACTGGAACTATTAATACTTGCCTCAGGGGGTTGTTGTATGGATTAAGTGAACTAAGGTATGTGAAGAAATCTCTATAATCCTAAAACTAGTTCTTACACAGCTGTTAGTAATCGCCATCGGTTGTGAGTTTCTTCCCATGCCCTGCACAGTATTAGACTGTACACACGGTGTCTGCACCATCACAGCAGTTTTACCAGGTAGATAATGCCATTCCCATTATCTGGAGGTGGAAACTGAGGTGCAGAGGTTCAGTGGCTACCCTGGCTCTCACCCAGGTCCTCTTTGATTCCTCAGATGCTTCTCCATCTCCAAATCCTCTTGGGTTTCCTCTTTTTCCCAGTACCTCCCCTCACGGGTAAGTTACTGATCCAGCCATGGCGGAGTGTAGCTGTCAGGGACAGGAGGTGGGGAAGGTAAATGAGGTGCCCTGCCAGGCCAGCTGTCCAGGCCTGGCTACCTACCGGCAGGGTGCCTCCTCCATCACCCAGAGGGCTTTACCTGCCCATGGGCTCTAGGGTGTGAGCCTGCGAGCCTGCTCCCCTCCCTACTGGTCTGGCAAGTACGTTTGGTTGGCCTGTGAGTCACCCCAGCACTCAATGAGCCAGGTTTTTCCCTTCTTAGTGCCGACAGCAGCTAAGGAGGGGGCAGGCAGTAGACCTCCCTCTGCTTTCTCACTCATCCCCATGCCTAGGGGCTGCTCATTGTCCATCCAGAGGGCTGGCACTCAGACGTGAAGGGAGAGTCCTCCTTGTCCGCACAGAAGAGGGTGTCTGGGCGGGCACTGGCCATACTGGGCACGCAAGCTCAGGCCTCAGGCTGAGTTGAGTCAGGAGGTGGGAGGGGTAAGGGCCTCCTCCTGAGTAAGGAACGTGGCGGGTCCAAAGCCATCTGACTCCAGAGCCTATGCATTTGGTCTCTGGGCTTGGATTGGCCTCTGCTTTCTGCAGACGGAGGCTTTTCCTCTGCACAGTCGATCTGGGTTCCCTTTGCTGAGGGTCTGTTGATTGGCCCCTTCGTGCTTTCTGAGCAGCCTGCTTGCCAGCCTTCCAAGGGCTGGCCAGATGGTCAGCTGTGGGCGGAGGGGGTTGTCCCGAAGAGCCTCTGCCAGCCTCTCGGAGGCCTAATTAAACACAGCCGAAGCAGTCAGCCAGCCAGGCTGGACAGCCTGGTTCCAGATCGCTGCTTCTCAGCCCGGCCATCTGTGAGAGTGCCCTGGAGAGTCTTTCAGCCCTCCCATCCCCAGCAGTGCAGTCAGCCCCCAGGAGGAGGGTCCCAGACCCACATGTTCACTGCCCCACACTGTGTTGCCCACCTCTGGGAGTTGACAGTCAAGCTGCAAGGACAACACAATACTCAGAGAATATAGCATGCATGTGAGGCAGTGCGAGACTCGGGGGTGAGAGTAGGGGACTCCAAGCAGAGGGCTCGAGTCCTACAGCCTGATGGACGAAGAGCTAGACCCTGCAGTGCTAGGGCAGAAAGCCAGGGAGGATGCTGGCCTGCCAGGGCTGGTGAGTCATGGGCTGTAGAGAAGGAAGAGGAAGGGATGAGTCAGGCACACCTGCATACAAGGCCCGATCCTGGCTTGGAAACATGCATATGCCCAAGTGAACAACTCTTTTAAGCCACAAAGTGACTATTATGAGGCCTGCACCTTGCCATATGAAGAAGCAGGAGAGAGCCTGGAAAAGAGGGATCCCAGAGCCCCAGGTCACTGGATACCTGTATGTGTGCTCTGCACTGCTCCCAGAGGCTCCCTGGGTATGTTGGCCACTCAAAGGTGGCAAGGCCAGTGGTGTTGGCAGCTGATAGCTGTGCTTGCAGAAGTTAGTGCCATGCCCTAGGTTACAAAGCAGTCAGGCTGAAAGGGATCCAGGGCTTCTGACTGCAGGCCTGAAAGACAGCTCCTCAGGGCCACTTGTTGGGGTGTACACTAAGCAGTTGGACTTGAGAGAACTTGAAGCTGCAAGCAGGGCCATGATGCTGGGAGCCCTTGCTAGCTGCAGTCTCAGGAGCTCTGAGATGCTGTCTACTGTGGGATAGAGGGTTGCTGCCCAAGTACGGGATCTAAGAGCCTGGGGGCTTGGTGCTGGGCAGCCCCCCACCCCCACCCACAAACACAACTGGACTGATGACAAGTTAGGTTGTTAAGAATCTGGGAAGCAGGGGCCAGCACAATGGCTCAATGGCTAAATCCTCACCTTGCAAGCACTGGGATCCATGTGGGTATCAGTTCATGTCCTAGTAGCTTCACTTCCCATCCAGCTCCCTGCTTATGACCTGAGAAAGCATCAGAGGCTGGCCCAAAGTACTCTGCACCTATGTCGGAAGCCTGAGGGAGGCTCCTGGTTCCTGGCTTTGGATCAGCTCAGCTTCAACCATTGTAGCCACTTGGGGAGTGAACCAGAGGATGAAAGATCTTTGTCTCTCTCTGTGTAAATCTTATCTTCCTTTCCAATAAAAATGAATGGATCTTAAAACAAAGAAAGAAACTGGTAAGCAGTTAGAAGGGAATAGAATTTCCAGGCCAAAGAACAACCAGTTTTAGGTCCAAATAATGTCAGCAACATTGACAGAAACCACAGCCATGGTGGAAAAGCCAACTACACAGTCTGTAGCAAAAACAGTGCTCTTTCCTCCCCACGCTTGCTTGCTTGCTTGCTTCCTTTTTCTTTCTTCCTTTTCTTTCTTTCTTTTTGTTAACTATTTTATCTATTTGAAAAACAGAGTTACAGAAAGAGATCTTCCATCCCCTGCTTTCTTCCCCAGATGACTGCAGTGGCCAAGGCTGTGCTGGACTGAGGCTGGGAGCTTCATGCAGATCTGCTGTGGCCCTATACTTGGGCCATCCTTCACTGCTTTCCCAAACACATTGTCAGGAAACTAGATCGGAAATGGAGCAGCCAAAAGTCATACTTGTGTCCATGTGGGACACTAACATAGTAGGAGGTGGCTTAACATGCTACGCCACAATACCAGCCTTAAGAACAGTGCTTTTGTGTGTGAATCTTCAGATTGAGGGAGCAGAAGCCTAGAGGCCGTTTGCTGGGACACCTCCCTGGTGCTTGGCTGGTTGCTTCATCTGTGATGTCTTCATGGCTGTGAGAGCGGGTTGGTTCTAGGACCAGCCTCCCCCCATTCCAAAGCCTGGAGGTGCCCAGGTCCCTTATATAACAGGGTGTGGTATTTGCTTAGTTCCTAAACACATCCTTCTGAATACCCATGTCGTCTCTAGATTGCTTACAGTCCCTAAACTGTGTGAATGCTGTGTGAGTTGTTTCCCTGTCTTGTTTAGAGAATGACAAGAGAGAAAAGGTCCACACGTTCGACACGGATGCAGGCTTCTTACTGGAAGCTTTTGGTCAAGGGTTACTTGACTGCCTCAGCAGAACCCACAGATGCAGAGTGCTGGGCTGTGTGCAGACAGCCGAGCATTGCTTAATGACAGGAACACATTTAGAGGAATCTGTCATGTGAACACAGAGTAGGCTTAAGCAGGCGTGTCGACTGTGATATCACCAGGCCACATAGTCTTAGGGGGCCACTGTCACATATGCAGCCCCTCCGGGACTAAAATGCCACTTTGTAATATGTGGTGTCTGTCTCCCTTAAGAGGTAGGGCTGACTCCACACTTGGACCTCTAGCTTCTGTGGCTCAGGGAGGACAACCATGACTACTGGTATCTTTCAGGAGTGCCACAGGCTTCTTTGTGGCAGAGCAGGTACCCCAGCTACAGAAGTGTCTGGAAGCAGGTGTTGCTCTAATCGCTGAGCCCCATGCTGGCCTTGTTTCTGTGATGTCCACAGGAGACCTGGCCACACAGTCCAAGTGTGGACACCACTGGCCTCAGTGTCCTGGAAGGGTGCAGTTTTTGGATCCTGTCCCTAGTCCTAGTGAGAACTGAAAGATCAGGCCAGATTCAGCTCCCACGGTCCTTGCATGTTTGTTTCATCAGCTGCTTTTTCCATCAGCATATTCTTCATCTCTGTGTGTGCAGCTTCTGACTTGTTTGTGTTCTAGGTATAATTCAGCTATCCCTTGTGGTGGAATGGCTTGATGGAGACACTTCCCAACCCCACTGCGTGTATACATGTACACGTGCACACACAAATCTCTTCCCGTCTTGGCCTCAGCTTCCTCATCCCAGAGTGAAGAGGCAAGACTGAGGAACTATAATGTCCCTTCTAGTTCCAGAATCCTGCTGTCCCAGGGGAAATCCCTGATGGCCTGTGGCAGGTCCCAGGCCGCCTGCTGGTGCTCCCCCAGGCCTCCATGACAGCAGGGTGACAGTGTGGGGAGCTTGGGGCTGTTGCAAGGGGAGCTGGTCAGATATGGGAAACCTCGCTGCCACCTCCTGAGAGTTGGTATTTGATTCCTGAGACGCCATTCTCCCTCTTGTGGCTCCAGAAAAAGTGCTGACGAAATGCTGTAGCCAGCACTAGGAAGCAGACATCCATCAAGGCCATTCTTTGTCCTTGTCAAGCTTAACCGTATTTAACCCCTGCACTCTCCTGTAGGGTGAGATAAAGACCAAATAAGATCAGCAGGACTTTTCAAAATCAGAGCAGCTTCATGGAAAAGCAAAAAGGTGGTGATAGTAAGCATTATTGTCTTGGTTCCCTTAAGCCACAGGGGCTTACCATCCTGCAAGCCCTAGAGAGGGTGCTCTCACTTGGTCCTGGCAGGGATTACTGGGGTGGGTGTTAGGGCCTGATGGATAGGAAGCTGGCACAGCAGCTAAGTCACGTGTAGGAGGACCTGCTGCCAGTCCCAGCTCCTCCCCTTCTGATCCAGCTTTCTGCTAACGTACAGCCTGGAAGGCAACAGTGATGGTTCAAGCACTTGGGTCCCTGTCACCCACGTGGGAGTCCCAGATGGGGTTCCCAGCTCCTGATTTTAGGCTGGCCCAGCCCTGGCTGTGGCCGGCCTTTGGAGAATGAACCAGCAGGCAAAAGCTGTCTCTGTGTGTTTTTCTGATTTTCAAGTAAAATGAAAATATACATAAATAAATAGCACTGTAAAGAAAGACTCACATGAGATTAACCAGGGATAATTGCAGCAGTTTAACCTGAGCTGGGGGAAGACTACACTTGTGGGATTCAATGTTAAGCCTGGGGTTCTTTTGACTATTGAGATCAAGATAAGCCAGTTTCTCCTCAGGAAGTGGCTCCAAGGGGTACTAAGGGCATTGATGTGTCGTTGGTCCGCATGCAGCCTTAGGGTGCTGCCTTGCCTGATGCCTGGCCAAGGGCAGACAGAGGTGTGCTGATGTGCTCGTGTGCAACCGAGTTCTCATGGAAATGTGCATGTTGTGTGTGGTGCCGTGAAAGCATGCCCTGTCTGCACTCCTGTATGTCCGCTTGTCCGTGCACTCTGAGACACCTGCCAGCATCTGTTGTTCTTGGTTGCCCTTGGGCTGCCTTGGGCCCACAAGTTCTGGGAACTCATGGGCCCTGGGTTCTGAACTCTAGCCCTGCATGCTGCACCCCCTTTCCTCACTGTACACCTTAGACTGTCCCTTCCTGACTGCCCTCCACTCCCACCTGCCCTCCACCGCCACCTGCTCTTCACGTTGCTGCCACTTGCAGGGGTTTCTTGCTGCCTGCCATCAGCAGTGCCTGGGAGCTGCTGGGTGCCAGGCACTGGAACAGTGAACCAGAAGTGATGAAGTGGAGGTGATCCCAGCCTCAGGCCTCACAGGCTGATGCTTTCCCTGGTCTGGACACCATCCCAGGGAAAGGGGAGCCAACCTGCCTTGATCCTCAGTCCTGCCAGGATGACCTGGGACCCAACACCCCAGGAGGAGATGCAGGTTGGGAAGCACAGTCTATCACAAAGCACCTGGCCTCACACCTTTGCCTCCCTGCAGCTGGGAGCTGGGCCCCAGGGACTGAAGGAAGAGTCTCAGGGTGTGGCAGGCTCTGTGCTGAGCAGAACTGGGCCATAACTCCCAGGGAAGGTTACCCAGGCTCTGCAGGTCACCCTGAGCTAAATCGAACTATAAATACTGCACTTCCTGAAGGGATTACCTGGGCTTCTGTCCCCTGACTGCACCATCCCTGGCTGCTGGGTTCATCTCCTTCTGGGGCCTCTGACCCTTTTTCCCTTCCACCAGTTGGGTCCCTTCTCCACCTGTGTTCCTGCTGTGTGACTGCTATGACTGCTGTGTGTGGGAGGATAAGATTAAACCTCCTCCTGACCAAAGGGCACTGCGGCCCGGCCCAGGCTGTCACCCTTGCGACAAGGAGGCCTTGTTCTTGCTGTCTCCTACCTTGAGCTTTGTCCTTCACACAGGCAGAGCAAGCCAAGCCTTAATCTGGAGGAGGACACTGCTGACCCCATCTGGGGAGCACAGGCCTGGGGGCAGAGCTGGGAACAGTGCAGACTAGCTTAGGGATTTGCCGCTGCTGTCTGCTGGCACCAGTGGATGATCTCTGCTCTCTGGCTGTTCTCGCTCCTGGTGTCACATCCCTGGGGCTGAGTCTCTTGGGTCTCAAGTCAACAAGTGAGAGGGCTGCCTGACTTTCCTCTTTGTAGACCACTCGCCAGCAGCCCTGGCTTGCCCACTGCTGCTGTCTGCTGTGAGCTCACCACCCTCACCCAAGTCCATGCCATCAGCTCTGTTCTATGCACACATACAGAGACCAGTACCATCTTCTGTGTGAGATTCCCAGTGAAGTCTTGTAAGCCTCTCACTTTCACTCATGCACTCTCGTACACTCCCAGATGCACAGCCTCTCCTGGCCGCTGGACAAGCCCCTGGGTCTGTCCCTCCCACTCTCCCAACAGAGCACTCCTTGGGGGTGGTACCTCCAGACACTGTTCATTACTGAGGCCAAACCCCAGCGTCCCCCATCATTATCCTCCCCCAACCCAGACACAGTGTCCTCTTGCTGTCCTTCGTACCTCTCCCTGTGTACCAGCTCTTGGCACCAGCTTGGGAGGCCACAGGTTGAGCTGGATATGAAGGGAGTGTGCTGTTTTCACTTGGGTTTTGCTGTGTTAATGGAGAGTTTGGTTCAAAGTTCGAATTCGGTGTGTTTGGAGAGGGACCTAACCATGTGCCTTTTAACCCTCACCCTGGGAGACCCTAATTCAAACAGTGTTTAGGAAGACCCTGTGAGATCCCCACTTTGGCTTCTCTGCTTGGATACATGTTCTCTGCTCAATTGTGACGCTCCTTTGCCATCCCCTTCCTGATCCTACCACGGAAATCCACACTTTGGGTTGGTGTTTTACCACATTGCCTCTCCATGCAGTCGTGTACCTGACTGCAGAATGAGCTTTTACTGTCTTTTTAAGCTCTCTCTTGTGTCATCTTCATTAAAGAACAAGGGCCATTTCTGTTGCTGTCTTTGAGCAGAGACTGATCTGGGAAGTTGGAGATGACTGTGGAAGATGTTAGATGTGCCTGGAGCTCTAGCTGCCAGCAGGGGAAATCCTGCGAGTTTGGGCTTCCTTCTCCCACCCTCAGGTCCCTCATCAGCTCCCCAAACTCTTCTGACTTCCCATGGCTGCTGCCAGAACTGGCCACCTTCCTCATTAACATGCCTAATGTTGTTAATACTTATTACAAAAGCGTTAAGTTCACTTTGTAGAAAGCTTGGAAAACAGAAACCCTCTAGAAATCACTGGTAGCTTCTCATCAGATGTACTTACTGATGACCTTTTGATATAACTCCTTCCAATGTTTCAATTTTATATAATTACACATACTTTTTTAAAAAAAGATTTATTTATTTTAATTGGAAAGGCAGGCATACAGAGAGGAGAGACAGAGGGGAAGATCTTCCATCCGATGGTTCACTCCCCAAGTGACTGCAACAGCTGGAGCTGAGCCAATCTGAAGCCAAGAGCCAGGAACTTCTTCCAGGTATCCCACGCAGGTGCAGGGTCCCAAGTGTTTGGGCCGTCCTCGACTGCTTTCCCAGGCCACAAGCAGGGAGCTGGATGGGAAGTGGAGCTGCCGGGTTTAGAACCAGTACCCATATGGGATCCTGGCACATTCAAGGCGAGGACTTTAGCTGCGAGGACTTTAGCCACTAGGCCATGCTGCCACACCCTCAAATAGATAAATCTTGAGGGGGTGGGGGAGGAAGAAGAAAAGGAAGCTGGGTTGGAAGCCAAGAAGCTGGGAATCTATTAGCCAGGCACTCAAATGTGGAATGTGGGCATTTAACCCACTAAGCTGTGACCCTCGCCCTTGGAGGAAAGCTGGTTTCCAGAGCACTTGCTGTTCTGAACCCTTCCTCACTGTGTCTCAGACATCTGCGTGTTACTCTGCTTGCTTCTTCACTAGCACAGAATGGCTGCCATGAATGCTTCCTACAGATGCACAGGTCTTACTCAGCCTCTTTCCAGAGATATTTGGTGTGCTTTCTCCTTCTTTCCTTTGTTAAAAACCATGCTGAATTAAACACACTTGTGATTATTAGAGTAAATTCTTAGAAACAAGAAAGAGCCAAGCCAAATAATTCAATTTTCTAACATCTCAAATGCAACCCAGAAAGTTTTGCATCTGTGCTGCCTGTGAGTATTCACACCCTCCCCACTGCCCAGTTTCTTGTGGCTCAATAACCATCAAATTCTCTTGTAAGTGAATGGAATTTGCTAATTTTTTTTTTTAAAGATTTGAGGCCAAGGCTGAGGCATAAGCCTCCACTTGCAATGCCTGCAAGCCATGGGTACAGTTCCCATCCTGGCTGCTCCATTTCTGATCCAGCTTCCTGCTTATGGCCTGGAAAAGCAGAGGACGGCTCAAGTCTTTGGACCCCTGCACTCAAAAGAAAGACTGAGAAAAAGCTTCTGGCTTCAGATTGGCTTAGCTTCAATCATTGTTGCCATTTGGGGAATGAACCTGCAGATGGAAAACATCTCTCTCTCTGCTTGTGACCCCTCCTTCCTGGCACTTGGCTCAGTCTTAGATAGATAGATAGATAGATAGATAGATAGATAGATAGATAGATAGATAGATAGATAGATAGATACAATGATAGATACAAAATAGATAAGATAAATTTGTTTCATTTATTTATTTGAAAGGCAGTTATAGAGAGGGATAGACAGAGAGATCTTCCAACTGCTTGTTTACTTCCCAGAGAGCCATAGTGGTCAGGGCTGGCTAAGCTAAAGTCTTAAGGCTATAACTCCATCCAGATCTCACAGGCCAATGGCAAAGGCTCAAGTACCTGGACCATCATCTCCTGCTTTCTGAGGCATGTTAACAGGGAGCTGGATTGGAAGTGAATTCCTTGGAACATGAACCGATACCCACATGGGGTGCCAGATCTCAGACAGTGGTTTAACCCCCTATGCCACTACAGTGGACTAAAATTAATGAACTGGGCCCAGCGCAGTGGTCTAATGGCTAAAAGTCCTCACCTTGTACACACCAGGATCCCATGTGGTTGCCGGTTCTGATCCTGGCAGCTCCGCTTCCCATCCAGCTCCCTGCTTGTGGCCCGGGAGGTTGGTTGAGGATGACCCAAGGCCTTGGGACCCTGCACTCGCATCAGAGACCCGGAGGAGAATTCTGGCTTCTGACTTTGGATCGGATTGGCTCCAGCCAATGCAGCCACTTGGGGAGTGAACCAGCAGATGGAAGATCTGTCTGTTTGTCCTTTTCTCTATATCTTTCCAATGAAAATAAAATAAATATATTAAAAAATGAATGAACTTCAATTGTTCATCATCAAGTTGCGTAAATGCTTTGATTTTCTGTATCTGTAACCAAGACTGTCAGCCCCGATGTGCAAGGGATGGAGCGTTTTTTCTGGTGTCTCCCGTGGGCTCAACGTTTGGCCTGGAGAACTGGGTCAATTAATCCATGCTGTGTCGTACCCTTGGATGAAGAGGTCAGTGCCAGTCCAGAGGTGCGCTGTACCCCTCTGCTGGCCACAAGTGCAGTGAGAGCTGAGAACGAAACGCATGGGCTCCTGCGTGTCCCCTGCCCCCTGCTTGCCTTACTTGTTCTAGTATTTCAGCCCAAAAGGCCCCACAAGGAACATTTTTTAAGCCATTGTGTCCCAGGTCACTGCGCTGTCAGTACTTGGGGTGGCTCACTTGCAGCATGTCTGTCTGTCTGTAGGTGAGAAGTGTAAAAATAGCAAGTACACTAGCTGCTGTCCATGTGGCAGGGGAGGTACCTTGCAGACTGCCCCAAAAAGACCTCGAGAGTTCTGCGAGCAAAGGTGTCATCCCTCAGGGTCGTGGCAGGTGCGGGGATGGTTCTGAGAGGCCCCCCGTGGGGCTGCATGTGTGTTGAGGATCAGTTCACTGGCTTTCTGGAGAGCATGAGACATGAATCCACATGGTCTCAGCTCAGGTGTCCCTGGGGTCACAGGCTAGCAACCCTGTTGTTAGCTGCAAAACCCAAAAGTGAACATTTGGAAGTTTGTCCAAAGGCCTCATCTCTGTTCTATGGAAAGCCTCTTTCTCAGTGCCAGCACCTTGTGCCCCAGCTCAGCCCTCAGGGCAGGAGTGATCCAGCTGCTGGACTCAACCTCTTCCTGTGTTAAGCAGCAACAGGCAAGAGACCAGCCTTCAGGCTTGGTTAGTAGCCTAGTGGCTAAAGTCCCTGCCTTGCATGCGCTGGGATCCCACATGGGTGCTGGTTCTAATCCTGGCGGCCCTGCTAACCATCCAGCTCCCTGATATGACCTGGGAATGCATCCATGTGGGAGACCCAGAAGAGGCTCCAGTTTCTTGGCTTCGGATTGGCTCAGCACTGGCCATTGCAGCCACATGGGGAGTGAATCAACAGATGGAAGATCTTCCTCTCTGTTTCTCCTTCTCTCTGTATATTTGCCTATTTTAAAAAAAAAAAAAAATCTTAAAAGAAAGACCAGCCTTCGAAAAAGGTCACAAAAGGGACAAGAGGAAGGAGGCAGGGAAACAATGCAGTCAGCTTCCTGTTAAACAGCCAATAGGTAGAAGGGCCGAAGTCCTGTCACCAGGGGCCCCAAGGGTGTTTACGTGGTGACAGGGATCCTCATGTTTCAGAGCTCTTGCCTGGACATCAACCAGACTGCAAGAGTTGGTGCAGACCTGTGTCCCCCTGGGCTACGTGGAACCATCCCGCTTAGGAAACCCATTGTCTCCTGAGTGTGTCCTTTCTGTCCTCCACACTGCAGCCTTTGGTCCAGCTGCTGGACTGAGCAAGGCGGCTGGGATGCATGAGATCCAGTTCGTGTTTTCTGGTATCAGAACCCGTATCTCACTTTGCACTTGAGCACATTCCTGTAGATGCTGTGGTGTGTCCCTGGGCCCTGTCTGTTCCCTTGACCCATTTGCCTGTGTCAGCTGCATAGCCTTCTAAGTAGAGTTGATAATAGTAGTGCAAGCCTTCCACTTGATTCTTCTCTAGGAGTTCCATATACATTTTCAAATCCTCTTGCCAGTTTCCTTGGGATAAAAACTTCCCAGCTAGAAATTCTGTTGGCTATACATTAAATGAGTCCATGTAGGGAAGAGTGGACATCTGTATGATTAGTTTGAATGTTGCCTCCTTCCCATTCTCACTGTGTCCTTCTGGGAACTGAGTTCAACTCTTAGACTGCCTGAATTTCAGTTATTTGCCATTTCTGTAAGTTTTATGTGGTACTTCTCAAATCTGCTTGGTCATTCTTTATAATCTTTTCCTTATGGTTTTAAGGCTCTCTCTCATTTCTCAGGCATGGTATTTCATAATCTGTCTCCAGTAAATCCCGTATCTGAAGTCTTGTTAAGTCTGATTCTTCCAAAAGTTCTGCTGTTTTTGCTGGCTCTGTCTCATATTGACTTGTTTCCTTGCATGTAGTGATTTAAAAAAAAAAAAAAAGCAACAGCAACAATAAAACTATGACCTTTTTTATTTTCCTTGAAACTGTATTTTGGGAGTTTTTAAAGGCCTGGTTTGAAACTGTTTTCCTCCAAAGAGAATTTGCATTTCTTGCTGCCAGCCCCGGAACACTTTAAATTACATGTTTGGCTGCAGAATACTGTGCCCATATAGGTAGGGTAGCTAAGAATTCACAGGGCAAGGCAAGGTCTACCCTGAGGGGACCCCCTCCCTGTCCTTCCTCATTTTGTGTGACCCTGGGCAAGTGTTGTGGCCTCTCTGTGTCTGTCCTGTCATCTGATGAAATGGGATGACTCGACAGCAAAGGGCTTGCGTGGGCTTGCAGTTGCACACTGTAGGCGGTGGGGAATGCCATTCTGTTCTCCTGCTGCCTGGTGGCAGCCCCCGCTGTGGTGACTCCTCCCTCTCAGAGGGGGTGGACGCCTGAGTCACCCTCTTCTCCACACTGAACCCAGCTTTGACATGTTGTTCCTGGCCTCTATCTTGCCCATGGCCAGAGCTGTCCTGCAGGTCACTTGGAGCTGGGGGATGAGAAAAATGTCAATGAACACAAATCTGCTTCTTCTCCAAGTGCTACAGAATTGTTTGGTTGGTGATGATACTTGAAAACACATGTATGATATGATGTTAGTAACAAGATGTTGCAGTTGCTTGTCATTTTGAATCACGTAGAAGGTTGGCAGTAATAGGATGGTACTGTTAAAAAGTTCATGGAAAATGGAATTGAAAGACAAGTAGTTTGGTGCAAAAAGTTTTGAACTCTGCAATGTTTCTGCAGCAGACACGTTTTAAATTAACTTTTGTATGAGTGGATTTCAAAATTGTTAACAACCAAATAAACATATTTTAATTCCATTTCCCATGAATTTTAGGAATATCCTTGAGTAAGTATAACTTAAACAAAAAGTTGCATATCAGCATAAACATATCTTCTGTCCTTTCTGGAACCAGAAATAAAAAGAAAGAAGTTGAATTATGTGAACTCAACCCTTCTGAGAAAAATGGGAACATGGAGGCTTGCAGGAAATTGTTCAGGTGGTTAAGAGGGATTTTTGCCAAGGGGAGGGTTCCAAGTCGCTCCTTTTCCACCAGTCCTAAAGGTGAGGCTTGGGGCAGAACGCCTGAGTCTTGCACTAAGTCGGTGCCCATGTGACCTTAGATGAAAAACTGACTCTGGCTCTCAGTTCCTGGCCGTTGTGTTGTTTGGAGCAGGTAAATAGTGAGTTCCAGGTGCCTTCCTTGTGATCTGGCACAGCTCAACTCCTTAAACAGGAATGGTGGATAACTTTTACACATCCACCTTCTTAGCATCTCTATGTTCTACCTGAGTTCCTTTTCAATCAAAGTAAAACTCAAATTTCAGCAGCTAAGGCAGTCTAGATAGTGCTCAACTTTTTTCTTTTTAAGATTTATTTTATTTTTATTGGAAAGGCAGATATACAGAGGGAAAGATCTTCCATCTGCTGGTTCACTTCCATCTGCTGGTTCAGTCCCAGTGGCCAGAGCTGAGCTGATCCAAAGCCAGAAGCCAGGAGCTTCTTCCAGATCTCCCATGCAGGGGCAGAGTTCCGAGGATTTGGGCCATCCTCTACTGCTTTCCCAGGCCATGGCAGGGAGCTGGACGGGAAATGGAGCAGCTGGGATTACAACCAGTGCCCATATGGGATCCCAGTGCATCCAAGGTGAAGACTTTTAGCAACTAGACTATTGTGCCAGGCCCTGACTTTTTTTTTTTTTTAAGATTTATTTTTTTTATTGGAAAGGTAAATATACAGAGAGAAGTAGCAATAGAAAGATCTTCCATCTACTGGTTTACCCCTTAAATGACCTTAATAGCTACAGCTGTGCCAATCCAAAGCCAGGAGCATCTTCCTCATTTCCCATGCAGATGCAGAGTCCCAAGGCTTTGGGCCATCCCCTGCTGCTTTTTTTCAGTCCATAAACAGCTGGTTAGGAAGTGGAGCAGCTGAGACTCAAACCAGTGCTCATATGTGTGCAAACACTTGCAGTGTGAGGATTAGTCAGTTGAGCTATTATACTGGTCCCATTCCCTGACTTCTGATTATTTGGCTTAGCCATATTTCAACTTTTCTGGAGGGTACTTATTCAGAGGACAGTGACCTGTGCCCTGGGATTTTGTCATCTTCCAGGGCCAGCTGTGTGTGCTGCTGTCCTTTCACCACATCAGGCAGCGTCAGCCACAGCTCCATGTCAGCCAAGCAGGGTGAACAACAAATGGACACTCTGCCACCCTGTGCTGTGTCACTAGGCTAGAATGTTCTTTAGGTGTGTAAATGTGATTCCAGATTCTAATTTATAGTATGTCCTCAGGACACAGCTTCATTGTTAATCAAGAATTTTTTAGCTATGCATTACTAGCAATGTTATTTTAAATAATATTAAGATGAGGTTTTTAGATACTTTCCTGTTACTAAGCAAGAACCCCCTGGGACTTAATTCCTTAGGAACCAGAGAAGCAGAATGCCCAAGAGGTCAGGGAAGGGAGAGGGAGGGGGGGAGAGGCAGTCCCAGTGGCCATGGAGGTGCTCAACAGCTCCCTCTATCCCCACAGGACGCAATGAGCCCCTGAAGAAGGAGCGACTCAAGTGGAAGAGCGACTACCCCATGACTGACGGGCAGCTGCGGAGCAAGCGAGATGAGTTCTGGGACACAGCCCCTGCCTTCGAGGGCCGCAAGGAGATCTGGGATGCCCTCAAAGCTGCCGCCTATGCTGCTGAAGCCAATGACCATGAGCTGGCACAAGCTATCCTGGATGGAGCCAGCATCACCCTGCCTCATGGTGCGTGGGCAGGGCCAGGGAGGCGGGGTGCATGCCCCTGGAGCTGGGGTCATCAACATGGCTTAGGAGCACAGAAAGTCAGGAGTTTCTATCCGAGCTGGAGTTAGGGGTAGGTGATGACTATTCACTGTTCATTCCAACCCTCTCTGAGCATAGTCCAGGAGTGGAGACAGAGGAGAAGTAGGCTTGGGTGCTGCCTGCCTCAAGGGGGATGCATGGGCACAGCAGGGCTGCAAAGCAGTGTGAGGCCTGCAAACTAAATACCTGCTCCAGGGCCTTTCTGTAATCCAGAACATCCCAGACACAGACTTCCCCTCGAGTTAGCATGCGCTGGGCACCAAACTAGAATCTCCCAGTGCCTTGACTCATTGAAACTCGTGGCAGCCTCCTGCGGCCATGTAAATCAGTTCTAACTGTAGAGTTCTAGAGTCACACCTGTGGGTCTTCTTAAGATTTATGTATTTGAAAGACAGAAGGCAGAGAGAATCTTCACCTTTCTTTCTGCTGGTTCACTCCCTAAATGTACTAGAACTAGGATGCCAGCCCAGGCCAGGTCTTCCTGATGACAGCTCTGTGTTCCTCTGATCATACCACCACCCAGGGAGAACTGACTGCAGATGATTTTGAGGGCTGGGGACAGCCATGGTAGGTGTCCTAGTCTGCTCAGGCTGCTGTAGCAAAAACCAGACCAGGTGAGAGAACAGGAAGTCCACCATCTAGGCACTCAGGTTTGCAGGTGGCAGCCTTCTCACTGTGTCTTCATATAATGGGGACAGAGCTCCCTGGCAACTCTTGCAAAGTCACCATCCTGTCCAAACAAACACAGTTCTGCCTCGTGGGCTGGACCTAGTAGCTCCGCCCAGGTCCCATCTCCTAGCTGGGAGCCCGGTTTGCAGCTGGTGAGACAGGAGATACAAGTGCTTGGTGTCCATGCCCCCTCTGACTGCCCTGGCTTTTCCTCAGGCACCCTCTGTGAATGCTATGACGAGCTGGGCAACCGCTACCAGCTGCCCATCTACTGCCTGTCGCCACCTGTGAACCTGCTGCTGGAGCGCACTGAGGAGGAGGAGAGCCCCGAGCCCCCGGAGCCCACGCCCAGCGTACGCCGTGAGTTCCCGCTCAAAGTGCGCCTCTCCACAGGCAAGGACGTGAGGCTCAGCGCCAGCCTGCCTGACACAGTGGGGCAGCTCAAGAGGCAGCTGCACAGCCAGGAGGGCATCGAGCCGTCCTGGCAGCGATGGTTCTTCTCTGGGAAGCTGCTCACAGACCGCACACGACTCCAGGAAACCAAGATCCAGAAAGATTTTGTCATCCAGGTCATCATCAACCAGCCCCCGCCACCCCAGGATTGAGGGGTGCACAGACTCCTGGGAGGAAAGGCCCCAGCCTGGAGCACTAGGCCCCCACCCTGCTGCTGCCATCGAGTGTTGTGATGTTTCCTGAGGGTGCCTCCCCACCATAGGGCTGCTGGCTGAGCAAGAGGGGACCTGGCTTCCCAGGGGCACTGTGGGCCATCAGTACCCAGTGCCTGGAGAGCAGGACTGCCATACCCTGGCCTTGCCAACCTTTTGAGGGAGAAGGCCATGTGGGGCCTTCCCCCTTCCTGCCTCCCACAGCAGGTTTGAGCCTAGGAAGCCAGCCCAGAGACCTACGAGCCCAGATCCGTCACTTGCCACCGCCAGCCGTACTCACTCCGGTTTTCTGCTCAGGGTCTGATGCAGCTGCTGTGTCCCTCCTCTGCCCTGGCTCCAGTGCCAGTCCCCTAGGGAGCGGAGAGAGCCACCAGCGAGCCCCAGGGCTCAGGGAGCCCGAGGCAGGCCTCTGCTTCTCTCTGCCCCAGCACAATCGGCAGAGATGAGACAGGTGACTGGACAGCCGGGCTTCATGGCAGGGTCTGTGCAGGGCTGTCTCCTGGCTGTAACCCAAGTGGTGGTGAGGGGGAAATCTACAGCCTGGTCATGGCCCTCAGAGCAGGTCCTGGCCACAGACATATCTGCATATTTATCAATAAAGCCTTTTGCTCCTTCCCTCTTGCCTGCAGTTTGTTTTGGGGGTTGGAATGGATGGGCACGGCCTACTGCTCTGGCCACAGCACAGAGAATACCATTGAGCAAACCTTGGATGGCTAGCCTCCTGGACCCTGAGGCCAGCTCCTCTCATGTTCTCGGAGACCTTCAGGAAAAGCCCTCTAATCTCAGTCCCTGGGACTGCTCTTGAAAGCAGAGGTGATGCCACCCTCCCTGCCACCTCTTTCAGTTACCAGGAGACTTAGATGGAAGGGTCGACGGGCAAGTGCTTTGCAAGCAAAGGTGGCCATCTCGGGCGGCGACATTGGGTGCTGCTGCAGCACGACTGCCCTGGCTTGAGCCCTCCAAGCCCGGCCATCCTGACTTTGACCTGTGGAAACAGTAGGACACTACACTCCTGTGATGACGGTAAAGCCAAAGCTCCAGCAAACTGGAACTTTAACCCTGTGGCCGGGGGAAGTGGATGTGTTCTCCCGGGGCAGGGTGTATGCTTGGGCAGGGAGGGGTCTCAGCTCAGGACAGCCAGATGAGCATTGCAGGTTGTGGCTAGGGTGGCTGCCGTTCACAGGCCAGTTCAGCCTGACTGGAACCTGCAAGTTCCGGGTGTGGTGCTGAGCAAGCCCAGGTTTGTTTTGCCTCCAGTAGGGAGGCATGCCAGCCTGTGCTCGCTAACCTGGCACTGTCTGGGTCTGACCGGGAAACCCTGGGGGAAGGATGAGGAGGAAGAGCTGGAGTTCCTCTTTAGCTGGGCTCGACACTGCCTTTGGCTTTTCTTAGAAGGCCTATGAGTCCTGCTGGAACACTTGAGGGAGTCTGTCCTGTATTGATGGATACCTGGCCAAATGCCCTGTTACTGCACTAGAGGGTGCTGTGGGACACAGGGTGGCTGGCAAAGAGTTAATGGGAGTTAATGGGAGGAAGGCAGCTGCACGCAACCCACTGGTGCCTTGGTCCTCTATTCCAGATGAAGCCAAATCTGCATATCCTCACACCCAGCAGGGCCAGTTCACCGGCAGCCTGGGGGTGTGGACCTGTTCAGGGTCCTGGTATTTGGTTGTCAGGTCCCCTTTCTTGCACTGGCTAGACAAGATTTTCAGGCATCCAGCAGGTGGCAGTGCCATCCAGGTCAGGAGCTGCAATTGGTGGATCTCTGCACTGCCCAGCTGCTGTGGGGCGGAGGATGTCCAGCCAGGCCCAAGCACTTGGGGACAGAAGCTTCTTCCTGCAGTCCTGCTCTGTGGGCACTGTGCCCTCCAGCTCCAATAGGCTAGAGGTTGGGGAGGGGCCACTGTCCCCATTCCCAGGCTCTGGCTCCCCTCCCTGCTCCATGAGGCTGCCAGAGGTGAAGGTGACAGGTGGGGGAGGGCCGGTGAGCTCATGGCAAAGGCTCCCAGCTGGGCGGGGAATGGGGGGCTCGGGCCTATAAAGCCCCCAGAGCCATGTAGCGGTCAGCAACAGTCATGGACGGCACCACGGAGGGCCCCATGGAGGACTCCGAGGCTGTGCAGAGGGCCACGGCGCTCATCGAGCAGCGGCTGGCGGAGGAGGAGAAGAGTGAGGTGCGGCCAAGGGGATGGGAGTCTTACGGGAAGGGAGAGCCCCCAGCTGCCATGCCTCCGTGGGAAGGCAGGTGTTCTTGCAGGTCTCAGGTCCCAGTGGGCCTGGCAGATGATGGATTTGGGTCTGAGGCTTGAACCTCTAAAACTGAGAGTTGGTGGGGAAAAGGGAAGTGGCTTGGGCTCCCCAGATCCTGCCTGCCCCCTGGGCTCTGGGCAGACAGCTGGGCACCGCCTGGGAATGTCAGGAATGTACAGTCCTGAGACACCCCCAAGCTGCTGGCTACCAGCTGGGAGGCTGGGGCTGGAGCACCTCCCAAGATGAATGCAAGCATGGATGATTTCCCCACAACTGGCAGCCACATTTTGGGAGGCCTTTGGGATTGTGTTTTCTGGGGATTTTGCCTTCTCTTACTCTTACACCAGCACTGATCAAGTGCCTGTCACACCGAGAGTCCGGTGCTGTGATGTGCAAGGAGACTAGGATGGCCCGGAGCATGCCTTTCTTTCACCCACCCAGCATTGCTTTCAGCTAACCTTTGTCAGTTGCACAGCCAACTAAATCAAATCAGAGGGAAGACACAGGCAGGTGGGGAGACATGCATGGTCTGACAGGATGATTTTGGGTGGAGATGGGTGTGGGAGAAAGGGCAGAGTGAAAGGTAGAAGATATGAGCAGAACTGGTACCAGAAGCTGAGGTTGGAGAACGGTGGCAGAGGACAGATCACAGACTGATCAGGTAAAAGTTATTGATTCTGTGGGCAGCCAGGGCACTCGATGTTGTGGAGGGAGGGAAAGCCGTGCCAGCTGGCCTGTTACAAGAAGGCAGCTCCAGGGGCTCTGGGAAGGGCTTGCTAGAAGGGAAAGGGTGTTTCCAGCAGGAATGGAAAGGGGAGATAAAGCAGTGTAGAGAGGTAGGTGCTGTGGCTGAATGAGGAGGAGGGAAAGATGGGACTGTAGAGGAAGAAGAGAGGAGAGCAGGCTTGTCAAGGGAGCACTTGGGGGCATTCCTGCATCTCCAGGAAACCCACAGCCCCCTCCGCAAGGGTGAATGTGCTCAGGGCTGACTGTGCCATGCAGGGTGCTCATGGTGGATTTCCAGAGTGTTGCCACTAGACACAGAAACCTTCAAACCTTCAGCCCTAGGGCACAGAGCAGTCCTCTGCTCATCTGTTCTGCAAAGGCTGTTAGGACACAGGTGCTCGCAGAGCCGACCTTCCACCGTGTGCCTATACCACACCAGGCATCCGATGGGTATTCTCGTGGTTAATCTACAAAGTAAGGTGCAAGTTGTGGTTTGTGAGCTTAACATTCATTGAGCTCCTACTGTGTGCCAGCCCACACATCTAAAGTGAGGGGCTATAGATAGAGTCTGGGTGAGATGTGAGTGGGCATTCCAGCCCCCAGCAGTTTTCACTGGGTCCCAGCAGAGTAGGGTTCTTGCAGGAGGGCACCTGTCTTTATTTTTTGTTTTTAATTTTTTTTTTTGAAATAGAGGGCACCTGTCTTTCTGCACCTCTGCCCTATATGGGAGAGTCGGGAGGGTCATCAGGGCCAACTGAGGGGCTGCAGCTCCGGTGGGGGGATGCTTGGTTAGAGCATGCTGAGCATGTCGAGGCAGGCAGAGATGCTGAGCCTGCCTGCCATTATGGATTCACATACTCATTAGCCAACCACTCACTGTGTGCCTGCTGCCTACCAAGATAATCAGGAAACACCTGCTTATGGGAACCCAGGCAGAGGCCCACATGCCACAGCAAGTGCAACCCGGGTTATCTCTTATCCCCAGGAAGAACAGTTTCAGGAGAGACCAGTCGACCCCCGACCCAACCATAAATGCCTGATATGATTGGAAAATCTGCCCTCAAAACCCATCCTCCAAGAGGCTAGCATTAGAGCCCAGGGAACAGTGAAAAAGCACCTGGGTGGACTGTGGGAGCCATTCCTGCTGGCCACCATCTGGACTTGGCACCCTCCAACCCGAGCAGATGTTACTGGGCTCACGTCACTCGCACAGGCTGTGCTGGGGACTCCCAGGAAAGAGGGACCAGTCCTTCATCAACCGTGAACCAGAGTGGCAGGTGGGAAAGAGTGAATCCCATATTCCTGTGGTGAGAACAAGCCAGCTGAGTCCCCCTCACCCTGAAAAGCGTATAGCTCCTGCCCACATCCTTTGCTTCCCAGAGCCACAGTTTCCATGCTCTAACTTTCACAGATCAGTAAAATTTGATGGGGGAAAAACCAGAATAGCCAAGCTTTTATATTGCTTCTCTGATCACAATTATTTCATCCAAGTGATTTGTACATTGACTGGAAAGGGAGACATACACACACACAGAGCGCTTCCAACTACTGGTTTGTTTACTATCTCAAATGACCACAATGGGCACACTGCGTCATGTCTAAGCCAGGAGCCAGGTCTCTGGGTCTCTCATATGGGTACAGAGGCCCAAGCACTTGGGTCATTCTCCACTACTTTCCCAGGAGCATTAGCAGGGAGTTGGATCAGATGTGGAACAGCTGGGTCTGGAACCAGTGACCAAAGGGAATGCAGTACTGCAGGCAGTAGCTTAAGTTACTGTACCACAACATTGGCCCCCTTCCCCCAAAGTGAATTTTTGCTGTCAAAAAAGTAAAACCAGATTATGTTGGTGTTTGCGAAAATGAATAGTGGCAAGAAGTACACAATCAATAGCTTATTGGCAGGAAGGTGTTTGAGTAGAGGCTGGGTTTGGTGGGGTGCTGTCTAAATGAGCTCTGCTGTGGCCTGGAGGTCCCCAGGACCAGCTGGAGCACCACTCAGGATGTTCTCAGGGTGGCTGGGGACAGGGCCACCTGGTTCCCCAGGTTCTGAATTCTGGTTCTCTGTTGGTCATAGAAACTCCGAGGAGCCACGCCGCAGAAGCTGCCCATGAACTTGCTGGTGCTGGAAGATGAGAAGCACCAGGGCGTGCAGAGCGGTGCCTTACAAAATGTCAAGGTGAGTGTGGGACAGCCTTACACCCAGGGCCCCCAACTCTGCAGCCCACGACCACAGCCATGCCCCAAGCCTACCCAACAGAGCACCTGATCTGGCCCCTGGAGAGCTGTGCCTTGCCTTCCTCTTTTCGCAGATCGCCCCCACCTACAGTTCAGCCAAGGGGTCTCCCTGGGCCCTGTATGTCTGAATCTCTGTGCAGGGGGCGGGGGAATAATGAGCCACCCACACACAGGGCCAAGAGCGCGTGCGCAAGACATCCCTAGACCTGCGGCGGGAGATCATCGATGTGGGCGGGATCCAGAACCTCATCGAGCTACGCAAGAAGCGCAAGCAGAAGAAGCGGGAAGCCCTGGCCGCCTCTCAGGAGCTGCCTCCGGAGCCCGAGGAGATCGTGAGTGTGTGTGCACGTGTGGACACATGTGTCAGCGTGCCCGTGTATGGCATGGCCAGAGTGTGGTCAAGAGGGCTCTGGCTAAATCCCTGCTGCCCAAGGTGATGGGATTCATACCTGCAGACGGGCCCTGTGGATGAGGAGACGTTCCTGAAAGCAGCTGTGGAGGGCAAAATGAAGGTCATTGAGAAGTTCCTGGCGGACGGGGGCTCGGCGGACACCTGCGATGAGGTGAGCTCCCAAGCTCCCACACTCCCACGCTGCCCTTGTTTCAGCCAGTGGTAGGTCTGCTTGAGTACCAGCCTGGGTGTCCTTGGATGGGGTGGGGGAGTATGCAGAGTGGGATTTACCCATTTCTTAGACCCTTTCCCAAGGCAAACCCCTTCCACAGCAGCAAATGGCCCTGGCTTATTTGGAGAAGAGGGACTGGAGGCAAGAAAGAGACAGACAGACAGACAGACAGATGGACTAGGCGCAAACCCTACCTCTCCTACCACGTACTGACTGTGCAACCCCTAGCCAGCTAGGCACCTCTCTGTACTTCTGCTTCCTTCACTGATATGGCCATCTTTCCTCACAATGCGCTAGCATCAAATGGAATAGTAGAACCTCCATTAGAATCACTGAATGAATGGAAAAACTGTAAGACATGTGCTAAGAGATAGATTGGTTTCTTATGGTATATTCATTTTTAAAATTTACTTTTACTTTATTTGAAACATAGGCAGGTAGGCAGGTAGGCAGGTAGGTAGCTAGGTAGACAGATATTCCATCCCTGTTTCACTTCTCAAATACCCAAAACAGCCACGGTTGGGCCAGACTGAAGCCAGGAGTCATCTGGGTCTCCAAGCAGGGCAGGACCCAAGCACCTGAGCCATCACCAGCCTTCTCCCAAGGTACATATTAGCAGGAATGCTGGAATCAGAAGCAGAGCTGGGATTGGCACCAGAGCACTCCAACAAGCAACTTGCCTGCTATACCAAAGCCCATCCCCATAATTCCATTTAAAAGCTATTATAGTAGCTTATTGTAAAGTGTATCTTGAAGTACACTGTTCTAACCAATTTTAGTGCCCAATTCGGTGGCATTTGCTGCATTCACTGTATTTGTACTATCTTGGTCACTGGTTTTAAACTTCTCTAAAACGCTGCCCTGGAAGCTGCCTCTCACACAGCACAGGGCGCGCATTGGCTCTCGTGTCCTGGGGTGAAGCCCATGAATGGTTCCCCACCTTGGGTGTGCATCACTGCAGGTTTGACCATACTTGTTTTCTGTTGTTTAGACTCCAGGGTCTTGGTCTTCTGGGTCTGTGCAAGCATGGCTTGCCCCCAAGTACCATGCCATGGGGCTGGGAGGACAAAAAGACAAACTCAGGTTCCTGGGGCGCTTATGCAGATGTGCTAAGCAGAGCACTGGAGTATGCAGAGACACACATCACAAGGCAGCGTGTTTCAGGAGTTCAGAGCAGGAAGCAGCTGCCCTTGGAAGAGAGGAAGTTCATTTCCTCTTTGTACTAGCCATCAGTCCTTAGAGAGCAGCAGTACCTGCTCACCTGGCTTTGTGCCGGGCACTTGGCGAGACATAGCGAGACGTGACTTACCCTCAAACAAACTCTCAGTCAAGGGTCACCTGGGGCCCTGGGCCAGCTCCAGCCTCAAGGTTTCAAGGAAATGAAGGCCCTTGAGCTGCACAATGAAGAGTGATATATTTTCCTCAAGATTTCAAAAGGAGGGAGGGCAAGGGAACAACCAGTGCCAAGGCATGGCTTGATGTGGTTAGTTGGCTATGAGAAGGGCAGAGTCCGTGGACAAGAGTTCCAGGACTAGCCTGAGTGGAACATCAAGGAGCTGACAGCTCATAACACGGGGACCAGCATAAGGATCAGGATCAGGTCATGGCAAGGTCAGAGCCTCAGCTCAGGTGGGAGATGGGTTCAGTCCTCCGGCCACGGGCCAAGACTTGAAGCTCTCTCTGGGGATAGTTCCGCCGGACAGCACTGCACAGAGCATCCCTGGAGGGCCACATGGAGATCTTGGAGAAACTTCTGGAGAGCGGGGCCACTGTGGACTTCCAGGATCGGGTATGTCAAAGGGCAGGGATGGATGGGTATGTCAAAGGTGGGGGTGGATGTAACACTGAGAGACCCTCTTTCCCCACCAACCTAGGACACAGAGAGGCTACACCTAGTGTTGGGTCATGCCTCTGCTGGGCAGTGTGGCCTCAGTCAAGCCCGGCTCCTCCTGCAAGGGGCCTCTGCCTATCAGCAGTCCCTTTGTCCTGGGTATTCACCTGTCATTGGAGCTGGAGAACTTGGCCCCCTGGGGCACTTTCTGCACTGCAGTCCACAGCTAGGCCCCATCCTTCCCTTCCAGCTGGACTGCACGGCCATGCATTGGGCCTGCCGTGGGGGCCACCTGGAGGTGGTAAAACTGCTGCAGAGTCGAGGAGCAGACAACAACGTGAGGGATAAGGTGAGACGGCAAGGCAGGTGCAACAGGCGTAGGCAGGCTGCGGGGAGGAGGGGGCAGAAAGCAGAAGAGCCCAGGGAGCCTTGAAGGCCTGGACAGGGATTCCACCGCAGTGTGCTGCTGGGCCCTGTCACTGCTATAGCCCTTGAGGGACAGGGGAGCAGGAAGGACAGACGGGAATGAGAGCCCCACTCTCTTGGGGCGGGGGGGGGGGCTTTGAAACACCTCAAAAGATGCCAGAATTGTTCATCCTTGCAGTCCTGCATCGTTGACTGTCTAGCCATCCTTCTGTACTCATCCATCCATTTGTCTGTTCATTCATTTATTCATTCTTCTACCACCCTTCCATCCATTCATTCATTCCAAGTAACATGAGCCTCTGTTTGTCATCTATAAAATGCCTTAATGAGGTTTTTAAAGATTTTATTCATTTTTATTAGAAAGTCAGATTTACAGAGAGCAGAGACGTAGATCCATTGGGTTACTCCCCAAGTGGCCACAATGGCCAGAGCTGCACCAATCTGAAACTGGAAGCCAGGAGCTTCTTCTGGGTCTCCTACATGGGTGCAGAATCCCAAGGTTTTGGACCATCCTCTTCTGTTTTCCCAAGCCACAAGCAGGGAGCTGGATGGGAAACAGGGCCTCTGGGACACGAACCGGACCCTGTATGAGATCTCAGCACTTGCAGAGGGAAGACTAGCCAATTAAGCCATTGTGCCAGATTCTTAACAAATTCTTAATGCAGATTGTGTGAGACAATCCATAGAAACAGGTTATGTATTCAACAGGAGACGTGTGTGTGCGTGTGTGTGTGTGTCTTAAGGTTTAGTTATTTGAAAGGCAGACATGGAGGAAGAGAGAGATCTTTCATTTGCTTGTCTACTTTCCAAATGGCTATAATGGTGAAGGCTGTGCCAAGCTGAAGCCGGGAGCTTCACCCAGGTCTCCCACATGAATGGCAGGAGCCCATGCACTTGGATCATCTTCCATTGTTTTCCCAGGCAAGTGGCAAGGAGCAGGATTAGAACTGGAGCAGCGAGGAAATGAACTGATACCCATTTGGCATGCCAGCATTTCAGGTAGTAATTTTGCCTGCTATACCATAATGCCAGTCCCACCAAGGCCAATGTTTTGTAACCTTTATCATGCCCATCACATATCCTTTCTCAACAAGTGGCATTTATTACAATTATGAAAAGAAGAATGGAGGGCCCAGTGCGGTGGCCTCGCGCCTGAGGTCCTTGCCTTGCATGTGCTGGTGCCAGAGTCCAGCTCCAGCTGAGTTTGGAACTCGAGAAGGGTGTGTGGAGTGGGTGTAGAGAAAATATATGGACCACTACAATTTCAGGCTCATAATGGACAATGCAAGAAAGCTGTCCTCTTTATACAGAAGCCTTCACAAACTGGCACCGACTTTTCACACCTGGTCAAGTGGACATTCCTAAGGGTAGTTCTGCCAGTTGTTTCACCTTGAGGCAGGATATCAGCCGTCCTAATCCTGTGCTCAGGAAGTTCTCAATACATGGCACATATCAATCAGTAACACATTCCCACTACAATCCTCATTCTACAACTTAATTTTGAATCAGTTAAGGGAGGAAATGCGTCACAGAAGGAGGGAGCTAAAGATCAAGGAAAGCAGGGAAAGAACCGTAAGCAGAGATTCCCACTACATCCAGGGACTTACTGCCCTTGATTAGCACATGGTCAATAGGAGCAGCCAAGACAGCATGAACAGTAAAAGGCCTTTTTGCCAACATCAACTTCCAAGTTCACATTGATAATAAAGACCAACTCCGCAGTGGCAGACAATGCCTAAATAGATTACAGAATTCTCAGTGGGGTTGTCCGGTGTCCATGCAGAGAGAGGTGGAATTGCTTTTCAGGTGGTTGTAGAAACATCCACCAGGCTCTGCCATACAGCAGGAAATTCCTTGCGGCCTTGCCTGCAATGGAACAGTTCTCTTCACAGCCTCATGTCCTCCACACCCACTGCACAGACCCCAGCACACCAGGATCCCATATGGGTGCTAGTTCTATTCCTGGCAGCTTCACTTCCCATTAGGCTCCCTGCTTATGGCCTGGGAAAGCAGCCAGGAATGGCCCAAAACCTTGGAACCTTGCACCCGTGTGGGAGACCCGGAGAAGTTCCTGGTTCCTAGCTTTGGATCAGCTTAGCTCCAGCCGTTGCAGTCATTTGAGGAGTGAATCATCAGACGGAAGATCTTTCTCTGTCTCTCCTCCTCTCTGTATGTCTGAATTTGCAATAAAATAAATAAATCTTAAAAAGAAGAAGAATGGAGGCACAAAGATTTGATCACAGGTGGCGGAGAAGGAAATCATAGAAGGCTTCCTGGAATAGGTGGCATTTCAGAGTTCAACTCCTGGGCTAGGTAACGGGAAATGATACCAGTCCCTGCTCCTCCAGGCCTCAGGCCTTGACATGAGGATTTGGGAGCTCAGTTTAGGCAGCTCCCCTATCCTGGTGTTTCCTTTTCATCCAGTTGCTGAGCACCCCTCTGCATGTGGCAGTCCGCACAGGGCAGGTGGAAATCGTGGAGCACTTTCTGTCCCTGGGCCCAGACGTCAACGCTAGAGACAGAGTGAGTGCCGAACACTCCCGGCTGGGCCCCACCGTGGGTGTGGTCCTGCCCTCTGGAGCCCTGGGGCAGAGTCACTAGTCCAGCTCCCCTTGCCCTGTCCCTCATCCTGCTACCCCAGCGGGTCACACTGAGGGTCAACCTTGGCTCTAGGAAGGGGACAGTGCCCTGCATGATGCCGTGAGGCTCAACCGCTACAGAATCATCAAGCTGCTGCTCTTGCATGGGGCTGACATGATGGCCAAGAACCTGGTGAGTGAGTGCTCTGCCTCCGTGCTCCCATGAGTTCAGTGATGGCCCCCCAGTGGGGCAGCCCTCCTAGCCTAGGGGACAGGCCACAGGCTCCAGCCCCTCCTCACGGTACTGAAATCTTCCACTCCAACACCAGCCTCCCCAGCAGGAACCTCAGCCCTTGGATGTCCCACCTTATTGGTTTCTGGAGACCTCTAGTCACAGCTCTTCTTGGGGGTCCCCTGTGTGTGTGCTGGGGGTCACTCTTGATTAAGAAAGGCTAAAAGGATCGGTGAGGGTGAGACCCGGGGAGATGTGGAGAAAGTGACAACAAGGGCTTTCAGCCTCAGTGTGTGGACACCAGAAGCTGGGTCACTGGGTCATTAGCCCAGTGGCATTGCTGGCCTCTCCCTGCTGGGGGTCAGCAGCACCCATGCCCCATGTGAACACACATTATCAGCTGTCCCCACTTAAAAAATCCCCAGCTGTCCATGAGGCCCCCTTCCTGAATGGACTTTGCAATGAGGAACAGCTTTCCTGTCCGTTCGCCTCCTCCTCTGCCACCCCTAGGCTGGGAAGACCCCCGCTGATCTAGTGCAGCTGTGGCAATCTGACACTCGGCACGCCCTGGAACACCCGGAGCCTGGACCTCAGCAGAACGGGCTAGACGCGCCGGCTGAGAGCAGCGGCCAAGAGACGCCCCAGCCTGTCCCTGCCCAATCATAGCCTCCTCAACCCAGCCGGTGCTTCTTAGATGGCTCCCAGGGCCACCTGAGGACCCCCCCCCCCGCACCAACCAGGCGCACCTGCAAATGACCACAATAAATGCACACCCTTTCTCCCCTCCCCCCGCCTCCCTCTGCTACTTGTGCTCTTCATTTCCGTTTGGGTCCGACTGCTCTGAAATGCAAGGGGCGTCGCGGAGCCCTTTGGCCCCTGTGGACTCGCCCCATTGCTTTCCCTGCCCCTTGCCCAGTTCCCCAGGGCCGGGCTCAGTCCCTGCCTGAATCAGTTAAACAAAGCACTCTCTCCAGGCCGCCTTCTGGTGACCGTAGTTCTGCGAGGCAGGCCTGCGCAGGCCGGATATGCCCCGCCTCCCACGGGGCAGGCTTGGTCAACCAATCAGCTACCTCCAGCTCCTTGGAAACCCCGCCGGCTCCCTGCTGTGGAGATGGGATTTGTGGGAAAAGGGCCTACACGGCTGTTAGAGACTTTATTGGGAGTTAGAACCCCAAGAGCCAGCCCCGCGCCTGGCCAGGAGGACACTGCTTTGTGGCATATCTCCACCGTTGCCCTAGGGTCTTTCAAGCCTTCCCCCTGACCCCTACTGAGGGCAGCCAACTCAGGCCTGTCCCAATGCCTGCCCGTGAGTCAGGGGCAACGCAAATTTTTAACCAGACACATTGATGATTAACAGTGGGTAGGAAGGAGGCCAGATTCGCCCTCAGCCAACAGTGCAGAGCAGCTGGGTCCTGGGCGTCCCACGGAGATGCTGAAACATCGGCTGTGGTCCTCTGTGAGGCAGGGGCTGGGCAGAGGCTTGCCCAGAAACGTGAGGGGCTGGGCCTCTGGGCACGGGAAGAAGATGGACATTGCAGGCATCTACCCACCTGTGACCACCCCGTTCACGGCCACCGCGGACGTGGACTATGGGAAGCTGGAGGAGAACCTGCAGAAGCTGGGTACCTTCCCTTTCCGAGGTAAACGGGGCCTGGCCAGGGTAGGGGTCAGGCAGGTGTCAGTGACCCTTCCTCAGAAGCTGCCCAGAGATGGTGTGCAGGGCTGGGAGCTGGGGGCACTGGACTGGACTCAGGAGACAGGTGGGTCTCTCCCTGCTGGCCTGTGAACTTGAACCCAACTGCCTGCCTCAGTTTCCCCAGTTGCTACCTGTGAAGTATGTCTTTAGTCCCCAGAGTTAGTGTGGGACCCAAATTGGAGATTGTTTTCAAAGTCCTTGGTTGGGCAGGTGGGAGAGTTCGCTGGTGGGGTTGTGGTCAGACCCAACTTACGATGTCATCTCCCCTGGCACCTTGCTTGTGCTCTCTTTGCAGGCACAGCCCCCCTTAGCAGCCCCAGCTCCCCCTGCTCCATCTTCTCTTCCCCTCCAGGGAGAGACAGCCAGATCGTATGTGCGCCATTCAGTCACAGCGGTGATCAGGATGCCCTGTCCCACCTCTCCTTCCCTGCCCATCCTCCCCTCTCAGCCATGGCAATCCCGAGGCAGTGCCCTCAATAGTTCCACCTTGCAGATGGGACCCAGGGCTCAGAGTGACATGATCGCCTGTCCAAGGTCACTCAGCCAAGTCCTCACTGAGCATGCTCTGCTTGTGTGCATTCATTCTTGCTGGGCCCTCTGAGTTGCTAGTCAGGCTGGTCCACAGGTGTGAGTGGGCACCAGCTTTGGGAGCTGTGACTGAAGCAGTGTGGAGCAACAGTCCTAGCTGCAGACAGACTGGTTTCCTCACACACTTTGTGATGATTTCCCTAAGCCTCCGTTTCCCCAGCTGACACATGGAGGTGAAACTGCCCACATCAGGTGATGGTTGCAAAAAAAAATCTTGGACATTGTAGGGTGACGAGTGTGAGAAGATTTGGTTCCTGTAATGCTAATTCAAATGACAATGGCTGGCATTGTGGCAAAGCTACAATATGGCAGTGACTGCTGGCCATACTGGGACCTCATGCTCAGCACAGGGCTGAGGTGATGTGACCCTTCTCTGGGGAACAATGAATGCCCTGCTGACAGCAGGGACACAGCCTCGAAGTGGGTTTCTGCTGCAACATGGGTCACTGGGGCCAGAAGGTTTGGACTGAGGCCGGGGTCCCCGAAGCAAAAGCAAGAAGCTCCTTAATGGGCTCTGCTCCAAGATCAAGGACTTTGTCCTTCAGTGGCAACAGTGGGGAGGGTGGACTTTGTACCTGAGAACCCAGAGACCTTCAGCCTTTCTGCCCTCCTGGCCCTCCCTCCGACCCCTATCCCTCCTGCAGAGGGCGAGGGCAGGTGGCACAGGAGATCGCAGGGAGGGCTCCACGTGTGCCCATCTGCCTGCAACTCTGCTGTAACCCTTCTCTGCTAGCCATGTGGCAGGGGCTCTGGGAGATAGCGGGCCTAGGTGGGAATCCTGATTCAGACAGTGACTTCAAAGAAATCCCAGCCACTCCAATCCAGCTTCCTGGTGTTGCCTGGGGGAGGGGATACCCATGTTTCCTAGGAAGTTAGCTCTGGAGGTATTGGCACTGAGCATGCATAGCTAGATCCCTGGCCCTGATCCCCAGTTCCATCCAATTGTTCAGGGAGGAAGCAGGGAGCCACATTAGCTCTTAAACTTGTCCTGGCCCCTGGGATGGACTTGGTGCCCCAGCCCACATTGCAAAGCCTCCTACAACAGGTTACAGGTTCTATAGAGACAGAATGGAAGCTTGCCCTTGACAAATCCTCAAATTTCAGTCAAGGCACCTTCTGGAACACATGCCTGTACTGGGTACTTTCTGTCCTGCCAGCATCACCAATTGTATTGCTCATTTTGATAAAGAACTTTTTTTTTAAGGATTCATTTATTTAATCTGAAAGGCAGGGTAACAGAGAGGGAGGGGCAGAGAGAGATGATAGATAGATATCTTCTATTTGCTGATTTACTCTTTTTTATTTTATTTTTTCTTATTTTTGCAATTTATCATGCAATTTCATAGTCTGGGATTCCCCTGCCCTCATTTTCTGCCCCCTGATAGATTTTTCCCGTAATGCCACACTCTTCACAAGGAGTTACAATTCCATCAGTCTGCTATTTAAGTGTGTCCTGACAATACTGGTACAGACAATGTCGGACAGTCCATCATCCCATTATCTAGAGCTGATTCACTCTTAAATGGCTCCAACAGTTGGGCCAAGCTAGATCTAGGAGCTTCATCCTGGTCTCCCATATAGGTGCAGGGGCCCTATAGCATTTGGGCCAGTTTCATGGCTTTTGCCAGCTCATTAGCAAAGATCAGGAGTGGAACAGTGGGCCTCAAACAAGTGGTCATATGGATGCCAGCACTTCATGTGGCAGCTTAACTGGCTATGCCTCAGTGCCAGCCCCAAAAACATTCTTTCAAAGTAAAAGTCGTGTTCAGAGCCTAGATAGAGGGAGGAGTTGTGCTGAAAGGCCATTTGGCCTGAACTCACCCCCATAAACAGCCTCAAAGATGGACTTTGAGTTGTTATTTTCAAGTGAGGTAGTGGCAGCTGTAGAGCCACTCAGCAGGACGGGAGATGTCCTTCATCAAACTTTAAGCTGGTGTCTTAATCTTTCGACAGCTAAAGTGGACCATGATTTCCTGTGATGAGTACAATATTACTATGTATGTTGAAACCATTACTCTGTTAAAGAAATTTTTTTTTTAAGTATCCTAATTTGTGAAGCTGGTGCATTGGCTCAACTGGTTAATCCTACCCCACCAAGTGCCAAGATCTCAAAAGGGTGCCAGTTTGTGTCTTGGCTGGTCCACTTCCCATCCAGCTCCCTGCTAATGGCCTGGGAAACGCAGCAGAAGATGGCCCAAGTGCTAGGACCCCTGCGCTCACATGCGAGACCTGGATGAAGCTCCTGGCTTTTGGTTTCAGCCTGGCCCAATCCCGGCCATTATAACCATTTGGGGAGTAAACCAGAGGATGGGCAATATCTCTCCTAATCTCTCCCTGCCTTTCAAATAAATCTTAAAAAAGAAAGAACAAATGAACAAGAACTACACCAAATCCCACTTGAACTGCTTTTCTAAAGCAAGCACCTCGAGCACAGGACATGTTCTGTGTTTTCAGGTACATTTCCAAGGTGTAAGGTAGCAGCCTGCATCTTATAGTGGCCCCGGGGATCTGAGACTCAATGATGTCCTTCCTATCCATTCTGCCTTCTTGGCCCCCTGCTTATCTTATTCCATTATGACCTCGCTTATTCCAGAATGAGCTCCCTCCTAGGCCTGTTTCCTTCTGAACTCTGCCTTCTAATGGGGCCAGAGGCTGCAAGTTGCAGGGTAGAATAAGCCAGGCTGCCAGGCAGAGATGGGCCCTGCCAAGAAGGAGACATTCTGGAGACACCCCAGTCTCCAATGATCAGGACTGGATGCCAGGGCAGACAAAGGGGCACTGTGCCATGGCCAGCCCAGGCCAGCCCCTGCCCCTTGGGAGCCACTCGATGGGGAGACAGAGCACTGAGACAGGCACATAAAGATGAAGCTGAAGAATGGGCCATGAGCAGAGGACACAAGGGAGCCAGAACTGGAGAAGCTGCCCTTTCCAGCCTTGAGAACAGCAGAAGACAGGACCCAGGCCTCAGACGATGCCTGCCAGGCTGGGTGAAAGATGCTGGGGTCCCTCCCCACCCCACCCCCAGCTGCCTTCCTCACAATGGGGTCCATTGCTGAGGTGGGAGGGGCAGCTCAGGGAGGGCCTGGTGGGGGCCCTGCCTGCCAGACACCCTCCGGGAGCCTGCCCTCTTAAGCATGAGCTACACCACCTGGGCTCCCCCAGTGCCAGCGTGCTCTTAGCCCCACCTTTCCCACCTGTGTGGGTCCTGGAGACCCTCTGGGAGCTCATCCAGCAGCCATCATGCAAGGTGGTGCTGGGGATGGCCCTCCTGCTGGGGAGCGGAGGCCTCATTATGTGGGCACAGCACAAGTGGAGACAGAAGACAGACCTAGAGTCTGTACAGGCCAAGCCCAAGCCCTCAGAGTGCCACAGAGCACAGACCCAGAGCTGGATCAAGTCTCACTTTAGCTGCCTTTCTGAAGAAAAGTTAACTCCCGAGCTCTGTGTCAGTGCCATCAGCGATGCTGTGCCGAGGGGCAGCGGGAGCCAGGAAGCTAGCACCACTATCCACATGGAGACCTTTACCACACAACCGGGAGACACGGGCACAGCTCTGCGCAGGGAGTCCTTCACCAGCAGACGGAAGATATCTGGGACCTCGGTGATCAAAGAGACCCAAAAGGAGTCTGGAAGATCCCCATCCATGGATGAAGCCACGTGGGCCACCGTGGCTGCCTGCACCAAGGAGATTGACACCAAGGGGCGGCACCTGGCTAACTCCATGCTGCAGCGGGCCACAGCGTACCAGCACTCAGGCCGCCTGGAATCCAGGGACATCACGCAGGAGGAGCTGAAGGCCCTCGAAGAGGTGGAAATGAAGCTCAAGAGCAGTTTCCTCACTCGTCGGGAGACCACCATAGCTGGTGCCAATCATTCGCACACTTTATATGGCCGCAGTCACTATGGCCACCAGAACCAGCAGGGTCATCCAAGTCACCTGAGCCATGTTGGTCATCCAGGTCAGCCAGGCCACCGGGGACAGCCAAATCAACAGAGCCACCTAGGCCACCAGGGTCACCCAGGCCACCAGGGACAGCCAAGCCACAAGAGCCACCTAGGCCAACAGAGCCACCCAGGCTACCAGGGTCAGGCAAGCCAACAGAGCCACCCAGGCCACCAGAGCCAACTAGGCCACCAGGGTCACCCAGGCCAACAGAGCCACCCAGGCCACCAGAGCCATCCAGGCCACCAGAGCCACCCAGGCCACCAGGGTCACCCAGGCAACCAGGGACAGCCAAGCCACAAGAGCCACTCAGGCCAACAGAGCCACCTAGGCCTCCAGTGTCACCCAGGCCACCAGGGGCAGCCAAGCCCCAAGAGCCACCCAGGCAACCAGGGTCACCCAGGTCAACAGAGCCACCTAGGCCACCAGGGTCAGCCAAGCCACAAGAGCCACCCAGGCCACCAGGATCAGCCAAACCAACAGAGCCACCCAAGCCTCCAGGGCCACCCAGGCCACCAGGGTCAGGCAAGCCAACAGAGCCACCCAAGCCTCCAGGGCCACCCAGGCCACCAGGGTCAGGCAAGCCAACAGAGCCACCCAAGCCTCCAGGGCCACCCAGGCCACCAGGGTCAGGCAAGCCAACAGAGCCACCCAAGCCTCCAGAGCCACCAAAGCCACAGTCTGCCCAACCACAGCTACCAGATCTGCAATTCCCTTGAAGCCACCTAACCATGGATGGACTTACCCCTTCCCCTAGTAGGGCTGGCCCATGTACACAGGCTTATTTTCTCCCATGGGGTGACCCGTGGGGCCCCGGGTAAGGTGTTGCTGGCCACAGTCCCTCTTCCTCAGACTTCCTCTGTGGGCCTCTTCCACTCGAGGATGGCTCCCAGGGATGGAGAATGAGAAGGAAGCAAAGCAGCCCAGTCAGACCCTGAGGTCCCCCAACCTTCCCCACCCCCCTCCAAGAGAAGATGGAAGAGGCAGATGCCAGGAGCAACTGAGAGCTCCCTGCTGATGCCACATGCCTGGAACTGAGCCAATAAAGCCTTGCATCCCCTCACTCTGAGTCCAAGACTCTGTAGGTGACAGGGATGGAGCGAGCGTCCTGGCCGGGCTGTCTACAACAGCTTTGCCAGCCTCAGAGCCTGGTGCTGGGATAGGTCCTGGGCCTCCACAGCCAACAGCTTGCTGTCGCCAGGAAAGTGGGAAGTGGCTAGATGGTGGAAGCAGCAGGATTGAGAAACAGGCTTTCAGTAGCCAGTAAAGCAGCTTGTGTGGGTCTTGGGGCCACCTCCTGTTGGTGCATCCTCATTCTATGTCTGCTGCCGTTTGTGGCAGCCCGCCTTGCAGCTCTCTCCCCTGCCTCCCCCAGGTCCACTGAGATGCATGCTGGTGCGTCTGCACTGTCTATATCTGTGGCTTTCATTGGGCATAATGTATTCTCTCTCCCTGTTTGTGTTACCATGGACATGGCCAGGGCTGTGGCTGCTGCCGCCCTAGACTTCTCTGTTGAGCGCATGTTCAATTTGGGAACTTGCCATGCCCCATGTTCAGTGACAGGATTCAACTATCTCAGGCATCTGGAATTCAGAGACATGATGTGCCTGAGACACAGCTGAGATTAGAGCTCAATTTTGCCTAACTCCAAAACCCATATCCCAATCCCTGGCCTGTGCTGCCTGCCACTCCTCTTCCCACTGTCCCTGGAGGATCCTGCCCCTCTCATGCGTGCCCCCACCTCTTCCCACATGTTCTGATGCATTCTCTGTGGTGCTACAAGCCTGGGACTCTCCCTGCCTCCTCTTCCTGGGTCCTAAGAAGCTATTTCGAGGGCAAGGAGTGCCATGCCCTCCACCTCCTGCCTCACTCAGGCAGTTGCTAAAGTCAGCTGTTTCTCCGTGGGGCTTGGAGAAGTCAGTTCCACGTGGCTATCTGACAAAGCCACTTCTTCTCATTTGGGTCTATTATGGATCAACTCAAATTCCAAGGGCCAGAATCAGCTGCTGATGGATCAGTCCATAAGCACATATAAATACTGCCAATTTTATAGCGGACAGGCAGGAGTATTTTTATTCTTGACAGTGGCGTGGGGAAGAGAAAGAGAATGGACTGTTTCACTCTCCAAAGGGCCAGGATAAAGCCAGGAGCCAGGAGCTTCACCCTGGACTCCTATGTGGGTACAGGAACCCAAGCACTTGAGCCACCTTCTTCTGCTTTCCCAGGCACATTAGCAGGGATCTGGAACTCATACTGTTGCTCATATGAGATGCTGGTGTTGTAAGCAGCAGCTTCACTTGCTGTGCTACAACACTGGGTCCTAGTCTCTGCATTTCTAACAAAGCATATATATGTTTAAAGTTTTCAAATACTTTGGTTTTTTTTAAGGTTAAGAATTTTTTTATTGAAAAGTCAGATATACAGAGAGGAAGAGAGACAGAGAGGAAGAAATTCTGTCTGGTGATTCATTCCCCAAGCAGGCACCACAGCCAGTGCTGAGCCGATCTGAAGGCAAGAGCCAGGAACCTCTCCTGGGTCTCCCACACAGGTGCAGGGTACCAAGTCCTTGGGCTGTCTTTGACTGCTTTCCCAGACTATAAGCAGGGAGCTAGATGGGACAGGGCTGCCAGGATTAGAACCAGTGCCCATATGGGATCCCAGCGCATGCGAGGTGAGGACTTTAGCTGCTAGGCTTCCACACCAGGCCCCAAATACTTTGGTTTTAAGTTGATGTCAAAGTTTTGATAGACTTCTGTTGCAAACAAGATGATAACCTGTTTGGCCAGGTGCAGTCTCGGTGAAGGTGTTTTTACCAGAAGAAGGGCAGCTCTCAGTGGATTTGGCTCAAGAGAAGTTCACAACTGCAAGGCAGGAGAGTCAACCAGGAGGGTGCTAGTCTCCCACATCAATGCTGAGTTCCATGGAAGCTCATCAGGAGATGGAAGCTTTCCACCAGGAATGCTTATTTCTTCCTGGAGGGAAATTTACTACCTCCTGCAAAAGAATTCCACTTGTTCTTTGGCACAAGTTGTCACCTTTCTGTAAAGATTGCCAGGTGGTGTAACCAGGAAGTCAGAACGAGGGGATACCAACCCCTGAGCTTGAGGAGACCTGGCCAAATAAAACAGGTGCCAGGCAAGGAGAACAAGGGCTGTAGGGCTAGAGGGAAGGGGGATTATCGAAAGCCTGGAAGAGAAGCATGGGAGGCAGGGAGGCATGCGAGGAAGGTATAGAGGCAGGAGAGTAACTAGGGGAGCCCTGGTGGGCAGTGACCACAGCAGGATGAAGGCAGGCATGGGGCAGAAGGCACAGCTTAGCACATGGGGGAGGCATTCAAGACCTTTCTCTAGTCCAGCTTCTTATTTTTTACGAAAGCCAGGTGGAGAAATAATCCCACAAAAGGTCTGGACAATGACAGGGTCCTATGGACCTATGAGCAAGTAAGTAGGTAATAGAATACAAGGAATAGATCATGGGCGTTCAGAGGGGTCCCAAGAACTTCTTGGAGCAGGTAGCAAGAAGACGGAACAGCAGCTGGGATGCTCCTGATGGGCCAGACTAATTTTAGCCATAGGGAATCATAACGTTGCATGTGTGTCCCATCCACTCCCCTTCCTCAGCCACCCAGTTCTCCCCAGAGCATCCAGGGGGAAGTGAGCCTCTTTTGGCTTTCAACCCGAGGGGCCCTGACTGGTCCATGAGGAAAGCAAAAATTCCCTTCAGGACCAACCACCAACCTGGTTCCAGGTGCCAGTAAGAAGCTGATGGTGCTGCAGGTACTAAGAATCTGTCCCGGGCTCCTCTGACCTCAGAGCTTGCACCAAGCTGCTCACACCACCACCACCACACAGCCTCCCTGTCCCTCTGTCTGACCCATGGGCACCCTGGCCCTTTCCTCTCCTCCAGCCTCCTCTCCCTGCACTGGGGGCACAGCAGGCCTGAAAGGGTTCTTGGCAATGCCAGTTCACAGGATTGGAATGATCGGGCGAGAGGGTCATATCAGGGAAGCCAGAATACAGGGGCCCCGTGCTGTTGCTGCAGCTCAATACCCAACTGTCCCACTGTGGAGGCCAGAACTGCCCAAAGGGCCCCTGGGGCCTCTGGGATTGACTACCAGGAGGAAGGGTGATGTGAAGAGTGAATGACAATGGCAGGCCAGGATGGGAAGGATGGCATGTTTGGTACTTGAATAGAGGAAGCAGCAAGAGCTTGCTTAGTCTCTGAATCCTGAGTCAAATGGGAGCCAGTGACAGCCAGACTGGCAGCTTTCGACCCACTCAGAAAGCACAAGAGCTGTATCCTTTGGGCCGCCGGGAGGCTCCTAGCCTGGCGAGGAGTAAGGAAACTTCTGAAGGCAATGAAACAGAAGCCAAAAGTTACATGTCTCAAGATATTCCCTGTGATATTTCCAAGGCAAAAAACTAGTAGGAGGAAAAAAAATAGCGACGACGGCAAAACATAGTGAAGTGTTCAGTGAGAGCTAGCCTGGCCACCAGCTCCGGGAATGGTAATGTTGTGGTGAGCTGCATGGACAAGGCTAGATGGGGAAAAGCTGAGTTGACATTACGCTGTGTCCCCTCGCAGATGACTCATAGGAACAATTTCTCTTGCTGCCAGTGCCAGGAAACTCTGTGTCTTTTCCTAGGCAGCTCTGGGGCTCGGCATGTCTGCTAGCTGACCGTGTTTCCCTTTTGGCTGTGACGGGAAGCTCCAGATAAGAGGTGGCCTGTCGTCTCCAGCCGAGGGGCTGGGACTCTGCCACATGGCTGCTCCATGCTTCCCCCAGTCGCTTTCTGCTCACGCACAGAGCTGTTGCACTGTGTCCCATAACCACACGCAACTTCAGTTGCTTTAAAAGTGGAATGAGATAAGAGAAGGGAAAAGAGGAGGAGCGGAGTAGATGGAAAACACAAGAGAGGCAAAGGAGAAACTGACAGGAGAAAGGATTTTGCTAATATTCCCTTAATGTTCAGCTAAAGAACATCAGTTCTGCCACAGCCCAGCTCGAGCCAGATGCCTGTGAAAATTAGAAGTCTTTCAAATAGATGATTGATAAAACAGGAAAGTGCAAAATAAAATTAAGTCACTTTGCATCTAGAACATTGGTAAAAATGAGTTCTCACAGGACCAAGAGTTGATGTGGGCCAGTGACAGGAGGTTCTTCCATGCTGTTGAGGGGCTATGGGCTGAGTCATTAGACATGTGGCATCTGTGATCTGCATGTGGACCTGCCTCAGCAGTCACACACCCAAGCACCTACATTCCTCTTAGATTGGGTACCCGTAACCAAGGGTTTCCACAAAGCATTTGTTGTGCAGCCAACATTGTGATGTCTGTGACGCTAGCATCCCATATGAGTGCCAGCTCAAGTTCTGACTGTTTCACTTCTGGTCTAGTTCTCTGCTAATGTGCCTGGGAAAGCAGTGCAAGACAACCTGAGTACTTGGAGCCCTTGAACCTATATGGGAGACCCAGATGGAGTTCCACGGCCCTGGCTTTGGATTTGCCCAGTTCTGGCCATTGTGGCCATTTGGGGAGGAAGCCAGCAGATGAAAGGTCTCTTTTCTGTCTCTTCTTCTTTTTCTATGACTCTGACACAAACAAAATTAGAAAGCTGAGTTTTGGGAGACCTGGAGGAAGTTCCTGGCTCCTGGCTTCAGATCAGTGCAGCACTGGCTGTTGCAGTCACTTGGGGAGTGAATCATCGGACAGAAGATCTTCCTCTCTGTCTCTCCTCCTCTCTCTATTATCTGACTTTGCAATAAAAAATAGAATAAATCTTTTTTTAAAAAGTAAAAATCTTCATGTCCTCAGCTAGAGGATGAGAAATAAGTTGTGGTCTAACCAGACAACCAAATGCTATACATGATAACGCGTGGATCAGAGTTATGTGTTCTGCCACAGATAAAACTCAAAACAGAATGTTAGGCAAAAGCAGCGAGCTGCCGATTATATGAGCTGGATTCTGTTTTCTTTTATTCATTTATTTATTAAGATTTCTCCTTTTTTTTTTTTACTTGAAAGGCAGATTTGCAGAGAGGAAAGACACAGAGGAAGATCTTCCATCTGTTGGTTTACTCTCCAAGTAGCTGCAACAGCCAGAGCTGAGCCAATCTGAAGCCAGGAGCCTCCTCCAGGTCTGCCACGCAGGTGCAGGGTCCCAAGGCTTTGGGCCGTCCTCAGCTTTCCCAGGCCACAAGCAGGGAGCTGGATAGGAAGTGGAGCAGCTGGAACATTCCAGCACCCATGTCTGTTGAAAGTGAATAAAGGCACCTATGGAAACAAACGCCTGAGTAAGGACAGAGAGCTGAGGAAGAGGAGAGTGATCTGGGGAGGGGTCCCAGGGGTGCTGGGGGCTCAGCTGTGATTTATCTTATTGTTCTTTTTTGTGGAACTGAAGCATTTCATTAACACAAAGCAAAAGAGTGGGTAAAGCTGTCACCTGTGATGCCAGTGGCCCATATGGGTGCTGATTCAAACCCCAGCTGTTCGACCTGCAGTCCAGCTGCCTGCTAAAGTGCCTGGAAAGACAACAACGGATGTCCCAAGTATTTGGGACTCTGCACCTGTGTCGAAGACCATGGCCTGACTCAATCCCAGCCATTGTGACCATTTAGGAAGTGAATCAGTAGATGAAGGATCTCTCTTTCTCTAGCCTTGCCTTTCAAATAAAGTCTTAAAAGAGAGAGAGAGAGACAAAAATGATATCAACACCGGCATTGTAGCTGGACCAGGTAGAAAGGAAACGTGTGAGGGGAGGTGGGCATTTGTGTGCATGTTGAACACCAGTGTTCTGGCTGTAAGGAAGTGCGCCCACGTAGGGGGTGGGTCAGCATTAGTGGCTATGACAGGGTCTCTCTTGCAGGCTTTGTGGTCCAGGGCTCCACCGGAGAGTTCCCCTTCCTGACCAGCAGCGAGCGCCTGGAGGTGGTGAGCCGCGTGCGCCAGGTCATACCCAAGGACAAGCTCCTGCTAGCCGGCTCCGGCTGCGAGTGTGAGGCCAGGGTGCCCTGGGCCTGGGGGTGGCCATACATGAGGGCCACAGGCTCCTGGCCCCGGGGTGGGACTCCCTTGAGCTGCTCTGCCCTTTCCAGGCCCACTCACACCCCTGTTGCTTGCCCCACAGTCCCAGCACAGGCACTATTCCTCCCGCCCTCATGACCCTCCTTCCTCCTGCAGCCACACAAGCCACCGTGGAGATGACTCTCAGCATGGCGCAGGTCGGGGCCGATGCTGTCATGGTGGTGACCCCCTGCTACTATCGTGGCCGCATGGACAGTGCCGCCCTCATTCACCACTACACCAAGGTGGGTGAGGCTGGCAGGGGCCGAGAGGAGGCGGGTGAGACAGCGGCTCTGCCCCAGAAGAGGAGGGTGAGGAGTCAGTAGTGGGGTGGTAAGCCCACTTCCTAGGAATGGCAGCTGGGAAGATAGTGGCCTGCCTCTTGCCCTGCTGTGGGACATGGGGCAACTTATCTCTAACACGGGAGGAATGACAGTGTGTACCTCAAGGAGTTTTTGCAAGGAATCAGTGAGATCAGAACACAGAGGGCTTGAAATTGTGCCTGCTGTGTAGATGTCTGCTTCAATAACAGGGGTCTTCAAAAACATTGTGGAAAGGCGTGATGAAAAGATTATGCACATTTTGCAGGAGTCTTTGGGGAGTCCTCGTACACATCACTCACTCTCTTGCTTATAGTCCAGGTACCCAGGTGGCCCTGTGGTGACATGGGCCAACACAAGCAAGCCTTTAGCTCCTAGGATCCCCTCTTCTCTGCACCCTTAGGTTGCTGACCTCTCCCCAATCCCTGTGGTACTGTACAGTGTTCCTGCCAACACAGGGCTGGACCTGCCTGTGGATGCAGTGGTCACACTTTCCCAGCACCCGAATATCGTGGGCATGAAGGACAGCGGCGGTGATGTGAGTGGCAGCCCCTCCTGTCCGGGGGCCCCTCCTCCTTCTCCAGGTCCTGGCCTTTCTGCTGTCAGCTTCAGGGCACCTCTCCGATGGTCCCGTTTGGGTCTTCTCTGTGGTGTGGGCTCTCTGTGGCTTTGAACTTCAGGGTCTCTCTCTGGAAACTGGGCTCTTGCTCTGCCACATGTGACCAGTTTTTGCTCAGGCTGCGCAGAACAAGGCTCAACTCTCACTCAACGTTTGCTGTTGTAGGCCACCAGGATTGGGCTGATTGTGCACAAAACCAGGAAGCAGGATTTCCAGGTGTTAGCTGGATCGGCTGGCTTCCTGCTGGCCAGCTATGCCTTGGGTAGGTCTATTGTCTGGGATGCAGCCAGGCAGTGGGGTCTGCTGGGAGGAGACTGTGAGGGCTGAGGCCTTGACTCTGAAACCCCAGAGCCCTGGCTGCTCTGCCTGCTCCAGTACTTGACTCTGATCCTGTTGGGTGGAAGAAGATAGCTGAGAACATTCCCACCTGCAGTTTGCTCTGAACCCTGAGTGCCATGCTGCGATGACAAATTCAGCTCTCTCTGATCTCCCGTGTAATCCTCCTTGGAGGGCAGACACTAGGCCACTCCCCGCTGTCCAGGAGCTCATCCTTCTGTCCCCCATTTGCAGGCCAGAACCCCAGGAACGTTACTTAGACCACTTGCTCTTGTCTGCTTGGGGCAGTGGCGGTAGGAGGTCAAGATATGTAGATTTAGGTTGAACTTGAGCTTGGGAGGGCAATATGTACTGCTGTCAGCTGAAGCTCCACCGAGTCCAGGCTTGAGTGACTTTCTCAGTCCTGTGGATCACAGAGCTGCTTCCTGTCCCCTCTGGTCACTGGTGACTTCAGCATGTTGTTGGGGTTCCACACATCTCTATGCAGGGTTGAAGAGAGCATCTTTGACTTTCACCTTGGTGCTGGGCAGAGCACAGCTCTGGGGATCTGAGTTGGCTACTCAACTTGGCCCTTTGTCCACTGCGTCCGCTGGCCAAGCACCCAACCCCTCTGTCCCAAGTTTCTATTTTACCAAGTGAAGAGGCAGCATGAGGATGACAGAGGCACCAGCCCTGTACAGAGCCAGCACATAGTAGGTGTAACAGTGTCAGCTCATTCCATGAAGTCTTAAGACTGCTCCTAACCAGCCTTGGACTCGTAATCAGACTGCTGGAGGTGGCTGCCTATGCCTGTTCATTTGCACAGCCCAGATGAGAACAAAGCACACTAGAAAACATCTTTGACTTGTTCACGGCCACACAGCCAGCAGTAGGAAGCATCCAGGCATCTACCCCTGTGCCCTCACCCCGCATGCCTACCAAGGCTGAATTCCCTAAGGGGGATACAGTTTCAGAAAAGCAGAGGTGTCTAGTCTGTTCCATAGCCTTCCAGGACAGATGACTCAGGCGGCTACTGCAGAGTGCTGCAGGGTCAGCCATCAAGTGGGACTTGACAAGGCAAGAAGTCAGGGTGCAAGGGGAGACCTGGCTTTGAGCTCACCTTCAGGTCCTGCTCCCGGCTCCTCCCAGAGCAGTCGAAGGTCAACTTTCCTCTCTGGGAATGTGCACTCTGCACTCACCTGCATGGCTTTGATGGAGCCAGCCAGAAGCAGAGAAATCTGTTACCCATGTCCCCAGATTCCAGGGGTGCAGGGACAAGGGCTGGGGATCCCCTACAAGAAACCTATCTGGCTGATGTTCTACACCTTGCTCTGGGCAGGAGGCAAGGGGGGCGTGTGCGCCCTGGCCAATGTGCTGGGTGCCCAGGTGTGCCAGTTGGAGCGGCTGTGTCTCACGGGACAGTGGGAAGACGCGCAGGAGCTACAGTACCGCCTCATTGAGCCCAACTCCGCGGTGAGAGCCAGACCAGGCTGGAGGGCGGGGTGGGGTAGGGCGGAGCAGGGGCGGGGGCAGAGCTGCTGGGAGCTCACGCTCACTGCCCTTTCAAAGCAAATCCCACCCTGGTAACTCTTTGTGCCTCCCCCCAAAGACCCTGGCTTCGGACAAAGCATAGCCCTCTAGTTTATTTGTTTTTGTTTTGTTTTGTTGTCTTTTTTTAAATTTATTTTTATGTGAAAGACAGTTATAGAGAGAGGAGAGACAGAGATTTTCCATCTGTTGGTTCACTCCTCAAATGACTGCAATGACTGGAGCTGTTCTGAAGGCAGGAGCCAGGAGAATTTTGTCCAGATCCTCCACAAAGATGCAGGGCTCCAAGTACTTCTATGCAAAGTCAGACCGTGGTCCCCAGTTCGGGGTTGGACTAGTCAAGAAGAGTCTAAAACAGCAATGCTGGTCAAGTTCAGAGCCATTCCGAAGTCAGGCAAAGTATGGGATCCCTCGTACAGGTTTCTACGTACAGTTTAAATTAAATTTTTGTTTATTTGTTTTTACTTTGAAATATTTTTTGGTTCACAGCAATTGTAAGAAGTGTGTGTGTGTGTGTGTGTGTGTGTGTGTGTGTGTGTGTGTGTGTGTGTCTGTGGGCAGCGGAGATAGATCTTCCATCCACTGTTCACTTGACAAAGGGCAGCAATGGCCAGGGCCAGGCCAGGCTGAACCAGGGACCAGAGGCTTCACACAGGTCTCCCACAAGGGCTGCAAGCCACGAGCAGATGGGCTGCCATTCACCCAGGCACCTTAGCAGGGAGCTGGATGGGATTTGAACTGGTGGCAATACGGGATTCCAGTGTTGCAGATGGTAGTTTAATCTGTGGTTACACCACAGCGCTAGCCCAGGAATGGGCATTTTCACTCAACATAATTCTCTGGCGTGTCGTCTAGGTCACTGCATGTATGATGACTTCAGTCTTTTTTCAATGCTGACTAGTATTCCATGGGATGGCTGTACCATGGCCACTTCAACTATCCAGCTATTAAAGGACAGGTTTTCCGTGTGTGTGTGTGTGTGTGTGTGTGTGTGTGTGTGTGTGTGTGTGTGTTTAAGCACAAATTTCCACTTTTGTTTTCCAAAGGACAGTATCTTTCTTCATCCCTTAAAGACCATGCTGCTTGCATGGGCTTTGGTGGAGGTCAAGGAGTGGCACCGGCAGGTCCGACCAGGGAGGTGGGGTCTAGTTCTTTTTTTTTTTTTTCATTGGAAAGGCGGATATACAGAGAGGAGAGACAGAGAGGAAGATCTTCTGTCCGATGATTCACTCCCCAAGTGAGCGCAACGGCTGATGCTATGCCAATCCGAAGCCAGGAGCCTCTTCCGGGTCTCCCACGCGGGCGCAGGTTCCCAAAGCTTTGGGCCGTCCTCGACTGCCTTCCCAGGCCACAGGCAGGGAGCTGGATGGGAAGCGGGGCTTCCGGGATTAGAACCGGCGCCCATATGGGATCCCGGGCGTGCAAGGCGAGGACCTTAACCACTTGCGCCACCGCGCTGGGCCCAGGGGTCTAGTTCTTGATTTCTGACTGCCTTGCTGTGAACGGCACAGCTCACACTGTAATGGAGCTTCAGCTACAGTGTGGGAAGCCTGTAGACATTGAACACACTCGTTTCTGAGATGTTCCTCATGGCCACAGCCCCACTATGTCCCGGATGATGAACTTCTTGTTGGCCTTGTCCTTGGGCACACACTGCAGATGGGCTGCCCGTGGCTGCGGCCCTTTTTAGCACACTGGTTGTTCTTCCTCTTCTTCATCATCCTAGTACTGAGAATCCGAAAGAGAATCGGGGGTGGGGGCGGTATTTATTTATTTAATTAGGGACCGGCACGATGGCATATTTTACCCTACAGTGCTGGCATTCTGTATGGGCACTGGTTCATGTCCCAGCTGCTCTGTTACTCATCCTGCTCCCTGCTTGTGGCCTGGGAAAGCAGGGCAGGATGACCCAAAGCCTTGGGACCTTCCACCCATGTGGGAGAACTGTAACAAGTTCCTGGCTCCTGGCTTTCAATCAGCTCAGCTCTGGCAGTTGCAGCCATTTGGATAGTGAACTAGTGAACAGAAGACCTTTTCTCGCTCCCTCTCTCTGTAAAGTCTGCCTTTCAAATAAAAATAATAAATAAATCTTTGAAAAATATTTAAAGGCAGAGTTTCAGAGAGAAGGAAAGAGACACAGAGGGATAGCTTCTTCCACTGGTCCACCCGCAAAATGATGGCAATAGCCTGAGCTGGGTCAGGCCAGTTAGGAGCCGGGAGCTCCCCCAGGTTGGCCACATGGTGCCATGCACATCCCATATCCTATTGCTTTCACTGGTGCATTAGCTGAGACCTGGATCACAAGTGGAGCACCTGAGACTCAAACCAGTGCCGATCTGAAGCCAGGAGCTTCTTCCGGATCTCCTATGCAGGTGCAGGGTCCCAAGGTTTTGGGCTGTCCTCAGCTGCTTTCCCAGGCCACAAGCAGCGAGCTGGATGGGAACTGGGGCCAATGGGACACGAATCAGCGCCCAGATGGAATCCTGGCATGTGCAAGATGAGGACTTTAGCTGCTAGGCTATTGCGCTGGGCCCATCGTGTGTGTGTGTGTGTGTGTGTGTGTGTGTGTGTGTGTGTGTGTGTAAACTTTTCCTTTTTATTTTATTTTTAATGTTGTTTACATAGTTGAGAAGGATGTATGCCTGTGTGTGCCTCTGATTAGGGTGGAGAGGGTCAAGGCATGGAGGAAAGTGGATGGAGCAAGTATTTCCAATTTTTTTTTCTCCTGTAGCTGGGGTGGGAGTTGAGGGAGGAGATCACTCCTTCTTGCTAAGCTGCATCAGCACCTAGGGTTGGGGGATGCTCGTCGATGACACCCGAGGGACCCTGATGTGGGGAAGAATGTTCCCAGGGTGTTACTTGAGTGGTTTTGATAGTTCTGAGATGCTGGTTTTGTTGCTCCAGCATTGAGAAAATCCTTCCATTGGTCCATTGATGAACAAAGTCCAACTTACTGTTCTCATACCCAGATATTGCCATCAAAGTTTGGCCATGAGTTGTCCAACCTTTTCTGCTTTCCATTTTCTGAGGTGACACTTGACATCCTTGGCTGGCCTAGATGAGCTGGTTGTCGTGTCCCCTGTGTGCATCGGGGTATGCTGTCCACTGCATGAGCCTCAGCAACTGAGGAAGCAGCAGCCCAGTCCAGTCACATGCACTCCAAGGTCAGACCACACATATTGTGATTTTCCCTATGACCAGTTTTACGTCCAGTGACCTAGTTGGGGAGTCCCCCAAAGGACCTCACCTGAGGTGACCCCAGATCTGACTCTTCTGTGTCCCAAATGGTGCAGGATCCAGTTCCGTCTCAAACCTGCATCAACCTGCACACATACTTGTGAGTGCAGTTACCTGTCAGTTCTGCCCCAAGCCCTATCTCCCATGTGAACCAGTGGGTACTATGGCCTCGCCCAACCCAGCCTGTCACAAACCCAGCCCTTGGGCCCAGCACGGTGGCCTTGTGGCTAAAGTCCTCTCCTTGCATGCACCAGGATCCCATATGGGCGCCGGTTCTAATCCCAACAGCCCCACTTCCCATCCAGCTCCCTGCTTGTGGCCTGGGAAAGCAGTCAAGGATGGCCCAAAGCCTTGGGATTTTGCACCCGTGTGGGAGACCCAGAAGAGGCTCTTCCTGGGCTCCTGGCTTCAGCTCAGCTCAGCTCTGGCCATTGCAGCCACTTGGGGATTTGGGGAGTGAATCAATAGATGTAAGGTCTTCCTCTCTGTGTCTCTTCCTCTCTGTATATCTGACTTTCCAACAAAAATAAAATAAATCTAAAATAGCCTACAAACACACAAAAAAACCAAAAACAACCTGGTCCTTAAGCACACTAGCTAGAGTTGCAGCCTAGTTGGAGTGACATAATAACCCCCACCACACCCACCCCCAGCTCCGGTTCCTGTGCATGCTGGCGTGTGCAGCATGCAAGTCCAGCCCATCCAGCATCCCATCTGGCTTTTATGCACACCCATGGGTACTGCTGCTTAGCTCATCCTGGCCCACATGTAATATGATGGGTGCTGCTTCCTTGACTAGCCTGACCTCTTCCCTGCCCTGGCTCTCATGCTCAACAGCAGGAGATGTAGACTAGCAGAGGAGTGCTTTGAGCCACCCCCAACTGCTTTCCCAGGCCACAAGCAAGGAGCTGGATGGGAAGTGGAGCTGCCGGGATTAGAACCAGCATCTGTATGGGTTCCTGGTGCGTTCAAGACGAGGAGTTTAGCCGCTACACTATTGCGCCATGCCCCCATGCAAATTTTAGAAAAATTTAGTTTGCATGTGCAAAATACTGTTGCTGGGATTTTGACTTAAATTGTATTAACCCTGTAGATTACCCTGCGGACAGTCGGTGTCTTTACTGTGTTCTCGTCCTTCAACAGGGCGTGCTCACTTAGTTGGGTCTTTCTTTGAAAATTTTTTTCTTTTCTTTTTTTTTTTTTTATCATTTTGTGGTTTTCAGCAAATAAGATCTGGATGTGTTTTGAGGAATTTGGGGGCAACTGGACATGACATTATATGTTTGACTTCACTGTTTGTGTCTTCCTTGCTAGTATAGGACTCAGCTGGTTTTGCAGGTTTGTTTTGAATTCTGTGACTGCTGAATTCATTTATTTGTTCTAGGAGGGTGTTGGGATGGTGTAGATTCTGTGGGATTTTTGCATAGACAGTCATATCTACCAGTAGGCACAGTTTGATTTCTTCCTCTGATCTCTGTGTGCTTACTTCATTTTCTTGCCTTCTTAGGCTAATACTTCCTACGCTGTGTTAAACAAGAGTGGAAAGTACAGTCTTGCATTATTTCTGATATTCCATTTTTTTTTAACATCTGTTTTTTTAAGAGGCAAAAGCAGAGTTAGAGTTATCTTCCATCTGCTGGTTTATTCCTCAGATAGCTACACAGGGGCTGGGCCAGGCGGAAGTCAGGAACATAGAATTCTATCCAGGTCTCCCACATGAGAGGCAGGAGTCCAGGCACTTGGACTTTCTTTCTGCTGCTTTCCCAGGCATGCTAGCAAGAAACCGGATTAAAAGTAGAGCAGCCAGGGCTTGAACCAACACTCATATTGGCATTATGTAGGCAGCGTTTTAACTGTGCCACAATGCCATCCCCTGTTTCTGATATTAAGGAGAAAAAATTCAGCCTTTCAGAACCATTAAGCATAATGTAAGTTCTAGGGTTTTGTTTTGTTTCGTTTAGATGCTTATTTTTTAAGCTGAAGAAGTTGCATTCAATTCCCAGATGCCTTAGAAGTTGAAAAAACTGTGAAAGAATGTTGAATTTTGTCAAATGCTTTTTTAGCATTGATCAATAAGATCGTAAGACTTTATTCTGTTGAACTGTGGACTCCATTAATTTTTAAATATTTGACTCAGGCTGCTTTCTCTAAAATAAACACCACTTAGTCATGATGTATAATGATTATTTTTTAAATTTTTGTTTTCATTTTATTTGAAAGGCAAAAAGGAGAGATCTTGCATCTGCCCATAATAGCCAGGGCTGAACAGGCCACAGATAGGAGCCCACACTCTATCTGGGTGTCCCACCTGAGGTTAGGGACCCAGGTACTGCAGTCATTGTCTACCTTTTCCAAGATGTGCATTAGTAAGAAGTAGGATTAGCAGCAGAATAGCTGGAACTTGAACTGGGCACTCTGCCTTGGAATGTGGGACCCTCTCTAAGCCTGTCCCGGTTATCCTGTCTGCTACACTACTGAATTCTGCTTGCTAATCATTTGTTGCAGAATTTCGTGTCTCTGTTCAGGAGGAATATGGTCTGTAGTTTTTCCTTTTTTCTACAACTTCTGTCTATTTTTGGTATGATTGTAACAGTTAGGTTCATAAAATGAACTAACAAGTGCTCTTTCCCATTTTCTATAAGAGACTGTGTAGGACTGGTATTCAATCTTCTTTAGGGGGTTGTGGCATACATAGTAGGCTGACTCTCCACCTGTGACTTTTTGGGCACCAGTTCAGGTCCTGGTGGCTGCATTTCCAGTGCAGCTCCCTGCCATTAGCCTGGGAAGCCAACAGAGGAGAGCCCAAGTCCTTGGGCCACTGTACCCATGTGGGAGACCCAAAAGAAGCTCCTGGCTTCAGACCAGCCCAACTCCAGCCATTGTAGCTATTTGGAAAATAAACCAGCAGATGGAACATCTCTCTCTCTTTATCACACCTTCTCTATGTAACTCTGCCTTTCAAATAATAATAATAAAATCTTTAAAAAGTAAGCCTTCTTTAAATATTCGTAAATTTTTCTGATGAAATGATTGGAGGCAAGAAATTTCATTTTTAGACATTTGAGTTTGTTTTAATTACACCACCACACCAGGCTTGACTCTTGGCTGCCACTGACAGCTCCCTGATGGAGGGGCAGGAGTGTCCCCTGGCTTTTCCCCAGCTGGTCCCTAATGATGTCACCTGTGTATCTGGAAGGCCTGAGGGGAAGATAGCCTGGGGTGGCCTCCTTTAGGCTGGGCAGCAGGGACCATCCCTGCTGTTCAGCTGTTGCTGGCCTGCCTGGAGAGAGGTGACTGTCTTCAAGGGGTCCATCCTGGGAGGCTCCCCCTTTCCTGGTGCCCTGGGTAGGGGGAGCAGCCTGTGCTGGGGCCCATCAGTGTTTCATGGTTGCCAGATCCTGACCTAGCCCCGGGGGGTGCATTGTTCTGCAGGTCCCTTGTTGGTCTTTCTACCTTTCAGAATCCTCTTAACATCTGTTGTTATAGAACATCCAGGGTTTTAATTGCCCGTATTGGGAAGAATAGGGCTGAGTCTTTCTACTCCATCTTGCCAGCAGTTGAAGCTCTAAGGATTTTTCTGCATGGTAATTCCTCTCCTCCACACCAGGAACACTGCAGTTGTTGGCAAACTGAAAAACTGATAAATGGGTGCTTTAGAACTCACAGTATTATTTTAGGGTTCAATATTTAATGTAGAGTAAAATGTAATTTATTTTCACTTTACTTCTCTGGCTTTCAAACTCATCACAACATTTTAAAAACAAAATCTACTTCTAAGGTAAAAAAATAATGAGCATTGGAAGTGGAATAAAATCATGTACATGGAGGCACACATGCTTACTCTTGCCTAAGACTACAGGTCGGCAGGATAGAGCTCTGTCAGATCCTGTCTTTATTTCAAACATTTTTCTTCATGGATTTTCTCTGCATTGACTTTTTTCATTGATACGCTCAGTCATGATGACTGAGTGTCTTGGCACCCCCCTATGTTTTCCATGTGAGGCCAAGCCAGGCCATGTTTATGCACAGTGTTTGTGCACAGTGCCCCTGCAACTCATCACAGCAGGTTCCCTGAGCTGCAGAGAAAGCACCAATGTCCCCAACATGGGATGCTTGTCCTGGGATGGGCCCGGCTGGAAGGTCTTACCCTAATGAAGGCCTTTTAGCTGAACCCTTCGGTTCAGGCTCTGGTGGGGTCCCCACTCCTCACTCTAAAGAGAAGGTTTGGAATCTGTCAGGAAAGGAGGAGCTTTGGGGTTCCTGGGGCCTGACCTAGTATCATCAGAATGTGTGGGATCCTGTGACACCTCAGTGGCGTCACTGTTGTCACCACCTCGTTTTTTTCAGACGAGGTAGCGTGGGCTGCCCTACGTCTCCCTTTGCTCTGTCCCGGCTCCTGTGCCAGCCCTGGCACATACTGCGGAATGCCTGGAACACCTTTCTGCTGCCTGAAATGTAGGCTCAGACACCCTGAGAGCAGTTTGATGTCACCCTGTTGCCCTGCCCAGCTGAACACAATGTCCTTTCTCCACCTGCCCACTCCACCGACCTCCTGGCCCTGCTATATTTAGGGCTTTCTGCTGTATTTTTTTCCGCACGGAATTCAGCCCGTTCTTGGGAAGTGGGGGGGACATGCTTCAGCCAGGTCTTCGGAAGCCTGGGGTGGAACTCATCTCTTCTCTAGGTACTGCTGGTGTCCCTTCCCGACCTTAGGTCTTTCCGGCTACTCAGGCTGGGAGTATAAAAGGCAGGCTTCCAGAACATCAGCGACAGGTCCATGCCCAGGTTTGCTGAACTCTACTGGCCTCTAGTGGTGAAGACTTATTAGTCACTCATGCACTGTACCTCTCATTTAATTTCACCCTTCTTGGAGCCCCGGGCCTGTAAGGGTTTACCTTTCGTGTGTGTGTGTGTGTGTGTGTGTGTGTGTGTGTGTGTGTGTGTGTGTGTGTGTGTGTGTGTGTGTGTGTGTGTGTGTGTGTGTGTGTGTGTGTGTGTGTGTGTGTGTGTGTGTGTGTGTGTGTGAGTGTGTGTGTGTGTGTGTGTGTGTGTGTGTGTGTGTGTCTTCCCAGTTCCTTTCGTGTGTGTGTGTGTGTGTGTGTGTGTGTGTGTGTGTCTTCCCAGTTCCTTCTAACCCGCTCTGCTTCTCAGGTAACTCTTGGAGCCCCGGGCCTGTAAGGGTTTACCTTTCGTGTGTGTGTGTGTGTGTGTGTGTGTGTGTGTGTGTGTGTGTGTGTGTGTGTGTGTGTCTTCCCAGTTCCTTCTAACCCGCTCTGCTTCTCAGGTAACTCGGCGCTTCGGGATTCCGGGGCTGAAGAAGATCATGGACTGGTTTGGCTATTACGGAGGCCCCTGCCGCGCCCCCTTGCAGGCGCTGAGTCCCGCGGAGGAGGAGGCACTGCGTGCAGATTTCACCAGCAACGGCTGGCTCTGAGAGCAATCGGCATGGCGCACCAGCCTGGCGGAGCCCCTCTGTCTCCCAGCTAGAAGGAGCTTGGGAACAGCAGGGGGTACAGACACCTATTTGACATCTTCCGCAGCCTTTCACCAGGCACGTCCTGCACTCTCTGCCCACCTCAGAGCTCCAGGACTTTCTATTTTCCTATCTTATGTCTGAGTCCCTGAGTCCTGCAGGCCGGGGAGGAGTGACTTCTCCTTTGTCTCTGCTCCAGGTGCGTTCCTACACCCCAAGGCACCTGAACCTGGAGCAACAGAAGGGCAAAAAGAGGGGTGGGTGTGCACAATAAGGAAACCTGTTTTACTGAAGGGGTGGCTACTTAGGCTTGAGGCTACAAACCTGAGGCAAGTGTGACACTGATGGAAACCAGGGTTCTCCTAAGATCTTTCCAGGGGTACCAGTGGTCAGTTGGGTAAGTGCCATTGGTCTGGAAGCGCCCGGCTGCTTTCTAGCCAAAACATTCTCCCTAAATTCACTTCCCTTATCTCATACTCTTGTCTCTAGGCTCAATTCCACTGTCAGTGCATGGGAACAGCCCCTTGGCTTAACAGGTTGCTACACCCAGACACCTGATGCATAGATGCTACTTTCTGACTAACCCAGGGACTCTACACACTAGGCAGGGACGCAACACTTATTTGCTTGTAGGCATTCTTTTATTATTAAAGAAAACACTTTGTTACCATAATAAAGTTAAAGAGTAAAACCATGTCACTCTGTACAGATGGATGCTCCTTTGTGCTACAGACTGAGCTTCAGGCCACATCTCAGACTGTTCTGGAAGTCCCTGGGATCTCACAGCTTTCTTTCTCCAGGGCTCAGACCCTCACCAAGCTGACCCGACAGGCATTAGATTAATGGGGGCCCAGGGAAAGGCTTAATCAGGTGTTCCATGGGAGACCGTGAGAGGCAAGCAGGCACAACTAGGAAATTGGAGGCACTTAACATGTTCATCAAATAGGCTTTCCTGGAAAGGGTTAACCCTTTTCCATCTATGTAGTGACAGAAAAACAGAAATAATTATTTTCAATTTCTCATTATGTATTTTAAAATATATTTTAAGACTTAAAGATATATTTATTGGGCCGGTGTGGTAGCCTAGTGCCTAAAGTCCTCACCTAGCATATGCCATCACATAATTCCAGGAGCCCTGCTTCTCCTCTGCCTCCCTGCTTGTGGCCTGGAAAAGCAGTTGAAGATGACCCAAAGCCTGCACTCACATGGGGAGACCCAGAAGAAGCTCCTGGCACATGGCATTGGATCAGCACAGCTCTAGCTGTTGCGGCTGCTCGGGGAGTGAGTCAGTGGATGGAAGATCTTTCTCTCTGTCTCCCCTCCTCTCTGTATAACTGACTTCCCAATACAAAAATAAATAAATCTTAACAAAAATAATAAAGGTGGTTAAATAGGTATGAACAGGCAGCCCGGTTGACAAGCCTGATCCTGTAGCAAAGTGCCCTGGTCTGACATCCAGCTCTGGCTCCTGGCAGCAGCTTCCTGCTCTGCAGCTCAGACGATGGATTCCAACCCCCAAAGCCGGATGTGGATGGAGTGCCTGGTTCTCAGCTTTAGCCCAGCCCAGGCCCGATCACTGCAGGCATTTGGGGAGTGAACAGCAGATGAGAGCTCTTCTGTCACTATTTATTTTTTCTGTTTAAGGATTTAGTTCTTTTTATTGCAAAGTCAGATATACAGAGAGGAGGAGAGACAGAGAAGATTTTCCATCCACGGATTCACTCCCCAAGTGGCCACAACGGCTGGAGCTGAACCAACCCAAAGCCAGGAGCCAAGAGCTTCTTCTGGGTCTCCCATGCGGATACACAATTCCAAGGCTTTGGGCCGTCCTCGACTGCTTTCCCAGGCTACAATCAGGGTAGTGGGGCTGCCGGGATTAAAACTGGTGCCCATATGGGATCCCAGTGCATTCAAAGAGAGGATTTTAGCCACTAGGCTACTACGCCAGGCCCCTGCCACTCTTTCTTATCCCTCTGGCCCTTGAAGACAGAGAGGGAGCATCTGAGATGGGTCCCAGCTAAGGGCCCAGGCTAGAGAAGAAGATGAATGAGATCAGGTTTCAATAGAGAGTTGCCATCTGGACCTGGTACAATGGCCTAGTGGCTAAAACCTCATCTTGTGTGTGCTGAGATCCCATAGGGCACCAGTTCATGTCCCAGCTGCTCCACTTCCCATCCAGCTCCCTGCCTGTGACCTGGGAAAGCAGTACAGGCTGGCCCAAACCCTTGGGACTCTGTACCTGTGAGGGAGACCCAGAAAAAGCTCTTGGCTCCTGGCTCCAGATCGATTCAGCTCCAGTTGTTGCAGCTACTTGGGGAGTGAACCAGCAGATGAAAGATCTTTGTCTCTCCTCTCTGTAAATCTACCTTTCCAATAAAAAATAAATAAATCTGTAGGGAAAAAAAAAAGGAAGTAAAGTAAATAGTCATCTGGGCTGCACTAAAGCTTGGAGCTTACCACTGGGGTTCTCTCACAGTGCCTTCCAGGGTGGGGAAAAAGTCAAGGTGGGGAGGGGTGAGGGCAGCCTAATGCTTTGGCTTTGGGGCTTCCATAGGCCTGGATTTAAGTTCTGGACTTGCCCTTTAGTGTACCTATGGGACTTGGGAGAATCCACTGTACCTCCCAGAGCTTCATCTGCAGCCAGGACAATAGGAGGCCTTCCTCAGGGCTGAGGACTGAGCCACATGATGCACTGCCAAGGCTGGCAGCTGAGGGAGGGTGCTGGACAGGACCTGACTTGCCTGAGGCAGCCCAGCAAAATGGTGTCAGGGCTTAGCACTCTGACGTTTAGATGAAGAGGAATCCAATGGAAAGGCAGCTGGAGCAGGGGCCTGCCTCATTAGTGGTTTGGGCAACCTGAGCCTGCCTATCTTATTAAAAGAAAAGGCCCAGCATGATAGCCTAGTGGCAAAATCCTCACCTTACATGTGCCAGTGTGTTCATGTCCTGGCTGCTCCACTTCCCATCCAACTCCCTGCTTGTGGCCTGGGAAAGCAGTAGAGGACGGCCCAAAGCCTTGGGACCCTGCACCCATGTGGAAGACCCAGAAGCTCCTGGCTCTGGGCTCTGGCTTAGGATCGGCTCAGCTCCAGCCCTTATGGCCACTTAGGGAATGAACCAACCAAAGGAAGATCTTTCTCTGTCTCTCCTTCTCTCTGTAAATCAGCCTTTCCAATAATAAAAACAGAATAAGCAAACAAAAAACTCTCATTCCCACTCTGCAGAGGTCTTGAGACAGAGCGCATCTGATTGATCTGCAGAAACAGCAAGTCTCAGGAAAAGAAAGCAAACTAAGTAGAGGCAGTTCTTGTGATTTGTTTATTCTTCACGAACACTTGTTGTACAGTACAATTCAGTGAATAAATAGAGGCACACGGCTATGATTTCCACCACAAACTACTGCCGAGGGACAAGCAGTGTGAGGATCAGGACTGGGACGAGTGTGTGGGTCACAGGGTAACAATTGGGCAGGAATCCTATCAGCAGAGAGCCGATCCCAGGCCACATGGCAGAAGAGTCACAGTGAACCAAAGGCAGGGAGCCATGTCCCTTAGTCCACCACAGTCCTAGGATGCAGGTGGTGTGGCTGATGCTGACACACCATCAGCGCACGCCATCCCTGCCTGGGGGATGTCAGGTGACCTGCTTCCCTCTGCCCTTTGCCCTGGTGCAAGCAACAAATACAGGTTGGATAAATGACTAATACGTGTGTCTTTCCTGATGATCCCATCAAGGGTTCCTGGCTGACAGCTAAGAAGAGAGAGGCCCCGTGGGGGAGTATCTGCTGCAGGGGAAGGACAACAGCCTGTCCAGCCAAAGCCAAGGTCACCAGCCCTCTCACCACTCTTCGCAGGGGCACATCTTTCCCTTGTAAAGCCAGAGTGAAGAGGTGATTCTCTGTCACTCGGCCGAAGGTGGGAACAGGCCACAGGTGGTGTGCACTGGGTAATCCTAAGGCGTAGGAATAAGGTAACAAGGGAGTCAAGGTGGCTTTTCCTCTTCCTTGTTCACATGAGGAGGAAGAAATGGCAAGACTGCTGGCCAAGGCGGCAGGGCCCACGAGCCAGCCCCTTCACCATTTCCTGTGACTGAGAGAGCACCTGACCCACAGGGAGGACTGCAGTGCTGGGCTGCTTCTCCACGGTTCTGCTGGTGGCTCTGATCTGCCCCGCTAGTTCACAGAGGCTGCACAGCGAGGCCTTTCGCCTTCCAGTTCCTCGCCAGCTGGTGCCCAGGACCCCGTCAGGCAGTGAGGCTCCTGGCCGACTTGGAGGCACCCTGGGCCCGTTGGATGATGGCTGAACACTTCTCACGCCTCAGCAGCTTGTTATTCTCAAATAGGCCTTCATTGCGTGGCACACCATGGGAGCCATCCGGGAAAGTTAGTAGGCCTTGGAGGAGGACCGAGAGTGCACCGTGTTAAGGTCCCAGAGGTCAGCTTGGGGCGTCCAGGCCAAGGATGGGAAACACTCCCAGCTGTCCTTGGGATGGCTAGCCAGGTGAGTTTTGGCGGGGAGGTGATGGGGCCCCATCACTGTGAGCAATGGGTAGGCAGGGAAAGCGCCACACTACAGAGGTAAGTATATCAATCCTGCTACGTCCGCCTCCCACACACCCCCGCCCCGGGCTGCTATATGGCAACTTACCAAAACCGTCGACTCTACCATTTTTAAATTCCCCCTCAAAGGTCATGTTGTCGTGTCGAATGAAGACTCCGACACCGTTAAACTTGCCCTGGGAAAACTCCCCCTCATACCTGTGGAGACACCAAGATGTCAGCCTTTACTGGGCATGTTCATTGTCTAGGTTCCCTGCTGTCAGCAGCTGCCACCCCCCCCACGTGCTCTTTACTAAGTCTTGGGACAGAGCTATGCCTACTGACCCCAGGGCTCTCCCCAGCCCCACCCACCCCATTCCCAGCCAGCAAAGCAGGGTCAAAGAGTACATGTGGTGTGAAATCCTCATGTCAAGCAAGGAACAGAAGTGGGGGAAGGTCACTCACTCAAGTTTCAGATAGATTCACACATGATCAACAGAAGTGCTGTTCACTTCTTACCTGCCCTGTTCTTATATCAGAGCCTCCCTTATTTAAACCTGAGATAGGAATGGTCTGATACCCACCTTGACCCATCTGAGAAGGTCAGCACCCCGAAGCCGTTAAAAAGCCCATTCTCAAAATGACCCAGGTAGGTGCCACCATCTGCAAACATCAGTTGACCGAAGCCATGCCTGCGGCCTGAGCAAAGACATGGACAGGTGTCAGGTGGGAAAGGAGTAGCCTTCGGGCCCCTTCTCACTCCCCCAGCATCCTTTACCTCCCACTTCCTACCCACAAAGCAAAGAAGAGAGGCTATGGCACTCAGAGCAAATGCCTGCTACCCAAACTGGGCACCAGCAAAGCTTAGCTCCCGAGACCGCTCATCTTAGACAGACCCATCATCTATGGAGCAAAATCCCCCAAGTCTAAAAGGTGAGAGGACACCTGAAATTACCCCCAGCTGAGGCAGGAGCAGGGCTGAGAGGTTGAGATGTATGGGCTGTTTGGACCTTTGGGAAATTTAACCATAGATGGGAGCTCTCTGCTTGTTCTCTCTGCCTTTTAATAAATAATAGCATTTATAGGCGCTTTTCTGTGAGCCAGCCAGTCTTTTAGACACTTTGCATTTATCATCTAATTTAATCCTCATGACACCCTTATGAAGTAGACAGACTACTATTTTGTTCCATTTACCAGATTGGAAAATCAAGGCAAGGAGAAGCTAAATAACTTGTTGGAGATCAGAGCTCTGAGCAGAGCAGAAAGAATGTGAGACGCAGCCGGCAGCCTGCCTCAGCAGCTCCCAATGTTGGCCTTCACACAGGGTGTCTCTGAAGTCTCCCTTAGCTCTGTGAGGATGCTGGACAAGTCTGGCGGCCTCCTTGGCAGCACTAGCTGAGCTTCATTCAGTCGATACAGCTGTGCTTCCCGTGGAAGGGCCCAGAAGACAGCACGCTTCCGGGGGAGCAGTTATGCCCTTCACACACAGGTGAGGGTGCTCCTTTGATGGCTAGAGAGTCCAGGAGAGCAGGCTCTCCAACAGGCCACCTTCAAGGGGACAGCAGGTGTTTGGGAGGCAGGAGAAAAGAGTCCAGATGGAAGGAGACAAGTCTTGCCACGTCTGCACCTGTCGAGGCTCATACATGGACCGGCTTGCAGGGCTCTAATGTGAAAAGGATGAGGCGACAGCAGGAACTGCCCTTCATCTGAGCAGGTCAGGAAGTCCAGCTTCTCAGGGCAGTGCCTCGTTTGTGGGCACTGGACCCTCAAGACTTAAAAGCAGCCAGAATGTATTTCCAACTGAGCATCATTAACTTTCCTCCTGCATAGAGCCAGGCTCCAAAAAATTCCACTAATCCTAGGAACGAAGACTTGCAAAGGCAATGAGCTGTGGGCAACAGGAAACTCAAAGTGATGAATGTCATTTGTTCCTAGTGTTTGCCCTGCTTTTCACAGCTTCCCATTTCTTCTTTAAAGTTCCCTGGAACCAAGTTATTGCACTGAACTCTGTACTCTATAATTTATGGGGACTTAAAATAATTCACTGTACTCTGCTGGGTACATTACCATTTATTTTGAAAAAAAAATCCCAAATAATACCACTAAAGGATGAACGGATGTTACAATACCCTTTCAGATTTAGAAATGGAAAGATGTAACTCAGGTATGGGGGTTGGATAAGCAAGAGTGTTTTCTAACTTCTTTCTTTAACCCTGACATAGAGCAAAGAGAAGACACGCTGAATGAAAGTCCTGGGGCTGGAAATGAGGTCTGCAGAGTTGGCTGGCTGTCCTGGTGCCTTTGCCTTTCAGCTAGATAGCGTTTCTACCAGGTACTGCCCACCAGAGGTCCTTCTCACCCTCCTTCCACTCGCCACGGTATTCCTCCCCACTGGAGTAGGTGAAGGAGCCCTTTGTCAGGGTCATGGTGATGGTTACAGAAGAACGAAAACTGTAGGAAACAAGCAAAGGGTAACAGTATCATACAATGCATTGCCATCATGCCCTCTAAGGCTGCCAGGCTGCCATATCCACACTGACTTGAGAGCTTTAAAAATACCCACCTTGCTAACCACTACCATCACTATCACACCTCCGCCCAACCAACATTATCCTCCTCTTGGCTTTAAAGGTTCCAATTTCCTATGACCTGAAAGTGGAGTATGAATCTATAAAGACTAACTCAATACCTACTATGTGCTTAGTCAACAAAATCTTTAATCTGAATTAACCCAGTGGACTCATCTGTCCTGTCGATGCTGAAACAGCAACCCAGAGAGGTTAGAAGGTGGATTAGTGGCCGAGCTAGAACAAGCAGCCACCTCCCCTGACCATGGCTGGCCCCTTTGCTCCCATGCGGGAACCCCCACTGTCAGGTCAAACTGATTCAAGGAGATCTGGGCGAGCTAGGCAGAAGAGTGTAAAGCTGCTAAGATGGGGGAAAGAGGAAAGTCTCTAAGGGGTTTGTGAACAGGGATGGAATATGATGAAAACAGTGTTTATGAAAAATAAATATAGCAACAGAAAGCAGGCAGGATTGGCTTTGTAGCCAACACCTACAAGGGAAAAAGCTTGCAAGGAAGGCATGATAACTGGATAGACCATAAAAATGAGCACTGTATTTCTGCCTTTATTCATATCATTGCAATGTAACATGGCAAACTCTCCCAGTAAGAAGCAGCATTTGTTTATTCCTGCACTCACTCTCACTGGATCTGGGTTGGCTGAGTGAGGTGCTCTAGCCCTTGGGATACTGGCAAAGGTGTTTTCATTCATTCCTTCATCTTTTCCAAATATAAACAATATAAGGTTTTCTCAAGTGATTATGAAAATACAGAGTCCTAGGCCCAAATCATTCTCCACTGAACCAGATTGTGGTTGGAGCCTGGGAATCTACAGTTTTTTTTTTTTTTAACAAGTACACTATGAGAATACTGCAAGTTTGTGGACTCCCAATCCACTAACTAGAAATACTCTTTGGGAAAAGCTCTCTGGACTATCAGCCATCCTTGACAAATCTCCCAAGATTAATAATGGACTCACAACCTGATCCACAGGCATCTGAGAACCTATTTGACAAGTGCCAAGGGGTCAGACCTAAGGCTTCTTCAATTCTAAGACCCAGTGCCAATGATTCTCTTCTCCAAGTCCCAGAAAAGCTGAACCATGCCCAGTATTAACATGGATGACTCCATTATAGAAAACCAAGATGGAATTACAAAGAGTAGGCTCTGCAGCACAAGAAAGACCTGATAAATGATGTTTTAAATGTTCAACTAAGGCCCCAGTATCCTAATAGCTAAAGTCCTCATGTTGCACACACTGGGATCCCATATGGGTGTTGGTTTGTGTCCCGGTGGCCCTGCTTCCCATCCAGCTCCCTGTTTCTGGTTTGGGAAAACAAAAGAGGATGGCCCAAAGTCTTGGGACCCTGCACTTGCACAGGAGACCCGGGAGAAGCTCCTGGGCCCTTGGCTTTGGATTGGCTCAGCTCCAGTCATGTCTTTCCTCCTCTCTGTATATCTGACTTTCCAATAAAAAATAAATAAATCATTTTTTAAAATGTTCAACTAAAACAAGGACATTAAACTTGTCTTCTCCAAATTGTGGTGGGAGATGGCACTGGGCTGTTTGCATTCTAGCCCACCTGGCACAACCCTCTCTGACCAACTGAGCAGCCCCTAGAGAAGCTATATGAAATGTGCAGCAGGAACCAACAGTTATGGACCACTTCTTATGGATCCTATGTGATAAACACATCCTCTAATTTCATTTCCCAATGACTGTATGAGGCAGGCACCATTTCTACTTCACAGTTGAGGAAACTGAGGTACACAGATGACAAACTAATGAAGATCACCCAGCAGGCCTATGTGATCAGAGCCCTGGCAGCTGTACTCTGGGACTCCTCTTGGTCATATGCAAACTTACATGACCCTAGCCTAATGCTCCTCCCAATGTAACACAGCAGTCGGGCCTGAATTCCAATCTTAGTTCACTATACAGCCACGCACAAGTTCCTTAAGTGTTTGTAAATCTCATCCTTAGAGCTACTACTCGAGCATGTATTTTACAGAGTTGGCAGGTAGATTAAATGAAACAGAGCACATGAAGTCACTGGAACACTGCATGCCTGTATCCACTGTTAGCTTCTTCTCCCTTAAAAAGGGACAACTAAATCACCTCTCGGCCTTTTGGCTAAGATCAAGTGTAGTATCTGTTCTTGTCAGTTTAAAAAGGGACAACTAGGGGTGGGCATTTTGACACACAGTGGTTTAGTCACCACTGGGATCACTGGGATGCCCATATTCCACATCGAAGTGCCTGGCTTGAGTCCTGGTTTTGCTTCTGCCTGGTTTTTTGGGGTTTTTTTTGTAAATTGGAAAGTCAGTTCTACGAGAGGAGAAACAGAGAGAAAGACCTTCCATCTGCAATGGCCAGAGCTGAGCTGATATAAAGCCAGGAGCCAGAAACTTCCCTCAGGTCTCCCATGCAGGTGCAGGGTCCCAAGGCTTTGGGCCATCCTCTGCTGCTCTACATCCTCTACAGACCACAAGCTGGAAGAGATGTGGAGCATCCAGGATATGAGCTGGCACCCATATGGGATCCTAGCACAAGCAAGTCGAGGATTTTAGCCATTAGGCTACCGTGCTGGGACCTAGTTCTGCTTCTGATCTAGCTTCCTGGCAATACTCATCCTGGGAGGCAGCAGATGATGGCTCAAGTATTTGGGTCACTGCTACCCATGTGGGAGACTTGGATGGAGTTCTAGGATCTTGGTTTCGGCTGGCTTAGCCTTGTCCTGGCTATGCAGGTGTTCAGTGAGTGAACCAGTGATGGAAGAACTCTATTTGTCTCTCTGACTTTTAAATAAAATGATAATACAAAAATTTTAAAAAGGAAGACTTCTAAGCTCACATTTATGTACTATAATGAAAACTTCTTTAAAATCTTTGCTTAAGTGCTCGCTTCGGCAGCACATATACTAAAATTGGAACGATACAGAGAAGATTAGCATGGCCCCTGTGCAAGGAAGACACGCAAATTCGTGAAGCATTCCATATTTTTACCTTCAGACCAGAGAAGGTCTCCCCTAGAAGCCGCTGAACTTATCTGAACAATAAGATGCTGGACTCTATGCTAGGTATATGCTTGCAATGAAGGAATCCCAGTTGAACTTCAACTGTGATTATGCAGCAAGGTGGAGGAATCCACCATGGGGGTAGGGTTGTGGGAGGGGTGGGGGGAATCCCAGCGCCTATAAAACTGTATCACATAATATAATGTTATTAACAATAAAAAAATAAATTAAAAAAAACTTTGCTTAAGATAAAAATGTTACCAATGTAATTCAGGTAACATTTTGAAATAGAAAAACAGAAAATTTGACTAGTGAGGTATACATCATGCAGAGAAAAATCAACTTAAAGCTGTCACCCCTTTGTTCTTTAGCCACACCTTAAGGCATTAGCGGCACACTGGTTTTACAATCAGATACCCCCAAAGTCCAGAGATGATCTGCTGTGAAAATCATGTGGTCTGGGCAGCACCAGCGGGACTCAGTCGCATCCTCTAGGCATCTCTCAGACATGAGGACTGATGAATTCTGGGAATTCCTGTTTTCTTACCCAAATACAGAGAAAGTTGTATTTCTAGCCTGTTTAATGGAGGCCTTTTGAGAGATGTTTAAGGGGTCACACCTCTGGGAGTTTCCTGTCTCTTCAGATAGCAGTCAGGACTGCAGGCTGACAGCCCCTCTGAACCTCGGGGGGCTGCTTCCTCAGAGGAGTGAGCACCTACAGTGTTCCCTGTGGTCAGCATCCAATTTCAGGCTCGCAAGGCTCTTATCGCCAGCCCAGCATCAGTGTGTGGCGAGGTTGAGGTCAACATGACTCCAGTGCAAATACAACATTCATGAGGGGAAGAGTGGCAGTTTTCCACCAGAACTGAAGTGGAAAACTCTTTCTGATCCAGACAGGCATTTTGATAGTTACAGACCTTTTTTTTTTAACTCTGCCTAGGTCTAATTAAGTCACAGCTCCAAAAATTGGCTTATAGTGCAAATCACAGCTGTTTTCTCTCTTTAAAATGCATTCATCAGAATCTGACAGTCTGCAAGAACTCTAGTCCTTGGCCTATGATATAATGCCTCTCAACTGCATGAGCAGGAGATGGAATATGGGCCTCGTGTGATAGCCTAGCGGCTAAAGTCCTCACCTTGCACACACCAGGATTCCATATGGGTGTCAGTTCGTGTCCCGGCAGCCCCGCTTCCTGTCCAGTTCCCTGCCTGGGAAAGAGGTCATGACGGCCCAAAGCCTTGGGACCCTGCACCGGCATGGGGGATCTGCACCGGCATGGGGCACCTGGAGGAACCTCCAGGCTTCTGGCTTTAGATCAGTTCAGCCCTGGCCATTGCAGCCACTGGGGAATGAATCAGTGAATGGAAGATCTGTTTTTCCTCTTCTTTGTATATCTGACTTTCCAATTAAAATAAACAAACAAAAAAGCAGTTTGGAATACCAGAGACGCAAACCAGGCTACTCTGATGTATGACGTAGGTCTCCCAGGAGGTGGTTTAATCTCTGACATGATGATTAAACCATTTACTCCTTTTTCTTCTAGGGGAATGACAGCATATTTGCTTCAGCAGTTGCTTGTCAAAATGATGTCTATTCCCCAGACTACAACCAAAAGTACTAATTAAGGGAAACCATATGTACAGTCCATGGGTCTGAGGCCATGGCTGAGAACATTTGGCTAGAATCTGCTACATGTGTCCAAATAAGTGATACTGTCACTGCTTGGAACAATGTCAAGATCTTAATTTATGCCTGTTGTAATTAGCCATGCTAATTAAAAGTCAGCTGCACTGCTGCTGTGCAAAAAAGGAATCTCACTAGTAACCATGGTCATTGAGACAAATCTAGTTAAAGACGGCATTTCCGGTACAGATGAAGACGGAGAGGCTCAATGGTCAATGAAGGATGCAAGTCAATATTTGTATCAGTTATTCAGGTAATTTAAAGAGAACAGATGGCCTGGGGGTAGGCTTTCCATATACCCGTGGAATCTACTCATAAGCAGATGATTCTCATTGGCTTTTACCCTTTCTGCACTCCTGACAGCTGGTTACAAACGATCAGTCCAAACATTTACCTAAAAGAAAATTACCATTTAAAAATATTTTTATGACCTAAAATGTCTTACAACTTCTCAAGTGCTCATACAGCGAGGGCTCAGACAGGCCCACGTTAGGAGCCAGGAACTCCATCTGGGTCTCCCACACGGGTGGTAGGAATCATGTACCTGGGAGCCAGCATCTGCCGCCTTTCAGGTGCATTAGCAAGAAGCTGGATGGGAGCAGCGGAGCCTGGATGCCAAGCAGCACTCAGATATGCCACGTGGGTGTCCCAAGCAGTGACACCAGCCCCCAAATTACTAGTTTTCCCTATAAACCAATACCATTAGTCTGAATCACAGATCATATTCCTGCTACCTTTATTTTATTTTGCCCCAGATATTTCCAAACGGAATTTGGAGACAGTAAGTGAAATTTGTCATTCCATGTCGGAAAGATTTCTAATAAATCAAACTTACTACAGATATCCATGCATTCTTAGTAACCTGTGACACTTGTGAATGGATGGCTCCCCTTTTTTAAGGGCAGCTATGGCTCAGAAACACCTCATCAGAGGGCAAATACCAATCACCAATTGTCAGTGCTTTAAGGTTGACTTGTAACCAAATGAGACTACAGTGGGTCTCCAGGAATTTTGATTCTCCATGCCCTAAAAAAGTCACAGCAGCAAGGAGGTGAACAAAATCTAACTTCAAGAGGGTCTTCATGATACCAGGTCTAACGCAGCAACTTCTCAGATCGCAGAACATGAAGTTTGGGCAAGGCTGCCAGCATGTGACTGGAGAGCTAGGGATATGGGCTTTGTGGCACAAAAGATTCAGTCACGGTGCGGGACACCTGCACCCCGCATCTGAGTGCCTGGGGTCAAGTCTCACTTGTGCTTCTGATCCAGCTTCCTGGTAAGCACTAGATGATGTCCCAAGCACTTGGGTATCTGCCACCCACAGGAGAAACCTCTTGGCTTCCACCTGGCCCAGTCCTGGCTGTGGTAGAAATTCAAACAAAAATTCATTCTTAAGTCAGGAGCCTGGAATGTGATGGAGGCTTCTAATGGCAGGGTCCCAGTCCAAGTATTCCAGCCATCCTCCCTGTTCTCCCAGGAGCTGGATCTGAAGTGGAGCACCCAGGACTTGAACTGGAGTCCACATAGGTTGCTTGTGGAATGTGTAGCCCCCTGTGACACAAGGTCAGTTCCTCTTTTAAGGTATTTTTTTAAATGAATTTGAAATAACGATTTTTATTCTAACCTTCCCTCCTTCCACTTGAAAAGGCAAACAACCATACATAAAGGCCTTATTTAGGAAGACTGTGAGATGGTTGTATAGAAGAAAATGGGGAGAAAAGACAGACAGCAGAAAGGATGTTTGAAAAGATGATGGTGACCACGATGACTTGGGGCCATAAGCTCTGAGGGTCACTGCTGTCAGAATGGTATTCCAAGGGAAATGAGAATGACTAGGCCGGGGTCTAACAGGGGAGCGTGATTTCTATCGGTGCTAGAGTAACGCAGGGACAACACCCACCAACTTCCAAGCGTGGACCTGTGGGCCGTGTCTCCACCATTGTGTGACAGGCACGTGGCTGGTTCCCACTGAAGAACCCCCGGCTGCCCGCACACTCTAGCCTTCCAGCCCCACCGCGTCCCTCCACCAGAACGTGACAAGACGCGGGCCCGGCCACACACAGGGAAACCCAGGCTACCAGCGCATTCCAGCCCAGCCGCTTCCCTCCATGCGTGGCTGCTCTCCCACCCGCAGGGTCTTGGCACACCCAGGTCTGCCAGCCATACCCTCCCAACGCTGCTCCTCAACCCGAGGGACTTGGCTCTCCCAGGCCTCGACCCCGAATCCGAGACCCACCCGCCTCCGCCCCCGCCGCTGCTGCCCTCAGGGGAGCGCTCCAAGGATGGAATCGCCGTCCTCAATCGCGGTCCCGTCTCCGACTCAATCACTTAAAGTTACCCCATGGGCCCGGCATCCTCCCACCTGCCAACCTGAGCTCGGTCTTTCAGGACAATCACGCCCAGAGACGCGGCTCCATCCACCCGGACCGCGGCGCTCAGTCAGTTTCACCAGTACCTGCCCCACTTGACGCTGACATTCCGGGCAGCCCCACCGAGCACAATCCCCGCGGCCCATTGGCTGTTGCCTGGACAACCAGGAGCAACGCCACTCCCCATTGGCTCAGTCCGCCCTTGCGCCATCTTTGTGCGGGTCTGAGTGCTTTGAAGAGCCCAGCTGAATCTGAGAGAGGGGTGGAGTCGAGCGGTGATCCCGCCTCGGCCACGCAGGTCCAGCGGAGTATTCGGTCTCGTCCAACCCAGAGATAACCTGGCTGAGGTGTTGACCTTAAGCGTCCCCAAAACCCACACCGAAAGCCTCCGAGAGCGCTAGCTCTCATGCCTGCGGCCGTAAATGGCCCCGAGGTGGAGTTGGAGGACAACACTAAATCTGGCTTTAGACGCGCAGCTTTGGTCATTTGTGAAGCGCAGGGCAGGACAGCTGCTTCACTGCGGTGATCTGTGTTGTCCTTGTCATTAGTCGACCCTTTGTGTTGAAGTACCGCTCCAATATTGGAGTCCATCTTCCCACAAGCTTTCTCCCGGCAAAACCCATCTGTTTATTAACTCAACAGCACAAATGTTGATTTTTTAAATTATTTTGATCAGAAATGCAGATTCACAGAGAAGAGAGAAAGATGACACTCTTTTCAAAAGGGCAAATTAAGCTTGAGGGAGTAGATAATGGAAGTTCTGAAGGGTTTCCATAGAGAAAAAGCCACAGAATTCTACAGAGAACCATAAATCTGGGAACATCTCTTGGCTATGATTTGTAGCTCTAGATGAAAGATTTCAGAGACCATGTCTATGGCCATGCCTGATGGGGCCGAAGTGGAAGACATCATCGAATTATCAAGTCCAGGTAGGAGAAGACAAGCATTCCTTGTAACTGAAAGGAGTAACCGAAAACCCTGGTTAGTTGTTTGGCTAGAATAATTCATTTACTTAGTCAGAAAACTTTAAGACATTCCCATTCATACAGCTAAACAATAGCCTTTTAAACTCAATACTTCTAGTTAGCTGCAGCAGCAATTTGACCCAAGGAAGTAGGATTATGAAACATTCTTGACTGTGGTGACCTTTGCTGAAAACTATCTCAGGTCTGGTTACTTTCAGCATTACCAACATTAACAATAGTCTCAACATCACTAAAAAGCTCCTATTTCTGGAGTGTTCTTTATGTATCAAAAACACTATGCTAAGTGCATACTTGTATTGATGCCTATTTTTAAAGATTTATTTATTTATATTGGAAAGTGAGATAAACAGAGAGAAGACATAAAGAGGAAAAATTTCTTTTCACTGATTCACTCCCCTAAGAGGCCACAAAAGCCAGACATGCACCAACCTGAAGCCCAGAGCCTCAAGCCCGCAGCCTCATCTGGGTCTCCTATGCAGGTGCAGGTGCAGGATCCCAAGGCAACTCAAGCTCAGAGCCTCACCTGGGTCTCCTACACAGGTGCAGGTGCAGGATCCCAAGGCTTTGGGCCTTCCTCAGCTGCTTTCCCACCAGGCCACAAGCAGGGAGCTGGATGGGAAAGCGGGACTGCCAGGATCAGAACCAGCGCCCATATGGGATCCTGGTGTGTACAAGGCAAGGACTTTAGCTGCTAGGATACCACTGGGCCCTTGATGCCTATTTAATCAAGTGGGGCCTAGATGATTATTTCCATTTTATCTATGAGGAAACTGGGGTTTAAAGAAGTTAAGTAATTTGGAATTCTAATTCAGATATCCTTGCTACTGACCTGTCATTCCATACCTTAGAAAGTTGTGTGGGCATACATTGTCACCTGAACGGTAGCCCATGAGGTATTTTGCACCCTACGGGCTGGGGCTGTATCTCTTCTGTTATCTGCGTCCCATATCAGATGTGCCTGGATGGAGTCTTGGCTACTCTGCTAGATTCAGGCACAGCAGGAGGCAGCAGGTGAGGCACAGATACCTGAGTCTTGGTGGGATTGAATTCTAGAGCTCCTGGCTTCAGCTGGCCAGGCCCTGGCTTTGTAGGTACCGAGAGCTCAAACCTGCAGATGGAAGAACTGCTGCCTTGCAAATAAAATAATCTAAAAAAACAAAAACAAAAACAAAAACTACTTATCCCCTGTGATTAGAAACTGAGGTTTTACAGTACTGAATGAAACAGTCGTGTAATTCTAAAATCTAATAGGACAGCATCTTTCTTCAACTCACAAGTATGGCGCATTTTGGTCAAGCACTATGTAAGATACCTGAAGGACAGGCTTTATAATTTCTTCCCAAAGATGTATTTATTTGAAAGGCGGAGTTAGAGAGGCGAGGGAACAAGATCTGCTAGGTCATTCCCTAAATGGTCTCCCCTGCGGTGTGGGAGCACTGAGCCATCCTCCCCTGCGTTTCCGGGATGGGGGCTCTGAAGTGGCGCAGTTGGTATTCCAATCCCATATGGCGTGGCGGCGCAACGGGCGCTGGGCTTTTTAAAAACTTTTGACTGAGGTAGCACCGGAGATTTTAGCTGTCTCTCCAGCACTTTCAACACAGCAGCTGGCGAGTAAATGACACAAAGTCCTCCAGCCAGTCCCTAGCAGACATTCCAAGAACGAAGGACTGTGGGGAAAAGCGACTGTTTGGAAAGCGCCCCGAGCTCCGTCAGCCAATGGGAAGCTCAGGGCGGGGCTTCGACGGTCGCGGCCGAGGGCGGGGCTGACCCCGGTTTGGGCCCTGGAGCCTGCGCAGTCTTCCCCGAAGGTGACGGAGAGAAAAATGCGGAGGCCGCGATTGCGTAGGAGTAAGTTCTGATTGGCTACTGTTGGCGCGCGAGGGGCCGTGCCTACTCGTCGCCAAGTAAACAGGGCAGGGAGGGGGCGGGGCCAGAGAGACGCCGCGACCTGGTTGGCTGAGAGGGAGGTGGGGGGCGTCACGGATTGGTCCCGGCTGCGAGCTCAGCTGGTGCCGAGCGCTCCGGGTCCCGGAGCCGGCGGCCTGAGGGATGGACGAGACGAGCCCACTGGTGTCCCCCGAGCGGGCCCAACCCCCGGAGTACACATTCCCGTCGGGCTCGGGCGCTCACTTTCCGCAGGTGCCAGGGGGCGCGGTCCGAGTAGCATCGGCGGCCGGCTCGGGCCCCTCTCCGCCGGGCTCGCCAGGCCACGACCGGGAGCGGCAGCCCCTGCTGGATCGGGCCCGGGGCGCGGCGGCCCAAGGCCAGTCCCAGACCGTGGCGGTGCAGGCCCAAGCCCTGGCGGCGCAGGCCGCGGCCGCCGCGAATGCCGCGCAGGTCCACCGTGAGCGGAACGAGTTCCCGGACGACCCCGAGTTCGAGACTGTGGTGCGGCAGGCCGAGTTGGCCATCGAGCGCGGCATCTTCCCCGAGCGCATCTACCAGGGCTCAAGCGGGAGCTACTTTGTCAAGGACCCTCATGGGGTGAGAGTGGGGCTGCGGACAGGGGAGAGGGGCTGGGTTTTTTTTTAATAGGCTTCGCATCGCGGGCAGGAATGGGGGAGAACCATGGGGGAGACGCTGCCATAAAGGGAAGATATGCCTGGCCAGATTGCGGGATGCCCCTAGGATTGGCTTTGGGGAAACTCTGCATAGGAGTGAAGAAATAAAACCAGAATCTGTGTGGTGGGGGAGCATCGAGCGGAAAAGGAAAAGAGGAAATTGAACAGATACTGGCTGGAGGCCCAGCTGTATGGTGAGGCAATGTGCTGATGGACAGAGTCACGGATGGGTGGGGGAGCATTGTGCTTTCTGGTAAGGGACTTGCAGTCCATTAAGCTTCTGGGGCGGCAGGTTAGGTTTTGGTGCCTGTTCTCCCTTCTTGGACGGCGTGTTACTGTTCTGGAGGTCGGTGACCCGTCAGGTCCAGCCTTATGTTATGGTGATCTCTTGTGCCACCGTCCTGGGTCGCCTCATAACGGACATTGCCGATAGAGTGGGTGGACTCCACGGTTACATCTCCCCCTGGTTACTGCTCGCTTCTGGGAATTGATTCAAACACCGAGTTTTGGAAACATGAGACTGCGCACTACCTTTTACTTTCATTTCTTTCCCAGGGCTGTCATCAGTCTGATCTTCAGCTAAGGACAAAGCATTTACTGACCTTTATTTATGCCACCTGCATGTGTCTAAAGGGGGATGGCAGGGGATGGGATATGAAATGGCCTTTATGCTTTTTTTGAGAACTGAAGAAGGGTTTAAGGCGATTGATCAGGCCAGAGGCATCGCACAGCAGGTTACGAAATATCAAGCCTTGCCTAAGTTTTCAGATGCCAAAATGGCTTTTTGGAAAACACTATTGTCATAATTAAAATGGTGCGTGTCAGAGTTACCTTCTGTTTTCCCTGCATCTTCTGCATGAACCTGTTAGTTGGGGCATGCACTGTTTTTTGTTTGTTTGAAGATTTGCTTCATTGAAAGACAGAGTGAGAGAGAAAGCACAAACTTCCATCTACAGTTCACTCCCCAAATGGCAGCAGCCAGGCTGAAGCCGGAAGCTCACAACTACATCTGGGTCTCCCACAGATTCAGGGCCTCAAGCAATTGGGCCATCTTGAGCTACTTTCCCAGGCACATGATCAGGGAGCTGGAGCAGAAGTGGGAGTCATCAGGGGTCAAGCAGGCATCTGTAGGAGACGCCAGCCCCTCTGTGCTGCTTTCCTGGGAGTCCTGAGAGGCCAGGGTGGGCTATGCCTTGCTGCTTGGGGTGAGAGTCATTGAATCACCCGATAGTCACCCGGAGTGATCCTGATGTGACCAAGGATCAGAGGGCAGTTCTGCCACCAAAGCTTTGAGATTAGTATATCTTCCCAGGACCCTTAAATAAGGCCACTTGAGAGTCAAACAGAAGCCATCATTCTAAAAGCATAGGAAAATGAGTTTCCTGAGGGCCAAATGCCAGGAGGATGCTTTTAATCTTTTTCGTTTGAGAGCAGCGTGAGAGCGGAGACCTGAGTTGTTTTTTTGCTTTCTGTTTGAAGGTTTTTCTTTTTAGCTTCTTTAGCTAAGATTATATTTGAGAAGTATAGGAGAAGGCTTCTCGCTTCCTGACCTGTTGCAGCTCCACTGGAAGTAGGTCAGGACAGCCAAGGTGAGCTGGTGCCCTGATGGGTGGGGGTGGTATGCTCCCCCTCGATTCTGCCTGGCAGGTGAAGTGCCACCATGTCAGATCACAGGCCATGAGTGATAGGCCGTGGGATGACTCTTGGGGTCTGCAGGATTCCAGGCTCTGAATTTCCTGGGCACTTTCCTTTGTTGGAGAGATTGTCTGACCACTGGGCTTCCACAGAAGAAAGCTTGGTTTAGAACAGAGGACCACTCCCCATGGACTTGCCGTAGGTGGTGTTATCATCTTTGGACCTCTTCCAAAGATATTTATGTATTTGACCAAATATTTTGTTAATACTTTCTGTGTGCCAGGAACGGTTTTAAATGTATTACAGGTAATAACTTCTAGTAACAACTTTTGGAGGTAGTTTCTATTGTTCTACCAAGGACAACACAGAGACACAGAGTGTAACTGATTTCCCAGTTAGTGAAGGGGAGAGGCACAGGACGGGATCCAGGTGGACTGCCCAAGAGCGGACACTCAGCTCCGTGCCCTGCTGCCTTGGTTAGTCATCTCATTTCTCCTTTCAGTGAACTTCAGTACAATACAGGTTAGTATTGAAGCCAAGTACAACTATGTGTACAGATGCCTTGACGTGATAGTGAAGAAAGCCTCCTTTGCAAGGAAGCTAAATGAACCTGCAGGCCACAAATGACGGCCCTGGCCTTTCTCTTCACTGGGACACAGTCTCTCTCCAGCCAGCGTCCCTCTCCGTGCTCCAAGAGGCTGCTCAGGCTTTGCACAGCTTGTCTGCTTTCCAGTTGGTGGGAACGAGGATGGGGGAGGGAAAACAAGTCCCTACCAAACTTTAAGGCATTTCCCAAAAGTTACCCTAGGCTCTTCCTCTTATGGGCCAGGGCCATTGTTCACTTCCCTGCAGATGTAGTTGAGAATTTTAGCCCTTATTTTACTGAGGGGAAAATCAGGGATCTTCTGTCCAGGGAAGAAGAGGAGCAGAGACCAGGGAGCCAGCAGTTTCTGGAACAGCTGCTTTTAAGGCTGTTCTAAAAGGTTCTTGAAGAGAGCAGCCCTGATTCCACTTCCCAGTTCAGGATGGTTTTTGCCATGGTATGAGCTAAGGGCCTGGAGTAGTAAAATGGAAAATGCTAGATGAGAAGCTGTGGTGGTGCGTGCTCACGTTTCCCTCTTCACTTACATCCCTGCGCCGCAGGTCTCACGCTCACTCAACTGCAAGAGAATTCTTTGCGCAAAGCCGCCCGTAACACTGGATGCTCATATAGCCAGGAATTGCTAAACAGCATGTGACTAACTAGTTTAAGAGGATTAATTGAGGTGTCATGTGAAAGCTCAAGACATAGTTCCTGGTGGTTAGTGGGAACCCAGTCAGGAGTCTTGCTTTCTTTCCTTTTTTTTTTTTTAAATATATATTTATTTTTATTGGAAAGGCAGATTTACAGAGAGAAGGAGAGACAGAAAGAAAGATCCTCCATTCTCTGGTTTGCTCCCAAAGCGGTTACAGTGGTTGAAACTGAGCCAATCCAAAGCCAGGAACCCGGAGCTTCTTCAGGTCTCCCATACGGTGCAGGTCCTAAGGCTTTGGGCCATCCTCAACTGCTTTCCGAGGCCTTAAGCAGGGAGCTGAATGGGAGCTGGAGCAACTGCAATACAAACTGGTGTCCATAATGGAATGCTGGCGCTTGTAAGCAGAGGATTAGCCAATTAAGCCATTGCACTAGTCTCCTTGCCCCTCATGCATAGTTTTAATAAGGCAAAAAAGAAAAAAAGAAAAGTAATTTTGAAAAGGTGGTTACAGACCAGTGAGAATGTTAATTTATGGGGTCTGACTTGGTGGCGTAGTGGCTAAAGTCCTCACCTTGCATATGCTGGGATCCCGTATGGACACCAGTTCTGATCCTGCTTTGAGACCCTGCACCCACGTGGGAGACCTGGAGGAAGTTTCTGGCTCCTGGCTTCAGATTGGTGCAGCACCTGTCATTGTGGTCACTTGGGGAGTGAATCATCAGACGGAAGATCTTCCCCTATCTCTTCTCCTCTCTGTATATTTGACTTTGTAATAAAAATAAATAAATCTTTAAAAAAACACACACACACACATACACACCCAATTCCCAGAGGACTGGTGTTGTGGCCTATGAGTAAACCCATCATCTGTGGTAGCTGTGTCCCACACAGGTGCCAGTTTGAATCCTGGCTACTCTTACTTCCAATCCAGCTCCCAGCTAATGGACCTGGGAAACTAGCAGGGAATGGGTCAAGTGTTGGGGTGCCTCATGCACCTGAGACACCCAAAAGAAGCTCCTGGCTTTGATCTGGCTCAGCTCAAGCTGTTTTGGCCATTTGGGAAGTGAACCAGCATGGAAGATTTTTCTTTCTGTGCATTTTTTTTCTTTGTACCTTTCACATAAATAATCTTGAGAAAGAGAGAATAACCCAGCAGAAGGGAATTCTGTCTCTTTCTTAAATAAATACCCAGGCAAATTTAAAAATTTGTGGAAAACACGTATTATGAAACAACTGTGTTGATATTCGAGAAGTTTGGGCACCAAAATAAATAAACATGTTGTAATTCCACGTTTTCCATGAGCTTACTGAAATGCCCTCAGACTTTCTCCACCAACAGTTTTTCATGTTTCTCCCTTTTCAAATATAAAATTGTTACATTATTAAATGTGCTGCTTCCACCTGCCTGAGCCGACCAAGCAATTCTGGTGTCTGTCTACTTGGTTGAGAATCACACTTCATAACCGTCATCAAATGTTCTCAAACAGAGTAAGATTTTTTTTTTTAAACAGCATAGGGTAGAGACAGGTAGGCAGGCAGGTAGACAGGTAGAGAGCATAACTGAGTTCCCATACATCCCCCAAAGGCCTGTGGCCCAGAAGCCAGGAGGTGGAGATGCCAGGTCTTCCCTGTGAGTGGCAGGAACTGAATTGCTTGAAGGATCACTGCTGCAACCTAGTTTTGCGTTAGCTGAAAGTTGGAACCAGGACCAGAGCTGGGACCAAACCCAGCTACTCTGATATGGGTCGTGAGTGTCGTAACGGGCAGCTTAGCCTCAAGGCCAAATTGTCTGCCCTGAAAGTTCTTTATCTGAAATATAAAGAGGCAGTCAAGTTTACATATCATATACTGATGTAGATCATGATGGATTTTTTTTTCAATTTATTTGAAAGAGTTACAGAGAAATAGGGAGAGACAGAGCAAGAGGTCTTCCATGTGCTGGTTTACTCACCATGTGGCTACAACAACCAGGATGAGCCAGGCCAAAGCTGGAGCCAGGGGCTTCTTTCAGGTCTTCTCCTTGGGTGCAGAATCTACAGGGAACTGGATCAAAAATACAGCAGCTGAAAATTGAATGGGTGCCCATGTGGGATGTTGGCACCACAGTTGGAGGCTTAGTGTGCTGCACTGTGGTACTGACCCCAATAAATAGTTTAAGTGTTTCCGTTTGAAAGAATCTTAAGACTCTAAAGAGAACTATGCACTTAACATGCATCACTTTCATCAAAAATTATTAAAGGTGAGTTCTGGCTATTTTAATATTATATTGATGCACTTGAAATATCTCAAGTTTGGAGTCTAGAGGAAGGGGACTCTGGTGGCCTGGCCTAATATTTTCCTTGTCACCACAGGATAGGTGCACCGGACCCCCGAGGTTCCAAGTTTTGGTAACTGGCTGTGGACTGTGAAACCAGCCAATAAGTGTCTTCCATTTCCTTTTGTGGTTCTTTTTTTTTTTTTTTTTTTTTTTTGTCCTTGCCTTATCGACTGTTGCTGCTTAAGCCATCTTTACCTCACCTCCTCCATTTATAGGGTGAATAGTGAATGCGTGTTAAGGAAGCATGTTTTTAAAATACAGCACCAAACTGCACGATGCTGTAAGACACTGAGAGTGTTACAGAAGGAGGATGACAAGTCGGATGAGTCAGTAGTCATTTTTTCTCAGCTGGATATGGGTGGGTGTCTTTCTAATTTGAGTGGCTTTAGAGTTTGTTCTCTATGAATGAGGAGAATGTTCTTGATTATTCAGGAAGGTAACTGATCATATGAAACAAACACCAGATTTGGAATTTAGGCCAGAGGCTGTTTTTGGTCTCTCTCTCTAGGAAAACCCACTTGCGCAGTGCTTGTACATTTTCTTACACAAACTGGATGCTGAGCACATGTTGACAGAATTACACTGAACTGAAGCACAATTAGTGTAGTTAGTGACGTTGGTCCTAGGAGGCACTTGTCTCCCTTTCTGTTTGAATGACCTTCTGTTCATCCGTCCTTCCCCCCTACCATTTTTTTTATTTATCTGGTTCAAACAGTAGCTTTTTTTTTTTCTTCCTCACAAAGCTCCTTACTATGGAGATCACTATAATTACTGATGCTTTTAAGAGTCAGTGAAATGCTTTCCAGGTCTCATGATGAAGGAAAATTGAGAAGTTTGAGAGGTCAGTTTATAAATGGCATTTGGCTGCAGGCTTGGCCTTCCAAGTTCTGCTTTCTTTAAGTGAAGTAGTTAAGCCTCAACGCTGGAGTTTTCTGAATGGGCCCTGCTAGTAGGAACGTCTTGGTCTTTCACTGAGAACTGGCTTTCTGAACTCCGCATTGTGTTTCCATTGGCCCGACTGCTGTGTTATGGGATATGGTTCAAGCTGTGCTATGGTTAGAGTGGAATTATCCCTTATTCTCTAAGTCATGAGTTTGCAGATGCCACTGCTTTGTTGCTAAGAGGCTGTGGTTGCAAAGGAGTAGAGACAGTCAGCTAACTGAGGCTTCTTGCTGAAGCATCATTCTGGGGCCAGCATTGTGGTGTAATCAGGGAAGCCAGCACCTGAGGTACTGGCATCTTGTCTGGGCACTGGCTCAAGCAGCACCTGCTGCACTTCCTATTCAATTCCCTGCTAATGTGCCTGGAAAGCAGCGGAGGATGGCCCAAATATGTGGTTCCCTGAACCCACATGAGAGACCCAGAAGAAGCTCCGGCTCTTCGCTTTGGTCTGGCCTAGCCCTGGTTGGGGGCATTTGAGGAGTGAAGCTGCAGATGGAAAATTTCTCTCAGTCTTGACACCTCTCTAACTGCTGTTCAAATAAATAAAACTTTTTAAAGTATTCATTCTGAAGATTTGGGATATGAATGTGTGCATATCATCCCTGTAGCTAAGCAAATTTGTATGTCTTTAACAATAAGTTAAGTTGGTTCTTTCTAAAAAGAGGAGAGTTCTGTATTTCTCAGACTTTTTAAAGGGCCTTGCCTCCAGATAAACCAATTATTGTTAGAGACGAAGGCCTAGACAGTTCCCAATAGGAGTGTGTACTTAATGGCAGATGGGTGCATGTTGGCTGTGGTGACCTGCCACTCAGGAAGTGACACCCACAGGAAGATGTCTTATGACCCAAATTGGCTTGAGCTGGCAGTGGAGGGTGGGAGGAGAAAAATCATATGATGCCAAGTGAATCACTTGGAGAAGCTATTTGCTTCTCTGCCTTTGAATTACCAGTCTGGTGTTGGAGAGAATGAGATAAATGCCAACCTCAGAGGGCACACTGGTCTGTGGAAGGAAATCCGGGAGGGAGGGCCTTGGTTTCTATTCATCTATTCATCCGATGTTTCTAAGGACGTTGGAGGACTCGGCTGTTGTCTGCTGAAGAGATGAATTTAATCCCCGGAGCAGCTCTTGTCCTGGTCTTTTGCCTGGTGGAATGACTAGCAGAAGCTGTCCTAACCAAGAAGCAGATTTCTTTTTTTCTTCTGCTGTGATTTTTCTCTCTGGTTGCCATCTTTGCTTATCATTCTTAAACGTTGTTTTAAGTTTGGTTTTTTTTCTTTTGTTTTTGACACTCGGGGTGAAATAAGGCTGACGGAAGAAATTAACCACTGATGAAGGAATTTCCTTAACCTCATTTCATAATGCCCTCCTTACTTACTTCCAGAGTCTTTACATTCTTGATGTGGAACAATTGTGTGTGTTATGTCCCTTGGAAGTTAGAATCTATTGATGTTAAATTTCTAAAGTGCCATGTAAAGAAATCCCATGCAGTTTAAATGAGTGCAGGGGTACATGTGAAAAAAGGTAACATACAATTCATGACAAATTAATTCTTTACTTTTTGGGGGACCAGATGACTGTTCTTCCATATGTATGTTTGTACATTGCATGTGTGTGCTTCCTGGGTGGGCAAGAAGCAGCTCAGTATTGACTAAGGTTGTTGCCAGTGATTCCATATCTGCCACTGATTAGCCTTAGTGTCCTCCAAGAAATTTAGAAATATACTTCCCTTGGCCCAGAGCAATGGCTCAATTGGTTAAATCTTTTTCTTCTTCTTCTTTTTTTTTTAAGATTTATTTATTTTTATTGCAAAGTCAGATATACAGAGAGGAGGAGAGACAGAGAGGAAGATCTTCCATCTAATGATTCACTCCCCAAGCGGCCGCAATGGCTGGAGATGAGCCAATCCGAAGCCAGGAGCCAGGAACTTCTTCCAGGTCTCCCACTTGGGTGCAGGGAACTGGATGGGAAGTGGAGCTGCTGGGATTAGAACCAGCACCCATATGGGGTCCTGGGTGTGCAAGGCGAGGACTTTAACCACTGCACTATCATGCCAGGCCCAATTGGTTAAATCCTAACCTTGCAAGTGCAGGTATCCCATATGGGTTCTGTCTTGCTTGCTTCATCCAGCTGGCTGCTTGTGGCCTGGGAAAGCAGTCAAGGATGGCCAAAGCCTTGGAATCCTGCACCCACATGGGAAACCCAGAAGAAACTCCTGGCTCCTGGCTTCGGATCAACTCAGCTCCAGCCATTGCAGCCAGTTGGGGAGTGAATCAGCAGATGTAAGATCTTTCTGTTTATCCTTTCCTCTGTTAATCTGCCTTTCCAATAAAAATAAGGTTTTTTTTTTTTATTGCAAATTCAGATATATACAAAGGAGAAGAGACAGGAAGAGAGAAAGAGAGCTCTTCCAGCGCTCCCTCGTGGGTGCAGGGTCCCAAGGCTTTGGGCTGTCCTTGACTGCTTTCCCAGGCCACAAGCAGGGAGCTGGATGGGAAGCAGGGCTGCCTGGACTAGAACCAGTGCCCCTATGGGATCCCGGCATATTCAAGGCAAGGACTTCAGCTACTAGGCCACTGCCCCAGGCCCAAAATAATTAAATCTTTAAAAGCAAACAAACAATCTGGGAAACCTACCTCTGATTGGAAGTCAGGATTGCCTGTCCTTCTGGACACTTGCTCAGTTGATCTGAGGGTTATTTAATCCGCTTGCCTTTAAGGTCCCCTGTTTCTCTTGTCTTTGTAGAAGATCATTGCTGTTTTCAAACCCAAGAACGAAGAGCCGTACGGGCAACTTAATCCCAAGTGGACCAAGTGGCTGCAGAAGTTGTGCTGTCCCTGCTGCTTTGGCCGTGACTGCCTTGTCCTCAACCAGGGCTATCTCTCAGAGGCGGGAGCCAGCCTGGTGGACCAAAAGCTGGAGCTCAACATTGTACCCCGTACCAAGGTCAGTGACCCTTCTCCATGGACTGTGGGGTTCATCGGTTGACTTGGGACTCATGCCTTGTACATGTTAGGCCTTGGGTTCAGTGGGGGTTGGTCGTTCCTGGAGCCTGGGTTTCTCAGCCTAGCTTTGGAGGGTAACAGAGATCTCACGATTTGATCATCTGATGAAAGCTCCCCTGAAAGGATGCACACAAATACTTTTTCATGCAACTTCAGGAAGTTTACATCTGATTACATTTTTGTGGGTTTCTTCTCCTTGTGGGTCCCACACAAACCCAAGCTGATTAAGCAGTCAACTGTTTTTGCGCTTCACTCTTTTGCATCACTTCACTATCTGAATTTGGTCAAGAATGGACTAGTTGGTATCAGCTAAGAATTTAGGCAAGATCTGGCAAGAAAACCTTCAGGATGGGTTGAAAGTTGAAATAAGTTCTGATTTGAAACTCCTCCATGGAACTGACCTGGAATTTTCCTTACCTATCTTTCTGTTATGGAATTATGGGGCTTGTCTGAATATACCAAAATAGGGGTCCCAGATCCAAGTCATTTCAGGCATGGAACAGATTTGTACACACCTTGCTTGTGCTGTAGGTTTCACAAGGTCTGGACCCTCCTCCATCCTTCACCCCTTGATATGTTTGAATACAGAATTGATAGATGTACTTCAAAGGAGTTTTACGAACACCAGAGTAAGAACCTCTGTCTGCAAAATGCTCTCTGAAATTCTGCAAGGCTTTTAACGGAAGGAGTCTGCTGGGCAGCTTAGCAACGTTTAGCTAGCAGCCACCAGCACCATGGAGTCTGTGGTTGCCTGGGGTTTGGTAATGATGTACGTAAAACACTGCCTCTCGGGCTGCAGAGGGGATTTAGGGCTCCAGATTGTATCTATTTCTGAGGATCTGATGAAAGCTGCACATCTTGTTCTCAGAAAAAATACAGATATTTTCAATCACTCTTGTCTGTAATTGCAGGAAGATGGCTCCTAGACCAGTCAAAAGTCCAACCATGGACCCTTTTGGCAAGGGCTATGCCTCCAGATCTAAAACCCTGCTTGAGCTATTCCGCATGGGGTTTGGGTATCAGACTCTATGAGCTGGAGATTAGTCAGCAATTAGGAACTTCTCTTCAAACATGTGTTTTCTGTTTTCTCAGAGTATCTTAAGGAAATGTGACTCATGCATGTTTTTGACTTTGTCCACCTTTTTACCACTATAAATTCCAAACAATTAGCCAACTAGTTTGTATGATTTGAGGAAGTTTTAAAAGTCAGAGATCCCTTCTTGAGTTCCTTCTCTTAGTTTCGGCACCTAGCAAAGTTCTGTGTTATTAAATATTTATCTATTTGAAAGATAGAGCAAAAGAGAGAGAAACAGAAATCTTCTGGCCCCTGGTTCACTCCCTAAATGACCCCTGTGACTGGAGATGGAATCAGAAGCTAGGAGCTTCCTCCAGATATCCCACCCGGGTGGCAGGACTCATGTACTTGGGCCATCATTTGCTGCCTTTCAGGCCCTAAGCAGGGAGCTAGATAGGAAGTGGAGCAGCCAGGACACGAACCAATGCACTGTGGGATGTGTCTGCCACATCTACCTGCCACGCCACAGTGCTGGCCCCAGTACAGTGTTTAACAGTAAGCTTTCATTAATTAAGTACTACCTGTATCAGTGAGTGCGTATCTTGATAATTCTGAGAAATAATATCAAAGATACCCCAAATTCAGGTCTCAGAAGGAATGTTTGGCCAAGTTTGTAGTCCATCTGGCATTTCGTTTATTGCCTGACTGGCTAGACTGATTTCTTCCCTTCATGTTTTAGTTTTCTGTGTGAGTAGAAATCCGAGAGCACGCTTCGAGTACCTGGTAGAATAAATGCCTGTTAGTCTCCTGCCAAACCTGAAATCCCCTAGACTCCTCCTGCATTCTAGAAACTCATTTAAATGCTCCTTGCTCATCACTCTGGAATTTCCTTCCTTTGCTAGGTAAATATTAAGAACTACCCTCTGGCCCTCAGCTCGCCTGCTCTGCTGGTGCACCTGAATTTATTGTCTAAGAAACTCGGTGTTTGAATTGGAATTCTGATACTGCAGCTTTTTATTTGTGCGATACTTGGGCAAGTCACTATAAAAATAGGAGTACAGTCACTACTTTTATAAGGCACCCATTAAGATTACAGAAAATCATGCATTTGAAAAGCACATAGCCTGGTGCCTAGAGCAGCATATGCCCCTGTTAGCAGTTCTACTCCCACAATCTCCATCTTCCTCTTCCCGTATTAAAGGACCTTAATGAGGCTTAAGGGTCCTTGTCATCAGAAAGTCAGCAGCAGCAAAAACACTTGTCTTCCAGGACCCTGAGATGAGACAGAACCTGCAGGCTGCACTCAGCTGCTGAGGAGTAATGAGAGGACTCAGACCCTTTGTGCCTCCCCAGCCTGGGGCAGGATTCTGTGCTGTTGATATCACTGTGGAAGTGGGGGGCTCACCTTGCAGTGCCTCTGACACTAGGGCTATAATTCTTTTTGGTTGTTCAGGTTGTGAGTCTTCAGGTTTTGGTAGTCATAGAGAAAAAGTGGGAAGAACAATTGCAGATAAACCTAAAAGGTGGGAAAACGGTACTTTATTACACCCCTTGAGAGAACCTAGGTTTTCACCATGCAATTTGGCATCATAACCTAGGAAAAGTCACTTTTCCTTCACTCCTGTGGCTAGTTTTCTAATTTGTAAGCCAGGGAGTGCTTACTATAGAACCCTGCATATCTATTTTAGGTTCTGTTTTAATATTGAATAGATGTATAATTGAATAAATGGGAGGGAATTATTTTGCATCAAAAATATTTTGTTCATGGGTAAAATAGTTATTTGTAATGAATTTTGTTAGGAAAATTATTATTATTATTATTTTAAATATTTATTTTATTTTTATTGGAAAGACGGATATACAGAGAGGAGAGACAGAGAGGAAGATCCTCCGTCTGATGATTCGCTCCCCAATTGAGCGCAACGGCCGATGCTATGCCGATCCGAAGCCAGGAGCCTCTTCCGGGTCTCCCACGCGGGTGCAGGGTCCCAAGGCTTTGGGCCATCTTCGACTGCTTTCCCAGGCCACAGGCAGGGAGCTGGAAGGGAAGCCGGGTTGCCGAGATTAGAACCAGCGCCCATATGGCACTGAGAATGGGATGGCTCAAAAAGTCTGGAAATAGAATTAAAAGATAAATTAATTTTTGTGCCAAAAATATTGAAATCTATACAGATAGAAGGTCTTTTTTTTTTATTAATAAAATTTATTTTGACATTCTTTACATAGTTAGTTAGAGTAAGAAGGTTCAAGGGCTACAGGAAAGTGGATAATACTAGTATGTTTTCCATATTGTTACCTTCATGTTTAAAGGGGGATATTAAGGGAGAAGGCCCACCCAATTTCCCACCCTCCCCAGGTCCCGGATGTAGGGCACGCTCTGAGGTTCTTGCTCAAGTGGTTTTGATATTGCCACAGTTATGAATCGTTGTCAATCTTGCCACTCCAAGCACTATGAGGTCTTTGAAAAATCCACTGATTGACATAGTCCATCATAGCTAAGATGGTTGGTTGACCCGTTCTGTCTTCTCTCTTTTCTTCGTTAGGGTTCTGACTCCAGCATTTAGATTAGGAAGATCTCCAAAGAAACTTCTTGTATGTGCTAACAAGTACAGGGCCTGGCACCGTCCATCACTCCAATCAGCTGGTGGTTGTAATTGCTGGGTTGGTTCTGTTTTCACTCCCGACTTCCACTGGAACCAATGGGTGTTGCAGTCCAGCCTGGTTCTGCCCCGCACATACGTGGCCCTCACATAAACCAATGGGAGCTGCAGCCTAGTTGGAGTGACCCACAATAACCCCCACCAGGCCCGCCCCCTACCCTGGTTTGCCAGTAAGTGTAACAGTAATCCAGTCTGTCCCACACCCCATTCCACCCCAGCTGCTGTCTTAGTTTTATGTCCTCCCGTGGAAGTGGTAACCCAAGAGGGATGAGCCCACTATTTCCCTCCCAGGCCTCTCCCACTCCCAGATTCCAGTTGATGCTGCCCAAACAACCCTCGCCCACTTTAATTTTGTTTGCACCAGTAGGAATAATCTGCCCAGCCTGGCTTTTCCCTGATCTAGTCCACATGAGGCACACAGGTGTGGTAGCTCTGCCTAGTCTGGTCTGCCACTGCAATCAGACAGTCGAGTCTAACACTGAATAGGCAAAGTATGCATCTAGTGTAAAAGTCAAGAGGATAATTAAGAAATCAGAGAAAAGTAATCCACTTTGCCTCCTACCGCTGTCTCTTGACCACTTAGGTGCTACTCAGAGGCTTGTGAAGGTTCCAGATATAGTTTCTGCTGAAATTGAGCAATCCATTAAAAATGAAAACTAGGGGCCCTGCACAGTGGCCTAATGGCTAAAGTCCTCGCCTTGAATAAACCAGGATCCCATGTAGGCGCTGGCTCTAGTCCCAGCAGCCCTGCTTCCTGTCCAGCTCCATGCTTGTGGCTTGGGAAAGCAGTCGAGGATGGCTGAGGGTCTTGGGATCCTGCACTCGTGTGGAAGACCTGGGGGTGGTTCCTGGCTCCTGGCTTCGGGTCGGATTGACGCAGCTCCAGCTGTTACGGTCGCTTGGAGAGTGAATTGTCGGATGGAGAATCTTCATCTCTGTCTCCTCTCCTTTCTGTGCATCTGATTTTCCAATGAAAGAAAATAAATCTTAAAAAAAAATGAAAACTAGATAAATAATGCTTTTCTGTTTGAGGACATGAGCAATTGTAGAAAATAAAAAAATTCAAAAGGAAAAGTATGTAGAGGAAACTGAAAATAGGCATTAGGCTTATCGTCTTAACTCCGAAGGTAGCTTTATTAGGATATTTCACTTATTGCTCTGAATCCCAGTGGTTTGATGCAGTAGGAGTTTATTTCTTGTTCATGTCTCAGGCTCATGCACATTGGGCAGCTCTCCTAGGTCCCATGTCGCTCATGTAGTGATAAGGTAGATCTACATGAATCGACTCTGCGCTCAGGATCCTAGGAAACTTGAGGGCCATGCCTGGAGGTTATTTCCATATATCATATTAGTAGCATCCTATTGCTTGGAGCCATTCCTTATTTTGAATGCTAGGAAGGCTGGAAAATACATTCTTTGTATCAGTGAGCATGTAGCTCTTCCCTGCAGTAGTGCCCTGGTTCCCTATGCTTGACTCTAACCCAGGTATCTGTTCTTTTTGCACTGCAGGTAGTATACCTGGCCAGCGAGACCTTCAACTACAGTGCCATTGACAGAGTGAAGTCCAGGGGCAAGCGGCTAGCTCTAGAGAAAGTGCCAAAAGTTGGACAGCGGTTTAACCGGATTGGGCTACCACCAAAGGTATAAATTGGACCTTTGTGACTTCTCAGTGGCGTTGATTTTTAGTGGCATGGTCACTCAGGTGATTACAGAAGGGGTCTCCAGACTTGTCTGTGGACATGGGCATAGTCTGCCCTGAGGCCTCTGTCTTCCTCTTTCCTGCGAACGGCCTGAGGTTTGGTAAATACTTCTCTGGAATAGAGACCCAGCTTTCTCACCTAGTCCCTGTGGAACATCAGGATGGTCTTGTTTAATCCAGATGGATGACCCTAATCAGTGGTCCACATGGGTATACATCTTTCTCAACTATGTAAGCAACATCAAAAATAAAATAAATTTATTAAAAATCTGGGTGGATGACTACCACCACAACCCCCTTTCTCATGTATTTACAAGGGAATGAAGCAGGAAAGATCCCTTACTGATAAGAAGTCTTAGGGCCTTAGTGGGTACCTGGCTTGCTCCTGGGGTCTTTGGATGTGGGCTCTAGAAAAAGACTTTTGTTCCTTCGCCTTGGTTCCAGGTCGGTTCATTCCAGATCTTTGTTGAAGGCTACAAAGATGCAGATTACTGGCTACGGCGGTTTGAAGCAGAGCCTCTCCCTGAGAACACTAACCGGCAACTACTGCTGCAGTTTGAGCGGTTGGTGGTGTTGGATTATATCATCCGCAACACTGGTGAGCAGCTGCTGGTGGTCCTGTGCCCTTGGTGGGATCAGGGGCCATAGGAACAGAGTGCCCTGTTAGTGTGAATTTGTTCCCTAATTCTAAAGGGCCGTGATCCTTTTGGGAGAGCCTCAGACAATGTTTTTCCAGGTTGAACTTTGTCTAGGTATGTCATCTGCAGTTGTTAGAGGTGGGAAGGCCTCGAGCCAGTATTTCTATTCTATCTTAGCCTCCCTGGAGCCTCCCAGGATGCCTGGTTCTTCTGAAGCATCTTGAAGAGTTGAGTTGTCCCATAGTCTCCATTGGTTCTGGGACCTCCCTATAAATGCCAAAAACCATGGATATTCAAATCCTTTATATATATAAAATGATATACTATTTGCATATAAAAACCTATGCACACCCTCTCATGTGTTTTAAATTGTGTCTTGATTATTGTAATAGTTAATAGAATGTAAATGCTACTCGAATAGTTATACTGTATGGTTTAGGGGATAATGGTAAGGAAGAAAGCTCTGCACATGTTCAGTTAAGATATATTTGTTCCCTTCTTTTAAAGACTTATTTATTTTTATTAGAAAGTCAGATTTACAAAGAGGAGGAGAGACAGAAAGATCTTCCATCTGTTGGTTCAATCCCCAAATGGCTGCAACGGCCAGAGCTGAGCTGATCCAAAGCCAGGAGCCAAGAACTTCTTCTGGGATTCCCACATGGATGCAGGGTCCCAAAACTTTATGCCATCCTCCACTGCTTTCTCAGGACACAATCAGGGAGCTGGGTGGGAAGTGGAGCAGGTGGGACACGAACTGGCACCCAAAGGGGATCCTGGCACATGCAAGGCGAGGACTTTAGCTGCTAGACTACCATGCCAGACACCTAAATATTTTTAGCGTGGAGTGTAGTGATAGTAAGTATCTGCAGATTGTGTAGCCATCACCACTTTGCTTCTCTAGAATAACCTGTATTTTGTAAAATTGAAATTCTATACCCATTAAAAAATAATTGTCTATTCTCCTGCCTCCCAGGCCCTTTCCTGCCTCCCACACTGTGATGTTGATTACTCTAGATATGTCATATAAGTGAAAGCATAAAATATTTGTTATGATTTGCTTGTTTCATTAAGTGTAAGGTCCTCAAGGTTCCTTTATATTATAGCTTATGTCAAAATGTTTTTCCTTTTCAATTCTGAATAATATTTTATGTTGCATATACTTTGCTTAGACGGACGGGTCAATGGACACTTGGGTTGTTTCTCTCTTTTTGCTTTTGTGAATAAAGCTGCTATGAGCATGAGTGTTCAAGTATTTCTGCAAGACCTTGCTTTCAGCTCTTCTGAGCGTATACCCAGAAGTGATATTGCTGAACCGCGTTGATTCTGTTTTTACTATTTGTGATGAACCGGGTGCTCTAGGGAAAAGAAGCCATAAATTCTCGTCTCTCTGGATTTCTGTTCTCTCCAAGCTCTTTTTAAAATAAAAATTGTTAAATTTAACAGACTTTTAAAAATTGTGTGTATATATACATATATATATATGTATGTGTGTATATATATATATGTATGTATATATATATATATATTGTGTGATATGCAATCAAGGTCTCCCAGTTCTTGACTCTTAAATTCTTTATAATTTTGTGAAAGTGCCTTCAAGAGATTTTAAAATATTTTAGGCCAGATTTTGCAGTTATTTTTAGTAGTAAGCTTGAAAGTCACCCTAAATTTTCCTACTAATTTTATATTTCTATCTACAGATCGAGGCAATGACAATTGGCTAATTAAATATGACTGCCCTATGGATAGTTCCAGCTCTCGGGTAAGAGTTTGATCCATTGACCTGAAGAAGATGATGAGGAATGTCTGGATAATATCAAAAACATAAGGTGGTCCCCAATTTAGATCACATACATTGAGAAGCATCAGAAGCACATATTTGAAACTATTAATAGATTATATTTGGTAGAGTTTTTCTTAATCTCTGTTTTAGAGAATATTCTGTTGACTGATGTTAATAAGAATAGCGTGAAGAGGCGCTGACTGGGGCACCCTCCTCCCACATGAGTACCTGCATTTGATTCTGGGCTCTGGTGATTCCAGCTTCCTGCTAATGTACACCCTGGGAGGCAGGGTGATGGTTTACGTAGTTAAGTTTCTGCCACCCATATGAGAGACATGAATTGGGTTCCTGGCTTTGGCGCAGCCCAGTGCCAGCCATTATGGGCATATGGGGAATGAACCAGGGGTTGGGATCTCTCTATCAAAATGTATGTCTGTCAGTCTCTCCTTCCGCTGTCTTTTCCTCTTAGATAAATAGTTATATTTTAATCAGTAGCATGAAGAAAAGGTCAAATATGTTTGAACTATATGTATCACATACTGTGTGCATATCACATTGCTTAATAGCTTGCTAAAAATCTGCAGAATACTATTCAGTTTTATTTGGCACGGCGATGTCTACACCAAAAAAAAAAAAAAAAGTTATTCTTTCATTTGAGAGGCAGGGGGAGCTAGACAAATAGAGCACTCCCATGTATTGACCCACTCCCTAAAGGCTGACAAGGGGTGTGGAAGCTGAAGCTGTGACCCAGGAACTCATGCGTGTCTCCAGTGCTTGCCCTTCAGTTCTTGTGTTACTGAAGCAGAACAGACCCCCTTTGGAAGAGCTGCCAACTCTTCCTTTCCGTGGTTGTTTCTCACTGGACAGTGTGGTGATCCCCAGTGAAGTGATGTCAGAGTTAAAAATGCACCCTAAAGGGCCCTAGCCATCAGATACAGATGTTTCTTCTTCTCCACTCTCCAGATTCTCAATACCTTTCCCTCCAATGATAGCTTATAGCAATCTTTGTTATTATTCTATTCTACATTTCAAATACAATGGTAAAGAAATAAGTACGATGTCATAGATGAACTAAATGTGGATGTCAAGAGTTAACCACTCGGGGGCAGGGAAGATCAAATTGGTTGAGTGAGTTTTGGTGCATGAGGATGCTGAGATGGTTGCTTTGCTGGAGCCGGCACAAGGCAGCTAAGTACCTCTGTAATTAGTCCCTTTTCTCTGCAGGACACAGATTGGGTGGTGGTGAAGGAGCCGGTCATCAAGGTGGCTGCCATCGACAATGGGCTGGCTTTTCCCCTGAAGCATCCTGACTCATGGAGGGCATGTAAGGCTCTGAATGCTGGGGACTAGCTCTGTTCTGCCCAGACTTGACTTTCTCTGTGCAGTGGGGATAATAATACCTTTATCATGGAGTTCTAGGAATTAATGAGATTATGCAGGCTACTGATCCAGTGGGCCAGCAAATGGCAACTACTCTCTAACATAAGCTGCTAGGATTTTTAAACTTCTGTTATTCCCATTAGCAGCATAAAGGTGATTTCAAGATGAGAAGCATAAAGATGAGTCTTTTCATCCTCACCTTGCATTCTGTCATGCTTTTGAGGACTTTTTATAATCGATCTTATTTATGTCTCCATAGATAAGCTGCTGTTAGTATTCTGTATTGCTGGTTGACATTTTCTACCCCATTATAACAGAGACTTGTGGAAAATGGGAGTTGTGAGAGTGGGGGATACAGAGAGTAGGTCTCTAGCCGCATTTTCAGCAGTAGCCTTCCTGGTGGGAAGGACTGTCCCAATGAGTCAGTGGTGAGTGACTGCTTCCAGAGAGGCCTGAAGGTCTTGATCTCATGAGATCTGTGAAGACGCTCTGGGATGGGCAGATCTGGGTTTGGGTGCTGCTTCCCTCACTTGCTGGTTGAGCAACCTCCACAGTAACAGCACTGCTGAGTTCTCCCATTGAGAGTGCCCTGATGGGTGGAGGTCACAAGGGCTTTGACTCTAATACAAGCTTTGCTTTGGGCCTTTCCTCTTTTCAGATCCTTTTTACTGGGCCTGGTTGCCCCAGGCCAAAGTCCCCTTCTCTCAGGAGATCAAAGATCTGATTCTTCCGAAGATATCAGACCCTAACTTTGTCAAGGACTTGGAGGAAGATCTATATGAACTCTTCAAGGTTAGCTCTGGGAATCATGTTATTATACAATAGGAGGGATTCTGGATGGTTTTTCTAATTGTTCCTGGTGCAGGCCAGCAAGGAATAGTAAGCTGGTGAAAAGCAAGCTTCCAAGGGACTGGTTTGGCTGGGTTTGAAGGAAAGGGGCACCATGGTGCATTGCCATATGCATCATGCAGCTGCTCTGTATTCTCAGAGGTCATATTAAAATGGAGCATTGGCATCTGCAGCCAGAGATGCAGAATGAGATATCTGTTTATTCTGTTTTTCCATGTGTGAAATAGAAAGTTCTGAGTGTGGTGGTTTACTGGGCCTCACATACCTTCTGTCAGTGTTCTGTATCAGGTTTTTAATTAGAGGAGAAAGAAGTCTCATCTCTTCTTGTTCTTAATTTGCAGAGAGATCCTGGTTTTGATAGGGGCCAGTTCCACAAGCAGATTGCCGTCATGCGGGGACAGGTGAGCTTGGGATGTCCTGTGGGGCTTTGGGGGCTCCATCTGGGAGGGCACTGTGCTCAGTTTGAGCAGAAGGGTAAAGCTTGTGTTTTGTACCCTTTTCACATGTTTGTGATCTGCCCTAATGCATGGAAGAGGAAAGATGGCCATCCTAGGTCTCCCACCTTTTCCGTGGTAGCCAGTGCTTGCTTGCTATCACACTGTGTGGTTGTGTCATTAGTGGAGATAGCAGTGATCCCTGTCCTCAAATTGAAAAGTTAGACCCTTCTAACCCTTTCAAGCTCTGTGGCCTTTGGCAAGACCCTCTGTTGTGCATCTGTTAAGAGTTGGGCTGACCTGGTACCCAGCCTGTGATCAGAGCACCTGGATTTGAAGCCTGGCTTTGGCGTTAACAACTGTGAGCCTTGAGCAAGTATTTAATCTTTACTTCCCTTAGTTTCTCCATTTGCAACAGGACTAATAACTGCCTACATAATAGGGTTATGATGAGATAAGTTAGCTGGAGTAGTCCTGGCACACTGAAGTACTCAGTATGTGATTGCAATTAGGATTTTGTATATAGAAAAACCAGCTTCTCACACCTCTAAAACTGGTCAGTCTTCTCAGCCATTATACATTTACTGCTTCTCATTGTTTAGCTGAGACTGGGAACGGTATTGCTTGAACTTGCTGAGCCCATTTCCCCCTAGGAATGGGGCGGTCAATGCCTGGCATTGTGGTGCAACAGGTTAAGGCACCACCTGTGATACTGGCATCCCCATATGACTGCCAGTTTCAGTCCCAGCAGCTCCTCCTCCTCCTCTTCTTTTAAGATTTATTTTAATTTTATTTGAAAGAGATTTTCTTACGTTGTTTACATAGTTGAGAGGAATGTATGCCCGTGAGGACCACTGATTATGATGCGGAGGGTGGAGACATGGAGGAGGGTAGATGAGACAAATGCTTCCAATTTTTTTTTCCTTTTTTCGCCTGCATCATCAGGGGTGTGGGGAAGGGAGAGGCAGGAGCTGCTCCTACCTGCCAAAATACAACACCACCCAGGGATGGAAGATGGCCACTTGATGCCCATATTTCAGTTAGATTTTCCCCTCCAATGCTGTCTCCTCATTGTTTCTCTAAGTAAAATGATCATTTTAGAGTAAGTTTAGGTTTACATGTATTCAGCTACATAGACAGGTTATGGCCTCTTCCAGAGCTGATGTCTAAAGCGAAAGCTTCATTCTGCTTTGGTGTACCAGCAGCAGTCAGGTAAGAATTCCAGTGAGATCCTAATCACCTGCCTGTGTGAAGCCAGATGCTCACGGAACCTGGAGGTGTCGAGAGGCAGGTGCTGGTCCAGGAACTGCCTCCAAAGCAGATTCCATCTTATCTCACTACCCGGCATTCTGAAAGGCAAAGTGGCTGAATGCCCATGACCATGTAAACTCCCTGACTGTCTATGAGTCAGCTGACCACCAGCCAGCCTTGTTAAAGAAAGCACTCCCAACAACTCCCAAAGCATCTCCAACCTGTAGCCTCGTTAGCCAGCTAAAGTTTCAAAACAAGTGCCAAAAGTTCAGACTTATCTTCCTGCTTGATTCCTTAAAAAGCTCTCCAGCCTCCTGCTAGAACACCCTGTAGGTTGGCCCTTGGTTGGGTGGCCAGACTGCAATTCTTATTGTGGAATAAATGTTTGCTTCCTTTGTTCATATTACTACCTGCTACTACCTTTATACCAGCTCGCTAATATCAAAGAATATCAAGTGATGTTTGAGGTTTTCAAAAAGTCTACCAGCCTAAGTAAGCCCCTCCGCCACTCAAGCAAGGCAAGAGACCATGTTAGTGGTATTCAGACAGTAATTTCAGCTCCTTATTTTTTTTTTTAAGATTTACTTCTATATATTTGAAAGGTAGAGTTAGAAGAGAGAGGAGGAGGAAAGGGAAGGAGAGAATGAGAGACACAGATGGATCTTCCATCTAGTGGTTCACATCCATGTGGGAGACCCAGAAGGTTTCTAGTTCCTAGCTTTAGATCAGCTCAGCTCCGGCTGTTGCAGTCACTTGAGGATTGAATCATCAGACGGAAGATCTTCCTCTCCGTTTCTCCTCCTCTCTGTATATCTGACTTTCCAATAAAAATAATGACTGGGGCTGAACTGATCCAAAGCCAAGAGCCAGGAGCCTTTTCCAGGTCACCCACATGGGTGCAGGGTCCCAAGGCTTTGGGCCATCCTCGACTGCTTTCCCAGGCCACAAGCAGGGAGCTGCATGGAAAACAAGGCCTTCAGATTTAGAATTGGTGCCCATATGGGATTCTGGCACATGCAAGGTGAGGACCTTAGCCACTAAGCTACTGCCCGGGTCTGTCTTATGACTTTTATAAATAGCTGTCTGTGTGATTTCCCACTGCTGTGTCAATCCCTTACTCCTCTGTGGAAGCTCTTTGTGCTGGCCTCCCTTCAGAGGCAGACCTGCAACACCTTGGCCCTTCCCCTCACTCAGCTCCTTCTTCTCACTGCAGATCCTAAACCTGACCCAGGCCCTGAAGGACAACAAGAGTCCCCTGCACCTTGTCCAGATGCCCCCCGTGATTGTTGAGACGGCCCGTTCGCACCAGCGGTCTTCCAGCGAGTCCTACACGCAGAGCTTTCAGAGTCGGAAGCCCTTCTTTTCCTGGTGGTAGCCCTAGAGGCAGGTGAAGGAAAGACTGAGACTTGGGCTGGAAGGAAACCTGCAGAGCCAGGTGCAGAAAAAGCCAGGGAAGCTGGTGGAGAAAGCAGTGCCTGGAAGTCCTCTCCCTCTCTACTCACCACCCACAGGGAGAAGCACAATCAGGGACAGTGAGTGCCCTTGGGCCCTGCTGAGGGCCAGAGGGCCATGCAGGCGCCTGGAAGGGAGAATCTCCCTTCCAGGGACTCCTGGTGGCAGCTGGGAAAGTCCTTTCCTTCCCCAACACCTTGCTCTGTTGCAAAAGTCCCTATTATATTCTGCATCAGAAAAACAAACCAACAAAAACAAGTTAAATGCTTGTAGCAAATCCCTACAGCCTCCTAGGGCAGAATCCTTTAATCTAGACCTAAATTTGCATAGGCACAGACCTTTGTGTTGCTTATTCCCAGGAACCAAGGCTGTCAGGGGACCACTTGCAGTGCTGGGACACACAGAAGGCCCATCTTTCTTTTGGGTTTTTGCCAAATCTCCTTTCCCTTTCTCTTCCTGCCAGTGTTGTAGGTGGTTCCAGGCCTCCCCATCCTTCTCATGACAAGGAGGCTTGGCTTTGCCACTGCCTGTGGCTCTGCACTCTGGCCAACTGCAGCTAGCCTGTTTGTCACTCAGGCAGACACAGGCGGGACTGGGCTTAGCATTTTATCAGGACAGGAAATTGACACCCCCGCATGGAAAGGTGATAGTTCAAATGTATGCTGGGAGCAACAAGTGTTCTGTGGGTGTACTTGTCCAGCCCTACTTCTGGAGTCCTTGGTTCCAGCTATTTGTTCCGCCCTTACTTTAAATATTTGTCTTCCTAACTCTTGATTTATGAGTTCAGTTTGGGTTCTGGAGTGGGTCTCCGAGAGGATCCTGGGTTGAGTCCAGCCCTTAAGAGAACACGATATTAGGTTCTTGTATTTACATGCTACTATCATGGCATGGCAGAAGTGTTCTGCCTGCTGATGGGCAGTTTCCTTTTTGCTTCCTGACTTCTTGTTCTATGCTGGTTTCTCCGTGGCCTCTTGAGCAAGGCAAGGCCCCAGTGTTGCCAGTGCCTACTCAGCTAACAGTGCATATTCTCACTTCCATGTGTCTTCCCTGCTCTCCACACCCCTGCCAGATGTTCAAGCCCTTTCTACACCAAAGCAAAGAAGGCCACAGGAGGGAGTAAAAAGGGTACTGCCTGTGGCTGAGGCACAGCTGAGTTCTGTCACCCTGCAACTGGTCAATCAGCCTTGGAAAGAAGCTATCACGAAGGTTTAAGAAACAACCAAAGAAAAGGAGTGAGGTGACGGCTGTGTCCTCTGCTTGCCTGGCTCCCATCGTCCGTGACGCAGAGACCGGCAGCCCTCTCATTGGCTGTGCCATGCTGCTCCCCTTCCATCATGGGTTGTGCTGGGCTTCTGCCCAGCTGAAAAGAAGAGCTGGATATACATGCCCTATGGACAAAGGCACAGCTCCCTGCCTGCCCAAGTCTGACAATCGCTTCCCGCTGATCTGGACTCTGGCCTTGGACATGTTTGAGAGACTGGCTGCCTCCTGACCACAGGTGCTAGCGGGGTTCCAGGTGTGGTAGCTTCCCATGGACATCTTGACCCAAGCACGTCCGGGAGCTCCTGGCAACCTATGGCGTCTGAGGATCAGCTTGGTTTCTTCCTCCAGCCAAGCCAGGTCTATACATTGTCCTGATCCAGACCAGCTCTGTGAGCAGAAGAAATTGGGGTCCAGTATAAGAGGGAGCCAGTCAGCGTGGACATCCTTCCCTGGCCCGTCTGCATCCTCTCTGGAAGCCTGTCCTCAGGTTGACTTGAATGTGGACTTTGGGAGAGCCAAAGGCCTGGGTGCCAGGGCAGGCTTTTTGGTGGCACTCCTGCAACACCTCATCCCTCTGCCAGTGTGGGCCCTGTTCCATGGTGTTGAAGTGGAGGCTGGGCTGTGAGTGCTGCTGCCCCCCCCATGTCATTCTCTAATGCACTGTAGAAATTGTATGTATTGTATTTAAATCAATGCAGATGTATGAATAACAAATCCAATTCTGACTATTTTTGTCCAGTGTTCTTTGTGGGAAGGAACACCAAGAGGGTGGAATATAACTTAAGGACAGAGTAGAAGGGCTGAGACAGGACCCTTACTTCCAAAGTCCCAGGGCTCTGAAATTCCCACAATATGTTCATAACTCATTTGATACCACATTTACACCGTGGTGAATCTATTGGTCATTACTAGACATGCTTCTTAGTTTATTTTTTGCACAACTATTGTCTGTTGTAAGAGCTGGCCCCTAAGAAATATTACATAGTATATTCCTTACTTAGAAAAAGTAATGTCGGTTCTTGTCTTCCATGAATTTTCATAAGAAAAAGTAGTGGGCCAGTGGTGTGGCCTAGCGGCTAAAGTCCTCGCCTTGAATGCGCCAGGATCCCATATGGCTCCCATATAGAAGTGGATCCCAGTGGCTCCACTTCCCATCCAGCTCCCTGCTTGTGGCCTGGGAAAGCAGTCAAGGACGGCCCAAAGCCTTGGGACCCTGCACCCGCATGGGAGACCTGGAAGAAGTTCCTGGATCCTGGCTTACATCAGCATAGTACCAGCCGTTGCGCTCACTTGGGGAGTGAATCATCAGATGGAAGATCTTTCTGTCTCTCCTCCTCTCTGACTTTGCAATAAAAATAAAAAAATAAATCTTAAAAAAAGACAAAGTAGTGAGCAAAGCAAGACTGATTTATTTAGTCAGGAACCTGCTGCAGCAGCCAGGAGATGGCTCCAAAAGGAAACAAGTGAAAAACAGAGTCAAATCTCTTAAGCACAATTTTTGGTGAAAAAAATACAACGGCAACTAACAATCAGAGGGTGGGGATGAAACCCATCAAAATTGTAATTATGCAACTTCCCAATATAAAACAAAAATCCACCAGAGGATTACTATAGGGTAACCATAAGTAACTTCTCCTGATAAAGCATAGAATTGCTGCTTCCTGGCTACTCTTAAAATAAAACTGAAAAGCCAGAGGAGTGGGATTACCACTTTGATCTTGTTAAAGGCAGATTTTTGGGGAGAAGCAAGCATCTTGTATCTTGTTTAAGAGATTCTACATTTTCTCATTCCAACAAAGACCTCACCGTAGTTCATCTAGCTCCTTATGTATGGACAGTGCAGGCGGCTGGAGGATGATTGGTCCCGGTCAGCCCATGGGGATGAAGAAGCCACGTGAGATGCTGGAGCCCATTGGTTTGCAGATGTAGCCCATCCAGCAGCCAGCGCCTACTGAGCAGGGCTGCCTACACAGTGTTCTGCTGTTCCTCAGATCTGATGGAGCATGGGGAAGACAAAGCAGAAGCCAGCCCTGATTTCTTCTTCCTGGGGTGCCTCGCCCCTACTCCTGAGCTGCTGTTTCAGGATCCTCCCCTGCTGCAACGCAGTTATACAGTTCTTGATAAAAGTGTGTGTGTTTGCCATTTAACACCTCAGCTCCCTTGTGCTGGTCTGACGGTGCTCGGCTATGGGACAGGCTACTAGTTCATGGGTTACAGTAGCAGCAGGTGGATCAGTAGGAAGTAGTGAGATGCTGCGTCCAAGAGCCTGCCACTCGGCTCCCAGGGAAGGTCATGCAGCCCGAGTACAGTGTTAGGTGAGGAAGGGCGGAGGCAGGGACAGTCACTGGTCTTCCTCATCTAAGTGAGGATCAGACCCCACCGAACCAAGCCAAACGGATGCCTCCTGCTCTCCATGGAGCAGGCCAGTGGCAGCGGTCTCTTCCTTTGGGTTTTTCAGGTAGGCCTGCCCGCCCCAGGTCTCTTCCTCTTCACCTCCCCAGGCCCTTGGGCAAAGGTCCCTGTGATTCCTGGGGAAGCCACTGCCATTCCCGGCCCCTTCCCTGCCTCAGTGCCTGATCTGGTGGAGGTAGCCTGTGGGGCCCGGCTTGGCCCAGTTCTGGCGGATCCTAGCACTTGTCCTCCGGATGCTCGGCTGCTGCTCGCTGGAGGCCATCTCTGTGGCATGGCTCTGCGAGTCAGCCAGTGGAGAGCGGGGCTCTGGGATCCTGTGGGGAACAAGTGAATGAGAAATCAGCATCAACAAGGACAGAATGGGGACTTGTAAGTTTTCTAATAGGGGACTATAAAACACCTCTTGGGGCAAAGTGACCCCAGTATATCTTCATCCTATACTCAAGGCAGACATTGTCTGTCAGTCATATTAGGAAAACAGTATTTGAAGTCATGACTACAAACTGACTGGATGTAATACAAGCAATGAAGCTGACTCAGGATCTAGGCCCTACTGGTCCCAGAGGCCCTAATCAGATGTGCTGTTCTTATTGTGGGTCCTAGAAAAGGCAGCCAGGGAAGGAGCCCTGGGTGTTACAACCCACAGTGATTGGTATGGGCTACGTGGTTCAGCTAGGCCCCGTGCTGGTGGTCACCTAGGCAAAAAGTGGATGACTAGGGAGCTGGGGAAAGATGCTGTCTAAAGGTCAATTCTCAACAGCTTTTAACCTCCAACAGCACCACAGTAGCTTTCCATGACCTGTAAGCCCATAGGCAGATTTTAACCAGGCTTACTTCTGAATGTCACTACTAGTCTATAGCAGAAAGAGGGTACCCTTCCTTCCAGGCCACATTCCCTCCCATCCAGCTGAGAACCACTGTGGAATAAGGTGATGCTGCTGGGACCCAGACGCCCCTTCCCATGGGAGTTCACACCACCATGTACAATTCCAACAGCACCAGCAGTCTTACAGGTGCTAGCCAGGAGGTGGTGTCAGTAGCTGTAACAACCCCAAAGCAGGGCAAGTCAGGCCAAACCGCAGGTCCCAAGTCCCACAGCTAGGCACCCTGGGCCAAGCCACAGGAATGCGCCTATCCCTCAGCCTCCAGTCCCTGGAACCTACCGGAGCCTGCTGCAGGGATGCAGCGAGTGGCCCAGCAGTTTCTGCCTAGGAGGCCTCTTCCTGCGCAGCCGCCTCAGGGCCTCTGCCACACGGTGCTCCCCAGCACACTCCCAGATAATCTGGGCACGCTCCTTGGCCAGCTGGTCCCCGCTGCGCTGAAACAGGCCCTGGATCTGCAGCAGCTCCGCATCCTGGAAGATGTTGGCCGAGGCCTGCTTGCGGCCCCGCACTTCTGTTGGGGGCTTCCACGGGGGCGGCTCGCTGACCACAGAGGCTGGGGTGCCCATGCTGGGTACTCTGAGGGTGAAAACAGGAGATAGCAGAAGCTCAACAGACTTTCCAAGCTTGAGGGAGGGCTCCTGGGGTCTCTGTTCTCCAGGAGCCGGCGTGGAGCAAGTCTTGTTCTCAAATCACTGATTGCCTAGGGTACCCTGGGAACCACACTAACCTTGGTTCAGACACTTGCATTATCTCTCAGAAGGTCGTAGCAACCTGGGAGGCAAGAATTACTGTTAATCCGCATCTTCAATAAAGAAGTGTGGCTCAGTGGTCATGAGGCTGGGAGGAGAACCTAGGTAGGCCTGGCTATAAGGGCCACCCAGATGCCAGGAGCACTTAACACACATCCACTGCTCTGTAACAGGTTTAGTCCCATAACACTGATGACATGCCTAAGCCACTGCCTCAGGAACGGGTACTTCAAGGATCAGCCACGGTTATGCACCAGACTCCAGGTATCCCGGCACAGTGGCCTGCCTCATGCTTCCTCAGTGTACCCTGGAGACCAACCCCTGCTCTACTGCAGTGAGCTGTGCCACAGGATCCGGTGGCAGACAGGGAGGCATTGCTACTCCGACACACCTTGTGACCTCAGCTGGCTATGGCCTAGCCCAAGTATACTGGGGTGGCTTGGGCAGTGCTAGGATGGTTGAGAACGGCGTGTTGTCCGTTCTCTCCGAGTCAGCAAATCCTACCTTCCCAGGTGAAGGCTGGATGACCACGGAGCAGCAGCAGCTTGAATCTGACTTGCAGTCAGGACTATCTGACAGCCTGCAGCCAGGTGAGTCACAGATACCAACACATGGCCATCTGGGGAGCCTGTGCCCCCAGCTGCAGCCAAGCTTCCATGAACCGGGCCAGGCCCCTCCAAGGCTTCATTTCTTCAGTTTCATTTAGTTGAAACGCAGATCAACAGGGAGAGACCTTCCATCTACTCCGTCACTCCTCCAATGTCTACAACAGCAAGTCCTGGGCCAGGCTGAAGCCAGCAGCTGGTGCCAGGGACCCAAGTACTTGCAGCACCATCTCCCACCTCCCAGGACACATGAGGAAGAAGCTGGATCAGAAGCGGAGGAGCCTTGAGCTGGGAACCCCTGTGGGATGCAGGTGTCCCAAGCAACAACCTAACCCTCTGTGCCACAACCACTGCTCTGACCCTTCCAGATGTTGAGGCCCCTCATCCTTGGTTCTGCCTAGCACCCTGGAATTCAAACAACCAAGTGCGGCTAGAGCAAAAAAAGTGTTGGATTCCATGTAAACCCTGGGAAAAGCCGTTAAGTAGTAAATCAGAATTTACTATCAGGGCCAACTTTTCTTATGTCATTGAAAGTGCTTAGCAGCCCCTTCCTCCTCACTTCCTGAAGAAGACCTTAATCCAGGTGATTGTAGGGAACTGTGAAAAGTGTACAGAGCTCTCATTTTCAGAGCCGACATGGAAGTGAACCCCCTTTGAATCAATTATCTTTTTAATCAGGGGCTGGGGACCTCTTAGAAAAATAACAGCAGGTTCTGGCCAAAAGCCCAGGCCTGCTACTCTGCAGACACCCCACGGATCAGCAACTAAAACCTGGGCCCAGTCCAAATGGCCATGTGGGTGTCACACCACCCACCACCACCACACCAGGCGATGCAACTTCGTGCTCCAGGAAACAGAAAGACACAGGGCTCTTTGCCCAGATCATGGCGCAGATGCAACATGGAAATAAACCGCTCCCAGGTGTGGAGGTAACTGCTTTTCCCAATAGGAAGTTCCGAACCCTGGATTCCGGGTGTGCCCCTGGACAAGCCTCAGGGACCCATGCTTCAGTGTTGTCATCAACATGAGAATTAAAAAACAAAAACAAAAAACCCTCACTACACAGTCCAGCGTGGAACAGATCCTGGGAGACTGAATCAACGGCGAGAGGCAGAGGCTGCACCCGCCTGCCATCAGCAAACTCCACCGAGAGGAGAGAGCGGTAGAAAGCAAGGGGTTCGTCGGCGTGCACTAAGACCTCAGCCTTTGGAGGCGGCATTACCGCTCCACCCCCAGGAGGAGAATCTGACAAATTTGAAAGCTGACTAACCTGCCCAGCGCCACACAGTTCACGGGCTGCAAGCCAAGTGCGAGCCCAGGGAGCGTCGGCCCCGGGGTCCCTGGGTGGCTGTCGGGGTCTGGAAGGCTCCCCAGCTTCCCTGCCCGATTCCGTGCGTTCCGCACTCATCCACCCGCGCCGGTGACAGCGGCCACCCGGACGACTCGGACCCGGGCAGGGTCCACCGCCTCCGGGAGGGCCGGCGCAGCTCCTGGGGTCGGTGGGGCACAGGCAGCGGTCACGGCCGGCCAGGCGCTGGGGGACGGCATCGCGGCCGAGGTCACACGGCCACACCCCTGCCCACCCAGCGGCTCTGCGTCCGCACCACAGCCCCGAGCCCCGCCGTCGGCCTGCCTACCTGGATGCCCGCGGCGAGCCCCACTCAGCCCCAAGCCGGCCCCGGATCTCCTCGGCGGCAGCCACGGTTCCCCGGGGAAAGCGCTCCAGGGAACCCGAACAGCCAATCCGGGCCCGGAGCCTCTGTGAGCGCTCAGGAACCAGCCTCCCAAAACCGAACGCGGAGTCTCTGCGGGCCAATCAGCGGCGGGACACGGGCAAGGGGGCGTGTCCTGACCCGCCCCCTTCTTCCACCAGGCTCGCCCGCAGACTGCGAAGATACCCGGTGCCCAATCAGCGGCGGCGCAGCGCCTAGGGGCGTGTCCGCTGGGTCCCGCCCCCGGCCGGCCGCCGTGGTGACGCAAGGCGTCCCCTTCGCTGACGTCAGTGCGCGAGGCCCGCGCCGTCTCGCTGGCGCGTGAGCCGGGCGGGGACGCATTCTTGCCCCGGGTGCGGCGGCTGCGCTGGACCTGCGACACGTGACGGGTGTCCCGACTTCCCGGGCCAGACGCCATCGCTGACGTCACCGCGTCCCGAGCTTTAAACTGCCGCTCCTGAAGCCCAGCTCCCCGTCCCGCTGTGTCCTGGCTCAGCTTTGGGGCGACTGTGAGGCCTGAAAGCCCGGTCCTGGGTTCGAATTTTGAACAGGTTGCAGTTCCCTAAACTCTTCAGAGTTTGTATTCTCTCGGTCTCCATGGGGAGCCTGTCCTGTGTGGGTTTCCTGACGGGCAGTCAGTAGGGGAGATCTAGAGCGCTCTAGCCCGGGAGAGATTACAGGCCGATGAAGAAGGCCGACCTCCGGCCACCTGACACAAGGTGTGTGGTGATCCCCAAGGAGGGCGCGTCTCAGCTCCCTCTGAGAGGCCACAGAAGACTGAAGAAGCCACTTGGGAGCTCAGGGGAAGGAGCTGGAATTGGTGGAATGAAGGAGAGTCGGTGTGAGGAGAGGGACAGTGGTGTGAGAGCCAGACGAGAAGGGGAGAGATTCATTCAGGCTGGTGGGGTACAGGGAGGGGAGCAGCAGGGAGAAGGCTTTGAACAGGGCTGGGCGTGCTGTGGGCTTTGTGTGAGGCACACTCTTTTTCTTGGAAGACTTATTTGAAACACAAAGCTACAGAGAGGAGGGAGAAATCTTCCATCTGCTAGTTCATTCCCCACATGGCCACACCACAGTGGCCACAGCTGAGCCAGGTTGAGGCCAAGAGCTTCTTCTGGGTCTCCCACAAAGTTGCAGGGTCCCAAGGACCTGAACCATCCTCTGCTGCCTTCCCAGGCCATTAGCAGGGAACTGGATCAAAAGTGGAGCAGCTAGAACCAGAACCAGCATCCATATAGGATGCCAGTACTGCAGGTAGAGGCTTAGCTTGCCATGCAGTGATGCTGGTCTTCCCTGGCCCCCAGGAAGTGACAGGTGTGCTTGTAGATGGGCACTGTGGTCAGGCTTGCAGCTTAGACTTGGAGGGGGCAGGAGTGGATCCAGGGAGTGTGTGGCAGGCTCGGGATGGAGGCCTGTGTTTCTTCCCCAGAAGATGAGGGATTATTGGTGCCAGTGCTCAGGACCTGTCAGAACGGGGGTCCTGGTCCCCCTGACTTCCTTTTCACTTCAGATTTGACCCTGTGTTCATGTACGTTTGTTTTCTTCCGTGACGTTCCGAGGCTGAGGGATGGCAGCCTGGCAGCCTGGCATTATCTGAAAGCGGAGGGCATGTTGGAGCTTCTTCCTCACCGCACTGGCTGTGGTTCCTCTCCCGGGCACACACATGGCACCTGTGGGTGCTGCGCTGCAGCTGACAGATTCTCGTGCTGGTTTTTCTTCACTTTTAGTAAAGCTGTGGACAAGGACACAGAGCTGAGCCAAGTGCCTGTCCAAGCAGAAGGAGTAACTATGAAGCCTTTGAGCCCACTGCTGTGTAGGACCCTGGACTGGCAGGCTGGCCATCAGTACTTGGGGAAGCCACTTGTTCTGAGACTGTGAGCCCAGATAACTGTGCCCACAGGGCGTGGACAGTGGTGGTCTGGGTCAGATGTGACTAAAGCTAGGAGGCGACACTCCGGTGGCTGCAGACATTTCCGCTGACATGTGACTCATTACGCAGTGGAGCTGCTTCTGTTGTTTGTTGCAGCTGCGTGAGTCAGTATTCCTGAAAATAATGTGACTCCCACAGTTGTCTGGGACATGTGAGGCCTCCCCAGGAATGGGGTCATCTGGCACCCACAGAATGGTGCTGTAGGGGCAGTGACCGCCCCGAAAAGATGGTCAGATCTGGGGCCCAGATAAGGCCCAGATGAAAGTGAGATGAGTGGAAACTATAGTCTGGCAAACACATATTTACAAAATTTTTTAAATGATTTTATTTGAAATCAAAGTTGCAGAGAGAGAGATCTTTATGTCCTGGATCATTCCCCAAATGGCCGCAATGTCAGGACTGTGCCAGACCAAAGCCGGGACCTTCGTCTGGATCTCCCATGTGGTTGACAGATCCTCTGCTGTCTTCCCAGGCGCATTAACAGGGATCTGCATGGGAGGTGGTGCAGTGAAATTTGAACCAGCCCCATATGGGATGACAGCACTGCAGGCAGCAACTCAATCTGTAGACCACAGTCCTATCCTCCTTGCAGATACTTTAAGGGTCCCAAAAACTCAGCAATCCAGACAGATACTTTCGTAATACAACATTTAAAAATCAAAATTAGGCCTGGTGCGGTGGCCTAGCGGCTCAAGTCCTCACTTTGAACACACCAGGATCCCATGTGGGCGCCGGTTCTAATCCTGGCAGCTCCACTTTCCTCCACAACTCCCTGCTTGTGGCCTGGGAAAGGACGGCCCAAAGCCTTGGGACCCTGCACCCATGTGGGAAACCCAGCAGAAGTTCCTGGCTCCCGGCTTCGGATCGGCACAGCACCTGCCATTGCAGGCACTCACTTGGGGATTGAATCATCGGACAGAAGATCTTCCTCTCTGTCTCTCCTCCTCTCTGTATATCTAACTTTGCAGTAAAAATAAAATAAATCTTAAAAAAAAACTGTAAAGAAAATCGAAATTAAGGCCCAGCATGGTAGCCTAGAGGCTAAAACTTTGCTTTACATCCACTGGGATCCCATATGGATGCTGGTTTGTATCCTGGCTGCTCCTCTTCCCATCCAGCTCCCTGCTTGTTGCCTGGGAAAGCAGTTGAGGACGGCCCAAAGCCTTGGGACCCTGCACTTACATGGGAGACCCAGAAGAAGCTCCTGGCTCCCCGCTTTGGATCGGCTTAGCTCCAGCCATTGTGACCACTTGGAGAGTGAACCAACACATGGAAGAGCTTTCTCTAGGTATGTCCTTCTCTCTGAATATGTGTGTTTCCAATATAAATAAATAAATAAATCTCTTTTAAAAATCCATGTAAAAAATCCTTGATGAGCACAGTATCAATTTTTAAAATAAAGACAGGCTTTTGTTTATTCTATGACTGCATTATTTTGGGGTAGAACATTCCCCAGCAGCTTGCCATGGCAGCCCCCCACAGATAGGGTAGATGACGGCATGCCCACAGTCCTGGCACCACAGGGCTTTAACTGCAGTTGTATTTGCTCTCGGACTAAAGTGCTTTCAGCTTTTTCCGTTTAGTTGAAAATATGGAAGGATGTTCATTGTTCTGCTTCAGGCTCCAATATTACTTAATGTGGAGTTAGTCTTTCCTCTCAAAGGAAGCAGAGGTGAGGATAGGAGATCCAGCTGGTCGACCTGAAGCAAATGACTTAGCTCTCTGCCTGTATATAAAAAAAGAAAAAAAATGTATGAAGAAGAATGCACAATGGACTGCTGTCTAGCCTAATGAAAGAAAAGAGTCCTGTTCACAACAAAATAAGTGCACCTGGCAGACATGATGATATTATTTATTTTATTGGCAAGTCAGATATACAGAGGAAGAGAGAGAGGAAGATCTTACTCCATTGTTTTACTCCCCAGGTGGCTGCAATGGCCAGAGCTGTGTCGATCCAAAACCAGGATTCAGGAGTTTTTTCCAGGTCTCCCACATGTGTGCAGGGTCCGAAGGCTTTGGGCCATCCTTGACTGCTTTCCCAGACCACAAGCAGAGAGCTGAATGGGAAGCGGGACTGGCAGGATTAGAACCAGTGCCTATCAGCTTTTTCTTGGATTGCCACTCCAACTGGTGAGCATGAGACTAGGGGCGGCATGGCCAAACAGAGTAGCACCCACCGTCACGTGTGTGAACTGGATAGTGGGGTGGTTGGATTGAACTAGGCTTCAATGCCCATTGATATGTATGAGAGCTGAATGGGATGTGGGATAGATTGGACCAGTCTGCTCTACATACTGGCAAGCATGGGAATCAGGACAGGGGGTGGGCCTGGTGGGGGTTATTGCAGGTGGCTCTGACTAGGGTGCAGCTTCCACTGGTTTGTGTGAGGCCCGAGTGTGTGGTGAGTAGGATTGAGCTGGGCTGCAACACCCATTGTTTTGTGAAGACAGGATTGGAAACAGAGCTGACCCAGCAGTTGCAACCACCTGCATGTGCATTAGGTGATTGGGGTTACAAACTGCCAGACTCTGTATTGGTTGCACACACACAAGAATCAGATCTGGGATCAGCTCAGATGAAGTTTTTTTGGGGGATCCTCCCAACTGAACCACTGGACTCAGAACCCCAACCATGAAGAGAACGGCAGGTTCCATGGTCTGACTGTCAAATGTATGTGTCAGAGCTGGACCTCCTCAGTGACTTAGATGGAGCAGTGTACAGCATATCCAGATGCACATGGAGGATGTGGCAGTACACTGGAGCCTGCAGAGGACACCTGGTACCATATCAGAGGATGGAGGACAGAACAAATTGATCAACTACCTCAGCCAAATGTGGGCAGTGAATATCTGGGCATACAGAGACTCTAAGGTGGACTATATCAACCAGTGGATTCTGGAGAGATTTCATCATGCTTGGAGTGGCGAGATCAACAGTAATTCAGAACTGTTGAACTATCAAAACCTCTTGAGCAGGACCCTCAGAGCATGCCCCACAGCAGGGACCCTGGGTGGTGTTGGGTGGCTATCTTCCATCCCAGGGTACAGAGACATTTGGGAGGCTGGGTGTAGCTTCTCTCCTTATCTCTCCCCTTCCCCCAGATATAGGAAGGAAAAAAAGAGAATGTGGAAATAATGGTGTCACCTACCTTCCTGTAACCCTTCACCCTTATCACCCTAATTAACTCTGTAAAAAAAATCAAAAATAAAAATAAATAAGAGTGAAAAAAAATAAAGAACCAGGAATTATTTTATCTTTTAAAAAAATCTTAACATTTAATCTTAATGGTCTTTATACTTGCCTTTCACATGAATTATTTACCTGATTAATTTTGGAATGCTAACTACCTTTGAATCTTCTTGCATATCCTATTTATTGCTGATTTCTTCTGTTTTCATTGTTAGCTTACCAATAATATTTGCTTAAAATATTTGCATATTTTTTTAAAGATTTATTTTTTATTATTTTTTTTTTTATTGGAAAGGCGGATATACAGAGAGGAGAGACAGAGAGGAAGATCTTCCCTCTGATGATTCACTCCCCAAGTGAGCGCAACGGCCGATGCTATGCCAATCCAAAGCCAGGAGCCTCTTCCGGGTCTCCCACGCGAGTGCAGGGTCCCAAAGCTTTGGGCCGTCCTCGACTGCTTTCCCAGGCCACAGGCAGGGAGCTGGAAGGAAAGCGGGGCTGCGGGGATTAGAACCGGCGCCCATATGGGATCCCGGGCGTGCAAGGTGAGGACCTCAACCACTGTGCCACCGCGCCGGGCCCCTGCATATTCTTTTATAAATTTTTTAACTCCCTTTTTTATTTCATGTCTGGATCCAACTGTGTCACTTATGTAATGCTGAACTCAGAAAATAAAGTGCGTTCCTTGTTTTTGGCTAAGAAAAAAAAAAGGGGGGTGGTGGCGTGCGCCTTGAATGCACCGGGATCCCATGTGGGCACCAGTTCTTATCCCAGCAACTCCACTTCCCCTCCAGCTCCCTGTTTGTGGCCCGGGAAAGCAGTCGAGGACGGCCCAAAGCTTTGGGACCCTGCACCCGTGTGGGAGACCTGGAAGGAAGTTCCTGGCTCCTGGCTTCGAATTGGTGCAGCACCGGCCATTGCAGGCACTTGGGGAGTGAATCATCGGACGGAAGATCCTCCTCTCTCTCTCTCCTCCTCTGTGTATATTTGCCTTTCCAATAAAAATAAATAAATAAATCTTTAAAAAAAAAACCCAAACCGGCACCTATGTGAGATCCTGGCACACACAAGGTAAGGACTTTAGCCACTAGGCTACTGTGCCAGGCCCGAGGACATGATTCTAAATGAAACTAACCAAATACTGAAAGATCAATATGGCATGACCTATCACTTAGATTTGTGATCTAAAAAGTCAAACTGAAATAGCACTTGACCTGGTGATCAAGAGGCCTGTGACCCACACAGGCACCTGGGCTGCATCCTGGCTCCTGCTCCCGACTTCCGCCCATGCAGAACTTGGGAGGCAGAGGGGAGGGCTCCCTCCAGTAGTTGGGTTCCTGCCACCTTTGTAGGAGACCTGGGTTCAGTTCCTGGCTCTTGACTCTGGCCCTGGCCTAGCCTTAGCCATTGCAGGCATTTAGGGAGTGCGTTCTCGCTCTGCCTCACAAACAAATAAGCTAGTCAAGCTTAAAGATACAGAGAAACATAGAGGCAAGCAAGGGCAGTGTAGAGAGGCTGCCCAGAGTACAGACTTGCAGTTAAAGGATAAATAATTTCCACAGCTCTGAGGTATAGCATTGCAACTGTAGTTAGCAATAATGTATCCTATACTTGAAAATGTTTGTAGAAACCTTGTAGACCTTAGCTTTGGAGAGAGGGAGAGACCTTAAAAAAAAAAAAAAAAAAAGGAGGGGGGAAGAGTTTATTTTACTTGAAAGTCAGAATTCAGGCCCAGCATAATAGCTCAGTGGTTAAAGTCTTAGCCTTGCGCACACCGGGATCCCATATGGGCGCCGGTTCTAATCCTGGCGACCCCACTTCCCATCTAGCTCCCTGCTTATGGCCTGTGAAAGTAGCAGAGAATGGCTCAAGTCCTTGAGTCTCTGCACCCACATGGGAGACCCAGAAAAAGCTCCTTGCTCCTGGCTTTGGATCAATTTGTCTACAGTGACTGTGGACATCTAGAGAGTGAACTAGCAGACAAATTAATGTCTCTGTCTTTCTCTGTGTGTTTTGTTCTGCCTTTCAAGTAAATTTTTTTAAAAGGAGGAGTGGGGAAGGAGTGCTGCCCAGCCACGTGACCTGGAACAAGTGTCAGGCAGCTGTTCTCTGCCCCTCATGGTCTCCCGTCTGCTACTTTTGCCTGTCAACTTGACCACGCCATGAGGGGCCCAGGTACTTGTTCATGCATTGTCTTGGGTGTGTCTGACGGTGTTTTGGATGAAATCAACACAGGAATTGGGTGACAGAGAATGCACTGCATTCCCATTGTGGGGGGCCTCCCCTGGGGCCTGCCGTGTGACGGCACATCATTAGGGCCAGAAGATAAACGTGAAGGAGTAGCTGTGATTCCTGGTCTAGTCCTGACAAGCATTCCCCCAGGGAGCGAGGGCTTAGCTAGCCAGCTGCCTTCGCTTCCTGCCCAAGCCCTGCTCCTCCAGCCCTGCTCTCCCAAAACCTTCCCAGAGCCCAGGCTGCCTCACAGCTCTGACAAAGGCCCATGGAGTCCTTGTGGGTTGGATTCAGAAGCTCTTAAGCTACCTGGTGTCCCACCCAGCATCTTCCAGAGGGAAACTCAGGTGCCGCCCCAGGCACCTGATACCACATCCTGATGGCAGCCACCTTGGGGAAAGGCTCGGAGCCAGAGTGGGGAGCCCCTGGGTCCCATGAGGTAAGCTCCTGTATGACCTCAGGCAAGCCACTTCCCCTCTCTGGGTCTTGGTTACCCCCTCCACAAAATGAGAAGCCTGGCATAAATTGCCTTCAGGACATTTTGGATCAGGCACATAGCCGGGAAATGATGTCAAGTCCTCCGTCCATGTTCAGGCAATGTTGATTTAGCAATTCAGTGATAAGATTCCAGGCAGGCCTGATGTCCATCTGCTTTCCTGCTATGCCCTTTGTCTCAGCTGTTAGCCGTTATGTCTCAGGTACCAGCCCAGTGCCAGTCAAAGGCCTGGCATATCACAGGTGTTAAACCTGTGGGCATGGACTCCCTGTTTTCAGAACATCCACAGTGACTCAAAACCTGAGGTCAGAACAGGATCTGCCCCTGACTAGTCAGTTCAGGTCATGGCCCCAGAGGGGCACTGTGTCTGCCTTGCTCCACATTTCCTCTCTGACCATGGCCGTAGGAGTTACAGCCCTGCTAATTGTTCCTTGCCTTCACACCCACAGTTCCTTTTGCCTAGCTCACAAGCTAATGAGCTGGCCTGCTGTGGTCTCCGTGAGGTGCGGTAAGGACACACGTCCAGAGTCAAAGCAGACAAGCCCCAGAGTTGTTTGTTCCCTTTGTCCCCAACTCTCAAGGGGACAACAGGGGAAGAGGCAGGGGAGCACTTGCCCAGCTGAGAAGCACTGAAGACCCACCCCTGTTCGCATCACCGTTGTTTATCCTAACCAATTCTACTTTTGGGAAGATGTGCCTCGCCTCCCAAGGCTGCTGGCTGCAGACTCAGAACTATTGGGCCCAGAGCAGCCATGGCCCGGCATTAATGCTAGACCCTGTGATAATGTCCTGGGAGGCTCAGGATGCGTGGGGCTGTGGCTCCCAACAGATCTCTCTGTCATTGCCGCCTGCTGAAATTCTGTCTACCCTCAAGTGATGCCTGGAGCCTACAGACTCCCCAACCCTCCCCTCACAGTCCCTTCCCCCACCCCGCTGCACCAGTTCATGTCTTCCTTGTAACCCTCACCCCTGTCTCCCTGTGTCCCCAGCTGTGCCTCTGGTGCCAGCAGAGAGCAGACAGGACCTGGTCCTCAACTTGGGCTTCCCCCACCTGTATGGTATGCATCTAACAGGTGCTTTGGCCACACTTTTTTTTTTTTTTAAGATTTATTTATTTATTGGAAAGTCAGATATACAGAGAGGAGGAAAGACAGAGAGGAAGATCTGCCGTCCGATGATTCAACCCCAAGTGAGCACAACGGCCGGTGCTGTGCTGATACAAAGCCGGGAACCAGGAACCTCTTCCAGGTCTCCCGCATGGGTGCAGGATCCCAAAGCTTTGGGCCGTCCTTGACTGCTTTCCCAGGCCACAAGCAGGGAGCTGGAAGGGTAGTGGAGCTTCCAGGATTAGAACCGGTGCCCATATGGGATCCCGGCGCGTTCAAGGCCAGGACTTTTAGCCGCTAGGCCATGCTGCTGGGCCCCTTTGGGCACACTTTTTGACTTGGCTGGCATCCAGGTCTTTCTGTAGGGCGATATTTTCCCAGAGAGTTTGCAGCATCACCCCCGGGAATGTTTTCAGAATTCCAGAGGCTAAAAATATCACCCCAAAGGCTCTGCAGGCTCTTCCTTGTAAGGACCAAGATTGGGCTCCCGAGCGTGGAAGCTTGTGCCCAGCAGAGGGCAGACTCCCAGTCTCCCATGCCTTTTTTAGAAGAGGAGAAAGGTTTTCCTGTCTTCCCTCTCAGTGCCCCCACAGGTCCCCCACTCCAGGAACCCTCTGCCAGCTGTTCTGCATCCACATCCCCCAGCCTGCCACATGGGCCACAGCACTGCTTAAGATAGGTGTTGGGGGTGAGGCGTACAGTGGGGAGAGCCTTGAAGATGTCCCTCGGGGGTTGCTAAGGGACGCCGAGGTAGCAGCCCTGAAGTTGGGTTCAGAACTCTGGATTTGAGACCCAACACTGACACTTGCAAGTTATGTTTCTATGGTCAAAGCCTTAGTCTTGCTGTATCCCTAGGAAAAGAGCTGAGAATGCAGTGTAGGGAAGTATATAAAAGCAGTTTGAATGTGGATGTGGAGTCAACTCCCCTGGACTCCTATTTAAGCTGTCACCATCAGCTTTGTGAACCAGGCTAACTTTCTTTTTTAAGATTTTATTTATAGGGGCCCGGCGCGGTGGCACAGTGGTTAAGGTCCTCACCTTGCACGCCCGGGATCTCATATGGGCGCCGGTTCTATCCCGGCAGCCCCGCTTCCCTTCCAGCTCCCTGCCTGTGGCCCGGGAAAGCAGTCGAGGATGGCCCAAAGCTTTGGGACCCTGCACCCGTGTGGGAGACCAGGAAGAGGCTCCTGGCTTTGGATCGGCATAGTATCAGCTGTTGTGCTCACTTGGGGAGTGAATCATCGGACGGCAGATCTTCCTCTCTGTCTCTCCTCTCTGTATATCCGCCTTTCCAATAAAAAAAAAATAATAAAGATTTTATTTATGGGCCCAGTGTGGTAGCCTAGTGGTTAAATCCTTACCTTGCATGTGCTGGGATCACATATGGGCGCTGGTTTGTATCCTAGTGGCCCTGCTTCTCATCCAGCTCCCGGCTTGTGGCCTGGGAAAGCACAATGGTCGGAGCTGAGCCAATCTGAAGCCAGGAGCCAGGACCTTCTTCCAGGTTTCCCAGGTGGGTGCAGGGTCCCAAGGCTTTCGACTATCCTCGACTGCGTTCCCAGGCCACAAGCAGGGAGCTGGAAGGGAAGTGGGGCAGCCAGGATTAGAACCGGTGCCCATATGGGATCCCAGTGCGTTCAAGGCGAGGACTTAAGCCGCTAGGCCACACTGCTGGGCCCAGAAAGGTAGATTTTTATGGAGAGAAGTAGAGCCAGAAAGAGCTTCCATCCACTGGTCCACTCCCAAAATGTTCACAACAGCTGGGGCTGAAAGAGAGTGAAGCACCCGGGACACAAGCAGTGTCCATATAGGAGTCCTGGGCCAGCAGCTGAGCCTCCATGCCCCTGGCTGACATGCATGTGGGTGCTGTGGTCATGCCGTGTCCATTGCAGATATGCAAACAGAGCTTTCTCGAGCACCTATGGCAGCAAGAGGCACACCCACCCTGAGGTGCCAGAGTTTTCCTCCCCCAAAGGGACCCAGATTACCAGAAGAACCCCGCTGCCCAGCCAGGCCCAGGGCCAGCAGACTCATCTCATGACCAGCAGATGAAGGACTAGCTATGCAGTGAGGATGAGCCGAAAGTCAGTGCGTGCCCTGTGCCCAGGGTGCACGGGGCCCTCTGGGTCACCACCCCACCTACAATGACCAGGGGCTCTTTGGTGCAGGACATCCTGAGCAGACTTACAAGCCCTGCAGGGGGACTGTCCTCATAGCCCTTAGACTGGGCACTGGAAGAGAAGTAAGAGTTTGCCAGCCAAGTGGGGTCTGGGGTCATTCGGGAAGTTAGAAAGGCTTGCTGTGGTTGGCACAGGGGGTGGGAGCCAGGGTAAGGGAAACACGTGGACAACCGGGAGGTTGAAAGTGGGTTAGGGCCTGATTGCGAAATGTGCCACATAGAAGAGGCTGTCTGCTGGCCGGTAGCCCGTAGCCGGGTGGAGAGCAGCATGAGGCACCCTGGGGCCTGTTGGTTAGCGCTGCCACCTCGCAGGAATGCTCATCCGGAAGGGAAGAGACAGGAACCAACTGTAATTGCAGTTGTCTTTGGTCTCAACCACTCTGGGTTTTGTTTCCCTTCTCAGCAAAAAGAAGTCACTGCACAGGCCCTTATGTTGTACTGAGGCTTGAGCGAAAATGCACGAAAGGGTTATGCAGCATGGACGGTGGGGAAAGGGCCCCTGACTCAGTCACTGGGGGCTGGCAGCTCCGCTGACTCTCCAACCTGGAGCTGGGGGCCTAGGACAGCATCGTATTTAACCAAAGCAGGGCTTGGGGAGGCTGGTGCGTTGTGTATTGAGAGAGAGAGTATGCCTCTTTCCTCCCTTTCGACAAGGGTCGATGGACAACCGCCGGGCAAGGTCTGAGCCCACCTTGGGGCAGGAGGGGTTTGGAGTGTACAGGGCAGATGTTGGCTCAAAGCCAGCGATGCTCCCTGCCCTGGCCCGGGAAGAGTCAGGAGGCTCCGCGGACCGGGAAGGCTCAGCCCGAGTCTGGGAAGACATTCTCTAGGCCGGCCTGGAGCCCACGGCTCGGGGGACCCAGACGCGGCACCTCTGGGGCACAGGGGCTGGAGAAGGAATCTGAGTTGAGAGTCAGGCGAGGAGAGGGGGGCGCCGGGGCGGAGATCTGGGCGGAGAGAGATGGCAGGAAACCGGGAGGAGTACGCGGGGTGGGTGGAGACGGCAGAGGGGACAGGGAAAAGGGCGGGTAGGAGGGTGGAGAGAGGGAGTAGAGAGAGAAAGAGAGAGGAGGGCTAGGGGAGGAGAGAGGGGAGGAAGGGTGGGGAGCACAACTGAAGAACAGAAGGACCAGGACAGAACCCGGCGAGGCGGCTGCAGCGGGTACCCGGGCCGCCCCCGCGAGCAAGGCGCCGCCATTCCGCTGCTCGGCCCGCCGCCGCCGCGCCCGGGGGCCATGCTGCCACCGCCCCCGCGCCAGCCGCCGCCCCAGGCGCGCTCGGGCCGCGGCGCGGTGCAGCTGCAGCGGCCCTTCCTGCGCGGCCCACTGGGCGTGCTACGACTGCTGCAGCTGGTGGCCGGCGCTGCCTTCTGGGTCACCATCGCCACCAGCAAGTACCAGGGTCCCGTGCACTTCGCGCTCTTCGTGTCCGTGCTATTCTGGCTGCTGACCCTCGGCCTCTACTTCCTCACGCTGCTGGGCAAGCACGAGCTGGTGCCCGTGCTGGGCTCGCGTTGGCTCGTGGTCAACGTGGCGCACGACCTGCTGGCAGCCGCCCTCTACGGCGCCGCTACGGGCATCATGATCGACCAGACGCAACGCCACAGCTATTGCAACCTCAAGGATTACCCGCTGCCTTGTGCCTACCATGCCTTTTTGGCGGCTGCCGTCTGCGGCGGTCTCTGCCTCGGCCTCTACCTGCTCTCGGCGTTCTACGGCTGCTGCCGTCGCTACCAGGGCAAGCTGGAGGTGGCGTGAGTGTTGCCTGCCGATGCGCCCATATCCCTTCGCCTGGCTCTGTGTTTCCACTGCCTCCTGCGCCTTGGATCCCCGGCACACAGTTCTCCCGCCCGACAGTGGCGCCACCGCCTCGAGTCCCGCCCGCCGCACCCTCTCCAAGAACCGTCGCTGGCTGAGGGGCGCTGTCTCCAGGGACCAGCGCGGGCCAAGATCCGAGGGGCCGACGCATGGGTTCAGAAGGGCCAGCCCGAGGCGAAATTAAGCTATTCCTCTTCCCCTTCTTGCGGGAGACGTGGACAGGCGCCGCGTAGATCCGGGGGAGGCTCCCAAATTGGAACCAGCCCTGCGTCCCCTCCTCCTTCCCTGGAGCTTTCGTAGGAGCACCCTGTTCCCGGCCCTTGTTGCAGCCTCGGTGCTGTAGAAGTCAGGCTTGTAGCTACTGCAGCAAGAGCTGGGGACAGGCCTCGGCTGGACCCGGGCTGAACCACAAATTTGGATTTGGCCTTGGGGTTGTGCGGCTGTCCCGCGCCGCGGCCCCTCCCTGCCCTTCCCTAGGCAGCTGGGTGTCTCTGTCCTCGGGCCCTGATGGGGTCCTTACTCGCCTCTGTTAGGCGCAGGCCAAGCCCAAGCACCCTTCACCAACCTCGCACCAATACAGCCTCTTTGCCGGCCTTTCTCACAGGCTTCTGCCTCACCTCATCCCAGATCCATTTGCATTCTGGATCCCATATGGCAGGTTAGGGTGAGCCTACCCATCATGGCTACAGAGAGGACTCACAGCCTGCACTTGGGAGCAGCCAGAACCAGAGCAGAGTGTGTTCTCTGGACTCCAGAGAGTTCCAGCTTCGGAGCTGACCTTAAGAGAGTTTCAGGGCCAAATGAGTTTGGCAACGGTGCTGTCTGTCCTTTTTGGAGACCCATGATGCTTGTGAGTGCCATCAGGGACTCCTAAAATCCTCCATCCCAAAGAAGCCTAGTGTGTACTGCATTACTGCCAGGGGCTAGACTAGTGTGGCATTCCTGGGGTCCCAAGGAGCTGGGCAATTTCTGTAGCAGAGGAAAGAACCCACCCCAGTGGGGGAGGAAACAGCTGCCCCCTATCCAGCCAGAGACTTGGGAACTAGTGAACTTGAACATTGCTGTCCATCTTGACAAAAGGAGCCAAGGTTAACCAGAAGATTTCCCAGCCTAAAGCAAAGTCACCTGTAAGGGATGCTGGCATTGACCTGGAGCGCCTGGCAGGGAGTGTGTGATGTGGGGCCAGTGGCTGGCCAGGCCTCCAAGGTAAGATGCTTCTTGGTCTTCCTGAAAGGGGTTATAAGTCTTGGAATAGGAAGCACAGCTCTCCTTGGTTCCCCAAAGTTGAAAGGAGTTTCTATTCAGAGCAGGTTGGAGATAGTATTAACCACAGTGTGGAAAATCTAACTTTTTTTTTTTCTGAACTTTCAAAAGCTCTGTTCTTGAAAACATGCAACCTCCTGGGTGGAGGTGGCTGTGTTCTCACAAGCTTGTTCTTAAAGCTTTAGTGTAGCGGTTTGTTAGCATCTTGTGGCTGTGGAGGGAGCAGGCGGGGGGACAGCAGGTGTGTAGGCTGGATGGCATTGCTGCATGCAGCGTTTTCGTGTGTCCATCTCTTCCCATCAGTGACTCCACTGAAGTGGCAGTCCATGTGATGCCTGTTCTCCGTACGAGGAGAGTGAGTCCCACAGCAGCTGAGTGACTCCTGCAGCTCTCCTAGCAAGGACCATACATTGCAGGGGATCACACTGGTTAGCTGTAATCAGCACTTAAAATAACCTTAACATACAGTTCACCATTCAGCTGTCTTTAAGCATGCAGGTCAGGGTAGTGCTACTCTCGCCTACCATCTATCTGGAACTATTCCCATCATGTAAAACCGAAAGACTGTAGCCACGGAAAGGTTGGCCATGGATCTCCTTTGGCAAGTTCCAGAACCCTGCACTCCAAGGATCCCCTGGGTCCTCTGGGGTTTCATTTGGGCTGGGCCCCTCAGCTTCAGCCACTGGTACCAGCCAGAACTGGCGTGGGTCTTGCTGGGCTGCTTGGAGACCTTGGACGCCTAGTGACTTTGTGCTCCTCTTGCAGGTTTCCATGCTGCTGGGGCCACGGAGCTTCCCTTGGCTGGTCATGCTGCCCTCCACCAGACACCCACTTCCTTGGGCTGGTAGCACTATGATGGCCAGGGCCAACAGCTGGCCCCAGGGGCAGCCAGGAGAGAAGATGACTTCTGCCCAGCAGCTTCCTTTGCTTCCATCCAGTGGAAGAGCCACGAAGAACAAAGACTGATTCTGCCTTAACTCAAAAGAACTCCTGATCCTTCTCAAGCTCTGGTTTGGACACAAGCTCTCAGCTGCCTGGAACTGAGCTGTGCAGCCCAGCACTCTAAACCATGGGTTTCATTCCAACTTTTGTTCTTTTCCCCTTTTTATATATATATAAATTCCATCTAAGTTGCCTCCTCAGTTTAGGTCCTGTCTCCTCAGGATCTCCTTCCTCCGCAGCCCCCAGTGCCTGGGGCTGTGTTGTTGATCAAGTGGCCTTGCCCAGTGGCCGGTGCCCCCTTGGTCTTCAGGGGGGCCTCGTCCTTCCAGAAGTGCCGGTAGCATTCCAGGGCTCTCTTGCTCTTCCAGATGTGCCTTCCCGCTTGGCTTCCAGCGGCTTAGTGGTGCCATCTGCCAGATGTGAGAAGCACAGATAGGAATGGCCACCATCCACAGCTTCCCACTTCAAGGTCCCAGGCCCTCATTGTGACTGCCTGATCCAGCCCAGAGCATCTGGATCTTGGGGGGCAGTCTCATAGGCCTCCCTCCTAGGATGCCAGGACTTGGGCCAGTCTGGGGTCACCCTGGTGACAACATTTCTACAAACAGCAACAGAGTGGGGGGCTTGGGGAGGGTGAGGATGGTCAGGGAGAGGGTGCCCAAGTGCTTCGATCCCTGGCTTAGTGGTAATCACTAATATGCTTTTCTGAATAAAGTTGGGTTTGCCTGACCTTGACACAGGAGTCTTCTGTGTGGCTTGCTGTTGTACCCTCAGTCAGGATTCCCAGCCCTCTCTGTATGCCTTAACCACAGAGAGGGCTTCTTCCTCTCTGCCTCCCAGCCCTTCTCTTTCCTTCCTGGAGGAAAAGTGAGCTCACAGATTGCCAGTGCTTGAATTAGGAGTGGGTAGCAGGGGTTGCCTGCGGCAGCACCTGAAAGAAAGCTTTCTGTGTCTTTCCTGGCTGAGACTCCTAACCACCTCTCAGTGGGCTTCTATTTGGTAGCTCAGCTGTCATTCTAGGTGCTGGGTGGCTGTGCTGGGTGTGCCCCCAAGGTCCCATACCCTCTGCCCCATCATCTTACAGAAGGGCAAATGGAGCCCCAGATGGGGTGGCAACCTGCCCAGTGCCACACAGCTAGTGGGACAGAGTGGGGTGACCTGGAGCCTAGATAGGCCACCCTTAGTCCACTGTGCGGATTCTGGTGTTGCCTGCTGGGCCACACCAGATCCAGCTTTCCCGATGCCCCAGAGGTTTCGGACCTAGCCTGCCACGCCTGCTGGCTGAGTTGCCCAGGGGTAGTTCATTTGTTCCTTCCTGTGCCCTGGGCCTTGCCTCCATAACCAGGAAATAGGATTCTCTTGGCACAGCTCAAAACAGTGGGAACAGTTCCGGCTGGGATCTGATGCTGTGTGCTTGCCACACCTACTCTTCCAAAGAATGTTCCCCAGGGCAGGGCACTCACTCACTTGCATACACACACATACCACACTTCCTTTTGGGGTTTCTGTGCCAGAGGAAGTGCTACCCACTGCTAGCCCCTTCTCCCTCTCCTGCCTATTTAGGAGTTTCACACAAAATAAAGCATGGCTCTGCTTTAGGCAGAGGCTGGCAGCCCTGCTGTGCTTTCCTTTGGCTTGCTGGCTGCATTGTGCAATAGAAAATGCACTTCTATTTTATTGCATCTCCCCAGCAGTCAGAGATTGGCATGTGTCCTCTGGCTCGCTGAAGGAAGCAAGGCTGGAGAGGGAAGGGTCGAACATGGAGTCACAGCTGGCTGGCACAGCACGGGGGACAGGAGCACATGCTCCTAGTATCCTTGGTACATTTTGGGGAGGTTCAGGAGCTTGGGTGGAATTTGAATTTTTTTTTCCTGGAGACCAGGTTTCAGAAATCAAATCTAATCTGTTTCCGGTATTTCCTGTTTAATGTGTTTGTGTGTGTAAAGTCTGAAATAAGACACTGCTCCCTAGGGGCACAATGAACTTACTCAGTTCTGAGAAACCCAAGGGCTGACTCATTGATGGCTATTCCTTTTCTCACTTTTCCAGGGGTAAGGGTGGGGTGGTCAATGGTGAGAAAGGAGAATTGACTAATATTGTCAGAGAGGAAAAGAAAATTCAGGGATATAAGAAAAAATTCTGGCTAGCAAGATCTGTGTACAAACTTATTCTGCTTATTGTTTGTTCATTACAATGCTTATTTGTAAAATAAAATAGCAATATACTAGGTACCCATTAAAATATAGCAAAATACACCCATTTATACAATTTTTTTTAGATTTATTTATTTTGTTGGCATGGCAGATTTACAGAGAAGGAGAGGCAAAGAGAAGGTCTTTCATTTGCTCTGGGCTGTCTTCTACTACCTTTCCTGGTGACAACCAGGGAGCTGGATGGGAAGTGGAGCACTTGGGACACAAGCTGGTGCCCATATGAGATACCGCAGCTTATAAGGGAAGGGTTAGCCAAGTGAACCGTCGCATCAGGCCACATTTAAACAATTTGAACAGTACAGAAGTATATAAAGAAGGGCCCAGTGCAGTAGCTCAGTGGCTAAAGTCCTCACCTTGCACGTGCCAAGATTCCATATGGGTACCAGTTTGTGTCCCGGGTGCCCCACTTTCCATCCAGCTCCCTGCTTGTGGCCTGGGAAAGCAGTCGAAGACAGCCCAAAGCCTTGGGACCCTGCACCCACATGGGAGACCCGGAAAGAAGCTCCTGGCTCCTGACTTCGGATCGTTGTGGCCATTTGGGGAATCAGCAGATGGAAGATCTTCCTCTCTGTCTCTCCTCCTCTCTGTACATCTGCATTTCCAATAAAATAAATAAATCTTTAAAAAAAAAAAAAAAGGATGGCTCAAAGCCGTGGGACTCTGCACCCACTCCAGGAAGACCTGGAAGAAGCTCCTGGCTTCTGTATTCAGGTCAGATCATCTCCGGCCATTGTGGGCATTTGAGGAGTAAATGAGCAGATGGAGGCTCTTTCTTTCTCTCCTACTCTGAGTAAACATGATCTGAATTCCCAATAAAATAAATAAATCTTAAAAAAAAGAAAGAAAAAAGATCTGTTTCATTCCCCATAACTCTTTCAAATGAGTAAGTAAATAAATGAACAAGTCTGCGGTACATACTGGCATGCATGGAAACCAGGGTAGGGGGCAGGCCTGGTGGGGGTCATGGGGTCGCCCCAACTAGGCTGCAGCTCCCACTAGTTTGCGTGAGGGCCGAGTATGAATTGGGCAGGATCGGGAAGGACTACAACACCCATCAGTTCACATGGAAGACAAGGCTGGAAACAGAACTAACCCAGCTACAACCAGCATGTGCATAAGCTGATTGCGGCGATGGACTGTGCTGGACCCTGTACTGGCAAGCACACACAAGAATCAGGTCTGGGATCATCTCAGATGAAGTTTCCTTGGAGATCCCTCCAACTGAACTACTGATCTCAGAACCCCAACCATGAAGAGACTGTCAGCCAGTGAATTCTGAATAGATTTCATTGCGATTGGAATGGTGAGATTGGCAGCAATTCAGAACTGTTACACTAGCAAAACTGCTTGAGCAGAACCCTCGGAGCGTGCCTCACATTGGGGATCTGGGATGGGTGGGAGACTAGGTGGGGCTTCTCCCTTTGTTTCTCCCCGACCCCAGATACAGGGGGAAAAAGTGCTGATATTAGCGTGGAAACGATGGTCTTACCCATTTTCCTGTAGCCCTTGATCCTTAGTATCCTAATCAACTAAGTAAGATGATTTAAAAAAAAAGTTTGATGCCACTAACAAAAAAAATATATAAACAAGAAAAAGACCATGTGACTGAATCACTCCACTGTGAGAATTCTTCCCCCAGAGAAGTGAAAGCTTTGTCCAAAGGTTCGTACATAAATGTTCATAAGAACTCTATTTACAGCAACCAACATCCTGAAACAGCACACTCACCAATATGTGAACAGCTAAACAAACAATAGTATATTCAGAGTCATAGAAGCATAAGCTATTTTGTCATAATATCATGAATAATTTTGATGCTGAGTGAAATAAACCAATTCATCCTCCCTTCAAAAAGAGCACAAACTGTAACATTCATTCCATTCAGATAAAGTCTAGGAGACACATCTGATTGGCAGTCACAAACAGCAGGTCGGTGTTGCCTGGGGTGGGAGGTGGGATGGGCAAGGGAGAACCAAGGGCCAGGGAAACACTGGCCATTGGGGATGTACGACCACTGGGCTGTGCCAGCATTTCCATAGTGTGTACACAAATAACCTCCCATCACATGGCAGGTTTGATTTTGCTATTTGTTTTTGGAAAGACAGAGAGATAGAGACAGATGGGAGAATACACAGAGAGAGCTCCCATCTGATGGTTCACTCCCCAAATGTTCACAACAGCCACAGCTGGGCCAGGCCACAGCCAGGAGCCTGGAACTCAATCCTACCCTCCCAAATAGCTGGCAGGGACCTATCAGGGTATGTGTTAGCAGGAAGTGGGAGCAGAGGCAGGACTCAAGCTCAGACAGCTACGGGAAGGATGCCGGCATTCGAAGGTATGCCTTGCCTGCAGTGCCAAACACTCGTTTCCACACTGTACAGTTGCAATTTAAATATGTGCACACCAAGTAGACTCTAACAAATCGTTTTCCAACAAAATCTAACATCTAGACCACCGCATCAGCTCTCTGAGGCTCACTATAGTTATTGTCATCAGCTGATTGGAAAATGAGATGAAATCTCATATGTAAACCTATTTTGTAAACTGTGAGCACATGTTGTCATTGCTATCATTATGGTTACAATCAGGACAAAACAAAAACAAAAACAAAAAAACACCTGGGGTCATCAGCATGGCATGCAAGGCTAAGCCTCTGCCTCCAAGCCTGAGCATCTCGAGGGGAGGGGAGGGCCACAAGCGAGACGCAGATCTCAGAACTGCTGCACCACCTTGTCAGAAAAGCTCAGCACAGACGGCATTTGGCACAGCGGTGAATACGCCCCTGTGACACCCACATCCCATATTAGAGTCCTGACGCCACTCCCAATCCCAGCTTCCTGCTCACCGACTCCCTGGAGGCAGCAGACAATGCCTTAAGCATTGCATCCTTGCTACCCACAGGGGAGATCCAGATCTATTTCCTGGTGTTGTGGCACAGACCTGAGTGTGAATAGCAGTTGGCAAGACATGTGGAAAAATACATGGTGCCACTACAGTGCCTTGGACATAGCAGCTTGCCCCAGGAGCCTCTTTCCAGCACACAAAAGGATACTTTGTGGGACTTAGAAAAGAGAGGTTCCCTAGGGCACCCATCATGCCCTTGGTCATGGATAAAGTCATGTTTTCTCTCTAACTGGACTCGAGAACCAGCCCAGCCCTGGTGCCACCCAATCCCAAATGAATGGCATCATGGGATAGGGAGGGAAGACAGGCTGTCTAATTAGAAGAAGCCAGGCTGGAATTTCCATAGGCTGGGGAGCCTGCGGGAATGAGTTCCAGTAGTCTCCTGCTAGCCACACCCAAGGGACCTTTCTGGGATTCTGTCTACTTACCAACACATCTTGTCCCAGATCTCAGACCTTCCAAAAAAAAAAAAAAAAAAAAGATTTATTTATTTTTACTGGAGAGGCAAACCTACAGAGAGGAGAAACAGAAAGATCCTCCATTTGTTGTTTCACTCCCAAATGGACATTCCATATTGTAGACCTGCATTGCTGCTTCTGATCCAGCTCCCTGCTAACGCGCCTGGGGAAACAGAGGAAGATGGCCTAAGTACTTGAGTCCCTGGCCACTCACATGGAAGACCTGGGCAGAGTTGTTGGCTTGTGGCTTTGACCTTATCTAGCCCTGTTTGATGCAGCCTTATGAAGGGTGAACTGGTGAGTGACAGATCTCTCTGCCTTGCATTAAAATGAAATTAACTTATTTTAAAGTTCATGGACAAACAGAATTAAAAGATAAAAACAAAAGAAGCTCTCACTCACGTTCCCTGACTTCTGTTCACATAGTTAGAATGATATAATTGTCAAACTTGGAAAAGCAAGTTGTATAAGTGAGTGCTTGTGTGTGTATCTATGTATGAGCATTTATGTATGATGTTCTTGCTTGATTAGTTATAAAATTAGAGGAGGAGAACGAATGGTTTAGTTCTTGAGCATAAGATAGCATGGGTGAAGGATTTATTTTCCCTTTGTACACTTCTTTTTAAAATTTTTTTATTTATTTTTATTGCGGAATCAGATATACAGAGAGGAAGAACTTCCGTCTGCTGATTCACTCCCCAAGTGGCCACAATGGCCAGAGCTGAGCCAATCTGAAGTCAGGAGCCAAGAGAAGGGTTCACTCCCCAAATATCTGCAACAGCCAAGCTGGGCTAGACCAAAGCCAGGAGCCAGGATCTCCGTCCTGATCTTCCACATGGGAGGCCTGGGACCAGGGCCAGGGTAGGGTTGTCAACTGCTTCCTCCCAGGTACATTAGCAGGGAACTAGATTAGAAGGGGGCATCTGGAAGTGGAATTGACATTCTAATGTGGAATGTTGGTATCCTGTGTCTAAATCTCATTGTATAGTCCCACCAACTGTCCCTATTTTATCATTCTATTTCTTTTTGAATTAATTAATTAATTTTAAAAGTTACAGAGAGAAAAAGAGGGTGAGTGAGATCTTCACTCAGCAGCCAGCTGCGATGGCCAGGTTTGGGCCAGGCTGAAATCAGCAGCCGGGAGCTTCATCTGGGTCTCCCACATTGGTCACCGGGACTGATGCACTCGGGCCATCCTCTGCTGCTTTTCTCAAATCACAAGCAGAGAACCAGTGCAAGTCTCACAGAGCTGACCCACTAAGGCGCTAGTCTTTGATGCAGAGTGGTGGGACAGGTCTGGGTCTAGAGAAGAACCAGCCAGACTGGCCTGTTTTACCAACTCAGATGGTCTTTATTACGCTGAGAAGTTGTTGCATTCTTTGATGATGATGATCTTCACTTGGTTCACTGGAGTAGGCAGGCTTAACTATCATGTGTATCTGGTTATGTTCGTTTGTATAAGAGTCTGCAAAGGCAGGGGCCCCACATTCATCTGCACCCACACACTCATGAACTTTGAAGGTAGCCAACACCTAGGCAATGGCCACCTGGCAATGTCAAAAGCGATCAGTGGGATCCACTGAGATCAAATCTGACAAAGATAGGGGTTCCTGGGAGTCTCAGGGGACCAGCCTGGGGACTCAGAGTGGAGCCAAGAAGCAACACCCCTGGAACAGCGCTGTGCTCAAAGTCCAGGCACAGAGGCCTGCGGTGCTCTGCCAGCCAGGCCAGACACAGAGGCCTGCGGTGCTTCCCTAGCCAGGCCAGCCAGGACCGGTCAGAACTACTCTTGCCTTCAGGCAGCACAGGTACCCTGACCACAGGCAGTCCCCAGCTGGGACATCCGCTGCCTAAGGCCCAGCCATCTCTCACCGTCTCCCAGGAGAGAGAGAGAGAGAGAAAGAGAGAGAGGAAGAAGGAGGAAAAAAGAATGAAAGCGCAATCTTTAAAAACGAAACAAACAAAAGAATGAAAGAAAAGAAGGGAGGTTCTGTTTTTTACAAATGTATTTATTTCAAGGGCAGAGCAGCATCATTCACTGCCTTCCGGGTGCATTAGCCGAATCAGAAGCATGGAGCGCCAAGATTGGAGCCCATGCCTCATTATGGGACGTGGGTGTCCTAAGGGGCAGCTTAACCCATTGTACCACAAAGCCTGATTTAAAAGAAAAATCTATTTCTTTCATAGTAATTGATGGTTTCAGGATTTTTGGTGGTCACCTACTGCTGCCTATTTCCCTGGTGCTATATGAATTCAGACTATCTGTCCCACTAGAATGCACATTTTTGAGGAAAGACTTTCAGGTTCATCATCTCTACATTCCCATGAAAGACACAGCATACTTTATCTCTGGTGGAAGGAACAGACGTCAAAGATCTGCTGCTGTCACACACACACAGGCCCTAACATTTCAGTAGCTTAACGGAAGACAATATTATGCTCATTCTTCACAGAGTTGACGCCTGGAGCATTCAAGCTTTCCCCTGCACAATGGTTCAGGGGTGCAACTCCGCCTGGTGGCAGGGCTATTCCTGCAGCACTGAGCTCTCTGGGCGGGTGGCAGGTGTCTGACTTCTCAGCTCCTTGGTCCAGCAAAACAGTCTGCCCACCCACGTCCTCAGAGTCACCCGGCTCAGCCCACATGCAGAGGGGGCTGGCAGACACAGTCCCTGCCTGGCCAGCACCACTTCCATGCTGAGGAAGGAGGGCCCTTAACTGTGTCTTTGAGGAAGGCACAAGGTTTTCTTGGGGAAATTTTCACTGCCCAGCTTTGTAAGACTACTTTTGTGCCAGCGTTTGATGAATGGTTGTTTTCACGGCTGCCGGGAGCTGCTGGGTAAGAATGTCACTGCTGACATTCATTTCCTGGCTGTGTTTGTCCAACAACTCCTGTCTCACAGCTGGAAAACCCATTACTCATGAGTGCTGCCTTCTCAGGTACAAGAATATAAAGATGTATTTATCAGGGCAACAGCAGCAAGCTATTCATCCAGAAATGTTCACTGGCCCAATATTAAGTTAAATTCTAAAAAAACCAGTCAAATATTGAAGAAAATGTAATGGGAAATGCCATCAAGCATTTCTTGAATTTAGTCTCATTTTAAGAATTGAAACATAGGGCCCGGCACAATAGCATAATAGTTAAGGTCCTAACTTGAACGCGCCAGGATCCCATATGGGCGCCAATTCTAATCCCCAAAGCTCCATTTCTCATCCGGCTCCCTGCTTGTGGCCTGGGAAGGCAGTCGAGGATGGTCCAAAGCCTTGGGACCCTGCACTTGTGTGGGAGACCCAGAAGAAGTTTCTGGATCCTGGCATCAGATCGGCGCAGCACCAGCTGTTGCAGCCACTTGGGGAGTGAATCATTGAACAGAAGATCTTCCTCTCTGTCTCTCCTCCTCTCTGCACATCTGCCTTTCCAACAAAATAAAATAAAAATTAAAAAAAAAAAGAGAATTGAAACATAGTTTATGTAACATAACATCTGTGTAACAATTTCTGATTTTTCAGTTGTTCAATTCAGCTGTTTTTAGTTTATTGGCAAGGTCGTGCTACTACTGCTGCTACCAGCTATTTCCAGAATGTTCCATTTTTCCCAAAAGAAACTATGTATCTGTTAGGAGTCATTCTCAAGTCATTCTTTGCCCTGCTCTGGCAGTCACTGGCATACTCTGTCTATCTGGATTTGCCCATTTTGGACATTTCCTATACATGGAAGCAAATACCGTGTGGCCTTATAGACTTGCTTCATTTCACTTAGCTTAATGTTTCAAGGATTTGTCAACGTTTAGCATGTACCAATCCTTCATTCTATTTTGTGGTTAAACAGAGTACCTCTTGCTTGTCCAACATTTTATCATTAAAAAATATTATAGCAAAATACTATAATATAAAGTGTATGATCTTAGCCACTTTTAAAATATACATGTATGTCGGGGCTGCCGTTGAGTTACTGCTTGGGACACGGCATCCCAACCACAGTGCTGGCTGCTTGGCTTCTCATCCAGCTTCTTGCCATTGCACTTGGGATGGTAACCCCAAGTGTTTAGGCCTTGCCACACAGGTGGGAGGCCTGGATGGAGTTCCAAGCTTTTGGCTTTGACCTGGTCAAGCCCTGGCTGTTGTAGCCATTTGGAGATGGAAGATCTTCCTCTTGCCCTCTCTGTCACCTACCTTTCAAATTAACAACAAAAACAGCACATTTAGAGTATTTACAAACATCACCATCATTTGTCTGCAGAACTCTTCTCATTGTACAAAACCGATTTCCCTCTCGCTCCAGTCCCTGGCAGCTACTGTTCAATTTTCTGTCACTGAATCCTAGGTAGCTCGTATATAAGGATATTTCAAAAAACTGATGGGGCAGGCAATATGGCATAGTAGGTTAAGCCTTGGCCTTCAGCGTCAACATCCCATAAGAGCATTTATTCAAGTCTCAGCTCTTTCACTTGTGATTTGGCTCTCTGCTGACACACTTGGGAAAGCAGTACCAGGTGGCTCAAGTCCTCGGGTCCCACACCAATATGAGAGACCCAGAAGACGCTCCAGGTTCTTGGCTTTGGACTAGCTTAGCTCAGACCAACGTGTCCACTTGGGAGTGAATCAACAGGTGGAAGATCACTTTGTCTCTCCTTTCTCTGTAAATCTAAAAGAAAAAAAATTAAACTTTAATAAAATAAAACTTGGGCCTGGTGCATTAGCCTGGTAGTTAAAGTCCTTGCCTTGCATGCACTGGGACCCCATATGGGTGTCAGTTCGTGCCCCAGCTGCTCCACTTCCCTTCTAGCTCTCTGCTGTGGCCTGGGAAAGCAATCGAGGATGACTCAAAGCCTCGGGACCCTGCACCTGCGTGCGAGACCTGGAGGAAGCTCCTGGCTCCTGGCTTTGGATGGGCTCTGCCCTGGCCACAGTGGCCACTTGAGGGAGAAACGCCCATATTCACCATTTCCAAACCTAAACCACTTCAAGCCTCAAGCACAGTCAAACACACGCTAATTGTTATCTTAAGTCATTGAGTTCTGAAGGAATGTTTTACCCAGCAAGACCTCATGAAAACGGCTGGAAGCACAAAAACATGTGACGCACCGTGGAAATGGTGAGTTGGAAAGAGACGCCCCCAAATCACTCCGTTCCCGCCCCAACTGTTTCCTCCAGACGCGTGGGCGCCTCCTGGCGGTAAGAGGCGTACCTGCAGGTCCCTCACCATCCCTCCTTCCATCTCTTCACTGTTCTACATGTTTCTTCAGATTCATTTATTCTTATTTGAAAGGCAGACTTACAGAGAAAAAGAGAAACAAAAAGATCTTCCAACGACTGGCTCACTCCACAAATGTATAGCGGCTGCAACTGAGCTATTACCAAAGACAGGAGCCAGGAGCTCGTCCATGTCTCCCACACCAGTAAACCGTACCAAGGCTTTGGGCCATCCTCTACTGCTCTCCCAGGCCACAAGCAGAGAGCTGGATGGGAAGTGGAGCAGCTGGAACATGAACCGGTGCCCGTATGGGATGCTTGCTGCTGGAGGATTAGCCAGTTGAAGCACTGCACTGGCTTTTAAAAAGATTTATTTATTACTTGAAAGGCAGCGTTATACAGAGAGAGGGAGAGACAGAGTGATCTTTCACCCAATGGTTCACTCCCCAAATGGCTGCAAGAGCTGGAACCAGGCCAGTCCCAAGCCAGGAGCTTCTTCCAGGTCTCCCACATGCCTGCCTCGGCCCAAACATTTAGGTCAGCTGCGCCTTTCCCAGGCACAACAGCAAGGAGCTGGATTGGAATTGGAGCAGCTAGGACCCAAGGTGGTACTCATACAGGATGCCGGTGCTACAGGTGGTTGCTTTGCTCGTTATGCCACAGGTATAGGAGCAGAAGTTACTGAATAATACCTTTCCTTTCTTTTTAAGATTCATTTATTTTGGGCTCAGCACTTTAGCCCAGTGGCTAAAGTCCTCACCTTGCACACACTGGGATCCCTTATGGGCACTGATTTTAATCCCAGTAGCCCCGCTTCCCATCCAGCTCCCTACCTGTGGCCCGGGAAGGCAGTCGAGGATGGCCCAAAGCCTTGGGACCCTGCACCCATTGTGGGAGACCCGGAAGAAGCTCCTGGTTCCTGACTTCGTATTAGCTCAGCTCTGCCCATAGTGGCCGCTTGGGAAATGAATCGTCGGACAGAAGATCTTCCTCTCTCTCTCCTCCTCTCTGTATATCTGACTTTCCAATTAAAAAAAAATATTCACGCCACTTGATGCAGTAGCTCCTGGAGTGTAATGGTAACTGCTGTCAAACAAAGAAGTAAATAAATACCTCAAAAGGATGTGCGTGAAGAAGCAGGGGTGAACACAGACAGGCTTTGCAGGAGGGAGGTGAGCGCTGCGGTTAAGCGAGAAATGGTCCAGGGTTTCGCCTTCAGGATGGGGTGAGAGGCCAGGAGTTTGGATTTCTAGGCCTGCTGCACAGAGCAGGGCCTGCAGAAGTTGCTGAGTGTTGGGGCTGGAGGGGCAGGAGGTCAGCTGCACAGCTGCCTGCGGCTGGGGCAGTCCGGGAAGGGTGCAGGTGGCTGGCTGCTGCTTCCAGGCCTGGGCTGGACTCCTCAGGAGCAGCGTAGGGAGGGTCCCCCCCCCTCACAGCTCCCAGTGTAAGCAGTGCGACTCCTGATGAGTGCAGGAGGCGGGGCGGGGCTGGCTGACAGAGGCCCCTGGGGGAGAGCACCCAGTGAGGAGGCCACTACAGGCACAGTAAGGTGGGTGCTGTTATGACAGCCGGTGTCCGGGTCAGAATCCTCCTAAGTTGGAGTTGATGGAAGGAACTAAACATTTTACTGTGGAGGCTGGGAAACTCTCCACCACTAACTGCTGATACACACACACACACATATATTTGCATTTCTATACATATACATATTTAAAACAGGTTTGTTTATTTGTATCTTCCATCTGCTGGTTCCATGCCAGGCTCATGGCAGGAGCTCCATCAGGGTCTCCCACACGGATATCAGAAACCCAACCGTCTCTGGTCATCGGATGCTGCTTCCCGGGGCGTTAGGAGGCGGCTGGATCCGCAGACGTGTCAGTGTTAGAGGAAAAGAGAGAAAACATGCCGGTTGAGCTGAGCTTCTCTTCGACTGTTCCCTGCAGCGGGGCACCTCCTGGGCCCCACGGGGCTCTGCTCCCGCTCCCAGGGCAGGACCAGAGTTACCGAGGGACAGGGAGGAAAGGGGCGCAGGCGCACTGCTGACGCGGGCGCTCCCCCGGCGCGCCGTGGGCGGGCGCGGTGACGTCACGAGGACGCGTCCCGGAAGCGCGGCGGCCGCGGCGGAGGCGTCACAGGCTCCGGGACCTGCGGCTTTAGAACGGCCCTGGGAGGAGGCGTGGCGTCGGGCTGGGGCGCCCCGGAGGAGACGCTCCGGCGCCCGGCGGGCCTCCTGGTTCCCCGTGGCTGTGCGTGCCCTTCCACCCACCGACCCGGCGGCCGGGAAGGTGAGGCGTCCCCCTCCCGCCGGCGTGGCTCCGCCGCTGGAATTGGCGCCTAGGCCTCGCGGGGGCCTCCGCCTGCTGGCCGGGCGACCTGGGCCCTGGCTTTCCCTGTCTGGGCCTCAGGGGAGCCCCATCAGGCCCCCTGGGTTGCAAAGCTGGTGGGCTGGGCACTTGCTGGTGTTGACCCGCTAAGCACCTTCCTGGGCCGTTTACCTTGGCCCTGGGAACTTGGGGCTCCCCGCCGTCCCTTTGTCATGTTCCTTCCGCCCCACATCGCACCTGCCTACCTGGCATTGGTTTAGGTTGCTGTTTGTCTAGGGGTTCATTCCCCCCCTCCCGCCCAGCCTCCCCGTTTGCTGCTGGGCTTTGGCTTCAGGAAGTGGGGTGTGGGAGTCTGTCCCTTGTCAGAGAGGGAAAGTGGTGCAAGATGGTGATGGGTTTGCAATCTAGGCAAAGATTTTCCAGGGCAGGGTAGTGGTACCCACCCAGCTCCCTGCAGGGTGGGTGGGTAGAGGTGAAAGAAAGTTGAGACGACACACTGACTTGCCTGGGCAACAAGGTGCCCTTGGTCTCTGAGGTTTATCCACTTGATGGGTCCTTGGGTAGAAAAGCATTGAGTGCAGAGTCTGAAGACCAGGATTTTATGTCTGAGGACTTGACGTTGCTGTCCCGTGGGGCTGCAGGTTTGTTGTGGTCACCATGTAAGACGATGCACGTGTGTTGGGAATTGTGCTTACAGGATGCAGGCGTTGGAGCGGGAGGGCAGTGCGCCCGAGGTGGGCCCCAGCGTGGTGCCTGAAGCTTCGCAGGAGTCCCCGCCTGCCCCTACCAAGTCGTCGGCGTTCGATCTTTTCAACTTGGTCCTTTCCTACAAGCGGCTGGAGGTCTACCTGGAGCCCCTGAAGGATGCGGGGGACGGCGTCCGATACTTGCTCAGGTACAGCCGTGGTGGACCTGCCCCAGCCTGCAGGGGCCTCTGCCTTCCTGCTCGGTGAGAACAATGATGACGGTCACTTAGGCAATGACTGGACTGCCCTTCCTGCCCTGGTCTGACCTGGTCTGACCGGTTCTGAGAGGTCTGTCTGGCCCCTGGACCACCCTGGGTCCCAGGCTCAGCACAGCTAAGTCAGGTTCTGGGTTTGATCTGGTCCTTCTTGAAGTTTCTTCATAACTGGATGGGCTCCTACCTCAACCACCCTTAGTTTAGAGCAGCCTTATTTTATTTTTTCTTTTCTCCCATTATTTACATTAAAATTAGGAAATAGGGCCCGGCGCGGTGGCGCAAGTGGTTAAAGGTCCTCGCATTGCACGCCCGGGATCCCATATGGGCGCCGGTTCTAATCCCGGCAGCCCCGCTTCCCTTCCAGCTCCCTGCCTGTGGCCTGGGAAAGCAGTCGAGGACGGCCCAAAGCTTTGGGACCCTGCACCCGCGTGGGAGACCCGGAAGAGGCTCCTGGCTTCGGACCGACATAGCATCGGCCCGTTGCGCTCACTTGGGGAGTGAATCATCGGACGGAAGATCTTCCTCTCTGTCTCTCCTCTCTGTATATCCGCCTTTCCAATGAAAAAATAATAAAAATAAATCTTTAAAAAAAAAAATTAGGAAATAGCTGTGACTAGGCAGGTACCCTTTTTGTTAATCATTTCGGACTGTGAATCTTAAATGTTCTTTTATCCTTTTTGCTTTGCTTTTCATCCTCCATAATGTTTTGTTTTTCTCCTTTCAGTTTGCTTTACTTCTTCTTTTTAAGATTTATTTTTATTGGAAAGTCAGATATACAGAGAGGAAGAAAGGCAGAGAGGAAGATCTTCCACCTGCTGATTCAATCCCCAAGTGACCGCCATGGCTGAGGCTGAGCTGATCCGAAGCCAGGAGCCAGGAGCTTCTTCTGGGTCTCCCACATGGGTGCAGGGTCCCAAAGCTTTGGGCCATCCTCGACTGCTTTCCCAGGCCACAAGCAGGGAGTTGGATGGGAAGTGGAGCTGCCAGGATTAGAACCAGCGCCCATATGGGATCCCAGTGCACTCAAGACAAGTACTTTAGCCACTATGCAATCACGCCGGGCCCCAACTACATTTCTTAAAGAGAATAGACCCTTACAAGTACAAGTTCCCACAATGTTAATTGCTTCTCTTATTAGATATTTTATACATTCTTCCTTGTTGGAGAATGTTCTAGTAGATCATCTAGTTTGCTCACCCCTGGGGATGATCTGTGAGGTGTGGACTCCTTTATTGGTTGCCTGCTCAAGGGAGGCCCACAGTCCGCCCCTTCTTGGTTCAGGGTGTCCCAGGCCGTCGCCCTCTTGGCCTGGAGGTCCTGTCCTGCGCTGAGCTGCCCCGCTGTGTTGATGAAGATTCTCTGTGTCGTAGGTGGCAGATGCCTGTGTGCTCCTTGCTCACCTGCCTGGGCCTCAACGTGCTGTTCCTCACCTTGAACGAGGGTAAGAACTGCTTCCGGGAGCCAGAGGGTTGGTGGCGGTGAGGGAACACAGAGTGGCCGCTCCGCCTGAGGGAGCCACTCGGCTTGCCCTGGAGGGAACTCTTTCGTGTCTGCTGGTGGCCAAGCAGGGCTGCAGATGGTCAGTGCAGGCCGGGGGCCGCTGGTGCTCTATCATGCGCAGTGCTGTGCTGGCGCAGTGAGCAGCCCACGTGTCTGCTCCTGTTGTTAAAGTACTTCCTTCCAGACTGATTGCAGATGCAGATGCAGTGACCTTTTCCATTTTGGTGTCTGCACTGGTACAGGGGTTGTTTGGGTACGTGGCATGGGCTAAAGGTGTGGGAGGTGAGCTGGTGGGGAATGTCTTTGTTCTATCTCTTGATTGACTGAGGCGCCAGAAAGGGCTGCCGGGCAGTCACCAGCACTGAGAGGTGGTGGGAAGCCTTCGAGTTGGAAGTGTGAACTCAGTGTAGACTCAGTGTGGACTCGTGTGCTCCTGTAAGGTGTGGGCGGTGCTGTTTCTTGCAGACCTGTTACATTAGAGGTTGTGAAGAGCCCTTTTCCTGTGGTAACTGCAGTAAAAAGCCAGCCCCCGTTGGGAAATGCACGGAGGTCTGGGACAGGATATTCGGAGGAGCTCTGCCTTTCGCAGGTTGAACTGGTCTTTCCTAGGTGTCCCTTCATTTCCTGTGGGGACATGCTCTCAGTGGCTTGGCAGTAAAGCCAGTTCACCTAAGGTCACGTCCTGGTTCCTGGTCGAACTGAGCCTGATCAGACTTTCCCAGTCTCTGTGTGGCCACCTTCTCTGGAGGTTCGATTTTCTTCTGAGTGTATTTCCAGAGTAAGTCAGTTCATGTGGTGGCATTTCCCCAGTAGTTGCTGTGGCCACTGCTCTGTCAGCTTGATGTCGGGGAGCAAGCGCCGCCCATGAGTTTTCTCTTTGCCTCACTCCACAGTGCTCAGTGGTGTGCCAGATCCAGTGCTTCTGGGCTGCCCTAATGGCTCTGAGGACCAGATGTTAGTCATTGAGGCTCTGAAGGGAGCCGCTTCAGTGACCAAGTGACAGAGTCTCAGCCCTCGAGATCTACAACACCTATAAGGTGTCATTCGTTGTGTGGTGGATGAGGGCTGTAAGGAAAAATGGAGCTGGTTTGGACAGCTGGGACAGGGCTTGAGGAGCCATGTCCTACTGGGGGCCGGGGAAGGCCTCTCGGAGGAGCGGAGAGAGCATGTGGACATTTGGGCAGGCAGGCCGCAGGTCCTCACTCACCTGGGTTACCTGAGGAATGTTCTTGGACCCTCTAGGTGCGTGGTACTCCATGGGTGCCCTCGTGATCTCAGTGCCTGCCCTGCTGGGCTACCTCCAGGAAGTATGCCGAGCCCGGCTACCCGAGTCTGAGCTGATGCGGAGGAAGTATTACAGCGTGAGGCAGGAGGACCTGCAGAGGGTGCGCCTGTCACGCCCCGAGGCCGTGGCCGAGGTGAAGAGCTTGTGAGTATGGCAGGAGGCTCGGGAGTGGAGAGAGCCTGCCACGGCAGTCACAGGGCCGCCCTGCTCAAAGCCCGCATAGGTGCAGGGGCCCAAGTCTCAGACACATTGGCAGGGAGCTGGATCAGAAGTGGGGTGGCTGGAGCTCAAACTGACTACTGCATGGGACGCCAGTGTCACAGGTGAGGCTTAACCGGCTGTGCCTCGACACTGGTCCTACATGGCATCTAAGCTGGAGCAGTACTTCTTCAGTTTTTAGTTCTCATGACGTTGACGTTTTGTCATAGTTCAAGCTTATTTTATTATTTTTTTCTTGAATTTCCCTCAGTTTTGGGTTGTTTGATTCCTTGTGGTTCAGACTATGTGCTTAGGGCAGGAATATGACATGTGAGCTGTGCTGTCAGCCTGTGTAGTCACATGATACCAGCAGGTGCTAACTGCTCGGTCTGGGAGGTTTCAGCACTGCCACTGAGCATTTTACCCTTTACTGTTAGTGGTCAGATCTTTGGTGACTGCAAATATCTTGTTCCCCACCTTCACCCAACATCTGTTGGTCTTGCCTTCATCAGTTTATTGATGGTTGCAAAAGTGATTTTGTCATTATCATTCCATGTACAGTTATTGTCTGTTTATTGTTGAGAAGTCTTTTTTTTTTTTTTGAGATTTATTTATTTTTATTGGAAAGATTTACAGAAAGAATAAGAGACAAAGGTTTTGCATCTAATGTTCACTCCCCAAATGGCTGCAACAGCCAGAGCTGAGCCAATCTGAAGCCAGGAGCCTCCTCTGGGTCTCCCACATGGCTGCAGGGTCCCAAGGCTTTGGGCTGTCCTCTACTGCCTTCTCAGGCCACAAACAGGGAGCTGGGTGGAAAGTGGAGCAGTCAGGATATGAGCTAGTGTCCATTTGTATCCCGGTGCATGCAAGGTGAGGACTTTAGCCACTAGGCTACTGCGCCAGGCCCTGTTATTTATTATGCTATCAGCTGGTCCCACGTGTGTTTAGGGGTTGCTTCTGGGTTTTTTGGATGTGTCCATGTCCTTTCTGAGTATGTCTTCATGGTACAGCAGGACATTCCAACTTATATCTTCCTTGTACAGTCTGGAAGTACCCATTTTTCCAAAGAGCCCTATAGAAACCCATATCTGGGTTCAAGATGAGCTCATTGCTTTTTTTGGGGGGAGTGCAATTGTATTAAAAAATAATAAAAAACTAATTTCAAGTGCATCTACTGTATGTCATAAGGTGGATGCCATTGATCTGTATCCTGCCGCTTATCCTGCAGCTGCTGTGTACGTGTTGGCTAGATAATGCTGATCCTGCAGCCCTGGAAGAGCTAGCAGGAGAACAGAGCAGGAGCCTTAAACTCCCTGTAGCTCCAACAGAGGCCCCAGAAAGGGACTGAAATGTGAGTGTAGTGGCTTGGTCAGGCCCTTCCCTCTGGTGCTCTGCAGAACCATCTGGTATGTGTACAGAGGTTGGCCATCCCTCGCCAGCTGTGCCTGTGAGCCCCTGGGTTCTGCTTGCCCGTAGCATCTGTGTGTTTGGGTGCAGGTGGGGTGGGCCTGTCCACTCACAGACTCCCTGAATCGGCAGCTTGATCCAGCTGGAGGCCCTCCTGAACCGCCTGTGCTGCGCCTGCGAAGCTGCCTACCGTGTGCTTCACTGGGAGAACCCCCTGGTGTCCTCACAGTGAGTAGCTCCTCTCATACATGGGCTGACCTGGAGGAATTTGCACCTTGAGCCCCAAGCCAGGCCAGCTTCCTGTCTGAGGGGAAGAGTGCCTCTTCAGCAGGTGGATGCCTGTCTGCACTTACACGTCCAGGCTGTTAGGCCATGGGTTTTGTTTAGATACTTTTATAGGCATACAAATATTTTAATATTATGAAAATACTGCCAGCTGATATAGTCACCGATCTGTTTGGCTTGCCTTGTACAGTGGTTATGTGCATGTACTTTGAATAGTTTCATAATGTGGTATTTGTTTTGCTTCATTTATTTATAAGTGGTTTACTTTGTTGCTTTTTCCTTTGGGGCTATTTTTATATTAGGTTAATATAGAGCAAATATAATTTATGAAACTTTTTTCTGTTATAGGTTTTGTCCTTTTCATGAAATTTTTATGAATTTAGTTTGATATTTTCAAAAAGATTTTCTTAGAATAACATTTTAGGGGCTTGCACATTGGCTCAATTGACTAATCCTCTGCCTGACAGTGCTGGGATCCATATGGGCACCAGTTCATGTCCACTTTCCATCCTGCTCCCTGCTTGTGGCCTGGGAAGGTAGAGGGGGATGACCCAAAGCTTTGGGACCCTGCACCCGTGTGGGAGACCCAGAAGAAGCTCCTGGCTTCAGATCAGCTTGGTTTTAGATCAGCTCAGCTCCAGCTCTTCTGATCATTTGGAGAGTGAACCATCAAATAGACGATCTTTCTCTGTTGTTTTTTCCTCTCTCTGTAAATCTTACCTTTCCAATGAAAACTAATCTTAAAATAACATTAAAAGACATTTATTAAGGGCAGAGTTATGTTGAGGATAAGAGAGACAGGTCTTCCATCTGCTGATCCAGTCCCCAAATGGCCACAAAGCCAGGATGGGGCCAGGCCAAAGTGAAGAGCCAGGAGCTTTATTCTAGGTCTCTGTGGATTCAGAGGAGCTGAGTCCTTGGACTGTCCTCTACAGCTTTCTCAGGCATGTTAATAGGGAATAGGAATGGAGATGGAACAACTGGGCCTTGAACTGGTGCCCACATGGAATGCTGGCATTGCAGGCAGCAGTTTTGTTTGCCAGACGACAGTGTTGCCCCTAGAATAAATTTAAGGATGAAACAACTGCATCACATGGGTAAATGTTATCAAGACTCATCCTGTGTGAATAATCATGCTAATATTTAGTCTTCTCCTTGTGCCAGACAATGCTCAGCATGTTCTTTGTGTTACCTCACTGTGTAGTCAGCATTGTCCGAGTCTCCATTTCATCTGTGAAGGGACCTGATGTGCGGAGAACCCAGGACTTGCCCCAGTGCGCAGTGGCAGAGCTATATTTAAATGCCAACCTGGCCCACTCAGGGCTTCAGAGGAGTGATGACTGTTGGTTCAGTTTATTGCCCCCAGCCTCGGACACACCGTGGCCTCACCAGCTGCAGCAACTGGCTGCTCAGTGTGGCTTCATCACTGCTTGCCACGTGTTTGATGGACAGGTCTCCCTGGTTGACATCAGGTCCAGAGCTCTTTCTGTCCTGGCCCTTCTGTGGCTGTCTCTAAACATGTTTCCCTTGATCCTAAGGATTTCCTGTCCTGTGCTTCCTCCCTAGGTTCTATGGGGCTCTTCTGGGAACAGTTTGCATGCTGTATCTGCTGCCACTCTGCTGGGTCTTTGCCCTTTTAAACAGCACACTCTTCCTGGGGAATGGGGAGTTCTTCCGGGGTAAGTGCTTGAGAGTTGGAAGGCTGCTGCAGGCTCAGAGTCACCCTGCTGAGCCTCCACCAGGGGGAGCACTACACAGTGGAGTGCCTTAGCCCTTCCGAAGGTGGATGAATCTGGGCTGAGGTGATACCAGCCACAAATTGTCCTGGCATTTGCTGCCTGATGATTGTATGTTCCCAGAGTGCCCATCTGCTGCCTGTCGTATGAAGTGCTGAGACAGTCTGGAGGACCCCAAGTCACAGGGGCTTGGGCCTGTGAATGTGCTAGGGTGGTTGCTATATGCATATATGGTGTAAAAATTGTTTTATCATTAATATTTGAAAGATAGAGTGACAGAGAAAAGGATCTATTCTGATTCATCCCCCACTAGCCAGGACTGGGCCAGGCTGAAACCAGGAGCCTGGAACTCCATCTGAGTCGTCCACGTGGGTGGCAGGGGACTCAGGTACTTGGGCTGTCATCGACTGCTCGCCCTGGTATATTAGCAGGGAGCTGGACTAGAAGTGGTGTAGCTGGTGCTCTCGTATGGGAAGCAGGCATCACAATAGTGACTTATCCTGCTGTGCTGCAGTGAGGGGCCCAAATAGTCATAATAAAGAAACCATCGTTTGTTAAGCACTTCTACTTGACTCTCTAGGCAGTCTGGAGTAGCTGGTCGTGTGTGTTTATTCATGAGGCTTGGTGACATGCTTGGAGCAAGGAAGGTGACTTGTCCCTACAGCAGAGGGTCGGAGCTGGAGGGAGCTAGTGGGCTGTGGAAGTGAGCGCTTGCCCAGCACTGCTCACACTATGTCTGCTTCCTGCCGCTCCTCCTGGCCCTGGGCAGTGGTGTCAGAGTACAGGACGGCTGTGCAGCGACGGCTGAGCCCCAGGCAGGAAGAGCCTGCTTGCCAGAGTCTCCCACCACCAGATGCTGTGGCAAAGTCTGCTCTGCTGGACAGCACGCCTGACCCCACGCCCACGGAGGTGAGTACCTGAGTGCAGGAGCCGAACCCCTCTCATGCAGGGTCTGAGCCGTTCTTTACTGCTTGCTCCTGGGTTGCCTCTGCTGCAGTTCCTGCTGCTTCCCAGGCCTGATCTGAGTGCCTGCCTGGTGATCATTGTCATCAGAACAGCTGCTCTGTGCCTCACTGTGGGCTTGCTGGGTGGCACGTGCTGTGCTGCATACCTGATGTTGGCAGCACCATGAGTGTAGCGATCGCAGGAGAAGGCTGAGGCAGAGTGGCTGCCAGGGTTCCAGGGTCAGGCCCTGGCTCTACACCTGTGTGCAGCTGCCTGCTGTGTGGTCACCGTTGGTCTAGCTGTGGTCTCATCTCCTCCCGCTGTCCCTGGTGGGTGGAGGTTGCTGTGTTTCCTGTGACTTCCTTCTTTCCTGCGGTTGTGCCATTCTCCTTGGGCAGGAACAGATGCTTGGGGAGCCTGGCTGCCTGCTCAGAGAAGCCCTCTGCCTCAGGGAACTGGGCTGCCATTCTTCTCCTGTCATCGTCTCTTCTTAGGACCTCACGCCGGGCAGTGTGGAGGAGGCTGAAGAGGCGGAGCCAGATGAGGAGTTTAAGGATGCCATTGAGGTGGGCACTTTCTCACCACTCTCTGTGAACCAGACCAGAAGGGCAGTTCCCCTAGAGCTGATGGTTTTTCTTATGTCCCAAAGAGAAGGCCAAACTTGCTGTGAAGTAGAATGCACGGGTTGAAAGGATGCTGATGACTGCTGCCTCTTCAGTTGCCTGTCTGGCCAATTCTGGCTGCCCAGCCTAGGGCAGTTCTGGGGCCTTTGGGTAAACCTTTTCCAGGAGTTGTTTCACCTTTTCTGGAAGCAATGAGCCTGCTTTCTTTGAGGTGGGGAGGCCGCTGTCCTGCCTTTCTGTGCTTCTGTTCCTTTCAGGAGCAGGGAGCGGATGAAGAGAAATTGTATGTGGGTATGTGGCCAAGTACTGGGTCAGGAAAAGTTAGACAGCCTTCTTGATTTTAGGACAGTGGTTCAAACTGACAGTCTGAGAAATGGTTTTTTTTTTTTTTTTTGTTTGTTTGTTTTTAATAATCTTACTTAGTTGATTAGGGTACAAAGGGTCAAGGGCTGCAAGAAAGTGGATAATACCATTGTTTCCACACTAATGTCATTTTTTTCCCTGTATCTGGGGTCAGGGGAGAAACTGAGAAGTGTTTTATTTGGCATGCAAAGTAAAGGACCTTTTTTGTTGTTGTTGTTGAAAGATTTATTTTATTTTTTATTGGAAAGTCAGATATACAGAGAGGAGAGACAGAGAGGAAGATCTTCTATCTATTGATTGATGCCCGAAGCGGCTGCCACGGTCAGAACTGAGCCAATCTGAAACCAGGAGCTTGGAGTCTTTTTGGGTCTCCCATGCGGGTGCAGGGTCCCAAGGCTTTGGGCCGTCCTTGACTGCTTTCCCAGGCCACAAGCAGGAAGCTGGATGGGAAGAAGTAGAGCTGCTGGGGTTACAAAGGGCACCCTTATGGAATGCCAGCGTGTGCAAGGCGAGGGCTTTAGCCACTAGACTGCTGTGCTGGGCCCTTAAAGGACTTTTTAAAAACATTTATTTAAAGGAAACGAATTTCTTGTGGTTCAGTATAGTTTTAGGAACATAATGATACCTCTTACCCTGCCCTCCCTCCGTCTGGTAATGGTTTGAGCCAGTGTGTAAATGTGGGGTGTTGTAGTCAGAGTTCCCAATTTTCAGTTTCTTGGTGTCCCTGAGTCTGCAGCAGCCCAGGTAGCTGCAGACAGACTGTTTCCTTTTGGTAAATCACATGCTGTGGTTGTGAACAGTCCCTCACACCTTGTCCCCGGTCACTGAAGCCTAGTGGAGGTGGTTTTATTGTCACACTGACACTATTATTAGAGTAGGAAATCCTTTCTCTTCAGGTCTCTGTGAAGTGAGAAATAGAAATACAAGCTGTAAGGCTCGTGAATTTTCACTGGGCCTGTGATTTAGATGTGGCCTGCTGTGCTAGTCCGTCAGCACTGTCCCTCAAGGCATTTAAAGTTTCAACAACTAAAAGATTTGTCCAAGACTTTGATGTTCAGTTGTAGACTGATTCTAGCAGAGAGGAGAGATATGTATAGCAGGGATCTTCAAGCATATATATATTTTTTAATTTATTGGAAAGGCAAAGTTAGAGAGAGAGAAATAGAACTCCCATCCACTGCTTCGCTTCCCAGAAGGCTGCAGTGCTAGGGCTGGGACAGGCTGAAGCCGGGAGGTGAACTCTACTCTGGTCTGCCACGTGAGTAGCAAGATCCCAAATATTTGGGCCATTTTGCTCTTCCTTTCCAGGTTCTTTAGTAGGAAGCTGAATCAGAAATGGAGTAGCCAGGACTTGAGTATGGGATGCCAGTATTGCAGGTGGCAGCTTAATCCGTCGTGCCACCATGCCAGCCCTTTTCAAGCATTTTTGTTCATGACCCACAGTAAGGAACACATTTTGCATCTTGAGCCAGTTAACTCTTACATCTGTAAAACAGATAGACATAAGAAATTTTATTTATTTATTTATTTTAAAATAAATTTTAAAACATGTTTTCTTTCCTACTTTGTTCTCTTCTGTTCAAATAATGAGCCACTAAATTGAGTTTACTCTGGCCTGGTACAATGGCTCAATTGGCTAATTTTCTCCCTTCAAATACCAGGATCCCTTGTGGGCACCAGTTCATGTTCCATCTGTTCCACTTTCCATCTAGCTCCCTGCTTGTGGTCTGAGAAGGCAGAAGGGGATGGCCCAAAGCTTTGGGTCCCTGAACCCAAGTGGGAGACCTGGAAGAAGTTCCTGGTTCTTGGCTTCAGATTGGCTCAGCTCAACCGGTGCAACCATTTAGAGAGTGAACCATCAGATGGAAGATCTTTCTCTCCATCTCTCTTTTCTGTTAAAAAAACAAAACAAAACAAACAAACAAAACAAAACCCAACAGTGCAGTGTTCTCTAGTGTCTTATTTGGGGCATCTGTTAATATCTCCCTTTGGGAATACTCAGGACTCAGCAGTTCTGGGGTTCCTTTTGTCTGGAGGTCTCCTTCCAGCAACTTCTTCCTTCCTGCTATTTCTCTGTTTTCTCTCCTTCTCCCCTGCACCTCGGGAGGCAGGAGACCCATTTGGTGGTGCTGGTAAGTAGGAAGATGGGTGAGGTGGATGGGACTGAGTGGGCTGGGCCAGACCGGGAGAGCTGGCTGAGCCTGCGGTGCTGCAGCTGATGGGTTTGCTGTGTTGGGGTGGCTTGCATGCTGAAGCCTTCTGAGAGAGGCCAGGGCTGCAAGGAGCTGTTCCCGCAGGATGACGACGAGGGTGCCCCTTGCCTGGTGGAGGATGACCTGGTGCTGCAGGACAACGGCTTCCTGAGCAAGAATGAGGTGCTGCGCAGCAGGGTGTCGCGGATTACAGAGCGCCTCCGCAAGCGCTGCCCAGCCAACACCTTCGGTACTGGGCGGGGAGCAGACCGCAGGGACCGCTGGGGCTGCGGGGCTGTCAGTTAGGGAACTGGGCATAGTGCCTGTGGGACCGCTGAGGGAGGGAGTGTGGGTTCTTCCTTCTCCTCTCAATCAGACTTCATTTGCAGGAAGATGGGAACTGGGTTTAGGCCATGCCCTCCAGGCCTGCACAGGACTACGATCCTGAGACAGAGCCTTAGAAGAAGTTGTGCACCCTGCCAAGAAGGGAATCAGGTCTCGCTGCCTGGGTCAAGTTCCAGGTCATCAGAGTATCCTTGCACTTTAGCTCATGTCCCATGCCTCAGCTTCCCTTCTGTGCAAGAGGCTGATAGTTCTTATCCCGCAGGGCTGTTGTGATTTGTAAATGGTATGTTAATATGCAAGGCCCTCTCCGGTCATATAGATTTTCAGGAGCTTGTTGTGGCAGCTTTAGAGATACTGATTAAGCTGTTAACCCAGCTTGACCACCTGGCTGGCATCAGGAGCACCAGGAGCTGAGCCAGATACAACTGTAGTACATGTCTGGAGGAGTTGGTGACCCTGGAACCAGCCCCATGCTGAGGAGTGCAGAGTGCATGACTTCTGCCGGCTCTCAGCTGAGGGAGCAGTGCAGGGGGCTGTCTTTTGGTGTGGTGTGAGTGCTAAGGTCTGTGCCTGGAAGGGTGTGGGGTTTGCTCAAGGACTCCAGGGGCTGCCACCTCCTCATGTGGCATTCAGGGCAGTTGTTTGCTCAGAATATTTTTTTTTCAAATATTTTATTATTTTTTTAAATTTGAAAGACAGGTTTTACAGAGAGGAAGATAGAGAAAGAAGGTCTTGCATCCACTAGTTCACTCTCCAAAAAGCCACAATGGTAATTGCTGAGCTGATCTGAAGCCAGGAGCTTCCTTTGGGTTCCCGTATGAGCACAGGTTCTAAGGACTTGGGCCATCCTCTGTTGCTTTCCCAGGCCATTAGCAGAGAGCTGGATGGGAAGCAGAACATCAATGCCCATTTGAGATGCTGGCATCACAGATGGTAGCTTAACATACTTGCGGCCTCCAGACACCTTCTCTCTCTCTCTCTGTTAAATATTTTTAAAAATTTATTTTATTGGAAAGGTAGATTTTACAGAGAGAAGAAGTGAGAGAATGATCTTCTGTATGCTGGTTCAGTACCCAAGTGGCTGCAGTGGCTGGAGCTAAGCTGATCCAAAGCCAGGAGTCAGGAGCTTTTTCCGGGTTTCCCACGGGGGTGCAGGGTCCCAAGGCTTTGGGCCATCCTCCTCTGCCTTCCTAGGCCATAAGCAGGAAGCTGGATGGGAAGTGGACAGCTCTCCCTGTCCTTTGATGTTGAGTGGCGAGTTAGGAAGCCAGGACAGAACCTTTGTTGGGAATGGGGTCTGAAGCTCGGTAAGTGCTGGAGGGCGCCCAGGCATTCTCCATGGCTGCTGCCTGCCTCAGCCTGGGTCGGTGCGCAGTCCTCCTGGCCTCAGACCTGGGGTGCTGCTGCACAGTTGTTCACTGGACCACATGGCTAGTCCACGTGGTTCTGAGCAGTCTGACCCCGGCCAGAATATTGTCTTGGAGTTACTGCTTCTAATGTCCCATTCCCTTCTGCCCAGCCTAGGAAAGGCCTCCCCATTCTCGGAGTCTTTCCTGCAGCTGCATCTGCAGGTTGCTGGTTTCCTGGTTTGGCACCGCCAGGAGCCACAGAATCTGCTGTTCTCTCTCCTTGACACTGCTGGGTGATCTAACAGACAGTGTTGGGTATTTATCGTGAATGCCTTGGGCTACATTTCCCTTAACTTCAGCCAGTCTCTTTCTTTGAACCCAGGGACTTTAGTGAGAGCCAGGAGTGATTTCTGGCTGGGCTGAGGCAGCAGCCACGCGTTGCTGCCAGGATAGCTTTGGGACCTTTGTATGTACGTGAGGCCTAGTACTTGTTCCTGGCCTGCAGGTGAGCGAGACACTCCGCACCACTTCGGTCTTCATTTTGCAGAGATGTCTGTCTTCCCCATACTTCAGTTATTCTAACAGCCAGCCCCCTGTCCATTTTGATTTATTTCTTTGAGAGGCAGGGACATACCCTGCAAGTAAGAATTGATAGGCTGCACCAGGTCCAGGCTGAGTTGTTGGTTTATTCCCCAAATGTTCACAGTACCCACACTTGGGACAACGATGAGCCTAAAAGCTGCTCCCAGAAGCAGAAACCAGGTCTCCCGTGTGGTGGCAGCAGCCCTGGGAGCCGGCTCCACTGCCTTCCAGGGGCTGCAGTAGCAGGAGCTGTAGCAGAGGGTGCAGCCGAGAATTGAACACAGGCACTCGATGGGAATGTGGACACAACACTTGCTCCTCTCCCAGCAATTTTTCAAACTGTTGTTGCCTCCTCTTTGCCATTTTTTGGAAACATGCTGTCATTTCATCATTCACAGTTCTTTAGGCAGAGTCCTCCCAGCTCTGTCTTCTCCATGCCCCTTCACAGGACCTGTGCGTTCTGCCCTCCATGTCTTCCTGGTTCTGAACTTCTTTGGAATGTTGTAATGTCACAGCAGAGTCTGGGTTTCTTGGAGTCATTTCAGTTTTGTTCTGTCAAGTTTTTTTTTTTTGTTTTGTTTTTAAGATTTATTTATTTGTAAGTCAGAGAGGGAGAGATTCGTCTGTCTGCTGTTTCACTCCCCAGATAGCAGCAGCTTTATGGGCCAGGCAGAAGCCAGGAGCTTGGAATGCCGTGGTAGGCTCCCACTGGGTGGTTGGGGCCCAGGCACTTGTGCAGTGACCTGTTGGCTTCCTAGGCACTTCAGCAAGGTGCTGCGTTGGAAACAGAGCAACAGACTCCAGTCCATATGAGATTCTAGCTTAATTTGCTGTGCCATAGGGCTGGTACTTCTACGCTGTCAAATATTTGTAAGGCGAGGCCTTGGAGGTAGTCAGGGCAGGCTTCATCAGGCTCCTGCCAGCTGAGCTGGATTTCCAGGGGAAGGTTCTACAGCGTTCTCCTTGGTTTCAGCTGAGCCTACAGGTAGGGCCGCTAAGCTTCTGGAGAAATCAGGGGCCATTGGTCACAGGTGGCCTGGCAGCTGATTCCAGGGACTGTCAACCTTTTGTTCCAAGTTTGAGTCTTTCCTTTTGGCTCAGAATCTCGGCTGTGCTCATTGTTCACTCTGTCCAGCCTGATCTCCTGAGGGTCCTATTAAATGGACCTTTAATCACTTGCGCCACCGCGCCGGGCCCGGGTCCTATTAAATGGAAAACTGCCAGAAACAGTTGAGAATTGAGAGGCTGAGCTGGGTCAGGACTGAGCTGTTTCCTTGTCTCTCAGGGACCTGCACGGGCTGCTCTGCCACCTTCTCAATGCTCAAGAAGAGGGTAAGTCTCTCTGAGGGCTTGTTTCCCGGGACAGTGTCCGTGGGACCGGGTGGCACTTCATGTCCTTGATGGGGCAGTGGCCGTGTGCCTGGGCGTGCTTCACATCCTTGTTTTGCGGAAGTGAGTGTAATTCCCTTTGTCCCCATGCTCACATCTTCCGTAGCTTTCCCGGGTGTTCTGCTCGGTCTTTTACTCCGTGTAGGTACCTCCCCAGTTCTGCTTTCTGTGAATGCTACCAACTGGTGAGGGTGAGGGAGGCCCATCTGGCCTCAGGCTTCCCTTGACACTGGTTTTGGCTCTTGCCTACAGCGGAACTGCAGTAACTGTGGAAACAGCTTTTGCTCTCGGTGCTGCTCCTTCAAGGTGCCCAAGTCTTCCATGGGGGCCACAGGTGAGTGGTCAGGGTGGCAGGTGTTTGGGAAGTAGGGGACTTGGCTATTCCTGCCCCTGCAAGGGGAGGCTGCTTTGTGGGAAAGGAGTGAGGGGTCCAGGAAACCCAGCGTCCCAGTCTGAGGCCTGCAGTGACATCTACTCCATCCCTGGTGAACACGGGCAGTGGCTTGTGAGATGGGAGCGAAACACAGCAACAGAGTGACCATGGTGACTGCATTGCAGTTACAAGCTGGTGTCTGCAACATGAGGAGCTCACTTGCAGCTCCTCTTGCTGCTGCATTCCTCGGAAGCCACTGTCTTGAGGTTACTCTTTATTATCTTAGTAACAATTTTAACAAAGCTAAACTCATTTCTTTTCCTTGTACTGGACATGCTTGTAAATGAAACAAAATAAAACAAAACATACAGATAAGCAACAGGAAAATCTTCTTGCTTACCCGAGAGAATGGTCAGGTGTAGACCCTCAGGTTCCCCCGTTAGTGTAGGATAAACGCCTGTGCTCTTGAAAGCTGTGGTCATGTTTCACACGCTGCTTTATGTTCATTTACAGCATTAAAACCAAGTGCTTTTCCCTTCTGATCTTGATCTTGCAAGTAACACGTGCTTATTAACTAGAAAATTTGGAAATTACTATACAGAAGAAGAAGGAAGAGAAAAATAATCCTGTAATCTTACCACCCAGAGATAACCACTGCTAAAATGTTTTAGGAAAATTTCCCCTGCTATTTTATTTAAAAATCATTTTTAAGAGGTGTTCTGTTATTGCCAAAAGAATTTCTAGCAGAACACCTGGCAGAGGCCTGTGCTGGCATTCTCACCTCAGCGTTTCCTTGGAAGGAGGTGTCGGGGGCAGGCCAGGGCGCTGGGCTGGGAAGGGCTGGGCCGGGCTGTGGGTGGCCTGTGGGGTTTGGGGAGGATGGTTCTGTTAGTTGGGGCTATGAGCCAGAAGGCACCAGCAGACTTCTCACCGAGATCTTCCTTTCTTTCCAGCGCCCGAAGCCCAGAGAGAGACTGTGTTTGTGTGTGCCTCGTGTAACCAGACCTTGAGCAAGTGAGAAGGGAGGCCAGGTGCCAGCTGCCCCAGTCTCTAAGGCCAGCAGTAGGTTTCCCCTCTCTTCCAGCTGCTATGGGGTGGTCAGGCAGGGTGGCCTGGATGGTTAGAAGGCTTCCTCCTGCGTCCCTTCTGAGCTCAAACTGAGGGGAGAGAAGCCCCTGCGGGGCTTGTGGTCCTTCTCTGCCTAGCCTGAATGTCCTCAGGGCTGAGCCAGGAGTGTCCACTAGAGGGCAGCAAGAAGCCAGCCCGCTCTCCATCTGGCTCTGAGCAGGGCTGACCCTGCTGCGTCTGGGAATTCTAGACCTGAGGCTGAGGAGAGTTTCTTCCCTTTAGGGTGTTGGAGCAGTCCCTCGGCCTGGGAGAACGCACACAGGGCTTGGGAGTGCTGCAATTCTGTGATGCCAGGATCTGACCATTTTCTCTTCAGAAGATGTGACCAGAGCTAGCTGGACTAGCAGTGCTTCTAGAAACAGGGTTGCGGTTCCTAAGCTTCCCAGAGAGGAAAGTGTTTGGCAGGCCTGGCTGAGTCACTCAGTGTTACCTGGAGGATAGGGAGACCTCAGCCCTGCCTTGCAGTCTTAGCCCCCGCAGTGCTGTGCTCTTTCCATGTGCTGCTTGCTTGGTCACTCCATTCCCCGTCCATAACTCCCACCCCTTGGAGTCCATGGCAGCCTTCCTCAACCGGCCCACCCTCTTTGGACATGTGAGGCCAGATGACTGGAGCAGAGATCCTGAAGCCCTTGACCTTCAGGGGCCTGGGAAATGTAGGAACACGCTGGGTGAGTCCTGCATTCCATGGCAGTTCCCAAGAGAGGAGCCTCAGTTGTGGGATAGGGTGAGAGGGGTCCCCCAATTCTTCTCAACAATTTTATATTGACTCAGAGATGCTGAGGGACCTAGGTCTCCCCAAGCCATGAGCTGGCTCAGGCACTCCTCCCTCCCTCCCTAGAGCTGCCCTGCCTTTTTGAAGTATTTATTTATTTATTTCCTGGTTCCTGGGAACATGCAGCTTAAGGAGAGGAATGAACGAGACGAGGGGCCTGTCCTACCTGAGATGCCCCCGTGGTTAGGGGCTGCTTGGCATCCAGGAGCCACAGGTGGCTTCATGGTGGGCGTTTCTGGTCTTTAAGTGGGAGCAGGCAGGAAGGCTGCGGAGACAAGGCCAGCTTTGTCACCAGGCCCAGCACTGTAGGGCTCAGTAGCTCAGGTGCCGGTCCTGGAGAACCAGGCAGCCTTGGTGTATCTGCTGTGACCTGCTTTGAGAAGGAAGTGCCCTGTGCTTCATTACACTGGAGATGAACCAAGATGACCTCTGCGTACGGAGAGTCTCCAATAAAAAGGCCTCATACTCCTTGGGCTCTTGTCCTGTCCTTGTGCTGGCGACACTCTTCCAGAGCTGAGGTGCTGAGCTCCCGGGCACGGCCTTGCTTTGCATCCTGGTTTGGGGACCAGGAGGAACAAGGTTGTGCCTTGCACACAGGAGGGCATCTGTGTAAGCTTATCGGATTGACTGGAGGCCGTCTTGTGACCCAATCCTGAGGGCTGGGGTTGGTGCAGGTTCAACAGTGCAAGCTTTAGTAAATCCTTCCAAGAAGGCCGCAGAGGGTCAGCCCTGGGAAGCCGAGCGGCCGCAGGAAAGTGAGTTTGCTGAGAAGGGAAGCAGAAGCCCTGCTCTGGGAGCTGGTGTCGGCTGTACTGGTGCACCTTTCCTTCGTTGTTGGCTGTGGCCCTGAGCGGCAGCCACTGTTCTGCCCCTGCAGCTGCACCAGGCGCCGGCCAGGAACCAGCCAGGAACCAGCCCTAGCTCTGCACTGAATTACCTTGTTAGTTGCTGTGCGAAATCTCTGCCACTTATTTATCTGTGAAACGGGTGCAATGGTGCTTTCTGGGGCTGCTGGGAGAGTTCAGTGAGATGGTTCTGAGATGGTGCCGGGCAGACACCTGGTGCTCAGGAAATGCCAGTCTCATCCTGACAGGCTTTGGGCAGAACAGAGTGCCTTGGGGCCCTGCACCAGTGGGTTGTTTTTGAATTTGAGATTGTTAGAGAAGAGTGTCAGGGAGAAGGATGGGTGGGGAATGAAAAAGCAGTATCATTCTATTTTTGGAAAATGAAAACAGTGCCAGATGATGGTGAGAGATTCAGAAGGCACTATGGGAGCCCGGGCTGAGGCACGGCTTTCATCTTCATCCTCAGGTCAGCAGCCTCCTTGTCTGCTTGAGCTCTCTGGGAGAGCAGTAGCAGTGAGGTGTGCCTTTCAGCTCGTGGCTTCCCAGTAGGCACAGCACCTGTGCTTGGGCTTACCCTTGTTGAATTCTGAGAGCAGGAGCAGGACGGGGGCGCCAGGTTCTGGACAGTTGCCTCCCGTTCTCATGGCCTGGCTGGATGTAGAGTTCTGTGGGCCCTTCTGGTTGGATGGTATGTTGCACAGTCTTTGGTGAGCCCTTGGCAGCCATTGAACTCCTGGTTCTTTCTGGGGTCCTCAGGATTTGTGACAGATATGGTGTGTCTACTGGTCCCTGTCCCTGGAGGCTTGCAGTGCTGCAGCCAGGGGAGCCAGTGTGTCTTGCATGTCGCAGGTGCTTGTGGGGACCACGTAAGGGAAGCCTTGGGATGAGCATAGCTGCCCTGCATGTTGTCCCCTGGCTGCCGGGCCTGCTCCCCTCCCAACATCCCCACACCAGAACAGAGGCAGCCTTGTGCCAGGAGCTCTCCCCAAGGCCCCAGCTCCCAGCCACCCTCCCTCCTGCTTTGGCTGGGCTCCTAGAGCACCCCAGAGCAGCACATTCCATTCTGTGGCACAGCTGGGGGCAGGGGATTCCGGATTCCCCTGACCACCCCAGCAGAGCTGGCTGCTGTCTGGGCTGGGACACTGAGTCCTAGCCACACGCATTCCAACAGCAGCCACCCCTCCCCCCTGCTCCCTACCCTGTGTCAGATTTCCCCTGGGAGTGAACTTGATCCAGGATTACAGCCTACTAAACAGTTGTGGGATGTGAGCTGCCTTTGTGAGGACCTGAGGAGAGAGGGCTGGCGCACCCGGAGGGGAGGAGGACTTGTGGCTGGACTGCCTCTGGAGACAAGCCCTGGGCTCCTCTGCTTGCAGGAGTCTTGGGAGTGGGACTGGCGCAGGGTCCCCAGATACCTTCCAGTGAGGCAGGCTGGCAGAGGCATGGCTGTCTGCACCTGCCGGCTTGGGACCTGGCCCTACAGCCAGTGGTCTGGTGGCTAAGAGCATGAGGTCAGCCTCTAGCCCCCACGGTGTATGCGTTGGCTTGTTGGCCTCAGCCACCATCATTAAAATGCCACTGAGTGCCGCAGAGGGCTGTTGGGAAAGTGCCTGCCACCCAGCGTGCCTTGACAGTGACTGATAGCTAGTTTTGTGTCTTACTCCACAGTGTCGCTCACACACCACCTGAAGCCCCAGATGTAGGCTCTAGCTCCCTTCTTATTTATTTTTAACATTATTTATTTGAAAGAACTATAAAGAGTGAGAGAGCGCTTTCATCCACTGGTTCACTCCCAAGGTACCTAAATGGAACAGGACTGGGCTGGGCTGAGGGAGCTAGGTGCTCTTCTTGGGTTTCCAATTGGCAGTGGCAGGGCCCAGACAGTTGGGTCATCTTGCTGTTGCTGACCCAGACATATGGGCAGTGAGGCGGATGACAGTGGAACAGACGGGATATGAATTGGTGCCCACATATGATACTACTGTCACAGGTAGCAGCTTTACATGCTGTGCTACAAGGCCAGCTCGATCTAGCTCCAAGTAAGTCCTGACTTGGATGAGGTACTGTTGACTTACAAATGAAGTGTTTTACTGAGGATCTGTTACGCAGGCACTGCTTGCTAGGTTAGAGCTTTTCATGAATTAGCATACTAATTACCATCTAAGGAACATTTCCTAAATGATGTGCACTGATTTCAGGTTCTCTTGCCTTTCCCCAGCACATTGCTGAGCACTGGGCAAGTAGACTTCACTGCGTTGTGCAGCTGGGTGGTGGTCTCGGGGTCAGCCTTTTTCACTTAAGTGCTGGGCCTGGAAGGCAGGCAGGGTGGGGCTGTGCTACCCATGCCCACCCCAGCCCTGGTGGTGGGCTGTCTGCCCCTTGCTCTTTGCTGAGAACTGCAATTTTGTACCCAGCTGGAAAACTTGACTTCCTCTGCTCTCTTGCTGTGTGGCATCATTCTGGCCAGTGAGCTAGAAGTGGAAATCTACCAGGTGGGACTGGGTGGGAAATTACTGTTTTTTGGATCAGAAGGGCCGAGCCAGCTGACATGTGGGTTTTGCTCCTAGCCCTTCGCTGGGAGCTGCCTGGAATGTGGTGCAGGTGGGAGGAGGAGGAGCAGCACTTGAAAGCCAAAACAAAAGCTGGTAGGGGGGTTGGACCTCCCGCCCATTCACCTGCAGCCTCCTGCATGGAGAATCCCCACTCTGCTTGGGGTTTCTGCCCATGTGGTGGTCACGGAGCAGTGTTCACTGAGCCTGGGCCGTGGCTCCTGTTGGCTGGGTGCATCATGGAGGGAGAAAGGAATGAAAGAGGGAGCTCAGGCCTTAGGAGTATTCCTCTGGGCCCCAGAAAAAAGGTTGTTGATGGTGGAGTCTGGGAGCGGATCCTGGTGGGCACTGTGAGGAATGCCTTCCTGGGTGTCACGGGATGAGCTCAGGGAGCCGTCTCCCCACTACCCCACTCCTGGCTCTGCTGCCAGCACCTGACAGAGGTGGGTATTGTCCTTCAGCCAGCCATGGTCCCAGCCCTGTGTGCGCAGTGGAAAAATCACCCCTGCTCCTGGTTGACCGTAGAAGTGTCTGTAAATATTTGGTCGGGATGGAGGCTGGGAGACAAGGCGCAGCTTCAGGGAGCCAGGGGAGCTGGGCTGAGCTCTGGTCAGGGTGGGTGGCCATGGTTCCTCCCCCCACCTTCTCAGGAGAGGAGAAACAAACGAGCTTCTGCTGCTGCTGACCTGAGTGGAGGCCACCTGACTGCCCCAGGGAGATTAATGGGGGGGGGGAGCTGTCAGACCACCTGCTCGCTGGACCGCAGGGCAGCTCAGAATAGCTTGAACCAGCCTTACTGCAGGCTGAGCTTTGGGCCTTCATGGAGATGCTGCATTTCCGGGAAGGAGCTGTGAGAGCCTGGCTGTCCATGCCTCAACAGAAGCAGGCTTAATGGGACCTGGCAGCCTAGCCCCTCCCCACTGGCAGGAAGGCCTTGGGTGCTCTGCCCCCTGACCTGCCCTGTCCCTCAGCACCATTTGGCAGACCCCTGCAGGGAGCTCCTTCCTGGCACTGCCCTTTTCCTCCACTGGCTGTTTGAGGGTGGTGGTCTCTTGTCTCTCTGCCCTGTCCACTTTCATCTGCCTGCTGGAGCTTTCAGCCCCCTCAGTTAACTTCTGTATTCCGTGGATTTCAGCTCTGGCTGCACATCAGGGAGCATCTAAAAACAGGTTTCTGGGCTCTCCAAAGAGATTCTCATTTGGTTGCATTGGGGAGGGGCAGTGTTGTGTAAAAACCCTCCAGGGTCAGATGTGTATGTGTTAAAATGCAGGTGCGAGTGCACCCTGTGCCTCTGACCAACTCCCAGGAGATGCTGAGACCGCCTGTCAGGGACCCTGTGTGGGGCTGCGCTGGCTCCAGCCTTTGCTTCCTGTGGGGCAGGACTGTAACTCATGGTACCCGAAGGCTGTAGGGGAGGAGGGCCTTAACTCTGCAGTTCCCTGTGGGCCAGTCTTCCCAACTCCCCAGGACGGGGTGTCCACATGAGGGAGGCACTGCAGCGCTCTGGGAGGTCTTCTGACCATGGTGCAGGCTGGGTGAGGACTTGGTACCTCTGTCCCTCCTCAGAGGCAAGAGGATTGTCACCTCCATCCCCCAGCTCTTGGTCTGAGAGGGTGACCCTCACCACGTGCCCTCTAGGATCCTATAAGAAGAGGTGTGACTTAGATATTCCACAAAGGTCTTTGTGGCCAGGCAGTGTAGGTTAAATAAGAATCCCATTCTGAGCTTCCCCTCCCCCCACCGCTGCAGAACCAACAAGAACACCATCGGGTCCAAGCCAACTGGTGTTTTCTTTGATTTAATTAAAAACTTAACAAAAATTGAGAGCTGAGCCCCACCAGTAGCAGTTATCTAGTTCCTATGGCCTCAGAGCAGAAGCAACAACTCAAGCCTTCAGGGTCAGAAGTGACTGGAGTTGCCATGTGACCCTGGGCTGCCGACCTGTGGGAGGGGTCTGCATAGGTCAGGCGAGGCCACTCTGCAGTCCCTGGGCAGCTCCTGGCTTTGGGGTAGGAGAGTACAGACGGGAGGATGGCGTGTGCTGGAGGGCATCAACGACCTAGCTCCTATTCTTTAGGAGTGGCAATGAGGACACAAACAGGGTGGGCTCAGCTTAAGAACTGTGGCTTCCCTCTGCCACATGGGGCCCCTTCACCAGCACCGGGGCACCTGTACTGCCTCCACACTGGAAACCAGCTCCTTAGCCACTCTGGGCCCTGCCACCTGTGCCTCTCCCTCCCTAGCTTTCTGAGACCCTGGTGGTTCCCCCAACAAAACAGTAAGCTTCAAGGTGGCCAGCCCCTGCCACACACCCATCCTTCGGGGTCTGTGCCCAACACCTCTGCACAAAGCAGGGCTGGGGCATTCTGGGAGTGGGGACAGGAACTAAGGGCAAGGCGCAGCTGGCTGGGGAGCAGGGGGAGGAGCATCCTTCAGTGGGGTTCTGCAGCCCCATAGAAGAAGGGGTAGTAGAGGGAGCAGGGGTAGGAGAACATGAATTTGACTGCGAACTTCATCTCCTTATTCTTCTTGTCCCAGCGGTAGACAGCCATGAGCAGCAGCTGGCCGTCCACCTTGCGGCCCATGACCAGGAAGCTGCCTGTTAGGCTGTCCAGCTGCGGGCAGGGGCAGCCTGCCCCATTCTTCATGTGCAACACCAGCCTCTTGGTGTCCTTACGTTTCAGGGGGCCTGGCTTCAGCAGCTTCTTCTTTTTCTGCGCGCCAATCAATTTGCGGTCACCGTTCTCCACCTTGACTTCCTTGATGCGCATTTTGACCACTGTGGGAAGGGATGGGGCAGTTTGAAAATGGCCAGGTCTGCTCTGGATGCTGGTGGCTCAGCTTGGAGCAGGTGCATTCTGGGTGTACAAGGGATGGGGCTCTTAAAAGCTGTTGGATTTTGGTAGTGTGGCGTCCCAGCCTTGAGGCTCAGGACCAGGGGCCTGAGTCTTGCCCTGATTGCCTGCAATGACCTGAGGCTGGCCTGCTCTGCAGTTAGGGCCTTCCAGTGATAGCATGTGTGGGGTGGGGAATGGGCTGGGGTGTGGGGCCCAGCGAGGGGAGGGTGAAGGTGGGAATGCCACTGGGAGGAGGACCTAGGGACAGAGGATGCTGGGCCTGGGGATCTCAGGATGGCTCCCTGGGGGACTTGGGCTGTATGTGCAGGGCACATGAGTGGGTAGAGCAGTGGCGGGCTGGGAGTTGCTCAACAGCTGAGTCTGGGAATGGCCACCCTGTTGCATGCATACCGTTGCCACAGCTGACCACATCACTGAGTGGGGTTGGGAAGAGATGTGCACAGATCTGCTGCTGCTGGTGCAGACACCCCATGCTGGGCTGTGCGTGTGTGGCTGCAGGGGTGGGATGTGTGTGGTGTTTCTGTGTGTCAGTATGTGTGAGGGAATGTGGGGAAGCTGGCTACCTTAGAGATTCATACAGCTGCAGATTAGGAGCCTTGGGCTGTGGGGGCACAGAGGGCTACTCAGCGAACCTTTCTCTTCTTCAGGGAGAAGAGAGTACCCACTTGGGAAAGGAAGTTCTGTTAAAATCTGTTGCTCTTTCTCCTTCTCCCTGCCCCACATCCCATTGGTATGTTCTTTCCAAACAGGCCAGCATCATATACTACTTCTGTGAAGTCAGGATTTGGTTCTTATAGACAAGGGCTGGACATGGAACAGGTGATGGATTTGGCCAAGGTTGTGTATGGGACATGGGTCTCTATGAGTCAGGCCCTGATCAGACATGGCTCGCTGGTTCAAGTAAGGGAGAGGCTCTGTTTGCAGTGGTGGGGACAGGTGACCGTGGCACTCCTAGCCAGCGGTACACTGGGTATGAGGCAGAGACACCCCGGGTTAAAGTTTGCCTCCTATAGTGTCATCCACCTCTAGGCTAAGCCTGCATCCCTGAGAGGCCGTCGAGCCATGGGAGTCCCTCTATGGACAGCCGTGGTTGTAGTGGCTCAGGGGCCATGGCCTTGAGGACTTCTGAGGTTGCTGAGATGTGCAGAAAGAGGGCGAGAGTGTGTGGTTGTCAGGTTCTGTAAGGGATCTGTGGTGTGGTACTCCAGGAGACAGGATCCACTGAGGCAGAGGTGGGCATTGGTGGGCATGTGGGTCAGGGGTGGGGCTTGGGGGCACCAGGGCGCGGCCGCTGGACCTCACACTCACCGAAGTCACTGGAGCACATCTGCTCCATGAGGCCGTCAGCGCTGTGCTCCATTTCACACTGGGCGCAGATCTTGGTCACTGAAGAGACAGGCGGGGCGGGGTGGGGCAGTTGGTGAGCACAACACAGTCCATGGAGCTACATGGGGGCTAGGCCCTTCCACTGACCAGGCATCCTCCTGCCGAGTCTCCACTATCTGCCTGAGATGTGGGGTAACAGCAGTCATACCAGTGCCTGCTCTGCGAGTGGGTGTGATGACCACAGGAGGCTGTGCAGGTCATAGCTGCCAGGTGGACATAGAACTGCCCCATGGCCCTGCCCCGTGGGCACATGCCGAGCAAGTCAGTAGTAGTACTCTGATTTGAGAGAATAGGAACCTGAGGCTCATGGCGGTTACCCACGTCTGCAAAGCCAGTGAGGAGCTGGCTTCAGAGGTAAGGATTGGTTTTTCCCAGTCCTGGACTAGGGTGGCGGTGCAAGAGTAAAGCTAGTTGGGCTGGAAAGGGCTATATGAGACTCACCCTAACAGGTAGCTTAGTAGAACTGATTTTTACAGTGGTGCTCAGAGAAGATGGGGCAGGTGGAGGGAGGCTCAGGATGGATTTTGGGCCTGGGGTTTCTGTGCTCACCAGGATGTTCGTGTCTGGGCTCAAAAACGCTGCAGAAGGGTGGGACTTCTGCTCCCTCTGCTCCCTCCACCACCTGTTGCCCCAACACTCCCAGCACAGTACCCTATAGCAAAGGGCAGGATGTAGGTGAGGTTAACCTTGGGTGGGGTACTGCCCCTTTAGGGCAGCTTGGCAGTGCTGGGGGTAACCAACCAGGGGAGGCTTTCCTGCTTAGTGCTGCCCAGGTGGGCTTGGGAGGAATTTGGCAGGTGGTGGAGGAATGGGGAAGAGCTGTGTGGGCCAGCACAGGAGGGGAGACAGAGCAGGGAGAGATGGGTTGATGGGATTGGGGGTGCGGTGGGGAGCCAGAACTCCTGTCTTACTGCTTCTGTAGGAATTGGTTTGCTCCCTGTTTCAAGGATGGAGAAGTGGAATCTGAGAGGAGTGAGGAAAGTTAACAGCCTGTCCCAGGGTGGCCTTTGGACATGGATGGGCTTAAGGTGAAAGGCTCACAGAGGAGGGACTTGGGGAAATGTAGGAGTTAGGGTTCTGGACACAAAATTGGGGGGTGTGCCTCAGGAGTACTGAGTCCCCCCATCCCTGGGCTGCTCCTCTTCTAACCCCTCCCGCCTACCCAGGAGTTCTTCGGGAGTACTCAGAGGAATGGAGGCTGGGGAGAACCTGTGGGCACAGCTGGAGCGGCAGAGCTCCCTGGCCTGGCAGCTTTGGGGAGATGGAAGGCTGCAGGGGAACAGGGCTGAGCGGGGTCTTCCTGTGTGTGGGGTGGGTGAGAGTTTGGAACCTTTCAAGAGGCTCACGGAGCTGAGCTAGGGGGGCTTTGGGGAGCAACCTTCGTCCCTTCAGGTGCTCAGCTTGTGCCACCCAGGGAGCGGGGGCTGTGGCGGCGGCGCTACCTGGAGGCGCGGTGGCGGGCAGGTGCCCGAACTGCACGGCGATGCAGAGGTCGTTGTCCAAGGGGAACTTGTGACAATGCAGCATCTCGGGCCAGGGGAAGCCGTAAGCCTCCATGAGCGGCGCGCAGCCGGCGCGCACAGCCTCACACAGCGAGCGGCACGGGTAGATGGGCCGGTCGAGGCAGACAGGAGCGAAGAGCGAGCACAGGAAGACCTGCGTGTCCGAGTGGCAGCGCTTGGCCAGCAGTGGCAACCAGCTGCTTGCCTGCTGCTTCACTTCAGCCAGGCTTTCGTGCTCCAGCAAGTTGGGCAGTCGCATACGCTTGTAGCCCACAGTGTGGCAGAGCGGCAGGTCAGCGGGGATGTCGAGGCACTGCGGCGGCTTGGAGTAGGAGCGGCCATGCAACGGCTCGGCCTGCCAGCTGTAGTAGTCGTACTCCTCGCCTCTCGCCAGCGCACCCAGCAGCAGCGCCAGCGCGGCCGCCCGTGCGCCCACCGCCGCCCGCATGGCTGCGCTGTCCCCCGCGCACGCCCTGAAGACCCCGACGCCCGGTGTGCAGCACCCTCAGGTGTCCCAGCTTGCGTCCCCAACTCCGTATGCCTCAGCCCGTGCTGCAGCTGAGGGCGTCCAAGTGGGTGGCAGCCTGCACTCTGAATGCTGCTGGCGCCTCCCACCTCGGGGCTCCAACCCCGGTCCCGCCGCTGGGCCCAGCCAATCTGCGGCCGCCTGGCCCCCGCCCCGAGGCATGGGGCAGGGTGGGGCCCTCGCCCCTCCTGCCCTGGCCCAAGCCCCTCGATGGCTTCCCCGCCCGGACGCGCCTTGTCTAGCGCCTCTCTCCCAGGCTCCCTGGCCTCCCTCAACCTTTCCCTCGCCCCTCACCTTCCCCATCCTTTCTCCTTATCTCCAGCACGGTCTCTCCTGTTCCTCTTCTCACGCACTCACCTCGCTTATCTCTGTCCGGGCCCTCCCCCTCCACTCTGTTTTCTCTTCCCTGACACCTTGGTTCTTCGCCCTGGCGGGGAGGCTATGGCTGTCTGCCCCCTCCTGGTGCCGGTGCATATCCTCCATCCTCACCCTGGGTGTTAAGGCATTCATGAGCTTCCTCGTGGTGCCCGTGAATGCCTGCTGGCTGCCTAACGAAAAGGGTGATAGGCAGGCATCCCAGCCCGGAACGGCTGAAGGATAGAGTAGCGTAGGCCGGGTGGGGCAGAATACTGCTCAGCCTCACCAAGGACTGCGGGCTGCACCCTGTGTGCCAGGTGTGTCTGTAAGCACGTTGCACAGATTGAAGAGGGGCAGGTGTTCCAGAGGCTCAGAGAAATAAGGGTTTTACACCCAGGTGGTCTGACTCCTGAGTCAGCCCAGAGCAACCAGGAGGTCTGGGCTCCAAGTGTGTGCTTAGGGCTGTGAGGGGAGGGGTGGCAGAGTGAGGTCACAGATCACTTGTGCAGGAGCCAGGGTTTGAACTTAGGTGTTGGGTGCCCAAAGACCAAACACTGTGGGAGAAGGCAAGAACAGACCATGTCTCTGAAGAGGGTCTCTAGGAAGAGGTTGCCTCCTGTTCTTGGTGTCTCCCACCTGGCCCTGGCTTTGCCGTCCACAGTTGCTGTAAGAGGAACCTGGACAGAGGCTTGGAGGCAGGGAGGACTCCTTGAGGGCCCAGTCTGACATCACTCCTCCCCAGCTTCCGTGAGGAGGGTGCCCTGATGTGGAGTGTCTCAGAGGCGGGCTGGGGGCTGGCTTTGCCTGGAAGCTGGCTGCCGGGGCACTTACCCCTCCTGGCAGTATCCAGAGTTTCTGGCTTTCCTTGGATCCATCCTTACAGTTGTATGGGGAGAGGAGAGGGAGGGTCATGTAAGGAGAACCTACTCTGTGTGGAGCACCTACTACACACAAGCCATGGGGGGGAGATGGCTGGGGATGCAGGCGTACCTGATGTAGCCCTCTCCACCTGACCTAGTCACAGTGTGGGTGGAGGAAGATGTAGCACACAGAGCCGGAGAGTAGGGCAGGATGTCTTGTGATGTCCAGGTGAGCAATGTAGAGCCTTTCCTTCCCTCTTCTCCCTCTCTCAACCTCACAGGTTCTGTGAATGGCCACGCGACAGGTAAAGAACTGGCAGTGCCACTGTAGCAATGGTGCTGAGCCCCACCAGGCTCATATCCTGCCGCTGGCTGGCTGGTGTCAACACCTGACCCTGGATTTCCTTGTTTGTGAGGTGGAACTTCCCTGGCAATTATTGTGGGGAAATAGAATCAATGGGAAGAAAGTCCCCTACACTGAATTGCCATGAATGGGGGTGCGGAGAGGGTCATGTTCTGAAAACCCCCAGGCACACCTTGCCCCGACTGTGGTGTGGGGACTCTGAGCAGCAGTGATGGGCTGGCCAGGTTATGTCTTCAGAGGAGGTGTGGCTTTGGGCACTGGGAGGGGTGTGGCAGCCTTGCAGGGAGCTGTGCAAGGTGCTGCTCTTTGTGCAGCCTGTTGGCTCTGCTACTGTTGGCATCCCAGAGTCTGACCTGGACAGAGCTGCGCATGGTAACAGCAGCACATGGCCCGAGGGCTGGGTCTCTTTCTGGCAGCCTGAGGGATGCTAAGGGGTAGTGAGGTCAGGTTGGGAGCCTCCTGGAAGCGGAGATTGAGCAGACTTTACCTGGCAAGTCTTGGGGCAGCCCAGGGCTGAGGTGTAGACATGCCCTGCAGAGGGTCCCCGCCCTGGGCTGGCACCAGGAAACTCTTCCTGGGCGGCCTGCTCTCTGATGTGGTACTTTCTTGAGGAGGCTGAACTGGGACCTGTCAGCTGGGTGAACACCTGGTGTGCTTGGCATCTGTCCCTCTCAGAGCGCCTGCGTTTGGCCGGTCGCTGCCCGCAGCTGCCCATGTGTGCTCAGGGTTGGTTGTGAGCGGAATCCATGGAGAGACCTCTACACTTAGCACAGACTCTTTGCGGGGGTTGGGGGGGGGGGTTGGAGGGTACCAGGTCGGAACTGTACATAACTCAGAGGCCTGCTCAGTGCATGGAGTAGCCCAATGGATTTCAGGGTAGTAGAGTGAGAGAAGTGTGTTGATATGATTTTGGATTCTACATTTAAGAAACTGCCAAATGTTAATTCTTTGGGTAGCATCAAAGAATAGCCACAATTATCTGAAAAGGCTATTAACATTCTCCTCCTTTTTCCAACTTCATTTATGTGAGAAGCCAATTTTTTTTTAAGTGTAATTCAGCCCAAACATATATGGCAAGAGATTGAACACAGAAGCAGCTATGAGAATCCAGCTGTCTTCCATTAAGCTGGACATTAAAGAGATTTGCAGGGTCCAGTGCAGTAGCCTAGTGGCTAAAGTCCTAACCTTATATGTGCTAGGATCCCATATGACCACCAGTTTTAATCCCAGCAGCCCCACTTCCCATCCAGCTCCCTGCTTGTGGCCTGGGAAAGCAGTCAAGGATAGCCCAAAGCCTTGGGACCCTGCACCCACTTGGGAGACCCCGAAGAAGCTCCTGGCTTTGGCTCAGCTCAGCTTCAGCCGTTGCAGCCACTTGGGGAGTGAACCATTGGACAGAAGATCTTTCTGTCTCTCCTCCTCCCTGTATATCTGACTTTCCAATAAAAATAAACTCTTTAAAAAAACAGAAATTTGCCAAGTGTCAAACAACGTTCTTGCTAATCTGTTTTTGGAACATGATTTTAAATATAAATGCATGTCAATGTGTGATGTTCTGTTATTATTTTAAGTGAACTCATAAATAGATTTTCATTTTATTATTTGTTTTAAAGGTTTATTTTTTTTAATTAGAAAGTCAGATATACAGAGAAAAGATACAGAGAGGAAGATGTTCTGTCCGATTGTTCACTCCCCTACCAGCCTCAATGGCTGGAGCTGTGCCAATCCCAAGCAGGAGCCTCTTCTGGGTCTCCCACACAGGTGCAGGGTCCCAAAGTCTTGGGCCGTCCTCGACTGCTTTCCCAGGTCACAAGCAGGGAGCTGGATGAGAAGTGGAGCTGCCGGGATTAGAACTGGCGCCCATATGGGATCCTGGCATGTTCAAGGCAAGGACCCTTAACTGCTATGCTATCGCACTGGGCCCATTTCTTCATTTTAAAAATTGCAAATATGGCTAATAATTGTAGGTGTACACCTAAAAAAGAAAGAAAGCAAGCTCTTTAGAATTCCCACTCAGGTTTTTTTTTTTAAAGATTTATTTTTTTTTATTGGAAAGGCAGATATACAGAGAGGAGAGACAGAGAGGAAGATCTTCCGTCCGATGATTCACTCCCCAAGTGAGCGCAATGGCCGATGCTCTGCCGATCCGAAGCCAGGAGCCTCTTCCGGGTCTCCCACGCAGGTGCAGGGTCCCCTCCTGGGAGGAGGTCTTGCCTGCTTCCCAGGAGAGGGAACTCAAACCCTTGTGAGTATTGCCCGGTCTCCAGCGATCTCCTGCCTTTCTTCACGGCCCCTGCAAGGACTCTGTGTTCGCTGCTGTGGGTGCTAAGCAGAAGCCCAGGGTGAATGGTCTTTGTCAGTAACAAAACTATTATTGCTGCAGTTCTCAAGCAGCACGCTCTTTGTCCTCTACTGTTTTCTGAAAGTGGAAACCAAAACTCACCCTCTGGACACCCCATCTTCAGCACCTGTTTAATATCCAGCCCTCTGGCTTTATCACTGCTAAGTCAACATCTGTCCCCAAGGCTCCCAGCTGGGTAGGACTGCTGTGCTGAGCAACCAGCCTGTGCTCTGATCAGGACTGCCAGGCACCCTGATGGCATTGAGTACTGGCTCTCAGCATTGTAAGTGATCTGATGTGGCTCAGGGGTCAAAAGCTCAAGCCAGGCTTGTCTTGGGCACTGGAGATGGTCCAGATCTGGATGGGCCTGTGTCAGGGAGAAGGGCAAGTAGAATAGGCATCCCTGGCATTCTCTGGGCAGGCCTGTGGGTGGCAGGAAGACTGAGGGATGTTCTTTTCTTCCTGGGTTCCTGGCACACCCAGTAGGCAGCTCTGGCTAGAAGCATGTCAGAGAGACAGTGACATGCTTTGGATAAAAATGTGAACTCTGGAGCCAGAACTGGATTGTAATCTCAATAGTGTCTCTTGACAACCTCATATGAGTTCTTTAGCCTCTTCATACTTCAGTTTTCTACCTATGAAGTGGGAATATTAATAACAGTAATTCCTGATAGAATTGTTGAGAAGGCTAAGAATTACTTTGAGTTAGGTACACAGTAAGATCATCTATATAGTTATCAGTGGTTGCTAGAGACCATCCCCAAATTCTGGAGCTCTTCTCCTTGCTTTCAAGCTTCTCCTGGGTCCGCATGTGCTCTTGCTGTCTCACTCCGCCCATTCTCGCTGCCCCAATGGGCTCTCCGCAGCTGCCCCCAGGCTGTTGTTCCCCCACTCCAACTGCAGGCCTGCTAGCCTCTGCCTTCAGTCTAAGACCCTCAGTGGCTTCCACTGGTCCTGGGAAAAGGGGCAGACCTCCTCACTGCTCAGCACCTGCAGCCTCCCCCTTCACTGGTCGTCATCTGTTTGTTTCCTCCAGTCTTGGCTTCCAACTGGATTGAGAGTGGCCTGGGATGATCTGAGAATGTCTTGAGGAGTATCTTCTGGGCTTTCTGTGTGGATGACAGGGACTGAAGCGCTTGGGCCATCTTCTGCTGCTTTTCCCAGACTGTTAGCAGAGATTGGATCAGAAGTCGAGCAGCCGGGGCATTAACCAGTGCCCATATGATATGCTGGCTTTGCAGGCAGCATCTTTCTTTCTTTTTTTTTTTTTTTTTTTTTTTTAGATATATTTATTTTTTATTGGAAAGTCAGATACACAGAGAGGAAAAGAGACAGAGAGGAAGATCTTCTGGCTGCAAAGACTGGAGCTGAGCCAATCCGAAGTCAAGAGCCAGAAGCTTCTTCCAGGTCTCACACGTGGGTACAGGGTCCCAAGGCTTTAGGCCATCCTTGACTGCTTTCCCAGGCCACAAGCAGGGAGCTGGATGGGAAGTAGGGCAGCTGGGATAGGAACTGGCACCCATATGGGATCCTGGCACATGCAAGGTTAGGACTTTAGCCATTAGGCTACCATGCTGGGGCCTGCAGGCAGCATCTTAACTCATTACATTGTAGCACTTGCCATTGTTATCTTCTCTTGTGTCTAGCACACTGTCTGTCACATAGGATGTGCTTGGTGAGTGTTGCGAGAATGGATGGAGGGATAGACAAGGACTTGGGGGAGTTAATGAGAGAAGAAAGTGCTTTTTGAAACCACACAGACTCAGGCTGGAGCCTAGAGCTAGTCTGGGACTCTGTTGGGCTTCCTGAGACATCCAGAGACGATCAGGAGGCTCAGGGTGACTGTGCTGCTAGGACCCGAGTGGGGAAGGGGGTCGAATGGGGTTTCAGCTGCCAGGCTTGCTGAGGTGTGCATGGGTCCTGACAGATAAGCTCCTAAATTCAGGTTGACTTCCTTTCCTCTTTCCTCTCTTGAATCCTAGCTTAGGGGATGCTGGGGGGCTGGCATTGTGTTCTGGGCTGTGTGTAGCTTCCCTTTGTTATCCCAGCAGCACTGTGTCCTTCCAAGTAAAAATAGGCTTGGCCTGGCACAGTGGCCTAGTGGCTAAAGTCCTAACCTTGAACTTGCCGGGATCCCATATGGGCGCCAGTTCTAATCCTGATAACCCCGCTTCCCATCTAGCTCCCTGCTTGTGGCCTGGGAAAGCAGTCAAGGATGGCCCCAAACCTTGGGACCCTGCACCCACGTGGGATACCTGGAGGAAGTTCCTGGCTCCTGGCTTTGGATTGGCTCAGCCCTGGCCATGGTGGTCACCTGGGGACTGAATCATTGGACGGAAGATCTTCCTCTTTGTCTCTCCACTTCTCTGTATATCTGATTTTGCAATAAAAATAGATAAATCTTAAAAAAAAAAAAAGAAAAGAAAATAGGCTCAGAGAGTGCAATGCCTTTCCTAGAGTCATAGCCCATAGGCAGGACCAGACCTCCAGCCCTGGCTTTCATCCTGGGGCAGCGTGGGGCAGGTGTCTGGGTAGAGCACTGGCTGTGGAACATTGATTCAGGTGGCCCTGCAGTGCGGCTGGCAAGGCTGCTGCCCTCAGGGAGGCACCATGACGAACAGGTGCATGGGTTGTTCGCCATCACAACTTCAGCTACTTTCTGGCTGGGCTGCGGAAGTGGTGTGGAGTCACCGGGTGCAGAGACACGGAGGTGCCTGTGCTGTGAGGATTGGACCCTAGTTTCTTTGCTGAGTTCTGGGAAAGATTCAATGAGGAGTATTCGAAGGACCTTGAGATGGCTGTTGTGTCAGTGTTCTTAGTGTCTGTGCACACAGGGGAGGTGGACAGCCTGGCTGTGGTGGGGGGGGGGTGTCCCAGGGACCCCAGATGTATCAAATGCTACAACCGCAGGCTGCACTCTGGTTGCTGACCACCCAGGGTCTGGGAAGGCAGCACTGAAGGCTTAAGAATGGTTCCCCATGTTCCCATGGGTCAACAATGGGTGGCTCGTTTTCCTGAAGAGACAGTAGCTGATTTCTTTGTCTTTGGCTGGAGTTACATGCTGTCAGGACAGAACTACTGCCCAGCAGTTGATTGGCAGTCCCCGCCTGGCTGATGAATATAAAAACCAGGGATAGGGACTGGGCGTCGATTGACTGAGCCAGGGGACAGTAGGTTGGGGAGGCTTTGGGAAGGGCAGGCAGACTCTGTGCTCTGGGTGCAGGAGAGGAAGTCAGGCACCCCTGGGAGGACCCTGGGGTCAGGACTGTGAAGGGGAAACCCAGGACAGGAGTGTCAGGGGTGGGGGCCAGCTGTCAGGGAATCCTGGGCCAACAATGGCCTCATTAAGCAGAGGGCGGAGCTGGGCAGGGCCACAACTTGTGGGGCAGAGGACACAGCTGACTGGGTCTCCACTCCTTGTCCCCAGCCAATGGAGCAATTGTCCTCAGCTGGGAGGAAGCTGGGCTCCCCCGCCTGGGAATAGCTGGATGCCTGCCCTTGGGGCCTCTGAGCTGTGTTGGCCTTGCCTGGCCCCAGGAGGCTCCCCTGCACTGTCTGCGGGCACTCCAGGTTCTGTTTCTAATGACTGGCAGCACACGAGGCTCTCTGAAAGCAGTCCCCACTGGCCTTCCAGCTGTTCCTGCAAGACCTGGGCCCTGCGGGGGTTTGTCTCCGAGCTGTGATCTCAGGCCACTGTGCTCCAGGGCTTCTGGCTTGCCTCCTTGGGTCTCAGCTGCTGTACCTGTCCAGTGAGAAGGCTGAGTCAGAAGTTTCCTTAAGCTAGATGCTGGTGGGCTGCGTGCCTATGAGGGCTGTGGCTTGGTCATGGGGCTGTGGAGGCTATGACCAGCATGTGGTAGCTAGGAGCTGCTGACTGCCTGCAATGTGCAACACAGCCCCACACTACCCCAGTGCTGACGGAGTCCCTGATTAGGAGTATAGAAGGATCAGTGCTTTTTGCTGTGCTTATTTGCATTTTTTCATTTACTTAAAAAATTTTATGTATTTATTTATTTGAGGAGAGACAAAAAGAGAGGATCTTCTGTCTGTTGGTTCACTTCCCAAATGGCTGAAACATGTAGGGCTGGGCCAAGCTGGAGCCTGGAACACCGTCTGGGTTTCTCACTTGGCCACCTTTTACTATTTTGTCAGCTGTTATTGGCAGGGAGCTGAATCAAGCATGGAACAGCCGAGACTCAAAGCAGTGCCGGTGCATCACAATGCCGGCCCCCAATCCAGGAGCTTTCAATGTGAGGCTGAACGGAATGGCTGCCTCCTTACTCATTAGCCTTGCCTATGTCTCTTGTTTTTTTTTTTTGTTTTTTTTTTTTTTTAATTTTTGTTTAATGCTCAGAGGGCAATGGGCACATGAGGTTTGGGGATGGACTTCCTGTGGCTATGGTGTATCCTTGGCCTTCAGGGCTCACCTGGACTGCCTCCACCTTCCTGTAACTCCTGCAGAGAGGTTGGAAGTTTCCAAACTCTGTTTTGCAAAGCAGTCATCCCAGAAGCTGGGAGAAGCACATGTCAGATTGCTGGGCACCTGTGGGAGAGTCCCCCTAAGTCCAAGCCATTCCCATGTGCTGCTGCTGCTGGAGCTGCAACTGCGGTGGGCAGAGCTGGCCTTGGAACAGCTCTGCTTCCTTCCTCCTGGCATGCTACAGTCCTGTCAGCCTGAGATGAGAAATTTTCTCTTCTGGAAGCTCCAAACAAGCCAGAATTCCCTTCACTGTCCTGCTCTGCCTAGAACAGTCAGTTGGGTTTCTGTCCATCTTATCTACCCTTCCCGGAACATGAGTTCATTGTTAGCTGCATTTGTGTATCTAGCCCTGTGCTAAGAACTTTATTATCTCCTGTAAACCCTCTTGTGGGGGCAGACGTTCAGCCTCTGGTTAAGATGTCACTTAGGTTCCCTGCTTGCCATATCACAGTGCCTCAGTTCAAGTCTGGGTTCCACTCCCAGTCCAGCTTCCTGCTAATGCACACCCTGGAGGGAGCAGTGGACGTTTGGGCTCCAGTGGTAGGGCTCTTGTCACCCGCGTGGGAGATGTGAATTGGGTCCCAGCTCTGGTTTGGCCTGGGTCCTGCCAAGGCTGTGTGGACATCTGGGGAGTGAACCAGCAGGTGGGAGCTCTGACTGTCCTGTCTCTACCACACCCACACCTACCCACACGTCCCTACGTCCCCACAGACACACCTTCTGGCCAGTGCCGGGGAGGTAGGTGTCACTGTTATTGTGCTCTGTTTGCAGGTGAGTGAGGCGCTTGGCCATGATCACACGGTGGGAGTCTCCCAGGTGGGTGACTGCAGCACACGAGGGACTGGGGAGGACAGCCAGGTCTCACTGAGTCTGGATGTCCATAATTACCCTCCCACTCCCAGAGAGGGTTGCCTGGTGCTATTGGTTATACTATATGGATGAAAACCTGTAACCTGTATTTTTTTTTTAGGGCCTGGCACAATGGTTCAATGTTTATTTTATTTAATTAATTAATTTATTTTTGGCTCAATGATTAAATACTTATCTTGCAAATGCAGGGGTCCCATATTGATGCTGGTTTGTGTCCAAGCTGCTATGCTTTCCATCCAGCTCCTTGCTTGTGGCCTTGGAAAGCAGTCGAGGATGGCCCAAAGCCTTGGGACCCTGTACTCACTTGGAAGATCGGAAAGACTCCTGGCTTTGGATCAGCTCAGCTTTTGCTGTTGTAGCCGTTTGGGAAGTGAACCAGCTGATGCAAGATCTTTCTCTTTGTTTCTGCTTCTCTCTGTAAATTTGATCTGCCTTTTCAATAAAAATAAACAAATCTTTAAAAGGAAGATGCGTTTTGTGAGAGGCAAAGTCGTCCCAATGAGAGAATTAGAGAAATCCTTATCCGCTGGTTCACTACCCAAGTAGCTGCAATGGTGGGCGTTGGGACAGACTGAATCCAGGAGCCTCTCCCGTGTCTCCCATGGGGATGCAGAAACGCAAACACTTACGCCATCTTCTGCTGCTCTCCCAGGTGCATTAGCAGGGAGCTGGATTGGAAGTGGGACAGCCGACTTGAATCAGCACTTATATGGGATTCTGGTGCTGCAGGTGATAGCTTAATGCACTGTGCCACAATGCTGACCCTGAGAGCTTGTGTCTGAAGACTTCCCAGCGCTACTTGCTCAGGGGAGATCCCCACAGGGACAGTAGCTGAGAGAAGCTGGGTTCCTGGTGAGGGTGACTCATCTTCATGGGGTGTCAGGGATCCCATCCATGATCCTGTCTCAGCCTGCCAGCAGCTGAGGAAGACATGCATGAAAACTCCCCATTTTACAGATGAGGAGACTAAGGCTCAGAAATATTACCTTCCTCAAGGTGTCTTGGGCAGTCAGTGATAGTGCTGGAACTGAACAAAACAGATTCTCCAAGACCCCACACTTCCCACTGCTCCCTGAGTCCAGATAGTGTTAAAGTCAGGAAGAGGAAAGGCCTGTGCTTCCCCTCCCCCAGCCCATCCTGGGGTCTGATAGCAACATGGGGTCGGTGCCCTGCTGCCCCCATCGTGACGAGGCCACGGGGTCATGGCAAGGTACATTCCTTCCCCTCCACTCATATTACCCAGCCTCTGGCTTCCTGGAATTTTTGTGAAAATTCCAAATTGCTTGGCAATAAGTTCTCTTCCCTAGTGTTTGCAAATAGGAACTGAGCACCCTTCAGCTTCCAGAGCACACACGCACACCCTTTCCTGCTTTCAGCCTGTGCCAGGGCCCTGCTCAGAGCAAAGCAGAGCTGGTAGGGGACCAGCAGGCAGGGTGAGGGCAGCGGGGCCAGGCGGCTGGAGCCAAGTTAGCTGATGATTTCCTGGATCCCAGGCCATCTCTGAGGGAAGGAGAACTGTCCCTTGAGGAATCAGGACTCAGGGTTCTGGCCTGCCCTGTGCCACCCAGGCCCTGAACTTCTCATCTCCATGTCCTGGGGAGAGGAGCAGGTGTAGTCCCGTCCACCATATGATGGCCTGCAGGTGCAGGTCACTGCCTGGCAGTGCAAAGCCTGGCACTTGGGTAAGATACACATGCTCACCATCTGTGTGCTACCAAGGAGCCAAATTTCAAATTTAATTCTGTTTGAGTCAAGTAATGTGAAACCAGCTGCCTTCCTGTGGATACCTCCGTGGGACTTGAAACAGTCAGTGATGAGTGCCCTTCCCTTCTCTCTGGTCTAGAAACACATTTGTCATGGCATTCACCTGGGAGGCCTGGCTTGTTCCCTGCTTCTGGCTTCAGCCTGGCCTTGCCATGGGTGGGAGATCTCTGTCTCTGACTCTCAAAACAAAACCTTTTCCTTGAGCCACTGCTCCCTGCTATTTCCTTCCCCGGCCCCAGCCACCTCCCTGATGCTTCCTGTTCTGGACACTTTATATAAACCGCACTCTCCTCTCATGTGGCCTTTGGTGCCTCTTCCCTCTTCATGTCACAGGACGTTTTGAGTTCATCCATGTTGTAACAGTCAATTCTATGATTCCCTTTCAATGGCTCCATGGTATTCCCTCACTAAATTTTAATTTCTCTCTCTCTTTTAAAGATTTTTAAATTATTTTTATTGTAAAGTTAGATTTATGGAGAGAAGGAGAGACAGAAATATCTTCTGTCTGCTGGTTCATTCCCCAAGTAACCGTAACAGCCAGAGCTGAGCTCATGTAAAGCCAGGAGCTTCCTCGGGATCTCCCATGTAGGTGCAGAGTTCCAAGGCTTTGGACCATCCTCCACTGCTTTCCCAGGCCACAAGCAGGGAGCTGGATGGGAAATGTAGCAAGTGGGGCACAAACCAGTGCCCTGGCACCCATATGGGATCCTGGCAGATGCAAGGCAAGGAGCTAACATGTCAGGCTCTGAATTTTAATTTTTTAAAGACTCAGATAGCCAGGTGTGACCTGTGGCTGTTCTGGATGACTGGGAACTCCTGTGTCCTTGTAGACAAGGGAGGACACGGAGTCTCCCCAACCCCCCATGCCTGATGGCACCTGAGTGGGTTCCTGGGTCAGTGGAAGTAGCTGGAGAGGGGAAGGCTGCAGGCTGGTCTGGGGCCCCTGACACAGCCTCAGACTTTGGCCAGAGACCCACATAGATTTTGAGGTCTTACCAGGCCAGACCCTGGCTGTGTGTTGTGGATTCCAGTCCTACCCTTTTTTCAGGGTGGGGACTCAGAGGGACGAAGTCACTTGCTCAAGGTCATGCAGTTGGTGGGTGAGAGGAGACAGGACCATGACACTAAGTCCCCAACCCCATGGTCATCACTATCAGGCTGCACTTTCAGATTCCAGAGAAGCCGACCCAGAACCCAGCTCACGCTCAGCCATGTGACCTGAAACCCAGCCTTCCAGCATCTCTGAGTAGAAACTGCCTGGGTGATATGGGTGCCATGGGGAGTTGGGGAGGGGAGGCTGATGAGGGGCATCACTTGGTGGGACCCTGTTGTTATCAGTGCCCCGGCGCCCTTCGCTGCCCCCACTATTAATTGATCTGGCCTGGAGGCCCTGCTGACTGCAGGTCCAGAGTAAACAGGGCAGATAGCAGATAGCTGCCCTTTGCCCTTTGGGAAGGGGCAGCCCCAGGAATGCCTTTGGAGTAGGGGAAAGAAGCCTGGCTTCTTGGGGGCCCCCCAAGAGTCAAGCAGATATCCTCTGGTGGGGGCCTGCTGGGCACCCTCTTTGTTGTTCTCCATCAAAGGTCTTGGGAGCTAGGCGGGGCTGGTAGAACTCTGACTTCCCTCTCTCTTCCTCTGTCCACCATCCACCCACCCACTCATCCATACATCCACCTACTTAAATGCCTGCCTGCTTACCCATCCACCCTCTGGTCCACTCATTGATACATGTACTTGCCCAATTACCTACCTCTTTACCCATCTGTCCATTTATCCACCCACCTGTCCATCTGCTGATCTGTCCACCCATCAGTACTTCTTCCTTTCCTACATCCTTCCGTCCTTTTCACCCATTCTCTGTTCTGTCCGTTCATCTACTATTCCTCCTCTTTAGAGCATCCATCTTTACCTTGCTGCCTGTTCTCCCCAGAGCCTGCGCCTCCTACATTTCCTCCTTCTCAGCCCAGCCCCTCATTTATCTTCGTTTCTTCCCTGTTTATGGTGCCCGCGTTTGTTGAGGAAGCAGAGGAGATTGGTCCCCCTGAGTGAGGGAACGACTGGCCATGGGGCTTGGATTCCTGTGCAGTCCTTCCACAGCTGCCTGCCTTCAGGCATACTGGTGGTTCATGTGCAGAATGAAGTTCCGTTCCTCTCACCTAAGACTGACTTTTCCACCTGCAGGGACTCAGGGGGTAGTGATGTGGGCACTGGTAACCTTGCCCTGGGGAGGGCTTGTGACTCATCTGTCCTTTGCTCCCGGGGCTATGCCTGCTTTGGGTGCTGTCTGTGGGATAAGAAACTTCTGCAGTGTGGTGTGGGATAGTCCAAGTGAGCTTCCCAACAGTCCTGCTGAGGGGACAAAGTGGACATCCTTATTTATGCACCCCTTACAGAGGTTCAGAGTGTGAAGGGATTTACCCCATGAAGGAGCAACCACAAAACCCACCTGGGGACCCATGCTGTACGGTCATGCAGCTGGGCAGATTTGGGGAGTTGTGTTCCTGGTGACCCCTCCAAAAGCTGGGGATTGCAAGAGTTGCAGAGATCCATTCACTGAGCCCCGGTTAAGATCAGGTGTCGTCTTGGGTACCTCTCATATTTTAGGGGAACTCAACCAGTACTGATGGGAGAGTGATGGAGGCCAGGGACAGACCCTTTTGGAGCCCCTCCTGCTTCCAGTCTGCTGCAGAGCTCTTGGGTTGATCTGGGGGGACAGATCATGTCCTCCCCCAGCCCTGCCACCACCCATTAATCCTTAACCACTGCAGCTGGGAGATAAGATAGCAGCCGCCCATTAATCAAGGCTGCCTGACAGGAGGTGGGGGCAGGGAGACAGGGGGAGATAAGTCCCCTGCCCGGGGTGGCGGGTCCTCTAGGACAAGGCAGTGGAGGTTGCTGGAAAGTTTGGCCGCAGGTTCTGTTGGCTCTCAGGTATTTGGACAGGGTGGGCTCCAGGAAGGGTGGTCATGGGCTCCAAGAACTTAAATAAGTAACAGCACCTCTCTGAGCCTGTGCCTGTGTCTGAAAAGCCAGGTTGGGGTAGAAAGCAGATGAGATGTCCCGAAGGGTCCTTAGAGTTGGAGCTGCCTGGGGAAGAGGGCAGAGGGAGGGGTGCACTCACCTGCTGGCAGGAAGATGGACAGCAGGCTGTGATTCATCCCAGAACCCTTCTTAGTCACTCTTAGAGGAGAGTAAGTGGGTGGCAGCAGTGGTGCCTGTTAGGGGGACAAGCGTGGACAGATGGGCGCTTGAGCCACTGTGCCCTCCCTGGGCTGTGTTGCACACAGGTTAGGCACCTGACGCTGGAGTAGCAGAGTATGATTCAGATCCCAGCTCAGCCACCTGTTGGTGTCTTCTCATGTGGTTGACTGCTCCTAGAGGCACCTCGGTTTCCCCATCTGTGCCTCTTGAGAACAGGGGAGGTTTGCCCGGGAGGGGGATAGGAGATGCTCAGCCCCATCTCTGTCAGGTGCTTGCTGACGATTCATTCTGCTGCTGATTTCCTTCTGACCAGGTCCCTGGGCCCCTGGTGTCACACAGACACCTGGAGGAGGGGCCGGCAGCTCAGCTCCGAGCACATGCTGGTCTGCAGATGCCAGGTGGGAAGCACACTGGGGGTACGTCTGTAATGAGTGGAGAGCAAGCACAGCACAACCCACGGTCCTTGTCCCCCATGGCTTCTGTGGCTCAGGACCTCAGGGGACAGGGTGGCTGGGTAGCCCTCACTCAGGCTGTCCTGCGCAATTGAGACCCAGGTGCTGGCCAGGGCTACGGTCATGTGATGGCTTGGCTAGAATGGTGCGTCTGATGCCGGGGCTATTCAGAGGCCTGGTGGGCAGCACGAGTGTCCTCACAATGGGGCAGCTAGCTTCTGGAGCTGACAAGCCAAGGTTGCAGGCGTGGAGGGCAAGGGCGAGCTGCTTGTCTCATATCTCTGACATGATGACATGAACCAGCAGGGGCAGCCCACCCTCCAGGGAAGGGTGCATTTATTGGACTCCCCATCCCATCTCCCAGACACTAACAGCTGCCCCAGGCCCAGGTGCAGGTGCTGGGATTGCATTCCTTCCAAACTTTACCTCTACCTTCCAAATTAGGAATTACCCTTCTTTTATGGGTGAGGCCATGGTGATTCAGAGAAGCAAAGGGATTTGCCTGGGACCACCCAGCTTGGAGTGCCCACAGTGCTGTCTGGCCTGGGGGCCTGGCCTTTCCTGTCTACTAGGCCACTCTGGACCCCAGCTCATCCATACCCAAGCTAGTCTTGGCTTTGAAGCTACACAGGTCTGGCTGGGGGTAAAAGGAGGCTGTGTTGGTTTGGGGTTGGAATTGACATACAGGGCACAGGACTGTCACTGGGGACAACCACTATCAATGTCATACTATCTAGGTTTGCGTTCCGACTCCAGAATTTGCCACATGCCTCAGTCTCTCATCAGGATAGCGGGAGTGATAGTAGCCCCAGGCAGGCCTGCTGAAGGAGCAGGTGAAGTGTGTCTGCACTGGTGGGTATGTCGGCTACCAGCCACTTGGCTTGTGACCATCACTGCTACCTTCCAGGTCTGTGTTAGCAAGAACGAGAGCCAAGAACCAGACCCATGTGTTCTGATCCAGCATGCCAGTCTTTTACCCGCTAGGCTAACACCTGTCCCTTGCCCTCCCTCTTCTCCTGGTGGAAGCAGGGTCCCTCCCTCCCAGTCTGCACAGGCCAGTGCACATCTGGCTCAGCAAACCAGTATCTGAGACCTGTCGCTCTGTGTGAGGAGCTGAGTTGGACCCACGAACCTCAGGACAGGAGGCCTCCGGCCATGGCAGGATTCTGGCCAGCCTGCTGACTGCCCCAAAACTTTCCACTCTACATCTCCCTGAGTTCTGAGTAGCTTCTCTTTACTTATCTTTTCCACAGTGTAGAGGGAATTCCAGCTACCCACATTGGCCAGCAGAGGGAGCAGGTGCTGTGTCTGTAAACAACACAGGAGGCTCCAGGTGAAACATTGGCAACCCCAAATGCAGAGGCTGGCTGGAGTGGGGTGACTTGGTGTGGGGGTTGCATCCTGGGGCCTCCCCAGGGGCCCAGCCCTAACTCCCCAGAGCCCAGGAGATAGGACAGGAGGAAGGAAGAGACAGGGTGGTATTCCCTGGGCCTGGGGTGTCAGATCTGTTTCTACCTTTCATGGAGTCCCCAGGAGGAAGCGGAGGCACCACCTGTACCCCATGGTGCATGTCTGTGCTTGGTCACCTACAGGACCTGGTGGACTGGGATGGGATGCCGTCTGAGTGCCAGCTGCCTCCTCAATCACCACGAGGCAGCAACTGGGGATACATGGTCCACCAGACTCCTGTAGGATCATTTGGGGAGCCATTCCCTGGAGGAATTGGAGTTGGGTGGACCTGGCCCTGAGCCTGATGAAGCCATGCCCCCATATTTGTGACCTTGGCTGGGACACTTGGCATCTGTGGGCATCTGCAGGGCAGCGAAGAGGCTTCCTCCGTGGTGTGAGGATTGTGGCGTGCGCATTGCTGCTCTGCTTCTCATAGGCCTTCCACATGTGGGGATTAGTTTCCTTGCCTTGTGGTGGATCACCACAACACTGCACCTCAAGTCACACATGCACCAGTTTACACTTCCTGTGGGTCAATTGCTCAGGAACAGCTCCCTGGGGCCTCTGCTCAGGGTGTCTGTTGGCTGGGTCCAGGCTCAGTGAGGCAAGCCTTGCCAATGTGGGTTATCAGAACTCCTTCCCTTGTAGCTGTGTCTCCAGGGCCAGCTGGAGAGATCCTTCTGATGTGTTGCCTTCTTTGAAAGGGGGCACCTGATTTGGCCATGGCCACCTTGGGGGGGACTCTCTTGTTATGACCTCAGCACTTGCTGGCCACACACTTTCCCTGGGAGTCACTGGGCCTGGCCACACTCAAGGCGGCAATTTCAAGGCCATTCTGAAATGATCCCCATGATAAAATTCTCACAACAATAGTGTGATGACCAGTATAGTTATTTTCATAATTGGTTCTTTAGTTTTGAGACAAACTCAAAAGGAATGTCAATTACAAAGATATTGCTCAGCTCCCATAAAACAGTTCATGTGCAAATCCAAGATGCACTTCTCAGATGGAAGTAACCCACTTCTCATTCCACACTCCGTGTTAAACACAGAACTGCCTAGGAAGTGCCCCAGAATGAGACACAAAACTGTGGTTCTGTTTTGTTTCCACACTTGATGTTGGTTATTGGGGAATGTGTGCTTGGGTAGGGCTTTGGCGGAGGGGAGAACCACACCCTGCACCTGCAGCTGGCTGGCATCATGCTGAGCTGTCAGGAACATACTGCAGACACACAGGTGGGGAGCCAGTGGCACCTCCCTTTACAATGGGATATTCTCCGCAGAGAAAAAGGAGTTAAATGAGCAATCAAGCTATGAAAAGACATGGAGGCAACTTCAATACAAAATGCAAAAGGACAGAAGCCAGTCTGAAAAGGCTACATAGCCATGCAATTCGAGGGTGCAGCAGCCTTTGGAAGACAGCACATTGCAGATGATGAATGGATCAGTGGTTTTGAGGAGTTTTGGGTGGTCAGGGCTGGGCAGGTGGAGCCCAGAGGTTGCTGAGGGCAGTGGAGCTGGCAAGTAATGTTAGAATGGAGATGGTGGATACAGGTCATGATACGTGTGGCAACCACCAGCCATCCAAGGCCCTACTGCAAAACCACCATGGGTGTTACTTAGTAGCATTGTATCAGCAGGGGTGGTAGCAAATCACCCAAACAAGATGTTACTAATAAGGAAAACTGTGTGAACTTAATCGTACCTTCAGCCCAACACTGCTGTAAAAACCAGGTTGGGGCAGGTGTTGTTCCCTGGTCCAGCTGCCACTTGTGACAGCTGCATCCTGTGTAGAGCATCTGGGTTTAAGTCCTGCCTCTGCTTCTGACCCAGCTCCCTGCTGTTGTGCTTTCTTGAAGGCAGTAGGTGATGGCTTAAGTACCTGGTTTCCTGCTACCCGTATAGGAGACCTGGATACAGTGCCAGGTCCTTGGCTTCAGCCTGGCCTAGCCCAGGCAGCTGTAGTTGCAGACATTTGGGGAGTAAACCAGCAGACAGAAAGTCTCTCTGCCTCTCAAAAATAAATATATTGGGCCTGGCATGGTGGCCTAGTGGCTAAAGTCCTCACCTCGCATGCGCTGCCATCCCATATGGGTGCTGGTTTGTATCTTGGCTGCTCTATTTCCCTTCCAGATCTCTGTGGCCTGGGAAAGCAGTTGAGGATGGCCCAAAACCTGGGAAACCTGCACCTACGTGCGAGATCTGGAAGAAACTCCTGGCTCTTAGCTTCAGTTTGGCTCAGCTCTGGTGTTGTAGCTATTTGGGGAGTGAACCAGCTGATGGAAGATCTTCCTCTCTGTCTCTAAATCTTACAAAAAAAAAAGGTAAATAAATTGTCACTGACACAATTTATAATTGTTGATTGGTGATAAGATTTAGGCTGAATTTTTATTTGATTTACCGACTTTTAGAATTCTTGGTGAGCACTCCCACCCCTGCGCTTGTGACCATGCCTGCCAACCTCCCTGGCCCACCTCTGCCGGCATGCACTGCAGGATGTGGCCTCTCACAGCGTGAGACCTGCTCTCTAGGTAAGAGACAACTGATTTTTTTTTTTAAAAAAGATTTATTTTTTATTGCGAAGTCAGATATGCAGAGAGGAGGAGAGACAGAGAGGAAGATCTTCTGTCCAATGATTCACTCCCCAAGTGACTGCATTGGCTGCTGCTGTGCTGATCTGAAGCCAGGAGCCAGGAACTTCTGGGTCTTACACGGGTGCAGGGTCCCAAGGCTTTGGGTCATCCTCAACTGCTTTCCCAGGCCACAAGCAGGGAGCTGGATGGGAAGTGGAGCTGCCGGGATTAGAACTGGCGCCCATACGGTATCTTGGTGCTTTCAAAGTGAGGACTTTAGCTGCTAGGCCACCATGTTGGGCCCTACAACTGGTTTTTTAATGTGTGTCTTTTAAAAGCTTTCCATTTTAAAATAGGCTTTACATTTTAGAACAGTTTTAAGTTCATAGCAAAGCTGAGCAGAAAATACAGAGAATTTCACACCCAGATGTACATAGCCTCCCACACCATGGAAATCCCTGTCACTGAGTAGCCTACTGCCGGTTCTCAGTAACACTGACACAGCGCTGGTCACACCCAATCCACGGTTTGCCAGAGGCTTGCTGCTGATGGGTTTAGACAAATGGACAGTGGATGCAGAGCTGGGCCCTGGTGTCAGCAGTGAGCAAGTCCCAGGGCAGAGGAGCCCAGGCCCTTAGCACAGGGTAGCAGCCTTCAAAGTTTATTTAGTGAGGTTGGGGGAGGAAATGGCTGTGGAGTGGGTAACCAGCAACGTCTGCCCAAAGCCACACTTGTGAAAAAACAAGTTTATGTTTTGCTTATTAAATAATGCATTTCAGCAGATCTGAGAAGTATGCAAGCAAAGCTCACCACAGTCTGGGGCTCTTTACTCTGTCCTTGTGTGGTATCATCTCCTTCCAGAATTCTTTTTGCCTTGTGAGATTCCAAGTCAGGACCATATCCTGCTACTGATTGTGGCATCTTTAAATACATATATAAAATATTAAGGTGTATATATGATCATCATCTTCTGATTGATACCTCAGAGGCTTGAAATATCCCACATTCGGCCAGGCGGGAGTCAGAGTATGAAAACTCCATCCAGGTCTCCCACATGAGTGCAGGGATTCACTCGCTTGAGTGTCACCTGACCTGCCTCCGGGTGTGCATCTGCAGGAAGCTAAAATTGGGAACAGAGCCAGGGCTTTTTTTTTTTTTAATTATTTATTTTTATTAGAAAGGTAAATTTACAGAGAGGAGAGACAGAAAGGTCTTCCATCTGCTGGTTCACTCCCCAAGTAGCTGCAATGGCTGGAACTGAGCTAACCTGAAACCAGGAGCTTCTTCTGGGTTTCCCACACAGATGCTGGGTCCTGAGGCTTTGGGCAGGCCTTAACTGCCTTTCCAGGTTACAAGCAGGGAGCTGGATGGGAAGTGGAGCAGCCAGGACACAAACTGGAGCCCATCTAGGATCCCAGTGCTTGAATAGGGATGGTTAGCCTATTGAGTCACAATGCCAGCCTGACTTTTTCATAGTTTTGATCACTGCCAAATTTTTCAGACTTGGACCTACATTTCTCTGAGTGCAGTACACACAGTGGCTTCTTAGTTTCTGTCTGATCATGGTAATGTTTCCTGTAGTCTCAGCTCTCTTTCTGCTGCCCGTGGCTCCTTTTGTTCTTGTCGGGTTGGCAATAACATCGTCAAGGCTATGAATCAAAATCCAGAGAGCGTTTTTATTTGCTTCAGCTGAATGCTGGGAGATGTCACCAATTTGTGACTGTTGCAGTTCCAGTTTGGGGCACTATTGTTTCCTGCTAAGAAGCCAGGATACAGGTCTGCGTGGGGGCTAATGGGCATCAGGCTCCCACCACACATCCATCCAGGGGTGTGGGTCTCAGTCCTCTGCAGGACCTGGGTTTCCTACATTTCTACCTTTGACAAGCTCTGCGTTTTCACCTCTTTGCCTCCATCCCTGACAGGACTCCAAAGCATAGCCCTGCCCCAGGTAGACAAGTACAGCTCAGATAGAAGCAGCTTGGCTGGCTGGGCCTCAACCTTGGCTTTCCTGTGCTTGTTTCTGTTACCAACAGCTCCTGCATTGGCCAGGAGCGTGCTGACAGTGTCATGTGGGGAAGGGTGTCCTTACCATGTGGTCACTCTGCGTTCACACTTTTCTGTTCCTGCCAGCAGCCGTGCTGGCCGTCGAGGAGCTGGAGATGGCTGTCAGTGCCGACTTTGCTTCCTTCTCGTTCCTTGCCTTGGCAGAGGAAGCTGCTCCCCCTTGTAGGCCTTTGATTTCTTTGATCATTGATTTGCAGCATGATGCTACGAGTAAGATCTGCTCTGATTATCTCCTTTAGTAATGCCTGGGAGAAGCCCAGCGCACTGCTGGGTATGTGAGGGTGCTGGGGAAGTGTTGTGTGAATATTAATATGAATGTTCCGTTGCAGTTCAGTTGCAAATACTGGGCAAGTCCTCCAAGTAATGGTGGTTTCCCAACCTCTCTCTCTGTAGCTGGCAGTCCAGGGCTGCATTCACAACTGTACTTGCTCGTCCTCTGACACCTGCCGTCTAGCAATGCCTGTGTGATCAGTGTGTTACCTCTTGGTCCCGCTGGCTGCCTGGGCTGCACCTGCAGTTCCAGGCAGCACAGGGAGAAAGGGCAGGAAAAGGGCATGGCCCTCCCTTTCTGGGAGACTTCTTGGCTGACTTGCACAACACGCCCGCCTGACCTCCAAGGAGCCGGGCCTTAAACACAGCTCACAGAAGCTGCTGAAGAACTGGGAAATGGACTCGCCGAGCTGGAGCGCTGGGCTGTCTGTAGGCTTCTTTTTCTAAGGAAAAGGGGCCTTGGTAGGCAGCTGGCAGGTTCTGCAATGGCGACCTTGAGTGACCCCCTCATCCATGGATTTCACTTTCCCTTCGCTTCCCACTAGGCACTGGTATTTGGGGTGTACAGGGCAGAGCCCTGCAGGGGAGTCAGTGTTGCTGGGCCCTGCCTACTGACTGTTGTGGGCCCCACCTTCCCAAACAGTCCTATGTGGTTTCTAATTCCTCCTGGGGATAAGACTGCTCCTTATTTTAATTTAAACAAAAAGTTTATTTATTTCTTTTTAAAAAGATGTATTTATTTTTATTGGAAAGTCAGATATACACAGAAGAGAAGAGATAGAAAGATCTTCCATCCACTGATCCACCACCCCCCCAAGTGGCCACAAGGGCTGGAGATGAGCTAATGTGAAGCCAAGAGCCAGGAACCTCCTCTGGGTCTCCCATGTGGGTGTAGGGTCCCGAGGCTTTGGGTTGTCCCCAACTGCTTTCTCAGGCCACAAGCAGGGAGCTGGATGGGAAGCAGGGCCACTGAGACACAAACCAATGCCCACATGGGATCCTGGTGCATGCAAGGTGAGGACCCAGCCACTAAGCTACTGTGCTGAGCTCCCCCAAATTATTTATTTTTATTAGAAATGTAGATTTACAGAGACAAGGAGAGATAGAGAGAATTATCTGTCTAATTATTCCTTCCCCAAATGGTTGCAGTGGCCAGAGCTGAGTTGATCCGAAGCCAGGAGCTAGGACCTTCTTCCGGATTTCCCACATGGGTGCAGGATCTTAAGGGTTTGAGCCATTCTCTTCTGCCTTTCCAGTCCACAAGCAGGGAGCTGGATGGGAAGTGGAGCAGCTGGGACACAAACTGGTGCCCATATGGGGTGCCAGCACTTACAGATGGAGGATTAACCAATTGAGCCATTATGCTGGGTATCAAGACTGCTCTTGTAGAGCCCACAGACAAGTGGTTTTCAGTTCCTTCTGAGAGTGGCATGCTGCAACAGCCTGTGGTTCTATCATGCTTACATCTCAGGGAGTGTGCGTGGCAAGTGCTCCAGGTGAGGAGAATGGAGCCGAAGGCAAAAGGATGTCTACTTCACTGGGCCTCCCTGGCTTTGGGGTGGGGCAACAAGGGTCCTTCTGCCTTTAGGGTCAAGGTCATTGGTTTCCATGGTGTTAGAGAAAGAGAAGGGCTGGACAGAAGAAAGAGGTTGGGACAGGGAGGATGCAGAGTTAAGAACCTGGTATACTTGGCCTTGTAGGCCCCTCTGCCCTCTCCAAAGCCCTTGACTGTGCCCAGTGTGTGGGACACATGGAGAGCACCCGTGAGAAGCTGGCATGCCAGCTCTGTCTGTCACGATGTCCTCATTAGTGCCTCCCACATCCGTTGGCGGGACCTCATAAACGTGGCGCATCTGACCTTTCGGGCTGCAGATGCTGTGGCTGCCAGGGCCGATCAAAGAAGCCCCGGACAGAGGCCTGGGGGCCTGGGCCAGTGCCCGGGGCTCTTCCCCCTCTCCTGTAGGGCCCTGGTCCCTGCCAGGGTGGGGTGTGCCTGGGTGCGTCGTGCTGGGCTCACTCCAGTGGGTTCTGAAGAGCTACAGGGGAGGATGTGTGAGTCATGGTGCCTGGATCCAAAGCTGGCTCTGACCGCTACATACTTGGGCGACATTGGACATGCTGTTGTCTGTTCCCCAGTGTGCATTATGGAGACACTGGTAGCATATATGACACAGGGTTACTGCAAGATGGCCGTGAGATACGAGGACAGAGCATGCCTGGAGCAGGCAGGAGCTCCTGGGCAGAGGGGGCAGGGAGGAGTAGTGGCAGACAGCTGTGGGGCTGGTTGTTCTGCCCAGAGGGGCTGGGCTGCAGGGACTGTGTGTGTGTGTGTGTGTGTGTGTGTGTGTGTGTGTGTATGGCAGGGGGAAGATGCGCCACACAGCTTCCTGTGCCTAAAGCTGCAGGAAGTCTGCCAAGGCTGGGCAAGTAGGGACAAAGTATCTTTGCAGGAAGATGGGGCAGGATGCAGTGAAAGGGAGTGAGGGAGGAAGTAAGGCCGCAGGGCAGCAGAACCAAGCCAGGCTGCACTCAGAATGGACCCCTATGTCCCCAGCAGAGCTCAGGGCGCACAGGCAGCCACCAGCACAGACGCCAATGCAGACATGCATGGCCTGCCATGTTGTGTTAAGCCACACCCGGGAATGTGCTCCCAGAGCCAGGGGAGGAGTTGACTCAGGCCAGAGCAATGTTCTTGGAAGCTTCTGTGGCCATGGGGAGGAAGGCTTGGAGGGTCATGGTGGGTTCCATGGAGCAACCAGCATCTCCAGGTCGTGACCTGCTTATGGCTGGGGAAGTTCTCATGGTGCAAAGGGAGTGGGTCTCAATGGTTAACCATAGCCTGTGTGTGGCACCTGCCATTGCCCACTCCCTACTCTTCCTGCCTGTCCTGGCTTGCTGGTGGCCGATTGTGGTGTGGGAGAGTGAGAAGCCAGCAGGCACAGCAAGATTTTGGGCAGATATGCTGGGTCTGAGGTCAGAAGAGGCAAATGGCAGCCTGGCTGTGGCGTCTTGGTCACCAAGTGCAATGTTTATGCTAACTTAATAATTACAGTGCTGTCATTACAGATGCTGGTGAATAATGAATGTGAATTAATATTGAGACTAACTCTTGTCTAGTGCTTACTGTGTGCTGGGCATTGTGCCAAGCACTACCTTGTAGGAACTGCCTCCTACTCCTCCCTGGAAGCACACGAGAAAGGTGTCTCCAGTCCCATTTCCTCTTATTTTATTTTTATTGAAGACATTTATTTTTATTGGAAAGTCAGATATACAGAGAAAAGGAGATACAGAGAGGAAGATCTTCTATCCGCTGATTCACTCCCCAAGTGGCCGCAGTGGCTGGAGCTCAGCCGATCTGAAGCCAGGAGCCAGGAACTTCTTCCGGGTTGGCCACGTGGATGCAGGGTCCCAAGGCTTTGGGCTGTCCTCAACTGCTTTCCCAGACCATAAGCAGGGAGCTGGATGGGAAGTGGGGCTGCTAGGACACAAATTGGTACCTGTATGGGATCCTGGTGGGTACATATAAGGTGAGGACTTTAGCCACTAGGCTACTGTGCCAGGCCCATTTCCTCTTTTAGAATAAAATATTCTTATTTATTTGTAAGGTAGAAAGAGACAGATACACAAGAAATTTTTTTTACATAAATTCATTTTTGAAGATTTATTTGTTTTTGTTGGAAAGCCTGATTTACAGAGAGAAAGATCTTCCATCTCTGGTTCACTTCCTAAGTGGCTACAATGGCTGGAGCTGAGCCAATCCAATGCCAGGAGCCAGGAGCTTCTTCTGTGTCTCTCGAGGGCGCAGGGTCCAAGGCCTTGTGCCATCCTCTACTGCTTTCTGAGCCCCTAAGTAGGGAGTTGGATGGGAAATGGAGCAGGAGAATATGAACTAGCACCCATATGTGATTCTGGCTCATGCAAGGCAAGGATTTAGCCACTGAGCTATTGCACTGGGCCCACAAAGAGATATTTTTTATGTGCTGGTTTACTCCTTAAATGCTTGCATAGCTGGGGCTAGGCCAGGCTGGAGCTGGGAGATGGGTACTCAATCCAGGTCTCCCACCTGGGTGGCAGGGATCCAGGCATTTGGCAGCACCTGCTTCTTCCTGGCATGTACATTAGCAGGAAGCTGGAGCTGGGATCAGAACTAGGCGCTCTGGCATGGGTGCAGCATCCTGCATTGATTTAGCTGCTGTGCCAAAGCATCCACTTCTCTATCCCAAAGATGGAGCTGCAACCAGGGAGCCTAGTTAACATATTCAGGGTCACGCTGCGGGCAAAGGACGGAAACTGGGACTGCCCCACACTGTGTCTATCCCACAGACTGCATGCTGTGTGCCATGGACAGACTGCCACCTTCTTCCTTCTCTTCAGCAAGAGTGGGTTGAAGTGCTTTGATCCAGAGGAACAGAATCAACTGAAAGATGTGGTGAGTGTGACCTCCATCATTGTGTACTGCTTGTGATTGGTAGAGCCCCTGCTCGAGGGACCAGAGGCACTAAGCCAAGCACAGGCAAAGCCCTGCCCCTTGGGATCTCAACTCCAGCACCATGTGGGCAGGTGCTGTGGCATTGTGCGTAGCCTGGAACTCTGCACACGGTGACACATGTGATGGGCTCCACTGGCTTCTGGCTGATGGGGAGAGCCACAAAAGCAAGAGATGCTTGGGTTGCCCCCAGCCTCTGGGGGCCTTGGGAGCCAGCTGTGTGGAGAACCTTCCAAGGGAGGAACCTTACAGGGGAGGCCACAGCGAGGAGGGTGGGAATGCAGGAAGTAGGGGAGCAGAGCCCAGGCTGGACGAGGCCGGCAGCACTGGCAGGGGTTTGAGTTTCATCCTAGGGCTTGTGTAAGTTGAAAGTGCCTATGTGGCTGAGAATTGGGCCAGCAATGGCACCAGCATACACAAGCTAATTTTTCTCACTTAAAAAGAAGACTAGAGAGACTGTTACTGGCTTAGCAGGTAAAGGTGCCACCTGTGATGCTTGCATCCCATATGAGTGCCAGTTTGTGTCCCAGCTGCTCCATTTCTCATCCTGATCCCTGCTTAGGATTTGGGAAAACAGAGGAGGTTGGCCAAAGGCCTTGGACCCTGCACCCATGTGGAAGACCTAGAAGAGGCTTCTGGCTCCTGGCTTTGAATTGGTCATTGCAGCTATTTGGGGAGTGAACCAGCAGACTGAAGATCTTTATTTTTGTCTCTCCTTCTCTCTGTACATCTGCCTTTCCAATTAAAAAAAAAAAAAGACTAGAATTGGCCAACTGTTGGGACTAACTCAGTGGCTGGAGGGTGTTCTGGTGGAATTTCTGTCACCTTCCCTCAAGGCTCAAAGTGGCTGCAGCTGTTCCAGGCATCACATCTCCATGTGAGGCGGTCAGTGCCTGATACTGCTTTCCTCAGAGCTGTTCTTAGCTGCCAGAGATGCTGGGACAGGGAGTCGAGGGTGGGAATGAATCTGTTTTTGTGGGGAGGGGAAACGAATTTTTTTGGCTTGTAGTGGAGGCAGGAGGAAGAGCAAGGGCTAGGGAGGGTGTGGGTGTAGGGGCAGCTGCGATGGTGGTTCTCAGATTCTGGTGACTTTAGGATACATCCACGTGGCAGGGGCCTCAGCTCCTGCACTTGACACCTGCTCCCAGGAGATGCAGCTGTGCCTGCTCCGTTGCCTATGCTTGACTAACGATCACGGGCAGACTCCATTAGAGTTGCAAGTAAGAAGGTGGCTGCTTGATTTCTGTGGCTCTGTGAAGAGTGCTGTATGTGGAACACGGGAACACCAGGAGGCGCAACATGGGGAGAGTCTTTGTAGGGCAGGGTGACATTCTCCCCTTCCCCACAGATGTGGCACGTGATGTCCTCACATCCCTTTATTGTCGGTGTTTGGGTTGCCCCCAGCCTCTGGCTCAGTGACTAGCATGGTTCTGAGTGTCAGCGTACATGGACCTGGTGCCGCTGGCAGCAGGAAGCCAGGGCAGGGGTAGAATTCAGAATGAGTCCTGGGATTTTGGTGTGGGGGTGACTGAGGCCAGGAAGGAACTAGAAAGAACCCTGCACCCACTGGGTGGTATTTTATTCAGGGTTGTTTGTAGGAGTTAGCAGCTGTGAAATTACCTTAATCGGGGTGGTTGAACAGTGCCTTAATAAGCGACCCCTCTGGGACCTGGTCCATACTTGCCAGCAACTGCCTGATTAGAGTCAGCCCTCACCCCGAAGTCTGGAGACCTCGTGCAGCACTCTCGGGACTGGGGCAGCCTCAGAACCAAGGCTGGTTAACAAGGACCAGGGAACCCTTTGCTGCGAAAAGTGGCTTGATTTGGCCTCTTGGGTCACCAAGCTTAAAGCATTGACAACCCAGCCCTTAGCAGAAAATACCGGCTGAGCCCTGGTCCAGCTCAGTCAGAAGGCTTGTGTGTTCAACTGGAGCACAAAGGCAAAGCAGAGCCAGGCTGCGGCCGCTTCCCTGGACTCTGGCCTCTCTTGGGTCTCTCCTGGTGGCCAGCAGTGCTGCCCGCCCATCCTGCCCCACGTGACCAGCCCCAGTGGCTGGGCCATGGGGTAATTGATGCCAGCACAGTGCTGTTTACCAGTACAAGTGATTTATTCCACGTCTGAATTTTAAATGGGACCTGTGCTGCCTAGGCAGCTGTCTGGGTTAGAAAATTGCCTCTAATAAATGTGTGCAATAAATCGGTTCTTCGGAACTTAAAGAAAGGTATTCAAGTTTTATAAGAGAAGATCTGCGTCTCCTCATCCTCGCTAAGTATATGTTGCGTAAATAATTAAAAACAATGGTCTGAATGGGCACTAAATGATCAGCTTGCCAAAACGCAATCATGGCTTTTATTTTTCCAATTAATCATGAAAAAAAGAAAGAAAACAGACCACAGTTTCTCCCCAGTGAGGCCTTCTCTTTGCTCGCCAGGAGTCAGGGAGCGTGTGCATCCCTCGACACCCCCCATCCAGTGGCACTAGGAGCCGCCTTGCCTACAGGCATCTGCAAAGGTGAGTGGGTGAGTGGCCAGCATTTGGGTCTTTTCTCTGTTGGACAGGTCTGGACTTCACGGGGCTGCTGCAGCGGTGCCCTGGGCTGGTAGTCTGTGGGTAGCAGAGTTGCCTTCCTGTTCTCAAGCTCACCCAGCTCCCCGGGGGCTGGCTCTTAACAGGCGATCAGCTTGCAGCCCTTCCTTGAGGTCTCGGATTGTTGGGCTCAGGGTGTCCACAGACTGTCCCCTCGGAGCCTGCTGGGGTCATTCCTAGCAAGGCCATCTTGGCCAGCCTCCAGCCACTTCCCCAGAGGACCTTTGAGGGTGCTGGGCCAGGCAGGGTAGCCTTCTGGGAGGCATTTGGGACCTTTGGCAAATGTCTGTCCCTCAGTGGTGACCTCTGTGAGCTAAGGGAGACTGCCAGGGTGGCCTGGGCGAGGCCTTTGGAAGTCTGCTGGCCTCACTTCCCCCTGACCAAGTGGGGCTCCCAGGATCTCTGCTCCCCAGCTGAGAGTGTTGGTCCTGGGGTGACCTGCTTCACTGGGCCGCGGTGGCTGGCAGCCTCTGTCCTTCAAGATCCCTGCAGCAGCAGGTGTTTGTGCAGCATCCCCATCCTGCTGTCCTCGACACATGGGGCACGCCAGTGAGCAAAGCAGACATGGGGGTGCAACGGAAGTGTGTCAAGTCCTGCTCTTGAATAAGGTGCCATGCTGCTGGTATATGGAGGTGTGTGTCTCTATCTGTGTGTGTATGTGTCTGTGGAAATGTGTTTGTTATGTCTATGTGTGGGCATGTGTCTCTGTGCCTGTGTGTATAATGTTTATCAGTATGTGTCTGTGTGCCTATGTGCATGTATATGTGCTTATGCTTGTGTGTCTTTGTGTCTGTGTGCTTGTTGGTTGCTTGTGCAGAGAGGGCTTCCTGTGAGAGGAGCCGTGGGCCATGGCACTGCCTGCTTAGTGGGGCCCACCGAAGCATGCTGGCAGCACTGGGGCAGGTGCATGAGCAAGGGTGAGAAGTGACAGAAGTTGAGCCAGTTCAAATCAGCACCCCCATGGGGCTGGAGCCTGGCTCACTGTGGGGGCACAGTTTGCTCACAAGAGTTTCTTATATTTTCAAATAAATTCACTCCAGAAGGGGCTGGTTGGGGTTTTGAATCTTTTGTAAAATGGCTGGGGACATTTTCCTGCAGCCTGCTTCTCAGGGGCCCCAACAATGAGCGTTTCTGGGGCTGCTGGTCATGCAGACTTCAAGGCACGTGACGAGTCCAGAATGGGGCCCTGTCACCACTCATGTCCATCAGTTCTTTGGCTCCTTGAGTCTGCCCCCCGAGGGCTGGCTCTGTGGGTGCCTGCTGGCAAGCAGTATACTGTACTTGGTTTCACCCTGACCTTTCTAGCGGTCCTTGTGACTAACTTCCCTTCTTCCCAAGGTCTGCAGACCACACCTCCTGATTCAGGGTCAGAAAACTTTAGCACCTGCTCTGTGCCTTGCTCTGGCAAATCTGAGGCTGGGGTTGGTTACGCTTGGCCCAGACACAGCGGACTCTGTGTCCAGTTACTGGCCATGGGCTCAGCCCCAACAGCAGCAGCAGGTGGTTGTGGAACATGCATACCTGCATGGTTGCCTTGGAGATGCAGGGGTAGGTTAGCAGCCTAGGGGTTAAGATTCTGGTGAGAGACGCTGGACTTTATGCTAGATATGTGTTTGCAAGGAACGAATCTCAACTGAACTTGAACTGTGGTTATGCAACAAGGTGGAGGAATCCACCATGGGGGGAGGGGTATGGGAGGGGTGGGAGGAATCCCCAGTGCCTATAAAACTGTATCACATAATACAATGTTAACAACAACAACAACAAAAAAAGATTCTGGTGAGGACATCGTGTTCTACACTGGAGTACCCGGCTTGGTTCCCACTAAGGGCTCCTGCTAATGTGGACACTGGGAGGCAGCAGTGATGGCTCAAGCATTTGGGTCCCTGCTACCCAGGTGGAAGAGTTGAATTGTGTTCCCAGCTTCTGGCCTTGGTTCAGTTGGGGAGATTCCCAAAGAAACCTCGTTTGAGGTGATTCCAGACCTGATTCTTGGGTGTACTTGCCAATACAGGCTCTGACACAGTCTGTCACCCCAGTCGGCCCTCGCACGTACTGGTGGTTGCAATTGCTGGGTCTGTCTCCAGCCCCAAGTTTTACACAAACCAACGGAGTTAGAGCCTAGCCCAATCCTGCCCATCACATACTCGGCCTTCACACAAAGCAGTGGGAGCTGCAGTCTAGTAGGAGTGACCTGCAATAACCACCCCCATGCCTGCCCCCTGCTCTGGTTTCTGTGCTTGCCAATATGTACGGCAGACCGGCCCAGTCTATCCCACATATCATTCAGCTCTCATACAGCATTGAAGTCTAGTTAACCCCAACCAGCCCCACTATCCAGTCCACTCTGGTGCCAGTGGGTGCCACTCTCTGTCTAGCCATATCTGCCCCTAGTCCTGGTTCTTATGCACCAGCGGGAGTGGCAGCCCAAGAGGAAGGTGCCCACTGTTTTCCTGATGGACCTACTCCTACTCCAGGATCTTGCACTCTCCAGGTGGTTCTGCAGTTTAGCTTAACAGAATTTGCCCTCCATGCCAGCACCTGCCCAGCTGATGCTGCAGCAAAGACCAACTAACCCCTACCCACTCTGGCTTATGCATGCTCCAGTAGGAACAGTCAGCACAGACTGGCTTTCCCTTGATCCAGCTCACATGCAGGCCAACAGGTGTTGTAGCCCTGCCTGGCCTGGTCTGCACCAATCCCAGCTCTCATGCTCACCAGTGGGAGTAGTGGTCCAGCAGGGGAACTCCATGCAGCCCCCCTTCTGTGTTCTCTTCCTACCCCCCGGGTCTCATGTGTGCTGGTTGAGTGCTGCGGCCCAGTCTGGCATGGCCCGCCTCATCTCAGCATTTGCCAGTGGGTAATATAGCCTGACCTGGCCCACTCCCACCCTGCCAGTTCCAACTCATGCTGGTGGAGGCTACAGCCTAGCCCAACCCAGCCCCATCAGTCCCCAGTCCCAGCCCTAATTTAAACTGGCTGATATTGCAGCCCCACCTGGCCTGACCCACACACCATTTTGATTTTCGGATTTACCAGGCCCCCACCCAGCACAGCCTGCCCTTCTGTCCTGGCCTTTGTATGAGCTGGCCTGCTCCACACCCTGTTGTAGGGTGCACATGTGGATGCTGCAGTCCGGATCTACCCAGCCTGTTCCTAGCTCTAGTACCGTGAGTGTTGGAAAATTTCATGGTCATGCCTAGTTCAGCCCATCACCACCCCAATTCTCAAGCTAACCAGTGGGACTTGTATTTCCACAGGGTTTGGCTCACAAATCCCCCACAGAATCTACCCTGGATCTGGTTTTGTTGCATGCTGGTTAGTGTCATTGTCCAGCCTTGTGTGTTCTGACACTCAGTCAGGTACTAGGATCTAACCCTGCCAGACAGGCCCCCAGCCCTAGCTTTCATGTGGGCTGGCAATGTTCCGTGCTAATAAACCTAGCTCAGAACTCCCATATGGGCTTGCATATCAGTCTGTCCCAGAAAGGTCTTCTGGTTTCTCCTCTCCAAACCACCAGGTTTCAGTCTTCTTGCTTACCAACAGGTACAGTGAACTTGTCACTGGAGTCCTTCTGGAGTCATTCCTTACCTACATGTACAGTGGCCTTAGCCAAGGATGTCCTTTAGCAATAATTTCTCACCAGGGCATGAGTCCACAGGTCATCGCTGATCCTCACCTGTGCGATCTCCCAGTCACCCTGCAAATCCACAATCCCAAGCACCCAGGGCAGGCTGCCGGGTGGCCCGAGGATTTCACTCAGTGCCATTGGCACCCAGGCTACCCAAGCAGCCACTGGACCCAGGTAGGGGAAGATGCCTCCTTCTCCTACCCTTGGTGGCAGCCCATGGCCACCTGTGCAGCTGGCCAGACCCTGAGAAAGATTGACTTATTTATTTGAAAGTCAGTTACAGAGAGAGGGATACATAGATTCTACTTACTGGTTTAGTGCATCCTGCCTCCTGGTGGAGTAATCTTGCTCTGTTGCCTAACAAGGGCTAGCAGGTGCATAGCCTGCAGCCCAAAACTCTGCTGGTTAGTGGGATTATTGAGAGGATTCTTACCTGACTGCCACCCAAGGTGACACATGCATGAACACACATCCTTGTCCTGTCAAAGGGAATGCCTCTTCAAACTGATGTACGGTGTGACGTCATGGTCACTGTGGCTCAGGACAGGAGGCTGTGTCCACCGTCTCTCGGGGATGGCTGGCGCCACTCACTCTCAGCGGGTGTGTCGCTCTCTGGCTTCCCGCCCCAGTGCTGGGTGCTTATGTTGGTCCCAGGGCCATCCAATCACTGCTGAGTGTACCTCCTGGTTTTGTGCCGGTGTTGAGCAGTGTATATTTTGTGATCCCCTGTGAGCCCCAAACACTGGATGGAAACAGGCCAGCTCACTCTTTCTCCCTCTTAGTTGTGTGTGGGGATAGATGGACAGTGGCCTAGCAGTTGGGGAATGTGAATGGCTCCTAAGGCAAGGGGCATGGGTCGGGGATGGGAGTAGGAGTGGGTGAATGTTGTCTTTGACCATCACTGTGGCCCTTGGGATGTTTGTCATCGCCATAGGCCTCTGAACTTGTTGTGTCCTTATTCCCTGAGCTGCTGTAGTGGGTCATCCTGTTACTTGCAGCCAAAAGCATGACCCAGATGCTGGTGGTCTCCGAAGGGCCTGAAGGGCTGCTGGGGAGGCAGGAGCACATGTGGGAGTCCGGGGATCACTGCTCACAGCAATGCAAAATTCAGCAGCAGCTGTGTTCTTACAGGCACAGGTGTCCTGGGAGGGAGGAGGGAGCTGGGTGGGCGGGGTGAGACTAGGCTTAGGGGAGCATTCATAGAGGAGGAGTGGGAGAGGTGCCAAGGCACCGAGAGGGAGATCTGTGATTCAGAGCTGGGCTGTGAGACCTGCTTCTGTCATGTGCTTGTAGGAAGGGCATGGGAAACAAACCTTCTCTCGCTCAGCCTCAGTTTTCATGTAGGTGAAATGGAATGATAATAGGGTTTAAGTCACAGGGCTTTGGGAGGATCTGAAAAGAGTTTAGCATGGAATGTGAGAGCTGCTGTGTTGATGGCGCTGGAGCAGGAGGCCCTGCAAGGCCACTGTTTGTACTCCTGCACCTGCCCTTTCCCTGCTAGGACTTGAGAAGGGATCCTGTGACCTGGCAGTTTAGTTTCTCCCCATCTGCCAGAGCCTGCAGTCTGCCAAGACCCCAGGATCCCAGAACTTGGTGGCTCTGGGAGGGAGGCAGTGACTGATGAGACACCTGGCATCCCCGCCAGCTGCTGGGCCAGGAAAGCATGCTCTGGCTTCTCTTGCTAAAGCCAGCCAGCGGGAGCTGGTGAAGGAACATTCCTGGGATTTGCCTCCTCTGCCCTCCAGGTATGCAACTGGCCTGCCCCTGATTCTTCCCCAGCTTCAGTTTTGTGCCATGAATCCTGTAGCCTGTGTCTGTCTGCCATCGCCTTTTGTATCAGGTGGGATGCAGGTAGACAGTGGTTTAGGCTGTGATGAAACTGAATTATTTCCAAAGTTTGAACTAGAAAGGATGGACAGATCAAAACTGCCAGCAAGGACTCTACTTAGCCATTCACCCAGTACTTTCTTTTCTTAGCTTTTTTGGTGACAAAGTGGCTGCCACAGCTCCATCCATCGTGACCTCACTCAAGCACATCAAAGCAGGAAGAAGGGGCAGTTTCTTCCATTAAGTGTCTGTCTCTTCTATCAGAAAAAGAAACCTTTTGGCAGATTTGTTTGGGTGTTTCATTGATTATAACTGTATCCTGGGCCCGGCGCGGTGGCGCAGTGGTTAAAGTCCTTACCTTGCACGCCTGGGATCCCATATGGGCGCCGGTTCTATCCCGGCAGCCCCGCTTCCCATCGAGCTCCCTGCCTGTGGCCCGGGAAAGCAGTCGAGGACGGCCCAAAGCTTTGGGACCCTGCACCCGTGTGGGAGACCCGGAATAGGCTCCTGGCTTCGGCTCGGCATAGCATCGGCCGTTGTGCTCACTTGGGGAGTGAATCATCGGATGGAAGATCTTCCTCTCTGTCTCTCCTCTCTGTATATCCGCCTTTCCAATAAAAAAATAATAAAAATAAATCTTTAAAAAAAAATAACTGTATCCTGACTGCAAGGGAAAATGATGGAAAAGTAAGAACCCGACAGGAGTCATGTGGTTAGTGTGGCTCAGCTGTGGTTTATGTCTTGGGTCTTGCAGGAAAGCAGAGTCTGTAGCAACGAGGAGGAGGAAATGATGTTAGGGTACATATCAATTGTCTTTCTAAAGTCCTGTGTCACCATTGGTGTGACGGCCCAAGCTGTCAGATCTACCCCTGTCTGGGAGAGGTGTCCCAAGTTCCCGTGGAAGTGTGTGGGGGTGAAGGTGCTACACCACCAGCTTCTCCATGTGGCTACAGAATCCTTCACTTCGTTATCAAGGCTGTCCAAGGGGCCAGAGCTGCGCTGCGGCTGTCTGCAGCATGCACAGGTGTGAGATGGAGACGATGTTTGGCCTGTCTCATGCGGCCTGTGGCACGAGAAAAAGGCTGATTGTTACCACAATGACTGTCCTGTCCCTGGATATTATATCAAACAAATAATGGCACGCATTTACATTTTTTCCAGATGCACAGTGGCCTTAGTTGGGTATGCTTTGGCACAGCCCCTGAACCCTGGTGTGGCTCCTGTGACCAGGGCCAAGCCTTGGACGTCCCCGGGCCTCTCTCTGTGTCCCTTTAAGCAGGAAACAAGGCAGCCACCTTTCTGGGTTCCTAAGAGGATGACTGAGATGACCAGGAAGAAGGCCAGGCGACTGATGTGTTTGTATTACTTCCTGTCCTTGGTGTCCCTTTCACTCTGTATCCACCTGGCAGGCCCGAGTCTGCATCTCAGCTAGTCGAGTTGGGTGGGAATGGGAGATGGGCGGTGGGCCCGGGGCTCCTGTTGGCATGCACCCTTCTCTAGGGCTCCTTTGTTCCTGCAGGGACTCCTAGGACCCTCTCCCAGGGATGTGGGGGTGGGGTAGGCACAACAGCAAGATACTGAGGTGAAGGCACCGAGGCACGTGGGGGTGGTTCCAGACACCTGCTGGGGTCTTGTTCTGAGCAGCTGGCATTTTGGGCACAGTGGAGGCCCCACGTGGCAGGGGCACAGCAAGCCTGCCTCCCTGCCCTGCACCTGTGCAAAAGGTCACACCTGTCTTTTTGCAGCCTTTTTGGTCGATCACTCAGGCATGGGGCCAGCTCCAGGGAGCAAGACAGTGGCTGGTGGGCAGGGCAGAGCCACCTTCTTGGCCACGTGGCCTGACAGCTTCTGGGCTTGGGCCAGAAAGCTGTGCAGGAAAGAGGAGGGCGGGAGAGATGTGTCACAGGAAAAGTATTGTTCTGGGGTGGGGTGAGGTGGGGCAGGGCAGGGCGGGGCTGGGCAGAGCTGGGCTACTTTCCCCTTTGGAACTTGTAATGATGGGGGTGGTAGGGAGTGAGGGTCAGGACGTGAATCCAGGGGCGGGTAGGCAGGAACGAGGAAGTGGGGAGGTGAACATTCTTGCACTATTTTTCTAAAGTTTTATTTATTTTATTTTGAAAGGAAGAGACAGCTTCATTGATTGATTTTTCCATCTTCTGATTCATTCAACCAAATCTCCCCAAATGCCTACGGCAGCCCAGGTCTGTCGTAGGAGCTGAAGTTTGGACTCACACGTGGATGATACTGCATGCTGTCTTCCAAGGTACGCATTAGCAGGAATTGGAAACAGATCTGGAAATCAAGCCTAGGCACCCTGAGGTAGGACACGGTGTCCAAGTGGTGATGTAAGTCACCGTTCTCAATGCCCGCCCTGCTTGGTATTTTCTAGAGCTCCATGGGCATGGAAGGTGCCATACAGGCTGCTCACCTGCAATCTGGGTGGAGCAGGGTGGTGTGGCCCACTGGGCTTCTTGTGCTGGCTTAGGCTGTGAGCGGCTTCTCTGGGAGGAGCCAGAGAAGGCACACAAAGCAACCAGCTCTGAGGCCTGGAAGGCAGCTGGAGTTGGGGCCAGGGTCTGTGGCAGAGGCCTCACCATGGCCGCCGAGCAGCCTGCTCTGCGAATTGGTGATCCTCAGGATTGGCTTCCAGGCGAGGGGCCTCAGTCACAGCTTCCACACTATGTGGAACCTTACATGAGATTGACACATGTCAGGAAGCTTGTGGGAAGGCAAGTCGGTGCTGTGGCTTTCAGGTTCAGTTCTCAAAAATGTCCCTTTGGAGTCAGCAGGTGCAATGAAGGATTGGGAAAGAATTGAGCTTCCAGTTATTCTCTGCCTGTGGGGCCTGGAGTGGGGAGGAGCTGAAGGTTCTGCTAACTCCATTCCACTCAGCTTCTTTTGCAGTCGAGCCCGAGCCAGGTGCTTTGAGCAGCTTTCAAATATGGATTTATTTTCATTTTCATTGAAGGATAGAGAGATGGAGGTTGAGAGAGACACAGAAAAATCTTGTATCCACTGGCTCACTTCCCAAATGCTAACAGCCGCTAGAGTCAGGAGGCTGGAGCTCTGTCCGGGTCTGCTACATAGAAGACAATGTAGTCCTCACACTACTTCTGAAGCAGGTGACAATGCTCTGAGCAGGTTTTTGCTGGTGTGGCAACATTCTACTTCCTGCTGCTGCTGACAGCACTTTCTGCTTTCTCAGGGGTATTTCGTACAGGGGCAATGGACAGAGAAGGGAGTGCTGGTCTACCAGGAGACCTGCCTGCAGCTCTAGCCACCTACTGGTTGCCTGGCCTCAGGTGGGCTTGGCCTGCTGATCTTGGCTTCTTCATATCCACATTGGGGGATTTTGCTGTCATCTGCAGCCAAGCCACAGGAGCCAGATATACCTGCCCACCTGATTCCATTAAAAATGCAACAGGAGAAACATTTGAAGTCATGATCTGATGACCATGGATGGTCTGATGGTCTCCGTGTCCTGCCCCACCCCAGTGAGAGAGCTGAAGTCGGGATGGGAGGAACAAAAGTAAACCAAGGCCGGAGTCTAGTACAGATGGCAATCAGCACAGCCTCATTTGCATGTTGACTGTGAAAAAGTAAAAGTGGGGGCCTGATACGATGGCTCAGTAGCTAAATCCTTGCCTTGCACACACCAGGATCTCATATGGGCATCGGTTCGTGTTCTGGCTGCCCTACTTCCTATCCAGCTCTCTGCTTGTGGCCTGGAAAGCAGTCAAGGACGACCTAAAGCCTTGGGACCCTGCACCTGCGTGGGAGACCCAGAAGTTCCTGGCTCCTGTCTTTGGACCAGCTCAGCTCCGGCTGTTGCAACTACTTGGTGAGTGAACCGGCAGACAAAAGATCTTTCTTCCTGTATTTCCTTCTGTCTATAAATCTGCCTTTCTAATAAAAATAAAAATAAATCCTAAAAAAAACTTTTTAAAGTCAAGATGTGTCTTCCAAATGCTACAGCAATCACGGAGAGCAAACCAGGAACCAATGCCAACAGGTGAGCACATGGAAACACCAAGAAACTGTGTCCCAGTGAACACAGAACAAGGGCACACAAAGCTGATGGCACAAAGGGAACACTGACTGCAAGATGGCAGACTCCTTCCAACCCTCTCGACAGCTGCATTCTATGCAAGAGGCCTGCACATCAGCTAGAGGTCATCTTGGGTAGATGGAAGAAGCAGACCTAAACATGAGGACGCAGATGCCTGTCGGGTGAGAGGACAGAGAAAGACGTGCTAGGCAAAAGGAGGCTGGCATGGCTGCCTTCACCCAAAGTAGATTCCAGAACAAAGAATACTAGCTGAGAAATCTGTGAGGCGGTCTCAGAAAGTTCATGAGAAAAATCCCATATTATCTTGAAAACATCTTTATTTCTTTATTTTGGTCTACTTGAAAGGCAGAGAGATAAACAGAGATCTTCTGTCTGCTGCTTTATCCCTCTCTCCCCTCCCCCCAGACGTCTGCAAGAGCCAGGGCTGGCCTGGGGCTGGAGTCAGGAGCTGAGAATTCAGAGTGGGTGTTTTACATGAGTGTGAATAACACAAGAACTTGGGTGCCATCTGATACCTTCCAGAGGGACCAACTCAGAAAGCTACATCATAAGCAAAACTCGACCTCAAAACCATTCACTTGGCCTTGGGACATGGCATCCAAACAGTGCCAAACTTCCACCCCTATGTTATCTTCTAATTCCAATTTCAATACCTATCAATATCTAACCTAGGGCAACAGCAATCCTTGCCTCACTGGATTTGGGGAAGAATCAGGGCAGCTATGACTTGGGAGCTGGTTTCTTGGTTCATGAAACAGGACGCAGGGGCAGTTGAACCTCACTCACTTAGAAGAGGAGCATCTGCACCCCTAGAATCAGGCAGCTGAGTTCAAGCTGTTTGTCCTTAGGAAGTAGGAAGGAAGTAGCAGGCAGTGGCTTGGAGCAGGCCAGGCAATGTAGGTGGGAGCGCTGTAGCCCAGGGAAGTCAGTGCAGTGGCGCCTGGCTGGTGTCTGTAGGCCTGGAGAGTTTTCCAGAAGCTGTGGTGATGAAAGCTGCCCTCCTCTGCAGGAGGGGATGTGTGGGACCGGGCTGAGCCTCTATCCCAGAGGCATCCCAGCAAGAAGCCGGTGAACAGTTCCTGCGCTCTTTACTGAAGTAGCACCAGTTCGTGAGTCTGAACGGAGGAAGGAGTGGCTGGCACCATGGTGCTGTGCATTAAGCCACCACTCGCAATGCTGGCATCCCATATCAGGGTGCTGGTTTGATTCCTGCCCACTCCACTTCTGATCCAGCTTTCAGGAAAACAGTGGAAAATGCCCCAAGTTCTTGGATTCCTGCCACCCATGTGAAAGACGTGGATGGAATTCCAGACTCCTGACTCAGCCTCAGTTGTTTGGGGATGTGAACCTGTGAATGGAAGATCTCTGCATTTTCTTTTTTGGTCTGTCACTCTGCCTTTCAAATAAATAAAATAAATCTTTGAAACAAACAAACCGAGTCAGAGTGTGGATCCGTGAGGGATGGCAAAACTCAGCCAGCCGGAGGTTTAAATCCAGGCACCAAGGAAGGGAAGGGACAGAGCAAGGGATGTGAAGCTGAGTGAGATTCATTATTTTTAGTGTTTTTTGTTGATTGTTTTTTAAGTGAACTTCACATCACATACAGCCAACCATGCTGAAATGTGTAAGTCTGTGGTGTTTTGTGCACTCAAGATTCAGTGTAACCAATCCCTGTTTCCTCAGTCTGAACAAAATCCTGTCCCCTTTACATAATCCCTGCCAGTCCTTCCCTGCTCTTCCCCCAGCCCCGGCAGCCATGAGTCCATGTACCCCACTTCAGCTTTGCCTGTTCTGCTTATTTAGCGTAGAAGGGATCGTGCCACGGCACCCTTGAGCTCAGGCTGCTTTCACTTAGTGTACTGACTCACGGTTCATGTGTGGGCTGAGTGTGCGATGTAGTTTCACCTCATTCCTTTTTATGGCTGGATACTAGTCCAGTGTGTGTGAACACCATGGTGTGTTTTTCTGCTCAGCCTTGGGGGACCCTTGGCTGCTGCCCAGTGTGGGCTGTTGGGGTAACATTGCTGTGACTTCAGGAGAACTGCTGTGTGCAGGCCCCTGTTGGTTCTCTTGCATACCTGCTGAGGGTGCAGTTGCCCGGTCCTTTGGAAATTCTCTGTCTCTATCTCAGGGAGTCATTCAGCCATTTTTCACAATGGCCCCACCTCTAGCTATTCCAAGTGCTGGGATAATGTAACATCATAGAAATCTGGCAGCTTTTTCATGGAGCAATTTGAAAAGTTTTAAAGTAATTTTAAAAATCATGGTTCTGTGTGTAAGGGCTTATTGTAGCAATTCAAATAAAGAAACTTCTAGAAGAAAAAATGTCTTCCTCTGCTCCCCTGTCCCCATTGTGCTCCATATCCCCTAGTTGACCTTGTTAACTCTCAGGTGTATATCCATTTAGACATTTCCTTGGCTTTGGTACAATTTAAAAAGTTTTTAATGTCCTATTATTCATATCACCTTGCTTTGAAATCTTTCCAGCCATTTCCCATGCATTTCAATTGTTCCGGAGATGCACTGAGCCAGAGGGTCCTTGTGATCTGAGCCTTGTTTTTGTGTGAGGTCTGAGCTTTGGGGATGGACAAATCTGACTCTGTGGGAGGGTGTTGGATAAGGAATATATTACAATTCTTTCTTAGTATCTGTACACCAAATCCTTTGTAAGTAGCCCATGAATGGCTCTTATAAGGAGACAGCAGGAGGGAGGAGTTGGGGACCACAGGCTCTGAGCTCAGCTTGCACCTTAATTTAACACTTACTCATTCTTCCCTGTTGAGTGAGGAGTTGTTTATGTGTGCCTCTGCCTGATTCCTCACTCCTCACCCATGCACACAGCTGAGCAAGCTTGGGGCACCCCTGGGGGCTGGTGTGGCTGTTGTGTGGGTGAGCATGGGCTCCGACCTCATTTGCCCTCAGCTTAGAGTCACAAAGGGGTGTCCCTGGGGTCAGGCTCCCTGCTGGGTGTCTGGGCTCAGGCCCTGTGGGAGGCCAGTGTGAAAGCAGGTGCACTTGTTTATGGTGGCACAGGCTGTGGCACCCAGCTGGGCAAATAATTATCATTGCCAGGAGCTGGAAGCCAGGAGAGGCTGGGAGGCCTGGGTCCCTTTCCAGGGAGGTATAAATAGCCCGCCTGTAGGAGCGGAAGAAGGCAGCGCGCAGGAGCAGAGGTGGGAGTGCTGGCCAGGGGATGAATTCTGGTTGTTTGGGCAGGAATGGGTGGCATTGCGTGGTCTGTGGCCAGGAGAGTGCCTGGCAGGGGTGCTCCTTCCCGTGCCTGGGGTTCTTCTCCATTTGTCCCCCTGGAACCTGGCCTGCCAGGCTGGAGTTCCTGTACTGGCAAGGTGCATTGTGTATGGCGACAGACCCCTTTGGCCCAGCCTCCCGCCTTCCTGCAGGAGCAGGCTGTTGAGGTGGGGGCGTAGGGTCCTCCAGCTCCACAGGGCATACAGCATTTGTTCAGGAGAGGTCCCGACAGCGCTGGCCAGCTCCCAGCCTGACTCATCCAGAAACACTCTATAAATAACCCACTGAGGGGCTGGGCTGCTACCCTGAGCTCCAGGAGCAGGTGGCATCCCGAGGTGCTGAGAGCATGGCACTTAATGTCTGTCGGGAGCCAGGGTCAGGGATGCAGGTGGTAAGGGAGGCATGGCCATCCTGGGACAGCCTCCTGACAACCATGATGTTAGGGACCTCTCTTGGGGCACAGTGGGATGTCTGGCTGGATTCACTGAGCTAATACATGTTGGACTAGACATGCTGAGCTACCTGTGATGGGCCACTTCCCCTCTCTGGGTCTTAGACCCTCATTGGTGAAATGAGAGTGTTAACCTAGGTGGGCACTAAGGAGTTTCTATGTGGCGGCCAGCTTGGCCTTTCTAATTAGACTCCAAGGAGATTCTCTGGGCAACCCTGCACCTGGCAGTGTGCCAAAACCCCTGTGCCACTGCAGTGGGATCAGGCTTGTCTGCTGCCATTCACTCCAGTGCCAGTTAGGGGTGTCTGCCCATTGGCCAATGTCATGGTCCTAGCCACAGCTGTCTGGGTCAGCTGTGACTGTGGCAGAGTCAGTCAAGGGGAAAACACCTGCCACCTACAGAGGGTGCTGTGCTTGTTAGACTCATGCCTCCCCAACACTACCATACTCCCCAAGCAGCTCAGCCCACCAGGAGGGCCTGGGACCTGCTCCAGTCACACTGCCCCAAGTGGTGGAGGTCACAGGTGTTTTGATTCCAAGGAGGAGTCCTCATTCCTCCCCTCCTTGTTAAAAAGGAGTTGTTAATGACTGGAACAAAAAACATCCAAACCACAGCTTTTGGAAGAACCACTTGTTCTTGCTGGCCTTGTTCCTCTCTTTGAACTTGACCTCAGCCTTCCACCAGGCCTCATGTTTGAGAGCAGGGATCTGAAGACATCCTTGTTGACCATAGTTTTATTCAAAGGAGTATCCACAGGGCACCTGGCAGGTCCGAGGTGACTGCAGTTATAAACACTCACAGAAGACTCCATCTTTGACCCCTTGGCAAGTTTCTTCTTAACCATGGTGGCTATTACTTAATGGGAACAGCAGTCACCCCAGCTCCCAGAGTGTGGCCGAAGGGGCAGCCAGAGGGGCCGTCACCAGTGTTCCTTGCAACAGCCTTGTGTGCAGCGTTTAGCTGTCTGGTTGTGGTCAGCACCCTTTTCCCGGGTTTCTGAAGTTGGCTCATTTTGCAACCACCCAGGCCTGTAAAAAGGAAGATATTTTCGTTCTCTCTGAGTGGAAAGATCTAACATTGGCAAGTTGGTGCCAGGAGGCAGGTATCCCTGTGTGGGAAAGGTGGGCCCCGTTTACTCCTGACAAGCGCTTGTTCTGGTCTCAGGCCTGGCTCTCAGCCTTGTCTGTGGTATTTGAGTATGACACCCCTGTGGCACAAACTTGCGTGTATGTGGGCTGCATGACCTGCACCAAGGGTCTAGGTACTGACAAGGGGGTTCTGTCACCAGTCAGGGCGAGGCCAGGGTTCTGAAGAGCATGTGCAGACAGGGCCTGATGACTGTCCCTGATGATTGTCTTCAAGAAGGACGAGACCTTCCAGCTGTGGATAGCAGACTAGGACCTGGGAGGCAAATTTCATTGCTGTTACTGCTAGAACATTCTATTGGAGAGGTCATGAGTGGGGCATCTCTGAGGGTCCTCCTGGAAGGGTTGTGGCAGCCCCCAATATATCAGGCATAGAATCCCCAGGAGCTTGCTTGTAGGCTCCAGTCCTGCAGCTCCCTGAGTGGGGTGCCACAGGGATGGGACAGGGGGTGTCTCTGAGCATGCGGCCCCTTGGCTGGAGGGTGGCTCCTCTGCAAGTCTCTGTGGCTGAATGTTAAAACACAGGGCCCTGCTAAAGGCAGATGTGGGCTTTGGATGGGAAAGAGCAAGGAGGCGAGACTGCTATGTGCTGAGAGTACGCCCAGGACTGGGCAATGTGTTAGCAGGGGATCCAGCTTCCACTCAGTCTGTGTGAGAGGCTCTCCCTGGCCCCAGCTTATGGAGGAGGATGGCCCAGGGTAAATAGTTTGCTCCCAGCTTCACACAGCTGTGGAGAGGTAGAGCAAGAACTTGGTTCCAGCTGGTTCTAAAGTGCAGAGGGCTCCCTCTTTGGTTGCAAGCATCGTTATCCTACAGCATCGTGGCTCTACCTCTGTCTGACCAGAGGTATGGGAATGTACCCAGAAACTTGATGGAGAATGAAACTGCCTTGGAGAGGGGGCTGGCACAGTGGCATATTAGGTTAGGCCTCTCACTGCAGCGCTGACACCCCATGTGGATGCTGGTTTGAGTCTTGGCTGCTCCATTTCTGATCCAGCTCTCTGCTTAATGACCTGGTAAGGCAAGAGAGGATGGCTCAAGTTCTTGGGCTCCTGCACCCATGTGGGAGACCCAGAAAGAAGCTCCTGGCTATTGGCTTTGGATCTGCTCAGTTATGGCTGTTGTAGCCATTTGGGGAGATGAATTAATGATGGAAGACCTCTCTCTTTTTCCTTTTTTTTGTGTGTAAAAATCTGCCTTTCAAATAGAAATAAATTCATTGTTAATTTTTTTTAATGTGCTGCAGAAAGTAGAACTATCCTAGGGTAATGCATAGTGCTGGTAGCACTTGAACCTGAGACCTACCTGGCTGTTAAATTGATGGACTGGGGAGACTGACATGAATAAGCTCTGTCCGCTGACCTTGACCTGGAGTGTGTGTTGTGCAGCAGGCTGGCTGAAGGACCTGATGTCATGCCTTGCACTTTTGGGGAGGTGGGCAGCAGTGGGCATGTTGGAGACCATCGGGGGGGTCCACTGGAGAGACAGAGATGAACTGTCCTGGAAGATGGATTGGTGTGGCGGAAGACGGCTCAAGGCAGCTAGAAGAGCACGTGCAACTGTCTTGGAAGCTGGGAGCATGTGGGGAGTTGTGGAAGCTGGAGGGTAGCTTCCTGTGGCTGAGGGGTGGGGGCAGATGAGAAGAGGGGCATGAGTGGGACCAGCCTGCACTGGGGAGGGTGTGTGTCCCAGGGACTCTGCTAACTCAGGTGGAGCCTCAGTTTCCTCAACTAGAAAGCGGGAGAAGCAAATCCTTCCTGTCACCGGGTCACTGTAGGATTTAGACTCCATGGCAATGGCAGAGCCAGTGGCCCTGAGCTTGACACAGGTGTAGCTGTTGCTGCTGCTGGTGGTAATGATGGTTATGACTGTGGTAGCCATAACCTAGCTTCCTCACACAGGAGCAGCCCTGTTAGACAGGAGGCAGAGATGTCCATCCTCTGCCACTGTCCAGCACTGCCCTCTGCTGCGATGCCCTGTCAGCCAGCTCCTTCTGTCTCCTCCCTCAGGCATGCTGCTGCTCCTCACTGTCCCTCTGCTGTGCCCACACTGATCTCTTTGCCCTGTGTTCAGCTTGCGAGGTTGCTCCTGCCTCAGGGCCTTGGCACTTGCGGCTGCCTTTATCTCAAATCCTCCACCTCAGGCATCTGTCTGTCTCATTCCCAACCCCTTTGAGGGTATTTAAAAAATGATTTGTATTTATTTGGAAGGTATATTTTACAGAGAGAGAAGGAGAGACTGAGAGAAGGTCTTCCATCCACTAGTTCACCCCTCAAATGACTGCAATGGCCACTTCTACTGTTCTCCAGGCCATGAGCAGGGAGCTGGATCAGAAATGGAGCAGCTGGGACTTGAACCAGCACTTAAGTTGGATGCTGGCAGTGTAGGTGTAAGCTTAGCCTACTACACCATGGCACCAGCCCCTTAACATGTATTTCGATTGTCTGTTGCTTGCCATGCCCATTTGAATAGAAGCCCTATCATGGGGCTGGCATTGTGAATGCCTCTGCTCTTTATGAAGCCAGCATCCCAAATCAGAGTTCAGGTTTGAATGCTGGCTGCTCGTTTCCCATCCCGCTCCCTGCTCATGCATCTAGGAAGTGGAGAGTGGCCTATGTGCTTGGGCTCCTGCAACCATCCCCATCTCCTGGCTTGGGTATGGCTCAGCTCCAACCAGGGGTGGAAGATCTTGCTATCTCTGTGTGCCTCTCCTTCTCTGTGACACTCTGCCTTTCAAATAAACAAATACATTTAAAAAATAATAAACATTTTCCTTGTTGTATCCCATTGTATCCACAGGCTTGGTGCTTAGGGGGAGGGATTGTTAGGTTTGTTATTGGGGTTACTGGGGTGCTGGGGGGGCAGTGGCAGGAGCAGGTTGGCTCAGCAGGAGTCCTGGGCACTGTGGCTAGCCTGTCAACAGTGGGCTCCAGCTTGTTCCACTGCTCAGGGACCAGCTGTCTCCTTCAGTCTCTGCATGTCTGCAGCAGCAGCCAAGGAGTTAAGCTGCTTGCTGACTGCCTTCCTCTCTCCCCTCCCTTTCCCGCCCTCTCTGGAGGTTCCCTTCCTGCCAGGAGCATGTGGGCAAAGAGGGAAGGTTGGCAGCTCTGTGCCACTCATTCCCGAGGAATTTCCCCAGGTCCCCAAGCAGCCCTGCACCTGGGTGGCCTGACCCGGAGCCCAGGAGCAGACTCAGCTGTGGTGGTTGCTGGGTAGCCACCAGACCCTTCTGAGGTGTCGCAAAGCCTTCCTGGCCCGGCCTGGCCCGGCGCATCCTGCTCTGGGCAGCTGCTGTTTGTGGAGCCCTGGGCTGTGTCCAAGCATGGAGGAAATACTGTGATCACCCAGTCTCTCTCTGCTGGGGGTGCCTCTGAGACCCCTGCCCCTCCCTGTAGCCCCACATTTCAAACCGCATCATCCCCGCATTCCGTATGCTTATTGTCTCACCTGCAGTGTGGTCCATTGCCTGGTTACCGTGGCTGACAGTGTGGTCCATTGCCTGGTTACCATGGCCTCTGTGAGGCCTGCAGGGGTGAGGTTTTGAAGTGCATGCTGACCTTTGGCTTCTGGATTCCCATGAGGGGGACTGGGGACTCACAAGAAGCAGGGCCAGATCTGGAATCAGATTCATGATGAAGCTGTCGTCCCTGGGCAAGTTGCCAGATCCCAGCTGCATCTAAGGGTGCCCTGAGATGCTGTGTGTAAGACCTTAATGTCAGGCTTACCACAGGCTGGAGGCCCAGTGAGCAATCATGGGTGCTGCAGCAGGCTACAGGGCCTGCTGGTTTGCCTGCCCCTGGCTCAGCTGTTAAAAGAAACATGCTAGCCTAGCCAGCTAGCCAGCTGGCCCCCAGGAATCCATGGGCACAAGGCAAGGGTGCCATCTCTTGGGCTCCCCACGCAGAGCCTGGTCCCCCAGCCAGCTCCCTCTGCTTGGCTACCCTTGGCCGTGCTGGAGTGGGTTCCTGAGCTCAGGAGAGACCCCCTGCCTTCTGAGTATGGCACATCCTCTTACCCACAGTGACATCAGCCTCCCAGAGGCCCCACGAGCATCCTGCTTCCCTGCAGGGGAAGCCGCTGCAAGACAGAGGAATCAGAGTCTTGGGGGTCAGGCCTGGGGGGCCATGAGATCTACCACTCCCTGTAAATGATGAAGAATCTGCACTCCAGAGGGGGTTTAGGACCTGTCATCTGTCACATGTCACACAGTCAGTGGGTAGTCAGCTTCCTGCATTGCTTGCTCCTGTCAGGTAGTTGTTGGTGACCCCACCAAGGATTCTGACTGTTCTGTTCCCAAGTACAGGTCAGTGAGACAGGTCACATGCAGGCATGGACACAGCAGAGGGCAGTGAGGATTAGGGTGCTCTCTGCATCCAAGGGATCAGGTTCTCTGTCCCCAGTAGCCTGGAAGGCTGACCCCCAAGGCTGTTGCCAAAAATAGCCTTCCCTTTTCTTGCATTCTTGCTCTTGAAGTCCCCGACTTCACCCTCAGCAGCAGAAAGGGAGGGACTGCCAGGGACTGCTGTCTGCTCCCTTTAGCGCTCTGTTTATGCTGCTTTTGTGATCCTGGCTTCTGATGTTTTCCTTGTTGGCTGCAGGCCACGGCCTCCCTGATTTTCATTCCAAGAAGGATGGGAGCCAAGTCAGTCTCCGAGGCCACCGACAGGGCCTCTGCAGTCACCCACATCCTGCCCAGAACTCCCAGGACAGAGCCCCTGCTGGCCTGTGCCCTCACACCCACCCTTCACACCCACTCTTCCCAACCTGCTCGTCCATCTCCAGGATTCCTACAGGTGCTCACTCCGGCCTGGGGACTGTGTGTCTCTGCAAGCCTCTTCCAACACACTTGCAGACAAGGCTCATCTCTGCAGAAGGCTGCAGTCTGGCTGGTATCTCCTGCCTGGGAAGTACCGGGCAGGATGCAGTCTGTCTCAGCAGTCCCTCCAGCTCGGCTGCAGTGGTGGTGTCTGCCTGGGAGCCACTATCAGTGCGACACAGCACTTCCCATTGGCTCTGGTGGGAAGCCACAACTCAGAGCTGGTCAAGATCTTTGGCCTCGTGTCCTCATGGCATGGACCAGAGATCCAGCAAAGCCCACCACTCCCCTCCCGAGTGTCCCCGTGCAGGGCTTGTTGCTGAAATGCACTCTGACCATAGAGCCTGGGCCAATGACTGCTGCAGCACCCTGTCTCAAGAGGAGCTCTGTCTCTAGCACCCGCCCCAGCCCATTGGTAGAGTCTCCAGGCTTGGCTTAAGCTGAGGTTAGGTACCCTCAGGGGTGGTGCCCTGCTCCTTCCGTTAGGAAATGGCTGCCCAACCTCAGAGCTTTCCCTGAGAGGAAATGGTTCCTGCCACTAAGCTCCCAAATTCCCTGGGATTCACCTTACTCCCTTTCCCATAATTATACCCTCTTATGCCATCCCAGCACTTCCCCTGCTTTGTGGGGCTCCACACCTTGTGGAGCCTTGCATGGGATTATCCTGTTCCATTTTACTTGGCAAGGCCCCATGTGTGAGTCTTTTCTTCTGTTATAATTATTCCATCTCCCCCGTTGCTGCATTGTTTCAGCTATTTTATGTCTGAACATCCTCCAATTTGGGGTATTTTTCTGGAATGGTGGTTGCCAAGTACCAATGCCACAGTCAGGAAAGACCTCATTAGGATCAGGTCGGGGGAGGAAGCATACTCACGAGGAGTTGTGGCCTGCCAGTAGCAGAGCCATCTGGAGGATCTCACCTCCTTCCCTCGGCTGCCAAGATACAGCCTGAAGACAGAGGGTCCTCACCAGGCCCCTCCTAGGCACAACAGCCATGGGGCAGTGCCCTCTCTGAACATGAAATTGCATCTATCAGCATGTCTCTCATCTCAGCCTCTGTTCACCAGACTGGTTCAGCTTTTGTATTCAATCAGCAAGCATTTATAAAGTACGAGCCCTGTGCCAGGCCTGGAGCTCAGCAGTGGGGGGCCTTTGGCAAACCAATGACCGGTAGTCCCTGGGACTTAAGGTCAAGTCATGGGGAGACAGCAATACAACAGATTAACGTGGACAGCTTGGGACCAAAGGGACGTCTGCCAGAGTCCAGAGAGGGAGAGTGACCGAGGGGTCAGTGGGAGGGTGTGGCCAAGAGGGCCTCTGAGCAGCTAGCAACAAAGCTGAGCTCTGAAGGGGAATGAAGGTGTGAGAAGGTGGGTCCTGCAAGAAGGCAGAGTGAGAAAGAGCCAGCCTAGTAGCAGGATGGCCTGAGGTCGGTGTGTACGAGCCAGGGCTAGAGGGCCCAGTGGCCACAAAGGGAGGCCCTGTGCCAGTGTGAGCATTTGGCTTTTCAACTGACTTGCAGGCTGCAACGTGCCCTAGTGACTGAGCTTAGCCAAGTCTCTGTCCTCTCTCTATTGAGCTCAAGCCCCTGGTTTGTTAGAAGGTTGTGGGGAGATTGGTAGTTGAAGTAGCTGTGTCTGGCATAGGACATGGCCTCTGGAAAGGGGCTGATTCTTCCTCTTCTCAATATGTCCACACCCTGTTCATCAAGGAAAGATAGCCAGGGTCTGGCTTGCTGTCCATCCCACCTGAGTGGGGCTATCCTCTCTCATCTGATGCCCAGGCTCACTGAGCAGTCTCCTGGCCTCGAGGGGTGGTTGTCCAAGCCCTGGTGCTGGGCACCACACCATAACTACCACATGTGGTTATGCAGTGAGAAGGGCTCTGTTCCCGTGATGGGCTGGCATGAGTACCATCACCTCACTTGCATTCTCTCCCCTTTTCTAGTCTTTGAGATTCCACGGATATGAGAGACGCTTCTGGGAGGAGTGGAAGTCTTGACTAACAAGGACAGGGAGAACACCTGTGTGCCCACTGCCCGGCTTCACAGTAGGGGATTTCCTTCCCTGCGGGGGTCCCCTGTATTCTGGTCATCAAGCCTGCGTAGAATTCACCATTTTCTTGAATTTTGTGCTTTTGCTTTATGAGTGTGTGTGCTTTCTTCATGGTTTCGCACTTCTGTATATGTCCTGGATCACGTGTTGTTTTTATTTTTTGCTTGTTTTGGAACTGGATACACATGCGAGCACCGACTGTCACCATACTCCTTTTTGGTTCTGCCCCGTCTCTTCTGAGATTCATGCATGTTGTTACTGCTCTGTACTATTTCATTAGGGGACTAGGTCATGAGTAAATTATTATTTTTTTATTAAAGATTTATTTATTTATTTATTGGAAAGTCAGATTTACAGAGAAAAAGATCTTCCATCCTTTGGTTCACTCCCCAAATGGCCGCAATGGCTGGAGCTGAGCTAATTCGAAGCCAGGAGCCAGGAGCTTCTTCTGGGTCTCCCACGTGGCTTTGGACTGTCCTGTACTGCTTTCCCAAGCCACAAGGAGGGAGCTGGAAGGAAAGTGGAGCAGCTAGGATACAAACTGGTGCCCATATGGGATCCTGGCACATGCAAGGTGAGGATTTTAATTACTAGGGCCCAAGAGTGAATTATTTATCCTTGAATCTAACAATAATTGGATTGTTTTCAGTAGTTTTATGTCACAAACAATGCTGCTGTGGACATTCCCGTTGGAGTGGACATACAGGTGCAGTGTCTACACCTTGGTGTTGCATTCCTGGTTGTGTGATCAGCCTGCACACTTTCTCAAATGGCTGGACCTGCTGATAATCCCATCAGCATTACAGACATGCTGGTGTTACTCTGTCGCCTTCCCACTCTGTGGGTGGAATCTTTTTATTAAATTTTATTTATGTATGAGAAAGAGTGTGAGCAGTTTTCCATTTGTTGGTTGGTGTGCTCCCCAAATGCCTGCAATGGCTGAAGCTGAGCTGGGGCAGAAACTGAGAGCTGGGAATTTGCAGCAAGCCTCCCATGTGGCAGAGACCCACCTACTCAAGTCATCACTGCCGCCTCCCAGGATGTGTTAGCAGGAAGCTGATGACAGGAGTTCGAGCTAGGACTTGAACCCAGGTGCTCCAGTGTGGGACATAGGTGTCTTGACTGCTAGATTAAGGAACCACTTGGTCCCATTTGTGGATTTTTTTCTTCATTTTAGTTGATCTCTCTCTCTCTTTTTAAAAGATTTATTTTTATTGGAAAGGCAGATTTTCAGAGAGAAGGAGAGACATAAAGAAAGATCTTCCATTTCCTAATTTACTCTCCAAATGGCTGCAAGTGGCTGGAGCTGAGCTGAGCTGAAGCCAGGAGCTTCTTCTGGGTCTTCCACATGGATGCAGAGGTCCAAGACTTTGGGACATCCTCTGCTGCTTTCCCATAAGAGCTATATGAGAAGTGGAGCAACTGGGACACAAACTGGTGCCTATACGGGATGCTGGCACTTGAAAGGGGAGGAGGCTTAGCCATCTGGGCCATTGTGCTGGCCCCTTTAGGTCTTGGGGGTGATGTCTCATGCCCTCTTGATTTCCTCTCATGTTCTCAAAGCAGCTGTGCTTTGTTTTGTGGAGGTCTAGGTCTTTCCAATGTTGATTCTGTGCTCATGTCCTCCCTTCTTTCCTCCTTTCTTTCCTTTTTTTTTTTTTTTAAGATTTATTTATTTTTATTGGAAAGGCAGATATACAGAGAGGAGGAGAGACAGGGAGGGAGATCTTCTGTCCAATGGTTCACTCCCCAAGTGACCGCAATGGCTGGAGCTGAGCCAATCTGAAGCCAGGAGCCAGGAGCTCTTCTGGGTCTCCCACGTGGGTGCAGGAGCCCAAGGTTTTGGGCTGTCCTTGACTGCTTTCCCAGGCCACAAGCAGGGAGCTGGATGGGAAGTGGAGCTGCTGGGATTAGAACCAGTGACCATATGGGATCCCAGTGCGTGCAAGGCGAGGACTTTAACCACTGTGCTCTCACGCCAGGCCCATGTCCTCCCTTCTTGCAGCTGGTGGAGAAGAACAGGACTCAGTTCTCTGCCAAGGCCTGGTCCTCCCTGTTCTCCTTCCAGGGCCGAGTCCTTTCCTTCCTCCTCATCATCCTTAGCGTTCCCCTAGATTTTGCGAATGGGCATCGTGACACTGCAGACAGGGTTGGCCATAGGTGCAGTCTGTATTTTCAGCCTCTTTCTTGCCTTCCTTCTCCAGAGTATGACAACGATAAGCAGCTTCCTGGCTTCCCTTGCAACCAGAAGTGGCCATGTGACCCAGGCCTAGCTCATTAGATGTAAGAGCAGGTCAGCGAGGAGGCTTCTGGGAGAGATTTATCTCCCTGAGGGAGGAAGCAGGCCCTTTACTTCCTGCATGCCCTAGCTGCTTGCCTACAAGTGTGGTGTTGGGTGCTGCAGCAGCCTTCCTGTAGCTAGGAGGCAGCAGGTCTGAGAATGAGGAGCTAGTGTGCTCCAGATGTTGCTGAGATGGGATGGACAAAGACTGGGCTCTTGGGGTGATGGGAGCTAGTCACTGAGCTGCCTTCTCCAGCCTTCTTGTTAGGTCAGCTGAATGGCTTCACCACTCGGTTGATGTTAGTAGGACATACTATTTACTGCTGAAATATCTGGACTGATGGGTGTCTGTGTGCATCTTGTCCCTTGCTTTTTCAGTTTTTTTGTTCACTGGCTTCTTTTGGACTTTAAACAACTGCACTTTCTGGAGACTGTAATGTAATGCTAGTCCCTCTTGAACTGTCTGTGACAGCTGACCCTGTTGGGCCATTCGTGTGTGTGTGTGTGTGTGTGTGTGTGTGTGTGTGTGTGTGTGTGTGTGGTGTGGGCGGGGGTGGTTCCTTCTCTCTAGGCTGCTGTGTTGTCATCTCAGGAGGCTGCCTTTAGCTCCTCTCTTATTTTTTCTTGCTTTGGCACCTCCTCCCCATGAGCTGCCTGGACACCTGCTGTGGCCACAAGAGGCACTTAGCTCTTTGCAGAGCTCACTGTGCTGGCTCTTTATAATGCTCCTATCCCGACTCTATGGAGGTAGAGCCAAGGCTCACAGAAGCTCATGAACTTATCCAAGGCTCTCTGGTTAGAGGCAACACAGCTGGGCTTGGAATTGAGAGGTCTTCAAATTCGACTACACCATCTTGCCCAAAGTTAGACAGTCAATGTCCTTCTCAGAGCTCCTGTAATCCTCTCCTAAATGACTCATGCTTATGGCACCAATTAGGGGTTTTATGGAGAGTCCACTCCAGCTTTCACCTGCGTGGACCATCATCATGGTGCTGAACAGTCCCTGGGGCTGCTGTGCTCTCCACACACTTGGTATGGACTTGACTTAATCCGCCTTTGACTTTATACCATAAAGTCAAAGTATACCATACCTCCTGGCCCAGAGAAGGACGTATGGTCTTGTATTATTTCTGCTTTTCTCCCTTCTACACCTTGCATTCTTAGAGGCAGCAGCCTTGGGTGACTCTGTTGGAGCTATTCCTATCACCTGTCCCTCTGTTACCATTTTCAGGCAGTGCCTTGTGCCCAGCACCTGGGCTAGCATGCTGGCACCCTCCCTGCCCTCCCTGCTCCCACCCTTCCCCTGCTAATCCACCTCCAGTGCTGCTCCCACACTGCTCCTTTAACGCAGTGCTTTTTTCTCCCCTACAGGTCCTCAAGGCAGTGGGAGACCAAGTTCTGGCTCCCGCGGTTCTTCACAGCCGGTCCTTATTGGTTCTGTTTGGAAGCTTGTGTTCATTTATTTGAGAGGCAGAGTTACAAAGAGAAGGTAAGACAGAAATCTGCCATCTGCTGGTTCATATTTTAAACAGACATCTGGTTGGGGCTGAGCCAGGCTGAAGGCAGCAGCCAGGAGTTTCATCCAGGTCCCATAGGGGTGGCAGCAGCCTGAGCACTTGGAGCATTGCTGCTTTTACAAGGGCATTAGCAAGGAGCTGGATTGGAAGTGGAACAGCTGGGACCTGAACCCATGCCCATATGTGATGCCAGGCTGCAGCTTTACCTGCTGTGCCACAGTGTGGACTCCCACCTGAAGAGCTGTCAAGTAGAGAAGCAGGCAAAGGGGAGGGAGTGTGAATGGGAAGGTTCAGATGGGAATAAGGAGTTGCTTTTGAGGCACTGACAAATAGCCACCTCTGGCTGCGGTTGCCATGCAGAATGTGAGGGGCTGACTGGGGAGAAGGACTGGGAGGCAGAGCCAGGCTGCTGAGGCATGGGGCTTTAGTGAGGACAGGGTAACCTTTTTTTTTTTTTTTAATTTAAAAGGTTTGTTTATTTTAGAGGCAGAGTTACAGAGAGACAGGGAGAGACAGAGATATTGAAGCCAGGGTCCAGGGGCTTCATCTGGGTTTCCCATGTGGGTGCAGGGGTCCAAGCACTTGGATCATCCTCTGCTGCTTTTCTAGGCCATCAGCAGGGAGCTGAATCAGAAGTGGAGCAGCTGGGACTCAAACAAGCACCCACATAGAATACCAGTGCTGCAGGTTACCTAATAAGTCTAGGAGCACTGTCTTAAGGGGGTGAAATTTTTAGGCAAGGGGGCAACAGGTACAGGCCAATGGCCCAGGTCAAAAGCAAGGATGGCTGAGCTGGAGGCAGGGAATGTGAAACACCTGCAGAACTGGAAATTCTGTGGGATATGCCCTGTGCCCCGGACACTGCTCAGGAACCCCAAGAGCTCTGGGGAGCACAGGAAGATACAAGCCACAGAGCAGCATGTGGGAGGCCGTGGCTGTGGCTTTGGGATGGTCAGAGGAAGACGTCCTGGGATTGATGGGATTTTGAGGTGATTAGAGCAAGACGGGGTTCCTGGTGTTGGAGAGGAGGGGGCTGGGACAGCATCTTGTCCTTCCTACCTGCCCAGAGTGGTGCTGGAACACCGTGAATGTTCAAGCATGTCCCAGGGACGAGGGCTACTGGCTCTGGGCATGTCTGGGCTCCACCATCCCTGGTTAAAGCACCCCTGTCTCTGCTTGCCACAGCAGGGTCCATCCTTGGGAATAGGCATTCCTCTCTAGCCTCTACTGGCCTAAGTAGTTGCTTCCTTCCCAAAGCAACTGGACTGACTTGTCTCAACTTGTGAAGCCTACAAGGGGGCCTGGGCTGAATTCACGCTCTGTAATGGCATCATTCTCCTCTACCCCCTGCTCTGAAAAATTCTGTATCATTGACATATAAAATTCTTGCTTTTACTTCTTCTAGAAGAAACCAGATGCAGGCTGATGCTAGTAGAATCTCAAAGCAGCTGTTCTCTCTCCCCTTTCCAGAGAATTTTACCTGTACTAATTCAACAAGTGTCAGTTGAGCCAGACATTTTCCTAGACATTTAGGATCCATCAAGGGGCAGACAGCAAAGACCCCCTGCCCAGGTAGACAACCCAACAGGCAAGACAACAGAAGACACAAGGGATGAATCACTTTTCTAGGAAAAGTGTTGAATGCTGTAGAGAAAGCATGAAAGAGCTAAATCTGTTATCTACCAGTCAGTCAACTCACAGTGTGGGAAGGAGGGTGAAAAGCCAGGTGTGGTGGGGTTGTGCAGGGAGAGTCAGGACACAGCCTCTGTTTATTGTGTGTCTCTTGTCCCAGGCTGGAACCTTAAGCTCGTTGCATGTTCATTTTGGTTAAAATACAAATTAAGCCCAAATGGTGATGTAATGTATTGGGAGGTGAGGGTAGCATTGTGAGCCAGGTGATCTTCTGTCACCGCGGAAACAGGGCAAGGTTTCTAAAGTTGATAGCTCGAACCATGGAAGTATAGGCGGGTGGTCTAGCAACGTAAAGGCAACTGAGAATTGAAAGCAGGTGACATGGACAGACTGCAAGGTCATTTTTGCAGGGACAGGATGGAGCAGGTGGGGGACCCATGGCTCTCTCGTTTGGATTTTTGAAAGCATAGCCTGGAGTTACTTGGATGGTTCCAGAAATCATTTGCAGAGCCAAGGGGTGGGAGTGGGGAAGTGCTCAGAGAGGAGAGAGGCCTGGGAGGGGGACAGGGGGACTTCTGCAGAATAAGGAGGTGGTAGAGCCAGCACATTCTGTCTCCCTTCCTCCAGAACAACCTTCTTTCATTTGGTTCTGAGATCTGACGTCATGTGAGGCTATGTTTGAACAAAGGGTTCTGCAGCTAAAATTGGTTTGCACTCCATGATCCCTCTTGGTTCTCATAATTAATACTGCTTTATAGGCACCTGGTACCCTTTATGCCCATGCCTATTAACTCCCTGCAATGATTTCCGTCATGTAGTCAGAGGCTTCCAGTCTTCCCCTGCATGTTGTGGTTTGAGCGATGGTGATTCAGCTCTCAGCCTGCTTGGGGGGGAAGAAAGCAGCCGTTCGGTCACCCCTGTCTGGCATCCAGCATGGAGGCTGCTGAAATGACAGGTGACCATTGTGACGAAGGTCCCCTGACGTGCCCCTAGTACTTGCAGTCTCTCTGGGGATAGCTGGGAATTGCATTTACAGAACCTTGCCTCCCACTCCACTTCCTCTGAGGAGAGCAAGTGAGAGCTGTAACTATGAATGAAGCTAAGGAAGGAGACAGCTCCTGTGGCTTAGTCACCTGCTAGTGACTCCCCTGGCAGAAATGTCACGGAGCAGAAATGCCTGCTCTGACACTGTTTTTAGGACAGGTCTCTTCCATTTCATGTCTTGTGCCACAGCTGCTTTCTTGAATTAAGGGTTCCAGGGCTTTGTTGTTCCTGAGCACTTTGATCTACTCTTTGCTGGGGGTGTGGTGGGGCGTGGCAGGGTGCTCTGGGAAAGATGTTACACTAATCCTTGAAGGCCAAGTTCAAATGGCAAGCAGTTTGTAAAATCTTGTCTGGAACCCAACTCTGAGGAATCTGTCTTCCGGTTAGCCCTTGTTACAAACCCTACTGTCTCAGTCTGTTTGCTGTTGCTAAAAACATGATGCCACAGACAAGCAGCATTGCGAAGGGAGGTTTATTTTGGCTAGGGTTCAAGGCCAAGGCTAGGGGTCCACTCCTGGTGACTGCCTCTTGCTGACACCTGAGGCAGTGCAGAGCATTGCCTGCAGAGAAATAGGGAGAACCACAGAGACCCATGCTTGGATAACCTATCAGCCTATTAATTGCATGATGGATGAATCCATTAATGAGGGCTGGGCGCTTATCGCCTCTGAGAGGTCCCACCTGGTCCCCTCTCTTAATGGGGGTTACCCCTCAACCTGAGTTTCTGAGGGCACGGACTGTAGCACTGGCCATTACTGGTGTGCCCGGGGTTGGGAACAGCTTGTGGTCACCTTTCTCCCTCCAGCACATGGTACATGTTCAAAGATGGCTCATGAGTGCAGTGAAGCAGGCTTCCCGGTACCTGTTCTGTGCTCTAGGAAATCCTGCTAGCCCCTTGAGATGTCCCTGTGGGAGCATTTCCAGTGAGGTAGTTCCATAAACCTCGAAAAGACCCAAATCAGAAGAGTCAGGTAATGTGGAGAAAGCTGCCTGTGTCATATGGATCCTATCTGGGGAGAGAGAACTGTAGTTGTCCCATTTTACAGGTTGGAGAACTGAGGCCACTGAGGTTAGTCTGCGATCACATGGTGTAAACAGCAGAACCAGAGGTGGTGATGCGATCCTCTGGCTGTAGAGACACAGTGCCCTACCATAGACTTCCCATGGTCTTCACCATGTGCTGTGACATTTTCCAAGCATGCAGCATCCCCCAGCCTGCCCTGCTCTTCCTGTGTGTCCCTGAGGTCTGTCAGCTCTTCCCCGGCTCCTCTGCAGTCTGCAGCCGTTCATTTTTCTCTCATCTCTTTCCAGATCTCACAATTTCCAAATCTTTCAGTTGGTTTCTTTTCCTGGCTCTGGTCCTTTTTCTGTTGGAGACTTTCCAGTGCAGCCGCAGATTGGAGGATGATAACAGCGAATTAGTTCGTGGCTCTTCTTTGATGTTATTTTGTGGGCAAACTCATTAATTTATGACAAACACATCAAAGAGCTGGGCTCTTGCACAGGACTGGGCTGTCCCAGGGCTTGTGAATAATAGTGATTATTCAGATTAAATCTCAAAGGCCCCAGGAGTTGGACTCCATATGCCTGGAATGTGGGACTATCCCATCTTGCAACGTCCCCCCCCAGCCTTGAATTAGCACAAGTGAACTCTCCCCTCTCCCCACTTCCAGGATGGATCTCTGCTCGGGGCTTCCATGTTCATGCCCTAAGCCTTGAGATCTGTCAAGATTGTTATAATAACCCTCAGGCAATGTAGTGAAAAAAGCAGAGGCTGTTCCTGGCTGTTCCAGGTTAGAGCAGCTGGATGTTACCAAGGATCATGGGTGAGCTCAAGGCCCTTCCTAGATAGAGTCCCAGTCCTCCAATGTCAAGTGCAAGAGCTCCGGACTACACAACAGGATGGCTGAAATGTGATTGGCACTCAGAGAACTTTCTGTACACACTCGTCAAGGAAGAGCATGATAGTTTCTGGCTGTTGCTGTCTCCCAACCAGCTCACACCAGTGATTGTTGATCCTGCCTCTTTCACTATCCACGTGGGGAGGGGAACTGTGCACCTGTCCAAAGTCATTCCCTCAGCTTGCCCTGAGGGGGAATTGCAATGAATGCACTAAACAATGATTGACTTGAAAATCCCACCCCCACCCACCCCCAACACACTGAGAGATGTTCCATTTGCTAGCTCATTCCCTCAGTGCCTGCAGTAGCCAGGACTGGGCCAGGTTGAAGCCAGAAATTCCATCTGGGTGACAGGGACCTAAGGACTTGGAGCTATTGGGAGCAGAGTAGCTGGGACTCCAATTAGCACTCAGATATTGCATGTGATTAAGCAGCATGCTTATTCCATCAGGCCACAATGCCTGCCCCAACCGTCTCCTGGGTTAGCAATGTTTTTCCCTCTACTGGGCTCCCTTCATCAGCTTTCAAGGAGTCTCCAACGCCTCCCTTCTTTAAGGAACCTGGTCTGCTCCCACTCTTCAGACCACACACTGGCCTTTCTTCCCTCCCTTCCCTGCCAAGTGCCTCTGCCGAGTTGTCTGCTCTCCATAGCTCAACTTCCTCTCTTCCAACCTGACTCTCAGCCCACTTATATCAACATCCCTTCTCCACACAACTGGAATAACTCTTATCAACGTCCCTGGTGACCTTCTTGCTGCCAAGCCCAATGATTGGCTCTGGTCCTCATCATATTCCACATTTGAGCGCCATCGACACAGTGGGCAAGGCTCTCACCCAGCCTTCTTGGCTTGTCACTAAGATACCTCTCTCTTTTTCTCTCTGGTCACCTCCTTCACTGCCGCCTTTTGTCTCCTATCCCATAAGTCACGATGTGTCCAGGATCACTTGGACAGTGTTTCCAGCTTTTCCACTCCCTTGATGATCTCAACTACAGTCATGGTTTTAAATACCATGCTCATGCAGATGACTCTGGAAGGCAAAGCTCCAACTCCACCCTGCTCCGCCAGACCCCAGTGCCTGTTGCATTTACAAGCTGCCCCTCAAACCTCAAGCTTAGGCCAGTAGACACCAGCAACACACCACGGTCCCTACACTGTCTAGCTACTCAGCCTTTTCCTCCCCAACCCCGTCTCAATAAATGGCTCAGACCTCAATACTTGGAGTCACATCCAATCCATCTGAAGGCCCTCAGATTACTTTCGGCTTGTATCCAGAATGTGGTCACTTTTCACCATGCCTGTTATTTAAGGTTTAATTTTTATTTGAAAGGTCATTGTGGATGGAAGTAATTCTCTCTAGTTTCCCCTCTTTCTCTGTAAAGCTTTTATTTTGAATAAAAACAAAATAAATCTTCAAAAACTTTTAATTATGAGCCTGGTGCGGTAGCCTAGCAGCTGAAGTTTTTGCCTTGCCCGAACCAGGATCTTGTATGGGCACTGGTTCTAATCCCGGCAGCCCCACTTCCCAATCCAGCTCCCTGCTTGTGGCCTGGGAAGGCAGAGGAAGATGGCCCAAAGCCTTGGGACCCTGCATACATGTGGGATACCCGAAAGAGGCTCCAGGCTCCTGATCTCGGATTGGCTCAGCTCTGGCTGTTGCAGCTATTTAGAGAGTGAACCAGCGGATGAAGGATCTTTCTCTGTTTCTCTTTCCCTCTATGAATATGCCTCTCCAATAAAAAGGTAAAATAATTATTTTAAAAATCCTTTCAATTATGGGCCCGCACTGTAGCAAAGTAAGTTGCTGCTTGCCATGCTAGTGTCCCATATCAGAGTGCTGGTTCCAGCCCTGACTGCTCAACTTCCAATTCAGTTTCCTGCTTATGCACCTGGAAGGCAACAGAAAATACCCAAGCACTTAGGTCTTTGTCACCCATGTGGGACCTGGATGGAGTTCCAGGCTTCTGGCTTTGGCCTGGTCCAGCACTGGTATTGTGGTCATTCAAAGAATGAACCGGCAGGTGGAATGGACTACCTCTTCCCCACTACCACGCTCTCTCTGCCTCTACCTTTCAGTGTCATTCTGCCTTTCAAATAAATAAAATAAATCCTGCAGTTGGATACCATTATGCCTGTATTCTAAATTTTGTAAAGCTTGCCATCTCACTTTCTGCATCGTGGTCTGCAGGCCTTCTACCCTGGCTCCTGCTGTCTCTGTGATGTCAGCTGCTGTCTCCCTTCCCCGTATGCACAGTAACCTAGCTACCTTGGTGTCCTGGCTGTTCTCCAGGCATGCTAAGTCCACTCCTGCCCTGCACTCCATGCTCTCTGCATTGTCCTTCTTCCCTTGGGGTGTGTATGTCTTTTCCTTTACACCTTTGCCCAAATTTACCTCAGACAAAATTTCCCCCGACTATTCCTTCTAAAACAATCTATTACCCTGTGCTCTGACCAGGCCTCATTTGCTTCAGTAATGATCAAAACTCAACAGGTAAGTACTCATTTACTCACGTATTGTATGCTGTTATCCCCTGTATCAATCTGTAAGTTTAGTAAGAACAGAGTCAAGCCTGGTACAATGGCTTAGTGGCTAAATCCTTGCACTGCATGTGCCAAGGAACCAGTTCATGTCTTGGCTGCTCCACTTCCAATCTAGCTCCCTGCTTGTGGCCTGGGAAAAGCAGTGGAGGATGGCCCAGGGCTGCATCCATGTGGGGAGACTTAGAGGAGGCTTCTGGCTTTGGCTTTGGATTGGCTCAGCTTCTGGCCATTGCAGACATTTGAGGAATGAACCAAATGGTTTGTTCCACCTCACAGTTGGATGGAAAGGCTTTCTCTCTGTCTCACCTCTCTGCAAACCTGCCTTTCTAATTTAAAACAAATCTTAAAAACAAAGAAACAAACAGAGTCTTGTAAGTGTAGACAACCCGGGTGTCTTTAAAACAGTGCTTGTTACACAATCGGTGCTCACCAAATACAAGTGGACTTCAAAAAGTGTATGAGAAATGGAACTAAAAGATGCTTTATTTTGGTATAAATCATTTAAAAAAAACTTTTGCATGGATTTTTTTTCATAAACTTTTTGAAGACCCTTCATATACAATGAATGAATGACTTTGTTGAACACCCCCAAGCAGGCTTCTTGTCATTGTGTGCAGTGTAAATAAAATCAGAATCAATTCCATGTGAGGAGCACACGGAGACCGCCAGATATGTGGTCAGCTATTACCAGTGACCTCCATGGGATCCACAGGCAGCCTCAGCTTGCTTCCTGATGCCAAATCATTTGCTGAACTGTGAGGTAGAACAAAACGCCCGCCTTTGACTGTTTGCCATGTCACTGTCCTCTGGGACTCGGTGTGCTCAGCTATGAAATCGGCAGTCGGTGCTGTGGGTGTGGCTCTGCCAGTGGATGCTCTCCAGGAAGCCCAAGGGAGCCGTCCAGTTAGGAAGACCAGCTACGCTGGAGGCACAGAGGCGTGACTGCTTGTGTCTGCCTCAGCAGCCACGCGACCTCGGGCAACTTGCTCTTTCCTCATTTGTAAAGTGGGAATAATAATAATAAAAAGAATAGTAAGAGCATATAACCGAAGGAGTAATCATGCAGGATGCTGAAGACCATCCATGCAGAATGATATTTCTAAGTAAATATCAGCTATTAAATAGAGACTCTAAGGTGGACTATGTGAACCAATGGATTCTGGAGAGATTTCATCATGCTTGGAGTGGTGAGATTGGTGATTATTCAGAGCTGTTGAACTATCGAAACCTCATGAACAGGACCCTCAGAGCATGCCCCACAATGGGGACCCTGGTGTGGTGGTGGGTGACTGGACCCAGGGTGCAGAGGTGTTTGGGAGACCGGGTGTGGCTTCTCTCCCCTTCCCCTCAGGTACAGGAAGAAAAAAAAATGAGCGTGGAAATAGTGATCTCATCCACCTTCCTGTAGCTCTTGACCCTAATCACCCTAATCAACTATGTAAAAATCATCAAAAATAAAAATAATTTGAAAAGATTCTTTAAAAAATTTTAATATATATGTCAGCTATCAGAAATGCAGTTTGGAATTTGTAAGAGGCTGTTGCTGTTCACATGTTTGTCAGGGAATAAACTCCCAAGAATATTAGAAGACAAGGAATTTTTAAGGCTGTGAGAGGGACTGTGGTTAGGTAAAATGGTCTGAGTTGTAGGAGCTGTGTGGTGAAACGCTTAGGATTAAAGCCTCACAGCGTCCTTCTGTTGTTAATTATTATCAAGTCACATCCGTCTCAGTTTCTCTAGCTACCAAGAAAGTAAATGTGGTGAAGTGTCCATTGTTGAAGCAGCCAGATAGGAGAGTTCATGGTGCTGGTTTTCTTTTTTTTTTTTTTTCAACTTTTCTGTGTGTTTGAAAATTTCAAAGTAAAATGTTGAAGGGTTCTAGACACAGTTAAGTGAAGTCCAACTTCATTAAAAAATGCTTGAGAGCCATAGAGAGAGAGAGATACAGTTAGTCCCATCTGCTGGTTCACTCCCTCTCAACAGCCTGACCTGGGCAGCCCGAAGCCAGAAACAGGGACTCAGTCCGGGTTTCCCAGGGAAATGTAGGCAAGCACAGGTGCCATCACCTGCGCCCACAGTGTGCAGAAGCAAGAAGCTCAAAGTGGGGGCAGAGCTGACTGCAGCCCAGGCCCTCCAATGGGACACAGGGGTCCCAGCAGCCAGGCCTCCTGTTGGCACCTCTGGCACCTCTGCGTGGGCTGCCCTGAGGCCTCTGGGGCATGGGAGATTAGACTCAGGGGCGGGACCTGGATGAGTAAGAAGCCAGACATGTTGGTGTTTCCTTCTTGCTTATTAAGCAAACACACGGATGGGCCACCTGGAGGGATGGAAGGGGTGATGCCCAAGATGTAAAGGCTGTGCAGGGCCACACCTGCCCTCTGTGAGAGCCAGCACATGGGTCTGGAACCATCTGTGCCTACTGTTTGAGTGGTGGCAGCAGGTAGGGGTGTGTGTGCAGTCTGGGGCACAGAAGAGAGAGGGAAGCATGGGGGTAGGACCAGGGCCAGAAGGAGCATCCAGGAGAGACTGAATTCTGAGCTTTCTGCAAGAAGGGACTCCACGGACTGCAGCGGCTTCCGAGGGCGAATGGGACTCCTTGTGGCAGGGGGAAAGAGGGTGGAGAGGCGGCCAGGCATTCCTGGACTGCAAAGATAGGAAATGGGAGCGAAAGGAGAGAAAATAATTCACCCGAGGAAGCCTGCAGGAGGGCGGGGGAAGGGCCGGAGTCGGGTGCTGGGAAGACAGACGCCGCGCTCGGGGATGGTCAGCTCCTGAAGCTAGCAGTCCCTCCCCGGCCACTCCGGCCACTCCGGCCCCTCCAGCCTCCAGGTCCCCCGGGGCGGTACCGGCCAGCGCCTAGCTCCCGGCGCCCTTGCGTGGCCCAGGGGGGAGGGGGCCAGGGAGGCGGGGCCTGGGCAGGCCGGGCCCCGAGTCTGCGGCCGCGGGCGGGGCTCCTCGGGAGGGCGCCGGAGTCGGGGGACTCGGTGTCCCCCTCCCCGCCCGCCAGGCGCCTGGCCGCTCCTCCCCCGGCCGCCCCTCGCCCCCGCCGCTTCAGGAGGTAAGCCGGCTGCTTGCCTGCAGGAGCGGCGGCAGCAGCAGCAGGCGATCGCGGCCGGGAGAGCCTCGGGCGCGGCCTCGCCTCCCGGGCCCGGCGACCGCATCAGCACCGAGGACAGCGCAGCGCCCCCCCCCCCCGCCCCCCGTATCAGCACCGTGGACAGTGCCCCGACTCGCCACCACCTGCCCACCCAGGACCCGGGTCAGCACTGCGGACAGCCCCCTCACCTGGCCCCGGAGCGGTCAGTGCCACCCGCCTTCCCGGAACATGGCCACTGAGGTAGGGGTCGATTCCGCAACTGTGCGTGCCGACTGTCCCGCGGGAGCGAGTGCACGACGAGGGAGAACTGGGTGGGGGTGGGAGGTGGTAAGCCCAGGAGGAGGAGGTGGGGGAGGGTGGGAGAGAGGAGCCCCTTGTCGCCTGGATCCCCAGGCTGCCCGCACCACTTGTTGGCACTGGCACCAGGGTTGCTGAAGGGCCCTCCGCCCCTGGAAGACAAGTCCTGATACCTCTTCCCCAGAGGGTTGGAGCAGGCAGATGAGGGAAGGCAACTGTGGTTGCTAGGCGGTGCATCACCCAGCTTCTGAACCTGAAGCTTGGCTAGCCGACAACAGACCTGCCTACACATCCGCATTTCCTTTGGAAGAGGGAGGGGACAAAGAGAACCCCAACGGATGGTTTTGATGAGCTGCCTCTCCCACCCCTAGCATTGTGCACAGTACCCTTGCTTGCTGTTTCACCACATCTGACATTCCTGACTCAGGTGTGCACAATACCCCCTACCCTGAGTCTGTTGGGAGGTGCTGCCTACTTCAGGGTGTCACCTTTAACGGACTTGTGGGCTAGGGGCAGAATCTTGGTGCTTGAAGAGCTTGCGACATTTCGCCTTCCAGCCCCAGGGACTCCTCCTGTCTTCTGATCTTTAGAGAGAGACCGCTACATCCCTGCTCCTTACTTGAGGAAGCAGAAGGCAGCGACCGGTTTGGTACTCACACAGCATGCCAGTCACAGGGCTCCAAGTTTCATTCTTTGAATTTCTGGAGTGGGATCCAGGACAGCGCAGTCTCCCCCTTGTCTGATGTTAACTGCCTTTGTGGTATCTCCACACTTCCGGCACCATTGGGGACAGTGCCAGGAGGAGAGCAGAGGCCTCCGCACGAGTGCCTCCGGGCGTCCGGGGAGCAGCGTGACCGTAATACTGATGCCATTGTTGTGATTCCACTGAAGTCCCCGCCACGCCAGGGAGCGCTTGCCTGGCATTGTGGTGCTTTCACACAAAGCACAGCATTGGCCAGGAGGAAGGTGTACACTCCCAGGACCCGGTGAGGGGCCGAGCTGCAGGCAGACTCTCAGAGCTTGCCGAGTGGAGGAATGCAGAGTGTTCAGAGGGCCAGGGAGCTGGTCCATCTTTCAGACTGCGGCAGATACAGCTGAAGCCAGGCCGTGTGGGATGCTCAGGCAGCTGCCTCCATGCTCAGATCCTATGGATCTTAAAAGGTCCCTCTATCCCCTGTGTGTCTCCTTCTTGAGTCCACCAGGATCTCCAGGCTCATGTCCTTAGGGCAAGGTGGCGTTCCAGGAGGCTGCAGTGAGGCCTGTGTGCCTCTCCTGGGAGCAGCTTTGGTTTATCACGCCTCGGCAAGTCTTAGCACTGGCCCATGTGCAAAGTACCATGGCACTGGTGATTTCGTTTGAGGCTTAGCCCAGCCCTGTGAAGTGGGCAAGGATGGGGTCATTAGCTGCAATTAGCAGAGGTGATGACTGAGCCTGGGAAGCTTGCTGGATCCCTGTGAAGGGCCCAGGGAGGCGTCACTACCCCATTTTGCAGGTGATGCAACTGGAACATTCACAGCATTCTTCCAGAAAACACATCTATGAGATAGCAGAGCCAGGATAGAAAGTTGAGTCCCACGCCTCTGTCCTCACTGCTGACATTTTTGTTGTGTTTTGTTTTGGCAGCATCCATAATTATCCAATTAGCCAATTATGTTGCTAAGAGTCTTGACAGGAGACTTTGATGGGGATTGGGAGAAGCGCGAAGGAGTCAGGAAGGACTGGAGTGTGAAGACCTGGGCTCCCAACTGGCCTGGCTGGGCTAGCGTAGGGCCGAGGGACAGAGGACGGAGCAGAGGGCAAGCATGGTCCCAGGAGCAGGAAGCCTTAGCTCGCCAAGGTGCCAAGGCACTGGACGTGCGCACGATCTGTGCTCAGGGATGAGGCATTCACCCCAGGCTCCTTCACTATTAGAACTAGGGTGAGATTACCAGGAAGCAGCTGTTGGGAGCAGGAAAACCTCACACCCAGTTTCCGTGGCTGTCACCTTAGGATTCTAAATAGGAATTCAGCTCCAGTGGAAGGCAGGAGAAAAGAGAACTGAGGGGGTGAGAGGGAAGAGAGAGAGGATGGCTGTGGGTGCAGCTAGGGTGGTTCTTCCTGAGTTCTGTTGAGGAGTCAGTCCAAGGGAGAAGTGTGTGGGCCAGGTCCTCAGAGGAGGGTGGAGCCTCCTGAGTGGTACGCTGACCTCATTTGGAAGGCTGTGAGGAGACTGTTTCCTGAGCAGTGCAGTTCTGTGAATGTGTGTCATGGGGAGCAGGGTCTGCCGCGGGAAGGGACACTGGCAGGTGCCTGGCTGGGCGGGGGCATCTCTGAGTGGTGGACTTTAGCTCCTCAGAGAATTAAAAAAAAAAATTAAGGTTTTATTTATTTGAAAGGCAGAGTTAAAGAAAAAGAGGAGAGAGAGAGAGGTTTTCCACATACTGATTCAGTCCCCAAATGACTTTAATGGCTGGGACTGGGCCAGGCCAAAGCCAGGAGCCAGGACTCAGGAATTTCTTCAGGGTTTCCCACATGGATGTGGGGACCCAGACACTTGGGCCATCTTCCACGGCTCTCCCAGGTGCATTAGCAAGGTGGATTGAACAGCTGGGACATGAGCCAGCACCCAATTGGGATGCCTGTGCTACAGGCTGCAACTTATCCGGCTATGCCACTGTGCTGGCCCTGGCCTCTCAGAGCTTTTTAAATGCTTCCAAGCAGAGCATTTGGAGGTTTCCTCTCTGGAGCATGGAATTAGCAATCACTAGATGGGTACCAGTGAGGGCTGACAAGAAGGGAAGCCTGTATGTGGTCTTCCATCCTCAGGCCTGACCTGGCTGCTTGTGTCTCATGGTGCGCTACTCTTGTGCCATACCCCAGCGAGGTAACCCAGCCCTGGCACATCTGCTGAATCCCTGATTCTGGAGTTGAGCATCGCCTGCAGCCAATGGAACCAGATGCTCTTTACTCAGGAGGCAGGCATGCACCAGGTTGGTATCCTGTTGATCTCAAGCAAACTGGGTGTGGGAGCCCATTTGCCACCTAGGGCTTTTGCCTACCCAGACCGTGCGGTTGACAGGTAGCATACAGACCTCAGTGTGTGGCCTGCAGTGCCTGCTCTGCAAGCAGTCACCCCACTCTGTCATGCTGCAGTTTGAAAACCAGGGCCTGTGACATGATTCTTGGTTGTGTCCTTACTCAGCTGCCAGCAGGCTTGGGAGAGGTGATGTGAGGAAGAGGCAGTTGGAGGAAAGCAGGAGAGGGAGAGAAGCTGAGATCTTTGGGTCAGTGAAGAAACCCCTTGGGGTGCTCAGGGGAGGCCTGAAAGCTGATACCGCTCTGGAAAGGGCAGCCATGTTTGGTGCTCTTCCTGTAATATTTTTGGAACATCATGGATTTTCACTTCTTGATGAATGCATGGCTGGCAGGTGGTCTGGAGCCTGGCTGCAGCACCTGTGGAAGGGCTCTTGCTGTGACATTTTTCACAGGAGTTCGGTACTGGAAGCTGTGGTCCAAACAGTGCCTTCTTGGACTAGTGTAGTGCCTCTAAATGCATGAAATTGGTTGGAAACATTGAAGCATCCAGGTATTGATAGTAAGATCTGGATTTGTGGCATCTTGAAAAATTGAAATCTCTGTTGACCTCTTAGGGGAGTGATCTGCTGCCTCCTTGAGACAGGCCAGGCCTTTGCTGCTTAGTCACTGACAGCCCCTGGAATCACTTGTGTCCCAGTCTCTGATGAGGCTCTGGAAGGTTGTGGAGTTCCCAGTTAAGGAAATGGTGGGGGGCAGGGAGGCAGGCAGAGAAGGGATGACGTCCCCAGGGATATGGGCTCAAGTCAGGTCTCTGGGTCTGGCACCATGGGACAGCGTTCCACCAGGGCTTCTTGGTATTTCACAGGGGAGCCCCCGAGGGTGGAGGGAGCTGGAGTCCCTGGCTTGCCCTAACTCCTGCCCTTTTTGCAGCTGCAGATGGGTCTGTGATGGGCGTGCTTTGTGAAGTTTAGGGAGACCAAAGTTTTGTCCTATGAAATGTGTCTGTTGCCACCCTATGGCCAGTTCCTCCAGGGTCCCCACACAGTCTCCAGGGAGAGTGACTGGCTGTCCTCACTGTCCTCAGCCAGAGTCAGGCTGTCCTCTCAGAGTGCACAGGACATTGGCCTCTCTTGTTCATACGATCAAAGCCCAGAAGAGGACGTGGACTGTCCCACACAAGGTGGCATCCAATGACTTACTGGCTTAGTCTGATGGAAGTTTACTACCCGGGCAAATGTTCTTCACCAGTAGGTAAATCTCTTCTAGGCACTGAGTCGGGGACCCAGGTCTTTTGCAGTTAGTGGTTCCACCATCTGCAACACAGCAGTCTTGGTTTTAGTGGAATGGAAAAGAGCCAGAAAGCAGGGAGCATCTTTAGGAATCAAGAGGATGCTTGATTCACATCACTTCCACTCCCACGGCATTCAGATGGCCACACCTGATGTGAGATGTGGTATGGCTAGGAGGGAGGAGAGGCAGCTCACGCCCCAATGTGGCAGCACATGTGTATGTGTGCATGTTGGCTGCCTTTAGGCACCAAGAGGTGTGGCTGAAGCCCTGCCCCTTTCCCGTTTTTTCCATTCTTACCACTATCTTCCTTGGTTCAGACAAACTTGAATTTTCCCCAAGACCTGCCAGGATGATAGCTTAGGGACAGGGGGATTCACTGTCAAGATGGACTGGCTTGGGCCTGGCACAATGGTTCAGTGGCTAAATCCTCACCTTGCAATCACCAAGGATCCCATGTGGGCAATGGCTCATGTTCTGGCTGTTCTACTTCCCATCCAGCTCCCTACCTGTGGCTTGGGAAAGCAGTATAGGACGACCCAAAGCCTTGGGATCCTGTACCCATGTGGGAGACCCAGAGAAGGCTCCTGGCTCCTGGCTTCAGGTCGGTTCAGCTCCAGCTGTTGTAACCACTTGGGAAGTAAACCAGTGGATGGAAGATCTTTCTGTTTCTCTCTCCTTCTCTCTGTAAATCTACCTTTCCAGAAAGAAAATAAATCTTAAAAAAAAATAAGATTGACTATGTCTTGTAAGTTGGGGCTAGATGGGAAGAGGAAGGCTACAACCCTCTCCTCTTGCCTTTTGAAACAGAACAATATGAAGCTTTAGGCAGACAGGGCAGGCCCATTGATGGTGAGCTGATGGATATTGTCAAAGCCTTCTGTACTTTTCAGAATTATTTTAGGAACCTAGTAGATGGCAATGAGATTTCCTCAATGGAATGTTTAGATTGGAAGAGTCAGGGGGTACTAAAGTTAGAGGTGCTCACCTGTGTAACCCACCCCAAGACGCAGAGCAACCTGGATTCCTGCCTTTTCAGCCCTTGATCCACTGCTTACTTGGGCCTCCTACCTTGCTGACTTCCGTCTCTGGTCATTCTTTCTTCCAGCTTTTAGGCAAACCTGAGCTTCTTCCCAGCCCCCCTCCCCGCTCCCCCCACCCCCCGCTTCCCGCCCCAGCAGAAATCCCTCCTGTTTCCTGAACCAACTATGACCCCCTCTGCACTCCCACCTCCCTGCAGCCCCTCCCCACCCTGCAAGCCAGCCCAGACCAGCGTCTAGTCTCTGAGGTGATCTCCCTCAAGCTCACTTCCGACTCCTGTCTGCATTGGCTTTCCTCCTCCCTCCCCTTCCCGCCTACCCCTTCCCCTGGTGACTCCTGGCTTCCTTTATGACTCAACACAGGCTCCAGGAAGCCTTTTCTGAGTGAGCTTGTCCGGGTGAGACACTGCTCCTCAGCAGCATTTATCACAGTCGAATTCATTATATATTTGCTTGCTTTCCTCCCTGGAGCTCGGCGTCCCCAGAGCCTGGCCCTAGTAGAGACTCAATGAGTGGGAGCCCAGTGAGTGCATGGATTCAGCTTAATTACAGGGAATGAGCTGGCTGCCTGCACACTCTGCCTTTGGTGCCAGAGCTTCAAGTGGCTCCAGTGTTGGACGTAGCTCCCTCAGTGGGATGCTTGTCTCCCAAGTGGGGGACGAGGCTGCAGAGATGGAAGAAGGAGGCTTTGTGCTCCAGAGGGACTGAGCCATCCCCTCCAATGCTACAGTCGACTTCAGTGTCAAATCTGCAGGTGTGAAAGCGGCAGGAACCACTTGGCCAGTTCCTGCGAGGGAGGGAAGGTTGTTTCCTAAGCCCACTTTGTCCCCAGTTTTCTCTGGGGAGCTTGGGATGTTCCTGGTCTGTTTCATACTGTGACAAGAAGTGCTGGGTAAAGGCCATCTGTGGCCTGGTCTTCTCTTCTCTTCTCTTCTTTTCTTTTCTTTTCTTTTCTTTTCTTTTCTTTTCTTTTCTTTTCTTTTCTTTTCTTTTCTTTTCTGTTCCTTTCTCTTTTCTTTCTTTCTTTCTGCCTTTCTTTCTCTTTCCTTGCTTCCTTTGTCTTTTTTTTAAAGCTATATATTGTTTAATTAGTTTGAAAGGAAGAACTAGAAAAAAAGAGAGAATGAATCTACCATATGCTGGTTCACTCACCAAATTGGTACAATGGCCAGGGCTGAGCCAGGCTGAAGCCAGGAGCCAGAAGCTTCTTCCTGGTCTCCTTCATGGGTGTAAGCACTCGAGCCTTCTTCCACTGCTTTCCCAAGTGCATTAGCAGGGAGCTGGATTGGAAATGAAGCAGCCAGGACTCAAACCAGTGTCCATATGGCATGCTGGCACTGCACGTGGTGGCTCTACGTGCTATGCCACAGGACCTGCTCCCATCCAGGGTATTTTCTGGCCTGGGCCTGAGTTCAAGAGTATACCAGATGCTCTTCTGTCTCGCATGCTCGCCTCTCCAACCCTGTTACTAACCCCACTTGAGGTCTGAGAATTAAGCCTTACCTAGCGCCGGGTTTCCTAAGGTCAGGTCTGACAAGTTAGAATTACTTGGTATATGCTGAATGAATACATAAAAACAGAGAGATTGAGAGGAAGAGGGCCTGAGCCAGCCCCAGGAAGCCTTGCTAAATTGGTTTCAGGCTCTGCCACAGCTCCAGAGTCTCTCGTTTTTGAGTCAGTGTTGACTCTGGGTTAGACTTGTTAAAGATCTCCCTGGGACAATTGAAGGCAACTTCACAGGGACATGCCATGGTCCTGCCTTCCCTTGGCCTTCCTGGAGCACCTATGGGGTGGCCCAGTCATGCCCAGCGTTAGCCCTGGAAGCCTCACGGCCCAGGGCAGCCCTCAGCTTTGGGTCCTCCTCCATAGGTGCACAATCTGCAGGAGCTACGGCGGAGCGCCTCGCTGGCCACCAAAGTCTTTATCCAGAGAGACTACAGTGACGGCACCATCTGTCAGTTCCAGACCAAGTTCCCCCCAGAGCTGGACAGCCGGGTAAGGACACTTGAACCCAGCACCATGGTGGAACTGAGGGTCTTACAGGACTCGCATGGCACGTGATGACACATGACATTGTGGGCCACCTAGCATGTTCAGCCACTTCAAGTGGGAGAACAGAACAAAGTCCTCATGCCATCTTGCATTCTCTTATTAGAAAGTTAGGGCTGCATCTCAGAAACCTCAGAGACTTTCAGGCTAGCAGGTCTCGAATTTCAGTTGCTGGAGAGTCGTGCAGAGTGTTGGCTTAAATAGACAGGAATTCCTGTGTGCTGGTGGATGATGTTACATGTCCCCCAGGGGCCGACTCCACTGCTGGACGCTCAGGACTCTGCAGTTCCCAGCAGCATTACCCAGCTGAGCTGCCCAGGAAGGTTTCCCGGGGAGCTCAGAAAACCCTCCACCCAGGCTGCGCTTTCGGCAGGACCAGAATCTCCCCCTGTGAAGCTCAGACATCTGCATGGCTTTAAAGTTTAAAAACTTTAAAATTAACTAAAATGCATTGGAAACATAATTAGTTAAACCTTGGTTTCAAAGAAAATTGTAATTATCCTTTGTTTGGGGGGTGGGGAGAGAGAGAGAAAGGGAATGTCATTCATTGGTTTACTCCCTAAAAGAGCCTGAATCTCAGCCCAAATCCTTCTCATGGATAGCAGGGGCTCAAGTACTTGGCCCTCACCAGCTGCCTCCCAGGTGTACATTAGCTGGAAGCTGGAATTGAGAGCAAGGCCAGGACTTGAATCCAAGCACCCTGATATAGGATGTGGTATGCTTAACCACCGTTAGCCAAAATGTCCACCCCATAACCCTCGGTTTCCAGTGAGAAACCGCAGGTGCATTGAAGTAAGGAATTACAGCTCACACTGGGGGAGCTGCTGCTGTTTCTTCTTGGAAAGGACCCTTGCAGTGCATCAGCTTGGGGTTGATGTGATGTCCTCTGCTGCTCTGCTTGGTCCTCAACTAAAGACTATTTGAGACTTTGGGAGTGAGTTTTGGACACGGATTCACTGTAAAAGCTGCTCAGGTGATTGGTTACTGGCACTGTGATCTGCGCATGGACAACACGGGCACCACCAGGAGCTCGTTAGCAGGACCCTGGAGGGTACCTGCCTCTGCTGACCTTGTACCTCCACTTTAACCAGGGCCTCATGTTCTTTGTGGCTGCATGGCAGCCGGGAGGCATTGCCTCAGCCCATCCTCCCAGCTTGCAGAGGGATCTGACGGCTGGCGTGAGACGATCCAAGTTGCACAGGAAGTTAGGGCGGAGGTTTGGGGCAGGGAGGATAGAGGTTGGAGGTGATGTGACTGGGGCCCTAGGGCACTGGGGCCCTTAGCTGTCAGCTGGGGGTGACAGTGATAGCTTTCAGATAGAAGTATTGGGGATCAAGTGTACCAGTGCTGGCCTTAGGAGGTGTCCAGTGGGTGCTGGCCGTGATGACAGGTAAGACAGCCTCTCTGAGGTGTCCAACCACACAGGTTTCCTGGTGCCTTTGACTTCTGGGAGAGACTCCTGACATTGCATCCCAGTGGTCTCAGTAGCTGGAGACCCATCAGAACATAGACAACCCCTACAAATTTGGTCCTGAGCTCTTACACAGCCAGCCAAAAAGGGGGTAACAGTCGGGGTCACTTTGAGACTCTAAAAGGGTGGGGAAGATCAAGGCAGCTTCCTGTTTCTGAGGGCAGCCCGGCAGCCATTGCAGTCTCATTGTAGAGATATTTAAGTCCTTTGTCCAGAGTCATGCAGCCAGGGGACAGCCAGGTCGCCCGGCTCCCATTCCCATGCCTGCACCCTCTGCGGTGTCACCAGTGTACATGGCATCATCTGCCCCCTCCCCCACATGCCGCCCCATCCATACCATCAACCCCACTGCCACCTGCCACTGTGCACCTGTGAGGGTGGCTGACCCCAGCCAGATCTGTCCTTCTCCACCCACAGATCGAGCGGCAGCTCTTTGAGGAGACAGTCAAGACCCTGAACAGCTTTTATGCAGAGGCTGAGAAGATTGGAGGCAGCTCGTACCTGGAGGGCTGCCTGGCCTGTGCCACGGCCTACTTCATCTTCCTCTGCATGGAGACTCATTATGAGAAGGTGGCCACCCTTCTCCCCTCCCTGCACCCCTGCCACCGGGCCCTCCTGCCACTGCCCTCCTCACCTGCCCCTCCTGCCACCGGGCCCTCCTGCCCCTCCCCTCCTCACCTGCCCCTCCTGCCGCAGGGTCCTCCTGCCCCTCCCCTCCTCACCTGCCCCTCCTGCCGCAGGGCCCTCCTGCCCCTCCCCTCCTCACCTGCCCCTCCTGCCGCAGGGCCCTCCTGCCACTCTGGTCCTCACTGGCTCCCTCTTCTGCTGCAGGTTCTCAGGAAGATCTCGCGCTACATCCAGGAGCAGAATGAGAAGATCTTCGCGCCTCGAGGCCTCCTGCTCACCGACCCTGTGGAACGTGGGATGAGGGTTGTATCCTTCAGAGCTACTCGGTGCAGGGCACAGAGTTGTCAACCAGTGGGCCCCTTGGTGAGGCTACCAGGAAATGGAGGTGTGCCCACCCCCACCAGCACTGATGGGGCCGTGAGTGACAGGGCTTGCACATGGAGGCTTAAAATTGGCCAGATTTTTTTTAAGGTTTATTTATTTGAAAGGGGGGGAAAGACAGAGAGGGAGTGAGGTGTTCGATCCACTAGCTCATTCCCCAGTAATAATGACTGGCACTGGCTAAGGCTGAAACCAGGATTCTGAATTCCATCTGTGCCTCCCACATGGGTGGCAGGGGTTCTGAGCACTTGAGCCATCTTGTTCTTCTTTTTCTTAAAAATACTTATTTATTTTAATTTGAAAGGTAGATTTTACAGAGAGAAAAGGCCCTCCATGTGCTGGTTCACTGCAAATGGCCACAGTGGCCAGAGCTGAGCTGATCTGACACTGGCAGCCAGGAGCTTCTTCTAAGCCTTCGATGTGGGTGCAGGGTGCTGAGGACTTGGGCCATCCTCTGCTGCTTTCCTTGGCCGTAAACAAGAGCTGGATCAGAAGTGAGGCAGCTGCTTGGTCTGGTGCAATGGTTCAGTGGCCAAGTCCTTGCCTTGCAGGTGCTGAAATCCCATGAAAGCACGAATTCATGTCTCGACTGCTCCATTTCCCATCCAGCTCCTTTCTCTCTGTAAATCTCTCTCTCTCTGTCTTTCCTTCTCTCTGTAAATCTGCCTTTCCAATAAAAATAAATAAATAAATCTTAAAAAAAAAGAGAGAGAGAAATAGAGCAGCTGGGACAACTGGTGCCCTTATGGGGTGCTGGTGCCACCGGCTGGGGGGAGGATTAGCCCGTTGCACCACTGTGCTAGGCACCCTTGAGCCATCTTCTGCTGCCTGGCACATTGGTAAGCAGCTAGAGTGAAAGTAGAGCAGCCAGGACTTGAACCAGCATACCTATGGGCTGCTGGAAGTCTTGTAAGGTTTTTGTGGATGTGAATTCATACAAAGCTCCCTGCAGCCCGTGAGCTGGGCAATGGCTCTTCTTTCCTTGCAGGCGTGGGCACAATGCTTGGCGTCCTGCAGTTGTTGCATGCCAGGCCAGGGTTGCCACACACCCTTAGCCGTGTGGCTCTCAGGCCGGTGGAGAATTGGCCAGTCCTTGCTTGTGTGTGTCCGCAGATTCCTGTCTTCTTTGTTTACTCTCTCCTGGTAGCTCCTGTTGGGTGAGAAAAGCCGGGTCTACGGGAAGCAGCTCAACCATGATGGAGAACAGTGCTCAGCACCTTGGTGGGTTCGGTTCTGCTATTTCCCCCAGGATGGCATGACCCTGGTGTGCATTTGGCGGCAAAGCCAAGAGGGGAAAATAAGGCAAACAAATGCAGGCACCATCATGCTCAACAAGGCCAGGGCCAGCCACGGTGCTCAGGACTCACTGACCACCATGTCCTTCACGAAGGCTTCACGGCAAGACTCTATAATGACCCCCATTTCATGGAGGTGGCACGTGAGGACTGGTACCAAGTGACCCGCCCATGAGCGGCTGAGTCAGGATTTGAATGCAGGACCCAGACATCCTAGGGTGTGGCCTTACAGGCTCTGGAACACAAGCCCTGGTGCACTCATGGCTTGTACCAGGAATCTCTGGGCAAGCGGGCTGGGTGGGGTGCAGCTCTCAGCCACCCGGCATCTCCCACACCACCGGCAGCTCTCCTTAACGCGCTGCCCAGATCGAGATCTCCATCTACGAGGACCGGTGCAGCAGCGGCAGCTCCAGTAGCGGCAGCAGCAGCAGTGCCAGTGGCAGCAGCGGCGGCGGGGGCGGGGCGGGGACCCGGTGACTGGCCGAGAGTCCCCGCAGTGAGGCGTACTGCCGGGGCGAGGGCCTTCCAGACCTGCGGCGGATACGCTACCAGAGCACCCGATTCTGAGTCCTTTCTGGGCCACTGCTGGGGAGTGGCCTCCTGCGCCCTGCTCTCCCCCCACCCCGCAGGATGGGCCCCTTCCTGAGTGAGGGTTTTCCTAGTGGGGGAAGGCTGGGGTGGGCAGGACATGGTCAGCATCTCCTGGCTTCTGCAGAGGGCCCGGTCTGTTTCCCCAACTGTGTTCATCCACTCCTCACGATGCCCCAGCCTGAAGCCTTCAACTGCCCCGGGATCTCCCCTACCCTCGCAGCCCTGCTCTCACCCCCGGCTCTCTCCCTGCTCTGCTCCTTCTGATGCCACCACAGGACCCCTGCCCATTGGTGACCCAGCCTCTGTCAAGGCAGGGGAGATGGGTGGTGTGGTGGGGAGCTGTCCAACCAGCTCCTGACCTCACCTTGGTTTGTGGTTTTCCTGTCCCTGTCCAGAGCCGAGGCTTGCCTGGAACTGTCCACTGCTGACACTTAGCAGGCTACCAGGCACTGTAGTGTGGGTTACAGCCCGGGGTGTGAGGTTCTAGGGGGTCTGAGAGAGCTCTCTGTTGGTAGGTGTCATCCTGGGGAGTCTGAACTCCTGAGCTGGAGCCAACTTCCTGAGATTAGAACCTGTGTGTGTGTGTGTGTGTGTATGTGATATGTATGTGTGTGTGGATACACGTGTGAGGGCTGTGTGTATGATGCACATGTGTTAATGAGAGCATGTATGCGTGTGCACATTGTGTAAGGAAAGAAATGTGTGCACACATGAACACATACATGTGCACTGGTGTGAGTGTGTACATATGTGTGTCGGCCATGGCCGCATGCTTTTCAGTGTGTGTGCATCTGAAGGCATGAGTGTCTGTGTGTACATGGGAGTGTCATGTGAGGGTACATAGGTACATACATACATATGTGTGTATTGTGGGGAGATGGTGTACACGCATACATGTGATTGTGTGTATATGGGGGCAGTGCATGTGCCTGCACATGTGTCTGCATGGCCCACACTGTGTGTTCCTCTTGGCTGCAAGCCCACAGCTGCCCCTCTATGTCCTGTGTTGTCTTGGCCACATGGTGGTCTTTCCTGTGTGGGTCCAGCCTGGCCTTCTGTAAATAAATGTTTCAAAGTCCCTGGCCCCATGCCTTGGGCTGCCATGGACATGTGGTCCTGGGCATGTCCTAGCAGAAGGGAAGCTGGGACTCTGGGGGGCAGAGCCACCCTCTCTCTGGCCGCCAGGGTCCCTCTCCTGGCTACTTTGATGTTGGGCCTGCAGACATTGTGTCTTGGCTCTGTACAGTGAAGCTTCCTTGGGTGTTTGAAGGAGCTGACAACCCACAGACTGGGGAGGGCCTCTTTGCTAGGGAGGTGGGAAGGTCCAGCCTGGTGTTGCTCTGGTTCCGAGGCCTTGGGAAGCCAGTGGGAAGGGGCAGCTGCCAGCCTGGTACCCTGCAGATGCGCAGGAAGGGGCTGCTATGCCAACCCACAAGGGGCAGCGAGTGGCCCTGAGACACCAGCTTTGGCAGGAGCTTTGGGAAACCCGAGAGGGGCCTGTGTTTTTCCTGTTGGCTATGGGAGCCACTGGAGCGAAGCAGGTGCCAAGCTGGAGGGCTAGAGAGGGCTACTCTGGTCCCCGGGCCCTAGTGAATACGGGTCCCTGGGTCGCCCTGAGAGCTGCAGCCACTCTGACCCCAGGCTGTGGCCTGTGGCCACCTTGGCCTTCATGCAGCTGGTTATCCCATCTGACCTGTGCATCTTGCAACACGGTGCCCATTTGTAATTTTCTTCTCCAATAAAAGAATTTGCTCAGCTGGAGGGCCTGTGCCACGTTCCCTGCCCCCATGATGGCTGGCGGCAGTGCTCAGGTGTCGGAGGCCAGTGTGTATCCAAGGAGGTGGTGGCACTGTCACGGGGCGTACCAATGGGGAGGTCTCTCCAGGGCCTCTCACAGAGATTCTTTGCGGGACATCTGCAACTTGGGTAGAGAGACTATGTGCACAGGCAGCTGGTTCCTGTATTAGGCCATACCTGTTGCTTAAATCCTGACCCTGGGTTGGGCATAACATCACCCAGAACTAAAATGAGGGAATGCGTGGTGTTGGAGCCTAGCAGAGTTGTGTTTTGGATATTATTAAACCAATCATCTATCGAGCACCTACTGTGTGCCAATGCCAAGTGGTGCTGTGCATGTGGGGAAAGGCCCGGGAGGGGGCAGAGTGACTTGCCCCCCCAATTCTCAGCCTGTGGATGACGGATCTCCCACCCAGCACTCATGGTCACCAGTTGCCAGTGGCACCCTTGGGGGGGCTCAGGGTCTGTCTGCAGGGATGCTTCTGCCAGGCTGTGGGGATGGCAGCTCTGGGGGTTCACCACTGCTTCCCAGGGGCAGCTGGACTTGCTGCCTGCACTCGGAGCTGGCCCTGCTCCCAAACACCCAGCAGCTGCTTCCTGTTGCCATGTTTGGGACAGGAAGTGGGATCCATGCTAAGGCTGGGTTGGAGCCCCCAACCCAGGAGAGAGGAACAGGAAGATTTACTCAAGGACAAAACCAGTTCTCAGTGCTGGGCTGGCCGAGACATTCACGCCTTCCAACATCAATGGCAGTAAGCATGGCTACAAGCCTGGTTGACACTCCCTGTGTGGCCCACCTGTGCCCTGGTCCCCTACCCTTCAGCAGTAGGTGTGCTTTTTTTTTTAAGATTTATTTTTATTGTAAAGTCAGATATACAGAAAGGAGAAACAGAGAGGAAGATCTGTCTGATGGTTCACTACCCAAGTGGCTGCAACAGCCGGAGCTGAGCTGATCCAAAGCCAGAAGCCCAGAGCCTCTTTTGGGTCTCCCATGTGGGTGCAGGGTCCCAAGGTCTTGGGCCATCCTCTACTGCCTTTCCAGGCCACAAGCAGGGAGCTGGGTGGGAAGCAGGGCCACCGAGATTAGAGCTAGTGCCCGTATGGGATCCAGGAGGGTGAAAGGTGAGGGCATTAGCCATTAGGCTATCGCGCCGGGCCCTGGTAGGGATGTTTTAAGGATGAGGACGCTGTAGTCCACCACAGGGTGTGGGTGGGCCAAGCCTGCAGGTGCCCTGGACCAGGAAGGGTGGGGGGATCCAGCTTGTTGGGTGCGTGGTGATGCTGGCTTCTGTTTGCTGGCTCAGTTGCCTGGATCCTGTATGCCTCTGGCCTGTCAGAGATGGACTTCATAAGCATTCGAGAGGTGACAGAACCCTGCCTGACCCTCTGCGGTCGCCCTGCCTGCCTTGGCCAAAGGCAGCCCATACGTCAGGGTTTGTAGAAGCTCATGGCGCCTCCCAGTGGCAGAGTCGCACACTGCAGCCGGGAATCAAGCAGGGGAGGGGCAGTCACGGAGCTCTTCCAGGACCCCCAGACCCAGTGCCACAAGGAGCCTTTCTATTCGTCCGGGAGGTGCAGAGGAGGCGGGCCTAAGCGGTAGGACTCTGTCCCCAAGACCAGTCGTCTAACGGTGAGGAAAGCCCAGGAAGGAGTGGCTCCACCTTAAGACGCAGCAAGGAACCTAGGCACCTATGCTCAGAGAGGGACTTGATTTGGGACTCGGCTTCCTGACCCTGCTACTGGCCCAGGCACCTTGCTGCGTTCCAGAGCTGTCCGGGGCTGGGAGAATTTGCCCTAAGTGTTGGGAGAAAAGCCTGATGACTCCCCAGTGAAGGCAATGAGCCCCTGAGTCTTTCACAGACTGGTATGTGTGTGTGTGGGGGTGGGTGGATGCGGGGGAGCGTGCCAGAGACTCCAACAGGAAGTCCCCTGGTTCCCTGAGGACAGCCAGGCACCAGACTAGTGTGAACTGGAGGATTCCATTGCAAAGGGACTCTACAGTGAGAGAAGTCAAGACTGTGGGCACCCTGGGTGGAGTGCAGGGGCTTCTGGGAGTTCTTGAGCAGGTGCCATTCAGAGCTAGACGCATGCGTAGTTCTGTACAGCAGAAGCATGTCAATAAAAATGTAACTCCCAAGCAGAAAAAATAAAGTGCAAAATACAGATGAATGTTTTATTAAATGCCTGTAAATATAGCATGATGACCAGCAGGGCAGTTGCAGCCAACACACACACACACACACACACACACACACACACACACACACACACACACACGTGTGTGATCTTGACACGGGGTGGGCAGGAATAGGCTTCCCCTGATGAGGAGCTAGTACTTCCTCCGTGTGTGTCCTGTGTATCTTCCTCTCTGGAGATTCTCTGCATCCTTCCACAGATCTGATGTAATGCCTATTTCTGAGGCATTAGTGAGAAGTTGGGCGCATGTTCCTGGTCCTTTTAGTCTCCTGCCATCCTCTCGGGGCCAGCCGTGGGTGTGGACCCTAGGAGGACAGCTCCAAAGGACCCTAGGAGGACAGCTCCTGTGGCTCACGGCCCCTCCTAGGCAGTCGGTTCAAAGTTCCCACCACTTTAGCATTTGTATCATGGAGTGGCCCCAGGGCTGGCTGGGTTAGAACCAGGGACGCTGGAGGAGCGGGGGCAGCAAACAGGGGTCCCCAGTGGTCCCCTTGGCTCTCCTGCATCTCGTTGGGCCACACTTGAGAAGAGAGTGCTGTGAGGGTGCACCTGTTTGCCCTGTGGCTGTGGCCCATGACCTCGCCACGCACTGCCTGTGAGCAGTGGGTCAGAGTGGATGCTCACATATCCTGTGCTCTGCCGGCTGCCTGGCGTGCGCAGCCTTTGTCATGGCATTCACCTCTGCAGCCCAGTGTGGCAGGCTGTGTCTGAAACCTTATTTTACGGACGAGGATGCGGATGTTCCAGGTGGTTAGGTAGCCTGATGAGGGCCTACAGCTAGTGTGTGCCCGAACAAAGCCTCGAACCCGAACACCCGGCTCAGCCGAATCCTGTTCTCCTTCTGCCACAATCTGTCATCGTCAAGACACGCGCCTCCGTTCTACCTGGATTGACTCATAGAGACGGATTCCAGACCCCGGCAGGAACACGTGAGCCCACGTAGACACAGAAAAATTAGCCTGGCAGGCACATGGAGGTGCTACTTATTTTAGAGTAATTCAGGTCATCGATTTCTGTAATGGAAAAGTGATTGGGGACTGGCTGCCACCTGCGACAGTGCGGCATGAGGCCGGGGCCGGGCAATGTGAGACCCTGTTCGTGGGCTCACACAGCGGCTCCTCTTCCACCCCCTGCTGCCCCAAGTTAGCAAACTCCTTGGGGTGGGGGCTGGAGGGGGCCTTCCGCACCCTCCTGCCCTGCTCCGAGTGGCTTCACAGGCTGTTGCCATTCAGAGCCACATCTCGCATCAGGCTGTGGGGACCGGGAGGCTCCTGGGGCCCAGGGGCCACCGAGGGTAGTGGGCAGCAGCTCTCTGCCCTGCTGCCCGGATGGGTCCTCATGGCTTTGCTCCTGCCCTCTGCCCAGCCTGGGATTGGAGTACAGCCCTACCCAGGGATCCCAGAGCCCCATGATTTGGATGTAGTCATTTCTGGGGCAGAGGGCTCAGAGGGTGGCGTTTCCTAGGGAGATGGGGAGATAGACTGGATGCGGGGCAGACAGGTGCTGATGCATCTCCAGACAGAGAGGCAGGTGAATGGCTGGGCACTGCCCGTCCCTGGTGCCTGTGCGGGTATGAACACGGGGCTGCCGGTGCTTTAGTGGAGGGGTTGGGGATGCTGAGGTCACCCTGTCCCCACATGAACCCGGCACTGGCACCTCCGTGTGATGGATGAATCTTGTCAAGAAGGATTCTTACAGGGCCAGCACCACCCCAACTAATGCGTGGTGAATTGGGCCTTGGCAGCAGAAGGATTGGGGGACCACAGACTCTGGAGTGGATGTTCCAGGTGCTGCTCTGCCTGACCTGCCTTCCTTCAAGGGCGCCCCCTGGTGGCTTCATCAGACTGTCCCGCCCCCATTTTACCATGGAGAAATGCAGGTGCTGTGAAGGGAGCCATGGTTGGAGCCCCCTTCCCAGGCTGGGAGTGTCTGGGATTCAGGCCTGAGCTGCTGATCCCCAACTCTCAGGGGGAGGAGAAGATCTGAAGGATGGACACCAGGAAGGGAGAGGGAAAGCCTCAGGGCCTTTGCATTGACTTTTTAAAGATGAATATAGGGTTTTTGTACCTGCAGACAGCTTCCGTGGTGGGCACTGAGCCAGGCACAGAGAGTCCATCATCTATCTTCTATGCTCACCCCAGACAGCAACGAGTCTTGTGTCTGGGACCTGAAGCTGAGGTGGGAGCATGTTTAGCTAACCTTCCTCTCTTTGGCCTAAATTGGGCCTGTGCCCTGGTCCCCATGAGTGCAGGGGAACCTTGGGTGAGGTTTCTCCTCGCCCTCGGAGGGAGGCAGCAGGTTAGCCCTGAGATGGTGGAGGGGCCGCGGTGCATGATACACCCCCTTCTCACCCCGGACCTCAGTCCCTTGCTCCCATCACCAAGCCTCGCACCGCGGCTTCTCGGAGCTCCGGCGGGCACGTGTCCTGACTCACTACCCCAGTCAGCAAGTGGGGAGAACACACACCGTCTCTCACATTCTTGAAGATGTGGGGGCACTCAAGACTCTGAAAGCCTCCAGCCTTGTCAGGGAGGCTAGCTGGGCCTACACCAAGCAGCATGAGCAGCGAGGAGCCCCACACCATCACCCAGACCCCTGGTCCTTTTGTGGGTGGTCCCCAAGAAAGCCACAGAGCGTCTTGAAGCTGGATGAGAGAACGTCTCAGCTATCTCGGCCTCGTCCGATGCAGCTATGAGCCCAGTGCACCAGCCCTCTGTGACCCTGACCCCTGCCATGCCCTGGGCCCCCTGCCCTGGGCCACACCCCCTGCTCACTTCCTCTGGCTGTTGGCCTTCTCTGTGAGCATGGCCCTTGGGGGAGCTGTGGCAACCCCAGGACAGCCAGGCCCCCCACAGGTTGGCTCTGCCCCTGAAGGGCCTTTTGTGCTGCTGCTAACCTGTCAGCTTGCTGAGAGTGGCCCACACTCTCCACGTCTTCCCTCCATCCCTACGGCATACTCACAGATGTCTGGGGCAGCAGCAGGACACACTGGGAAGCTAGGAGCATTGGACAGACCCAGGGCTCCATCCTGGGCTTTGCTACTTCAACATCACCATCACCATCAATTTCTCTAACCTGCTGAGGTTTTGGTGCCAGGAGCCGTGTCAAGTTTATGATCATGAGTCTATACTCCATTTTATAGAGTGGATGACTGAGGCATGAGTACTTCACCTACCTCAAAGTCCTTGCTCACATGATTCTTCCTTAGGGAAGCCCACCCGGCCTCTCTCCCTACTTACAGTGGTATACCACCTCCATCCAGATGCCCCCCAATTGTCAAAATACTGCCCCCTGCTCTGGGCGCTTGGCAGCTCTGGCACACTGTATGCCCATCTTCCCAGGGCTATTTTGCAGGGCCTGTTGGGCACAGCCAGGGCAGGGATTGGGCCAGGAGAGCTCACAGGTAACTATGCCACTAGCCCTGAGCCCAGTATACAGCAGGTGTCCAGGGGGGCCTCAGGTGTCAGCGATTTGCAGCCCTCCCAGAGCCCAGGTTGTGGGATTGGGCAGCTGCTGGCCTCAGGTGCAGTGACTAATCGCAGCCTGGGTGAGCTTGGCCTTCTCTCCCTTTGAGCCTCAGTCGGCCGGGAGTGAAGACAGCCTGACCACAGTGATCTGTGGGGTGGGGTGAGGACAAGTGGGGCCAGAGGTGTGAAATTCCTGGCAGGCAGTAGGCACTCTGCCAGCCCGAGGACTTGGCATCTCTTCCTGCTTTGAGATTCTCCGGGCAGGCTCCCCTTTGACATGGCAGCCCCTGCAGTGGAGAAGCTGCCGAGGGAGGGCCCCATGTTACCTGCTCACGCTTCCTGTCTTCCTTATTCCTCCTTCCTGGATGTGTCTGTTGCTAAGGAGACGCTATACTGGTTCCAAGTAAGGCCCTCTTGTGTCCGGGATCCTTGGTTGGGGGATATTGGGCTGGAATCTTCTGGAAGGATTCAGCTGGCTCCCCAGGGAAAAGGAAGCTTTCTCTTTCTGTCTCCACTGGGCTCCTGAAGGTTGGCGTGGGCCACAGTCTGGTGACACAGGACTGGGTGTGATGCCCAGACCCTGGGAGGGGCCATAGCAGCCAGAGTGACACAAAATCAGACTCCTGGCCCTCAGAATGGCACCTTCCCAGAGCAGGACTGGCAACGGAGGTGGAACTGGAGGAGGCCTGGGGGCTGACTCACGGGGGCAGGGGTATGCTTGTTGCAAGCCACGCCATCTCTTGCAGGTTGGACTGGCTGCCGGGAGGCTGATCTTGGGTCTCTGGGCTCCATCTCCCTTTGACACGGTGGCAGGAGATGCTGACTTCTGTGGACACCAGCTGGCCGCCCTGGGTCCAGGTAGGAGGCAGTGTGGTGGTTGTGGGCATGAACCACAGTGCCAGGGGCTGAGATCCAGTTGCTCCTCCTCTGTCCCCACTGTGCAACCCCACTTCCACTCGGCTCATCTGTCAGACTGGGCTCCCGCAAGCCCTTGCCTCTCATGAAGGTTGAACACATAGATTTTTGCAAAGAGCCTGGGCCGCGCCAGACGTTCCCAGCTCCCTGAGTGGGAGTCTTCAGCTTTGTTTGAAGGAGCACACACCTGGGAAGAGGGAGGATGCTCAGACAGCATGGAAGTGGCGGCTCTACAGGGTGAGACGTAGCTGCTGCTTGCCCTATGGGGGACCAGCCCCACCGCAGACACGGCCCTCTGGCTCAGCTTGTTGCCTGATCTGAAGATATTTACTGTTTGTGTCACAATTCCAAGTCCAATAAAAGTTCACAAAGACTCAGCAGCCCAAGCAGGGCTTGAAGATAGAGAGGAAAATAAAACAATATGCTGTGACTGAGATGGCAAGGCGAGGGTTTGGATGCGCCCCGATTCCCCACCCTGGGCCCTAGAAGAAGGAGGATGGAGATGCAGAGCCCAGCTGGCTTGGATGGGGCTTTGTGCCCACACACTGTGGCTGGTTTGTACACTGAACTTGGGCACCTGCTGCACTCCTGGGCTGCGCCCTGGTCTCTGGGGCCTGCGGAGTTTGGTTGGTCCAGGAGCCATGTCCACTGCATCTTTCAGGCTCTTAGTTCTTCCAGCACAAGCATGAAAGGGGCAGAAAGCTTGACCTTGTAACTGGAGGTCACCCTGAAGTCCTTGGCAGGCTGTCTTCTTCCTTGTCCCTCCTCTGTTTCCTTGTCATTTGGGGGAACTTTTGGGGCTTTGTCTTAACTCACCATCTCATACCCACTTGTTTATTTCCAAACAGGTAGCAGCTTCCAGAATGAATGGGGTGGGGGGAGTTGGCTACACCACAGACCAGATGATGTGGTGGGAAAGGGGTCCCATCCCAGGGAGGGGCCAGCTGTGACCTTGGGCAGAGGGACCTTGGTCATCTCTGGGGTCCTTTCAGATCTTCAGTTCGATCTCAAGAATCCAGGGGTGGGCTTGGTGGAAGTGGAGTGACTTTTAAGTGGGTACACTCTTATTCAGAGAAGTTGTAACGGTTTTCATTTCAAAACTTTTCATTTACACTCCTGTTCCAACTGTAAAAACAGCACTAGCTACGAGAAACTCATATTTTGTGATTTATTGGGAATATTATTACGGTATCAGGAAATAGGATTTTTTTGTGTTAAATGTGTTTTTAAAAGGCTTGCTGCATTCTTAAGTGAGATTTTATTATATCTTGGAGCGACTTTTCCTTCCGATGAAGAACAGATCTATGATTTATCAGGAGCCTCTACGACCCAGGATGCTGGAGATCACATTTTATGCCTTTGCACCTTTCTTGGGGTCTGTGCCAACCACAGGGGCTTCCTGAGTCCTGGGCATATTGCAGAGTCCATGTTGCAAGGTGCTTTCTAGAAATCAAGCTAACCTGAGACTAGAGTGGGCTCAGTCACACACAGGAGTCTTGGGAAGGAAAGAGCCCTTCGAGGACCATGAGCCCAACTCTCCTGATCAGATTAGGGAAGCTGGGGCCTGGAGGGGAGGAACTGACTCAGTGAAGCCCAGGTCTGTCCCCTTGCTCCTCCTAAACCTTGACCTGGTCCCTGCCCTGGCCTGCCTCCCAGACACGGACGCTGCTGCATGAGCCTGCGCCCTGTGCAGGCCTGCGAGTGTTTTCTACAGTAGGACTGGACTTTCCAGCACTGCCTGGTGGATGGGCTGCAGCTCATTCGGCATTCCCCCAGCATCCACCTGCCTGGACAACCTCGTCTGTTTTCCACCAGCTAAGTGCTAATATCTGGTACAGAGGTTATTGGCATGATTTCTCTAGAAAACAGGCTGGAAGATTAGCAAGTTCAAACTTCTTCTTTTTTTTTTTTTTATAATCAAGAATCCCAAAGGGGTACCTGGTTCTTTCCCACCACCCCTGACCAACCCTTGTAAGACTTTCTCTACCACAGGAAGTTGGGGTGCACAGGCCAAGCCAGCGGGCACCAGGCACCTTCTCCAAGCAACTGCCTGGGAGCCATCTTTGTTAGTGGGCAAACGAGAAGCTCATGAGACACTGGCAGACACCAAGCAGACAGGCCCCTTGGGATTCTTTGGAAGGACTGAAGTGGGGAGGGAGGTCTTTACTTTTTCTGTTTCCTTAGAAAATATGCAAAAAAAAAAATAATAAAAAGGCTTCACCAACAGCACAGTGGCACCAACATCTCCCTTTCAAAAGATGGTACCCCCTGCTGGCTAGACACGAGGAGCCTGCAGCGGGATCTACTGGGCGTGGAGAGAGGCAGCCGCGAGACACAGCTTTCCACAAAGGCCGTTAGCTCTGTTTCGTTTTTCCTTTATTGATAGGATTTAAAGTGCATAGAACTGAAGGCAAAGTCCAAGGCCTAGAACCAGATAGGAGGCCCGGGATAGAGGCCCCGAGATTCTAAAGGCTGCCGAGGAAAACCCACCTAAAAAGGCCACTTGTGCTGCAAAAGGGATGGGGGCAGGGGTGGCAGAGAGTGGGGAAGAAGGGGGAGGGGGTGGGGTGGAGGGAGGCGTTTGGGAGGAAGAAGACAAACACCAGTTCAGAAATGCAGCCAACGGTGACTCGCAGGAGCTAGCTTTACATCCCACCTACAAAAACACGGGCCGGTTTCAAGGTGGGCACGCTGGCCTTGGCACATGTAACAAGAGTGGTGGCCTCAGGCCAGCACACGGCTCCCCCTGGGTCCCCTAAGGGGTGGGGGGACTTCTCCAGGCCTGTCTTGGACCTATGAGAGGGTCTAGACAGCCTCCACATGTCCCACAGAGGGTAGGGGCGCAGTCTTGGTCGGGCTCCCCTCCTACCCCGAGCTGCCCCAGGGAAGGGGTCCCACTCACCCACACAGGCCGTGCCGTCCTCGTTGGGCTCATAGCCCCGATTGCACCTCTTGTTTGTCCGGCACCTGTAGCTCCCATAGGTGTTGACACACACGGGCTTGTCACGGGGACACACGAAGGGGAACTGGATGCATTCGTTGGTGTCTGAAAGGCAAGCGATACAGCTCTCCAGGGTGGTGTGGGACGGGGTGTCTTGGTTCAGGTTCTGCCTTCTTGCCCACTCGGGGCCCGCAGGCACACTCCTTCTCCTTGCTTGGCTGCTCCTGGCCTTCCTCAGGGTGGCTTCTCCTGCACTTGACCTCTGTCTCTTAGGGTCGCTTGGCTCCAGTCTTCCCTTTCTATGGCTACTATTTCTGTAGGTCCTCTCATTCTATATGGATGACTTCACACTCCCTGTCTCCAGCCACAACCGCTCCCCGGGGCTGCCCAGTGACCACTGACCTGCTTGGTAGCTGCACCTGCTCAGCTGCTATACATCTCAGACTCAGGATGTCCAAAATGTTACCCTGGGCGTCCCTCTGTGCCCCTGCTCTCATCTTCCCTGGCTCCATCAGTGCCACCACTGAACACTCCGTCCTCAGTGGCCTGCATTCCTGCAGTCCTCTGAGCCCTGTGTGCAGCCTGGCCTCTTTTCTACTCTCACTACTCTGCCACAACCCCATTCTCCTGCCTGAATTGTGCTGTGGCTTGCTTGCTGGTCTCTAGATTTCCTCTCTTGCCTCCAGTGAGGTCTACAATCCAGGGGCCAGAGTGATCTTTGCAAAATGAGAACCACATCCAGAACTTCCTAGGTCCCATCGGAGTGCAAAGCCTATGCTCCCGGCCTACCTCCTGTGCGTAGCCTGGGCCTGTAGGGGCTGTTCCCCCGTGTCCCTGTGCCTCTCTCACTGCCTGGGGCTGGATGGCCTCCAGCTGGTTCCTCTTGCGTCTCCTCAGTGAAGGCTGCAGGGGAAGCTTTAGAAGCCACTGTCCAAGGGGCTAGGAGGGAGGACTCCCGGGTGGGCAGTTGTTGGGGCGAGGGCTTTAGGCTGCCCCTTTTCCTTGCCAGGTCCTTGGGGACCCCCACAGAGCAGCTGTGCCAGGAAGGCCTCCGTTTCTGCCCCTAAGACATCATGACCACACCTCTCCCTGTTTCACCCTCATGGTCCAGGTAAGGCCACCCCTGCTATCTGCCCTACTGGTTGGCCATGGCATGAGGCGGTTCCACTGGTGCCAAGGTAGAGCCACAGCTGCCCTGGTCCCCCAGCATATCCTTTCCTTGGGACTCGTGGCAGGACGCACTGAGCTGGGTGACCTGGACGGCTCAGCCCACAGGTCAGCAGCCTCACTCCCGCCTCCACGAGTCAGAGCCAGTGGTTGTCTTAGCATCTGCAGCCCGGGACAAGGTCCTCCCACCTCTGGCCTCTCTGCCTCCTGTTGGCTGACAACATCCAAGGAAGAGTCGGTCCCACCCCTGTGCCATCCCTTGCTATCACCTGCAGGCCACTTACCCATGCAATGGCCGCTTTCCTGCTGAGAGAATCCTTGGCCGCACTGCAAGGAAGGCAGAAGCAGAAAGAGCAGTGAGCAGGCAATTCCTTCTTAGGGCCCCCAGCTGACCACAAGGGCTCTGAGCTCAGACTTTCCATGTGTGCGAAGCTTTCCCTGAAGTCTTCTGAGCCTAGTCGCCTTCCCTGGTGTGGGGTTTGAGTGATTCCTGCTCCTTGGAACCAACCGGTCCCCGTTAGAGTGGGAAAGGGGTCCAGAGATTGGTCCTGTGCTGCTCTTAAAGAGCCCCCAGAGACCTTGCTGCAGGGCCCAAGCTCCACCCTTAGGGCAACAGGGCAGGAGGAGAGAGCCGTGGGCAGAATGAAGAAGGTGGTAGGCAGCCTGAAGATCGCTGGATCCTAGTCTCCAATCAGCTGTGCAGCCTCTAAGGAGACCCACTGGATTTCCCTCCCTCGGCCTTGATTTTCCTCTTTTGTAAACCGAGTGTAGAGACCCTCACACGTACACCAGGCTGTGGGGGAGGAGCAGAAGAGATGTGGTGTGCACGGGGGTGTGCACATTACAAATGGAGGGACCATAGTGAAGAGGGGGTGGGTAGCTGAAAGCCAAAGCTGCTGACTGGATGCCGCACCTCCAGGGGGTCTGGGTCCCGAAGCACGTCCTCATCTCTGGGATACAGGATCTCCAGAACGGAGTTCATCTCCCCACTGGCCACGCTGCGGCTGGCCATCTTGCCATCTGGCCACGTCACCTCCACGCTGCTTGCTTCATCTTTCCCTGTGGGATGGAGAGAGAGGGCCTGAGTCGCAGAAGGACAATGAGGCAGGGCTGCAGTTGTAGCGTCCGTGGTGTTTACCCATGCCGTGTCACTGCCCACCTTTCCCGGGGTCCTGTTCCCGTTGGACTGATTGCTCCTGGCCGAGCCGGTCTGTCACACACCCACTTGATGAAAAGCAGCATCTGAACACTGTATGTGCTGGGAGATGCTGAACAAAGCAGCCCTCTGGAGAGCAACACGGCCCAATGGAACCTTCTAGAAAGGCTGTGAATCGTTCCTGTCCAATGCCGTGGTCCTGAGCCATGTGTGAAGTGGGACTGATGTGACTGGGAAAGTGAATTTTAAATCCTGCATCAGTGTAATCAGCTTATGTGTCAATGAGCACATAGAGCTATGGGCTCCCCTATTGGGCAGCAAGAAGCTGTCCTCATGGGAAGGCTTCTTGGCAAGCAGGTAGGTGCGAGTCCAGGGTTCAAATCTCATTTCTGCCACTTCTCTGTTGTACTCTGGAGAACACGGCAAGGAGTGGGAGGTGGATCCCGGGGATGAGTCCCAGCTGCGAAGCTGGCTGGCCTCTAGGGCAAATCCCAAAGTTGGTGAGAAGTGGAACTAAAAGTTGGTTTTGCACAAAATTTCACTGATAGACACAGGCTTGGCATGTGGTTGGCACTGTCTGGGTGGGGGAAGGAGGGTTGCGTTCTGTGGAATTTCCACTCCAGTGCAGGGAGACTGAGACTGACATATAGCTAACAAGTGACAGGCTTAGGGAAAAAAACAAACGAACAACAAACAAACATGGGGTAGAGAGGGTCTGGGGGCTGGCTGGGGGCCAGGGCATCAGCAGGCAAAGTGCTCTGTGAAGACATGGGAGAGAGACCCCAGCAGGGCTGAGCCAATGGAGGCCAGAGATGATCCCAGTGGCTGCCCTGCCCACATCCCATGAGCTGACCGTCTGCAGCGGCAGGAAGCAGGGCCGAAAGATCTGTTAGGTGTTCAGGCATTGTCAGAGGCTGCCCTGGCCCCTTGTGTAAGGAACCAGGCTCGTCCCGGTGGCAAGGCCCAGCTAATGGTGATGGACAGGGGTGAGAGGATGAGGGGCCACTCTCAGCAGACAGCAAGGAGAACATGGGAGCAAGGCCTGTCTTTATCACTCTCCTGGGCTGATGGGATGCAGGCATGGAGATGGCAGGGGGTGGGGGAGTGCACAGGGTCCTGCAACGGGGGGTCTTCAGATGCACAGCTCCTCACAAGCATCATTCTTAGACTGAATAAATCATGTACCACCCACCTGCCTGTGCTGCTTTTTCTAATGTGCCTAGATACTGTTAGCAATCAAATGAAACTTTAAAGGGCTGTTGACTTTATATTAGCTTTTGGTCACTACTGTCCACCAATGGATTGATTGGTTGATTGCTTTTTATTTTATGTGAAGGGGAGAGAGAGAGAGAGAGACAGAGAGCGAGCAAATGAGAATGTCCCCCAAAGGCCTACAGTGGCTTGGGCTTGGCTTTGGCCTGCGTCAGGAGCTGGGAACCCAACCCGACTCTCTCAAGCTGGGACTCATCCATTGAGCCCGCATCTGTCGTCTCCCCATCATTGCAAAGCTGCAGTCAGGGACCAGAGCTGGATGCTGAACCCAGGCACTCTGACAGGGCCTGTGACAGCTGAATCCCTAGGCTCAATTCCTGCTCTTGTGAAATACTTTGATGCGTAAAAGGGGTTCCCCCAGCTTAGGAAAGGGAGCAGGGAGCCATGAGCAGACCTTGAGGAGAATCTAGGTGCAGAGGTCCTCTGAGGGCGGGGCTGACACGGTACCTGGCGGAGGCAGCCGGGGCGCAGGGAAAGGTCCAGCTGCATCTTTCTCAGGGTGGGGTTGGGGGAGCGGGCCCTGTTGCCACTGGGGGTTCCAGAAGAAGTTACGCTGTGAGAGCCACCCCATGCGGCTTCGCCAGCTTCCCTGGGTTTGGTCCCCTTTTGCTCTCTGGCCTGACCTTCTCGCAGTCCCACTGGAATGTTCCATCATCACTGCTACTGTGCAGGGAGCAAATGAGGACAGACCAGCTGCCTGGCTCTGTCAGCATCAGGGGGCGAGCCTGCCCAGGGGCGAAGCGCAGGCTGCAGGTGACGCAGGGACCCCCAGCTCAGGGTTCTCCTGCCAAAGGATTCTCCTTCCTGGAGCTGTTTTCTCTTTCTCAAAACATTTCTCTCCAATCCCTGTTCAAAGGGGGGAGGGGGACCTGCAGGCGTTGCTGCACCCATTGTCTGGATGCAGTCACCGAGGCTTGCAGAGGTGAAGTAACCTGTAAGTGTCTGAGCTAGGACCGGAATTCAGTTTGCCTGGGCTCCCAGACACCGGCTGGGAACAGCCTGCCAGGGCTGGGCGCAGGGGAGGGGAGGGCAGAGACGGGACAGCAGAGACACGGGGTCAGGAGCAGCACAAGTGGCTTCTGGCAGCTTTTAAAGGACAAAGGCCAGGGAGGCCCGGAGAATTGTGCTTTTCAGAAGAATTACAAGCAAAACAGATGGTGGGAATACAGTTGGTGGAATATTTTTGCACTTTAATAAAGCCGTTTTTATGTGGGCCAGCGAATTCTCCTTCCCTAAATGAGCACCAGCCGGTTTGGAGGCAGCTGTGAGTCACTAGCAAACAATTAGCTGAGAGGCAGGGGGCGTGGGAGTGGGGCCCTGGCGCTGCCCAAGTGGGGGGCCAGGCAGGGGCTCGTGGGGACAAGGAGATTACTGGCGCTTGTCTGTGTGCTCTGGGTTTGACAGCACGTGGCCTCTGGCCTGTTGCCACCAGCAAGTGGATAGCCAGGGTGTGAGACTGGCAGGGGTGGGCGCGTGCATGCTGGGCCTGCACCCAACCAGTGCTGCAAGCAGAAACGTACAGTTGGCAAGCTGGCAGTTCGTGTGTACCCAGGAGGAGCAAGGATGAATCGAGGCAAGGGGCAGGGAGCTAAGGATCCTGGCTAGGGCAGGGGGCTATGGACCCTGGCCAGGGCAAGGGGCTGTGTGGCTCATGGCCAGGGCAGGTGCCCGCTGAGAAGGGGCAGGTCTGCAAGAATAGGTTGAGAGCCCTTTTACCTGCAGAGGCGGCCCTCTAGGAACTCCAGAGAGCACTGTGCTGGCCCCGGGTCCTGATGCAAGGTGGATGTCTGGAGGAAGTAGGTGTACAGGTGAGGGAGTCCCGTGAAGGCGGTCCTCCAGGCCTGATGCAGCCAGGGTGGGGCAGAGCAGGACACGCCCACCAACCTTGGCCACGTCAGGAGCAAGGAAGGAAGGGAGCAGGGTCCCTTGGGGCTAGCTGCAGCCTCGTGAGCATGGCAGGGGGGCTCCCAGAAGCCCTCTCCCCTCCGCATCCTGAGTCCCCTCTCCTCTAGACTCGAGCTCTTTCCCCTCGAGACCCGAACCCCCTCCTCTCTAGACCCCACCTAGCCTCTGTGCCACCTCTACTGTCAGCCACCTGAAGCGACCTTTCCCTGCTCATTCATACCCTGCTTGTGTCCCACCTCAACCCTGGCTGCTCAGGATGGGGATCGGGGTAGCTGACCAGCCTGAGGGTGCAGCAGAATGCCACCATGCAGTATGGAGGACAGCAGCCATAGAAGGCTGTCCAGGGCTCGGTGTGAAGGGAAGTTGTCACAATGACCGGAACAGTGTCATCATTTTTGTTGGAAAATAGATGCCAAGCAGCACCTGTCTGTAATGAAAGCACCCAGAGGCTCGGGGTAGAGGGACCTCCCGGCTTGCCCTTCCCTCCACATCGCCATCCCCTCCCCTCTCCACATTGTCTGTGTTCAACATCTAACACTTTACACACATTCTCCCTGTTATGCTGTTGGGTTCTACACTTCCCTTCCTTCTGCAAGGATACGAGACTGCACAGAGAGGATCTCTGTGGCGCTGGACATAGTACCCGCTCAGCCACCATGTGTGGGTCACAATGACCGATGGGGCCTGGAAGCGTGGCAGAAACACTGGCTTTCCACCCAGGATGCCGACATGCTGGTGAGATTGTGCTTGGTCTTCACTGCCTCTTGAAGTGATTCGGTTTCTAATTTCCTCAGCAATGGGCTTGTGCGTGTGCACACATACACATATGTACACATGTATGCACAGGCATCGACAAGCCGTCCGAATGCTGTTCCTGCTGGAGGGTCCGAGTGCAGCCCTGCCCTCTCGGGCTACTTCCCTGGCTTCCCAGGTGCCCCGCCCTCCCCCAGGCACCTGCTGTCTTGAGCTTGGCCCTCCAGCTGTTGGTCACTGCTCCCCTTCCATTTCTGGTCACCAGGCCATTCCCATTGATGGCACTGTGTCCTGAGCCCGGAGCCTTCATCTGCCCCAATCCCTTCCACCCTTTGTGGTGGCTGCATCCCAGGTTGGCCTCCTCAGGACAAGAACCCCACAGCAGAGCTCGCTCCTCCTGCCCGCGTCCTCTTGTGGCCATAAGGCCGGAGTGAGGACAGTGCCTTGCACAGGAGGTCCTGGCTCCATCTGCCTGTTCCAGTGTCTGTCGGTCTCCCCTGCCCCACCTCTCAGCTCCTCAATCCTCTGCCCCCTGGTCCTCCCCATCAGCTCTCTCCTCCCCGCTGCTCTGCCAGCTCCAGCCTCTGCCCAGATCCTCTGGGACTATGAGGTCCCCAGGTTGATGGCTTTTCTGTCCTCTCAGTGGCCTGGGGAGAGCCTGGCTGTAGTTCATGAGCCCTGGGGGAGCCCTGTCCTCACAGCAGTCCCCGTTCCCTCCCCTTTCTGGGAGAAGATTCCTGCAACAGAGAGGAGCCTGAGGGGGCACCCTTTGGGGGTGGAGGGAGCCTGAGTTCAGAGAAAAAGCAAATCCCTCAGCCTTGAATAGCCAGGGTGGGGTGGGCGATTGGAAGGGGCTCCCAGCCTGGGCATGGCACACCTCAGGAGGCTGCTGAGCCCCTGGAGCCCACCCAGTGATCAGGCCAGGGCTGCCTATTGGAGGGAGCGGGTTGATTCTACGGGACAGGCAGATTGCCACCAGAGGGAGGACCTGGTGCAGCCTCCACTGTGAGGACACATCCCAGGTGGGGAAGCCCAGTGGGAGCCCAGCCTTACTGCTGATGCACTCTGCCAGCCTCCATCTCGTTGTCTGTACAAAGGGCTGGGTGTGGATGCCCAGCCTGATACCCAGGTAAGCATTCCACCCAAGGGACAGGGTGGTCACTGGGGTGCTTGAACAGCCTCCCTTGGGTTACCTGGTCCCTGAGAGGATGTGGATGCCAGAGAAGCCAGGAGCAGAGTGAGAGTGAGGCTGGGTGCTTACACAGCACAGTGACAGGAGGTGGCCCAGGGCTGTGATCAGCAATTCAAACCACCTTGTCCAAGGTGGTGGGGCAGAATCCAAGGCTCCCTACCTTGTGCAGGTGTGTGGTTGGGACAGGCTACTTAACCTCCACCTCAGTCTCTCCCTCCAAGGCAGGTTTCAGACGATGATAACCGAATCGTCCCTTTCCCAAGGCACTCAGCCTGATGCTTGGGCATCTCCCAAACGCTGGGTAAACGCTGGCTCCTGATGGCATGCAGGGACTCTGGTGCATTTAGAAGTCACACCTTCAGGGCCCGCCTAGCTGATTGCTGCCTCAGGAGTGACAGATTGGCTAACCCCAGGCCGGTCCAGCCAGGGTGCAATAGCCTGAGAACACGCTCATACAACCGGACCGTGGGTCCCCTCAATATTTATGGCCTGTTTGTCGGCCTACATAAATATTATGTGTCCCCCTATAAAAACTGGAGGATGCACAGTGTACATGCCTGTGTATGCACACACATACACACAATTCAGAAGAAAATAAAGATCAACTACTCCAACAGGCCTGGGCTGGAAGCACAGCGGTGCTGTGTAAGTGTCACAAGGTCTTGCAGTTCTTAACTGTTCTCATCCTCCATTTTCCCGTATTAAATGAGCCTATCTCAGAGCAGCTGTGAGCATGAAGCATCAGAAAGTACCCACACTGTGTCTTGAACGAGTCACTAGATTAAGGCAGATGCTCAGTAGTGCATCACATTTTTCTGCTATTCCTAGCTGTTTGCTAGGTATAAATCTCATGTGTATAGTATGAACTTATGTATGTATCCGTTAACTTGAGACTGTATTGATTACTCTTTCTCTATTGAACTTACTCTGCTTTGGGGGTCAGACTGGTGGTACAACCCATGCCTGCAAGGCACTGGTTTGTGTTCCAGCTGCTCCACTTCTGATCTCGCATCCTATTTATGACCTGGGAAAGCACTGGAGGATGGCTCAAGTCCTTGGAATCCTGTTCCCACATGGGAGAACAGAAGAAGCTCCTGGCTCCCAGCTTTGGATTGGCTCAGCTCCAGCCATTGTGGCCATTTGGGGAGTGTAAATTCTGCCTTTTAAATTAGATAAATAAATAAATAAACCTTTAAAAAAAGCTATGTCACTTCATGAGGTGCTAACGCATAGGGAAGGAGTCTGGTTTTGAACCTAGGAATCTTTGACTACATACCTGAGTCCATCAAGTGTAATACTTGCTTCAGTAGACACTGCTGGCTCCCCTAAGTGCTTGTCAGCATTTCTTTCCTTGATTGGACACCCTGGCATCCCCTCCAGCACAAGGCATTTCCCCCTAATCCCATCTTCCATGCATTTCTTCAAAAAGCACTTTATTTTGAAATAATCAGACTCAAGGAGAGTTGCAAAGACAGTACAGACAGGTCCTGAGTATTGGTTACTAAGTACCTCCAAGTGGGGACAGTCTAGATCAAAGCCAGGTGTCTGACCTCGTATAGCTGTGTGTCTACAGCTCAACGTCATTTCACCACTACTATGACCAAGATGTGGAGCTGTTCCACCACCATCAGGGTCCTGTGGGACTGTCCCTATAAGGTCTTTCCACCATCTCTGCCCTAGGTCACTGTCACTTTGGCACCTCTGCAATGTCATCTCTTTAGAGTGTCATTGTTAGGACTGGGTCATCCCAGAGGCTCAGGCATTAGAGATCTGGCCCCTAACATCTTATTTTTAAGGGTTAAGGAATGAATCTTAATGGATCAAGGGCAGACTTGATCCAAGGCTGGTGGCCAGGAGGTGGGAGTATGCCCCAGGGGTGGAGTGTTGGTTCTAAGAGGCCCTTGGCTCTCTGTGCTTGCCGCTCCTGGCTCACCACATGGTTTTTGCCCCAGTACGTGTTCCACCTCTCTCTGCAGTCTTCGACTCCAGACCAGCCGGGGTTGTGTGAGAGAGAAACCTTTTACAGTAGAAGCAGGAGCCTCCTAATATTTTAGTGATGGCAATAGAAGTTTGACTCCTGCAATTCTGTAACCAGCATCGCCCACCTGCAGATGAGCTCTTGGCTGTTGTGCTGCCAGCCTGCCCACTCCTCTTTCCCCCCAGTGCTGTTCCAGGGCACGGACGTGCCAATCGCCTGTTGATGGACATCTGGATTGCCTGTGGGGTTTGGTTATGACATGCACAATGGCTACGCACAGACTGTGAAGAGCTGTGTGTGAATGCGTTAGCTTTCATTCATACCTCAGGACACCCAGGTGGTGCCCAGCTTCGCAGGGTTCCATGTACGGTCTTGTGTTTCCACAAGAGTGTGAAGTGATATGTATTCAGTGGAGGAGCAGCACAATGCCACATTCCCTGGAGATGCCAGGCAGTGGCTGTACCATCAGGGGATCCCCCCTAACGCCATCCTATACTCTATGCTGCGCTGTGCTGCTAGGCTAGCATGGGGGCAGGTGAAATGTAACCTTCCCCAGTCGCAGAACCAGGCAAGGGTTATCAGTCAGACGTGGCTTGTCAGCTCCGACAGTGGGCGTCGCATGCGTGAGGTTTTAGAGAGAAGCTGCATAGTTCTACTCTCGCTCTGTCCTGGCGCATAGGCCCCTGCTTCTCTGACCCCTCAGCACAGCCCAGACCCTTGTCAGCACTTGCTATTGTCTCCAGTTGCTGTTCTAATGAGTAAGCAGGGACGTGTTGTGTATGCGCTGTGTGTGTGCTCATGTGACATGGGAGTGTTAGCGGTTTTATGTGTGTGAAAAAGATAGGACTTTCCCGTTCCCCTTTCTGCTGACAGGAACCAACTCTGCTGCAGATGGTGATGCCTGCTTGACAACACAGCGCTCCCCAAGGCTCCTGCACAAAGGGCCTCATTGCAGCTCTGGGCACAGAACTGGCTCCCAGGAGGCCAGGGACAAGCTGGTACAGTCTAGCACGTGAAGGACAAGGCCACAGCCCTGGACAAATATGCTCTGACTCCAGGGTGAGCTGCTCCACAGGGGCACACAAACCCAGCTGGTATTTCCATGGCCATCCTCTGAGCTTGGCATCACCTCACGGGCAGGGTTTGTTCCTGGAAGCTTTGTCCACCAAGGCCATGTCAGCCTCACCCCTACCCCACTACCCGCTGTGGCAGGCTGCAGGATCTAGTCTCAGGATCCTGAGACTGACTCACCTAGGCCGAAGTGAGCCACGGGCTCCATCTCGCACAGGTAGCCTGAGCCCCCATCGATGATCCTCAGGTGGGCCCCACTCTTCTTGGTGTAGAGTACGACCTTGGCACCCCGGGCAAAGGCCCCAAACCGGGTTCGGGGCACCACTCGCAACCAGTTGTTGCTGAAGCCCTGCAGGGAGGGGAGGAGCAGCCATGGGCACCATAGTGGGGAGGGGTGGCAGGGGGAAAGAGAAAGGAACAGAGGCCTGATAGAAAGGGGGTGCTGGGAGAGGCAGGGGAGGAGGCCTGGGAGGACAGATTTTGACAGGTGGGTGACAAATGTGGGCAGAGGGCAAAGGCCTCCCTGGCTGGATGTTGGCTTCCTCCAGGCCTGGGGGAGTTCCGAGTGAGCAGCTCGTTTACGCTCCCTTGCCCACCCTCCCTCAGGCAGGTCTAGGCCATCACATACCTGATTTCCCCGGAACACGGACAGTGGCTGGGCCATGGATTCCCCGTGGGACAGGATGAGGTCGAGCATTCCGTCCTGGTCAAAGTCGGTCACCACGCCCCCTGCAAGCGATACATACCCCTCTACAGTTCCCGCGATGAGCCCCTCTCCACACTGTTCCCTGGGACTATGCCTGCATACGGTGGTCGGACCCTCTATGGCCATGCAAACCTGTCTAGCCTTCCTGCCTCTTCAGGTGCGCAGGTGTGGGTCAGTTGACTGAGTGCCTGCATGAGCAGGGCCTCCCCTTGGGCCTGGGACCAATAGTAGACCATGTGACAGTAGCACCCTGTGTAACAGCAGCACCCTGTATAACAGTAGAGCGTGTGACAGTAGGCCGTGTGACAGAAGCACCCTGTGTGACAGATGTAGAGGAAGCAGGGCCAGCAAAGGGAGCTTCCCCAAGAGCACAAAGCCAGGCACGGGCAGAGCTGGCTCTCAACACCCCTGGTCCAGTGTTCTCTGTCTGAGGCCAAGCTGGATGCCTGAAGGGGAGGTGTCAGATGCAGGACTCTGCCTCCTGAGCACAAGTGACTTTTTGCTCTGTGTCCCACCCCTCTCTGGTACTGCATGCCCAGAGCCCAGAGATTCTCGCTCCTACCTTCCGCCCCTGCCTGGCCCTGCCACAGGGTCCCTTGCTTGGCCCTCCTACAGGGTGCCTCTTGCTCTGGGTGCCTCCTTCCCTGGTTTGGGAAGTGGGAACTACGGCCCTCAGGCGGCCTCACCTGTGCCCCGGCCCTCGGGCTCCAGGGCATCACCAGGGTTGAGCTCCTCGATGAGGGGGTCTCCGTGCTCCCTGCGGATGACCCTGCAGGAGAGAGACAGGCCCGCAGGGGTGAGGCCCTTGGGATCCCTTCACTCCCTTCTGCCCCAGGTACTCCCTTCCCCTCCAGGTTCCTTAAAGCACCACTGATCCCAGAGCAGCTACTCTCTACTCACTGGCCCTGCCTACACCCTGGCCGTTCCCTTCTTGGGTTTTAATTTATGTGGGTAAATATTGATTTTTCCTTCCCTAATGGATGAATTACAGACAGCCCAGGGCAGGGCAGCTGATGGATGGAGAAAGGGCGGAGATACAACCACCTCCAAGTGACCTTCGGCTTCTTCCAAGGGGTTCTGGGCTCCTGGCTCTGGATGCTTGCTGGGTTCAAACCCTTCATTCTGCCCCTGCCCTGCCTTCTCCATTAGTCTTGCCAGAAGCAACTGGTCCTCCTCTGCCTCTGGCACAGTCTGACCTTTGTCATTTCCCACCTGTGTGGGAGCATCTGATCTGTTACTCACCAGCAACTCTACTGCCTGGGGTCTCTCTGGCAGTACCTGGCCCGCAGCTGCCCCAGTGCCCTGGCTCTTGGACAGCTCCAGGCCATCTGCGTGCTGCACAGGAAACCCCAAGGGCAAGTGGGAGGAGAGGGGGGCTTTTTGCAATTTAGGGGTTCTAGCTGAACTCTGTGTCTCGGGAACAGGTGATCAGTCAAGTCTGCATGAGCCCTGGCCGCAGCAGGCCTGATGCTGCAACCAGCAGGCAGCCTTCTGCTTTCTCGCTTCTCACTCGAGCTGCTCCCAGCACCCTGGATATGCAGCCCCAGAGTTCAGAATCCCGGTGAAGAGAGAAGGGGCTCAGAGGGCTGTGAGCTCAGCCACGTGCACTGTCTGCACACATCACCGTGTGCCTGGGCCTTGCCCTTCTGTGCAGGTATGCATGGGTGTGTGTATGCCTGTCAGAGGTGTGAGGCCTTGACCTGCAGACACCCACTGCCCCTCGCCAGTTCAGATCTTGCAGATTCTGCACCAGTCATGCAGAGACCCTTTTGGGTCAAGAGACAATGCAGTGCAGGGTTGCTGGGGACAAAACCTGGCTGTTGCATTGCATTTACGTATCCTGTGAACCAAGTGTTCTAACAGCCACCTCTGTGTGTCCGGGCATGGGTGGGGCTGGGCCATGAGGAGCAGCCGCAAGGACAGGACTCCAAGTCTGGGTCAATTCAGGTGCTGAGCTGTGATTCAGGGAAGGCTCTCCAGGGGAGGGTCAGCTAAGCTGAGCCCAGCATGTGAGCAGGCACCTGTCACACAGCTGAGCAGGAGGAGGAACAAGGGCGAAAGGGTGCGGGCAGCCTGTGGCCTAGGGCTGGTGCAGCCCAGACTGGAAAAGAACTTGGAGGTCAGGCGTGTGTACCTGGGGAGGGTGGGGAGGTGGGAGTCAGGGATGAGCCTGGGACCATCTCTGAAGGCCAAGGACTGTGAGTGCAAGAGGGATGTGGGCAGCTGTGCATTCTCAACAGCTGCTCTGCAGGAGGAGAGGTGATGCGAGGGTCCCCTGGATGGGGAGCAGGCACCCCAGGTGAGGCCCAGGGCTGCTGGAGAGGTAGAATTGTGAGCAGAGTGGAGGCACGAGCAGAGAGACCACATTCTGCAGCTGGTCTGGAGAGCCCCTCTTTGTACCTGCTGTGTGTGATTATCAGTTCCCTAGCTCCATTCCCTGTGTCCCATTTGGACGAGGGGACTGCCCTGGCACATTCAAGCTCACCAGGGCCTGGTTGTGTTCGAGGCTCAAGGAACCCGCAGTGTTCTGTCCCATGACAGGTGAAGAGCTCCTGCTCTGTGGGGCTGGGGGAGGGGGAGGACCAGTTTTGCAGAGCTGTCCTTTTTGAGGACAGCCCGGGCTGTAGCCCCTGAGTCGGGTGCCCAGGACCCAGCGAGCTGCCTTGGAGACTTGGGCATGGCCACATTCCTGGGAAGTGACTCACACTGTGCCGTGTGGGAGCGTACATAATGGCACTGAGTGGCCACATGGTGGCTGTGTCCACCCACAGCTCTGGGCCAGCCCATCTTGGTGTGAAGTGGACTGGGTAGTGGGCAGGTAGGGGAAATGCTTGGATTCTCTGGTCACAGAGCTGGGGGTGGGTGGGGGAAGGCCTGGACTCCGCAGTGACACTATATTAGCTGGAGAAGGAAAGCAGTGTCTCCGTTAACGAGCAATTGATCTTCTGCAATTAATCTGGAAGTTGTGAATAAGCTTTTTTTTGCAAGGCACCTAATTAGTAAATCTGGTGCCCTCAGGGGGTGATCGCATCCAGTCAGGATGGATGCTTGGTTCATAATGATATTTCCAAACATGCTTAGTCACAGTGCTCTGCTGGGAGAGGAGCTGGGACTTCTGGGGGCGAGGGGGTGAGCTGACCCATTTGGATTCCAGTGTTTCCACCCAGCCCTGAGCCGCATTAGCATGTTCTAGGCCAGGAACAAGGAGGTGTGAGGCTGCAACGTCCTAGGGTGCGATCCCCAGCAGCAGCTGGCAGCCTTGAGGGTGACAAGTCAGCAGGTGCCCCTGCACTGGGGCAGGATTCAGACCTTCAGGTCTCCCTGCCCCAGATTCTGAGTGTCGAGAGCAGGGTGGGGCTTTGGGTGTCTGTGCTCTTGAGAGGCATGCTGGGCAGTCTTGATGCGAGTGGGCCGTCCCCCCTCCAAACTCCCTGGACAGAGAAGTGTGGCCTGAGACAAGGCAGCCCCTCCCTGTCACCCTGGGAACACACTGGCATTGGGTACCTTGGCTCCTCCTGTCTCTAACCCTTGCGACTTGGCCATGGCTCATCAGCTGTCTACTCCATCCCTTCCCAAACTGAGAAAACCCTTGGGAAGAGGTGGTGAAGCCTGTGGGGGAACCTGCCACTATCTTCGGCAAAGGTGAGTTATTGGTGGTCATGCTAGTGGCTCTGAGAAAAGCTATGGCAAGGAAAGCTGCTTCTTTTTGCTTGGTACAAATTATCCAGACATGCTCGGCTCCATGACCTCTGTCTGTGGCAGCCTAGGTTACGACCTTGTGGAGATGGAACTTGGGGCACAGTGAGGGCCATGGCCCACTGCCCTGCAGCAGTGGGAAGCCAGCTCTGGGCCCCCGAGTCTCCATCCATCCCAGCAGCCTCATGCTCAAGTCCTGTCTCCATCAGAGGACTTTCTTCCTTCATGGCACCTACTTCCTGGCCCTGGTCATCCTTCCCTTCACTTCTGATCCTTTACCCTTCATCCCAACCAGAGCCTCACGCCCCATGCCCCATCCCACCGTCAGCTGGGGGCAGGGATGCATACCGGAAGAGGCGGTTGGCTGAGGAGGTGCGGGAGGCAATGTTGTTGAAAAAGATCTCCAGCTCCTGGTCATTGTCAAAGTCGGCAGCGATGACGGTACGGACAGGAGATGGCGAGGAGAACTTTGACGAGGCTATGTCCTGGAGCAGAGAGGGCTGCTGGTGAGCAGGCAAGGGAGGGGGCTGGGCAGGGGCCCGGCACAAGAGGCCCACACTTCCTGTCTTACCTTCTACGGAAGGAGCTGGGGCGGGATGGGGGGAGTGAGCACTGCTTTTGGGAGCACAGAGCCCTGGGGGGGCCCTGGCTGCTGTCAGGACAAGCAGGAGGGACCTGTGACTTCTCAGCAGTCCTTAGAGGCACCGCAGGTATGAAAGCACCCATTTCACAGGAAGTAACCAAGACCCAGAAAGATGAGGGTATGGCTCAAGCCAGGGCTTCTGAATCAAGTGCTCGACCTTTCCTCCTGCACAGGCTCACTCCTCTGGGGTGAGTGGGAACTGGGTGGAACCGTGCTCCACCACGGATGAGTGGGACTGTCTCGGGCAGGTCATTCTAGCCCTCCAGCTCCGCTCTGCTCATCAGTATCATTGGACAAACAGAGCCTCCAAGGAGGTGGGGACTGCATGTAAAACACCTGGCCGAGGGTGGGCCAGAGGCACGTGGCCTGCATTGTTCCTGCATTGACCTTGATGGGGAGTGTGAAGGAGGCCACTGCCACCTTGGTGTGGGCCCTGTGCCTGCCGATTTGCTGGTTAGAGCTGTTTGCTTTGAGGGATCTAGAACTTGTGGGGAGACCCCAACCCAGAAGAGCAGAACTGGGATCTCAAAGTGCTGGTAGAGCTTTAGGCAGGCCTGGTGAAGGGTACCTTCCTTCCTGAGCACAATATCCATCCCCACCATTCGTGGGTTTGTCCCTTAAAGCCCTGGATGCCTGTCCAAATCCCAGAGCCTGCAGGGAGGGGACTGGGAGAGGCCTGACCAGTGTCTCCAGAAGGAGTCTCTGTGCCCAGGCCTGGCCCTGCCCTCCACCTCCTGCTGCAGGCCTGTTCCCAGGACCGTGGCCATGAGCTGGCCAGGGTTCACTGCCTACTGTGGGGGCAGGGAGGGGACCCCATCAGTGCAGTTGTGAACTGATTGAGAGCCTAGCCAGTTGGTCAGGGTGGGCTGAGTGGGAACAGAGAGAGACCTCAGACCTCATGATTGTACTATTGGTTCTAGAAGAACGGAGTCCTCTGTGGCCCCCTTGGGATGGCACCACTGGCCCCCTGGACTTCTGAGACTTCGGTGTACGGAAGCTCTCAGCACAAGTGCTGGCACACAGAGGCCCTTGTTCACTGGTGCATCTACCATGAGGAGGAGGATTACTTCCAGGATCTCTGCGAAGGGCCAGCAGGAGGACAGACATGTGGGGCCAGGCAGCTCTTTTGCTGGGAACCACCCTGTGCACTGAGGGATGGTCAGTGGTGTCCCTGGCCTCCCCTGGTCCATGCCCCCAGCACCTGCTCCCTCCAGTTGTGACTACTTCAAAGGTCCCTGGAGGCTGTCCAGTAAGGAGGGGTGAGAACTGGGTGAGAAGAAAGGCCCAGGTGCAGAGGGAAGTCACCCAGGACCCCGGGATCCACTGCCCTGACTTCAGAGCAAGCCTCCTCCCGTTTCTCCCCAGGCAGACAGGCAGGCAGCCACAGAGAGTGCTCCTGCAAGGGAGGGAGCTTGTGGTGGTAGCCTTTCCATTATAATGCACGTACAGGTCCCTGGAGACTTCCCCAGGGAGCAGCAAATGTGTGGAGAACACTGGAATCTTCCCATTCCATTTGGACTTTTCGGCAAGGGCTGAGCACCTCCAGAATCATGCCTCCCCAAATCAGCTTCAAGGGGGCCCAGGTGCTCTGTTGTCCTCCCTGAGCAAGCCCCAGACTCAAGTCCATTCTGCCGGTGGCACCTCCGGCATGGTTAACGGGGGGGAATAGCTCTCAGGGGGCATCCAGGGAGAGGGACACGGTCAGCAGCTGGGGGTCAGCTCGCCCAGCATCTGTCTGCTGAGGAGCAGCTGCTGGGGACACTGGACCCCCAGCCTCTCCAAATCTCCCAAGACTTCACCCTTGATCTGAACCTCAACCTGGAAACTCAGGCTGGAGCTACTGACCAGCTACTGACCCAGGAACTGGCTGGATCCAGAGAAGAAAGTCTGTCCCACGGGACCTCCCCTGTGCACCTGCTTCTTTCTGTTCTGGGCAGCAGACCCACAGCAGCCCAGGCTGGAGACTGCTGTCCCAGATATTACCTTCATCTCAGACTCTGCATGGACCCCTGCCCAACCTGGTAAGAGGCATAGGGCAGGGCCGCGGCTCAGGGCGGGGCTTCAGTGTAGTGCCGGGCAGGGGTCAGATGTCCCCTTCTTACCCGAAAGTGGACCTTCCCGTGGGCACTCATCTGCAGGTAGAGGCGATGGGGACCATTCCAGTTGCCGTAGACAATGTCCACTTTGCCATCCCGGTTGAAGTCAGCGAGGGCAACACCTCTGCCATGCTGGAGGGGGTCGTCCACCCCTGGGGAGGAGAGGGTAGGGGAGGCCGGAGCCTTCGGGGCAGTGTCCCTTGTACACCCCATAGGCATTTGCCCCAAGCCCAAAGGGAGAGTGACCCTGGCTTGCTAGGCACGGATGGAGGATGGAGCCACTGCATCCCAGGTCTCTGGGGGCAGGAGGTGGGACGTGGGTCTGATTGCAGAGAGGACTACAGACATTCTCAAGCTGCTTTTGTCCAGTAAGCCGACTATTCCACTCAGTGCTGGGGGCAGTACGGGTGGGGGTGTGTACTCGAGGGAGTGCTGGAGGCCAAAGCCCCTTCAGAGGGGCCATCTCAAACAGATCATGTGACTGCTTAATTGAAGTCTCTCCATGATTCCCCAGGCCTGTTGGGTCAAGTTCAAATCCTGCTTTCAAGGCCTTGCTTGGTGAGGCCCAGCTGCCCTGGTCTCTACCCAGGGCCACTCTTCCTCTACCTGCTCCTGTCATGTCCCACGTGACCAGGCACTTCCCAGCTTCTGGGCCTTTGTTTAGGCTGGTCTCTGCTGCGGCCGGGAGCAGAGCTTCTCCAGGCTTGTGGTTACCTGACTACTTGTTATTCTGCTCTCAGTGCTAATGTCACCTCCTCAGGGACACCTTCCCTGATCACCTCATCTATACTGCTCCCTCCACCTGCCTCCTGCCTCTCCTTTCTGCGTCACCGGGTGGATGCCCGGGGCCCGGGGTGCTGTGGTGTTTCCTGGGGGTGTCCTTGTGTGGCAGCAGGCTCTCCAGGCAGACCTGACATGCCGCGAGGTCAGGATGCTTGTCCCAACTCCCCCGCACACGCAAAGCTTTTGTCTCTGTGTCTGCAGTTGCCTGCTGGTTTTGAGTAAGTGCTCGCTGGATGAATGAAGAGACAGGAATAACTTGACAGAAGGCAAACTGGGGACACTGTGACAGCAGAGGAAATATAGTAACCATGACAGAGAAACCCAGAGCGTGCCTTGTGAGCTGGGGGTGGAGAGGCTCTGTATTCAATGTCACCTGTGCCTGCCACTCCTGAGGCTGGAGCACGTGGTCTGACCCAAGCAATGGCCTGACCTCTTGCTGCCCGAGGCAGACCTGCTCCCCCGGGCAGGTGAGAGCTGAGGCGTGTAGGGCACCAGCTCCTTGTGCCCACGCTGACCCTTGTCAGAAGAGAACAGCTGGGACGCAGGGCTGGTGGGTCATGGGACCATGTGATGGGGAAAGAGGAGGCGCAAGGCAAACAGGAAGATCATGAAGGTGGGAGCCAGGATGAGGGGCAGCTGGGAAACTTGGGGGCTGAGCAGCCTCGGAAGGCAGGCATGAAGGGGAGGAGTGTGGTGAGATTAATTCTCGGTCAGACTCCCTGGCCCAGGTGTCCGTGGCCTTCCGCGGTGGCCCATTTCTCTCCTATCTATGAGGCACCTTGACAAGGAGCTGGTTCCTGTTCTCGCGAGGAATCGGCACCAGGCTGCCTTCCACAGCAGCATCTGTTTGGGTGATGAATGCCCTCTTGACATGTCTTGTTAAACCTCTGCAATCATTCTGACTTTCAATTACGGGCCTTGTACCTTCCTCTCTCCTCCTGCCTGATACCTGCTCTCGCTCCAACCTGTCCGCTCACCTCTGCTCCGTCTCTTTAACACCTTATCAGATCCTTTGGGCCTTCTCTACTAGTCTCTCTACCACGAGGAAATTCCCTGCAGGAGCACGGCACTAGGAGGAGAGAGCTGGTGCCCTGTGCTCCAACTTTAGCTTAGCTGGGAAGGGAGAGGAGGTAGGAGGTAGGGGGTGGGGCTGACTGGCCACAAGATGGGAGTGGGCAGCTGTGCTAGGCCAGGAGTCCCCCGAATGCAGGCTTCCAAGCAGACAGCCAGCAGAGCACACATGCCCAGGGCAACGAGAGCAGACTGGCCCCACTGCGGAACCTGGACACCAGCTGTTGGCTGCTGCCAGTGGCTGGACCGCTACTGTCCCTTCTCCCTTGGCCAGAGCTCTGCTCTCTGGCCCCAAGGGCCACTCTTCCTCTTACAGTGCTCCTGTCATGCTCCACATGACCAGGGACTTTCCAGCTTCTGGGCTTTTACTTAGGCTGGTCTCTGCTCAGGCCTGGCTGCTTGTGCCATCAAACCCATCTTTGGCAAGGCAGAGAGGGAGAGGAGGGCTTGAAGGGCAGACTAATTGTGTCCACTGTCTCACTTAGCTACAAGTTCCTGGGTGACCCTGGGGTGCCAAGCATTGGGCCAAGAATGAGTAGGGCAGTGGCCAGAGCATGGGGAGCCTGTTGACAAGTCATCATGGTGCTGGAGAAGCCTGGGTGAGTGGTCTGTGCAAAAGGTTGTGGGAACACACAGGAGGGACTGGTCTATGGCTGGTGGCACAGGAGGCCAGGCCAAAGGTGACCTGTGAGTGAAGGGTTGGAACCAGACGGAACAGCTGCAGTAGGGCAAAGGGCACAGTGATTTGGGATGAGGGAGTGGTGGCTGCAGAAGCCTCGAGGCTGCCAGAGGATGGGTCTCAGGGCACAAGGCCAGGAGCCTGGGCCACTGCTTTGTCCCACTTCTAACACTGTGTGTGCATTTCACCCATGTTTATAATGTTAGGGCCTTGTCTGGGGTGCTCTCTACCTTATTCAGGTCAACACCCACAGCTCTAAGCACCAGCTGGGTGCTCAGCAGGGCTTTCCTCCCTGGTGACCAGATGAAACTGAACGATTGAGACAAAAGGGAAAGGCAGCTTGGAAGGGAAACAGGCTGAGAGACACAGGCGTCTGAGGGTTACGGGCCAATCCCAGGCTCTGGAGAAATTCATGGTCAGGAGTCCCAGATCCCCTTTCCCAGCACTGCCTGCCCCCTGCGGCGGAGTTACGGAGGACATGGGTGTGGCAGTAATAGCACTGCCTGAGGGGCGCACAGTGGGTTCTGATCTCCACAAGGCCGGGGAGGGCCCTGCTGCAGGGCGTGAGGCAGCAGAGAGGCCCTGGGGCTGGGGGCTGTGTCACTCACCAGCACTGGCTGCAGCATCCACAAAAGTACCATTGCCTTGGTTGTGGAAGAGGAAGTTGGGCCCGTTCTCATTGTCGCAGAAGATATCCGAGGCACTGCTGCTAAGGATGGGGCCCACGCTGACCCCTCGGCCACCTAGGACAGCACACAGACCCCACAGTGAGCAGCAGAAGTGCAGCCTGAACCATCTGAGGCAGGGGAGGTGACCCAGAGAGCCTCGCAGTGAGGCCTGGAGCTCTGACCTTCCAGACACCTGCTGGGGTCTATCTGGGCTCCCAGTCTGCTTGACTGAAAGGAGATGGACAGCCCAGAGGATGAGGCCAGCCAAAGCCTTGCTCACACTGCTGTCAGGTCACAGGTGTACCAGCCTGCTTCTTCCTCACTCTGGGTCCTGTGTACGCTGATCACATGCTGGGTGTGTCCCTGCTTTAACAACCCACAGGAACAGGCTCCAGCCACAGGACCAGGCGGCTCACTTAGCTGTATCTGAGCAAACTGGTTGCATGGGTCATGGCACTTTCATGTCATGGTCCCATCTGCAGCTACTCGTGATTGGGCACGTCCTTACACATGCCCTTGGAGGAATGCCCATGAGCTGTCATTAGGGGGAAGAATAATCCTTCAAGTCATGGCATTGTGTACTGGCCCTTCTCTGAACAAGAAGAGGAACATACAAGGTATTTCTGAATATACGTGGTTGTACAAGCTCATTTGAGTTTGGACAGAGTGAGAAAGGCCACACCCCATGCTGCCAACAGAGGACTGGGGAGGGAAGGCGAGGCGGCTGTGGCCTTTGTCTGCATTGTTTGGCTTGTGGCAACAGGAATTGCTCCTGTAGTTTAAAAGGGAAAAAATCCAATAAGGTATATATTTTAAAAAGAAAGAAATCAAGCCAGCTCTACATTAGCCTTTGAAGTCAGCAAGATCAAATCTAAGCTGCCCATGTCAGGTAGTCCAGCCCTCAAATGTGTTGAGCGCATCCGCCCCCAGCCAGCAGGTTTCAACAAAGCCTCGTTGCTTGCCATGCCTGTTGGAAATAAAGGGCAGAAGGCAACCTGTCTGGGACCAGGATATGGATTCTTAGTCCTGGCCTAGCTTTGTACAAGCTGCATGTGTGGGTGATCACCCCAGGTCCCTGCCCTGCTGCCTAGGGGGCGTGGCTTAAGCCTAACCCTCCCCTTGACCTGAGGCACAGCCTTCAGGCCTACAGGTGGCGTGTGACCTCCTGTGACATCACCAGAAGATCTAGGGAGACAGACCTGTCATACAGCCAATTACAGCGTCTGGTGGGCGTGGGGTCTGCCAGAAGGCTCCCTCCTGCCCTCCCCTTCCTTACTCTTTCAAACCTGCAACCTGTGCGTAATGAAGCAGACATTCCTCACCAGCTTGTCTCCGGTGGTGCTTGCCTCACCCTCAGTGACCTCGGGGCCTGCTGGCAGACCTAAACCCTGAGATGCATGACCTTGAGAAAGTTACATGATCTTCTGAATGTCAGTTTTTTTCATCTGTGAAATGGGTCTGTCTTGTCTACGTTGGGGAGTCTTACAGGAGCAAACGAGGTGAGCTAAACTGATCAGAATGAGTATGATTAAAAACGACCAAGATGACAAGGGGAGAAAAGGGAAACCTCATGCTGCTGATGGGAGAGGAAATTAGTACAGTTAATACGGAAATCAGTAGGGAAGTTTCTGAAGATGTTAAGGACAGGACGATGCTATGGTCCAGCAGGGCCGGCACTGGGCACATTCTTGACAGAATCGCTCCACGGAAAGGGCTCCTGAACTGCCACGTCTCCTGGCGAGCCTTCCCAGCATCAAGAAACAGAGGCTCCCCAGCTGCTGCATCAGCTGATGAACGGATGAAGAAAACGCGAACAAAGACATGATAAGAGAAGAAATGCTAATCGCCCCATCGGATCACTGGGCCTTGTTTACGTGTATTAACCTCTTGCACCCCATAAATATTTACAGATATCATGTCAATTATAAAGCAAGAGTAACAGTAAAAAGGAAAATGTGGCATGCACACCCAGTGGGAAAGAGAACCAGCCTCCAGAGGGGCCTGGAGGACCCTGTGCCGAGTGAGAGGGGCCGGGCTCTGGGAGGCGGAACTTCAACACGCGGACCCCTCAGGACCACAGAGGACTGGTTCCCGGGGCGAGGGTGGGGAGCTGGGGAGAAGCTGGTCCCAGGAGCCAAAGGCCTGAGCTCTGTTGTAGCCCTTGGTGAGTGCGCTGCACTCAGCAAGCTCCTGGAACATGGAGTTGAAAGATGTTTGTTTTGATATGCAGTTTTTAAAAAATCCACGTGGTTTTTCACAACATGCACTTTTCATGAGCTTTTGGAAGATGCTCATATGCTTGAGGTGACGAGGACAGCTGAAGGGTTCTCCGTACACACAGAGTGTGGAGAAATGCAAATGCTAATTACTCTGATTTAGCCATTCCACAATATATACCTTTTTAAACCATCGTATTGTATGGGACAAATGTATGTGATTTTTTTATTAGTTTGTTTTATCAGATGAAGAGATGAAATACGATTTATGAAAGGGCCTCGTGGGCCAGCTGTAAGAGAAATGCAGAAACCCAGGCCCTTTCCAAATCCAAGCCTGCACCCAAACAAGACCCTGCTGGTGGGTGTGCACCCTCAAGTTCAAAGAGCTCTGCTCCAAAGACTGCTCGGCTGAACAACAGCAGGTGTTGGGAGCTGCCGAAGAAATCAGGTGAGACCTGGGCAGACCTGGGCAGTGCTGGCCAGGAACCCAGCTGCCTACCCTGGGATGATGGTGGGGGCTTCCCAAAGCCCCATGCTAACTCGGGAAGGATTTTTTTCTCCTTGGCAAAATGGCACTGGAGGAGATCATGGAGCCTAACTCCCAGTGCTAGTTCACAGCTAGGAAGACGGGTGGGCCAAGGGTTCAGCCACTCCTGCTCTCCAGGTTGGAGTCTTTGCTTGCCTGTCCCAGACCTTGGGTCACCCAAATCCCCAGACACTCTGAACGGCTCTCAGTGAGCATCCACACTTCCTGAAAACAGCCTCATGGTCCCCAGCACGTCCGTGCTATGTCCTGTGAGACACAGCATCACTTTCCACGGTAGGATCTGTGGTTCAAGGTGGGGTGGCTTTCAGAGGCCCTTCCAAAGCCAAAGGAAGGGTGCTGAGTCACCACCCCACGGGAGCTACTGCCCCTCAACACAAGAGCCGCTGTGTGGCTGCTGGCCGCTGGCTGCTGGCCGCTGCCCCGTCCTGTCTAGACTCCAGCCCGAGTGGGCTTCGTGAGACGCCCTTAACCCTTTCCAGGTCTCTGGAAATCTCAGGTGACACTGAGGAACCTGCCGCCACATGCCTCCATCCTTCCTTCCTGCTCTGGCATCTTCCAATTTCCTCCCTGCCTCTGGCTCCTAAGCCATGACACATTCCCTTCATTTTCTACAAAGCAGGTTATTTCCCTTTTGGACAAATTTCTAAATCTTTCTAATTAACTAATTGGGTTGGGTTGAAGCCTTGCACCATTTGTAACCTGTAATTACTAGAAAATTGCCATGGTAACCACACTACTAATTAGTGACAATTTATTGCCATAGCAACCGGACCATAACAGAGATGTTACCCACAACTCCTACTTGGCAAGTTGGCCATGCAGTTGGGGAGCAGGTGAGCAGAGAGTCGGGGAGCCTGCCTCTTGGGCATCGGCCCCGGCTGCCTCAGTGAGGGGCTCCAACTGCACTTGGAGGCGGGCAGCCAGGTGTTGGCACTCCTGACCCATGCCACAGGGGACCCTCGGCTCCCAGATCTTCAAACCAGTGAAACCTACCAGTGTTAAACAGAGCCGTGGGTCTTACTCCCAGAGACCCCATCCTCAGCAACTACTAGAACCTTCCCCATACTCTTTTTCCTCCCCCTCACTCTTCTTTCTTCTTTCCTTATTTCTTCCTTTCATCCTTTTTTAAGGCAGAGTGTGACTTAGAGGGGGAGAGACCTAATGTCCCACCTGCTGGTTTACTCCCCAAATGCCTAAATCAACTGAGGCCGGGCCACGCTGAGGTCAGGAGCCAAGAACTTCCTCCAGGTCTCCACACGGCCGGATCCTTGAGTCACCACTCTCTGCCTTCCAGGGTATACAGCAGCAGAAAGTGTCATCAGGAACCCGGACACTGCTACGTGAGACCGGGGTGTTCCACTGTGCCAAACACCTGCCCCTCTTCTTCTTCCTTTGTGACCTCCAACCCCGGGGTGCCTAAGTCTTAGCACATACCACATGGGGCTCCCCAGGGACACTTAGGGACACCTTTATTGAGCCTTTGAGAATGACTCCAATCTGCCTCCCTCAGTTCTTTCTCTTTTGAGGGTGGTACCTTCTGCAAGGAACACACAATTCCCCAGTTAGGGTTGAAGAGCTGGGCTGGGGATCAGCAAGTCCAAGTGTGAGCTGTGTGACCTCAGACACATCACCAAACCTTTCTGGCTTCTGTTTTCTCACCTATAACATGAGACTGACAATAATAATAGCTCTTTCTCGGGGCTGTCATAAATACTAAGTGAACTGGTTTTTGGAAGGTACCTTGGAAAATGTCAGGTGCCACATAGTCATTAGCTGGGACTATTTACCACCTGCTGGGTGAATGATATGCCTTTATTTTCCCCCAGCACTTCCACGCTTCCAAGGCCTCCTAGTTCTTCCTGCTGTGGGTGTGCATGCTCCTTCCTGCCCAGTCTCCTACGGATGCCCCATGTCTCCTGCCACCAGCGCTGGCTCTGCTGGTCTCTCTTTGGGCCCAAACTTCATGGCTGGATGAAGAACTGACCCCCAGCCCTTGGGTGAGGCAGACTTTCCCTAAGTGACCCACCTCTCAGATCACACCTGAGGCAGGCACGAGGGGTGTGAAAAGGGCAGAGAAAGGGCTGGTCCTTGGGAGGGGGATGGTGCACGCTACTAGGCTGATCCTAACTGGGGCATGAGGATGCAGAGGTGAGGTGGCACGGGGATACACAGTGATGGGCAAAGGTCTATGGTCTCTCGCCTGGATCTTCCTGGCTGCAGCTGCAGGAATTCGGGCAGTGTGCCCTCCTGGCTGTGGTCTCCTGCCCTGGAAGATGTGTGGGGGAATGAGGTCTCCAAGGCACACTGCAGCTCTGCTCTTCAGTGAACGTGGCCTTCAGGGCGGTCCACAGGAAAAGCTGGGCAATGCATCCTATACCTTCTGCACTGGTGGGGATTCTGAGTCAAGGCCCTGCAGCTAAGGCCTGGATCCATGGGATTCACCAGCTGGGACTACAATACCAAGAGGGGCCTGGTGGGCACCAGGATCTGCAGACAGCTAAAAACATCCAGAGAAGAATAGCAACACAGAGTGGGAGAACAGGCAGTGAGTGCAGAGCATGTACTGGTGCCAGGTGTGCATGCCCATGAGTGTATGCGCAGCGCATGCGACTGAGGGTGTGTCTGTGTTGCTGGAGAAGGGAGGGGAAAGAGCAGGATAGCAACCAGAAATGTTCTGAAAAATTCTAAAACAGAAAAACACTGTGTTGATGCTGGGGCTGCCATGCCTATCCCCCTAAGGACCTTCAGCTGCTGGGCACGGCTCCAATGCTAGTCAGTGGAGGGTGTTAAATGGGGCACTGCCACCACACCCTGCCCCATCCAGTCCTGCTCTGCGGGAGGTGAAAGAAGGGAGGTGGGAGATCTCTGACCTCAGCGTGCGGGAGACAGCCCCTCCCTGTGTCACTCCCAGGAGGGGGCTGCAAGGAGCTGCCTGGGGCGGAGGGTTCATATACATGCATATATTTTAATGGGAGAGACCCCACTGGCTCATCCCCTGATGGCTGCAAGAGCTGGGGCTAGAACTGAAAGTGGCTAGCCGGGAAGGCAATCAGGGTCCCCTGCATTGCTGATAGGAACCCCCGACCTGAGGCATCACTCGCTGCCTTTCAGCATGTGAGCATTAGCAGGAAGCTGGAACCTGGAGCTGGAGGCAGTGTGGGACCCGGGCACTCTATGTGGGATGTGGCCACTTTAACGGGGACGCTGGGCGCTGGGCTAAATCCCCACCCCAAACACCACACTGTTATGACATCTGTGAGCTTTGTAGGACGGCTGAACCCAGTTAATCAACATATGTGCTGCCTCACACTTACTTTTCACAGTGAGAACATTTAAAATGCACCCTCTTAGCAATGAACAATAATAAAATGCATTGTTATACAACACAGCTCTTGAACTTGGCTTTCTTGCTAACTGAAATTGTCTATCTCCAACATCTCCCGAAACCCTCCCCCTTCCCTATCATTTTCTAGGCAAGGAAGTTGCGGTGCCACCACAGCCAACAGGCAGGGGTGTCACAACATGAATCCATGGTTTCTCTCTTCCAGACAGGGGACAGGCCTCAGCAGGCCTGGGGGTGTGGCCAGAATGCCCAGCCACAGGCCTGATGAGCTTTTAAACTCTCTTCTGTTAGCTGAGAAAACAGTGCATACAAAATTACATTTCTGTTCTAGAACAGATCTGTGTTTGAAAGAAAAATGACATCCTTTCTTGACAATCACTGAATCCACCTGACACACGGGAAAATATAGAGCCCATGTGGGACCTGTGCCAATCTCCCAGGGTTCCTGGGTCCCTGCCCTGCCTGCTCGGCTGCCCATGCTCCCCTGGGAAGTCGGGTGCCCAGTGGCCCCCGCCCTGCAGTCCCGGTCGAGCTGCCGTGGGGCTCGGCCAGGAGGCCTCAGCTGGGCTTTCGGCATCTCTGGTAATGACTTCCTATAAATCAGAGCTGCCCTCACTTTGTTCATGCTGCTCCCGGCCAACAGCAAACTCCCCGCCCCACCTCATAAATCCACCTTCATTTCCTTCCCAAATTTCTTTTAAGGCTTCTTTAATTACCACGTCGCAGCCGGGACAGATGCTCCTTCAAAGGGTGAGGCCAAAGCATGGTGCTCCTGGTGGAGGTGGGAGCAAGTGGGGAGCCTGGGTTGAGTTGCGGGGGGGGGGGGGGGGGGGCAGGGTCACAGAAAGCATTCCGAGCCGGCTGGCAGGCAGCCCCAACACACACACAGGGGACAGCTGCAGGGTGGGGCTGGGTCTGTCCCTCTGTGTGTCCCCTTGGACCCCCTGTTGGGCCTTGGGGCTACTCCATTGGCACTGAGTATGTGCCAGTCCCTGCATAGGCAACGTGCCTGGCTCCTTCTGTTGGTTCTCTGAGTGCTAAGGCGAGCTGGTCTGGGGAGGTTTAACTGGTCCCTTGCCATGTCAGCTGGAAGTCAGGAGGAGTGGGGTTCACATGTGGCAGGCTGCAGCACGAGGCGCTCAGGCACTGAGGGCAGGGCCGAGATCCCTGGGCTGCAGAGGTGGCTCAGGATTCTGGTTTCTCATTTTCCACTTCCTCTGGTTCCGTGCCCTTTGCCCTGGCAAGTACCCATTTCTCAGAACTCCTAGGCATGACACCTCCTGGCACCTCCTGGCTCCATGAGGTCGTGGGCAGCTGAGAAGTTAGGATTTGGAAATGGGGGTGGGTGGGGGAGTGGTCTTGTTGCAGTCTCCAAGAGTGCCAGCTGCTCTCTGCTGTCCTCCAGGGTGAGGGGAAAGGGGGCTCTGAGTCCCCTGAGAGTGGGCACAGTGGCCACTAGATGGCACTGTGACCCAGCAGAGCGGCAGCTGCCAGGCGTGTAAGCCTCCCCACCCCCTCCCGCGGGGGGGTCCATGGCTGGTGCCTGGGTAGCACCATGGCCTGATCTTCAGCCAGTGTGGGCAGGCCTCCCCCTGCTGCCCTGAACACCCCACATAGGCGGCTGCTGCAGCATCAGCAGTCTGGGGCCTGCGGTTCAAGTCCTGCACTCTAGGCCCTGGGGATGCATTCTCAGCGGGTATGGGGTCTTTCCATTCTCTGGCCCTTTGGGTTATGCTGGCTGCGGCAGGTTCAAGTTGGAGGTCACAGAAAGGCAGCTGGCTGTGGCAGGTGAGGCACTGGGGGGTGGGGTGGGCTCTAGGGGTTAGTTCTCTACCAATCTCCTGTGTGACCTTGAGTGTGTGCCTTCTCTTCTCTGGGCCTTGGCTGTGGCTTTGGAAGATGGCAGGGTCTTCCCAGTCCTGCAGCCACCCAGCAGGTGGGTGCTGTGGGGCTTGGCACCCCGAGTGCACATTTGGCAAGGTTCGCTCTCCTCTCAGCCTGCTCAGTGCCCCCCTCTTCCCATCCCTGCCTGCTTCCCAGGCCCCCTGGCACTGGCCTGGCTCTGAGCACTGGCCATGTGCCCAGAACCTCAACCATCAGGCAGGGCTCAGCATGACAGCCCTTACATTTGGGGTGCATTCCTGGAGCTCAAGGGGATACATGGGGCTATTTTTCCAGCCAGATGTCCATGTGTCATCCACAGAGCGACAAGGAGGGGCTGTAGGCCAGTGTTGGGGGGCTTGACGGGCAGGGGAAGGGTGGGTTGTGGAAGGCGGGCAGACAGAACAGTCACTTGGTGGGCCAAATGGCTTCCTGTCGGCCAAACAGCTTTTGGAAGTCGGCAGCACTGCCACGATGCGTCCTCTGGGCACACCAGCTGCCCCGGCCTCCCTCCATCCCTCTGCAGCAGCTCCTCTGCCTTCCTTTAGCACTCCGTGCTCCCAGCTCAGCCCCGCTCAGTTGGCTGGTGCTCCCAGACCCACGCCTGCTCCTCAGCTGTCTCCTCTCGGCCCCTTCCTGCTCGTTCCTCCGTTCCGTGCCAGCTCAGTCAGCGTGAACAATGTCCCCTCTGTGCTCAAGTCTGGCTGCGACCTCCCGAATTCTTTTATTCTCTGCATCAACTGCCCTTCCAGGTCTCGCCTCCTCCGTTCCAACGCATCATTCTCAAGTGCTTCCTCCCTCCCCCACCCCTCCCCCTTTCCTCCCGCTTCTTCTGCAAGATCAAGGCACTTAATTGCCAAGCCAGCCCAGTGCACAGAACGCGGAACTATTTGGAAAAAAATTGACTGTACAAATCTCGGCCGAGGTGCCTGCATGTTTATTCCTGCTCTGAGGGAAGCATGGTTTATTGCTGACACCCGGCCTTTCTGCCGTTCATCCACACACGGAGCTCGCAGGCACTTTGATGGGGCCTGAGCTGTGCAAACTATTTTATGGTCCGGCTATTTATTCCCCCCAAACTTTGTCAGTCACGCCAGCATCCATGTCCACCTTCCAGCAAGGTGGAGAGTTGCCGAGAAAAGTGTCATGGACTTAGGGGAGGTGGTGGGCACCTTTTCTGGGGAGGGCTTCCAGGTGGTGCCCCCAGTCAGGTGGTGGACAGGGGGCGTGGCCTAAAGGATGCCCCTGATGGTCCCAGGGGACTGCCATCTGGGAGGCTCTGTCTTGGTTGGGAGGGATTTGCTGGGAAGGCCACAAGCCAGGAGAGTGTTTCTGTATCTCCATCGCAGCTGGGCATGGGTGAGGTTGGAGCGGACATGAGCCATCATCATTGTACACAGCCTGGCTTCCTGGTCTTTGGCAACCAGGACAGGAACTGGCTGAGCTCTGCCCTCAGCAGGCTGCTGGTGGATTATCAGGGTGATGGCATTTGAAAAGCAGTGCTTTCTAGCCACAAGCTGATAACAGGCCCACCACCTGGAGAGCCGGGTGTGGAAAGCAGGGCTGCCAAGCAGGTACCGGGGAGGTTTTGGAAGAAGTATGTGATTCTTGGAGCTCAGTTACCAGATACGGGACCTGGAAGAAGCGCAGGGATTGAGCGCTGGCCTCCTGGCCCTGAGGTGTGAGTCAGTCGTTTCGTCTGCTGTCGGGGCAGTAGGGAGAACTCTCAGACTCACCCTTTGTGATCTGCCCAAGAGCAGAGCCTTGTTGGGCGCAGCAGGGACTGGGCAGGGGACTCCCGGGAGCCGCAGGTGCCGTGGGGGTGTCTCAGCCCCGCATCCCCACAAGCCCCTAGGCCTGCTGTCCTCACTGCGTCCTCCAAGGCTTGCATCTGCCAGAGTCCACCAGGCACTGGACAGATGGTGACAGAGGCAGCAGGTCGAATAAAGTGCTCCTGTGCCCCTCCCTGGAGACACCTGCTTCGTGGAGGCTCCAAGGGCTTAGATCCCAGCTTGCTGGGCCCCCAACTCCCTGCTCCCAACCCACCTGGGCACCCCGCATACCTGTGTACTTGCTGACTCCGGCTTCGGCAGCCACATCTCTGAGTGCCAAGATGCCCCGGGACAGGTCGCTGGCCTCGGGGTCCATCTCAATGAGTGCATCTGGCCCCACATTACCATGGGCATAGTTGGCGATGTAGATGGCGTAGCGTCCAGAGCCCTGCAGGGCATGGGGAAGGAGGTGGTGAGCAGCCCACCTGGGCTCTGCCCCGAGCCAGATCCCCGGCTCCTGTGGGTGATGCAGGCGGGGCAGACAGTAACCCAAATGGGGCCTGCTCATGCAGGCTGTGATGTGAATGCTGCCCCCAGAGCCGCTCCACGGAGCAGCCCGCAGCAGCATCCCCTCCCATCCCGTTCCGGTAGAGCACCCCAACCCGCTCCCCCACAGCCACCTCTTTATAGACAATTTTCTAATGTGCCTCCCTCCAGCTGCGCTCTCTCCAGCTGCCAGCTAGGGTAGCTGCTCAATAAATATTTGCTGATTGATTGATCCACCAATTCCCATCATTCTCTGTCTCTCGCTCCCATTCGGGCTCACCCTAGCCAAGATGACAAGCAAATTCCCGAGCCACCACCCTTTCCCATTTCCCATCCTGCCCTTCGCATGAAAAGGCCGGGTCTCCCTTCCCTCTCACAGTCCCTTCTCTCCCCGCTGATTACAGAGAGAGACATTTTCTGCAGTTCCCTCCAGAGCACTGGCTCAGGCATCCTCCCACTTGTGGCACCCAGGAGGAATCCTGGGCACCAGCCCTCTCCACCAGGCATTCTCTCGTCCGCCACAGAGCTGCTCAGAGAGTCTGGGCTGCCTGTCGGTTGTTGCCCCAGTGTTATTTCTCCAGTCACTGCCTCCTGCTTCCCTAGAGGGGCACACATTCTCAGTCAGGTGCTAGCAGCTCTCCTCTAGCCTTTCATTGCTTCCCGCCAAGCAGGCAGGCAGCTACATCTTTCTTGAGCACTGACTGTGCAAGGTGGCCTGCTGGAGGGGCTCTGGGGACAAAGTCCTTGTTCTCCTGTGGCTTTCCTTGGAAGGGCAGTCATCAGCACCAGGGGATAGGAGAGAAACAGCCACATGCAAGGTAGCTGGTCTGTGCCCTCGTCGCCCGTCTTCTGGGACCCTGTGCTGGTTTCTGTTATTGCCCTGTGGCACCACGCCCTAAAGTCCTCTCCCGTCTTCCTGTCTGCCCTTTCCAGGGTCTGTTTTCTCCATCGAGGCTGAAGAAGAGCCACGGCAGGTGTGGCTAACACAAGAGATCCTGGGGGTGTCCTGGGGACACGTGGGTGCCTAAGCAAGCAACTGGAGTTGAAGGTAGGGGCTGAGGCATGGCTTCCAGGGTGACGCTAAGCTCAGAGGCCTAGCCCTTCCCTACAAGAGGTTTTCCTGGCCGGGGGTGGGTGGGGGTGTCTCAGCTAGGAGATGTGGACTAGGAAAGAGGTTTTCAGGCAAAGACAAGCAAGACAGTGAAGCACCCAGGGAAGACCATGACCAGCTCGGGCTCAGTGTGGCTGGAATAAAAAATTCCAGGCAGGGAATGTCAAGGCAGGGAGATGGAGGAGGCGACAAAGCTGGCCTCCCAGGACTCCCAGGCCCCTGCCCTTCTGGTTCTCTGCCCTGCTGCCCAGGAAACCACGCAGATCTTGCTCCTGCAGCGTGATGGCATCTGCCAGTGTGCAGGACACAGGGAAGTCAGCCCCACCCAGACCTGCCGAGCCTGAATCTGCATTGTAACAAGACCCACGGGGGCCCAGTTAGAAACGTGCTGCTTTACACTGGAGTGTTGCAAGGCTCTCCCCATCCCAGGGGCATGGTGTGTGTGTGTATAGTATTGGGACAGAGAGCGAACAGGAGGCCACAGGGAAAACACGCCATCATGAACCATTCCCGACCCTACCAGCTGTTAGCAAGCTCATCAACAAATGGGCAATTAAGTCCAAACGGACTGCAATACGCTCTGTAAGAAATCCCGACCTCCATCCCGCCCAGTGGTAGCTAGTTCTTTGCTTCTCTGAAATGGATGAACATCGATGGCTCACAGTGACAGAAGACTGCTCAAGACCACAGCGACTCTGGCCAGGGGAGATGGTTCCCGAGAAAGGAGCCTCATTCTGCAGCTTTAGGTTCTGGGTAGGGGGTTCTCACATATCCGAATCGCTGTAGAGCTTGCTCACACACAGATGCTGGGGCTGGCTATGGCGCAGTGCACTGTGCAAGGCTTGGCTGTTCTGCTTCTGATCCAGTTCCCTGCTAATGCACCCTGGGAAATGAGATGTGGATGGAGCTCGCGGCTCCTGACTTCAGCCATGCCCGGCCAGGGTTGTTTGTGGATATTTGGGCGATGAATCAGTGGACGCAAGATCTCTTTCTTTGTTTCTCCCCCATGCCTCTGTGTCATTCTGCCTTTCAAATAAAATAAATCTTGAAATGCGAGCAGCTGCAGCCGCTAACCGCACCCCCAGCTTCTGACTCAGGAGGTGTGGGCTGGGCTCTGAGAACATTTGTTTCTTGCTGGATCCCAGATGAGGTGGATGCTCCCGTTCTAAGTGCACCACTAGAACCCTGATCTAGGGCTCTCCACCTGCACCCCAGCACTGGCTCTGTGGCCCGGAGCAGACCTCGCATGGCCTCGAGGCTGCATTCTGTCACACGTGAAATGGGGACTACATTCTCCCTGCTTCCTGGCAGGGCTGTTGAGAAGATGAAATGAGACAACGCCTGTGAAAGGTCTTTGAAAAGATAAAAATGCTATATAAACATGAGGCATAATCATTATAGATCAGGGCACGCTTCTTGTAAGAGATCGTGGACTTCGAGCTGGATCCAGAGGGAGAGGTGTAAGGAGGCAGCAGCAGACAAAGGGCAGGCAGAGGTTCCAGGTGTGGGGCAAGAACAGGGGGCAGGGGAGGGGAGGGGACAGCATGGGTGGGGGCTGGGCTACTCACTGGGCACTTGGGCTTCTAGATGTAGCATTGTAGCCACTGGCCGGGCTAACTGACCCCCTCTCCCTCATGTCTTAGGTCTGGCAACTGCCTGCCTGCCTTCCTTCCTTCCTTCCTTCCTTCCCTCTCTTTCTTTTTGTTTCTTTTCTTCTTCTTTTAAAGTTTACTTATTTATTTGAAAGTCAGTTACTGAGAGAAAAACACAGATCTTCCATCTGCTGGTTCATTTCTCAAGTAGCTGCACCGTTAGGGCTGGGCCAGGCAGAAGCCAGGAGCCAGGAGCTTCCTCCAGGTCTCCAATGTGGGTTCAGTGGCCCGAGGACTCAGGGCACCCTCTGCTGCTTTCCCAGGTGCATTAGCGGAGAGCTGGATCAGAAGTGGAGCATCTGGGACTTGAACTGGTGCCCCCACAGGGGGCTGTCATCGTAAGGAGGCTTTACCAAAGCACCAGACTCTGCCCCTGCATTTCTGATAGTGCTCATGCTGATGGTTTGGGGACTACACTTTGAGATCTGCTGAGCAAGCGCACAGAGCCCCAGTGGGGACTACGGGACCAAGAACGACTGGTGTCAAGAATGCTGTGGTAGCACTCATGGTTAGAAACCAGCGTCTGGTGTTATTTCATTCACAGGCAGGATAGCAGAGGCAGGCGGGGCTTGGTTCCTGGCTTTGCCTGCACAGGGCTGTGTGGCTAAGGTCAAGCTGCTGAACCGCTTGCAGCCTGAGGTTCTGGATCTCTCCAGTGGACCCTGATGCACCTGCCTTACAGGGCAGATGTGTGCCAACCCTCAGCATGGGGCGCGGCACATGTGTCCTTAATGCCTGCCAGCTGCTGTCTGTGTCATTGTGCCGTCCTGTCCCTGAGCTCCCCCTGCCCTTGGCCTCTGCCTGCTCCCCTCTCATCAGTACTCAGGCCCGAGAGGGTGGCTACACTCCAAAGTAGCCCCTCTCCTGGGAGTGGACCAGATCAGCTGTCAGGTTTCGTTATTCCTGAGGCTCAGGGGACAGGCTGAGGCCGGGGCTGAGTCCCCGCATGTGCTGGGGAGTGGGATGGTTTTGGTAGGTGTGCTGACCTTGTCAGGACAAAAAATGCATCTCTCATGGGTGCCCTCCACACCCCTCGATCAATTTGCCGAGAAGTTTCCCGGCACCCAAGTACGGCTGGAGAACATGAGGAGATGAGCATGAGGCCCGGGCCCTCCCCACCCCAGACTGCGCCCAGAGCCTCTCCCTGTCCCTGTCATTGCCCCCCACACCCGCCCCCTTAAGCAGGCAGGCGTCCAGGTGGCTTCGATTCAGGTCAGGGCTAAATGTGGCTTCACAGCCCAGCTTGGCTCCTCTTCCCAGCACCAGCTTGTTAAGAAATAAATATTTATACCTGGCACCTGCCTTCTCCCAAGGCCTAGAGGCCCCCTGCTGCGAAGCTTCACGCTGAATCCCCAAACCCTTCAGTGTCATCACAATCCCGGGGTGAGCCACTCCCCTTGCCCCCTCTCCCAGCACAGGGGATGGAGCCGTTTCGTGGAAGCTGGGCAGCAGCTGGGGCTCTGATCCAGAGCAACTGCTGATCAAGCCAGGGAGGGGGGGTGGCAGGGGAGCAGGTGACAGGAGGGATAAATCACTGCCACCACAAGCTTCGGGCTCCTGCTGGGCCTGCCAGGACAGGAGCCCCCCGCCCCATGCAGTGCACGGCAGATGGCTGCAGCAACTCCCGCCCTTCCCACTCAGCCTTCCTTCCCCATCCAGGGGTACACGGCAGGCCTGGAGGCAGGAAAGGAGCCCTGAGTCAGTACAGAACTGTCCCCCAACCAGTTCTACCCACCCATGATCTCCTCTGTTGGGCCTTGATCTGTTCACAGGTGCTCAGGGCTCCGTGCCATGCACCTCTGCAACGTTTGCTGAATGAATGAATGAGCACAGGGTTTAGAACTAGAAGATTCCGGCTCACATCCTAGCCACAACCACTAACCCATTTTGGGTCCCCAGGCAAGTGGCTGGCTGCCCAAGCTGGCCAAGTCCTCTCTAGGTCCCAGGGGACCTGCTGGGAGAAGGCAGTGCGCCATGGGCTCTGACTCTCTTGCAAGGCCAGGCTCTAATGCTCAGTGCCTACCCCTGGGCACAGGGGTTCACCAGGTAGTATGGCTGCGGGTTCTGCCTTGCACAGCCATGCTGTGCCATCTGCCGGCTCCTTTCCTGGCAGTTGCGTGCCTTCTGCTTCCCCTTAGCCCCCATGCCACCTAGTACTCACCGTCCTGTCCACACAAGCCACAGAGCGCCCCGCAAAGAGGTTGGCCACGCCACGCGCCACGTTGACCTCATCACTCAGGATATCTTCCCAGCGGTTGTTACGGAACTTGAACAGCTTGTCTGTGTATGTGGCCACTCCTAGAGAGAGGAATGGAAGGAGGAAGAGAGGGCAAGCACACGGTGGGCTCAGACGAAGGTTCTGAGCTCCAGGTATGCCTTATGGCAACTGCCACCAGGTGGTCGGGTCCATAGTGGACGGTCATTTGCTATGAGGAAGAGTTCACCCCGTCCACCTTGTAGCAGTCATGCCTGGCCAGACGCCCCTCTCCAGGAGCACCCCGCCTTCCCTGCTAGGCTGCAGGACATGACCTGGGTCTCTGAAGAAATGGTCTCGCTTGGTGGGTAGGTCTCTAAGCCCACGTTGAGGAAGGCACCGGAGTGTGACCAGGGGTGAGGTGGTTCAGCCTGGAGCTGGCTGCAGGGTTAGGGGGGCCCTTAGAGGCTCCTCTCCTGGGCTGGGAGCCTCAGAGCACGTCTCCACTTTTTTTTCCCCCTGGTCTCTTGGAGGACTGGAAGGAAACCAAGGACCTCCAGCTCACCTCTCTCCAAAGGCGAGTTCAGGGATTCTGGGACTTTGGAGCCTGCTTCCCACTAAGCCTTTGCTCTGGGGATGTGGCCGGAGTCCCCAGCACTTCCAAGTGACCACCAGGCGGAGCTCCACCCTCCACCCCTCTCGGAATTTACTTGCTGCTCTTGGGAGGCCAGAGTGTTCACATACCCTGGGAAGGGACCACACTCCGCCTTCATGATGAACACAGGTAGAGTGGCTGCGGAAGCTGAAGGAGCTGGGGAGGCTGGGCTGGGAGAAGACCAGGAGACAGAGCCCCGAGTCCGACTCTGGCCAGCCAGGGAGGAAGCTGCGGGCTCAGGCTAGTGGCAGGCAGTGTGGGAGGGCAGGGCAGAACTCGGGATGTGGACGAGCAAGTCCAAGCCCTGATGCTTGTTCACCTTAGGGTCTACCCGGGTGACTCTAAGAGAAGGTGAATGAGAGCAAAGATAAATGGCCTCTTATGACTCAGCTAGGATTGGACAGGGGATCTGGTCCCTGGGACTTTGTGAGAGGCCCTGTGGGAGCTGGACCTCCTCTGTGGGGGTGGACAGTGGCTCAGCCCCCTGCTACTAACCATGATGATGTCCTGCAGGGAACCTATTTGCATGAAGTGGGACCAGCAGAGGCTGTAACAAGCTCCCCTGGGCCCAGGGCAGGTTGTGCTGTATCCACTGGGCTTCCCGTACAGCACTTGTGGCCTCCAGTGCTGGGCCTTGGATCCAGGCCCCAGTCACTGTAGCTGATGCAGAGGCAGCAGTGAGCACCCCACAACTTCCAGGTGCCCAAGAGCCTCCAGGTTAGCCTCTGCACTTCCAGCCTCTGACCCTGGCCAGCTGCAAGTATCCCTCACCCAGCTCCATTGAACCTGGGCCGCCTGAACCTGTGCAGCTCCGGCCAGCCTGGTCTGGAAATGCCCAGGGTTACACTCCCCTAGCTGGCAGGAGCTCGGAGGGCTCCTCTGGCCTCAATGGAAGAAATTTCTCAAGTTGTCCAGCTTTACTTCAACCTGACAAGAAAATAGGCTCAGGCTGCCTCTACCTGCTCTGCTTGACCCCGGTCTTTGTGAGTGGGCCTGGAGCAAGGATTCTACCAACATCTGGGTTTGGGAAAGGCTCATCTCCCTTTGGAAGTGCCACCATGGACCTTAATCTGCTACAACTTCGAAAAGTGTTGCAACAGATGACCTGCCTGGTTCTATTTTGTTCAACTCTGCCCTTCTCAGGCATACTTGGTGTGCTGCCTCTTTTGTTTGTTTTTTCAGTGTTGCACACCACCTGTCAAGCACCTGTGGGGCCAGCATTGCTTCCAGCTAGGCATTGTCTTAGGGTGCTGACATCCGGGCAGGCTCTGGGCTTTGTGGCCAGAGGGCTCAGGGTGCTGTGTGCTGGCCCCACTGTCTCCTGGCTTCCGAGCTCCGCAGGGATGCCCAGAAGAATAAACTAATTAAGGTAAAATGTGCAACAGCAATGCGGGGCCTTGTAGATCATAAGCGGGAACGGCAAAATCAATGGCAGCCCCTCTGCAGGCAGAGGCCTGCAGGCCTGGGCGACAGGAGGACAGGAGCCGGTGATTTAGGAAGAGCAAGCGGTCTGGCAGCTGCAACCTGGGTAATTAGGTGTGTCAGGAAGACAGATAAACAGCGAGCTGTGCAGGTCGATGGCACAGGCAATAAACACCCAGTCCCGGCCCCCGGCCCTTGTCAGTGCCCACGCTTGCCTTCTGGCTCTGTTAGCTGCAGGCTGCCCCAGGGTCCCTCACCTAGCCCGGGAATGCTGACCTGAAAGAGGAGAAAAGGACTGTGTTTGGTGAGAGGAGACGTGGGAAAACCAGGAAGGCATTATTCAGGGACAGGGTCGTGACTTCCAGAGGAGACACTTCTAAGAATTCACATTCCCAGGCCAGATTCTGGGATTTGACATTTAAAGAGTCTTGCTGTCACAGGGTCCAGGGGATCTGCTGCTTCCTGCCGGGCACCCGTGGTTAGGCTCAGGGGGTGCGGTTCAGATGCCAGGTGCTGCGGGAGGACATGGAGAGGCACAGCCTCTATTCCTGACTCAGAGTGCTTATGAGGGCTAGGCAGACCAACAGGGCACTTCACATGCACTCACTCCTTAACCCTATTTTGCAAACAAAGCACCAAGGCCCAAGAGATGAAGGGGTTTGCCTAACAGTCCACAGCCAGCACAGCACAGCAGCACAGGAAGGGGGAAATGGGGCCCTGTGTTTCCGAGAGAGGAGACAGGCATCTGCCCAGGATGAGAAGGACCAATGGAACAACACTTGGGTGTGGAGTGCTTGGTCTGGCCAGGCTGAGTGAAGCAGCTGCTCACAACCATTGCCTCATCCAAACCCCGGAGTCCCATTTTACAGATGGGGAAATCAGCAGCCAACAGGCTGAATCGATCGCCCAGAGCAGGTAAGTGATGGACCAGGTCAAAGGTGGATGGTTGTGACTGTGGAGTCTGTACTGTGCACTGTGAGCCACAGCATGGCCAGGCAGGGAGGGACAGCGGCCCTCCAAGCAGGCAAGGTGGCAGGAAGAAGGCACAGAGGGGACCTGGAGCCTGCCCAGGAGCACGGGCTGTGAAGCACTCCCTGGGGGGAAATGTGGCGGAGTGGGGAGCCCTAGCAATCCCAGGACTGAAGGCAAGGGGGCCACTGCTGGGGGGTGTCAGAAGGATGCTGTATACAGGGAGCCCAGCAGGCATGGGAACAAGTAGTGGGTGGCCAGCACTGTGGGAGCATGTGGCGGGCAGCCTGTTCTGTTCTGTGGGTTCTCAGGGCTGACAGATGTGGTGATGATCTCTGTGGAAGGAACCTGAGTAGGACTGGTGGGGGTGGTGGGCAGAGCAAGGGGGGTTAAACTGTGTGGGGACAGTGACCCAAGCAGGTACAGGAGGCCAGCTGGGTGGTGAGGAGCAGCTTGGTTTCAGATAGTTTGCAATTGGAGTGGTCACCAGGGGGCCAAGAAGACCTGGCAATGAAGGATGGCAAGTCACACAACCGGGGATGGGAAAGAACAGGGCTATAGCGTGAATCCCAGGAGCACCATGTTAGGGGCACAGCGGGGAGGGGGAGAGGCAGTCGAGGAACAACCGTCAGGCATACAGGCTGGGAAGGCGGGGTTGGCTCTTCATCTGGAAAGGTTAGGGCATCCAGACCAGTGGTGTCAATCAAGCCAAGTTACCATCCTGTTGTCCTGTCTCACCCAGCACCACCCCCCGGGGGCGGCCTGGAGCCACAGGGAGGAAGGCTCTTCTGCCAGGACCTGTCTCCAGTGCTGCAGATGACCCGACTCAGGGTCTGAGGCTGGTGACAGGTGTGTGTGACAGGGCAGCGGTCTCCACCCCGCCCCAACCTCCTTCTATGGCAAAGAGAGTACAGAAAACAGCACAGTAGAGGCGGTAGCCAGCGACGTTCCCTTCCCTGGGGTGTCAAATGGAATCATGAGAACAGCCCCCCATTCCTTCATCAGGCTGGGAGGGCTAATGGAATGATGTCAAGGGCTTTATACAGTGCTGGGCACCTGAGCAGTTCAATGATAACCACCGTATCAGCATCACCAGCATCAGGGAACCCCGGTGCACAGTAAGGTCTGTGGCAGGCCACAGGAGGTAAGTGTGTCATCAGGCACTGAACGTTTTAGCAGACTCGGTTACTGGAGAACCAGCAGGGCAGGGAAGACCTTGGGGCAAGGCAACCTTAGAAAGGGGTGAACTCTGACCCCAGCTTCCTGCCCTTGACAATGATGTCCCATGATCACCCCACCAGGAGAGGTGGTGCCTTCATGCCACAGGGAGATGGTGCTCTGAGGGTTAACTTGTCTGTCTGGGGAGGTTCAGCTGTTGTGATGTGGGCTGGAGGCTGCACAGCCCTCACGTGGTTTGGGTGACAGCAGCAGCTTGTAGCAGGCAGTCCCAGCTGGCTCTACGCTGGGATCAAGGAGTGGCCTCCAGGGCCGCATACACTGCCCTGTGCAGCTCTCTCTGGCAGCCACGGAATGTCCTCACTGAATGATGAGGCACACTGGGAGGGGAGGGGCCCAGGACCATTTCCCCCTTGGGGCCCTATTAGGAGAGTTGCATCCATGTGGAACCTGGCTGGCTGGGAAGGACAAGAAGAGGGTGGAGACCCAGGGTAGGGCAGCTCAGACTGCTGGGCTCAAGGAAGCTCCTGGACCTTGAAGCAGGGTGTGGTCTGCAGAGACCTCAGAGTCTGTATTGCTGTGAGCTTCTGGTTGAAGGCGAAGCCGTGGGGGCCACGCATCACACCTCTGCAAGGTGCAGAGTCTGCAGGGTATGAAGGCGCTCCTGAGGTGGCCCAGTGCCACCGCCTGAGGCCCCTGTCCCCTCTCTGGCATGCAAACCTCTCCCCAGAGGTCACAAAGGCCCCGGGGCCTCTCTAGCCACCACCTGGAGCCCAGCAGCCAGCAAATTCACAAAATGAAAGTTTCCCTGCTACAAAACTTAACATGAGAGAAAAAAAAAAAAAGAAAAATGACAAGAGACAACTCATCGCGACTCATGTATTCCAGGCAAAGGGCTGATTTCCCTAATTTATAAAGAGGTGTTTTGGATCCAGAAGGAAAAGGCCAATAATCAATAGAAAGACGCGGGCAGAGGCTTCGAGTAGACCACAGTTGCAAATACATAAAAACCGTCGCAGCCTCACTCATTTTAAGAAAAATGAAAATTAAAACTACACTTGGAAATCAATGTTTTCCCATCAAGTTGGCAAATACTAAAAGAAATTGATGACATATCTTCGTGGGGAGGGCGGACAGTGCACTCAGAGGGGAAGGATGGAAGTATGCTGTCCCTAGCAGGTGCTGTTGGCTTGCCTGGCAAAGCCGTGCTGCCAAGTCCTCTGAGGGGGCAACTCCCTCTCCATGAGCGTCTCACACATACACCTGCAGGCGTGGCCACAGCTGCTGCACGGGACACCTACATCTCATACTGGAGCGCCAGCTTGAGTTTCAGATCTTCTGTTTCTCATTCAGCTCCCTGCTAAAGCTCCTGGGAAGGCAGGGGAAGATGGGCTGGGTCCTCGGGCCCCTGCCATCCCATGAGAGTCAGATGGAGTTCAGGGCCCTCGGCTTTGATCTGCTCCAGCCCTGGCTCTTGCAGGCATCCTGAGATGTGAGCCAGCAAAGGAAAAATCTCTCTCTCTCTCTCTCTCTCTCCTTCTTCCACCCCCATCTCTGCCTTTGTAGTAGATGAAAATAAATATTAACACATACAGACAAAAAGCAAACCCCAAGCCATTAAGCTGCAATTGTGTCAAGTGGTACCATGCACAGACTTGCCCACTTGGTGCACTTCTTATAAGGGCAAAAGATTATAAACACTAAATGTCCATTGGTTGAGGACCCATGGAATTCATGCCGAGCTTATCAATGGAGTAGTATACAGTCATAAAGAGAGTGAGAAAGCTCTGTGAGTGGCCATGGACTGGTGTCTGGAATGCACTGTCATGTGATGTCAGATGACAGATGCAAGGTGCAGAACCGCGAGTGGGACCTGTGAGTGTCATGTACACAGGGGGGGACAGGTGAATTCTTCAAACAGTGCCTGGTGTATGGCAGATCTCCACACCTTTTTGGTTTATTTAAATGGGTAGAAGTAAGGTGAATGTGGCTGACTCAGCCACTGCCCATGTGCTTGGCATGTCAGGCCTGTCTGTGGGCAGTTCAAGGCCACTCAGTGAAGGCTGATGTGGGCCTGTGGAGGGCCCCACAGGGAGGGGCTCGATTAGGGAGCTGCTGGTCCTGCTTCTGGTCCCCCTGATGCCCTGCACATGCTCCCACCTGGCTCTCACTGCGTAGCACTGCCTGGAACACTGCCTTGTATTTTCCCAGGTGGATCAAGTCATAAACTGGTCTCGTGGCCCTGGCCTTTTTGGAGTGGGGGCAAGCTTCCTCCTTGCCTTCTCTCTCACCTGACTGCCACTCCTCACCCTGGATGCATTCCCCCTGGCGCCTTCATCTGGGCAGTGCTTATACTACGGCCCTGTTCTCTATGCCAGGACACCTGCAGAGAAGACCACTCGGAGAGTGCTTACCCAGCCCTAGCACGGCCCCAGCTGCTTTCCTGTCCTTAGCTTTGGTTGTCCTTAATGCTTAGTAAGCGATAAGCACTTCTCAGGGCCTGCAGCTCAACAGTTGAGTAAGATGCAGCGCTTGCCCTGCCCGAAGAGGCCTCCAGCGGGAGACACCAGCAGGAAACCCTCAGTGAGTGTTGTGCAGGGGCCAGTGGAGGAGGAATGGTAGGACAGGCACGATGGCTTTAGACGAGGTGCTCCCAGAAGACCTCATGTGAGGGCTCTGAGACCATCGGGGGAAAGCATTTGGGGCAGAAGGAACAGCAAGTGCAAAGTTCTCCAGCAGGAATGGAGTTGAACAGACATGGAGAGAATGAGGTCAGGGCACCCCAAGTGGTTTCAGGAGGGGCAGGGATCTAGTCCAAGGCTGCTGAAGGAACTGAGCTCATGAGGTTGTAGGACTCTTCCTATGCCATGGATGAAGGATCTGGAACTGACAGGGGCCAAGTGGGTCACCCACGGTCACCCAGTAAGTGCAGGCTGAATCCCAAGCCTGACTGACCCCACAGGACACTGGGTGCAGGGACTTCATTGCATCTGGCCAGTTGAGGCAGGTCAGTGGACCTGTGCCTTTGCCGGGGCCCTCCCACTCTCCAGCACAGGCTATGGGAGGCCCAGGCTGAAGGCTGTGGACTGGCCGGGGCCGGCAGGGCTCCGGGAGGGACTGCAGGTTTCTCTCCGTGGTCAGGGTGGCAGTGGTTGAGTGCGTGCCAGCTGGCCCCGAGGAAGTGCTGACCTGGCACAAATGGCAACGAATCAATTGAATCACTCAACCGAAAAATTAACTCAGACCCACAGAACGTCGCCAGGAGGTATGTGTCCAGGTCCAGCTCTGGCCACTGTCCTCGTCCTATGGCCCTACAGCTCTGGCTCCTCCAGGGGGAACGTTTGGGCCTCCACCCCAACATCTTATGACTTCCTTCCCTCCTGCTGCTCCTCATGGCCAGGGGCCCACCTGCTCTGCCTGGACTCAGCCAATTCTAAGGAAACTCCTAAGATGGTCAGATTGGGCTGGGGTCACTCAGGGCCAGAGTGACTGGCACAGGGACATGGTCTTGAAGCTTAGAGTCAAAGGTCTGGCAGAGGAGGTCAAGCATCTGGAAAGGTACCAGGCCTCTCTAGGGACACAGTGGGAACTCCATGAGGGTGGGAGTACTGTGCTTCAGGCACTAAGCTGTCCTCTGCACCTGCAATAGTGTCTGGCATTGAGTTGGGACCCAGTAATGGCAGGCAGACATGGAGGGACGTGCCGAGTTTTCTACCAAGCAGATTTGGGGGTGGTGGCCCCTCATCTCAACCGCCTGCAGGAATCGGCTGAGGAGCTCTATAATCTGATCCCTGGCTCCCCAGATCCGGGTTGGGGTGCTCAGGAAGCAGCTGAATGGGGTTTGTTGAGAGCAGGTGCAGAGACGCAGCCCTACTCTGGGTTCACAGTGGAGCGCGAGAGCGGCTGTTGCCTTGGGAAGCCCTGGCAGCTCCCACGCAGGTGCTCTGTGCAGGCTGCCGAGCCTGCATACAGAAGCCCTTCTGTCATCCTCCCTGTTCCTGCCTCCCAGGCCTTCCAGAACCTTCCTTAGGATTCACCCTCCTGCAGGCATCCGTTGGTGTTGCCCCCTTTCCGACCTTGCCCCACATGGCAGAGCTGATCAGCCCATCAATTAATTGTGTCCTAATCCAATCTCGCCTCGGTTGGCGAGAGGGCAGTAAATCCAGCTGGGTGCTCATGCCCTGATATTTGTGTAGGGATAATTACTATCTCTCAGGCCTCACTCGGTGGCAAGATGAGATGAAAACCCATAAAACACCACTCGGGGCTGTGGCTCATTGTTTCTTGGCTGCACACGGCTGGCTGTCAGCCAGCACCTCCCGCCCCTGCCTGTGACATGGGCTCCAGCCCTTCTCCTCCCATTCATGTGGCTGGCAGGGCAGTCTGGGGACCTCAGCAGGGCTCAGGTTTGGCAACCAGTAGGGATAGCATTATGACCCATGAGAATGGTATGTGTGTGTGTCTGGGAGATCCCCAAAGCCTTGTAATCTCCAGCCTTTAAGAGGCTGGGAGGGTCTGGGATGGTGACTGCCCTGGTCTGAGCCACAAGGTCTCATCCAAAAGAGCCTGTTGCTAGGTGGGGAGTGAGAGTGCATTCTGCAGGTACACGCATGGCCGGGGCCTCTTGAACAGCTGTGCCGGCTCAGGAGGGACTGGCCACAACCCCAGCAGGTTGAGGTCAGACCCGAGAAACCATGGAAATCATGGTGGCAGTCAGCTACAGGAACACAAGGCAAGCTGGGTGCTGTCCCAGGAGGGCAAGACAGAAATTTCTGGAGGCCCAAGGGTGCTCAATACTATATGAGATTTTCCAGAAGCCATGAGAAGCGGGTGCTATGAGGCTGATGTTCAATGGTTAACGTGCAGTGCTTAGAGCCCAGCACAGCAGGTGGTACCCGAGCATCAGCTGCCACTGGGCATCATTGCTGCTCCTCAGCTTCGAGGTCCAAACCATGTACCCAGCCCTCTGTGTGTGGGACTTTGCTCCTCCAAGTGTGGCCCCTGAAGGGCAGCCCAGTCCTGGAGTGCATCCAAAATGCAAGGTCTTGGCCTCCTGAGCCCCAGGGACTTGGATGCTATGGCTAGAGAAGGCCCAGCCAGAAAGTCTCCGTGCACTCCTCAGCAGCCTGCCCATGGCCCCTGGGAGCTGGCTCTGAGAAGATAAGCAAGAGCTGTGAAGGTGCCCTCTGTGATCCCAGAGAGATGCTGATGGACAAATGGTACAGGCGGGGAAAGGAAGGGAGGGCAGACAGGAAGGGTCTTAGGGTTGTATAGACATAGGTCAGAGCATCTGGGGACAGTGGCCTTTGCTCATGCTGCTTCCCCACCTCTGTCAGGGCCTGGGAGACAGAAATGTGAGCCTCCTGCAACTGGGAAGAGTAGGTCCTGCTGGTGCCTCTACCAAGGGAGCACAGAACAGAGCCTGGGAACCAGTGACAGGAGTTTGAGGAAGGGTTCCTGTTGCGCTGCCCTCAGCAGGGGTGGAGCAGGAAGGGCCGGGAGCCTCAGTCCTTACCTGAGAAGGCGTTGTTGGTGTTGAGGAAGTAGATCTCCTCACGGCCGTCCCCATCGATGTCACAGGCTGTGACCCCAATGGCGTTTCCCTGGCGGTCCCGCAATGCATAGTAGGGCGAGCTGCGCTCATCCACGGCGATGTTCACCAGCCGCTTCTGAGGCCGGTCATACTTCAGAACCAGGTTGGGGCCATTGTACCTGGAGGCGGAAGGGGGCAGGGCTGCTGGGGAGGAGCAGCTAGGCCCACCCTGGCCCACCCCACCAGCATTGGGCTCAGTCCTGGTGCTTTCCAGGGGAGCCCTCAGCAGCCTTTCCTTAGGGGTCCCTGAGTGTTCTGAGTCAGAGTAGGATATAGGCTGAGAAAGTCAGCCGGACCTAGGTGGGACACACTCAAGCAGCAGGGCGTGGAGGGGAGTGGGCAGAGTGACAATCCCCTTGAAAACAAAAACCTCCCTGACACTTCTCTTTCACCATATCATTCGTTTAGATCTAACAGCCCATTTGATAGACAAGGCAACCGATGAAGCTCTTTAGAGAAATGCAGGTTCAGAGAACTTCCCCAGGTCACACAACCAGTGAATGGCAGGTGCAGGGTCTCTAGGCCAAGTTCCTTCTGCTCTCCCAAGAGCTGTCATGTGAACAGCCTTGGAGGAGCAGAAGGCTTTGAGATTTGGGATAACTCTCTCCTGAAAGGAGATCCCAGCATCTAAGCAGGAGCCTGAAGTTAGCATCTCAGGTTGGCGAACACAGGTGCATCTGAAGTTGTTAGGAGAATCTGTCTGACTGCTGGGTCCAGGGAACTCAGGTCCACAGATGGGGAAGCCCAACAACGGTCATCTCTCCCATGCTGCCTCTTCCTGCTGAAGCCCCAAGTATGTTCTTTCTTTTTGAAAAAGAAATATATCTCTTAACTTCATTTTTCCTTGAACTTTTAAAAAGTTTATTTTTGTAAATTTGAAAAGCAGAACAGCACACATTCACACGCAGAGATAGAAGGATTTGTCATTTGTTGGCTCAGTCTAAATGACCAAACCAGGGCTGGGCCAGACTGAAGCCAGAAGCCTGAACCTCTATCCAGGTCTCCCATGTGGCTGGTTGGGGCTCAAGTACTCGGGCCATCATCCGTTGCCTCTCAGGATGGGTTAGCAGGAAGCTGGGACTGGAACTGGCACTCTAATCTGGGGTGTTCCAGTGGTACCTGCCCACAGCCCCAGGCACACTCTTTCCTCAGGGACTTAGCACATGCAGCCCTCTCTGACCAGAATGTTGTTCCTCCACATGGCTGGCTCTGTGCCTGCTTCAGGCCCTTCTCTGGGACAGCTTCCCTGCCCATGCTTTAGAAATTTGCAACAAGCACTGCCCACTCCCAGCACGCTCCGTCCCTCCCTCTGCTCTCGCACAGCTTTCACCACTGGCGGATGATTCTGCGCTTCTTGTTCATTTTTCCCTTCACTGGTCCCAATTAAGCTCCAAGAGGGCAGAATTTTGTCTGTTTTGTCCCCAGTATTGAACAACTGTCTGCCACACAGCTGTTGCTCAGTAAATGTTTGTGGGAGGAATGAGTGAAACCCCAAACATCAGGTCTGAGCCAAGGGACAGAGGTGTCCCCTGGTCCCGTTCTCCCCATAAGAGTGCATGCCAGAGGCCTCCCGAGGTAGCAGTGTTGCGAAGGTCTGAGGACTCCACCCACCTTCTGGGAACATAGCTTGCCTCAATTCCAGAGGAACCCAGTCAAACCCCACTAACACATCCTAGCCCCCTCTGCCGTGCTGGAACCCTAGCAGGTGCATCCAAGGTGCAGGAGAGCCCCAGGAGAGGCTTGGGAGGCAGAAAAGCGCTGTCCAAGGTACTGGAAAAGGCACTTCTTTCCCCAACAGTGCCAGGAATCCCTCTCCTTCCTTTCCAAGATGTAGATGCCAGGGAGGACTGGGGAAGGCTGAGCACTGGGTGGCGATGCTTCCTGGCACTCTCGTTAGGGGCTGAGTCAGCATCCTGGGTGAGAGGGTGACACCTTGATGGACAGCACCATGTGCAGGTAGCTCCAGGCCCTGGGGAGAGGCAGTGCTGTGTGGGCGCTGATTTCACCCTGAAGGCCGGCCCTCAAGAACGTCAGTCACATAGCTTGTTAGCGCAGCACTGGGTCTCTGACTGTGTCCTAAGGGTCTGAATCCTGTGTTCCTTCCACGTGGAGTCCTATGCATGAGAACTCAGAAACGGCTGAGTACCTCATGCAAACAGCGGCGATCATAACAGCACTGCCTCGTCACTGTGCTTCACAGTTTATAAAGCACTTTCTCATCTTTGATCTCATTTGCTTTTTAAAGTTTATTTTCATGTATTTGAAAGAGAGAAAGAGAGGGAGGGAGGTTCCTTCAAATATACAAAGTAGTCAGGACTGGGCCAGGCTGAAGCAAGGGACCTGAAGCTCCACCTGAGTTTTCCCCATGGGTAGCAGGGCCCAGGCATCGAAGCCATCACCAACCTTCCCAGAGTGTGGCATTAGCAGGAAGCTGGATTATAATTGGGGACCCTGAGAAGGGATGCAGGCAGCCAGGTGGTGACTTAACTGCTGTGCCAAATGCTTGCCCCATTTGCCTCTTAAAGGGCCCAGTTTTTGCAGAGATGAAGCTGGTGGTGTAGGGTTGGTCAGTTCTCCCACTTGAATCTCCTCTTTTGTGAAAAATAAGAGCTGCACTAATTTACAGGACCACAGAATGTGTGGACAACTATGGCTCTTGGAGTCACTCCTGAGCCTGCCACTGTGTCCGTCAGAGCCTTTCTCTGCTGATGCTGGTATTGTGTGTGTGTGTGTGTGTGTGTGTGTGTGTGTGTGTGTGTGTGTTACAGTCCCAGCTGTGTTAAGAATTCTAGAACCTAGGTGAGGAGCTCTGGGGGTCTGGGTATAGCTATACCCCAATGACAAGCACCGAGCAGGGGCCCCTCTCCCAGGCTGTGATGAGGAGCCACCATCAGATGCCAGCCCTGACCCCTCCTGGCATCTGCACTCTTTTCTTTTCCCCAAGCCCAGGTTCCCAGGGGAAAGGTGGGAGAAGGTTGGACCTTCTGTTTTAATTGAGGTGGCCAGAGTATGTACCCAAGGTCCTTGCACTTACAGCATCAGCCCTGACTCATCTTTTCTTCACTCCTGCATGCCTAGGGACAGGCACGAAGCCAGATCAGCAGCTCCAAGGTACAGTTCTTGGCAAGCAAGGTGCAAGGCCACGGGTGGAATGCAGGTTTGCCAGCCCTTCCCCGCCTGCCAGGGCACCCTTGGCTGGGGCTGCAGCCCCACCCTGGGAGCTCCCATAGTCTTACCCCTCCCTGCTTGCTCTGTATCTGCCAGAACCTGTGTCTTTGCTCAGGAACCACCCCATTCCACGTGGAGCCTACCCTGACTGCTGGGTGTGGTCTTCTCAGCTCCGGATCCCTACACAATCTGTACCTCACCCATTCCTGTGTGGGCAGAGCTGCCAGGTTCCACCCTCACCCCTTCTGTTACACACACACTTTCAGAGTGCAGGAGAGTGGATGCACCTGTATTCTACTGTGCCTAGTGTAGTGTATAGCACACAGAAGGTGCTTAATAAATGCCTGTTGGATATAAGAACAAATGAGTGAGTGAACGAATGAATGAAATCAGCAGAGGGGTCGCCATGTGTCTGGTATTATTCTAAGTGCTGCTTGCCCATCTCATTACATCTTCATGACAATTGGAAGGTGCAGGTTCTAGAGGCAAGGGGCCTGGGGCGAGGCCAGGAGTGGTCTAGGAGTGAGGTTGTAGCCCCTGCCTGGCTCTGACCTTGTGCTTGTCACCAGGTCCCTCTGAGCTTCAGTCCCACATCTCTAACCCAGGACTGCTCCACACCTCTCAGGACTGGTGTGAGACCTCATTGTGGCAACACTGGGTAAACTGTGAAGTTACACAGTTACAAGATCTCAGCATCAGTCAAAAGTCCCAGGAAGCCACAGCTCAGCAAGCTGGGTGGGGTGGGAGAAGACTGGACCTTCTGTCTTAACTGAGGTGGCCAGAGCATGCACCCAAGATCCTGTACTCACGGTATTGGCCCTGTTTCCCTGGGGAAACCACAGCTTCACTGCAGCCCTCAGCCTGCTGATCCTCTGCGAGGGTTCACCTTTTATGCTATCCACTGCCACAGACTACACCCCAATGCCCTGGTGTTCCCCACTGCCTCAGTGCTCTCAGGGTTACCCCCCAGGCACCTGCCACATCCTTTTCTCTTGCTGCCTTTTGACTGTGTTGCCTATTTCCTGTGCTCTCTCTACCGTTCCCCTTCCAAATCCTCTCTCCTCTCGCCACCTTCTCAGGTCAGGGCTCCCAGGTCCTGCTCCAAAGCCTTCTTGCCTTCCTTCTCTCTGCCCGTTCACTCACAGAGAATATCCATCCCCGTGAATGACAACTCTCAGATTTATGAGTCCAGCCCAGATCTGCAGTCCACGCTCAGACCCATATATCCGCCGGCCTCCCTGACACGGCTCCCTGCACGGCCCATGTTGGTTCTGATGGAATGCGGCCAGAGCAGGACTATTGATCGCCTGCGCCCGCCTCCCAAATGTGGGCACCCACGTCCTGCCAGCAGCGCCCTGGACTGGCCTTGGCTCCCACCCCCGCCCCCTTCATCTGGCAATCGCTGTCATTCCTACCTCCCAGGATATTTCAAGCTCTTCCCCTTTTCCCAGCACTGCCACAGGCTCCGGACAGCCTCCGCTCTCTGTCACCTCACCTGCTCCTGCGACTCTCATCTCTGATCACAGAAGTCAGAGCGTGCCGTCCTGCCTGCAGCCTTCTGTGGATGCCCACCGTCAGGGAGCCTAGCCCAGGGGTCTCTTCACGTCCTGGCAGGTGTGGCTCCCAGCCTGGGGCCTGCCTCTTGCCTCCCCTCTCGAGTGGTTCTGCAGCCTGCCCCCTCTAAGCTGTTCATCTTAAAGGCAACTCCTTGGAGACAGCTTCTCCACCTACTCCTGTCTGTTTCCCTGGGGAACCACGGCTTCACCAGGCAGACACAGTGGGTGTCTTTGTTCCCGCCTGTCTTCTCCCTACCCAGTGCCCAGTAAGTGCTCAAAGAATGCTTGCACAGCAGAGGGAAGAGAAGGAGCCTGGGGAAGGTACAAGGGTGTTGCTGGGGGCTGAACAGAAGGTGGGTTGTGCCACCAGGCTCCTGCTTGGTCTTTGGCTCTCCATGTGCATCAACCCCCTAAACAGGTGCACAGACACAGCAATGACAAACAGATGTCCTGGCTGCCATGACAGGGACTCACCAAACTCTACCCACAGACACAGACGGGTGACTTTTTTCTGAGAGACTTGCTGGCCCAAGTGACAAGAAGTCACCTGTGTGGTTACAGAAGGCAAGTCTGAAAATAGGATACAATTCTTGAGGACACATCATATACCAGGGCCAAACAATCTACTTACAGTAACTCATTTGATACAAAAAGAGGCACTTTTTTTTTTTAAGTTTGGAAAGATATATAAAAACTTGTGCAATATCTATTTTGAAAATTAAAAGCAGGAAACGTCTTTTTCATTAAAACTGGGAAAGAGCTATCTATTCAACATTGTTATTGGGGAGAGAGGTGGAACAGAAAGAGAGAGAAAAATGGAAACAAAGGGTTAAGGAGCCCGTCAGCAGAAAGACACACACAGTAAAGTGCAGGGATAGGCAGACAAGGGGTGCTTCGTGGTTCCCCAAGGGTGACTGGAATAACCCTAGGAGGCCTAAAGTCACGGTCATGGCCAACACTCACACGGCATCTGAGAGATGCCCCCATTTGGGCATTTTGCAGAATTTTCTCTAAAGATTTGGGAAGACATAGTGCATTTTCACAACCATGAGTTTGAGGGGGGTTTGATTCTTAGGCACTCCAACACCTTCATTTTGTAGATGAAGAAAATGAGTTTCAGAGGAAAATGACTTTTTGAACGTGAAATAGAAAATTGTTGAATAGAATATATGGGAAAACTTATTCTTGGTTCTGAAGCAGATTCAAGGGCCAAGTCTGACTTGCCACTTGATTATGTAAATAAAGATGCATTGCAACCTACACATACCCATTTGCTTACATATTGTCAATAGCTGTTTTTGTTAAACAAGCTGCAGAGTTGAGGGTTCATATTAGGCATCAGAGAACCCTATAGCTGATAATATTTTACTCTCTGGGAGCTGGCTCAACTAGCTAATCATCTACCTTCAAGCACTGGCATCTCATATGGACACCACTCATGTCCTGTCTGCTCCACTTTTGTTTTGGCCTCATACTTGTGGCCTGGGAAAGCAAGGTTTTAAAAAATTATTTATTTATTGGCTTGAAAGAGAGACAGAGAGGTATCACTAATTTGTTGGTTCTCTTCTCAAATACCTGCAACAGCTAGTGTTGGGAACTCAAAGCCAAGAGACTGAAGCTTAATCCAAGTCTTCCATGTAAGCAGAGGAACCCAAGTACTGGGGACATCACTGCTGCCTCCCAGGGCATGCATTACAGCAGGAAGCTGGAACGGAAGCTGGTGCTGGGACTTGAGCCCAGGTATTCATAGTGGCTTTACTGCTTCATTAAATGCCTGCCTTGTGCCTGGCCTTTCAGATGCCTAGTAGCTTCCATGTGGACTTTGGGGTGAAGTTAGCTGCCATGCAGGCAGTTTGCTACTTTGAGACCACCATGCTACAAGGAAGGCCAGGATGGCCCCAGGAGAGGCCAGGCAAAAGAGCACAGAGCACCTATTAGATATGTGGATTCTGCAGCCAGTCAGCCTGGCTGACATCTGGATGCAGCTGTGCAAATGACACAGCGGATGTCACATGGAGCAGAAGAGCCACCCAGTTGAGCTCTGACCAAATTCTTACCACTCAGAATTGTGAGAAATAATGAATTATTTGTAAGCTGATGCATTATTTTTTCTTGAAAAGAAGGCAGAAGATGAGGAATTACCATCTCAGACCTCTGGGGATGAAGAGTTCCTCCAGGAATGTAGGAACATAGATGACTCACAAACAAGGGGAATTTTCTGGGATTGGTTTAGAACTTAGAATGGGCATGTCTGGGCCACGCTGGGTTGATACTTGGGTTTCAGAATATCAGAGGACCCACGTAGAGCCTGAGGGTGGAAGGGTAATAAGAAAGTCCCTTTTTTTCTATTCCTCTTTTTCTTCCCAGCCACATCTAAATGTTTCTCATTTTAAACTCACAGCCTTAAGCATAGATTATTTCTTTGCAAATGTGTGTAATGCTCTTTTTCCCTTTTTACACATTTAGTTCTTTGAAAGCCATTGAAGTTAAATAGGACCAGAAAGCATATGGGAAGGCATTCCACCAGGAGGTTCACAGATTGCATCCCAGAATAGGATACAACCAGACGCCAGGTATTAGCTTAAAGAAATGGAGACTTTGGTAATGGGAGGGCTCTGGGCATGATGAGAATCTGGGGTGAGGGGCTCACAAGGAACAAGCTGAATAAGGTTGAAAAGGGTAGCTGAGAAAACAACAACGATCAAACTTGATCCTGACTTAGGAGCTGGCTAGGGTGGAGAAGACCCCACAAATACATTGCTCTATTGCTGACGGTAACTTCACGATGAAGGAGAAAAGCGCTTCATGAGGAGTGGATGGTTTTTTAATAAAGGGATGCTTGGTACCCAGAGGTCAGGATAAGCCACAGTGATGAGTGCTTCTGCTGGATAAAACTCCACGCACACTGATTGATTTATGCCTTGTTCTAAAAAAGATCTGTGCTCAGCATGTGCTCTGTGCCCTTGGAATTTCTTATGTTTTCATGAGCACATAAGCACCCAGAAGGCAGAGACCATCATATGAAGCTCCAGCCTCCATCAAACCCAGGACAACGCCAGCAAAGAGCAGGTGCTCTGCTATGTCTGGGATTGCTGATGAGGAGGAAAGAGGTTGTGACTCCATTCATCAATGTCTGTTTCCAGAGACAGAGAAACATTTGGGGTGGGATGTCCACAGATGGGCAAGGAGGGATTCAGAGAGCAGTCGGAAGCCACATGAGCCAGGATTCTTTGGTGGCAAGTGACCAACACCCGGTCTGAACCAGTAGAGGAATTTACTGGTCCAGCTGTCCAAACTGCAGGAGTAGTTAGGCACAGCGGCTGGAGTCAGGTGGCTGTGAGGACCTGGCTTTCCTTCCCCCTTCCTCTCTCCACTGTCAGTTGGACGCATTCTCTCACACCACCCTTCTCCACAAAGCTGGAATGGTGGCAGAACTCCCAGCCTCTCAGTTCACTCTCAGCATTGTTCTAGACCTCCGAGTGGTCTAGATAAGGTCACATGTCCATGCATACAGCTGAGAGTTGGGAGTGCAGGGTGGACAGGCTTCAGCTGGAGGAGTTGCGTGGCTTTAGAGGTGTCTGGAAGGGTGACAGCTGTGTCTCCAGGTGGCACCAGACCCACTGGCCTGTTCATTCTGGAGACACAGTGACCAAGGACAACACAGAAAGAAGGCAGCACCTCCCAGGCATTGTCTGTGTCATAATCCCTCAAGGAGCCCCAGCATGCAGTAAACACAGAACTTGGAGCAACTGTTCCACTCACAGGGTTCTGCATATGGGCCTGGCTCTTGATCTCCTGCCTGACCCTGTCCAAACCTGTGTTCCAGGCAGCAAGAATGGGCTTCAGGCAGACAGGGCAGGGAGAGGTGACCACAGAGTCAGCTCATCTACTTGTGATGGATTCAGGCAAATCCCTACCAAAGTTCTGCTCAAACTTGCTATTCTTCAGCCAAAGTATCCACCAATGGATGAGAAGACAAAGACTCCATAGAGTATTATTCAGTTGTAAAAAAAGAATGCAGTTCTGCTAATTGTGGCAATATGGAAGGAACCAGAGGACATCACATTAAATGGAATGTGTGACATACAAAAAGACAAATATCATGTGCTTTCACTCATTGTGGATACTTAAGAATGAATATCATAGAAGCAGACAATGGGATAGTAGTTATTAGAGACTGGGAAGGGGAAGGAGCTAGGAGGTTAGAAAGGGGGATCGAGGGGGCTGGCGTGTTTGCTTCATTGGCCAATTCTTCACTTCTGAGCACTGGCATCCCATATGAATGCCAGTTCATATCCTGGCTGCTCCACCTCTGATCCTGCTCCCTGCTTGTAGCCTGGGAAAGCCTCGGGACCCTGCACCCACGTAGGAGACCCCGGAATAAGCTCCTTGCTCCTGGCTTCAGATTGGCTCAGCTCCAGCCCTTGTGGCCATTTGAGGGAGTGAACCAGCTGATGGAAGATCTTTGTCTTTCTTTCTCTCTGTAATTCTGCCTTTCCAATAAAAATAAATAAATCTTAAAAAGAGAGAAGAGGATCAAAATGTAGTTAGGAGGCAGGCATGTAGCCTAACGCTTATGATGCGTATACCCCACATTGAAAACACGTGGATTCTAGATCCAGAGCTGGCTCCTGATGGTAATTCCTGCTACTGCCAACTCCGGGATGCGACAGTGATGGCCCGTGTGACTGAGTCCCTGACACTCAGAGACCTGGATTCAGTTCCTGGCTCTTGCCTTCATCTGGTCTCGGTCTGTTTGTTGTGACCATTTTGGAGAGTGAACCAGAAGGGGAGTTCTTGCCCTCTTTCCCTCTCAAATAGTACACAAATAACAGAAAACACAGTGAGCCGGGGGGACTGGCTCTAGTATTTTGTAGATTAGTAGGGCAAATGTAGTCCACACTAATTTATGGTTTATTTCAAAATAGCCAGAAGAGTCCAAAAGTTCCCAACAAATAGATTTGGTAAATGTTGAGATGGAAATGCTAATTACGCTGGCTCAATCATCTTACACTGTACATGTGTTTCACATTGCTGTATCCTCATAAATACATTCAAATACTATGCATTGATTAAATAAAAAAATAAAAATAAATAAATAAAAATGCAAAGAAGATACCAAGAACCGCCCCAGGCCAGTGCCCCAATCCCTGCACGGGACAGCTGTGTTTATAACCTCAGTGCCAGACCTCCTCCTCAGCACTAGATCCCTGGCTTTTAGCTTACCAGAATATTGGTGGTATATTTTTAAAAGTTTAAATTTTAATGAATTGTCTTATGAGAAAATACTTAACAATGGTTATTTTTTTCAAGTGTGTTGAAGGGTACATAATTTTTCCTACATCACAATAAAATCATAATAAGATTAAAAGTGTTCTTTTGTGTTCGAGATATCTGGAAGGTTCTTGCTAAGATGTTGCTGGTTTTCGTCTCTCTTTCAGATGGGACCAAGGGGTAGAGTGGTGGGGCAAGCAGCTTGACTTCAGTGCTCAACTTCACTCAGTCCCTCTGAAATCCCATTTGCAGGCCCAGCACACTGATGGTACATGAGGGGCACACAGCGTTCATGGTGAAATTCTCTGCTTAGAGTCTGCCTTGTGCAGCAGATGGGGAGTGGCCGCAGCCCCAAGCTTGCAGAGGAGTGAGAATAGGGTCTTCATGAAGAAGGTGCTTCTGATCCTGAACTGGAAGGATGCATAGCAGTTTCCTAAGAGATGTGCAGGTCAGGCATTCATGAATCCAAAAGGAATATTGTGGGCTAAGGATTGAGTGAGGGAAAAGAGAAGGATATTCAGGGAGTGGGGTAGTCAATCTGGCTGGCACAGACATGCCAAGTGGGCAACGGACACAGTCGTGCAGGGTGAGGGAGGCTGGATTCCATGAGACTTCACAGGCTATTCCAGGAAACCCTGAGCTAACAAGAGCTGGCTCTGCTCCTGGCAAGCCAGAGTGGGCTCAGGAAAGTGAGGATTAAGGAGAGAGGGTGGCCAGCGCTGCCACATGCTTTTGAGAGGTCAAGAGGCCCAGGGCTGGGAAAAGCCAATACAGTTGACAATTTGGAAGCTATGTTGACCTCTGCAGAAGATGCTGCCTTGGTGAGGAGATGGCAAGTTGGTTTGGGGAGCTTGGCAGTGGGCAAGCAGCTATATGGATGACTCACTAGGACACAAATGGCCAGCAAGCCTGGGATGGGACCGGGGCACAGGAGTTAAGTGAAGGTTTCTCATGCTTTGGGGCCCATGCTTGTGGGTGGCCAAGAGGACAAGACCAAGATGGGATGGGGGATTCAGAGCAGCCGGGAAGGTGTACAGTGAGGGGTGAGTGCTGGGGGCCAGCAGATGGGTTAGGCCTGAAAGGAAAGATGGAAGGAAGGAAGGAAGGGAGAAAGGAAGGAAAAAGTGACACATCATGATGGTGAGAGGGAAAGGAGACCCCTAGAATTGGTGCAGAGCCAGTGCAGCATCTGGCTGAGAGCAGGGTACGGAAGTCATGGCTAGAGCAAGGAAATGATGTAACGGCAACCAGGAGGCTCCCTCGCGGTTGTTCATCATGATGGTGGGGTCTGTGGTATCAGTCACGTTAGAGGGGGAGGTCAGGTGAGCAGAAGGAACGTGAGCTGCAGAGGGCAGGGGTGGGACCTCAGTCCTGGTCTCTCAGACAAGGCAGCACCTGTACCACGTCAGAGCAACCCATGCCATGAGGCCAGGGCAAGGCCAGACAGGAGGTGCAGGTCATGCTAGCTCAGGGAACAATGCTGGCTGGGGAAGGAATGGGTACTAGAGCTCTCCTGACCCAGGATCAGGGACGCCTGTCTTCGGCCCTTGGGAATGGCTGGATGAAGCTGGCAGAGGAGTGGCAGCTCCCCAGAGTGGGAACAGAAGGAAGTCATAACCCAGGGCTGGAGCTACCACCCTGCCAAGGGCAGACCCTGTTCAGTCGCTCTGCTCCTAGAGGCTGCTCTCCTCCCCAGCCTCACTTTCCTCACCCATCCACTGAGTGGGCAGATGTCAGCTTCGCCATAGGGCTGTGCGGAGGATTAAGCTAATACCTGGAAGGTGCTTAATCCATTGCTGGCCCTGAGCAGATGTTCAGGAGGTGCTGGAGAGGGTGTCTTTCTTCTCCCTTACACACTCCGTGTCTGACACACAATGGCGAGCTCGATAAATATTTTTGAAAGAATGAATTATTATTATTACCCGTGTAGCCCTGAGCAGAGGAGCTGTGAGCTCTACAGAGTTCTGGCCTCTATTTTATTCTCCTAGCCCCCTAAAACCATGCTTGATAAAGGAACCTGCTCGCATACACTAGCATTTAGTTTCCTCATCTATAAAGTGAGGTTAATCGTATTTGCTCTAGTTCAAGGTCAAAGGAGACCATCTATGCAGACTGTGGCACAGGTGTAGATTTTAGACACACATACACAAAGGGTATGCACACACACACACGTACACACAGCCTGTACATATGGTTATTGTCTGCAGCTGAGCCCGCTTGCCTGGGTCCTCCAGAGAGCCCTCACTCTTCTACCCAATTCAACAGGAGCTGAATATTCAAGGGAGAACAGGAGAGTGCTGTAAGCCAGCCTGCTCTGATGTCTGGATTGGCCAAGCAAGGAGACAGGTCACTAAGACACATGGGTCCCTGGGGGAGAACAGGCAGTGGATAGATCTTGGCCGCTGACAGGCAGGGTCTTTCTTCAAAGGTAAGTTCCAGGTGGGCTCTTTCTGGTCACAGCACAGGGTGAGGGGGGGATGATCAAGTCAGAAAAAGGGGCCCCTACAAGCCCAGGGCTCTGTGCAGCCACAGCCCTGGGGCCAGATTCTAGATATGTGGCAGGCCCCCATGCCCCAGGATCACCATCTGCTTAGAATTCCTGATGAAGTCACCGCAGGAGTCTCTCGCGGCTGTCCAGCACCCCCCAGGGCATGCAATGCTGTGCTCCATTCCATTCTGCCAGGCTGAGTGCAGACCGCATGCATCAGCTGTTCTGTTTGCTGGACTCCGTTCCCGACTCACCCTGGCTATCCCAGCCCAGCGGGACAATCAAGTTCCTTCTAGTTTTCTCTCTCACGTTGCAGCTAATGGACTGAGTATGCCTGGTTGTGTCTTGGGAAATAATGGCTGGAGGAGGCAGCAGAAGCCTTCCAGTTGCTATGGAGTGTTAACTGATGAATTAAACTCTTCATTTTGATTTGAAGAAAATGGTCCTAGAAGAGACTTTGCTTTAAAAAATAAATAAATAAAGCTGCCAACAACTAAAGGCATTCATCCACAGGGGTCTTTGTTGCCAAGCTGGCTTGAATTCCCTCAGCCATGCATTAACACTAATCAGAATCTGGCTATTGGAGCTAACATGCATTAAAGTTGAGGGGTAGAAACATTGTGTGCTAAGTACTAGCGAGCAAGTACCAAGCTCTACCTAGGCATTTATTTCTTCAAAGTGCTGGCTGCACTAAAAATTGCCCAGCTGACGAGCAGTTAAGATGAATAGTTATTTTAATTACAAATGAGAGGTACATGACTATAATCTAAGATATTAAGTAAACAGACATTTTTATAGCTGGAATCATCCACTTAGAACAAAGCCCCTGCTGGAGCTGATGCATCGCAATTGCAAAAAAAAGAGGTGCAAGTAGCTTCTTGCTGCTCAGTGTGCAGCGTGCAGTGGCGTCATCGCAAGTGAGAGCAAGGTAAGAAAATGCAAAGGCTCCGGCCCCACACCAGATCTAAGACTCCAGAATCTGCCTTCCCATAGGTGAGCAGAGGATTCATGTGCACAATAACTCAGGTTACAGAAGCACTGGTCTAGACCACCATCTTACAGTGGCCTGTTTACCACTTCCATGAGGGACATCCTAGAGCTTGTTAAAAATGAAAATTCCAGAGGCCAGTATGGTGACATACTAAGCTAATCTGCCTATAGCACTGGCATCCCAGATGGGCACTGATTTGTGTTCCAGCTGCTCCGCTTCTAATCCAGCTCCCTGCTTATAGGCTTGGGAAGCAACAGAAAATGGCTCAAATCCTTGGGCCCCCTTCTCCCACATGGAAGACCTGGAAGAAGCTTCTGGCTGCTGGCTATGGATTAGATGAGCTCTGGCCGCTGTGTCCATTTGGAGAGTGAACTAGCAGATGGAAGATCTTTCTCTCTCTCTACCTATTTCTCTTTGTGAATCTGCATTTCAAATTAAAATAAACAAATCTTTAAAAATGCAAATTCTTGAGCACTTCCCAGACCCACTGAATCACAGAGGCTTGGACGTGGAGCCCAGCAATCCACCTTCCAAACACATTCTACATGCTTTCCATGGTCATCAAAACGTGTGACCCCATGCCCCTACCCAGTCCTTCCCGTCTCCTTCCTGCTTGGGTGTCTGAGCGCAGTGGAGAAGGACTGGCTGGTGCATGTCTCTCTGATTCAGGGGCTTATAACAACATGGTTACACCTGAACACACAGAAAACAGCTATGACTCGCATACCTGGAAGGGTGCTAATGATTAACTCACAATTCACAAGGCTCTCCCTCCCACACTTGTGGACACATGTCCGTCTCACAGGTGGAGCATGGCACACACATGATCCTCAGCTTCCCCTTTCTCCTCTGTGGAGTGAGCATGTCTTCAACCCCAGGGAACTAGGTGCTCTCTCAAGCCTCTGGGCCAAGCCCTGCCCATGGCTCAGCCACTCGGGCATCCCGCTCCAGCAGACAGGAGACCAGTGATTTCTCCATTAGCCTCTGCCCATTCCACCCCACATCCACCACCCCAGGTCCCATCCCAACACACAGATCAGAAACGGGCCAGGGCAAGTGCCGCCAGCTGCGCGTGCTCAGTCCTCCGGAATGGCAGCAGCTTTCTTCTTTTTTGTGTGATGTGTGTATTTGGTTCCTTCGGAAAGGCAGAGATGTGGACCATAGCACTCTCTTTCAGAGATAAGAGAAACCAGCCAGCTTCTTTTGAAATTCAATGTCTGACAAGTGGAGAGGGGACGATGTGTGACAGAAGCCAGGCTGGAGGTCTCTGTTGATTCAGGACCTCAACAGACAGCCAAGAGGCGGCCAGGCCTCAGTGGCGGCTCTGTGAGACGGTGTCCTTGTTGGCCGCCTTGGCCCTGACCTCGGCACTGGAATGCAGCTCAAAGACAGACAAAGCACTCGCTTTCATCCTCACAGCCTTGTTGCCTGAGCAGTGCGGGCAGGGCCAGGATGGCTGGCCATGCTGGTGACTTCCTCCTCTCTGTGGTCCAGGCAGCTCAAAGTGAGAAAGCGAGGCCAGGAGGGCTCAGTCCCAGGCCCAAGTCACACAGCTGGAAAGTGGCAGAGCTGAGCCTTGAATTGGGCTCTTCTGACTCCAAGTGTCTGCTTCTCCTCCCCACCGCATGTTAATGCCTTGTTTTTCTCCTGTTCATGAGCTAACATATTATTTTAACTAGACTAGGGACTCCTTTTGGCAAAGCTTTCTCCAAATTACACCAGCGAGTACAGAACCAGCATGTGACACCCCCTTCAGCAGGTGTGGTGGCCAAAAACAGAGATATTACCTCTTTATTCTGCGGCTCTGACAAATTCTCGGGCAGTGTAGCTGACACATCACCGCTGCCAGATGGCTGTGGAAGAGAGCTCCCCCATGGTTTGGCTGCTGCAGGGTTCACCCTGGAGGGGCCCCTTTGCCGCTGATGAGCAGGGCAAGACCGGGCTAGATGCTAGGTCCCCCCGAGCCTCATAGCTGCCTGGTAGCAGCACAGTCTTAACTCAGCCCTGCTCTGCTTGCCTGGGAGAGGCCGACCTGGACATCCAGCGAGGGAAGAGTTTGTGGAGTGAGTACATAGCTAGGAGGCATCCTGGCTTGTCTGCCGAGTACCCCCACAGGCCTGGGTGTAGATGGTGATAAAGTGGAATGTGACAGCACAAATAAGGCTCCTGTCCGCACAATCATTAGACTCAACAGATAAATGTAGACCTGTTGTCAGAAATGACAATCTGGCTGCTACAAATAACTGACTCGACACGGTGATTGCTGGAGCCGAGGTTCGGGAGGCAAGTGGAATCCTCAGCAGTGCCCAGATCATGCTCTTTGAGGGCTCTCGGAAGATGTGAGCGGGCGGTTGGTTGTCACGCACCCTTGAGGCTACACTCCCCGGACTGCAGCCAGCGCCCTGTGCCTTCGACTTTTTATAAAGCCACTGCCACTAATGACAGCATTTTAAAAGTTCACAGAAAAATGGAATGAAAAGTCAACGTGCATTTCCATGCACGTTTAGAGAAGCCCTTGTATAATATAGTATGTGAGCTGGGCCATGATTCCCACAAGGGCCAGCTTGGACCACCCTAACACAGAACCACAAATGGGAGGCACGGCGCACAAACACATCCCTCCCATGGTCCCACCAATGCCACGGCAAGGTTGGCCTGCCTCCCAAGGCTCTGTCCCTGGCCGCTTGCCTCTTCCAGGGCCTGGTTGGGTATTCAAAGGTGATGTTCAGGCACACACACACACGTCTACTTGGGCAGGGGAGCTGCCATTCAACCAATACCTACTTCTCGGGACTCACATTTACCTTCCTATAAGATGTATCAGTTGGGATGGCAATGGCAGTGGGCAGAGAGTGCCCTGTGTGGGTGATTTTCCTGGCAATGCTGCGAGGCCAGGGCTTGCAGAGACGCTAAGGCCCATGACCTTCACCTTCTCTGAGAGTTTCTGAACTGGGGTCTGTGGGGTCCCAGGGTTTCCCAGAGGTTCCTTAAAGACTCTAAGGGGAAGTCGGGGCAGGAAAAGGAAGGCTCTAGCCCAAACTCCCCTCCATCAAGGCAGCTCCACTCTGAGCTGATTTCTTCCATTTTTATAAAAAATATTTATATGTTTGAAAGGCAGAGCAGCAGAAAGAAAAGAAGGAAGGAAGGGAGGGTGAGTGAAAACAAGAGTGAGTGAGATCTTTCACTGTGGAGTTACCAGTCACATGGTCCCAAGAGCCAGGCCTGCGCCAGGCTTAAGCCAGGAGCCAGGAACTTCATCCCGGTCTCTCATGTGGGTAGCAGGGGCTCAAGCACTTGTGCCATCATCTGCTGCCTTCTCAGGTATAATAGCAGGGAGCTGGATTGAAAGTGGACATCCAGGACCCAAACCAGTGTCCTGGTGTGGAATGTTGTGGGGGGGGGGGGAGGGTGGTTGCAAGTGGTGGTTTAAGCTGCTATGCCACAATGCCAGCCTCTGATCTGATTTCCATGTTAGAGTGTTGCATATGATTTTAGCTTTGCATCAAAGGATTCCGCGAAAAAAAAAAAAAAGTTTGAAACCTACTGCCTTGTTTGGCTTGGGCAGGAGCCTGCCTCTGAATCAGACACACCCCAGACCGCATCTCCTCTCTGTCCTTCCCTGGTTCTGTACCCTGGGGCAGTCAACTAACTGAGCACACACCTCTCATCTGTGCAGAGTCCACCCCAGAGGGCTCTAGTGAGACGTGGAAGAGATGGTGCACCTGCAATGCTTAGAAAGGTTTGCAGCAACAAGAGCTCATATTTCCTCTGGCGCCTCTACCCTTCAGTTCCCTTGAGAGTCAATCTGGGACTTCCTCAAAGGAAAAATGTTCATTCAGAGCAGGTGCATTCCTCTTACAAGAGCTTCCGGAGGAGACGGTGGGCAGCCCAGGCAGTGTACCTGTTAGGGTGTTGTCACCCACCCTGTGCTCCAAGGGTCTACTCACCCTTGCAGAGGGTATGCTGACAGATTCAGGATGCAGCCACTGCCTCAGATAGGAGTTCCCAAAAGGCTGTGGTGACAAATTGTAAAGGCAGGGCCCCACCTCCTGGAAGATGTCACCCTGGTTTGGTATCTTTGATCATCACAACGATTTATTTACCAACCTCTGTGGGGCAGACACTGGGTGACTTGGCAGCCAGCACAAGGAGCCATGTCACAGGACATAGGATAGGACAGGGAGTGGGACTTGTGTTTTTTTATAAGTCAGTGATTACATTCGCTTCCAGATTGAGAGAGACACGTGAGTTCCAGCAGGCAGGAAGACTGACATCAACTCTCCGATAAATTCCAAAACAGCTGCTCTGAGCAGAGATTCTGATTGAATTTTAGAATGTGTCATCATGACAGCTTAACATGCATCGACTGCTCACAGCCTGCCCTGCACTGGGCTAGGAGCTCTGTGCACAGGTACTCTTACCACCCCACTTTGCCTTTTAGCAGACATGACGAAGGACCTCCAGTGCTCCCTAGGGGTTGTCTTTGAGTGATGGCGCACGTACCCAACCTCTGGAGCTGGGTTCAGCCCAGCACTGACCCCCCTCTACAGCCAGTGTTCTGAGAGAGAACTCACACTGCTGCTTGCTGAGCACTCCAGCCTCTGGTCCTTCATATCCAACTTGACACCTGCAGCACCAGCAGTAGTCAGGCAAAGCAAAACTGAACAGGAAACTCACCACTACCTTCCCCCTGCCAGGATACAAGCAAGCCAATCGCTTCTGGACTCTCCTCTGTATCACAGAGGTTACCACCACAGGTCCCCTGAAAGAAGCACAGATGAATACAACCCTGGGCTATCTCCCTCAGGGTGCAGTGATCTGCTCTGCTCTCAAATGGAGGGCTGGGAGGCAGGGAGAACCTTCTAGAAAGTACACATGAAGTAGAGAAGCAGGACATTTATTTTAAGAGATGAGGCACTTTGAGGTCACTTTAATGGTCAACTTGGATGAGGGCCGGCAGCCTCTCTGGAAGGGGTGGTGGGAGATGTCTCAGGATGAAGAGAGGGTGGCAGAAGGGGAATGGGAAGGAGGGTTTGTTTCCAACAGTGGTGCAGCAGCTGCCCCAGGCCTTAATCACAGAGAACTCACTATGGGCCATGCGTACTTGGCCTGGTCTGCAAGGTAGGGTACATGGCTGCCTCCATTTTGCTGACAAGAAAAGCAAGAATGATGGTGCAGAGCTGGAAAGCAGCAGAGCCCTGGCAAATCCAGGCCTGTGGCCTGGCCTCCTAAAGCTTGTGTTTTGGTTTCTTGAAAGATTTATTTATTTAGAAGTCAGAGAGATAGAGGTCTTCTAATTGCTGGTTCACGTCCCAAGTGGCCACAACAGCCAGGGATGTGACAGGTCAAAGTCAGGAGCTTCATCTGGTCTCCTGTGTGAGTACAGGGGTTCAAGCACTTGATCCATCCTCTGCTTCTTTGCCAGGTCATGAGCAGGGAGCTGGATTGGAAGCAGAGCAGCCAGAGCACCAACTGGAGCCCAAAATGGGATTTTGGTGTTGCAGGAAGTAATTTCAACTGTTACTCGCCACCACACTGGCCCTGAACTTCCATTCTTAAGGAAGTTTTTCTCCTGCCTTTCCCTGGCCCTTCCCTGGCCCTTGCCTGGCCTCAGCCTCCTGAGGGTAGATTCACTTTTGATGCTGCAAGGACAGCTCCCTTCCACTGTCTATGACTATTTTATTGAATTCAGTAGCCACTCTACTTCCCAAGAGACTAAGACCGCAGTGTGTGAAACATCAAAGGTGCTAAGTAGGGGGCCAGGTACAGGAGATGATGGGTGAAGGGTTTAGAAAGAAGTTGTGGTCATCAGTAACCCTGGCCAGTTTCTGTGTCAGCCAGAAAAGAGCTGAATTTGGAAGGATGGTGCCAGACCAGCCCCATGCCTGCACCAGCTCTGGGGCTGCCTCCTTCTTACCTCGCCAGGGCCTGACTGCAGGCTGAGCAGAAGAGTGGGTATGGTAGGCAGTGGGGCAGCCACAAAATGGGGGGTTTCCTGATAGGCTCCAGCTGCCCACGCCCCAGAACCGCTCGGGGGAGGAGGAAGTGGTTTAGAAGCAGAGAACTGCGCAGTCTGTGCCTTCTTGGAATGAGGGAGACGATGAGCACATCTTAATGCCAGTTGGCAAAAGAAAGGGGACAATTTCTTCTGCAAGACGTTTCAGTGCCCATCATGCTGCTGGCATCAGGGAACGTGAGGCGTGAGTCATCTTTTGGAGTTTAGGAAAGTGGACAAGGGCAGCAGAGGTCTTTCCAGGCCCTCATCCATCCCCTGGGACAAACCTGGACAGCTATAGGGGTCTGCTGCCTTTTTTTCTTCTAATGAGCAGGCTTCATTTTTCACAGCAGTTTTAGGTTTATGGCAAAAACAAGCTGAAAGAACAGACTTCTGTCGCTTGCTCCCCTCCCCATCACAAACATCTGGCACCAGAGGCCACATGTGTTGTCATGATGATCAGGGATATGACGGTAGCAGCACCCCAAGGTGACAGTTTACATCAGAGTTCATACAGGGTGGTTAGTGTTCTACAGGTTGCCCTTTTCTTAGATGACTGGAAAAGGAAGCATAATAGGTGCCAGTCACTCAGCCAGCTTTATATTCCCCCAAACCCTGGAGGAATTTTTAACACACACCTAAAAATAATAAAAGAATGTATATATTTGAAACGCAGCAGTTACTGGGATGAGGGGAGTCAGAGATATCTTCCACCTGCTGATGCACTCCCCAAATGCCCACAACAACCAGGATGGGCCAGGTTGAAGCCACAGTGGCAGGGACTCAAGTACTTGAGCCATCACGTGCTGCGCCTCCTAGGGTCGGCATCATCAGAAAGCTGGACTGGAAATGGAACAGGGGTTCACACCTAAGTACTTTGCTGTGGGATGCCCCTGTCCCAAACAACATTCTAACCATTTAGCCACATGCCTGCATCCACTTCTTTTTTCTAGAAAATATAACCACTTGGTCCAAGAGGCAGATTGGGACAAATAGCATGGCCCTGTAAAACAAGAACCATTTCCCACCCCCGCTGCTTTGGGTGGTATGTTCAGTGGTTTGTTCTCTCTGTAGAAAGTGCCAAGAGGTCTATAAAAATATGAGGATGGTGGACTACTCATGCCAACTTCGGGACCCAAAAGAAACGAGAGAGTGAAAGAGCAGTGAGTGTCTGAGACTCCATGGAAGACACGAGCCTTGGAATGAGACTCAGATTCAAGGCCTGCATCTGGAAGTGAGCAGTAAGGATAGAATTATTCTAAGAAGTCTGTAATACGTCGCAAATGCCTACGCACCAGCGGTCCTCAAGACTACCCCAAGCCTCAGTGATGAGCTAGGAGGATACAGCCTCAGCATATCGTATCACTCATAGCTGGGGAGAGAGACACAAAGCAGAATTAGCAAAGGGAAAAGGTAGGTGGGCTGACGTCTGGAGGTAACCAGGCACAGGCTTCCAAGAGTCCCTCCCAGGGGAGCACACAGACAACGCTTGATTTCCCCAGCAACGAGTTGTGACAACACATGTGAAATGTTATCTACCAGGAAAGCTCATTAGAGGCTCCGCGCCCAGGGTTTGTACTAGGGTTGGTCCCACGGGCATCCTCTGCTTTACAGGTATCAAAACTGCAGACGTCTAGAAGGAAAGCAGGTGCTCAACACAAACCACATTATTTATACCAACAGTTGAGGCATAGAGTCATTTGTATCAGTACTGGGGATGCTGCGACCCTCCGCATGTCCAAGTTCCCAGACATTAGCCACAGGTAAAACGCTGCATGACCAAGAGTGGAAGTTTCAGATCTGCCATAGCTCTGTACAGCAGAGCTTGTTCCAACATTGGCACACAGCAGGTGCTCAATAAATATCAGTTCTCCTTGGCAGCAGGAAGGAGTAATGATCATATAAACACTAATTTCTTCCAAGTCAAATCGGGTACCCTCTGGTTAAGCTGCATCTCGGGATGCCTGCATCCCCCACCGGACTGCTCGGGAGCATATTCTGCCTCCACTTCTGATCTGCCTTCCTGCTAGTGTGCCTGCAGGCAGCAGACGATAGTCCAATTACTTGAGTTCCTGACACCTATGTGGGAGGCTGGGATGGGGTTCCTGGCACCTGACTTTGACCTGACCTAGTTTTTGCTGTTGCAGGAATTTGGGGAGTGAACCATGGATGGAAGATCTCAGTCTCTGTCATTCTTTCTTTCAGATAAATAAAAGTTAATTTTAAAACAAACGTGGGTACCATACGGGAAATGCAGAGCACACACCTACACACAAGTGAGTTTCCACCACGTATCTACACACACAACCACGCATGCAGGATGAAGTAACCGCTTACAACACGAACTGTTTTCTCCCTGAAGTCAAACCATTATCTGTCCCTCTCTGGTCTCAGCTACAGTTCTGATTAGCATGGTTTCTGAGTATTTAGCTGAGTCATTGATCAAAAGAGGTTCAATGAGGCAGGCCCTGGAATGGGATCTTCCATGTGGCTTATGAATCCATGCTGAGGATGTGATTCTAACTACAGAACTCATCATCTGCCTATGGGTCAGCACATTCGTTGTGATGATGTGTGGGGAGACGGCTAACTGCTCCACTGAAATAACAATAAACGATGACTACAGCATCTTGCCAGTCTCCCGGCTGGGCCTCCCTGCAAGGAGACAGGGGTAATGGAGCTAGCTCTTGGTGATCTCCACATTATGTCCTAAACGCTTACAAGCCATTTGCTGAAATTCACCATTTTTTTCAGTTTTCACGCCCACTCCTTTATTACTATTTTTGAAATAATCTTCCCATTTTCCCCCCTACCATAGGACCATCACAGGTCACCAGAAGAAGGGCTGCAGCTTATCCTGTCATTGCCCCACTTCAGATGACCAGATGTGTACCTGCCTGCCACAGGGTGTGGCAGAGCTTGGGCCTCCCTGTTGGGGTTGGGAGGCCCCTGTGGAGAAGATGGAGGGGAGCAGAAGCAGAAGGGTCTGCCTTCTTTGTCTCACTGGTGACGCGACTCCATCCCCCAACACCGCCTGCTCTTCTCATTCTTTGTGACTTCAGATGAAAACAGCACTTCACTCCCAGACATCAATCATCAGGGAAAGAAAAAATGTCACTCAAAGTCCACCAAAATCACAGGGGCGTCACTATAGCTGTTCTGCCACTTTGGCACACATCTGAATTTTTCTCAATAGAATTCGTTTTCAAAACTCAACCAACAGCAGGTGAATGTTAGAAAAACAAAGATTATCTGTCTAGATCTTGGGTCTAGTAAAAGGAGGGGAAGGACTCAGGATATGACCAGGAGGGGGCAGAGGGAGACACAGGGTCTCAGAGGTTTGTGGGCCTGCTAAGCCTAAGCCCATAGTCAAGATGCAATCTCGGCTGATTCCTCTGCCCCCTGAGATTGGTGGCGGCAAAGGCAGAGAACTCCGATTCAAACCGATGCTGGGCGCTCAGGCTCCATGCAGCAGTCTTGTGCCCTCCGCTGCAATGGCATCTACTTCAGGCTTGAGTCTGATTTTAGCTGGAACTGCATGAGTCCCAATACATACTCAGCGTTGGAGTCTTCCTCAAGGTGACCCTCTTGGGTGGTGCCAATTTTACAACCCAAGACTCCCACAGACGGTGCTCTGATCTCTCACGTTCTTCAGACATCATGGTGCTCAGGCACCAAGGGACTCCCTGTCCTCCTCCGTGCGGCCCCAAGCTCACTGCTTCCCTTCTTATGCATCCACCTGTGCCTGGGCTCTCTGGCCAGAGCCTAAGTCAGGAGAGAAGTGAGCCAGGCAAAGCCGGCTCTCTGAACAAGTCCGAGCGGATGGATCGTGCCCACTTCCTTAGGAGAAGTTTTTGTGCCACAGCGCCCAGGGTGCTCTGGGTGGGTAAGAATGCTCAGAGCCATTGTCTGAAGGTCTGAAGGCAGATTGCCGCTGGGTAGCCGCACCCTCCCTCCGAGAGCCTCCCTCTCATTACTAAAAAGCACCTTCAGAGCATCATATTATTAGGTTATTGATTGTTGTTGGCTTCAAGGTTTAATTCAGTAACAACCAGGGTTGTGGAGAGCTTTAAATGAAACGGACGCGCCGAAGACCCACGCGAATGTTCCAATTTTCCACTGGCTTTCACAGGGAGCTTTGGCAATGCCCGTGGGGACCGTGTGTGTGTGGGGGGAGTGGTTCTTGGTACTGTGAGTTCTTACAGGTGGAGAATTCAGGGGCCGGCTGCAGAGCAAGGCGCCGCGGGCTCTCGGCCCAGAAAATAGAAAGGCAGAGAGTTCCACAGGAATCCAAACAACACCCGCTCCCTCTGTCACCGCACATTAAATGATCCGGCACCGAAATTCAATACACACCTCGGGCACTCTTGCGGAACGGCACCCGCACATCTCGGAGCCATCGGCATCCCGGGAAGAACAGAATAGCAAAAAATAAAAAATAAAATAAAAAAAGTGCTTTTCCTTGGAACAGATGCAGGAATGAAAAGAGACCACACTGGGAAGCCCAGCCCCGGCTGTGATGAGAGGGCACAGGGTTTCAAATGTACGACCAGGCCACCTGGCAGCAGCTCCTCCTCTGCTCAAAGCTCGTGGGCTGCCAGGACCCCTGCCGGTGTGCAGGAACCCCAGGCACAAGCAGGAGGGACAGTCAGAGGCAGCCCAGCCCCGGTGTCCCATCCACCAGTTACTGTCCACACCATGCTGAAACCAGCCCCCACCATTCCTAATTGATATCTTCATGCCTTCCTCTATTGCCCAGAAGGGAGCTTCTCAAGGTGTGGTCCCCTGGCCTACAGCCACAGCCTGACCTGGGTGTGTGCTCAAAACACATCTTCTGGGCCCAGCACAATGGCTCAATTAGCTAATTCTCTGCCTACAAGTGCCAGGATCCCAAATAGGGACTGGTTCATGTCCTGGCTGCTCCACATCCCATCCAGCTCCCTGCTTGTAGCCTGGGAAAGCAGTCGAGGACAGCCTTTGGGACCCTGCATTTGCATGGAAGACCTGGAAGAAGCTCCTGGCTCCTGGCTTTAGATCGGCTCAGCTCCAACCATTGTGGCCATTTGGTGAGTAAACCAGTGGATGGAAGATCTTTGTCTCTTTGAACATGTCCTCCATGACAGTTTCATTTTAGAAGAGATCGGGCGCGTTCAGGGTGGCATAGCCATAGACTACAGTTTCATTTTAAAATTGTAAAATAACCTATGTGAGAGGCAGAGGGCACCTACTCACGGAGGGCTTCCTGAAATGCTGGGCCCGAGAAGGCATTGGCAGAAAACCGGAGCCAAGAACCGAACCAGGTACTCTGATGTGGGATCTGGGCCCTTAGTGACTTGGTTCCTCAGCTCAAGGGATCTCGATGCTTGTTCACACCTGAGAACCACTGCCTGGACGGTGGCAGGAACCTGCCAGTCTCCTGCCCCAAGTTCATCCCCACACTGCCACCAGATGCCTCCAGAGCTACCCTTGTCTGTTTTTTTTTTTCCCATGAAACGTTTTAAATGTTTATTTTATTTATATAAAAGGCAGAGTTGCAGAGGGAGGTGGGGAGAGAAACAGAGACAGAGAGATTGTCCATCCACTGGTTTACTCTCCAGATGGCTGCAATGGCTAGAACTGGGCTGGTCCGAAGCTGGGAGTCAGGTCCCACATGTGAGTGTGTGGTTTCAAGCACTTGGGCCTTGTCCCAACTACTTTCCCAAGTGCATCAGCAGGGTGGAATCAGAAGTGAACTAGCTGGGACTTGAATTAGTGCTCATATGGAATGTTGGCATTACAGATGCTGGCTTTACCTGTGCCAGGCCCCCGAGCCGGCCATCTTAAATACAAACTGCATGGGCTTTAGTAGCAGGTCTAATCCTGCACACAGTAGGAGCCAGATAACTACTGACTGACTGAAATATTATAAAAGTGAGTGGTTGCTCACTGACCTATGAACAAGTAGGGATTCCTCATAAGGCAGAATAATATTACAGTACTTACTATTTTTGTTTGTATTTTTTAGTAACTGACATTTGTGGACCATATACATGGTTCTAGGCACATTGGTAAGCTCATTGCATTAATTGCCTTTTTTTAAAATTTATTTTTTATTTGGAAGGATACTCACACATGGATTGATTTTCAATCCACTGACTCCCTCTAAATTTTCACAACAGTTGAAGTTAGGGCAGGCCGAAGCCAGACTCCACCTGGGTCTCCTATGTGTGTGGCAGAGACTGTGCTCAAGCCACCACCTGCTGCCTCCCCAGGTGCACACTGGCAGGAAGCAGAATGCTAAGTGAAGCGAGCACTCAGATCCAGGCACTCTGATGTGGGTTGTGGGCGCAAGTGGTGTGAGACCCAAACACCTGTGCCCCACTCTCCCTGCCACACACACTGTTTAAAAACTAGCCTATCATCCAGGGAGGTTGAGTCCAATAGTCACCCTTTAGGATAACGAAGTCGACTCAGAGGTTCTAGAACTTGCGCAAGGACCCGCAGCTTCACCTGCCTCCTAGGCTCCTTCCCTTAGTGTGTATTCTTCCCTCTTCCACCGACACGATCTTCCTGGGCTCCACACTGGGCTGCAGTCGGTCCTTCTTACAGCAAACCTCCTTCCTTGTCTCCTGCCTGGAGACCTGAACCCTCCAAACTCGGCTTTCAGAGCCCCCTTCAAGACAGAATGAAGCACTTGCGAATAATACTAACAAGCAGCGCTTGGTGCTGGCTGGCAGGTGGGGGCCTGAGAGCCCTTAGCAGAGCATGCACTGTAAGTGATTCTCAAGGTATCTGCATCAGAATCACCTATGTAGCAAGTGAGACATGTAGAGTTGCAGGCTATGCGCCACCCCCAGGTGACCCCTCTTCCCAACACAGCAGGCTTGCGATCAGGCCCAGGAATGCCTCCTCTCCTCGCACCCCATGCCACACGATGATGTGGCACAGGCATGCTGGAGGCCCACTGCCCTGGAGTGTCTGCTTTTCTCGTTCACACAGGAGCCCTGCAGCCGAGGCTTGAGAGGCTCGCCGTGTGACAGGCCGTCAAGAATGAATGACGGAGGTCTTTTCTCTCGAAACGCTTGAGGTGGGGTGGGCTGTCCCATAAAACACTCCTAGGAGAAAAGAGGCCACAGCAGAAACAGCCTCTCCAGATGCGGCGCCAGCTGTTGGCACGTACGAAATAAGCCTGGGTGCGAGCGGAAGACACATGTTCCGAGCCACAAAAGCTTGACGTATCGACTTTGGCAAGGCCTGCAGACCACACGGCCCTGATAATGTTATTAATGCTGACTGTGTTTGCCTGACCTTATCAGGCCCTATGAAGAGCACAGGTGTCTAATTAAGTTCAGATGCCAGCACCCCTGACTTCTCTTTCCGTTGCTTCTGAGCCCATCATTTACTCTGACATCCCGAGATGATTAGTCTTTAAAACCAATGGAAGCTGGCCATTAGCATGTGTAAGGTGCTTGTCATGGTTTGTGCTTACACTAATCCAGGGCTCAGTGAGGGAGGGTGCTTCAAGCTCCTTGGCATGACACCAGCCCAGCTGGTGGGAGACCCAGGCTTATCACCCATCACACTTGCCACCCAGCTCAGTCCTCATCTCCGTCTATTCAACATCCACAGATGATGTCTTGGTTTACTGATCAAAAAGGCAGATGACAGAACAAATTAGGGGAGAGGAGGCTGGTGCTGGATGTTAGAACAGGGACCCACCAGAGATTGGTGAGGCAGGAGTGATTCATTATTAGGGGCTGGATGAAAGTCTCCTTGCGCCATCTCTGTGCTCAAAGCAAAAGCTAAAACAATGGCATCTATAAAGCACAACTTGCATGCCAGTGGCACATTTGCAAACATGAGCTCCTTTGCAGACATAGAATCCCTGAATTCTTGAACTCTATGAGGCAAGTCCTATCATTACCCCCATTTTAAAGATGAGGAAAACTGAGGCAAGTGTAGTTGAGCAGCTACAAGTGATATTAGATTCAAGTTTGTTTTCCAGTTCCACACCTGCCAAATTTCCTCTCTTTTGGTAGTTTCCAAGAGCATTTGAAATACTCATGGTATTGGAAGACTCCCTGCCTCCAGAAATTAGACTTTCTTTTTCTCTTTTATTTTTGGAAAGCATCAATTCTGCAGTTACCTCTCTTATTGATTGCACTGGGGGCTATTGAGACGGACATTGCAGAGTCCAATGGGAGATGAGTGTGAGACGGTTGCCCTCCAAGTGAAAGGCACTATGGGTCCCATTACTAGAGACACGTGTGCCTGCTCCTCGTTGGGCGGGGGACGGCAACCCACCCAGAGTATTGTGTTCAGTTCTGGCACCTCAAAGGACTCGAGCAGGCAGCTGTCAAACTCAGCTGTGGCTGGAGAAGGGACAGAGGGTCACAGGAAGGAGGCAGAGGGGGCAGGGTAAGTATGATGACAGCTGTTGGGACGTGGCCTGGAGAGACACAGCACTGACCTGTGGTGGGACATTTCTAAGCTGATGAAGGCTGGTGCTGGAGTCAAAGCCGGTACATAAGTAGGGAAATCGGATTTTATTTTGTTTCTTTTAAATAAAGTTCTTAGTTTAGGATAGCCTTACATTTACAGGAAAAAAAATGCAGACAGTACACAAGTTCCCATACATGCCACAGCCAGTTTCCTCAATCATTAACATTCAATGTTAGCTGCTACATTTGTCACAATTACTGAGCCAAGATCGATACACTATTATTAATTAATGTCCATAGTTCATTTGGGCTTCTTCAGTGTTTACCAACGTCCTTTTTCTGTCCCAGGATCCCACCCCGGCGTCCACACTGCTTGTAGCTGTCAGCACTCCATAGCGCCCGTCAGCGGGCACAGCTTCTCCCTGGGTCGGGTACTCGGCAAGCTTCCTTCTACCTGGATTTGTCTGATGTTTTTCTTTGGGTTGGACCGGGGTTTACGGGCCATGGGGAAAGGCCACCACTCACAGAGCTGCACATCCGCAGGCCCGACTCCTGGTGGTGTTGACTGTGATCGCCTGGCTGATGTCACGTCGGGGGTTTACCCAGTATGGGTAGCTGCCCCCTCCCTCGGTCGGCGCTATTTGGAAGGAAGTCAGTTTGCAGAGCCCACACAGAAGGAGTGGGGACTGACACTTCACTTCCTTGAGGATGCAATATCCACATCAATTATTTGGAATTCTCTTACCTGGGAGATTTATCTATTCTCCCATAAATATAGGAGAATATTTATGAAATCACTTATTTATATCAGTGGAGGTACACTGATATTTATTTTTTACTTTGGGTTGTAAGCCACTGCTACTTTATTGATGAGGTTGCACGAAGTGTTCCTGCATCAGCCACTGGGACCTCGGGCTCTGGCTTCTGGGGCTCCCCATCTCTGTGGAGCACCGCACGGCAGTGGCTTTTTTGAGTATTTCCTTACTGTCTGGCGCCACCAGATGCTCCAGGCTCATGGTATGTATATCCTGTCCTAGCGTTTTAGAATCAGTCACTTCTCTGATTCATTTTGTTGGAGGATAGTGTTAGGAACCAAGTTTTTGGGGCTTCTTTGCTTTTTGCTACTAGGGTGTCAGTTGCTTTTGGGGTCCTTGAGGTGACAGAGCAAGGAAGTTGATGTGTGTACTAACCTGTGTAGATACCTATGTCTATTTCCATGTGTAGCCATCTGTACCCACGCTAAGCCGAATGTGAATTCACACGACTATATCTGTATGACTGAACAAATCATCCTATTTTGGGGAGGCTGATTTTTACACAGCATAAAGATATTCTACCCAGTTGGAGCTGATTGCCTCCGGAGCTGGTAAGTATGCTGTCTCCGGGCATATTCAAGCAGTCTGGGTACCCATAAAGAAAGGAGGGGGGGAATCTTGTGAATAGAACTGGAGAAGTAAGTTCAATGAATGATATTCAAGGGCTCTTCCTGCCCTATGATTGTTAAGACAGAGCGGGACCCATTAGCCATATATGGCTTCCCAGAGGAATATGATTTTTTCTGGCTTCCAGAAATCTAAGATCTGGGCAAGGAGAAAGAGCTGGAATTCAGGACAAATAAAAAGATGCACTGTTCATCAGGTAGGAAATTTATGGCATTTGTAATCTAAGGAAGAGAAAACAGACTTAAAATATACATGAAGCTCAAAAAGGTTTTAAATTCACAGATGACAGCACCAAAATGGGTTCTGAAAGGAAATCACGCTGGCTCGCCAGGGAGGGCATTTACATTTAAGCAGTTAATTCTGTTGTCCCTTTAACAGCCCTGGGCATGTGGAATCGGAGGAACAGGTCTTTCTTCTGTAGCCCATGATCTGGTTAGGGGAATTGGGGTCAGCAGAGAGCAAGAGAAGGGAGATGGGAGCGCCTGGAGGATCTAGGTTCCCTAGAAGGCAGCACTGACCTGGGCTGTAACGCCTCGGGCAGGGGACCACCCCCCAGTGTGTGACAGAAGCCCTCTTCAGAGCAGCCTCTCAAAAGCCACGTCCTAAAGGAGCATGAAGGGCCTCTTGCGGGACGAGTAGAGATTAGGGACAAAGGGTTCCTACACCAAGAGGTGTCACTAAAGCTGCAATGTTCTGAGCCAGGCAGTCTGCAGATGAACCTGGAGCTTCAACTCTAAGCCCTCTCCTTAGCGGAGGTTCATGCTGCAGTGTCTCAGCCACACCTGGAGCTCAGCGAGTGGCCTTGGTGCTCGAGCCTGCCTAGGGCAGGTCCAGTACAGGCTGGTCATCCTGAGAAATTTTTAGTAGGTCTCCCCACCCCATCCAGTGTCCTGGTTTGGGTGACAGCTGTGTGGTCACTGTTCCTGACACCGAGCAGTGGGTATGAAGGCACAGGTGAGGGTGGGCAGCAACCAGGATGGCCAGCTCTGCTATTTCAGTCTGAGAGCATGCGTACACGGCAAGTGGGGCTTCTCCCGTGGAGCAGGAAAAGATTCTAGAATCTCCTGGGGTCTGAGGACTTGGGGGCCAAGGAAAGAGATTGACAGGGCTTTCCAGGTGCCAAGGCTCCTTCCCCTGAGCACTTGTCACTCTACAGAACCCAAGCCTCCCACCGGGGCCCTTGCCCTTCCTGCCTCTTTCTCTACCTTTCTCTCTCCCAAGCCTGCGTTTCCCCTGCCAATATCAAAAGACTGCCACTGCGCATCACCCTGTTGATGATGATTCTTGAGATTAAAGAGTTGGCTGATCTTTGGTCAAACGTAACCATGGAAATCTGAGATATTAACCACTGCCTGCTGGGGCCTTCTCTGATGAGACGCCCTCAGATTCTCCCCACTCTGGAAAGAAGGGATAAATGTCAGGCAGCCCTACAGAGCCTGGATCTGCAGCACGGATCTGACTGTGCCCTCTCTCCCCGCCCAGGCCCACCCCAGTCGGTAACCCGCAGAGGGCCCCACATGCCAAAGGGTCCAGATTAGCGCTGATGCCCAGGAGGAGGGGAGCAGACTCTGTCGTCAGGCATTGCTGCTGTCTTCTACCCAGCCTCACTCCTTGGTGACCTCACGCAGTATCAGGGCTTTAAATACCATCCGTACGCTGACAACTCCCAAATTTATATCTCTACCCCAGACCTCTTCCTTGAACTCCAGACTCATATATCCAACTGCCTGCTCGACATTGTTCTTGAATGTTTAATAGACATTTCAAACTTAACTTGTCAAAAACAGAGCTCCCCGTTGCCCATCTAGATCTACTCCTGCTGTTTTCCTTCCTCAACGTCTGACTTCCAGGTGCTCAAGCCAAAAGCTTCATCATGTCTCACTCGATTCCTCTCCCACCTCCCAGCTCATTTGCCAATCCGATTAGCTCTATCTTACAATCTGTGGTTGTTCCTCCAGGGAACTGAAAATATCGAAAAAAAAAATTGCATCTGCATTAAACATGTATAGATGTATTTGCTCTTGCCATTCCTACACAACACAGTCTGACTATTCCACCACATCTCTACTACATTTGGTGCTGGAAGACATCTCGAGAGGATTTAAAGTCTTGAGAGGAGGTGGGTAAACTTGATGCCAATCCTATGCCATATTACAGAAGCTACTTGGGCAGCCATGCAAGTTAATATTTGCAGGGGCTTCTGCAGTCAATCCCCTCTGGTCATTTCTCACACGCCTGTTCACCTCTGGTCTAAGCTCCGTCGCCTTCTATGGTTTGAACACCACTTGACTCCCCAGCACATACATTAACACGCAAAGCCTTCAGTTAGCAGTTAAAGGATTAACATTAACTGCCAAGGCAGCAGGGGTGGAGGCTTGACTCAGTTATGGTGTCGGAAGGTGGCACCTTTGGGAAGTGACTGGCTTGGGTCAGGCTTCCCCCAAGGGTGGTACCCAGGATCATCTCCCGATGGCTATAAAGGAAGCAATGGGAGTGTGGAAGTTGAGGATGCTCCCTGCTTTTCTAGCCTTCATCAAGTGCTGGGTTTCTGGGTGCCCCCTGGTCTGGGACCACCAGCCTCCTTCCCTCCCGGGAACTCCTCCCAGGCCCCTTAGTTTTGGTGACAAAGGCTGACAAGCAAGCGAGTGTGTCTTCCATGGGGATCACTGCGATAACCTCCCTGTGGCCACCCAGCCCCTTCTCTTCCTTTCTGCTCTGTACTCCGCACGTGGAAATCACAGCACTGCTTCCCCCGTGTGGGCCCGTCCTCTGGGTCCGTGGGTCTGAGCCACTGTCCTCGTGGCCTGGGTCTTGCAGTGGCGTTCCTATGGCCTTGGGCACACTTGGGCTTCTTGGAGTTTCAAGTTCCTCCCTCAGGGCTTTGCCCCAGCAGCACCCTTTGCCCCAGACAACCACAGGGAGCTCCCCTCTGCTCCCTCAGGGCCTGTCTCCAGCTCCTTAGAGAGGTCTTCCCTAGCACTCCTCTCCCCTGCCCCATCTTAACTTCTCTGCTTAGCCCGCACACCGCCTCATCCACGTCAGGGCTTCGTTCTTGTCTTTCTCCCTCCCTACATGCGGACTGTATCAGGGTAGCAGTTTAGCCTACTGGCTCCCAGCACTTTCTCCTCTGCCCCCACAGGGACACAGGTGATGGTGGCACTAATCCATCTGTAAGGAGCAACTGCACGTGAAGGAGTAGGTACAACATCTTTACTAAGAAAATGATCAGAGGACATAAAAAGACAATTTAGAGAGAGGGGCACATCCTAGCTAATGAAGAAATAAAACAAAAGAAGTTCACCTTCATTAGGAATGCTCAAAGAAATGCATATTAAAACAATGACAGGTGATACTGTTGGTATCAAAGCAACAAAATATAAGCCGGATGATAATATCCAGAGCTGGCAGACACACCGACACACTGATAGAGGCAGTATAAATCTCTAAAGGATTTTGGGAAAGCAAAGCAGAGCTACGTGTCAAGAGTCTAAGTATTTTTCATGCCTTTTGATTGATGACGAGGAATCTACTCCGGAGAAGTCCGCCATTCAGACAAAATCCTATGAGGACGGATGGGTGAACGGATAAATAAAATGAGACAGGTACACACTGTGGAATATTATTCAGCCTTAAAAAGGGAGGAAATTCTGACACAGGCAACAATTTGTTTCAACTCTGAGGGACATTATACCAAGTGAAATAAGGCAGGTCCAAAAAGACAGGGATGGTGCAGATGAACTCATCTGAGGCATGCAGAGCTGTCAGACACCCAGACAGGAAGTGCTGTGTCTGTCACACTCGGGATGCGGGGGAAATGAGCGGTTGTTTGTTATTTATTGGGTCCGGTTTGTCTGGAAAGATGGAAAGAGTTCTGTGAGTGGTGATGGTTGCCTCTCAGTGAGAATGGACTTGCTCTCACCGAACCACTCCCAACAACATGGCTAAGCAGGTGCATATTCCTGTTACGGGTTGTGTACCACAACTTAAAGAAAACATGATTTAGGAACGAACATCAGAGCTGCAGCCAAGGTCAGCAGCAATTTCTTTACATACCTTGGAGAGAGAGAACGGATAACACATGTTTTCCAGAGATATCACCACTTGGCTTGTGGTGTGCATTTATCTCTCAGCAAAATATGAAAAAAAAAAGAGTACACATGTAATTTCTCACTGAGGAACTGTGTATTGTGGTAAAAGAAGAAACTAACATGATACCTATTGGCAGGGGAGTAGTGGTATGAATTGTGTAATATTCCACGCCATGGAATATTAGGCAGGCATTAACAATTACTTTTACAAATACATGTACAACCTGGTGAACCCGGCATCGATGGGAGTGAAGAAGCACGATACAACATTTACAGTGTGCTAAGATCTGGAGTTTGAGGAAAGCGCACAGGCACGGCAGATTGTCCCGTGGTAGCCGTCTCAATGGTACGTGGCTCCCTCGCTCTGATGAATCCCTGTCAAGAGCAGCTGCACGTCCTCAGTGGTACCAAAGTCATGACATTCTCCCAAATGAGGGCGTCTTAGATTTAATGAAAATGTCTCAGATTGTACGAAGCGCAGACTGAAAGGAAGCAATGTGCCAAAATGTTAACAGTAATTACACGTGTGTTTCTTTACATCTTTCCACAGTTTTAAGAAATTTCTATAATGAGCTTGTGGTACCTTCAGAATCAGAAGAAGAAAAAAAAAAAAAACGGAGTGTGTTAAAAATATCTCCTCAGAGGCCAGCGGCTGCCTGACAGGACAGAGTGTCACCACCAGCTTCTTCTGTCCTGGCGGCCCCCAGGACACAGCCTGGCCTTCCACACCTCCATCTCCTCCCTGCCCTCAACTCTGCCCTCCGCCCGGGCGTATGCCCATCTCTGAACCCGCCTCCTCCACGAAGACTTCCTGTTGATTCCCCGCCAGCAAGGAGCAGCAGGGTCCTCGGTGTTCCCAAACCACTCGCTGCCACATCCTTCTCCCTGCTGAATTTCTGGAAAGGGCTCCTCATGTCCCGTGGCCGCCACCTCGTCCACCGGCCTAACCTCCCGGGGAACGCCTGCGCAGCATCACCACCACTGAGGCTGACTTGGTCAGCTGGCGAGTCCACTGTCCTAGCTTTCATGTTCCTTCACCAAATCTCGCACCTCAGTGACCACCTTTCTAGAATGTTCTCCCATAACTCTCCTTTCCATCACTGAACCCTTTTGACGCAGTGTTGATGACCTCAGCCTTCCTTTCTGGGCCCCTTCATTGCAGTAGGAGGCTCCAGAGGCTCTTGGCACCTCACAAAACCCACAGTGTGCTGTGATCCCCGCAGCATGCACATGGCCTGCAGGACGGCCCAGCCCGTTCTGTCTCAGAAAAGGTTAAAAACGGCTGTCTTCCCCTCCCATTCTCTAGTGACCACATCCACTTTTGATCCCAAGATAAAATATGAAACATCTCTTATATTTTTATCTCTCCTCCAGGAACTTCCGTGAGCCAGCGGAGTGGGGGTTGTTCCTCAGTCACCACCCAGCCACCGTGCCTGCAGGGGCCAGGGGCAAGGGGCTGGCCACAGGGCAAGGGGGCAGCGGGGACCGAAGCTGCCACCCAGCAGAGCCGAGCACAGCCAGCAGCTGGCTAGCTCGGCCCAGGTCGCCAAGGTCAGCTACTTACAACCCAAAAAGGAGCCAGTGGGCGTGCTCAGCGCATCTGAATAGAATCCCTTTTGGGTCTCCAGGATGCTCAGGCTGCCCTCTTCCAACATTTCCCAATATCCTCAGAAAGACAGGAAAAAAAAAGTATACGTATGTGTGTATGTACGTATGTATTAATCCAGAGGAGGAGAAATAGCTTTGGTGGAAATTGTTTTCTCCTCGGAGTCTCCGGAGCTGTTGAACTCCTTCAAGATGTAAAATGGATGTCAGCTCCAATTCCCTGCTCCCGTCACCTGCGCCCCTCCTGGGCGTGGCCAGCCGCGGCCCGTGCGGGGGACCCTGCACCCGGCTCCTGGCGGCCGCCCACTTGGGAGTAACGAGGACGCGCTCCGATCCTAAGGCCGGTCTTTATGCTCCCTGCTCAGAGATAGGAAAAAAAAAAAAAAGACCCTTTTCTTCTGCTTGATATATTTAGTAACGACCTTAAAGAGTCTGCGAGGCTGAATGAATGCAGCATCTCGCTGCATTGGAAGCAGCTGCCACGTCGGCACAGACAGGAGGAGGGAGAGACGGGAGGGGAAGGAGAGGCGGCGACCAGGGGGAGAAACGGAGCGAGCTGAGGCAGGGGGGAGCCGGGAAGGGGAGGAGGTGGAGACTGTGCGAGGAAGCCCGGAGGATGCGCGGAGGGGCGGGGGCGGCGTGGGCCATCGCCGCGTGCACCAGCCAGGGGATCGATTCCCCGGTGACCGCGGAGGGTCAGCTCCAGAGGATGGCTGTGCGCGCTGCGCTGGCCGGAGCCTACCGTTAAATCTGGCTAAATGGCAGCACTTAAGGGCCTTGTGAAGGAATCTAATTTGCTTACAAGGTTCGCCTACAAATTTATATGTCGGCATTTAACACAAAACACTGCTGAACCAATCCCGGGAGAAGGGGTTGGGCCGTGGCGCCTGGCTAGCTTCACCTGGCAGGGACAGCTGGTTTCTAACCTATCTCCCGGCAGGTGGGTTCAAAAGATTTCAACCCTCCCAGCCTCGGGGTGCAGGGAGAGAGGGGAGGCCTATGAGCCTGTAGACCTCTCTTTCAGTTCTTTGGGGAGAAAAAACTCAGAGATCCAACACCACCCGGTATGTATCAAAGAGGAGAGCGCATTAACTCTTGTCTGGCCCAGATGATGGGAAGGCTGTCAGCCAGGGGCTCTGGCACTGTTCTAGTGGGCCCTTCCTCCCCAGGGTCTGCACAGCTTGCACCTGGAGCAGGGTGGGTGGAACCCAGCCAAAGCTCTGTTGGCACTCTGCACCCAGAACCTCTCTCTCTTCTTCCCACCTGAGAGAGAGGCAGGATGCACCTGGCAGGGTGGGCTCCGGGGCCCTGGGTGAGCAGCCAGCTGGCTGATGCCTTATGAAGGCATGAACAGTCTCACGGTCTCCCATCTCCCTACCCCTCTCCTTGGGGTCACACTGTGGGCCCTTCCGGAGACCAAGGAGGCAGAGCTCATGGCTCCAGAGGCAGTGAGGGGTGAGAGGGGCTGAGTCCTTAGAGAGCAGATTCCTGGTTTCCCCAGCACAGCAAGGCAGCCTGCCGCTTGCTGTCCTCAAGGGCGGCACTGATTACGTGGAAAGCCCCATGGTGAGGCGTAAACAAAAATCTTCAGTAGGTCCTCAGTGCCCGCTCTGCTTCTAACAGGGCTGGCAGTGCTGATTAGTGATCTAAAAACGGCCAGGATAAAGAACACCCAATGTCTTCCCCATAGAGGCAATAGAGTCAGCAGTGCAGGCACCAGCCCCAGGCTGCCCAGCTTCGCACCCACTGGTATTGGGTTTGTACAGGTTAGCTGACCTGGACAGGCCTCGCCCATGTCACCTGTGATCAGGGGTGGTCGTGTGAGTACCCACCTCACAGAGGGCGGAGCACTCAAAAGAATGACAGCGGTGAGAGTTTAATGTCCAGCAGTGATGGCGCACTTCGCTCCCCAGTGCTGCCCCCTCTGAAATCCCATCTATTCCCTGGGCAGACCCACTCTACTGCCAGCCCTTCCAGAAGGTTGCAGACTCCTCCTGTGAGGATTCCTCTCTCCTCCCACCCAGCCCCCAGCTGCCCTTCCCCTTTACTCCTGGTCCAGGATCCATCACATTCTACGCTGTGTGCTAGGTATTTGTGGATAGACTGCCGTCTTCCTCAGCACAGCCCTGCGCCTTATGTATCTATTTCTCCCTGAGCACCTGGTCGTATGCCTGGTCGTACGGCTCGATAAGTGTGGAGTTGAGCAAAATGTCGACCGGGACGGGCTGGCTCAGCTGCTCTTGTTCATTTGGTAGCAGGGAGCATTCTGTGCAAAGGTGTGACGTGGATGCTTCCTCAGCGTCCTCTGCGGGACCTTCAGGACAGGGGTAGCCCGAGTGGAGCATCTCCACTTGGTTGGTATTCATGAGCCATTTTCTGCCAAATTACGACGGGGTTTGCCTGGGATTTATGGGTAAGTTCTGAACAGCTGGGCCAGGTGGGCCCTGACAGCTAAGAGGGCCCGGGGTAATTGATAACGGGGCCTCTGCTCGGGCACCTTTTGTGACAGGCTCTGTGAGTCCGTTGGCAAGCTGCTCACCATGACAGGCTCTGAATTGTGATGTCTGGAATACCAGGGTCAGGAGGAGCGGTTCTAGCAACGCCATCGTCTGGTGCCCTAGTGAGAGGAAGCCGGGCTCAGGAGACTGCGGGGCGTCTGAGCGGCTCTGCTCACCCGAGGGGGCAGGCGTTGGGGAGAATTCAAGCCTTGTGTGGTTTCCACCTCTGGTTCTGGTGCTTATGTGATGACATTCCTGCCGGCAGAAAGCAAGCCAGCTGTTTGCAATCTATGCTGATATATTTTTCCCCCTGAGAGACTCTTCGTGGTGACTCTCCAGGGCACCAGACCAAATGAGAGCCTGAAGAAGGAGGACAGGGAGGAAGTCGGCTCTGAGAACCCAAGGGGGGTCTTAGGTCTGCTTAGCAAGGAAGCAAGGAGGCCTGCCTTGGAGACGGAGCTGAAAAAAGAAACCGTTGGCTTCATGGAGTTGGTTTTTGCTATCAAAACTGAAGCCTAAAATAACTCAACAAGTTCCCTATTGGAATTGATGCGCACCTCCCAAGCGTAAATCAGACTGGCGGGAACCAGTGTGCTGCCATCATCAGTATGTATGGCCCAGCCTGAGCTGTGCCTAAGCTGAAGGCCGGGTGCGACATCAGCAGGGACTCCAGTCTTTTGCCTTCCCCGACAGGGAGGGAAGGCCCTGCTGCTTCTGCCTAGCGTGCATGTCAGTGTCAGAAAAGACCCAAGGACCCCCGATGCTGGACCAAAGGATGGGGACAGGTTAACTCCAAGGATGCAGCCAGACTAGGCAATAATCCTCCCCTACTCCCAACTCTGACTAAATGAACATGGTTGGCATTCAGGCTGACCTGGATTTGCTACTCAAAGTATGGTCTACAGATCAACAAAGAGCTTACCAGAAATTCACAGTCACAGGCGATGCCCCAGACTCCTTGAGTGAGAGGCTCCATGTTAGCAGGTTCCCAGTGATTTATGTGCATGGGAGAATCTGAGACACACTGTGTTAAGCTCCAGCTCTCACCAGCCCCAATCCTTGCCCTCCTGCTTAGTATATAACCAAACATAAGGACAAAGCCTCCCATGGTCTTACATCATAGGATGCTAGGAGATCCCAGTGAGACAAGAATTGGAAAGAGCTTGAAGTGCCAGCTGATTGCCACACGTTACCTTGAGCTGGCTTCCTGTTCTGTATGCCTGCCCAGCTCAAAACCACTCTAGAGACTGTCTTGTCTTTTCTTTTTAAAAGAGCTATTTATTTTTTTATCAGAAAGGCAGATGATATTTATAGAGAGAAGGAGAAACAGAGAGAAAGATATTCCATCCTCTGGTTCACTCCCCAAGTGGCTGCAATGGTCAGAGCTGAGCCAATCTGAAACCAGGAGCCAGGAGCTTCTTCTGGTTTCCCAGGAGGATGCAGGGTTCCAAAGCTTTGGGGCGGTCCTCTACTGCTTTCCTAGACCACAGGCAGGGAGCTGGGAGGGAAGTAGAGTAGCCAGGATACGAACCTGCACCCATATGGGATCCTGGTGGATACAAGGTAAGAATGGGGCTAGTAGGCTGTTGTTGTAGTTCCAGTCTCATCTGCCAGTGTCCCCTCCACAAAGGCTTTCCTCCTGGTCACTTCCTGTCCTCTGAAATCACATTGTTCTCTCTCTCTCTGTGTGTGTGTGTGTGTGTGTGTGTTGCTTTCCTTCCAAGAACTCCATTCAGGCAAGACTCTGGTCTGACTCAACTGCCACTCCTTCCAGGTGAGATAACACTGCCTGGCAGTCATGAGCCATCATGTGTGTTTTGCTGAGAGATCTGATGAATCTGCACTGGGGTCTGACAGTGTGTGTAATAACCTGTGACTGAGGGAGGAGATGGAGGCAGCGTGCTCCTTGAATCACTGTGTGGATGCCTCCGTGGGGATCCCTGCAAATGTCCAAGGGCCCATTCCCCAAGCAAACGCGGAGTCAGAGAAATGTTTCCTCCAAAGCACAAACCACCAGAGCCTGAGGGTAGGATGGAGTGGTGGCGGGGGGAGGGAAGCAACATTTGAAGTGCAATCTTGGAGTGCCCGCATCCCATGTCAGAATGCCAACTCCAGTCCTGGCACTTCTGCTTCCAATCCAGGTTGTTACTAATGCCCACCCTGGGAGGCAGCAGGTGATGGTTCAAGCACTTGAGTCCCTGCCGCTCAGGTGTGCTTCCTGAGTCATGGAGTTTCTCCTCCCTCAGTCACTGGCCTTGGTCTGATCCAGTCCTGGCTGTTGAAGCCATTTTGGGGAGGGAACCAGCAGATAAAAGATTCTCTCTTCTCTCTCTGCCTTTCAAATAAAATGAAACCACAAAAGCACCAAGCCAGTGATCTGACTAGCACCTTCTCCGGACACAGCCCATCAGAAACTGTGCGACAGGGCCCTGTGATCCGCTGTGGCAGGCCCTCCAAGCTTAAGGAACACTGGTGCAGCAAGCAGTGACTTCTCTTTGTCAAAGCCCTGCTCAAGCAGCACCTGCAGGGGGTCAGAGTGTGGTTGGCACAGAGCTGGAGAGTGAGTGGGTACAGAGGTTGCAACCCACCTTGCTGGCTCCTTTGCTTCTCTTCTTTTAGCCCTTCTATGCCTCTCTGATTGTTGGACTGGAGGTGGAAGACAGCTGGCCAGCTCCAAGCAATTCTTCTTTTACCAGTGTTTCTTTAGAGTAAGTCAGGTTGATTTAATTTTAATCAGCAGAGGCAGCAGAGCGGCGGTTCTCAACCCTGGCTGCACCTTTAGAATCGCCTGGAGAGCTTTAAGATACTGAAGCCTGGGCCCTACCCCAGGACAATTAAATCAGAACACATTGGGGTGGAGCTGGTTACTGGTATTTGTTCTAGAAGCTCCCTGGATGATTCTAACTTGCAGGCAGGCAAGAACCAGTGCAGTCGTGTCAGATCCTGTCTCCCAGGCCTGTCTGATGAAAGGAATCACCAGGGCCCTTCTTAAAGTGACCACTTCCCAGGGAGCCCTCCATGAAGGACTGGCAGAGGTGCCCCATGGGCTAAGGGGATTTCCCTTTAACACAACCAGGTCACTCTTCCAGCCTGATGGCTACAGTGGGCCGTGGGCCTGTGTTCTTCACAATCTGGAGCAGGTTCTGGGACATTTCTCCTACCTCTGCTCCTCTGTAACACAGACGCCAGGAGAGTCTCCCCAAGGCCTGCTGAGGATCAGAGGAGAAGGGCCTCATCCAGAGCTCAGCACAACGCCAGGCAGTCACGGCAGGATCTCTAGCAAGATACTTGCTCTCATTTTCAGTTTTCGCCATACGCGCGGGTTCTATCTCCCCTATAATCAGGGACCAGACCTCTAGACCTTCTTCTAGAACATGCTTCTAGAACTTCATGCTTCTCAGCCCTCCAGAACCTCCAGTGCTGGGCTAGGATGGTTTTTTTTTTTTTTTTTTTTTTTTGAGAGACAGAGATCTCCCAGCCACTGATTCACTCCTCAAATGCTCACTGCTGCCAGGACCTGGACAGACTAACACCAGCAGCCTGACACTCCATTCAGGTTTCCCACCTTGTGGCAGGGACCCAATGATGTGAACTTTTTGCCTCTCAGGATGGCAAGAAGCGGGGATCGGGAGCTGGAGTAGAGACCCACACCCAGGCACTCTGATGCGGGATTTAGGCCTCTAAAACGGCAGGTCAAATGCCTACCCCGCAGGATGAGTTTGAATTCATCGTCAGTTGTGTCTGCGAAGTCCTGTCCACTGAAGGTCACAGCTGGGTCCTTAAGAATAATGAAGGTGTAATGATGTTGATCAAATGGCCACACCGTGGCATGCAAGGTCAAGGCCTTAGAGGCCATGAAGGTGGCCAACACGTGTATGTTCCTGACACATGGATTTGTTATGTACACTAGCTCAACCAGCTCAAAGTCACCAAGAAATGCCTATAACCTCGAACTATCCCCTTTGATTCTGTGGGTAGCTTCACTGCTCTGTCTTTACGTGGCTGAAGAGTTGTAGCTTCTACAAAAAATAGGAGGCTTTAGACTATAATCTTAGGTGGGACATGGGGGAAAAAAACGATGAGAAGGTAGAGGAAGTATCCTACTCCAAGTGCCATCCAAGCCCACCAGGTTGGAGTTGAAGATGCCTTAATCATGTGGTCCAGTTGCCTCATGCCACAGCTAGGAGCAGGGGGCCTTTCATTTCCAGCTCTGACATCACTTAGAGGGAGAGAAATAGAGGCCTCTACACACAGCAGGGCAGAGGCTCAAAGGAATACAGCACAAAGAAATAGAACAATGAGCCCTGAAGGTGTCTGGTACTCTCCTAACATTGTAAAACACACGCTAGCATAGACTTAAGCGCCATACACACGCACACACACGGCAGTTGCCAGCTTCCTAGTTATTACTGGATGGAAAACTGCTAAGTCAGAATGAATCTGCCCCAAAGCTATGAAAAGACCTTTTCAAAAAACTTCTCAGTTAAGGCTTCAACTCCATCCTGCAAAACCAGGCAAAAGAATCTGCAGAATCCCTCTAATTTTTCTCGACAAGGTACAGAACACTGTCAAGCAACTGAAAGACAAAGCACCTGGAGCCTATAGAATTTCTGCTAACATTTCGTAAATGAGGTGAAGAGAAACATGTAATTGTTCTCCCTGCTCTCTTCCTGAGGGTCTGAAATGCTGAAAACAAAACAATAACAACCAAAAAATCCTTTAGGGTGACCTTATAGATGCTATCATCATGATCATTAGACATTTTTCTTGACTGTAAATAAAAAATGTGAGCCAATTTTATAAAAATTTGAAAAAAAAAAATAGAAAATAAAAATAACCTCTAACTCAACCACCTGGAATAGCACTTAATACTTTGGCGTGCCTTCTTCTAGTCCTTTTCTGTGCATATTTAAATGTGCTACAGCAAGTTTTACATTATGCTTCTTTACATTAGTTATAATATGAATATTTCTCTCATATCCTGAAATATTCTTGGAGGAGAATTTTTAAGGAATTTTATTATGCTGATGTTTCATTACTAACCATTTTGTTAGTTATTGATTATTAAGATGCTTCTGTTTTTTGGCTATTATAAAAAGTATAACAAAGTATAACAGTCTTGCAAAAATACCTATTTTTATTTGAAAGGCACAGAAACAGACAGCAGGAGAGAGAGTGTGCGTGTGTGTTATTTTTCATCTGCTGGTTTACTCCCAAATGCCTGCAACAGCCAGGACTAGACCAGGCCTAAAACAGGAGTCAGTAATTCCCTTTTAGGTCTTCCACATATGTAGCAGGGACTCGAGAACTTGAACCATCTTCTGCCTCCTGAGGTGTGCTGGCAGGAGGCTGGATCAGAAGCAAAGGACACCACCCCAAGCCTTCCCATATGTGGTATCATATCCCAAGCAGTAGCTTTATCTACTGCACCTCAATGCTCATCCTTGCAAATAAATTTTTCACCATTTATTTATGATTATTTCTCCAGGACAGTTAGAGAAGGAAAATTATAGAGTCAAATGTTCTGTGTGTTTTTAAGGATTTAAGTACTTCTTGATAGATTTCTTAGGTTTTCATATTCCCACTGGTAGCTCATGAAAATACCCATCTCAACACTGAGTAGTGTAACTTGCCTAAACCTTTGCCAGTTCTGTTAGTGAAAACTGGAGTCTGAATTTAGGTTGCATCTTGAAAATTTCCACTTTTTTTCCCCCCGTCTGTTGCTCCTCTTCTGGGAATGACTGGTTATGATCATTGCGAGAACTCGCACACAAAGTGAAACTGTGCATGTCACATTACAGGAGGTCCCTGGCAGGGCTGTCTTCTTCCAGCAACTCGCTGTGACTTTGAGACATCTAGACTCAGACTCGTAACTGGCTTGCTCCTACCTCCTGCCAGTGGCAACAAGAATTCAGAAACCAGACTCCTATTCTTTTTGCCTTATCTGATTTCATGAAAGCTTCTGACTCACTCAAGTGATAGCTACTGAGGGAAGATGCCCATCACTACTAATGCCCACCAAAACATACGAGCATTTAATGTCTCTGTGCCACTCCATGGGTAGAAACCTTAGAGAATGGGAACCTTCTCCAACCCTTCAAGGTCAACACAAAGGCAAATGAGGCTGAGCTTCTTTCCGACGCTCCCTGGCATTTCCTTTTCAGTGGGTAGGTTATGTCGCTACCCGTCTTACTGCATGAAGTTAAATCAGTCAGTGGACGGTAAATCTCTGCTGACTCGGAGGGAGAAGTAAAACCCACTCCGATCTAATCAAATCTAATCATCAAGCTCAAAAATGCTGCTGCGGCGGCTTTAATTTCAGTAACAGATCTTCACACAACTGTCAACATCATTACCAAAACACATCAGAAAATTGGATGAAAGCGCAACACGTAGACAATCATAACCCTCCACCATCAATCTCTGGTGGTCCCCAGTTGACAATTCAGATTAGGGGGCAAGTCTCTAGGGGACCCACTTTGTAAATCAACTTCACAAAAAGGATAGTATTGACTCTAGAAATATCTGGTTGTGTGAATTCAAGAGAGAAATAGGAATGAAAAGTATCAAAACACAGGGACAAACTTCACAGTCTCTCCTATTTATTAGGGGATGACATGACACAGACAACTAAGACTTGAAGGATGCTGGGAAACTTGCCTGTGGAGAGATTTCCAAACATAGGGAGTCAACAAATAAACACCTTTTGACACACAAAAGGGAAGGGCACCGAGCAACGGTCAGCCAATGGCAGTTCTGCTGGGCAAACCATGTAGACGTCAACCCCAGGCTCCTGATGCTAACGCAGTGATGGAGTGTGCACGGGAGAATGCAAAAGGATATCTGTTAGTAAGCCTCAGATGGACATGAAGTGTGCCGAGGGACAATGGTGATGGCCACCCTGTTAGGACTGCCCTCAATCGCCAGGGAAGCCACAGAGCGAGTTAAAGAGGAAGGATTTGAGATGCCAGGACATACATGCCCACACACAGGGAGCACCTGTGTTGTGTCAGGCCCTGGACTTCCACTCAAGAAAACAGGTTTAGAGAGGTTAAATAATTTGTCCAAGGTCAGACAGATAGTTAAAGCCAGGACATTCACTGAGAAACTAGCACTTCAATTTTTTATGACAAGAGATAGAAAAGGGATGTTTGACAGAAATGAGTTACAGAACAAATAAATAATCCAAGAACGTCTTTGGAGCTGGCTAGAAGTAGAGATTCTTCTCTTCTTCCCCTCTTTGGGCTGTGATCTTTTGATCACAAACAGATGGAAACTGCCAGACACCAAGGGACAGAAGTCAATTCTGAAAGCTTCACTCCTCCTTTGTCTCCCCATCAAAAGGCACATCAAGAGCCATACCTGTTTCTTCTGCCCCCTGCCTGAAATAGGGATACTTCAATTGCTAGAATGGCTCAGGGCCCCAGCACCTGGCACAAGGGCATGAGGGTGGTTGACCAAGGGTTTGCTCACTTCTCCTGCCTTGCTGTATGGGGGTGGACTGATCGAGCTTATCAAGATGGGGGGAGGAGAAGGTGTGTTCCACAGACTCTAATTTTTCAGCTTGGGGCCCACAGTTCCACCCGCACAGACACACCCACCCACCCACACACACACAAACACTTTTATTTTGGGAAACCTAATGGCAAACCTCTTCCCATCTAAGAACAACTCAGAAAGCAAGGAAGCGTTCATGATGTCTATTATGGGGTCCTTAAATCGGAGGGTTGCCAATGTTCTCCTAGTTTAGACTGGCAGTTTCTCCTTGGGCAGAAGACACAGAACAGCAGACAATGGCCACTGCCTGTTAATCTCCATGTGCTGTCAACATGGAGGGAAAAGTCCTCGTGTGGCCATGGCCAGGGGGAGAGCTTCTTAAAGGGCATGTTGGGGATTTTCCAAAGAGTTCTAACTCTTAGGGATCGGACACATGTCTCCACTGTGGAGTGTGCCTTTTAGATAATTAGATGGACTATTTAATGAATATGCCAGAGTAACTCGCTTCACATGAGTCGGCTTCTCTCTCCTGAGCAGTCGTCAGAGATGCCACCCATCCATCCCAGGGCTGCTGCCATTGTTCCAGATGCTTTGGGGCTCCCTCGAGAATTTTCTTCAAATTGATGCCATATCACTTGGAATTTGCACAATGGTGGCAGATCCTCATCCTGTGAGGCTGGATTTTATTTTTGGAAACAGTCGAGAGGCTTTCTGGCATTTGTAGCCAAGCCTGGTGAATAACCAGCTGATTGAGCTGGTAATGTCGCTTTGGGTCCAAATTGAAGCCTGGTCATGTGGCCTTGTGTTCCTGTGTGACAAGGAACAGACACCCAAGGTCATGTCAGATGGGCAGGGTCACAGTACCTGGAGTGTGCAGACAGCCTTCTGGTAGCCTCCACGATGAAGGCAGCGCTAGTGCAGACAGGTGATGCTCAGTGGAGTCCTTTAGTTGTAAATAGTAACCAAAGCCAACTCTGCCTGCCTTACAGCAAAAGGAAGTTGACTGGCAGGTAATGGGGGAGCTCACTGGCTTAAAAGGAAGGCTGAAGCACCAGGCTCTGGACAGATAGCTCCAGAAGGAGCCCGAACCTTCTGACAGCCTCACTCAGGTGAAAAAAGGACTAAATTCCAAATAATTCTTCCATCCTTGCATTGTTCTGAAAAATGGAAGACTCAGGGGAGATTCCAATTGGATGCATTTAGGACTTGTGCCCGCCTCTTGGCTCAGCCCCTTGGCAACTGCTGGAAGAAGCTCCAGAGAGGTATCTACAGAGCGAGGGCAGTTTCCTGGACTATCATTTCTCCAGAAACTTCCCACAAAAGGCAAGAAGCAATCTCTTGCTAGGAAAGAAGAATGTTTTTAGGAAGAGGGAATGCCAGGCACCAAAACCTGACAAAAATTAACCATAGCTAAGTCCTGCTGTTATTCTTACCACTGCCGTAGATGCTACGCACAGCATGAAGCGTGACTCTATTTGTCAATATTTTCTCACGTTGTAAACACACTGGCCTCATTAGCTGTCTCCCACTCTGTGAGCTGACGGATTCTCTCTCCTGCATCACAGAGCTCCTAGGAAATGAGCTACTCCCTGGTTTGCTCTGTTCCCTCCAGGGGGAGCCAGATCCTGTCCCTTTCTGCAGAAGGCTCAGGCGTCCTGAGAACCACGCTGATTCTTCTTTCTAATGAAGAGAGCAGGTGCTCCTCCTGCTTGTGGCATGCCCACCACAGCCACATTTGGCAGCCACTCCGAGGCCACATTGCACAGCTGTCACTGTGGATGAGCTGGGGCGTGAGTGACAACAGCTTTTGGTCAGCCCAGAGGTACACTTGCCTCTGCAAAGTGCCAACATTCGCTGTGTAGACCAAATGTGCCTGTTCCCAAGAAAACCATCCACCAGCATGTCCATAGGAAATCCACCTTCCAACTCCCGTACACACAGGGCAGGCCACATGTACATAACCAAGACTGTTACCAAAGTACAAGGCAGGTCCAGAGCGGTAGCTGGCCCACTCCTCCTAGCCAGCCTGACACTGACATAAGGGACCCTTTTGAATTGCCAAGCTCCGAGGGGAAGCACTGGCCTCATGGTGTCCCTGGCCAGCAGGGGACAGAGCACACAGTTACAGCTTCCCTGCTGAGGCTCTGCATGAAGTCCTTCCAGGCCAGAGCACCTGCAGGATGCCACCAAAGCTGCCTGCAGCCCTCCACAAGGCCAGGAATGCAGCCCTGAGAGTCTTCAGAACAACAGGCTAAGAGGAAGGGTTGCGTTACAGGAAGGAAGAAGAGAAAATGGAGGATGAGGCTGTACCTAGGGTGGCCAGAGATGGAGAAGATGCTCCCATGCTCAGCGAAGTTCTTTGGCTATAAGCAACAAAACGAACTCTGCCTAACTTACAGAAAACAAAAACTGATAGGCAGGCTATAGGGAGGAGGGCTGCTCTGAAGTGAAACACACAGGGGGTGGAGGAGAAAGCTTGGGGGTGGAATGGTGGGTGAAGCAAGGAGCCTTAGCTCACCAGCAGCCTCCAGCCTGCGGCCGAGTGCAGGGGAGGGCATGGGCTCAGGACCCTCACTCCTCTAAACCTCAGTGTCCTAATCTGTTAAGCCAGGCAAGGCCTGAAATTAGTGGTTCTTGTTTCCCAGGCATGGTGGAGGCACACCACACAGCCGAGTGCCAGCACCTTATGGAGATGCCAACACTGTGGAGCTGTGCCTTAAGGACTTTGAGGGTTCCCAGCATGGTGGGTTTTAAAAACACCAACTTTGGGCCTAGTATGGTAACACAGTGGCTAAAGTCCTCACCTTGCATGCCCAGGATCCCATATGGGTGCTGGTTCGTACCCTGGCTATGCCACTTCCCTTCCAGCTCCCTGCCTGTGGCCTGAGAAAGCAGTTGAGGAAAGCCCAAAGCCTTGGGACCCTGCACCCACGTGGGAGACCCAGAAGCATATCCTGGCTTTGGATTGGCTCAGCTCCAGCCACTGTGACCAATTGGGGAGTGAACCAGTGGATGGAAAATCTTTCTGTATTTCCTCTCTGTATATCTGACTTTCCAAGAAAAATAAGTAAATCTTAAAGAAAGAAAGAAAGAAAGAAAGAAAGAAAACACCAAGTTCTGGGGCACTCATGCAGGGCTGCCAATGTTTCATTTTGTTAACTAACACAATAAAGAAAACATCCAACTCCCCCTCCACACTATAACCATCAAAATACTTCTTAATACCAAAAAAAAAAAAAAAAAAAGGCAAGAACAAAATCGTAGGAATTTTAAAAAGCATGCTTCAGAGGGAATATTTTTATCCTTGTGAAAAATTACATCTTTTTATTTAGTTCATTTTGCAACACAGTGAAGACACCGTGATTTCACACACACAGAGCCCAGCTCTGAAACAAGGGGCGGCGGGGCAGGGAAGCTTTGAGCCAGTCCAGCCACCGTCACCTCCCGGCTCCAGCCCTTCAATATCTGCATGTCCCTCAGCAGGGACCTGCCTTGAGGTCTCACTTTCTTCTCAATGAACCGGAAACGAGAGCACCTCTGCCATAAATGAGAATACGCGTGAAATGCCCAGTGTAGTCTAGTACATGGTGGATACTGAGCCAAGGCTAAAGCCAGAGCGTGTCCACACTGGTTGGAGAGAGGGCTGGGTTACTTTCTGTTCTTGAGACTCTCAGTGTATTAAGAAATGAGGATGTGTTAAAATAGGAACACCACAGTCATCTGCATAATTTTAAAACATTCACATAAGAAATATTTGAAGCATAGCCACCCAAAAACACGACCTGGTGTGCGCAGCCCCAGGACTCCTACACTTGGAAGAGGAAGAGTCAGGCCAGATCCACAGCTCCTCTGGCGAGCCCCGGTTGACTTCGGAGTTTGGGTCTCACGAATGGCATCTCCTGGGCACCCACTGGTTCATCTTTTTTCTCCTTTGTTCTGGGTTCATCTGAACATTTCACCAGGTCTTCCTACATTGGTTAATTGTTCTGAGCATGCAAATTTCCTTGGAAATCTATCTAGTGTCTTCTTTGCATCACTAGATCTCAATAGTTTTCTAAAGGATTGAAATTGAGGGTTAGGAGGGAAGAAAAAATGGGAACTGAAGTGGATGATTTAAGTAAGAGATTCCAGGGCAGCCAGGGAGGGGACGAGGCCAGTGCTGCCAGCTCCCAGGGCTGCTGACGGAAACTCAGCCAGGGCTCTGAGACTTTCCACAAGACTGTGTGTGTGTATGTGGTAGGTGGGCACCTTATTGCTCAACTCAAATCCCTGGTCCTTTGTTTCTTTGCTGTCTTCCCCTTTAGAATGCCAACTTCATGACAACAGGGACCATGTCCACCCTGGCCACCCTGTCTCTAATACTAATGTTAGAGCTGGGCACACAGGAGGTACCCAACAAATGTCTGCTAAATGACCACATCAAGATTATCTGGGGCTGACATTGTGTTGCAGTCAGCTAATCTGCCTCTTGCAACGCTAGCTTCCACTACTGGAGTGCTGGCTTGAGAGCAGCTGCTCTGCTTGCCATCCAGCACCCTGCCAATCATCCAGGAGGAGGCGGAGGATGACTCCAGTGCTTGGGACCCTGGTATCCACAGGGGAGACCCGAATGGACCTCCTGGTTTCAGGCTTCTGGCTTTTAGCTGGCCCAGCTGTGGTTGTTGTGGCCATTTAGGGAATAAATTAGTAGATGGAAGATCCTCTCTATCTTTTTTTCAACACTCAAGCCAAGCTTTAAAGAAAAAGCCAGAGTGTGCATCTGCTCAGCTCCCTCTGTTCCCAGATCAAGGAGTGGAACCCTTACATATGGTAAAACAATCCTTCCCCTTTTCAGGCTCTCACATTCTCCTTGAACAGAAAGGTGGGCATGAGGCCACTAGGAATCTTTCTCCGCGTGTGGCTCTTCCTATGGTGATTGGGTCGAGGTGAGTCAGGCCCAGAACTGCTGAAAGTTTTGGTTCCACAGAAGGATGCTTAGAAATGCTGAAGCTGATGATGAGTTCCTGGGGGGTGTGAGCTGCCCCTGGGGTGCCCCCACCAGACCTTCAATCGGGGTGTGATGAGGATGGTGGTTAAGCAAAGGCCAGCTTCTATCACAATCAAAAGCCGTGACTCATCTTGTTTGATAAAGACGAGAACTGACCAGAAAGCAACACTCGGGTATTTGCCAAAAGATGAGACTGTGGAAGAGCTTATGGGTAAATGCCAGGTGACCAGACAGTGGCAGGTGATCTGTGAGGACTCCCTGCATGTTGGACATTCTGTGCAGCTGCTGTCGTGACTCACGGAATAGTCACAGTGGACAGGCAATAGGCTGCAGACAGCAGGCCAGACTTCCGGGTGTGTCTGGGATGGTGCTTTCAGATGAGATGAGCGTTTGATTGTGTGCCCTCAGTGAGCCTGCCTGCCCTCGCCTGGTGCAGCCTTGTCTAACTGGTGGAGGGGCTAAACAGAACAAAGGCAGGAAGGATGCTGCTTAGCTGGGACATCTCCTCTTCTCCAGGCCCTGGCCTTCAGGTTAGTCTGAACTACATGGCCAGCCTTCCTGGGCCTCTGCTTCTCTAAGTAAAACCCAATCCACCTCCGCCATAGAGCTGAGAAGTAAGCTGCCAACTACTGTCTCTGTTTGGTGGATGAGGAAACCAGAACTCGTGGAGGGCAGGCAACTTGTCTGAGGTTCACGGCTAGGAAAGGCAGGAGCCAGAGTCCGCTGTGACTGAACGACCCCCTTCCTCCAGCCGTGCACCTCTTTTCTCCTTTTCTTCTCCCATCTCTTTCTTCTCGCATCCTCGCTCCCCTGTCTTGTCTGAAGTCCCCCGCGCTCTCTTCTTTTGCTGACCCTTCTCTTGCTCCTTTTAATCCCATTTTCATGATGGCACATAAGCATATATTTTCAGCTCATGGCATTCACCCCCTTTAAAGTCAGAAGATACCTTTTAATGTTTAAAAAGAATCTCCCTATAATGGTAGCTGTAACATGCTCCGGTTGAGAAAGTGCCTGCGTGCAGACGGAACCTCAGACGCCTTACAATAACTCCGTGACCTCCAGGCTGGTGCTCACTGCTTGAAAACACCAGGGAGAATCCGCCCCCCGCCCCCCATCCTTCTGTCGGCCTGGCTTGCCACAATACAGAGGCCTCATAAATGCTACCATGGAGCTCTTTTTGGTTCACCCTCTTCCTCGAGGCTACTCATTTCTTCTGAAATGTGGTCTTTTTGTCCTTCCTTTAATATGTTTAATTATTTAAGAAGGCATGAACTATGTGATACTTACGTTTTATACATCACCTCTTGATTATTCAGGGGCTGATTAATTCATGGGTCGTCCCAATCATATCCTTCTCTCTTTGCCCATTTTGTTTTATCATTCCCCTTCTTATTAGCAAGAATGTACAGTGGGAATGAGAAATGATTCTGGTTCCGAATTACGAATTGTGATAAAATATTTGGCTGGAAGAAGTTGGAATTATTTTCCAAAGTAAGGATTTCTTTCATTCGTCAGGCATATTGATTCTCTCCGAGCTTGTTCTCTTTCACTACTCACCTCCAGGGCTCAGTGAGGTGCCCGGCACACGGCCGCTTAATAAAACATTTTGTGAAATGAATGAATATGAGCGGACTAATATAATAGGAGTAAATAAACTTTTTTCCTAGGTGGGGAATTGATTGATAGGAGACTAAGTCAATGTAAGATAACTTATTTCAGGGTGACAGATCCTACAGAACAGTAATGTTTAAAAGACTGTGTGAAGAATTAACAGCAGAAGATCTACGCTCTAATTTAAAACCAAAACTATTACATAGTGATGTTATTTCATCGTTGGGAAGAGGGAGTGGAGAAGCATTATGGTTACTAAGATGAGGGTGGGTCTAGGTAAACTCCTCCTGTTAAATTAGGCATTAAGTAAACATAATCATTCTCAACACATTAGCAATTGAGCACTTGCTATGTGTCAGGTACTGTGCTAAGCAATTTACATGTCTTGTCTCATTTGTCTTCGCCATAACTCAGAAAGCACTATTATCTGACAGCCATCAGAAAGTTACCCATGTTCCCTGAAATTTTCTGTAGTTCGCCAGCTTTCTGAACTAGAAACGGACTTGTCTCCTTTTAACTCCTTAGTTTTTTAAAGATTCATTTTCCCATGAAAAGTTAGGTGTGCTCAAAAAAATTGACTTAGATTTTAGACATGCCCTTGAAGACTTTGAGATATCTGCTATTTCACCAGCTCTTACTTCTTAACATTAATGGATTGTCTGGAAAGGAACTTTGATAATGAGACCTGCCATGTTTTCTGAGTCTTCCCAATTTGTGGGAGCAAAATGGAGTACGTGGCAGGATGTGGCAGTGGGAAGACACTGACCTAGGGCTGTGCCAGGGCTCTGGAGCTCCCTGCAAAGCAGGTCCTGAAATGGCTTCGCCCAGACCCTCTCAGAACAGCTCGATGGAGCAAAGACTGAGTTGGTGGAGGGCTACATCGGCTACAGCTGGGTACAGCAGTGGCAGCCCGCCACAACAGGGAAGCAACTTTGAGAGATCCCGGGGACCTGAAGCACAGGGTTGTCTGGATCTCAAATTGTGTGTTCTGTTCTTGCTTATGTGTTTTTCTTTTTCTTTCCTACCAAAATGACTTAACTGTGAAAAAAGGAAGAGATCCTGGGGATCCCAGAGTTACAGTCCATCTTATTTGGAGGAGGGAGGTGAAACTATCTCCTTCTTCCTCTTCTATATTTTGCTTTCGTTTGGAGGGAAGGATAAGGTTACTGATGGAAAAACATATGTTCAAAAATATAAAGCTAATTATGGAAAACAGTATGGAAGTTCCTCAAAAAAACTAAAAATAGAACTACCATATGATCCAGAAATCCTACTACTGAGTCTATAACCAAAGAAGATGGAATAGATCTGTTAAAGAGACATCTACACTCCCATGCTCACTGAGGCATCACTCATGATAGACCAGATATGCAATCAACGTATGTGTCTCTCAACAGATGGATCAAGAAACTGTATATGTACACAATGAGGTATTATTCAGCTTTCCAAAAAAAAAAAAAAACAAAACAATCTGTCATTTATGACAACAAGACTACCTCTAGAGGACATGATGCTTAGCAAAATACACTGGGCACAGGAACAAAAATTGTAGGACACACTCAGATGTGGAATCTTGGAATGCTGAACTCACAGAAGCAGAGAGTAATATGGTGGTTATCAGGGCTGGTGTCAGGAATGGGGGTGTGGAGGAACTGGTCACAGGGTGCAAAGCCTCAGTCACGCCATGAAGAAGTCCTAGAAGTAGACTGCACAACATGGGCGCTAGAGGTAATTCTTGACAATCATTAGCAGAGTAAATTTTAAATATTGTCATCACAAAAGGTATGTGAAGTAATACACTTGTTAATTAGCTCATGTTAGCCATTCAACATTGTATATGTGCTGCAAAACATAATGTTTTCACGCTAAATACATATGTATATATACACATATGTTTATATAATACATATATTTATATTTATATAATGTTGCCATTTAACATGAATAAAGGCGAAAGCAAAGCTAGCATTTATACAACTGCTTAGTGGGACATTTGGGAGAATTCCACTCTTCTCCAAGGTGTTCAATGGAAACACAGAAGAACCAGAATGGAGGCTCAGTGCTACTGTCAAGTCCCTTGGGATGATCTAGTCAATGAAGTCCTATGGCTTAAATGAAAGGGAAATGAACACAACAGCCTTGCTGTAACTGTAAAATATCAAACCCATGACATCCTAGAGCAATTTCATCTTCAGATGGATTTCAGTGTTTACAAGAAACTAGAATATTGACAGACCTGGGGTCGCAGACCTGGTTACAAGTGTTGACATGGAGCCTCTATAGCTTTCTGCTCTGTTACTTCCACATATGTTTTATGCCCCAGAACTACGGTGGCTGAAAGGAAGGGATCATATTCAGTCTTTGCTAAGGCACTGAGCACACAATTATGCACACGGTAAGTAGGCATGTAGGATTTGCTTACTGAATTGATGGATGTTGCTCTCAAGACTAAGGTCCTTGAATCAATCACTTCTGAGTAGTTAATGTTTACTATTTTCATTAATTTCCTTACCTAAGATCGTTCATCTAGCCACAAGACCCCTGACTATTTCATTTCATTGAATACCAACCATGTGCTAGGCACTGTAGGTGCACAGATGTGAAAGATAAAGTACCTGCCTGTAGGAGCCTGCAATCTAATGTGAGAAGAGGAATTTTAAAAGGATTATTGATCAAAGTGTGCATAGAGAATGTTTGTTATTTAATTAAGGAACATTGTGATTTTCTTTCGGTTTGGGTTTAAAGTCTGAGCCATGTAGCAAAGACTCGTTGGTAAACATAGGCCACGGCTGATCACAGATTGTCAATTGCTTTTACATATTCTTCAGTCTTTCTTCTGGTTGAGATGGGCTCTAAGGTGGATGTGGTTATGCTCTGTTTTGAAGCACAGTGCTTGATAGAGTCCTTGTTGGCCTGCAGAGACTGCCTTTGTCGGATTTATAAGCCTTGAGTTTAGGCATTAGATCAGAAGAGTAGTTCTGGAAGAAAGGAGGAAGAGAAGGATTTACTGAAGCCACAGAAGGGTGTTCCAGAACTGAAGAACCGCGGGAGACCCATAGCCTGGGGGCCTCAGAGACCTTAGCCTACTCTTGGGTGTCACCTTTGTTCTTCCAGGATCCAACTATAGTCTAAGAGCAATGAAAGAGCCCTTCTTCTCAGGACCCAGGCAGAAACCTCAGACCATGACAGTGATTGGACAGTCTCAGACTACAAGGAGCCCAGGACCAACCACTACACTATCGCGCCAGGCCCCATGAATTCTTGATAATAAAAGAGCATAAGATTTAGAAATTCTAAGTTAATTGACAGCTCCAGATGTGCTTCTATTTGTGTGCACACCTCTGAAAAATTCTACCTGGACAGAACAAGTAAATCTCACACACAATGTGCTGGTATTTTTAATATCTTCAAGGGAATCTTAATAAGGGACACCTTACCTCATGGACAAGTGAACTGAACAGGAGTGGTGAACAAATGGGAACAAGAAGCTCAGAACACTGTGAAACATGTAACTGATCCTTGAGCTAACACAGACGGATGCTGAACCCTGTATGCCTCACCTTCCAATAAAAATAAATCAATCTTTAAAAAAGAAATTACCAGGGAAATTTGAAAAAGGATCATATGAAGTAAACAGTTGTGAGATGAAAACTCAACAGTTTAGATGTAACTAAAGAAAGAATTAATGAACTGGAAGATATACCTGAGAAATCACCCAGAATGTGACGGTACAGAGAGATTGGAGATGAAATAGCATGAGAAAGATGAAGAGATGTGGACAGAGTCCCAGAAGGACAGAGAAGAAAGAGTGGAGAGATTTAAAAAGATGGCCGAGAAATATTCATCACCATTGAGAGGCATGACTCCTCAGATTCAGAAAACACAAACTAAGCTTTAAATTAGATATTCATTTCTACATGTATGCTAGTAAAATACAAAAGATGAAAAAGAGAGAAAGATAACTTAGAAAGGAATGTCATTGCTAATAAAAAGTATCTCAAATGCAATAACGATAAACACCATGGAATAAATAATATTCAACATGAAGTTCTGAATGCAGAGAAACAACAATCTTCCAAGACCAGAGAGATAGTAAAGATATCTCTATTAGTCTGTTTTTCCTCACTATAATGAAAGTCTTGAGGTTGTACAACTTTATGTAGGTCACACATCTAGAGGTTCCAGGGGCCACATCTGGTGGTGGCCTTCTCGGTGGCAGAGTCCTAGGCAATGTGGGGCACCAAACAGCAACAAAAGGAGAGTGTGCACAAGTGTCCTCCAGTTGCTCTCCTCATGTAAAGCCATCAGGAGTCCACCACGGGCCTCCCTCCTCACGCCCTGACCTAAGCCTAGCCACCCCCCAAGGCCCTTGTGTGGAACATTGCACTTGGGCTAAGTTCCACCACACTAACCTCTCACACAAACCATATGCAAACCACAGCCATGTTCTCAGGTTTGAACAGTGAGACAGTTTGCCAGTGTCCAACAGCTAGTAAAGGAGCACCCAAAAGTGGGCTATCATGAAGATCTTTCTGAGATGCAGGAAGGAAAGCTAAGTCAAATGAAATGGTAAAACTCAGTATAAGCTTAGAATTTTGTCTATATAAAATAATAATAATAACAATATTATTCTTTCTCTCCCTCTTTCCATCTTTCTAACTCTACTTTTCAAATAAATAAATAAATCTTTATTTTAAAAAAGCGAAAGAAACAACAATGTAATGAAAAGGACAAGGCAATACTATGGAAACTATGGGAAAAAAATACATGAGGGATCTTCAATAAGTTCTTGGAGATGCATTTTATGAAATAGACTACATATGAATTTCAAAACTGCTCCCAGATAGACTTACATTTTTAAGTTCCCATTTCTCCCTAACTTCTTCAGATCCTCCCATACCAGTCAGCATGTGGAGTTTCAATCATGCGTGGGTCAAAACTCTTGGGTATAAAGTTGTGCCCATAATGAACATGCAGACTTCCTTTTCTTGTCATTGTTCCCCAAACAGAGCAGCATGAGGTTCCTGTACACACCACTTACATATACTAGGTACTCTACATCACCTGGAGACAACTGAAGGCATACAGAGAATGGCCTGGGCTATCAGAAAATACTACAGTATTGTAACAACATGACCTTCTGCGGATCTTCGCCTCTGTAGGGGATTTTAGAATCACTCCCCTGTGGACATGGAGGGGTGACTGAGTGTTCCTGGCCAATACGAACCAGAAGGGGGAGAGTCCCACTACGTACCAAGCAGAGGCGTCAGCAGGGAGGGACAGAGTCTCTTGGTAGCAATCATGGCTCCATTCCCCTGAAAGTTGCAACTAATAAGTTAACCTCACCATGAATAAAATCAAGGTTGGCAGGATCACAGGAGGGAATGGACAGCCACAGCAGGGATCACAAAACAAACGTCTCCATTAGTAATAGCCAAGCAGGAAACGACTTAACAGAGATGACAATTTGAGCAACACAGCTAGCAAGGTTACTTGAATGTGTGTATGCAGAACGGCTGACCCGCCTCTTCACCACCCCTGTGTCCCGCGGCAGAGGCCTGGACCTCGCAGGCTCATCCGCCAAGTGGGGCAGCCCTCTCTCCACAACGCTTTCATGAAATCGAACGGGTCTCTGGCGATGACTCCTCAGTACCTTACATATCTCTAGAAAAGGGAAAACTCTGCCAATTAAGTGCAGGCTTGCAATCGGAAGTCACATCTCGATTTTAGAGACAGTGAGATGTTTAAAAAAAAAAATCCATAACTCTTAGAAAGGCTGCATAACATGCAAGTGCTGGGCCACTGAGAAGGAGAAGATGCAAGGAGCACACACCCACTCCACACTCCCTCCGGGGCCTGGGGCCCAAGCAGGCGGAGGCACACGCAGGGGAGATCACTTGAAACCTGAAGGCGGCAATGTTTGTGTTCAGCTTCTTCACATTGGATGTTTTCTTAGATACTTGCACCTGAACAGTAACCTCTTCCTTCAGACTGCCAGAGCTACAGCATCCTTGCAATAAACTGATAGAGCCACCTGCTATCCAGGCCCTCTGGGCTGCGGAGGAGAAGGGAGGTAAGAACACAAAGAGGGGAGAGGCAGGGTGAGGTTGGATCTGCCTCCTGAGAGGGGAGGCAGCGGGGCATAAACAATGGGCAGTGCAGGCCCATGCTGTGGGGAGGCCTGGCCTCAGCGTTGCCCGCCCTGTGCCAGCTTGTGGCAGCCTGTCCTGGCGCCCACAGATCTGAGAATATCCTTAAGCCAGTCCTCCACTTAAAACACAGAGAGAGACTTCAAGGAATGCGGTTGGTGACAGAGCATACGAATACTTTCTGAATGGATGGAAAATTCAGATGACTAAAAGTAGCTCTGCCATTTTCAGCAGAGGCAATTTCAGTGTCTTAATTATATTACTATTTTTGAAGGGCTTTTTATAAATACTCTTCACTACTCTGTGAAAATCAAGTTTTGTGGTAGAAATATCTTTTTAAAAATAAATTTAAAAATAAACAAACAACAACAAGTGAATCTCAAGCTAGCTTTGACCTGGAGGAGCCTCTGTCCCTTTATTAAACAGACCCTAGGGCTACCAGTATCATCTTTCCAAGGTCACCTTGCTGCCCCCTCCCCAGGCTTCCTCAGCCCCAGGCAGAAGTGTCCTGGGACACCTCTGACCTTATCTGTCAGGTGACACTGGTCACTTAAGACCTCTCCCAGTTTGAGTCCATTTGTCCCACCTGGGACAATGAGACCACCAAGTCCTGACTTCCTTCTCTCCACCTCCAGTCACCCATCACACTGAGTATCAACAGATTGTCCCAGGATCAGTGAATCTAGATGACCACCAAGGAACTAAGTGTGTCTCTGGGAACTCTTTTCTAAACTGCACACGCTCCTACACTGGGGAGTGACCATGATGACAAACAACACATCCGTTGCTGGCTCAGATGCTTAACTTTACATCTTCACTTGACTGGATTAAGAATAACCTAAAAACCCTGGGAAAGTGTTATTTGGGGTGTGTCTGTGAAAGAGCTTCCAAATGCGATTAACACATGAGCCTGGGGGGACCTAGCCTGACACAGGTGCAGTCAACACAGATGGCAAATGGGCTCGACTCACCACTTTCAGTTTCTGGCTGAGAGTTACGCCCTCAGCTTCCCTGGTTCCGAGGCCCCTGGTCTGGGGCTGAATCATGCTCCCAGCACCCCAGGGTCTCCAGCCCACAGGCAACCATGCTGGGACTTTCCAGCAAGAACAATCACCTGAGCCAATTCCCCTCCTCAATCCTCTTTCATATCTCCATTGATTGCATCTCTGACACGGTGGCATATTTCTTTTATTGCTATGAAACTATAAACATTCCACTGTGAAAATTCTCTGAGGCCATAGCCATCACCTCTGGAAAAATGATGCCAAACACTGAACCTTTTACCCACTATGGTGCTGCCCGTGGCTGCTGAGACAAATGACCACACACTGAATGCTTAAAACGATGCAAACCAATGACCCTCCAGTTATGTACGTTGATGCTTGATGCTGGTCTTACAGAGCTGAAATCAGGGTGCGGGCAGAGCAGACCCCGTCCTGGAGGCTCTGAGGGCCCATCTGTAGCCCTACCTTTCTCAGCCTCTGGAGGTCTCCCACATTCCTTAGCTCTTGGCCCCTCGCTCCATGTTCAAGGCCAGGAACGGTGGGGCGAGTGCTTCTCCCAGCCCGTCACCCTGACCTGTTCTTCTGCTTCCTCTTAAAGATGTTGTGATTACATGGAGCCAACCTAGAGGACCCAGCCCTCTTCCTCCTCATCACAAGATCCTTAACTTAAAAATCTGCAAAATCCCCTTTGCTCTGCAAGCTAACATATCCATGGGACATGAGGAGGTGGGCCTCTTTGGGAGACTACTGTCATACCTGCCTTGGCTGCCACCCTCGCCCTGTCTGTGTGCCTGGAGTGACAGTATCAGGCTGTAGTCTCTTGAGCTGGCCAGGAGAGGCTGAAAGCTGAGTGGAGGACAGGGGTGGCATGTTTGCCCACTGCTTGGGTTGGGGAGAAGGAGCTCTGGGTGCAGCCATGAAACATCTCTGGCCAGCTGGCCACACACTGCCAAGGAACCTGCTTGGAAGAGTTTGAAGAATGGGTTAAAAAGTCCTGCTTCTACTTGTGTCTTATTAGTATTCAAAATCAGGGGCAGTCCACGCTGCACTACAGCAGAAGAGCCAGCACCCGGCAATCATTCTTCTACCACACCGTCGACAATGAATGTCAGGGTCAAGGGTGACTTACTTCAGAAATATACTTTTGCAGGGGCAGCTTTAGTGGAAGTCCTTTGGCAGTCTGAATCAGGAAGTATTGAAGTTCCTCAATGTGGTTTCTCACAGCGGCATTTTTTCTCTGCCAATGTAGAATAACCCCCCCCCCTTTTTTTCCTTCCTGGAACTGTTAAATCTAAATTGATAAAGTTCAGACCCTGGGACACATAGCTGTGCTCCTGGTAGGTGCTGCAATAGCTGTTGAACTGAATCATTCCCACGTTCATCTTTTATTTCTAGGTTATGAAGACACGAAAAAGATTGAGAATGAAAGCAATTTGGTGATTCCTTCTAAGATTTAAAACATGCTCGCTCAAATCCTCGATCCAGGATTCCCATGTGGCGGTAGCTATCGCAGAGAGAAGGAAGAGTACGCAAACAGCGGAGGGCATTAGGGCAGAGTGGTCAGTGGCCACAGACGAGAAGCAGCTTAAATGTTGCTCAAGGAATGGCAGGATGCAGATGGGACACCCACTCTAAGCAACTTTCAAAAGCCAGATCTGGATGTCTGGATGTTACAGAGAAAGAAAGTTTGGGAATGATGTTTATCAGTATGGTTCCTACAAAATTATGTAGCTTGTTATATAAATAGCATAAAAATTTATATAGCATAGAATCTCTATTTTATAGCTATATCTGCAGATAGATAGATAGTTAGAGGAGGGTACTTCAAAACTATTATAGAAAAATGGAGTTACAAGTATGTGTTTCAGACTGCTCAGGTTCCGATCCCAGCTCTGTGCCCAACTCTAGCTTCTTGTAAATGCAGATGTTGTAACAGCGGAATTACTCAATCAATTGAATTCTTGCCTCTTACATGGGAGATCTGGACTATTATCCCTGCTCCTGGCATGCGCCTTGGCCAAATCTAGTCATTGCAAGGATCTACAGCATGAACCAGCAGATGGGAGTTCTGTCTCTCAAATACGTTTTAAAAAATGTTTTTAGGGATTGATGCTATGATACAGTAGGTTAAGCCTCTGATGGTGGTGCCAGTATCCCCTATGGTCACTGGTCCATGTCCCAGCTATTCTACTTCCAATCCAGCTCTTTACTATGATCTGGGAACAGTGGAGGATGGCTCAAAACCTTGGGCTCCTGCACCCACATGGGAGATCTGGAAGAAGTCCTGCATCTTGGCTTCAGATTGGCTCAGCTCTGGCTATTGTAGCCATCTGGGGAGTGAATCAGCTGATGGAAGGTTTTCTCTCTCTCTCCCTCTCTCTAATTCCCAAGTAAAATAAATAAATCTGTTAAAAATTGTTTCAAAGTATGTATTGGGTTTGATGAAAAAAATGTTTTCATAATAAATGGAAATCCTTGCTAAGAAAAACTATGCATGAATTTTAAGATTTCATTTTTTTTAAAGATTTATTTATTTTTATAGGAAAGGCAGATACACGGAGAAAAGGAGAGAGGGGAAGATCTTTCATCTGCTGATTCACTCCCCAAGTGGCTGCAATTGCTGGTGCTGAGCTGATCCGAAGCCAGGGGCCAGAAGCCCAGATCCTCTTCTGGGTCTTGCACGCAGGTACAGGGTCCCAAGGCTTTGGCCGTCCTCAACTGCTTTCCTAGGCCACAAGCAGGGAGCTGAATGGGAAGTGGGGCTACTAAGACATGAATCAGCACCCATATGGGATCCCAGAGGGTGCAAGGTGAGGCCTTTTAGCTGCTAGACTACCGTGCTGGGTCCAAAAAAAAGGTTTGTTTTTTTTAAAATAAAAATGTAAATAATAAAAAATTAAAATAAACCTACACTTTTTAAGTAGAGTTTAACTAATTATATTTGAAAGGAAGAGAGCCAAACAAAACAATGGCTGGGGCTTGAACAAGTTGGAAACCACAACCCAGGGAGTCAGTCCAGGTCTTCTAAGCATGTGGCAAGGATCCACACGGAAGCCATCCCATCCCCTGCCGCCTCCCAGGGAGCCCACAAGCAGGAAGCCGGAATGCGGAGCTGAGCCGGCGTGTGAAGCCAGGCATTCAGATACAGAACGCAGGCATCTGAGCTGCTGTATCAAATGTCTCCCTTCCCTCCACACACACATTTACATTTTTAATTCCACTTCACACAAACTTTTTTTCAATAGTTATTTATTTGGAGTTACAGAGAGAGGCTAGATAAAGCGCCACCTGCTGATTTACCCCCAAACTGCTGCAACAGCCAGGGCTGTGCTAGGTGTGGAAGCCAGAAACCAGGAGCTAGGGACTCCATCAAGGTCTCCTATGGGAATGACAGAGACCCAGCCACTTGGGCCATCTCACACGGCCATTGCAGGCACATTAGCAGGAAGATGACACAAACTGGTGCTCATGAGGGATGCAAGCACTGCAGACAGTAGCTCAACTTGCTGTACCACAACACTGTCCCCAGACTTTTTTTTTTTTAAAGATGTTTTTATTTTTATTGGAAAATCAGATATACAGAGAGAAGCAGAGACAGAGAGGAAGATCTCTGTCTGCTGACTCACTCCCCAAGTGGCTACAATGGCTGGAGCTGAGCCAATCTGAAGCCAGGAGCCCAGAGCTTCTTCTGGGTCTTCCACATGGGTGCAGAGTCCCAAGCTTTGGACCATTCTTGAGTGCTTTCCCAGGCCACAAGCAGGGAGCTAGATGGTAAACGGGGTTGCTGGGACACAAACCGGCGGCCATACGGGATCCCGGCACGTGCAAGGCAAGGACCTTAGCCACTAGGCTACTGCACTTGGCACTGCCCCTCCTCCCAAACTTTTTAAAGTACCCTCTTACATCTAAATATATTTATGCACAGACTTCATCTGTCTACTGTACCTTCAATACCATGAAACTATCCTCTACACTATGTGTATCTACATATATTTCTAATAAAACACAGAAATGCTGTTTTGGTGAAACCATAGATAAATGTCGTATTCCTTGTCACTGTTATTATTTATAATGGTAAAATATCTCCTACACGATCATGATTAATCTGGTAATTGAATATAGTTTGCCTTTCAAATAACTCAATTAACTTAACTAAATTAAAAAAAAGTTCCCTGATAATGTTGCAGAATTAAAGGGGGAAAAAAAGAAAACACTGCTTTCCAATCTGTAGCATCCCTTTAAATGAAACCCTTCCGAGTGTGACGAATGCGTTAAGGTTTTATCAAATGAATGCTCTTTGTGTAGAAAAACTGATCTAAATCATGATTTCTAGGTTACAACCACTACAATCTTTCCATTTGAGCACACTCCTGAAGGAAACCGAGAAGGGGAGGTTATCTCAGACCTCTGGGGATGCCCCAGGAAACAAAAGCTGCTCTGAAGGAATTGTGCGAGATTGACACCAACAGGAATTCCTTTCCAGACTCTGCCAGAAGGTAGATTGGGCGTTTAGTTCCACTGAGAAAAGGGGAAGCCACTGGGCTTCCTATTTACCCAGGGAACCGGTCCTGAAGATCCTCAATGGCCTGTACGTGCGTGGTGGTCTCTGGGGGTGATCAAATCCTCCCCTCGCCCCGCAGGGAGGAGGCTACTGCAGACCGCAATCACGCACCTGCCGGTTGACAGATAAGCCCTCGGTATGCGGAGGCACTCGCCCAGCTGTGGCAGAAGCGCCTGCGGGCCCACTCCCTCCCCCATCCCCGCAGAACAAAGGGCGGTCATTTTCCGCTCCTCCCAGAGTCCAAGGCACGCACACACCTTCCATCACAATTAAGTCAAGGATCCGAAACGCAACATAAACCCACCCGCGACGCGCTCAAAATCAATGCCGTCAATATCCAGAACGAGGATACCGAAAAAGCAAAACAAAACAAACCTATTCAGAGAGTAAACACTCAAAGCAACAGGGCTCCCGTCAGACACCCTCCAAGGTCAACAAATTCAAGACAAGTTCAAGCCCTACGCCTTAGAAACTGAAGAGCTGGCCATTATCCCAGGGGTGGCAAAAGTAAACGCCTTCAGGGACTGCATAATGGAAAGATCTACAAGATAATAGAGACTGGGCCTGTCTGGCGCAGGACCACAGGTGCCCCAGGTAAAGGCATTCAAATACAATTTTAAAAAATGTACACCTGTTTCATAATTCTTCACCAGAGACTATGCAATCAGAAAGGAAGGCAGAGTTTAACCGTGGGTATGGAATGAATGAAACACAGGTTGGAGTCAAAACTGGAGTGGGGTCAAAGGGTACACATGAGTCTCAAGGTGGGACAGTGGCCTTAGAAACAGACAAACAGGTTGCAAGAAACGGCCTATGCGGCTGTACAAGCAGGGATCCAGATCAGCCGAATCAGTCCTAAACAGCAGCATGAGTGGGCTGGATTACTGAGTAGATGGAACCCTCTGGGCTCCCGAAGACTTGCGGGGTGGAGCAAACGACCTCCCAAGGTCCCGACTTCAATATGTCTGTATGATCAGCTCTTGGTTACCCAGGCCCAAGAAGAAGACAGTGACAAATCATCCTCAGCTGAAGATAATAAAAAGTTATATTTGCCTTTGGAATGTATGTTGGTACTTAAATTAGAACGTAGCTTTGTGACGCTCTGAGAATTCACAATGCTGCACAACAGCCACAAAGAAAGCCTGACCAGGAGCTGGGAGGCTGCCCAACATTGCCATCCTGTCCTCCTGGTGCTCTTAAGTCTTTGCTGGGGGTGAGCAATAGACATAATTTTTCAGAATAACACCCAGTAGCTTAAGCTTTCTCAGACAGGCGCTGCCTGGGCCAACCCTTCCCTGGGAGAACAAATAGCAGCCCTTCTGAACAACTGGCCCAGGGTCAGGATGCATGTTGGGGGTCGGGTGGGTGAGGGGGGTGGAGACTGGCTCTGTTCCCTGAGAATAAGTCCAGGCCCTGCAGACCCACAGTGAGTGGCAATCCAGAGCAGGTGGAGTCATCCACTCCTCTAACTTAGCAGTGGTCAAGTTCTCTGCCATCGAGGGCACTACAGCAAAATATCTTGAGTTCATTGGATGGGAGAGAGGAGTTCATTGAAGAGGAGGGTGAAATGAATGTCCAGTACTTGGAAAGAAAGACGCTGCAGGCCTGGAAGATGTGTGGGGGGGGTCCAGTTCCCCACACTTCAGAGGGTTGGGGACGCGGGGTTGGGGGAGGGGATGGAGACCTGGGCACAAAAAACCCATGCTGACACTCAGGCTCAGGGAACGGATCCTGGCCAATGTTTCCATGGGGGCATTAGCAGTCCTTCTGCCCTGTCAGGGGAAAGGAGCCACTGACAATTCTTCCACCAAATGCTGCTGCCCAAACAGACCCAAGTCAGGATTGGCCTGGGGGCAAGACTTGCTCAGTTAGTTATTCGGAAAGATGGATCATAAGCAAGGCAGTGCGGCCCATGACCACTATTGCAACATGCCTTTGATAGGAGGCCTTGGCCTGTGTGTGTGTGTGTGCACACTGCGGGCAGTTTGCTGGGCTCGCTGTCATTTTCTTTACTTCTATGTGTAACCTTATGAAAGTCGCCCCTGTGCAGGCCTGGGAACTCCCTGTAGAAGGAAGCACGGCGGTTCCATTCACATCTCTGGTCCTGTTTATTCCCACACTAATGTGCTGACATGTGAGAGTATTTCATGGTCCGGGATGAAAGGACAGCACATTTGGAGAAGGAGGCTGTTGGGGAGCCAGACGGAGATGAGGGTCACCCAGCAGGAGACAAAGCCAACTAACAATTCTGAGCAGCTCAGACATGCATTCTAGTCCTCGAACCCAGTCTCTGGCAGGTGGCATGCAGGTATGGTGTGGGGGGAGGCAGGTAGTCCATGGTCTGTCCAGGGAGTGACCGCCACTCTCAGAGCTGAACATGGGCGAGCTGTGCGGCTGCGGCTCTGTGCCGGCCACCCTGAGAGAGAAGGGTCCCTCTCACCACTCCCTCTTCTCCCCCTTCATCCTCTGCTCTCTAGGCTTTCTTTCTAAAAGTGTGGAACTACACTGTTCAATTAAATACAGTTATTTAACAAAAAAATTCCAGCAATTAAAAATTCAGTTCCTTGACTATAAAACCACACACTCAAATAGCCACCGGTCGGGACACCACACAGGGGCTTCAAAAGGTCGTTGGAAATGTGTGCTACACTGAACACCATTTCCCTTGAACTTCTGGATGCCCCTTGTGGTGGACAGCTTCAACAGAGAACATCCGCAGTGCCACAGAAAGCTCTACTGGATGGCAGCCCGCGCCTCACCTCCTGCAGGGTCAGGACTGGAGGCTGAGGGCGGAATACATGCATACATGAAAACAAACATGCACTTTTCCAAGTATCTTTTCCTGCAGCCCACCACTACCGACCTTTACGACTGGTGGGGTGTGGGTGCCCATTTTACAGCTAAGGAAAGTGAGTCTGTGGAGCTAAGAGAGTCTATACGAGGCTCATGACTACTGGGTTAAGTAGGAGTAGAATTAAGATCCCCGTCTTCGAGTTCCAAGGTCAATGTTTCCTATTGTTACATGCAATTTCTACAAATCACACTACCTGCCAGGTATTTTGTTCAGGACTACCATAAAAGCACCAGGCTCCCAGGATGAAGCTGTCTGGCCCCTGTAGTGCTATTACTGGCTGACGGATTTTTAAAGCAGTGATAACTAAACTTTTGCACAGCATAGTCTGGCAGTTCTACAGTCGAGAAGTCTTGGGGCTCAAATCCTAACTCACTCACTTACTGCTTACTTGACAGAGAGCAGGCTGCTTGAAGCCTGTGAGCCCCCATTTCCTTTTCCCTAGGTGGGCATGATAGCATGGTAGGGGGAACTTCAAAGACTTCCTGGACAATGGAATTAGAAGGTGAGAAAGTGGGCAGGCAGTAGCCTCGTAGTTAAGATGCATGTGGGATGCCTGCATCCCACATTACAGTGCTTGGGTTTGAGTCTTAGATTCATTTCTGATTCCAGATTCCTACTACACCCCAGGTGGCAGCAGGTGATGGCCCAAGTGCTTGGGTCTCTGCTACCCACGTGGAGACCAGATGGAGTTCCTAGATTCCAGCTTAGCCTGGCCCAGCCCTGGATGCTGTGGGCACTAGGGGAGTACAGTGGTAAATGCAAGATCTCTCTCTCTCTTTCTCTCGCTCACTCGCTGTCCCCCCATACCCTTCTCACTGCCTTTCAAATGAAACACTGAAAATGAAAACAGATAGGAGGAGCCCGAGTGCAATCATCACAACAGAAGTGCTTGAAGCTGCCTTTACTTTACGGAAGACCAGCGGATAAGAGCTGTCTGCATCTTCCTCTTTTAATTTCTACGTTGCTCAAGTAAACAAAATTAATTAAAAATGTTTCCAAAAGATAAGTTTGGTACCAATAAATTGTAAATCTGCACAAAGATTTTTCGAAATAGGCGTTTTCCATAAACCTTTTGAAGACTCTTCACATACTTCTTAGTGCTGTCAGGAGGATGAAATAACACGATGCATGGTGCCTGGCGCATATTCATGCTCGGTAAATCATCATTATCACTGGTGATTGGCAGGATTTACAAGGCACTGTCATGTGTCATTGCTTATGAGGCTTCAGGACAGGGCAATGCAGCTGCCTCCCTTTAGATGACCTGTCAGAATCTCACCGAGTGGAGGGACTGACTCAAGGTCATCCGTCTGAACAGGAGCCACAGGGTCCCAGGCAGGGTCCTGGGCCTTCCTTGCTCTGCAATGCTGCATTTCAGGACCCAAGGGCTCAGTGAGTGCCAAGGCATGGTTAGGGGAGGTGTGGCAATCCTCTTAATTTCCTTTTCTCCCTCTTGGAAGTGGGTGATTAACTTTTTCCTGAGTTTTACACAGAGTGCTGTGAAAAGGCAGCCTTAAGCATCATATATCACAACTCTGTCACCCATAAGTCTCCCCTAGTTTTTAAAAAATATTTATTTATTTTTATTGCAAAGTCAGATATACAGAGGAGAAGAGACAGAGAGAAAGACCTTCCATCCACTGATTCACGCCCCAAGTAGCCATAACAGCTGGAGCTGAGTCAATCTTAAACCAGGAGCCCGGAGCCTCTTCCAGATCTCCCATACAGGTGCAGGGTCCCAAGGCTTTGGGTCTTTCCTGACTGTTTTTCCAGGCCACAAGCAGGGAGCTAGATGGGAAGCAGGGCTGCTGGGATTAGAACTGAACTGGTGCCCATATGGAATCCTAGCAAATTTAAGGTGAAGACTTTAGCTTAATATTAGGCTACCGTGCCGGGCCCAAGTCTGCCCCCACCCCCACCCCCCAGTTTTGATTTTCACTTTTTCTTTTATGTAAAAGTCAAGGGAAAAGGCAGACAGAGAGAAAGCATCTTGCATCTGCTGGTTCACTGACCAAATGGCTGCATCAGGTAAGAACTCAACCTGGCTCTCCCTGTGGGAGGCAGGGACTAAAGTACTTATGGCTTCAGCTGCTGCCTTCCAGGACTCACCTTGGAAGCAAGCTGGAATCGGAGGCAGCAGTGAGACTAGCTCCCAGGCATTCTGATCTGGGACCAAGCAGTGTCTCAACTACTGTGCCAAACGCCCACCCTCTCCCCTCCTATCAGGACATCTGTGAGCTCCGGGAAGGAAGCGGCAGCTGCAAAACCAAGAAGGCATGGCAACCACGAGAAGAGAGGACCAGTTTTCTCCCTGGGAAGCCTTTGGATCCAACCTCTTTCTGTCAAAATGCAACCTCCTCCATCCCAACCTCCCGCTAGGTTCTTGCCCCCCACAACCCTGACTGCACCCAGCCAGCAGGTGACCGGAGCCCAAGCAACAGGCACATATGTTGCTGCAAGTCCTTGGCTCTGGGCCTCACTTGCCACTCCACCCCAGCACAGCGGAGGTTTCCCAAGCCCACCTGTGACACTCAGGACAAGGGACACTCACCCTGCCACAACGATCTCGAAATCCCCGTCGTGGTCCACGTCGGTCACTGCCACGCCGTAGTTGAGCTGGGTGGGGTTGCTGTCATAGTCAGGGGGCAGGATGGAGTTGGTGACCGCAGTGAACATGGGTTCAGCCCGCTGCGACCCCTCGGTCAGGGGCAGAAACCACAGCAGCAGCAGGCACAGTGACATCTGCGGCATCTGAAACCCAAAGGCACAAGCGTCACAGAGAGGTCCTGCAGCCGAAGCTGGCCAGGAAAACCTGTGAGGGCCCGTGGGTCCTTCTCCCCTGTTCCCGAAGACCAGGGCAAGTCCCGGTCTGCTGCTTTCCCATAAGCCCTGCCCAGCTCGCCCTGTCCCATCACAGAGGGGTATCCTCCCTCCCCGTCCTGCCACCACCCCACGCTCTCTTACTGCAGCCATCCGCGCTGTACATCAGTCTCCTCCACTAATACCTCCCATGTGGGAGTGCTCATGGTCTGTCTTCCATGGCTGCAGTGTAAGCCCCGCCTGGGCAAGGCTCTTGGCTTCTGCTTTATCCAGCGACATCCCCCGAGCCTGGGACAGGGTGCCCGGCAGGCACTCAATGCATGTTTGTGGAAGGAAGGAAGGGGAGGACACCAATGTGCAGGCGTCTCCTGTGCTCTGGGAGTAAGAGTGAGACGATGCAGAAAATGACAGCTCGCCAACCGTGCAGAGGCAGGGGCCAAGCCCTTGGGAGGATCCAGGTCTAGAACAAGAGGAGAGGCGGCGAAGGCTTGTCCTCTTGCGGGATGCCACCCAGAAGCTGCGTGGTAGGGAATCCCTGACTTGGCTGGCTCCCTGAGTCAACATCCCTCCCCAGGGCAGCCGGCCACCACCTCGATACCAAGAGGCAGCCAGTTAGGGGACTCCTTCCAGCAGATCCGGCGGGGAGCACATCATTCACTTGGAGAAATTAAACCATTGCATGCGTGTTTTATTATAAATTAATTATGTATAATGCATTGTATAATTCATTATTATATCTCTAACATAACTCAGGGTGTTGCCAAGCAGCCTAGGGCTATGGGAGCTGATGGCACACACCCAGGAGATGCCTGAGAATGGCCAAGAAGGGGGAAGGATTCCACCTGCTGTGAGCAAGAGCCAAGGCGATGCTTAGAACGCTCCAGACGGTGCCACCCTGCGACTCTGCCTTGGGCCTGAGCTCACAACTCCGAGTGTTCAAGGAGCCGCCAGAATGAGTGACACAAAGGGCACGGGTCTGGTCCCAGCAGGCAGAGCGGTGCCGTCCTGCCTTCAGAAGGCAGCAACCCTCCTCTTGGTGGAGTCTCTCCCACTGGCCTGTCAGGGCGCCTGGCGGCTGAGAGCCAGGCTGAGTGAGGCTGATGTCTTAATGAGAGGAAGGGCAAGGAAGATCTGAAGATTGTCTGCCATATGGAGGGAGAGCTCCTGCCAGCAAACGAGCATGCTCCAGTTCAAGAACTGAGAGCCTACCCGACAGGAGCCGGGCACTGCCATTGGAGCCAAGTGCGAGTCAGACGCCTTCCTGAGGCCTTGCAGGAGAGGCATGTGAGAGATACAGGGGTATGGCTCTGGCTGCCAGGCAGAAGTGGATCTCGGGGCACCTTCCCAGAAAAGAGGTTGCTGTGGAAGGTCCAGGCCCACGTGGGCAGTGCATGACCCAGCGAGGTCACTCCGACCTGCAGCGATGTCCCAACAAGGCAGTTGCTGCCACAAGCTGTCTAATCGCTGAAGGCAAATTCATCCCTACACCAGCACTACAACATGCCAGAAAGCCTACTTAGATGAAGGAAACTCAAAACTGGGTGAGTGAGCAGTTAGGGACTGGCGAATGGGAAAGAACATTTAACAACCAGCGTGGATGTGCTGATGAGCACGGACCTGAAGGTCAGCGGGCATCTCAGCGTATGACCTCTATCGCAGGGAGAGCGAATGGGTTTCCACTTGAGAGGCAAATCCAATTGATTGGCAGGGGCTCGAGAGAGTGCTGTGCTCAGCGACAGCACCTGCTACAGGCACGGAGCGAGAAGCGGACCTGGTGAGCATGCCTTCCAGGACCCAGGTGGCTCTGTCCAGGCACTATGCCTGCAGTTTGGGTCACTGCCACCAGGGGAGGGGGTCCTAGGAAGGCCCATGGGCTTCACTGGTAGACATGTTCTAACAAAGGCACAAGAGGCAAGAACCCGGAGGCGGTCTCCTGGTTTACACTCTTTCAGGTAAGACTTAACCAAAGGAACCACGGGACGGAAGAAACTGCTCTGCACTGTCACTTATCGATAAATAACCTAAAGTAAAAAGGAGCAGTGCCCCGATGGCTCACCTCTATTTTGTTTGGTGACCTTGAACAAGTCACAGTCCTTGGGGGTTCTGGTTCTCTTCTGCAAAATGAAGATTTGGGAGAAAATCTCTTAGGAGACCTTTCCACCTCTGAAATTTGGTGTTGGATTAAAGTATTTTTTTTGAAAAAAAAAAAAACAAGTAGATCTTCAGCAATTTCCCTCTTTGGTAAACTTCAGGCCAATCTGTGTCATTTCCCCCGGTGAACATTATGCCTTCCAGGTGTGTGTGAGGGGCGGGGAGAGCGGGACAAAGAGGTCTCCTTCACATTTCATTCCTCTGCAGCACCTCATGGACCCACCCACCTGACTCATATCAGTAGCAGGCCAGAGACAGGCAGGCTCAGGAGGAAGCCTGGTCCATATCCACTGGCTGCTGTCAGGCTCGGGCGAAGGGAATCATTGTCATGCTTCTCCACACGCTGGCTCCGCCAAGTGGTCCCCAGTCCATCAGCATCAGCTTCATTTAGGAGTTTGTTAAGATATGCAGAACTTTGGGCCTCACCCGGACCCAATAAATCAGAATATGCATTTTAACAAGATTTCAGGGGATTTGGATGTCCATTAGAATTTGAGAAATTCTGTTCAGTATTGGATGTAGGCTGGCATCGCCTGGGGAGCCTCCCAAACTTCTCATGCCTCGCAAGGGTTTCTCGGATAAGACACCAAAAGCACACATACCAACAAGATAAGTAAAAACCACCATCAATGAGCAAAGAGGCAACCCAACTAGTGGGAGAAAACATCTGCAAATCTCTACTAATATCCAGAATATTTCAAGAACTGCTACAATTCAGCAGCAACAACAAACACAACTTGATTCGAAATGGGTAAAAATCTTGAATAGCTATTTCCTCTCAAGATTCACAAATGGCCAATGAGAATATAAAACTAATCATAAGGGAAATGCAAATCAAAGCCATAAGGAGATACCATTTCACACCCATAAAGATGGCTATCATTTAATTAAAAAAAAAACATAACAAGTGTTGGTGTGAATGTGGAGGAATCTGAACTCTTGCATTGCTGGAAGAAATGTGAAAACAGTGCCACTGCTGTGTAAAACAGCCAAGCAGTTCCTAGAAAAATCCACACAGGATTCCTACAGGATCCAGAAACTCCGGTTCTGAGCATATGTCCAAAAGTGAAAGAGATCTGAACTGATAGGAATACACGCATGCTCATAGTAGCATTATTCAAAATAGCCAAAAGACAGAAGCAACCCAAGGGCCTATGGATGGTTGAGTGGATAAAAAGATAAACGGAGTATTATTCATCATTAAAAAGGAAGAAAAGTTGGATTTACGCTGCAATCTGGATAAATCGCAAAGGCATTATGTTAAGTGAAATAAACTAGTCACAAAGGACACATATTATAAGAGGTACCCAGAGTAGTCAAATCGAGAGAGACAGAGAGGAGAGCAACGGTTACCATGGCCGAGGGAGATGGGATGGGGAGTTAGTGTTTAGTGGGTATGGTGTTTAGTTGGGTATAAATAAAAAGATTCAGGCATAGGTGGTGCTGACAGTTGTACTATGCCTAATGCCACATATTTACACCTAAATATCCTTCAAAAGATAGAGTTCAGATTCTGTGTATTTTACCAAAAAAACATACGGATGCCTGGATCTCCTCACAAGATATTCCAATTCAATTGGCATAGGATGTAGCCTGGACATGGGATTTTTAAAACTAATTTAGTTTTTATCTTTGAAAAGAAACACAGAGACAGAGAGCGCCCACCTGTTGGTTCATTCCTAAAACACCCAGGGATGGCTCATGGCTGAAACTGAGAACACAGCTTTAGGTCTTCTAGGTCAGGACAAGAACCCAGCTACTGGAACCATCACTGCTGTTTCCCACGGTCTGTGTTTGTAGGAAACTAGAGTCATGAGCCAGAGTCAGGAATCAAACGCAGGTTCTCTGATGTGGAAGGTGAGCACCTAAACCACTAGGCTACACTCCTGCTCCTGGGCATGAGGGTCTCCGAAAGCTCCCATGATTCTAGTACTTGAGAAACACTCTTCTATCCCAGTGCTTTAGCACTTCAGAAACTTTAATGTGTGTATAAATCTCCTGCTGGTCTTATTAAAATGCAGATTCAGGTTCACTAACTTCGCAGTAGAGCCCAGGATTCTAGCAAGTTTCCCAGTGTTGTTGACACTGGTCCATACACCATACACTGAAGAGCAGAGTTCTCCATTGGATGTAACCTCATCCCAGAGTTACCAGGTCGGGCCATACACTCCAGTGAAGGGCTGGGAGGGGGTCCAGAAGCCCCTCTACTGGTTCCAGATCTCAGCAGCTGGAATCAACCTCAGGGTTATGCAACCCCCAGGACTGCCCAGGACTGTTCAGTTTGTCTCTATGCACTCCCAGCACCAGCCATTTTCGGTTCAAGGTCAAATGCTCCCAACTGACAGAGAATGACAAGGAGGAATTCTGACTCTAATTTTTGCAAGAGGGTGAAAAGGAAGGAGAGGACAGAATCAATGGGAAAGGGTCAGATCCAGGGGACAAGAGACGGGTGCCACCAAAGGACAGAGCCTAGCGACGGCGGAATGAGCAGAAATCTGCAGGCCAAGGCAGTGAGGCGTGCCAAGGTGTACGCACAAACCATCGCAGGGGACGCCCTGTTACCATTTGTGAAATGAAGGAAAAAAGGAATATATCCCAATGATCATGTGAATCAGCAGAAAGTGTGTGCAACTTGTCATATTTAACAGGTATTTAAAAGCTGTGCTTGTTCTAAAGAGATGCTCCTTCGGCAACACTGTTCATATGCACCTTTAGAAGGTCATGCGAGATGTAGATTCTCATTCTGGCTGTCTGGGGCTGGGGCCTGGGGTCTGCATTTCTAACCAACTGACTGGGGATGCCTGGCTGCTAGTCTGCAGACCTTCCTTTTAGTACCAAGCCCCAGAGTCACCTCAGGGTGATGTTACATTGTGCTGCTTCCCAGGTGCCTCAGCCAGCTTTCAATGGAAGTGGCTTGGGGCGCGGTGTGAGTGCCCTATCTTTTGAGCAGCTGCCCACACGATGCTCTCGGGTGCTCTAAGAATCCCTGCCCTGGCTTCCCGGTCCCCAGATGGGAGTGTAAGCTGCAATCTGATTTGAAGTGAAAAATGTTGCTGCTACCAAAATTCATCATCGGCTTGTTGAAGTATATGAAGAAAATCTATTTAGCTAGAGAGTGTCAAAGGAGGAAGGGGATATGAAGTTTGGCAAAGAAAGCAGAGCAGGGTGATTCTTCCTGCAGTGACAGAGCAGTGGGCACCCTGAGTCACCTCCTAGTTGGCGTGGCTGGCTTGGGGCCTCTTGTCACCCCACTGTGCACCATTGGAGCTTCTGGGGGAACAGGTAGAAAAGATAAAAGCAATAAACAAGAAGGCTGAACCTAATGCTTTTGTTGCCTCAAATGCTTGTGCATGGAGCATCCAGCAGGAAGAGTGTTCATGGTACTCACCAGCAGGCCTAGTACTAGAGTGGAGCAGAGTACTAGTGAGTCTGTGCTAAGTGCCATGCACTATGTACTGGAGAAACAGTGTGTTCTAGGAAAGCAACAATGACTTAAACTTGGTCCTTGTCCTCAGGGAGCCCCCCTGATGGGTAACTGGGCAGCTGTGACACCTGCTACAGGGGCCAGGGAAGACCACTCGGGGGGTGGAGAAGTCCCTAAGAGGATAACCCCAAAGGTGGTGCTTGGGCAGAGGGGCGAGCCCAGAGCACACCAGACCTCAGTGAGGTAGGCTGTTCCTGTGCAGAGGGGAAAGCGGGCGTCCCCAGGACCAGGGTGGCAGGACGTGTTTCAGGCTACGAAGAGAACTGCTTGGTCGTAAGGGTTTCATAAAAATGCATGACAGGCCAGCTTTGTCAGTCATCCCCAATGGGGCAGAGAACCCAAAGTCTGGAGCCTGCAACCTGAATTTCAATCCCAAACCCACCACCGACCAGCTCACAACCCTGGGGACCCATCCTGATCTTTGATGTCTTCATCTGTAACAGGGCACTCAACCCCTCCAGGCCATTGAGGGCGAGTAAGCCATGGGCCACAGCAGGGCTGGCTGCTTGCCTGTCTTCCTTTTGCAAGGCACACACCAGGGGTGGCCAGGCCGAGGCCATGACTGCGGGTCACGAGCAGCAAAGCCCTGTTTTCTGTGGTTTCTGGACATGGTGGATTGAGTCTGAAAAGTGGTAACCAGGCAACATGAATGCTCTGCTGTGGGGGTCAGGCAGCAGTGGGGAGAGGCTTTGGGGAGCAGTTTTCAGGGTAAGCAGTTTTTGTGTGTCCATTAGAAGAGCTGAGGGCATACCCTAAGCTCTCTCAAAAGCAGGAGGCCTGAATGTTCCCACCACTGGGAGCGAGCAGAAAACACATAGGACGGTGGGCTTCCACGGGAACACTGGGGCCACATGGAGCCCCTTCACCTGAGGAGCTCCTGGAACAAGCCAAGCTGGAGAAGCCGGGACAGAGCTGCCTGGGCTCACATCCCCACAGCACCACTTGGTGCACCCCACATGGGCCTGACATTGTGATGGTAGCTGGGGGTGGGGCAGGGGCATGCCAAAAGAGATGAACGAGCCAGTGGAGGAGCCTGGACGTCGCTTCAGAGCGGCAGGAGGAGAGGGTGGAGCCATGCAGGCAGACCCCCGCCTGCCTCTCAGGGCTTCTGGCCCTGGTCGTGAGTTAGCAGGGAGTTCTCCCAGGTGTTTCCATGTGTCCATATGGAAGAGAGGGATTCCTGACCAGTGAGATTGTGCTGCCCCTGCTATCGGGGGCACACCTGGCAATGTCTGGGTGATGTGTGAGGGTGTAACAACCAGAGAAGAGTGTGCTACTGTCATACACAGGGGTGGGGGCCAGGGATCCTGCTGGACACGCCACAACACACAAGGCAGCTCCCCACAAAGCATCCTGCAGCCCCAGGAGTCTCTGGTGAGACGGAGCCACCCTGACGCGAGCCACACTCCAGGCCTCCCCATTACCCACATCAGCCTGGGTGTGGACCTGCCTCCCCACAGGGGTTGTTCTGCCATGCATTAAGCTTCCCCGGGCAGGCTTGGCACTGCCACCACTCTGGGGAGGACTGCTGTGGGCAGGTGCAGGGAGCTGCAGCAGGCCCAAGGGACTCCACGCAGAAGCCTGGACTGCCACACAGCCACCTCTACATAGGGGTGGCATTCCACCTCCTTTTGCTGAGCCTCTCCTCTCTTCTCCTTCACTCACTCTGAATCTGAAGTAGGGGTGGGTGCCCCTCACATCCCAGCACAGCCAGGGGCTGGGAATCTGGCAGCCATCTTGGTTCCTGCACCTCCCTCACCTGCTCACCCACTGGGTAACCGAGTCAACACTGCCTCACTGGCTCCTGCCCCTGAGCTCTCACTGCTGGGATGGTCCCCCACTTAATCCCTCACCTTGATGCTGTCCCGGGTCCTCTCATCTCATCCCTGTTTCCACATGGCCTTTGGCCTTGTTAAACAGAAGTGACCCAGGGCTCTGCAAAGCAGAGGGTGAGGCTCTCAGCCTGGGGCACAGCCTACACTCTTGGCAGCAAATACCATGGGAGGAATGGATGACAATAACCTTGATGTTACCGACCACCGCTCTACCCCTTTACACAGATGGCCCCTGGAAGCCTCCTCCCGAGCTGATGAGGAAGGAACAGCTGCCATCCTGTCACAAAGGAAACCAGGCAGGCTAAGGAACTGCCCAAAGTTACACAGCCAGTGCACAGTAGAGTCACAATTTGTGTCTAAGCAAACCAGCTCCATAGTTGATCTTCCCAACCAGGGCTGGGACCGTCTGGCCTGCGGGTTGCCTAAGGCCCACAAACTCATCTGGTCTGGCCCTGCCAAGGCAACCACAGGCGGGACTCAAAATCCAATAAATCCATAAGCAGGCTGATTTTTAAGCCGATCATTTTGCATGGCCCGCAAACGACGTGATAAATACCCAGATGGCCCTTGGCAGGGAGAACAGTTTTTTCCATCGTTGTTCTAGGCATCACATTCAACAGTTTCTTTCACTGACACAAACTTGTTTTCAGCCAAGTGCAACAGGAACACAGCAGAAGGAGCAAGGCACGGGACCTGGAGAAACTGAGGCAGGTACATGAGAGAGCAAGGGGCAGCTGGCCAGGAGACTGAGAGGAGGAAAGTTCCAGGCTGATGAGATGGCAGGTGTGTGCATGGTGGAAGCAAGGGTTTGTGCGGTCCATGGAGGCGCTGTGTGGCTGGAACACAGGGTGGAGCAGGGCACCCTGTTAGGAGGGAACTGGGAAGATGCTGGCAGCCTCGTGAATGACCTGGGCCATGAGAGATAGGGAGTGCAATGGCCAGAGTGGTGGGTGGGAAAGAACACTGTGGCAGGGCTTGTAGGGGTGGCTAGGACAGGGGCGCACTGGGCTGGAGAGGGAAGGTGAAGGCTGTGGCCCAAAGGAGGGAAGACACTGGGGCTGTTGTCACTGCTTTCACGTGTGCATTCCTTGTTGCTCATGTACCTCTTCCGTCAGGCACTGTTCCCGGCACCAGAAAGAAACAGCTGAAAATAAGGGTGAGTTCTTGCCTCCGTGGAACACACATTCAATACTACAGCTGCCAGTTTCTCCGCCCTGTCCCCTGTGTTAGGGCTCTGCAGCGCCAGCCTGGAAGGCTGCAGGCAGGTCCCCCTGCCCCACCTTCCCTCTACCTGGAGACAGCTTGTCACCACTGCCTGCAGTGGCGCTCTCACACAGACAAGGCCTTGGGTGCTGCTCCCGGGAAAGGCAGGTGACGACTCAGGGGACTCGTGCTGGGAGACTGGTGGCCTAATGAAATGGCGTTTCTGACACTGAGGGGGAGACACTAGAGGACACTGACACTAGGGGAGAGTCCCCTAGGCTTACATGCAAGGTGGAGTGGATTCTTAATAAGTATTATTAATTGCTCTGACTTCCCGTTGCAGGAAGTGCAACTTCTGTTTCTGCTCTGAAACAGAATGAGATGACTGTGTGGCAAGCGCTGGCGCAAGGGGAGTGCGTCCGGGTCAGGAAACAGCCACAACCATCATGCTCTGTCCACCAACAACGAATGTGTGCTGAAGGAACAAATGCAGCAGGCGACGGGATGCAGGCCTGCCAGGTGCTCCCCGGCCAGGAGGACTTGCCAAGTGTTGAATGGAAAAGCTCTGGACTACAAGACTTTGAGGAATAGGCTTGTTTCCCTTCCTAATTTATCCAGGACCCCTGGTGGATTTTTTTTCTGATGCCTTCCGTGCCGCTTTTCCAGACTCAGGCCTTCCTGGTACAGTGGGACAGACATTTGGAAGAGAAGACAAAGCCATGGTGCCTGGTCCAAATGAGTGGACAGTCTACCAGGGCTGAGACACAGCAGGAGCCAAGCCCAGGGGTGAGTGTGAGAGGGAGGGACTACCCAGAAGTCTCCCCAGGAAGGTGGAGGCCGATGCCTGGGAGGAGCCGGGTGGGGGGAGCATGCTGTTCCACCTCTGGTCACTGGGATAGCCCCTGAGTTCAGTGATGAGCCAATGACCTTGTCACTGTACTTGTTGAGTGCAAACGAAGATAAGAGTAACAGAACAGCAGAAGGGGTCATTTTACACTCTCTGCACTCTCGATTCTCCCGTAGCTAATTAAAGTCATACGTCAAAATGTCTCTGGGAAGAGATCTTTAAGGATGTGTCTGTTAAGTAAACAAGGTTTTACTAATTAATGACCCACCTTCCCAGTCCTCCTTGAAGTTCTCTGCAGAACCTTCCTGCAAAGCAGGGCTGAGCAGGAAAGGGTGGCCTTCTTCCCTTCCTGGGGGGGAGTGGGACCAATCCAGTCGCCCATCATCTCAGGGGTTATCAGTCTCTCCTCCGATGTTCATCAGATTGCCTGGGCTGAGACCAACTCACAAGGCCAGGGGCTGGAATCTTTCCAAGTCAACCCTTTGCTTCTCACGGAGTCAATCCAATTCCTTTCGAGAAGCAATTTTATCCTGGTTTCTTGGTGTGTAGTGTGGTTGAAGGGCATGTCTTGGGACCTTCCTCTAAAGATGACAGCTATGCTATACACTTCATTGCTGAGCCTGCTCGCTGCCCTTCCACCATCACACATCCTCACAGAGAAGCATAGGAGAGGAGGCAAGGCTCGTCCAAGATTATACAATGAGTCAGTGGCACAGCCAGAAATAGAACTTTCCAAACTCCCGAATTCTTAATAATAGCAATAGTAATAAATAGTCTCTTTATGATTTGGCAAGTGTTTTCACAGCTCGCATTTAATCTTCATTTGCCACAACTTTGGGGACAGTCTGGGCAAAGTTCAGCCTCCAGCAGGAAGCAGATCCGAGCTTCAGGCCAGCTGGGCTACCTGCTCGCCTGGCAGCCCTTGCTGGTCCCCTCTGTTCTCAGGATCTCACCATCTCAGCTGTGAAATGGGAGAGCTGGATGACAATGTGCCTGAAGTCTCTGTCTCCTCCAATGTGGTCCAGGGCTTCTCGGCCTCGGCGACGTGGACCTCCAGGGCTGGATAACGCTGTGCTGGGTGTCTCAGGATGGTCAGCGGAACCACTGGCTTCTCTCCCGTGGACGCCAGGAGTGGTCCTTGGCCTGGCTGTAGCAATGACAGTATCTCCTACGGCCCTTCCCGTGGCTGCCAAAGGACTTCAATCAGGTCCAGATGAGGAGGGATTTAGTGGAAAAAAAAGAGGTCTCCCTGATCCCTCCTCTTCTCTAGCCCCCTCACACCTTCCGGACACAATCTCCCAGTGCTCTGCAGCTACGCGTTTCTGAAATGCCCTAGGTGGCCCAGTGTGTGTCTGTTGTGATAATGAGCTGATTTCATACTTGCTCCTAAGCGGAGTTCACAGGTTTGTGCCTCCTAAGTGAGCAGCCGGGCTCTCCATCACCCAGCAGAGCCGAGGCTGGCGGCCGTGCACAGCTGGCAGGAGGCTTGGAGCGTGCTTTTACATACCGCAGCTCTGAGAAGCCTTCTCCCCAGCCAGAGGCTTCAATGGCTCTGGGTCTTCCCCACATTCAGGGTTACCCAAAGGCCCATAACATGTCTTTGCCCAAGAAAGGCAGACGCCCAAGTGAAAACCCTGAGGGACAGGAGGGGAGGTGGCAAGAAGGCAGCCCCGCCCAGGACGCTGCTGCACAGACCTGGACACTTGGCCTCCCATGGGTGGCAAGGGAAGGCTCTGACACTGATACGGCAACAGCCTGTCCCCTTCCAGCTCAGGACATCTTTTCACCTGCCCAAGAACACGGCCACACCACCGACTGCCTCTCTGGACTTGCTGCCCCACCTTGTCACAGGAATGCCAGCTTCACCACATAACTGATGTGCCCAGTAACATCTGCAGAGGTCAAGGTGTTTGGCCAGGACCCCTAAGCCAGGGACCAGGGCGGCAGCCTGCTAGCCTTACAAGCAGACCAGGGCAGGGTCAGCCATCTAGCAGGGACGTCTTCCTGCCTCCTTAGGGTCTCAGACGCTTCATCCCTCCCCCATGGCAACAGGAACCCAGAGAGCTTGTGCCCTAGTTACAGCCTCATACAGCTATCTGCCTTCGGTCTTACCAGTAACCCATACCTCGAGAGAGCATGTCCATTTCTCTGGCTAAGGCTGCCCAGAGGCCTGTCGCTCCCCAGGGCTCCCTTAGTCCCTGGTGGGGAACACACACCTCATCCATGAGCTAGAGGGAGATAAGGAAACTTCCAGCACCTTCAGCAGCAACAAGCATCCCTTGGGTGAGAGCATGAGGAGTGAAGAGGTTTCGCGTCTTCCGGCAGGACAGCAATGGGTCCTCAAGACGGGGTCTGCCACTCGGCCGAAGCTCCAGGGGAAGCTGGAGGAAGGCCACTGGGTATGCCAAGCGGCTGGGGTGGGAACAGCTAAGCTGCAGCTGCCAGGACGCTCAGCTCCCTCCCTCCTGGAGTCTATCTCGGGTGTTGAGGGCCAGACTCACAGAACACAAGAAAGGGCAGTGGAAATGGCAGCACCTTCCAGGTCACCCAAGAAACCTGAACATGAGGATTTTGCAAAAAATAGAACAGTCCAGGATTCTGCCCTTGAGCTGGAAGCAGCAGGATGGAGGGGACACATAGACACCCAGTCCACCCAAGGCCTGAGCTTGGCGGGGGGGCAGGGAGGGGGTCCCAGCAGCAGGGTGGGGAGTGACAGCTGGACAGACATAGCCACTCCTGTATGTCAAGCAGGGTCATGAAGGCTCCAGCCCTGGAGAGGGACTGGGTACTTAACTATTGCTACATGCACAGACACCTACAGCGGCTTGATGTTTGCCTAAAAGAAAACTCGAATTGTAGGAAAGATCGTGGAGGAAGGCAAAGAATAGTTACGGTTCTCTACGACCTGTGTAGGAACATTACCAGAACTTATCTGCTCCTCGTCTGGCTGCTCTGAATAACAGTCGGAGGAAATTTCCCCAAGCTTGTTAATTCGCCAAAGCGTCGTCAGTTATTACAAGTACCTGCTGTACCGAGAACAGAAACCACTGTTCATGGTAACGAGGAAGCACATCGCTGGAGTGCAAAGAGCTCTCTCTGCACAGAGACCCGGGGGGTCCCAGGGCTCAGTCCCAACTCTCCCACCTCGGGCAAGACCCCTCCCGGTAACACTGGCTGACGCAGAAGAGGACTGGGGAAGGAAGCTGGCTTGAAGAACCAGGTGTTTTTCAAAATTTCATTCTTGCTTGAATGAGCCTTTAATGAGTTCAAAGTGCACACCAGCACCAAGCACACAGTGGGACCAGGCACCAGTTCTCTCTGGAATATTGGGCTTACATCTGCTCCCACTGCAATTGAGGTCACAGCAACACCTGCCGCCTAGGAAGCACACAGTGAAGGGGTTCAATGACAACAGTGATGTCTGGGGGCTGTGGCCTAACCTGATGCTACTGTGGCCAGTGAAGGGCAAGTGGTAAGAAAGTCAGGGGTCCCTAGCCAGGTACCGTTGCCGCCCCCTACTGGACACCAAGCCCACAGCCTCACATAGAACCGATTCTGGCCAGGGGAGTGCTGGCTCTAGGAGTCCCATTGCACACCCTAGGATGATACAAGCTGTTGGTCTGCATATTCACAGGGTCGAGTCCTGCACAGCCATAGAATGTCTCACCACACCACTAAGGCGCTAAGGACTAAGCACAGAGCTGGGAACATCCGTGCAGCCCCGATGGAGCCAAGAAGCAACAAGCAGTTATGTCACTGCACAGACCCTTCACGTTGAAAGGCTTTGAGAAATGCGGCAAGCAAATGTTGAGTGCAGGTAGGCAGAGAACCAAGCCAGGCTGGGGGTTTGACTCAACGGTCTTGGTGAAAGATCTCCAGGCTGGAGTAGACCTTCTGGGAACGTGCACATTCAGGGATGGGATGTGAGGGACACAGCTAGCAGACGCAGAACAGGCCAACGCCGCCCCCCTCCCTCCAGCCATTCAAAACAGTTGGAAAGTGGAATACTCTAATTGTGGTCCCATGAGCCAACATCCAACTGCCTCCGTGTTCTCTCAAGTCGACTTTAGGATGCGTTTCCAGAAGGATTCCGAACCAAGCCAGAAGGAGAGGAAACACATCCTGGAAGGCTCTAGCCACCGCCATGTTCCCACTCACCCGCTCCTTCTTGGTCCAGTCTGACTCTCCCAAGTTGCCCTAATTGTATCTTGGGTTTTTAGGCCTCCAGGGCATCAGGCTCCCAGACCTCCCCTCTAGAGCTTTTCTGTTCCCCCTCAAGTTCTTCCCTGATTCAAGACAACACCACAGAGCTGACCCCCACTTCCAGAAGCCTGCCCCCCTTTCTCCCGGGAATCGCCCGGGGAGACCTGCACCTACCCCAGAAGATACCTCAAGTGCGACTCAGGCACGCATCCTGCTCCTGGGACTGGTGCCCCTCGGGGATGCACAGAGTCCACACCCGGGAGCCCACCGCCAGCAGCAGCAGGAATATTCATTAGTCATTCCCGGAGGAAGCCCACCCCTCCCCAGCCCGGGAGCGTCTGCCCGCCACTCCGCCACTCCGGGAGGCTCCCACCCAGCCTGGCATGACTTCGGATTCTTTAGTTGGCTTCTGCAGAAGCGGGACCAGCCAGGGCTCCCCACCACCGCACTGCAAAGACGCGCGCTACGCTGCTGGGCATGCCCCCAAGCGCGGCGGATGTTCCATCGAAGCCTCCAGGGTCTCCACGGGGTCCACGGGGACTCCCCCGCTCCCGCCCCGGTTGCCCTGGAATGCCTGAAGCGGGCTCGCCTGAGACAGTCTGAAGGCGAGACCACACCTCGGTCCAGCAAAAGGCGGCTGGCAGCTACGCTGTGCGCGGTGCTGGTTCCAGGAGCGCTCTGTCAGCCAACGCTGTGCCCGCGAGACAGATCGGTTTCCCCGGGGACGGAGAGCCGGCCCTCCAGGACGCTTTCCCAGCCCGGGAGCGAAGGCGCTCGGCCCGCCGCACGGTAGCGTCCCCAGCCCTGAACTGAGCCTGCGAGGCTGGGTGACTCCGCGACAGCCCCCAACCCCCCAACCCCTGGCACATCTCTCGTCACCTGCTCCGCCTCCTCCCACATTGCTGACCTCCAGAGCCCCCCACCCCTCCCCGTGGGCTGCAGAGGGTCGTCCCCACGCCGCAGCTCCCGGGCCACCTCCAGCCGAGCGTCCAGCTCTCGTCCCTGGCCAGCGGGATCGACTCTGCGCGCCCACCGAGTCCCGCGCCTCATTGGCAAGTTGGGGAGCCTAAGCCGCCGCTTCCGCGGTCCCGGTCCTCCCAGACTCCCGGTGGCTTCCCCGCCACCTCGGCGAGCGGATGGGGAGGGGTGCGTGGGGTTGGAGAAACTTTCTCCTCCGGGGATGGGGGCGCTCGAGCGGGTACTCACAGCGAGGTCGGCGCTGCCAACCATCCTGGACGCCGCTCGGCCCCACCGCCGGGGAGGGGGGCGCGGGAGCGCGGGCGCTCGCTGCTGCCGCCGCCGCCGCCGCCGCCTCGCCGCTCCCAGCCCCGGTCCCGGGCTGGCCTCGAGCCTCCCGCCCCGACGCCGTGCGCTCGCTTTATACAACTCCACTCGAGCGCGCCCGGCCTTATGTAAAGGCTGGCGGAGGCCCGCAGCCAATGGCGCGGCAGCTGGAGCCGGGGGCCCTTGGGCGGGGGGCGTCCGCGCAGCCAATCGCCGCCTGGAGAGCTCCGGGAGCCGGGTGGGGGAAGGGGTCGCCTCCCCGCGCTGATTTAGGAGCCGGGATTGCGGTGGCAGCAGCCGGCAGCCCGGCTGGCCCGGCGCGGCGCGTGGCGGGCCCCGCGGTGGGCGGCGGCGGCGGCCAAGGGCGGGCGCCCCCTGCGTGCCACCGCGCCCCGCCGCTGCGACGCGTAACCTTCTGGAGGCTGCCGGGCCTGGCGAGGCACCAAGCGGAGAGGGCGCGCCTTGGCGGGGCGCACGGGGCCCTGGGCCGGCGGGAAGCCGCGATCCCTTGGGAGGAAGCGCCGGGAAGGAAGGCCCCCGGGGTGGGAGGGCCGCGAGCCCCAGCACCCCGCGGGCAGCCCTGCGATGCGCGCGCGGCCGAGGAGGAGGGAGACGGCGGGAGCAGCCGCGCCGCCTTCCAGTCCCCTAGATTGCGATCTGGCCGTCGCCGGGCCGGGCCGGGCCTGGCCGCACGAGCTGCGCTGATGGCGAGATTGCATGCTGCGGAGCGAGCGCCGAGCGGATTTTTATCTGGCCTGGGGACGTGTCCGAGCCTCCAGGGAGCTGCTCAGTATGGGGAGCAGAGCTTCACGACCGCCTCAGCGGGCGGGGAGCGGACAGCAGAGCTCCGAGCTCGGCTGGGCAGCGTCTGCTATCCCCGCCCGCGCCGCGCCCGCCCCGGGCCGTGTCCCTACCCCGCTCCACCCCGCCTGGCCCCGCGGGCTTGGCGCACCTGTCCTGGCCCCGCGGCGGTGCTTGGGAAGGCATCTCCCTGACTCTCTGGACCAGGTTCACACCCCAGGTGCTATTCTCTAGGACAAGATGCTTGGTCAGCTTGACCAAAAATGCAAGTGCCCGGGGCGGGAAAGCAGGCTGGGTCGACTTAGTTTGGGCCCTTAGAAAAAAGCCTGGCACACACAGAGTAGGCGCCTGGTGAGTCTATACTGAATTGGATTTTGAGCTTTGGTGAGCCAGGTTTGGGGTGTTGAAACTTGAAGAATGATAGACCTGGATTCCCCGGACAGAAAGGATTGGAACCATCCCTGTCTCCCCACCGGTGGGCGCTGTCCTGGCCATCAGCCTCAACCCAGTGCGAGACCCTACAGTCCACGACTGTGAACAGAACTACACCAGCGTGACGACGCCAGCCCTGCCCTGAGTGTCTGAGATCTCCTCTGGGGAGACATGGCCAATCACACACTCCTGTTTGGCCCAAGCTCTCAGCCCTTTGAGGGCTGTGCACTCCTTGAGAACCTGGTTTTAAAATGACCAAATCTCTATTAAAAACCCGTGTGCACGACTTTACACAGTCGCAGGTGCATCCCTTGAGAATCATTTCGCAAGTTTCCTGGGGCTCTGCTCAAGGTCAACTGGCTTCTCCAGGTCACAGTTTGCTTCTGGGGGTCACGAGCCCTTTGGAAACTTTAGCATGTCTGACCAGTGTTATTGTTCTGTTTCCAGGAACACATTCCCTCGCATGCACATGTTGACCTGCCAGTTGGGGACAGGTCATGGATCAGTCTAGCAACCTTCGCCTGACAGCAAAAAGACACCTGCTCCCGGCTCCCCCTGTAGGGAGTCCCATTGGTTCTGCACCTAAGGGATCCCACCACCACCACCGTGCTCCCAGGGCGCCTGAGTCATGTGGCCATAGCTCTGGCCCTTGATAGGCTGTCTCCATATTCACCTCTCTGCATCACCAACCCCCTACATACGGAAGCAAGTTGCAGGTTGTCATATTCTGTCAGATCCGTGAGTGTTCCTTAGGCAGGAACTCCAACTCAGGGAGACAGCCTGTGACTGGTAATTAGCCAGTTTCACTCCATCCCAAGCATCTGAGCACACCTTTCTTGGTTTTGTTCTCACTTCCCTCCCTGCTGGCGTAGCTGTGAGCAGCAGCCCCAGCTGCGGGGCCTCGCCTCCCCTCTCGCTAGCAGCATGAGTCACCGGCACTGTGGTGATCAACATCAGCCTTCCAGATGTGAGCATGATTGCTGTGGACAAGTCTGTAATGATCTCACACTCTCCTGTGCCTATCCAGGTAATGGGAGCCACAGACCGGAGGTGCTGGGCAGGACACAAAGACGCAGGAGACGGAATGTTCCAGCCAGGAACTTATCCAGAGAGAGGATAAGTCTGCGTCTGACCCTGCGAGAGTTGCAGCCTGTCCTGGCCTTTCTCATCTGCCATTCCTCTCCTACCTCCCATGCCCATTCACTCTGCCCAGGTTGGTGTCCACTCACAGCTGCAGCCCCATGGCTGCCCATGCCCTGGCAGATACCTCCCCCACCCCTACATTGCACAGACACAATCCCCCTCCCCCAGGGCACATATCACGGTTATGAGCAACATCGTGTCTCCCCCATCAAGCTCATATTCGGAAGTCCTCATGCCCACAGTGACTGCATATGGAGAATGGGCGTTTTAAATAGGTAATTAGGTTAAGCAGTTCCAGAGGACTGGGGCTCTAATCAAATAGAATCAACATCTTTTTTATTTTTTTTAAAGATTTATTTATTTTTATTGAAAAGGCAGATTTAAAGAGAGAAGAAGAGACAGAGAGAATGATCTTTCATCCACTAGTTCACGCCCTAAGTGTCCTCGATGGCTGGAGCTGAGCCAATCCAAAGTCAGGAGCCAGGAGCTTATTCTGGATCGCGCACGTGAGCGCAGGGTCCCAAGGCTTTGGGTCATCTTCTATTGCTTTCCCAACATCCTGACTCCAGCCTCCTGTACTCTAGGGTCTTTCCACAGATGTCCCCTGACAATCCTTGCCCCTTCTCACCTAGACACCTTCTGATAACGTGTTCTCATTTTCTGAAATCTAGGCTAAGACTCACCTGTGCTTGCTTGCAAAACTGCCCTGGCCAGGCAGTTCTGCTCAGCTCTCCCGCAGGTGTGCCACCCATAACAATCCCTTATACACCTTGCCTTTCCCCCTCTCAGTGTTTCTTAGACATTGAACTTGGCCTTTGGACCAGAACATGAGCTCCTCTATGTCCAGAGTTTGTATTTTATACTTGGGCACCTCGTGGAGCCCAGCATGGAGCTGGACAGAATGAGTGCATATATCTGCTGATTCATTCATTCCATTTAAACACGTTTGCTTAAAAATATTAGGAAGGTTTGTGGGAGTTCATTTCTAAACACAGGACATTGGTGTGCACTGACCCCGCCATCGTCACAGCCCATGGGATCGGGGCTCTTAGCATCTGGCTCTTTCCTGTGGACTAGGCTCAGACGGGGCCACAAGTTGTTCCTAGACCAAGCTGCCAAGTGCATCCCAAACCTGTGTGACCTGCCATTCACAAAGGACCTTGCTTCTAGCCCTTTGTCTGAATCGAAGGTTTCCGGTGGCCTTGACTGATCCGCTGGGCTGTCCTCTGCCATCCAGATGCAGAGGAGGGGCTGGCACTCCTCAGATCTTCGAGATGTGTGTCCAAACAGATCTGTCTGACATACTTGTTGCTAGGGACGCTCCGCGGTTTAGAAATTAGATATGTTCTGTGAGTATCTGGGTAGAGTCAGATGTCAGACATGCTGCTATTGCCTTATGACATATATGGAGCTTTTAAAAAGATCTGTTTATTTGAAAGAAAGTGTGTGTGGGGGGGAGAGACAGAGAGACAGAGAAAGGATCTTTCCTCTGCTGGCTTCCTCTCCACTTCTCTCATAGCAACCAAGACTGTACTAGCTAAAGCCAGGAGCTTCCAATGGGTCTCCCACTGGGTGACAGGGGCCCAAACACTTGGGCTGTCTTCCACTGACCCACCCAGGTGACCAGCAGGGAGCTGGACTACCAGAAGTGAAGCAGCTGGGACACGATTCAGTACTGAATGGGAGGTTTTACCTACTGCCCCACAACACTGCCTGCACTATATGGCTTTTTACACTAACTGGGGATGAACAGAAAGCACTTTCATACTCATCCACAGGTCTTGTCACCAATGTACAAAGAAAAAAGCCCTCTTAATTTCCAGAAATTTGAGGATTTAGAATTGCAGACAAATGGGATTGTAGGCCTGGCTATCCCAGCGGACCTGAAAGTTGTGGGTGTAAAACAGCAACGAACAGCAGAAAATGGGCAACTGAACAAAGTGAAGGGTTTAGGGAGCATGGGTAAGTAACCCGTTCTCAACCAGGTTGTGTCAGAGTGGAGTCCCTTTCCTGCCAGGAAGATGCATTTATCAAGGGGCAGGACAGTTCCAGACACTGTTGTACCATAAGAGGCAGATGTACAGATGGACTTTGCAAGGAGGCAGGCAGAAGCCACGAGGCCAGGGGCAGGGAAGGAGTCTAACAGATGGCCAGAGAGAGCTGGTTCAGTGCAGCTTGACCGGGAGTGCCTGCCACAGGCAAACTGTTTAGATAGAGAATGGAGCAGGAAAAGGTGGTGGACGGCGGAGGACAGGATGGGATGCTGGGGCGTATGGTAGGAGGGTAGGAGGTTCTTAGCGCTGGGGGAGCCCGGGGACATGGTGCAGGCAGAGTCTCCTGTCACATGTACCTGGGCATGTACCTCGTGGTTTCCCACATCATAGGCAGGGTGGCTCTGCTGTCAGAGGTGCTGGCTGGGAGTGTGGTCCAGGGAAGGAGCTGGGACTGTGGAAGACCCCCAGCCTGTATAGGTCTGTTCCTCAGCCGTCCCCCTCTCTGGTCAGGAGGCTCCCTAGAGCTCAAAGTCACCAGCAAGACGTTTCACATCGCCTGATGGAGAATCTCAAGGTCGTCTTTGTTGCTGACCTTGGTCCAGCTCTCTCTGGCCAGGTCCTCTTTGCCCTTCTCTTCTGGCAGGGCTCCAGCCAGCACCCCTAGCTCTGGTAACTGAGTCTCTATATTTCACTCTCCCAGCCTGGCACACTGGGCCCTGTGACCCAGTCCTCAGGGACTAGGGTTCTGAGGTCTGGGTACTTTCCTTTATTCCCGATGGCTGCTGCCCCACAGTTGTGACATCAGCCACCTCCTTAGCTGTGGCCAGCTGCTTTGTGCCAGCTTCCTGTGACATACCCTGAGTCTTGCTTTTCTGCCTCGCACTGCCAGCTGCCAGCGCCTGCCCAGATCCTGGCCTGGCACTGGTGGGCAGGGCTTGCTCCCAGTCCCAGCTCCGCCTGGTCTGACATTTCTAGCTCCGGACCCAGGCAGGTCTCTGAGAGTTGTGGACTTAAAAGAGTTCTTGAAGCCCTCGGGCTGTGATGGCAAAGAGTTACTCACTGCAAATGTCGGAGCACTCTTGGGCGTGGGGTGCCCTTGCCAGGGCCAGTCTGAGGGCAGGCAGAGGAGTGGGTGAACAGGAGGGAAGAATCTGAGGAGAGATAGGGGAGTGGAAAGGTTAGGAGTGGGGAGGACGGGTGTAGTTTGTGTTTGTTGGATGGGCAGAGCAAGGATATCTTGTCATCAACAGAGACCAGCACTGACACAAGAATACAGAGCGTGTGTGTGTGTGTGTGTGTGTGTGTGTGTGTGTGTGTGTGTGTGTGTTGGGAGGATGATGGACACTCCAGGAAGGAGGTAGGATAGGAACAGGGGCTAACAGGGCAGGTGGACCAAGACTAAGACACCTGCTTGAGAACCACTGGGGCTGCCATTTGCTCATCTACCCATCCTGGCGCCAAAGCTAGCTGCGCACCCTCCTTCCCTACCACCTCCTGGTCCTCCCAAACTCCACCCTCAACCCCATCATCAAATTCCGCTAAAACCAGGATGGCTTTCTTACAGCTTCAGGAAGTCAGAGGTCAGGTGTGCACAGGCAGGTAACAACAGCAGGCTGCTGCTGCTGAAGCCTTACTCTGGAGCCAGTGTGCAGAGAGCGCGAGACTCTGCCAGGCACACCGCGGAGTGAGACCCCCTCGGCTGCTGGCTGCCGTCCTGTAAGCAGCCCATTCTTCCCCCAGCTCCTGCCTCCTCCCATCTCCTTTCCTGTAGCACTCCCTTTCTTCTCCTGACGCCCCTGTATTCCCACAACAGCACACCGCCAGCTGCCCCCAGCCCAATCCAGAGGGATCCTTTCATTTGCACAGCAATTTGCAGAGTGAGAAAATGCTCGTTAGCACTTACCTGTGAGGCAGACCAGGACTCACACAGGAGAGCTCAGAGAGGTCAAGCAGCTTGCCTGATGTGGCACAGCTGATGAAAGATAGCTGACATGCCTTGCTCAGCGCACACACAGTGCTTGAGTAACTGAGTCCTTCCCGGTGAGATTCCTGGGGACGGAGACCTACTGTCCCCAAGAAACCACCAAGTGTTGGTCCTGACTCATTTCCTGACACTTAAGGGGTCACAGGTCCCCCCTCTATTGGCTCAGCCTGTGTGATCAAAGGATCTGCTTTGCTTCAGGGCTGCCCTGCTTACATCCTAGGGTTAGGTGCCTGTTTGCCAAGCCAAGATGTGCAAGTGATTGCTGAGGGCTGCTGGTTAGCCAAGCCAATATCCCCCAGTCTGGTGGGGCAGGGGGAACTCATGAGGAATTAGGCCTAAGTGCAGCCCGGACTGGCAGGGAATAAAGATAGATCCGCACTCGTTGCAACAGAAAGGAACTGAGTGTACAAGAAAAATGGTCTGTCTTTCTTCTTGATGGGCCTTAGGGGGGTCTAGAAAGAGATTCCTGCGGGGGTGTGCAGACGATGGCTGCCCTGGAGATCTTCAAGAGCTGGAGTGTGACATGGGACAACTTGGGGAGCAGGGCTGGGGCACAGCAGTCAGTGGGAGGCGGGCTCAGGAAGCAGCCACCTGGCCTTACACCTTGCAGGTAAGGAGAGAGCTGCAAAGCCCAGCAGGGTGTGTGGGTGGGGGTGGGGGGAGCAGGACTGAGGCTGGGAGAGAAGGACAGGTCCCAGAGGGGCAGGTGGACGGAGGTCCAGGTGACAAGAGGAGTCTTGGGGCAGAGCCACAGGCTTTCAGTGGTCCTGCTGGCTGAGGCACTGGCCAAAGCGTCGGGGCGAGAAGCCTGCTGTGGACCCTCGGTGGATCGGATGGACACACAGGGATAGCACCACAGCAGGACGCAGGGGCTGCCCATCTGGATGTTAAACACTGGCCACTACTCCCCGGCCATGCTTGGGAGTCTTCAGGGTGCGGAGTGTCCCAGAGGGCAGGCATCTCCCTGGAGCATTTGCGCTTCCTAGAAGGTTTGCTGTGGATAGGGACAAGCAGAGGGAATGGCAGGCAATCTCTTGAGAAATAGAATAGAAATATAACCTCCACTTTATTAAATTTGAGTAGTTTGTGGAGCTGAATGCACAATCACACAGCATATCCCAGAAAATTATGAGCCTTGAGAAGACCAACAGCTGCCTGTTGGGGGAGCCCCCCTCAGATTCCCCTTGGGAGGCATCTGACAACCCTTTCTTCCACCTTTATGGCACTTTGTAGAATAGTTGTTTCTTTTGTTTGTTTCTCTTGGTTTCATTTGAAAGGCAGAGTGAATGCTAGTGTCTCAAGTGATGGCTTAACCCATTGTGCCTCGGTAGAAAAATGTTAAGAGGAACGCTCTAGAATGGCCTAGGCAATGTCTGACCCACAGCTCAGTGGGACATTCAGCAGGCATCTAAATGGGTGTGTTCCTGTGTGCCAGGAACCAGGAAGTACCCAGGCATGGATGTCCCAAATGTTTTCCATCAAAACAGACATGTTCCCTCATTTCACTTTCCAACCACTTTTTGAACCCCTCATGTGTCTTTCTTGTTGTGGAGATAACAAAGTAGATTCCTGAAGATGAGGGGTACCTTACCAGCACCTCAAGGCCTCACAGGCTACTCGGGGCTGGGCACATGGCAGATCTCCCTGGGCCATCATGTCACCTCCCCCTCCTGGTGTCCCTGTGAGTCCTCCAACACCCGTTCCTGCTGAGAAGCAATCACACAGCAGGCATTACCACGTGCCTCTCTCTAGAGTCCCTTCCATACCCAGTGTGGCCGCAAGACACCCAGGCAAATGAGCCGGTGCCCGGCTCCATGCCCCTCTGGCCTGGGATGCCACACAGATGGACAAGGAAGGACATCCACATCGAGCAAGCAGGTCACAGGCAGAGTGTGCAATTCCGAGGCTGGGCCAGTGGAGTTCTGGCTCAGTGCACAGCCCGGGGTCTCCGGGGAAGTGATCGCTTCCTGCGTGGCCCAGGATGGATGGCTCATCCGCCAACATTTATCCAAGGCTTGTTAGGTGCAGGCTCTGTGTTAGGCCGGTGGGGGAACAAAGATAAATAAGGCCTTCTCTGCCTTCAAGGGGCTTACAGCGCAGTCATGAATTGATGTCCAGTCCACTCAGAAAGAGAAAAGGACCAGACGGCCTAGGTACCGATGTGGCGGGGGTGGCACTGGACAATGCCCGTATCCCCATATCCTGCACCTCCTCCCCACTGGTGCACAGGTGCTTGTAGGACTGCCCTCCCTGCTTCTTCCTAGTTGTCTTTGCTTGCCTGCCAAATAATCTCCTTTCTGTATACATCACCCCCCCTTCCTGCCAATTCAAACCCACTGCAGCCAGGGATCGGGTCCTGACCTATCCAGGTGGTGCCAGGTATGCTAAGGCTGCACCTGCCTGTGTTGGGTGCTATTCAGAAGCTTGACTGCTTGTTGTCCCCAACACGCCTAGGAGTCTGTTACTGTGTCCATTTTACGGATGGAAAGCCTGAGGTTAAGTAAGCAGCAGAGCTGGGACTGTCCCTATGCCCAACTGGGCAGAGCCCTCAGTCATGCCACACACAGGACCTCATTTGGTGCTTGTGGCAATACCATGGTGGGGATAGAGGGGTGGTGGGTTCTGAGGTCCAGGGTGACCCAGTGCACTGCCTAGCTCATTGGGCTGTGGGTGAGATGCACATGGGACCCAATCTGTATCTATGCTGACCTTCCTTCCTTCACTTGGTTGCTGAAATCAGAACGCATCCCCTCTGCATTTCTGGCCCCCTGAGCCCCTCTGTCTTTGGGGGCACTGGGTCTTCGTCCTTTGCTACTAGGTGAGGACTAGGATGACCTGTCTTGACCTGGCCTGGGCAGGTGAGAAGCAGCACTGACCATCTGACCTGAGATGTCTTTGAGAGCACAAGTGCACCTCGTTGGTCCCTCTGTGCCAGGGGCTCTGCTGAGCTCTTCCAACAGCTACTGCCATTTCCTGCTCCCTTTAACCTGTGACGCTGATTGCCACCATCCCCATTGCAAAGGTGTGCAAGCTGAGGCTCTGAGCCCAAGTAGCCCACTCAAGGTTCTGAAGCTGAGGCTCAAATCCAGGTTTGCCTGACCCCAGGCCCTTATCCTGCCCCCACCCCTTACCTCTGGAACACTGCTGCCTCTCAACCCTCGGAGCTACAGCCACTCTGGTCGTCTCTCTCTGATTCGTATTCACTCGGGGCTTTTGCACTTCCTGGGCCCTCTGCCCATGATCTGCTGTCAGATCTACCCACCGCTGGCTCCTTCTCACACAGGTTCCTGCTAGTCCCAGTCACCTCCTCCAGGATGCCGCTGTCCACGCTTCAAGTTGGCCACGCTCAAGGCCAGTCCCTTGTTCCCGCATCAACCAACCAACCTTAGGGCTTGGCAGCCTCTGCTGTTACCAGTTTGTGGTTTCCTCATTTGCTGTCTGCATTCTCCATGCAGAATTTCAGCTGCAGGAGGGCTGAGGCTGTGGTGCCTCAGTGCTTAGCATGGTGCCTGGGTAGCAGGTGCCTGGGTAGCAGGTGCCTGGTAGCAGGTGCCGGAGCACTGGTCACTGGATGAATGACTGGCGGAGAAGGTGGCAGGAGAGAAAGGCCCTGCAAGTTGTCCTCCATCTCACCCTCAGTGGCCTTCTCATCCCTCCCACAGCTCACCTCTTCTGGACCCCTTCTCTCCTTAGGCTGGACCAGGGGTGAGCTGAGGCCAGAGCCAGGGCTTGGCTGGGACCAGCAAAGGCCCAGGAAACTTGTGATGCAGCAGGAGGCAGGCGGCTGCTCTTCTGGCCCCAGTGTTTGATGTAGCTCCAGTGTCGGGCTGTTCTCGGTAGCGCTTGTTGTTAATTCTTGTAATTAGCTTGGATCTTACAGATATTGCTCTTGGTCATTTAGAGAGAGGTTTAATTGGTCATTCCGGCCCAGAACCTATCCTCTTCCCCAACTTTATTACTTCGCGTAGCATGTTCAGAACCTGAAAAGGCAGATTAGCATCTCAGGGTTATAAAGTGCCTATTCTCACTATCCACACTTGGGCATGCTCCAGGACACTGACAGTGGCTTGGGTGTTTGAATTTAGAATTCTGTACTTACAAGGAGAAGCTGAGACCCAGCCTGGCCTCAGAGGCCTGCTAAAGCTGAGCAGAACATGGACGCTTATGCGCATGAGTTCATGGTCAGACAGGAAGGGCTCAGAAAGAAGAGACCATGAAGGCTGATGGGCGTGCAAGCTTGGCTGATGCAAGGAGTGAGGAGAGTCATACTCCCAGAGAGGGAAAAAGCACTCAGCCCACAGCCCCCCAGGTGAACACTGCACAGGGAGCCAGGTCCCGGCCTCTGTCCTGGGCCAGCCGCTTTCTCATCCTCTATCCTGTCTTCAACTGCAAAGACAAAACCAAGCGAGATAAACTTTCACATTCTTGGAAACACTGAGGTCCTAGGTTATTTATTGGGGTTGGGGGTAATAGCAAGCTCTGGAGAGCACATTGCTGCTGCTGCCCGGGTGGTTCCTCTGCATGGGCGGCATGCTGCTGCCTGGGTGGTTCCTCTGCGTGGGCGGCATGCTGCTGCCTGGGTGGTTCCTCTGCGTGGGTGGCATGCTGCTGCCTGGGTGGTTCCTCTGCGTGGGTGGCACTGGTATCTTCCCTGCAGGGGCACTAGCATGAGCACCACACAGCCTGGTGGCCAAAGCTGCAGCACCAACCAGTGCACTTGGGTTTGGTCACAGACTTCTGGTGACTCCGTCCACAGCTCTCCAATACCTGACCCCTGGAAGCAGCATTGCAATCCTGACTACCAGGTCACTGTGGAAGCAGGGAGCTCAGCTGGTCCGTTCCCTGCTGACCTTGATGTAGGTCACAAGCAGTGGACCTCGTGTCGCAGACCAGCCTGCTGCACACAGAATGAGCCTGTAATTGTAGGATCCCATGCACAGTATGGGCCAGGTACAGGCTGAGTGTCATGCATGTCATGTCCTGCACAGCCATGAGGGCAGCGGTTGGCCATGCCCTTGACCTCCACTCAGGGATCCGGAGCCCGGGGCCCAGCTCCATCCTCACATACATCACCTGTAACAGGAGGAAGGCATGGCTCCCTGTGTTCGGACTCAGGAGATCCCGGGAATGGAGAGACCCAATAGCTGATTGTTGTAGTTCGTATGACGGTGTAAGGGCTGACAACTGCCCATCACTGGCAGGTGTCTGCCCCAGCCCGTTGTCATCTGTGGGATCCCGGCTGTCTAGTGTACCAGGTCCTGCTGCAGGTGCATGGGAACGGGCAGACCACCCTCCCCAGAGGGCACCCTCTCTACTCTTTGTGGCCTCTCAGCAGAGAGGAGCAGCACAGAGAGGGCTCTTGGAAAGCCCTATTGCACCTATTCTATTGGCATCACCTTTTGGGGGCCCATTCTTGAGGGAGAAGCTGCAAATTTCATTATACAATTTTGTAATTAGATATCCCCAAAAGAACCGAGGTTGAAAGATTCTTTTTTTCTAAAGATTTATTTATTTTCTATTGCAAAGTCAGATAGATACAAAGAGGAGGTGAGACAGAGAGAAATATCTTCTGTCCGATGATTCACTCCCCAAGTGACCACCACGGCCGGTGCTGCACCAATTCGAAGCCAGGAGCCAGGAGCTTCTTCCAGGTCTCCCACGTGCGTTCAGAGTCCCAAGGCTTTGGGCCATCCTCAACTGCTTTCCCAGACCACAAGCAGGGAGCTGGATGGGAAGCGGGGCTGCCGGGATCAGAACTGGCGCCCATCTGGGATCCCGGCACGTTCAAGGCGAGGACTTTAGCTGCTAGGCCATGGTGCCGGGCCCTGAGGTTGCAAGGTTCTATCCCCTTCTCTGATCATAAACTGAATGCTCCATGTCACATGATGTTTCATGTGCTGCATCCCCTGGGATAGCAGGGTGCAGCCTGCCAGTCTTAGAGGGTACCCAACTTCTCCTGAAAGGGGCCTTCCCTTCCTAGGAGGTGATCCTGTTTGCCAAGAAGCAGCAGCAATGATGGGTTCTTAGGAACGATAGCCTCTCCCTCTTCCTCCTCACCTTCATAACCCACCTGGCTGGTCACCGCCTCTTCCCCCAGAAGGAAATCCATCCCTGAGCCACTCAACCCTAACCCGCAAGAGCCGACTTCTTCCTTTAAGGAGCAAAGTGCTCCCCCTGCTGGCTGAAGGCCGACGGTGCATGATGTGCTGTAAAATCACAACGGACTCTGTCCAAACCAACCTGCTAAGTGCTGTGACATGTCAAGGCAACAAGGACCAAGCTCTGGTCCTTGAAGAGGCGGGGGTCTTCTATGGGAGACCAGATGTGCGTATATGTTATACACGACCCACAGAACAATGTGTTACCGTCTATTAACTTAATTGGAGAAGCTCAGAGAAGGGAGAAATTACTTCTGTCTGCAGAGATAAGGCAGGCCAGCGTTTTATCTGAATCCTGAAAAAGCAGTTGGTTTTCAGAAGGGAGAGAGAGAGAGAGAGAGAGAGAGAGAGAGAGACTGATGAAAGCTGGTCATTGTGACAGAGTAAGGAGATCTGAGAACACCCTGGCCCAGGGGGTCAGAGAAACCCAGCACCACCCAGCATCAGCGGTTGGCGATGGGTCAGAGCCCAGACGCCACACTTCACCCAAACTCCTGGTTTGCCAGGAATCCCAGGCCAGGGGAGGGCGGGAGGCAGGGGCAGGCCTGGGAGCGTCAGGGGATGGAGAGTGGAGTCTGAGTCGCCACTGGAAACCCAATCCCACTTACTAAGGAAGCGAAATGGTCCGGCTAATTTAATTTCCTAATTAGATGGAAGTTCTCCACAAGGGAGGCTTTGATAGAAATGATGATCTTTTTTTTTTTTTAAAGAAACTTCCTAAATTGTTTTATTCCACTTCTCTGCTTTCTCAAACAGAGTGAAAGCACAGCTCAGTCCCTGGTCATTCCGGATCTTACAGCGCCTCATAATATTTCAGTTGTGGCTGGAGACCTTGGGAGGCGTTCTTTCCATCTCGACAATGGTAATCGTGCCTGTTGTTGGTCTCTTGATCATCCTCCACAGAATTTTGACAGCATCTTTGGTGTGAAGTGATGGAATCAAGGAAAAGCTGGTTGGGTGAATGTCCTGGCTCACTTAGTTTAGCTCTTGGGTTCTTCTGAGTTATTTAAAGGGGTTGTTTTCCTGGGGCTGCTCTCTCTTCACCCCTCGAAGGATGGTGCTGGGCAGTGGGGCTTCTGCAAGGTGCCTAATAGAATTGCTGGACTCATTTTGGGAAGAAGCAGGTGGAACATTCCACTAATGGCGCTGACTGGCTCATGCACCAGCTCACCCCACTGGAATCCCACCAGGCCTGTCTAAGTGGAGGCCAGTAGGAGGCGGCTCCAGCCTGGGTGTGGCTCCAGCCTTTTAGATGTCTCCCCACTCTCAAGTTCACGCCATGCGCTGACCTGCGTGTCACACCAGGGTTGACCTTGTGTAACCAGCGAAAGACAGAGTTAAAGACACAGCAGCTTCATCTGTGTGTGACCTTGCTTATCTCTCTTTTTCTGGGGAAAGACAACTGCCACGACACCAGTGTCACCATGGCGAGGCCCCGGTGGCAAGGAACTGAGGCTGGCAGCCCCAGACCAGCTGCTGGCTTCAGGGTACAGTGGGGAGAGAAGGCAGAACGCTCCTGGATTCCTGACACCGAGCAGCTGTGTGACGTTCCTAACCCTCAGAAATCATGTTGTAATTAGTACCTGTTGTATGAGGTTGCTAAACATAGAATGATTCATGTTGCAATGACAGAGCTCTGTGGCGACATGCGCTGGAGAGCTCCTGTTGGCACAGCTCTTTCCCAGCCCCCATCTGAGTGGTCAGGGGCTGTCTGCACATTCTCAGATCTTCAATCCAGGAGAGGGGCTTGCAGCTTCATTCATCTGGTTCCCCAGTTTCCATCTGGGGCAGCGGGCAGAGGCTCTACGTGCAGCCAGGCTAAAACCAAAATTTGAGTCTTCTGATTCAGGATTTCAGCCTCTCCTCCTCTACACAACTCCAGCACCTAGTCAGCCTCCTCTTTTCACTGTTTTATTCACCAATAGCGTCCTACTGCGTGCCAGGTACTGTCTTAAATGCCCTGGGGGATGCTGGAAGCTGTGAGTCCTTCTGGAACTATGGTCAGGCATTATCGCTGCCTAGATAGAAGTTGAGCGAATGAATGACCGAACTTAGAGACATCATGTGTTGGGGGTCCTGGCTGTGTCACCAGTGCCCTGGGTCTGCTTTGCCATATTCTGTGAATGAGGCTTCCAGGTTGGCACGCAGTAGAGGGAGAGATGAAGTCATGAAGTCCTAGAATCAGATTTTTAAAAATTTTATTTTCATTTTATTTCGAAGTGAAAGAGAGAGAGCGCACGCACACGGTTCCATTTCCTGGTTCACTTCCTAAATTAGAATGCGACAGGCGAGGTTGGACCAAGCCAAAGCCAGGGAGCTTGAATCGCTCCTGTCCCAGGAGGCCTAGTACTTGAGCCATCACCTTCTGTCTTCCAGGTGTTCAGCAGCAGGAAGCTGCGGTTGGAAGTGAAGCTGAGACTTGAACTTGGGGACTCTGATGGGACATTCAGGTGTCCCATGTGGCTTAGCCCCTGTGCAAAAAGCCTGCCCCAAGAATGTTAGAACCGGAAAGGACTTTGGCAGGCAAATGATGTTAAATTATAGAAGGAAAGAGATTCCTTTTAAACTCCGAGGGGCTCTCGGAGCCCTTTTCTCTATATACATAAAATGCTTGGCACACACATGCAGGGATTCCTAGATATTTGAAGCCCATTTGTGGGCTTCCTATGAGTTACGGAGCCAGACATTCCCCATCTGCTACAGTCCGCTGGTATGTTAGGTGAGAAATCTGATCCCTGGGGAAGGGAAGGGACCCACCTCCCCTCACAGCAGGTTGGCAGCCAAGTCCTGGTTCCCAATGATACCTGACCCACCAAGGATGCGAGTCCTGGCTCCCAGGTGGTAAAACCTCAGCAAGTCGCACGCTGCCCTCTGTTATTGTTACTATCTCTCGGGGTCAGACAGGGCAGCTCAGACATCCAGCCTGTGCCCAGTGCACCAGGGCAGGCTAATAGGCACTGACAATGGGGCAGCTGGAAAAACACCAGAGGGGAAAGCCTGGGTGTGTGCCTGGGTGCTCAGCGGCAAAGCCCCAAGGACAGTCAGCTCTGGTTGGTGCACTGGCTGGTCCAGGGAGATCAGGGGCTGCTCTTTGCCATCCAATAAAGAATCAGCTCAGCACAGTGGCAGGAGCTGGAGCGCTGGACCAGCCTGCTGGGCAGCAAGGTCCTGCTTTGCTTCTTCTCCATCTCAGGCCACTGGCTGACCACTCCTGCTGACCTGCACAATAGTGACCATGACAACCTCTATACCATGGGCTTGTTGCGAGGATTACCCAAGTTTGTGTTGCAGAGTGCTTAGAACAGGGCCTGACATCTAATAAAAACTATGCAAGTGCCTCATAATTAAGGGCATAAAATCCACACTTGTTTGGACTTTGGATTTTTCTCTGCTGGGTTCTTCAGAACAGGCCACTACTCTGAAAAATTGTTACGTTAAAAAAAATCAACTTTATTGAGCTATAAATTGTATATAATAACGTGCACCTATTGTAAGGGCACATCTGGATGGATGAGTTTTAACAAATGGCTGTTATTTGTATAACCACCACAATCAGGACATTGAACATTTCCATCACCCTGAAACCTTCTTAGCCTCAAAATTCAGTCAGCCCCAATTCACCCTCAGCCCTAGGTGACCATGGTCTTGGTGATCAAGGGTGACAATGGCAATTCCCATCAATAAGCAATTGTTGACCTGCCAAAATACACAGACACTACCCAGCATGCACGTGCATTTTCCTATACCTCATGGCTGTTTTGCTGCCAGTCTGCACCATGAACACAAGGAAGGCTTAGGTTTATTTATTTATTTATTTATTTTAGATTAAAACAAATAAGAGGAGTTAGTGTTGTGGTACAGTGGATTAGGTCACCGCATGTGATCCTGACATCCAACACTGAAGGACCAGCTCAAGTCCTGGCTGCTCTGATTCTCATTTAGTTTCTTGCTAATGTGTCTGGGAAGACAGCAGAGGATGGTGCAAGGACTTGGGTCCCTGCACCCATATAGGAGAGCCTGATGCAGTTCAGGGCTCCTGCTCTGGCCCAACTTCAGTCATGACAGCCATCTGGGGTGTGAACCAGCAATGGAAGATTCTCTCTCCTCTCTCTCTCTCTCTCTCTCTCTGCCCCCTCCCATGTATGTATGTATGTGTGTATGTGACTCTTTCACATAAAATAAATCTTTTCAGAATAAATAAGGATACTGAGGCAAATGAACAAATGTGAACAGCTGGTGAATTGGGGTTAAGGGGATTTATGAGGCTTTTACATAGTTCTTGAAAGTTTTCTCCAAGTTTGATATTCTGTTAAGCACCAGCAACACTTGCAGCTAAAACCCGCAGGTAGGGGCAGAAAGAGTCACTATTGAACACGTTGGACAGCGTTCTTGGAAACTGGGATTAAATGTCAACTAGCCCATGCGAAAGCCCAGGCCTCAACCAAGCTCAAAGCCATCAGAAGCGCCAAGGGGGAGGTGTGGGCATCAACCTGGCACACAGTGGAGAAGCCAGGGCTCCCTGGGGCCAGGCCTTGGCAGCAGAAGGCTCCTGCCAGCTGGCACAGTTCACACTGACCAATGTTGAGTTTGGCAAGGGCAGAGCTGGCTCAAGTTGGCGGGGCAGATGTGTTTGTGAAAATGCTTTGCATTCTCAAAGCACCATATATGTAGAAGAGCTTAAAGCATCTCACATGTTTGGGGAATGTGGCAACTTCGAAGTGGATGAATCTGTAAAATAATATACATGAAATGTGACACATCAGCTAATCATCAGGCCACTATAACTTCCAGGTGGAATGACTGACTATCCTGCTTTGCATGAGACTGTCCCGATTATGGCCCTGAAAGTTGTGCATCCCAAAAATGCTCTCCATTTAAAGTTCAAGATCCAGGTTCTGGCTGATTGGCACTCCTTCCTGACTTGTAGATGGGCAGCTTCTTGAATGTCCTCCCCTGGCCTTCCTTTTCACACCAGGAAAGAGAATTCCTAGGTATCTTTCTCTCTTAAAAGCAGGGCCACACCCCTAGACCTGGTTTAACCTTAATCGTTTTGGGGAAGCTCTTATTTCTAGATACAGTCACGCTGAAATTAAGGCTTCAGCATATGGAATTGAGGGTGACACAGATATTCAGTCCACCATAACCATCATCCACACTGGCCACCACCACCATAACCACGATCATGCAACCGGTCCCTCTGGCTCTTGGCTGTGGCAGGCCCTCCTGCTTGTCGGGAGGAGCTGCTGCCTGCACAGACAGCGCCATGCATTTCACTGCTCTTACCCTTTCCTCTGGCTCTAAGCACTATGCTGCTTCTCAGGAATTTCTATGTCTTTGAACATGACTTCCTCCCTTGGTGGCTCGCCTTGGCCAAGGGAAAGCCACAAGCCGATCACAACCAGGAGAAAGGTTAGGCTTTCGTAGGAGCTGGGCCTGCAAGCCCAGAAAGGGGGTTCCTGAGAGCCCTCCCACATTCACAACTCACCCCACCCCCGTGACTGCACCATCCCCATCATCCCCCGCTACTGGATTTACTGTGTCAATGTCCACCCCGGCAGGGAACAGCTCACTGGTGGCATGGCCTCAAGGGCTTGGGATGCCTAAAACACCTTGGGCTGCTGGTCCTCCTGGAGGTCACGGTCACCCCGGTTGGTGCCCCCAGAGCTCTGGGCTGGCCTCTTCCTGTCGCCGGGATATCATTAGAAATGTTAATTATTCATTATCACTAAAAGCGCTTTTTGCTGCATCGCCATTCTCGATTGCTCTCACCATCTCATTCCCCCGTTTCTTTCTGTAACGGGATCCTGGTTCCTGGGTCTCCTGATTTTCTTATTGTTCCTTTCCTCTGCTTACCTCTCACCTGCAGGCTAGGACTGGGAGTGTCTGGGGGCCATGGGAGGTGTGGGGCGGCACCCACACAACCTTTTGCATCATTTGGGCTAGAAAGCATATTGCTTTCTTTTAATACATGGAGGACAGAAAGTGGGTGGACCCCAGGCAAGCCCAGGGTTCCAAGGTCCTGGAGTTTCCTTGGTGAACCTGAACCAATCTCATTCCTTGCACCTTTTGCCTCTTCAGCTCAGGAGCTAAGATCTGTTTCTGTTGGTCAACAAGGGAAGCCAGCCAAAGGGATGTGAGGGGAAGGTATCCTGGGGGGGCTCTCCCTGATCATGTGCCCCGCTTATGCAAGCCACCACTGTGAGCCTCCACGCTCGGATCACCTCTGCATCTCGGGCCACTGGATTCGGTGAAAGGAACAGAATTCCTGGAGACAGGGAACTGGCTTTGAATTTCTGCTCTGCCATGTCCTTGCTGTGTGGTATGAGACACGCGAGATGGCTTTTCTGAGCTGCATCCCTGGGACACGGCAATAACCCCCTCTCTGAGATATTACAGACTTTAATAAGGCCATGTCCTCTAGCTTCAGATCTGATGCATTGTAGGAGCTTCATAAATTCTCCTGCCTTATGCACACCCTTCCTAGGTGACAGAGCCGAGGAGGCTGGCCTTCTGTGCTAGCCCCTGTTCAGAATGTTTTCGATATACTAACTCATTTAATCCTCATAACAGCATTACCACAAGAGAAGCTTTTATTACTATGTATTATTACCCAGTAATGATTATTATCATGAATGTTTATGAAGAAGAAGAGTCAAATAAAAAAAGTGAAGTAACTGGCCCGAGGTCATGTGCCAGTAAGAAGAAGAAGAAAAAAAAAAAAGGATGGGAGTTTTTAGAGTAGCTTGGGCTCTAGTACAACTTCACACTTGCCAGAAGTGAATGCTGAGTCTCTGGCACATAGCTGGGCTGAGCTGAGACGTGCTCTGACTGTAAAGAACACGCCCCATTCAAGAGACAACACAAAAAGAAGGAGAGCACAAAACAGCTCATTAACAGGTTTTTTTTTTTGGTGTTTATTTATTTATTATTGTGAAGTCAGATATACAGAGAGGAGGAGAGAGAGGAAGATCTTCCATCTAATGATTCATTCCCCAAGCAGCCACAACAGCTAGAGCTGCACCATTCAAAGCCAGGAGCCCAGACCTCTTCCGGTTCTCCCACACGGGTGCAGGGTCCCAAGGCTTTGGGTCCTCCTCCACTGCTTTCCCAGGCCACAAGCAGGGAGCTGGATGGGAAGTGGGGCCACTGAGGTTAGAACCAGCACCCATATGGAATCCCAGTGCTTGCAAGACGAGGACTTTAGCCGCTAAGTTACCATACCAGGCTCTCTCATTAACAATTTTTATCCCAATTATATGTTCAAGTTTAATATTTTGGTTTTCTATTGAACCAGATTAAAAATGTTATTAAAATCATCTTGAACTGTCTCTTCACCCTAATTTTAATATGGCTACCAGAACCTTTTAAACGGCCTGTGGAGTCCACACTACATCTTTACTGGACCGCATGGCCTCGAAGCCCTGCTCATGTCTGCCTGTGAGAGTATCATGGCAGGGAAGATTTGTAGAGACTGACATGCTAGGCGATGATTTGATTGTAAAATCACTGGAGCTTCTAAACGGGAGTTCTTAGGGCTCTGTCAGCATCAGAATTTCCTTGCTAAAGTGGAGATGTCTCTGAGAATGATGTGCCCAGGCTTTTCCAGGACAGAGAATGATCTGATGCAACTAAGTCGTCGACCTTGAGTTTTCAGTACCTTACCTGCCAACCACACTGAGGGAAGCATGAGGGAATGATGGGGCTTGACTTCTCAGTTCTGCCACAGGACTCGCATCTGGCTCAGCCACTCTCCAGTGAGCTGCCTGGGCACACCGATGGCTGGACAGAGGCAGGTGGCCTGGTCCCTACTGCCCTCAAGGTGGCAGCCTGTGTCGAGGGCTTCTGGAAGATCCTTGCATGGGTGCCTTCCATGACCCTACCTGCTCATGCAGTTTCAAACAGTTCCACTTTTTAGAAACATTTTGCTCTTATTCAGCCTGCTTTTATGGGGAGCTTACATTCCGTAAATAACCCTTAGTTCTATTTTCTGGAACTATGTTTTTCACAGTTCCAGAAAATATGGCAAGAAGTTGAGGGCCCCGTTAAGATCATCTACTGAATCAAAATCTCCTGGAGTGTTGCCAGAAATGTGTGTGTCTCTTTCTGTCTCTGCTTCTGTCCCCATCCCCTCCTCCCCACTCCGCCCCACCTCCCAGTGCCAAGAGAAGTAGATCCACAAGTAGGGTCTCTCAGACTTAGTGTTACAGTGCCCACAGGGTGTTCAGTGTGCGCTTTATGCTGTCAGTAACGTTTTCTTGAGTAGGAATAGGAGTCTGATGCAGTGGTTAAGCTACCAGCTTGGATGCTCCCATCCCACACTGGAATGACTGGCTGGATTTGGGTCCTAGCTGTGCTCTCAATTCTAGCTTTCTGTTACTCTGGGAGAGGGTCAGGTGACATAGCTCCAGCAGTGGGGTCCTGCTACCCACGTGGAAGACCCGGATGGAGTTCCCAGACCCCAGTTTTGATCCTGGTCCAGTTCCTGTTGTTAGATATTTGAGAAGAGAAACAGTGGATGAGAGCTTTCTTGGTCTCTATGTCTGTGTGTAGCTTCTTCTTAAATACATAAAATAAATACACATTTTAAAAATAAAGGGGCTAAATGTTCTCAAAGATTGACTTCTCAGCCTAATCATGTAGGCTCAAGGTTCCTCCTCTGGTAGTGTCCACTTGTACTCACTTGCCTTCCAGAGACTATGGTCATTGGGAGAAGGGTGTGGTATTATTGCCACCGAGGAGTGCTGGGCACACCCACCTTATCTGATCTCTGTGCAGATGTCAGTAACACAGGAGTTCAAGGGCTGGGTCAACAAGTACAGCAATAGCTGGGCCTGCGCTGTGGCCAGCAAGTGCTCAGAATCTCCTCCCTCCTACTTCCCTTTTCTATCCTTCCTTCCTTCTTTCCTTCCTTCCTTCCTTCCTTCCTTCCTTCTTTCCTTCCTTCCTTCCTTCCTTCCTTCCTTCCTTCCCTCTTTTGACATCCAGAATTACAGAGTGAATGGGGACACACACACACACACACACATACATCTTTCATGTATTGGCTGACTCCGCAAATGGCCACAATGGCTGGAGCTGTGCTAGACTGAAGCCAGGATCCCAGAGCTTCCTCCATGTCTCCCATGAGAGTTCAGGAGCCCAAGGACTTAGGTAATCCTCTTCTACTTTCCCAGGTGCACTGGCAGAGGACTGGGTCAGAAGTGGAGTAGCAGTGGACCTGAACTGGCTCTCATACTGGATGCCAGTGTTGCAGGTGGCAACTTATCCCACCAAGTCACAATAACTACCCAGAACTTTCTTTGTGTTATTTCCTATAACTCTGTAATGGAACCATTATTGATTCCATTTTGTAAATGAGGACACTGGGGAAAAAAGGCAAGATGATAACTTGTTCAAGGTCACCTAAACTGATAAAAACAAACAAACAAAAAAATGAGAACAAAGTCAGGACTGGAATGTTAGTGCAAAGGCTGAAGGTACCACCCTTGATGCCAGCATCCTGTGTTGGAAGGTGGGAATCAGTTCACTGCATTCATTTGGGGAATGGACCTGATGGAAATCTCCTTCTATCTTTCAAATAAAATGCATCTTAGGAGGGAGAAACAGAACAGTCTTGAGGGAAGGATTTGCAGGTTCGTTTTTGTTGTCAGGCCTTAACTACTCCATGAAGGTCAGAGACGGCTGGTGAGGTTCATCCAGACTTTTTCCCGAGAGCTATCCAGTGAGCCCTGCTAGACTCTTCTGAGAACTCCTTTACATCAGTGAGGACAGCCTAGAACCAAAGCCAGCCAGAAGGCCTGCCCTGCTGATTTGCTTGCCAAAGTGTCTGCCTAATTGTTGGCTTCCAGCATTTCAGCTCTAGGAAAAGCCACACTCGCCAGCAGGAAGTAGATGTGAGCATGAGGGCCCAAGAGCAGAGCTGTGTAGTAGGCCAATTCAATTCCCACAGCCTGCTAGGATGTGGGGGAGAGCAGGAAGAGAGGTTGATGTTTCCACAACCACCAAACTCCTCTGGAGGCCAGCAAGTCATCACGGCTAGGGTGGCTTTGATGATTGTGACAATGATAAGCTATTTTAAGCTCTTCACTTTGCTGCAATATGGGAAGAGAGACAGTTCCAACTTGGAGGTCTGCCACTGTTTTGCACTGGGGTCACATGAGTCTCATATGAGCATCGTTGGAAAAGGCCGGTCTAGAAACATCCACTGAGGCAGTCTGCCTTCATTTCCATGTGACCACTCACTGCATATTTGAGGCCACACTCCTGCACCCCTTGGGTTGTCGCTTCTCCTGGACGCAAGAGTCCCAGCTCCTTCAGGCCCTTCTGAATGGGCACAGTGTGCAGCTCCTGCATATTTGGCTGCCATTCTCAGGGCATGCTCCAACTTCCCAGTGTCCTTCCTACCTCCCAGTGCTCAGGCGTGAGCACGGTCCTCCAGACAGCACTGTCCAGTTCTGAGCACCCTGAGACCTTGCTGGAGTGTAGATCAGAGATGCGTCCCACCCCTTAATGTAGCCAAGATTGTGCTCACTTTATGTCTCATGTATCAACCACATAACACAGCTGGGCCTGGCTGAGTTAGTGGTCAACTTACGGAACAACAAACAAATAGGTCATCTTTGCATGGACTGCTGCCAAACCAGGTCTACCCCATCCGGTGCTGTACAATTAATTTTTAACCTAAATGCAGGACTTTGCATTTCTCTTACATTTCTTTCCATTTTATTGGTTGCAGCTCTATGTTCCTTCCTGTTGAGGTCATTTCTTATTTCCATTCTATCATCTGTAGTGGTAACTATGCTTCCCAGCTTTGTGTCTGCTGCAAACTTGATTAGAACACCTTGAACATTGCCTTCGGAGTCACAGGTAACAATGCCAATGAGGTCAGCACCAAGGACAAAGCTCCATGGCGCGCCACTGGAGACCTCCTTTGGGTTGACACAGAAAATCTAATCAACATTCTTTGACTGTGGTTGCTCATCCAGCTATGACTCCACTTCCTGTCCTCTGACCCAGTTCTCATTTCCACATCATGTCCTCAAGGGCACCAGGTAAAACGTTTGTCAAATGCCACAGTGAAATCAAGATACATTGGATCCATATCACTGCTTTGATCTTCTGCTTGAATGAACTGCTGCTGGCATGCGACAGGCAAGATATTTACCTGTCTGGGGGTGGAGAAGAAAAACAAGTGTGCAAGGGACTAAGAAGATAGTGATTCACTGTGGAAACACCACTTAAAGTCAAAGCCTGTCCTTCCAGAAAGTGCAATTTTTTTCCCTTATGTTGTTTTCTTATAATATTCTATCATGCATTACAATTGTTGTAGTTCTTTAATCTCCCTATGAGCCTCCAAATTTTTCTTTTTCTTACATCAGCTTTATATTATCACCAAAAAATTTTAATACATGCCCTAATACTGTGTCTTAATTGTTGAATAAGAATTTATAAGAAGCATTCAGCCCTGGGCTTAGACCAATACAGAAGACTGAGAAGTACTAGTCCTCAGACATGCTCAGGACATACACCCAGTAGGTGCTTGATAAGTGTGTGCATGTGTGCATACAAGCCTCAGTGACCACAGCGCAGGTGAATGCTTCATAGATCACTGACATTTGGACTGGCACAGTAAAGGCACAAGAATGAGGACACCTGGGGATCTGGTACCGGGTTGATAGTGGACTGAGGCTAATTGATGCATGACTGATTCATTTAGACCAAATCAGCAGCCAGTTGTTAAGTCAGATCACTGTTGTCCGATCCCCATCTCAAGGGGAGACAGAATGTGCCTGGCCATGGGGTTGATTAGTGTGAAGGGAGGGAGGGAGGCCTTAGAGAGGACCAGAGTGAGAGCAGAGGAGGAGCCCAAAGAGCAACTGAGGAAGGTACCAGGGCTCTAAAACAAGGACAGGCCAGTTTGTTATCAGACACCGGGTTTAGAGAGGACTGTTGACAAGAGGGAAGGAGCCGAGGAAGGTGCTAAAGACCTCAAGGAGCAGAAGTGGGCACACGCTGAGCGGCTCCAGGGTTTTCGCAGCCAATGTGCCTGCGAAAACCAATATGCCCAGGGCTTGCTCTCATTAGGGCAACTGAGTGCCCTGGGAGGTTTGACCTGGTTTGCAAACTCACATCTGGGTAGGCTGTTGTAAAGGTTAGGTGCATCTAAACACATTTTTCCCTGCTTCGCATTGGAAAAATGTCCCCCTCACACCACCCCCAAATGTTTCTTTTAAGCAAAATCCTTTCCTTTGTTCACCTAATAGCCTGCTTATATAAAAACATTCTTTTGTATCCCATTCAGGAGGGGCTTTGCACTATGGCTGTGCTGGGTTGGAATCCCAACTCTGCCTCTTGGAACTGGTGTTATCTTAGGTCGGATTCTTGGCTTTTCTGAGCCTTGGTTTCCCCCCCGCCCTTCAAACTGGGTATAATAATAATAATTACGCCAACCTCACAGTTCTGTTGAGCAAATGGATTTAACCTGTCTACACCGCCTAGCGGGAGTTATAGTAAACTATAGCTATTATTGCCCACTGCATGACTTGGGTGAGTGTCACTCAATTTATCTGAAGCTCATTTTAATGGCTGTAGGAATTGTGAGGAGGTGGAATGGGAAACATTTGTTGCAGTGTGGCGTTTCCAATACAGATACAAATCATTATTACTAACAGGCTGCTTCATTTAGATCCAAGGGTGTGCCCTGAGCCAGGGACCCCGGGACAGTCTTGAGGGAAGTCTGAGATGACCTCAGAGCTGTGTATAAAGCTTCTTGGGCATCCACATCCAACCAGCTTCCAGGCAAGAAAGTCAATAGCTTTAATTATATTTTCAAAGGGGTCCAGGGTCTTGAAAAAGTCAACAAACATGACAGGAAAAGCCTGCTTTCCCAATAGTGGTGTTGATTCTGGAAGTGAGGAGTTCCTTAGAGCATGGGGGAGGGGCCAAATCAGCTCTGTGGGCATGTGGGGCCATCATGGATAGGGCTCCACTTCCTCTGATCTCCCTCTGCCACCAAGGGATCCAAGGTCAGAGCTGGCAGACTGCCTGCTGTTTCCGAAAGCACTGTGCCCAGAGCCTGAATTGGTTGTTCACTCCTTCTAAAAAGCCCAGCCCATTTGTGAGCATGCTGTTCACAGAATAATAAGCCCAAACAAACTTGTGAGCCCTGTTGGGACTCCCACCCTTGTTTTGTCAGTGATGATGAGTGCTTGGGACGGTGGTTGGCTAAGCCTAGGTGCAATGCAGAATTAGCACCGTAGACAACGACGAGAGCAAGGGGATCTGCTTCATAGACTAATCTCCACTCCCTTTTAGCTATGTGACTGATGGGACAGACTTATTCAAGGACTCTGACAGGCCACCACTGAGTCTTGGTGAAGATGCAGAGAGCAGCTGCGGGCTCCCTTGCTCAGATGATGTTATCCAAAACCAGCCACCTCAATTTGTTGCCCACCACGAGGGTGATATTTCTGTGGTTGTTTGGTGCGGTGTCAAGCATTTTGCCACAATTAAATTAATTCTCCAAACTCATCCAATAAATGCTATCATTTGCTAAGAGAGAAGGGAATTGAGGTTAAAGGATAGAAAGCACACAAAGCTGTCCGAGGTCACACAACAAGTTAGAGAGGATTCAAACCCAGCAATGATGGTTCCATAAACAGGTGGTTAACCATGGTGATACACTGCCTGTCTGGGAGGACAGCATCCCTTCTCTGGTCCTGTGTCATCACTGCATCTCTCTCTTGTGCAGGGTTTTGTTGGAAGGAACAGTGCTTGGCAAAGGCAGAAGCTTGACTGGTAGGCTAGCATGATGGGTCTACTTACTGGTTAATCCTCCACCTCCAAGCATTAGCATCCCATATGGATGCTGGTTCATGAACCAGCTGCTCTATTTTCCTTTCAGTTCTCTGCTTATTACCTGGGGAAGCAACAGAGGATGGCCCTAAGCTTTGTGACTCTGCGCCCACATGGGAGACCTGAAAGAGACTCTTAGCTCCTGGCTGCAGATCAGCTCAGCTCCAGCAGTTAGGGCAGTTTTGGAAGTGAGCCAATGGATGAAAGACCTTTCTGCCTCTCCTTCTGTCTGTGAATATGCTTGTCCAATAGAAATAAAAGAAAAAAGAAGCTTGACTGGTGTATTTGACTGCAGTTTTCTCATTTGTTAAGCAGAGCCTATCCATGCCCTACTTTCTTATGGAATTATTACTTGAATCAGATGAGCCCCATGGTGAGAAGGCTTTGTAAGCACTGGGCATGGCCCAGGAACAGGCTTGTGTCATTGGTGGTGTACTAACTCTGTGTCCCAGAACAGTGTACAATCTGTGACTTTGCCAGGGCAGGAAACCTGAGACTGCACCACCTGCTCCTCCAGGGTTCTGCCACCCACCCGCCTCTCAGTCTTCTCTTGGAAGGCGGAGAAGCAACCTTGTGTTCTCCAGTCCAAAACACAAGAGGAGAGGATGTGCCAAGATATTGGCTTGTTTTTTCAACACATTTGCCCAGGTGCCCTGGCTGGTGCTTTGTGCCAGCCATCACTCCTTGCCTGTCTCTCCCAGCCATTCACTCTGGTCCTGTGTCCTCTCCACTACATAGCCACATGACAATGCATCCATTATAAATGGCTATGTGCCACTCTGCTGAGAAGACTAAGCTCCAGGTTCTGGGATGTAGAGGATAGGAACAAGGAGGAAAATGGTCCCCCACCTAGGGTGTACTTTTCAGCTTGTCCCTTTCTGCACATCTCCTAGTATTTACAGCAGCAGATTCAGTTGGGAATCTCATGTTCAGGTGACACTCTGAAAGGGAGGAGTGGTTCCTAGCTGGCTGAAGGATTGGGGCCAGCAAGTAATTTCAGGGGAGATGGGGCATCAGACCTAGGAGTCAGGTCTGCCACTGGATTGCTAGATTCACTTTTTGCTCAGTGGTGTTTCATGCTGCAAGGAGATGTGTGTGAAAGAGGACTTGTGCCTGCCCTGATGAAAAAACAAGCCTGGGGGTGGGACTGTTCTGTAGATGTTCCACAATTGCCTAATTTTACACATGGGGCCCAGATAGGTGAAATGGCTTGGCTAAGGTCACATAGGTAGTGGCCTATGAAAAGCAGACCTGAATTTCATTCTGGTGTGGAAGAACTTCCAGTTCTGATACCTACTCCCTGTGTGGCCTTAGACATCTGCCTTAACCCCTGGAGCCCTCATTTCCCCATAGGGAAAGCGAAGAAGGTTATCATGTTCTCTGTATTTTATGGAATGTGAGACAAATAAGTGGTAGACCCACGGGCTCCTCTGAGGGCTGAATGGGGCAATCCAGGCATGCTCTACCCTTGCACTTTCCATGGCATACATCGATCTTCCAGACCGGGCAGCCATAGATGTTGATAGATCCAGGGGCTTGAAACATGAATGATCCAAGTCACTTGGAGGGTGGATTTGGCAAGTGTTGGGTAGCAGAGCAGAGTTCCTGAACAGGGAACCCAGATGGGGCAGAGACACAAGCAAGAAATCCTATCACTGGTTGCCCTAGCTCTTCTCACCCTGGTGTCTCTCTCTCCCTGTCTTGGTGACTTTTCTGCTTGTGTTTCTTCCTGTGACCACTCTAACTTAGCCATAAATAGAAATACATTCATCATTACTTCCTGTTTTTAATAAATAATATACCATAGCTCCTGATTTGAATTTTAAAATTACATCTCTCTTTTCAGTCTTTGTCAATATATCCAATACTCATTCATCCAATAAGTATCTACTGAGCATCTGTTAAGTGCCAGTCATTGTGCTGGGAGTTTGGGAGTTAGCAATGGACAAAGTAATCTGGCCTTTCCTGCCCACAGGGAGCTCATCCTTTAGCGAGACAATTACCACCTCCATCCAGAGCCCTCACTTCATACATTTAGTTTCTATTCTGATCAACTCTGTAATAGTGTGTGTGTGTATGTGTGTGTGTGTGTTTGCATGCATGTGTGCACATGGAGTCATCCATATAGAACAATCCACATGATGGTTAAGATCTACTTACTGTACTGGTATACATGATAGGCAACATCTGTATTGGTATACAAACTTAGTTAACACACAAGAAAAAAGTGACAAAGCCAGAGGCCCTCCCGCCTTGGTCCCAGACCACTCGTCTGCTTCCTAGAACCTGACAACCTTTTCAGTTTGGGTAAGAGTGGTGGCAACTGGTCACCCACATGGCCCTCTCTTCAGAGTCAGTGGGGCCAGGGCTATGTGTGTCCTACCCCACTAGGTAACATAACATGTACAGGGGGTTCACAATGATTTGCTCAACAAAAAGGGATAGAAGGGTGAATGGCTGATGGGAGCGTGTTGATGTGTGTGCCAGAGAGCAGGAGCTGGCACTCTAGTGCTAGCTTCTGCTCTGGGACATCTGGTGTGGCAGTGCTGCATCCTCTAGCAGACCTGCCCCTCAGCCTTTGCATCAGGGGCCCTGGCCCCTCATCTCTCGCTGAGTCTCTTCCCCCTGGAAGATTCACATCAGCCCTACCTGCAAGCTGCTGTGGACCATGAAGTCCTCAGGAGTGGCTGTGACTGAGGGAAGGGCTTGCTTAACCCAGAGATGCAATTCTCAAAAGCAGACGAGTAGGAAAAGGAGGGCTGACTGTTGTTGGCACCACAAGTGCTTGTAATCTGCTCAAAGAAGCAAACCCAGGGACTTGTCCCTCTGAGCAAGAGATTAAAGGCCTGTACTTGTGATTGCTGCTCTGCTGGGGAGCGCTGCGGTGCCCCGCCAGGGAGCCCTGGGAGCACAGCTGCCGCTGGAGGAAGTCAGCGTGGGGACCGCTGGTGGCTGGCTGTTGGAAACAAATGGGCCAGGGAAACGATTCCGATGCCATCGATTGGAGCTGATGTTTGCAGAACAGCCGGAAATGACTTACTCGGCTTCAAAACCAATAGGGAAACTGAAGTCAATGAGCCTAGGACAGATCTTGCTGAACCCTGCAAAGGGTTTTTGTGTTCCCAGTCCTTCTTCCCTTCCTTCCAGAAATCCACACGCGTCACCCTCCTGCCCCACCCCCACACCAGTGATACCTTGGCCAGGGGGTGTGGGAGAGGCTCTCACAGACAGTCCTTCTCTCCTTCCTCCCCACTCTTTACCTTGGATGGCCTCCAGCCTTAATGCCTTCCTCAACCTCCCATGAGGCTAACGGCTGCCACCACCACATCTGGCCTCCGATCCCCCTGCCACTGTCATCGGCTTCCACTGTGTGCGGAGATGTGGATGAGCGCCTGCAGCCCCCAGGGTTAGCTGAGACAACACCGAGCTTTCGTTGTTGTCATTTACTTAAAAAGGAACTCCACTAGTACATTACAGAAACAAATCAGAGGAAGTACAAAAGCCTAGAAATGGAAGAGTTTGCTGAGCAGGCATCCCATAAGCCAAGATTAGCTCAAGCGAGCACACACCACTGGACAACAACTCTCACTCTGTCCCCCTACTCTCTCCCACCTCCCCTTGTGTTATATGGATCTTCAAAGAAGCAGAAGCAAGATAGAATTAAAGGAACATACAGCTTATTACGAGAAACAACTATGTGGGAAAAAATGGGTGGGGCCTAACCCAGGCTGGAAGAAGTGATGCAAGTGTGAACTCCAGCCAAAGAGACGGAGGCAGGGAGGTAGGGTAAAAGCTGACTTCACCACCTTGCAACTGAAGAAGCTTCAGCAGGACCACTGGGGAATTGTCATGCCAAAGTGGGCAGGCAAAAGGGCCCAGTGTCCCCCAGCAGTTGTCCTGTGTCCCTCACTCTGCAGCTCAGCCATTGGCTTGGAGGAACTCATAGGAAGTGTGGCAACAGGAGGCAACAGTTCCAGAAGCCAGCACCAAGAGCCTTGGTCAAGATCACTCCCTATAATTGCAGGGATGCCAGGCACATCATCCTGGGTGCCATTGCCCTGTCTACTCTGACATGCTTGAAATGAGTGCAAAGACTGAGCCCTCCCTGCCCTGGGCTCTCTCGCTAGCCTGGTTTTCTAGAAGTCCTCAGGGCTTACTTCCCTTCCCACTGCTCCTTGTGCCTTCCCTGGCCCTACTCCGCCTAGGTTTGCAGTGTCCTGTCCAGGATTCCCTCACCTCTTTCCCCACTTATTTTTCTCTCTAGCACTTATCATTGTGTGACCTACCACCTATTTTTCTTACTTACTGTGCTTATAGTATCTCTGTTCTACTAAGATATAGATTTCTTTTTGAGATCTTTAAAAAATTCATTTAAGATAAAGAGAGATAGAACAGACGCCCAAATGCTGGCTTGCAGGAGCTGGGGAGTTAAAACCAGGAGCTGGGAACTCAATGCAGGCCCCTCCATGGGTGGCAGGGACCCCGCTGCTTTAGCTGTCATCTGTGGCCTCCCAGAGTGTGCTTTAGCAGGAAGCTGGAGTCAGGAGACAGAGGTGAGAGGAACCAGGCACTCCACTATGAGACCTGGGTTTCTTAACCCAACAATTGCAGAGGTTTGTTTGTTTGTTTGTTTGTTTGTTTGTTTGTTTGTTTTTGGTCTGTCTTGCCCAGTTTTGTGTTCCCAAAACAAAAACTGTGCCTGGCCCATGAAGGCTATTTAGGGAATGAATATAAACGGCTGTCATTCAGAGTAACGTGTAGGATTAATGTCTTTGGCAGGATGTAGACCTTTGAGCTCCTTTAGAGCTCAAGAATCCCACATCCTTCTACGGGAGCTGGAGTGGAAGGTGCTTTGGTGCTGAGATGAATAGCATGGCATTTGGCATCAAGAAGCCTCAGATACTGATCCCAGCTCTATTGCTTACCCTCCTGGAGACTAAGCCACAGATTCTATCACTGGGGAGATGAGGGCAAAAATCTATCAGTAAATTTTGTGAGTATTCTGTTACCCAGACTAAGCCTTGATGAAGACTTCCTGCTAAGGTGTCAGTGCTCATTTACACCTCACCAACAGGTTATTTCTTTTTCCTTTAGAGGGAGAACTTCAACTCAGCCCACTTTCTTAGGTCTTTTGGGACCCTTTCCCATGCCTCCTAATCCCTAGGCATTCTGCTGCCCAGATGGAAATAAGGCTTTCAAATTCTTTAACCCTAGGTCTCCATCATAACTGGTAACTACCATTTCCTATAAGGCAATTACTTGGTACACATGATTCCATAACTTAAACCACTGTAGCTCTGTGATGGGGAAGCCTTGGAGTTGGTCTTGAGTCTGAAAATGAGTAGCTGAGTATAGTCAGTAAATTTGGTAAATTTCCACTTTTAACTGGAAGGCTGGTGTTATTATTCCTGTCTTATGAATGTGCAACTGAGGCTTGCTCTTAACTACAGGGCAAATAGGTGGTAGATCCAAGACTTAGACTCAGATCTGTTTAATCCTAAATGCTAGCATTTTCTATCCTATAGAGTTGCCTAAGGAAGGTGATTCTTTCTCCTCATATTCCTGGCCCTCCTGGAGGGAAGAGTCCTGCTGAAGTTATAGATTCATGATGCCTTCAGGAATCACCCAGCCCCCTGGCTATGGAGAATATTTTAGCTCAGTGTTGGGGGAGAGCACGGCCTCATGACATTGTGCCTTTAGCCCATTGGCTTTTGTTGCCAGCACAATATTTTCCAGGTTGAGTGAATCACCCTTGGTTGGCAGGTAGACTTCTCAAAAAAATTTTTTTTAGCTGTTCTTGAATTCTTGACAATGTTGAGTCATTCCTTGGCAGGACAGTGCCAATGTTGTGGCAGTTGGAACAAATGATGTAGGCCAAGTGGTTTGGTTAGTCAACCTATAGGTTTTCTTGGTTTTCTTTTTCCAGAGCAAAGTTAACCCTTGTTCTGGAGAATTTTTAGCAGAATGTTAATCTCCACAGAATGCTTTCAAAATCTCAAGGGTAGGCAGAGGTAGGTGGAAGACAGAGGGGGAATATTTGTAAACTGCAAATGATTAAGCCTTTTAACAATTCAAGCTGGGCTGTTTGTGCTTAAAATAAGACTCAGGCATGCACACAAATACACAAACATTCTGTGATGAAAAACTTCAGTCTTCATTGTACAAACAGCTGTGTTTGCCTTTAAATGATGCAATTAAAAGAATGTTACAGATCAGTAGAGTGTGGCCTTAGCTAGGGTCAGCTCTTTGGGAATCAGAGGAATAACAGCTGATGAGGTATGGCTTTTGCAAGATACCTAAAACGCTGCTCTTTCTCAAAATTCTCCCACCCCCATTGTGCCTTGGGGGCTGTTATATTTTGCCCCTGGTTGCTGCTAGAAAGTATGTTCTAAAGACATTGGGCTTTTTGATGAGAGATCAAGGGTACAAATACTGGAAAAGTGCTGGCAGATGAATGCAGTAACACACAATGACATGTCAGTCAGTTTAGGTGTTAGAACAGCCATCTGATGGCCTGGAAAGCCTTGGAAGGTTTAGGGAGTCAGTATAATTTTGCTGCGTAGTTTTGATCAGCAGCATGTTTTCTAGACACAGGATCCTGACTTGTGGAGGAATGGTCCTTCCTCTAATATTAAGTCCATGGATTTCATAGGCATGTGACCTAGGCTTAGCCAATCAGAGCCTTGCCTTTCTCTGGTCATTGTAATAGGCATATGATTTGACTTAAGACAATAGGAAGGAAGTCTACTGTAGATTTATGTAAGAGCTATGGGGATGGAGTTCTGCTGTTGGGGATTGTAAGTTTGGAATATCTGCATGGGAGTGGAGGATGTGATGGAAAGAGAATCTGTCAGAAAACAAAGTCAGGGGTGGAATGAGAAGAGACACATTGCTCAGGCTACCATTAGAAGCCTTGGACCAGGCCATATCTGAAGTTGGTCTACCCTTCAACTTTTAAGTTTTATGGTATAATGAACTAATAACTCCATGTCTTAAAGCCTTTCCTTTTTTTTTTTTTAAATTTTTACCTGTACCTGAAACTAACTCTTGACTGCTCTTTCTCATTTCTTGCTTTTTTCCCCTCCAACCAGACAGCAAGCGCTCTGAAAGTAGGAATTTTATCTTATTCTTTTATGCACTCTTAGTATCTAGCATAATGGGACTCCAGGAATGAGCAGTAGCAGTCAAAGAGAAAGGGTTTCAAGAGGCTACACTTTCTGCAAAGATCTTGAATAAGCAGATGGTCTATCCTGTGCCCCTAGTGCAGAGGTAAGCTGGAGAGATGGAATCCGGGGTCTTGGAATTGTTCCAGAGACTTGGAGGACAATGTTACTACATAATGAGAAGAACAATACAAAGTCTGAATCAGAGGAAGACGATCCACAGGGGTCATCGGCAAGGAGTGTGTGAGTGTTGCTGTTAGTATCCAGAAATCTAATGCAGAACCAAACAGGCTGGAAACCAGAAAAAAGCAAGAATGCATGCCCTGAGATTAAAACTGGCAAATGTGGATATGGATGGTGGGTGGGTGGGTGGTGATGGGACAGATTTTGGAAACAGAATCCAATGCCTTTGGTTTGGCACTTGTTAGAAGTGCAGGGTTAAGTGTGAAGAACAAGGATAAGAATATCAGGTGTGTTCCTGAGGCCAGGCCTAGAAGGGATACCAGAGACAGTGTTGCCCATTTCCCCCATATTTCTGGAACTTGAAAATTTGATGACAGATGTTTCACTCCTTCTCTGACTTGGCCGTTTGTAGAGGTGAATTAACCTGACTGGGAGAGATGAGAATTGGGCTGTGGATGCATCTCAGAATATCCAGGAATATCCCATAACTCTACATAGTGTCTAGAATGACACTATCCCAGGTATCCTGTCTTCCAAAAAGTAATCCAGCTGGTTGAGTCACCATGCCACTCCTATCTACCAGCCAGGAGAGATCTTCACACTTCAAACAGGCCCAGGACATCTGGTATCCAACCCCTCCCAAGCCAGGAACTATACCCATCATTGATTCCTTGAGTCTATTCCTATGTCTCAATCGCTAGCTGCAATGCTACTTAACACAGGCAGGCTAGGATGTCTCCATGACTGAAGAAGTTGAACATTTGGTAAGTTTGAGTTGTGTTACCAAGGGTGATGGAACAGGAACCAGCAGCCAGTAGTTGCCCTTTTCAGGATTATTAACCATATCTCAAGAAAAATCTATTGAGTCTTCCTCATCTTCATACTTCCCAAATCTTTTTCCCATCTCCATGCAACAGCTACATGGGGAAAGTTGAATAAAATTAGGCTTTGTTTTCCTACCTGGCATATTTAGATGGAGTAATGAATGAGCCACAAGATGTGAATTCTAATGCTGTCTCTTTAAGGATGCTGTTTGTTGGCCTTGGGAAAGGAAGAGCCTTCCCATTGACTTTCAACAGCACGTTGATTCTGTAATTCTTGAAATTAATGATGATTCTCTCTCTCCCTGTGTGTGTGTGTGTGTGTGTGAGAGAGAGAGAGAGAGAGAGAAAGAAATCCAGGCTGAGTGGGCTGAGCACTTGGCCTCTGTGTCTGGGTCTTGCCTTGTAAAATGTCTGCAATCACTGTGCTGACCCCTGCCGTCTCTGGGTGCCCTCTCAGCCACATTTCCCACCAGATGCTTGGATTTTTTAGCTGGGAAATCTAAAATTGGCAATACCTTCGGAGGAGACCAAAATGTTGGGCCACCAGAGACCAACAGGGATTTCGATAAATGAAACTTCAGCATTTAAAAGATTCAAGTCCAATTCCCTCAGAAAAGTTCCTGAAAATAAAGATTATCCACTTAAACACCCAAAGATAGCATTTACGAAAAAGGCACTTTGCAGGGAAATCAATCTTAATGTTGCCTTTCACAATTCCAAATCCCTTATGCTCTATTAAGATGTGGCCCTTCAACCTTTCATTGGGTCTCTGCTTACCAGGACCCTCCCCAATTGGACTGGTTTCTGCCTCGAGCTGTCTCTGCTTTTCTGTAAGGATGGTTATGTGAAAATTGGGGGATTAAGCCTGGTACTGCCATCCTATGCTGAGGGCTGCCATCAGGAAGGACCCTGGTCTTTTGATTCTGTCTGTGAGCCCTAATGAAGGAGAGAAAGTTAGTGAAAGGAAAACACAACCTTTAGCTCACGTCCCTAACTTTGGATTTTCTCACAGAACTCTCAGACTGGGCAGGTATTATGGTACAGCAGGGGAAGACACTGCCAATGACACAAAAATCTGCTATGGGCATCCATTCAAATCCCACCTGCTTTGCTTCTGATCCAGTTTCCTGATAATCCACGTGGGAAAGAAGTGGAGGGTGACCCAAGTGCTTGGGCCCCTGCTTCCCACATGGAAGACGTGGATGGAGTTTCAGGCTCCCGCTTTGAGTCCAGCCCAGCCTTGGCTATTTCAGACATTAAAGCAGCGAGCCAGTGAATGAAATCTCTCTCTCCCTCTGCCCCCTCTCTTTGTAACTTTGCCTTTCAAATAAATAAATAACTCTCTTTTAAAAAGCCCTCTCACACTGAGAATGAATTTTTGGAAACAAATTTTTGAAAAAACTGTGCTTTTTCATGTTTCTGAGTTCATTAAGGGGGGAAAAATCAAACAAAATAATCATACTATCTTCCAATTAATTTCTTGGTAGCTTAGACATTGATATCACAGTATCAGGTGATAAAGTAAGCAGTGATGTTTCTTGTCTTAGATGATTTTGTTTCATTATAGCAGTGTTTATATCCATTTGAGAAACATTAAAATACAAGTATGAAAGTTACTGTATATATTCATTCGGTAGATATTTCTTAGTTGTCATGTAGACTTGATGTTCCTTTTTAATAACTTTTAGACTCCATTAGATATGTTGTCTATGGATTGGAAATTGCTGTCCAATAGCAAAACAATGCATTGATGATGTACAATGAGTCCTTCCTACATGCCCATTGCAATACAGAGAGCTTTACATACTTTTCCAATTGATTATTATGACATTATAGAATAGATAACTGTATTATCTCCATTTTATACATGAGGAAACATAGACTTAGAGAAGTGAAGCAATTCATTCAAGGCCACATGAATAATAAGTGGCAGGTTAGGATTTAGACCCACGTATTTCTGATTTCAAATTTCATGTTGTTACTCATTGAACTACCATTTACCATATACTGCTATCTATCTTTTGTAACTGGCACTTTGAATTTAATTTCTTGTGCCGTCTATAGATCTTGGCACATAGAGAAAATTCAATAACCATTTATTAATTAACTCATTGATGGTGACAGTTCTTTATTTCCTTTATTTGATATCTATGAGTTTACTACCTATTTTGAAGTAGTGGTATTTTAACCTCAGTGAGCATAAGCCATGGAAAATCTTGGATAGCCTTGGTTGGCAAATATCCTTTTGAGTTCTGGATCCCAAATCTGGAATTAGTATGTAGATATCAGGGAGAGAAATAAAATAGAGCTCCTGACTCTCAATCTAATTAAGGAGTTGATGATCATGATTTTGTTTACAAACTGTGAGTCATTTGATCCATTTCCCAGAGCACTCAGTGAGATCCCTTCAACTCCTCACCTTCACTGTAATCAGCAGTATATTATTTACAGAGCATTCTGTGCTTACAAGACTCTTCTGTGGATTCTGAGCATAGCTGTGTAAAGATGTAATGGAATTTGTGTCTTGAAGAAGCTTCCAATCCAATTCACAAACCAGAGAAGGCCTCAATGTGGAGGTGAACTTAGCCTGGCCTTCAGGGGAGTTACTGCCAATAGAGGACCTGTGTTACCCTAGACAGAGGTAATAATGCAAGCAAAGGCAGAGAGGCGTAAATGTTTCTGTCCAATAAAATCCACATTTACAGAAGTGTGAGCAGTTTTGTGGAAGATGCTTAAAAATCGGTACTCATCTTTGATACATTTTATGTGGTGTGAGGTAGGGATCTGACTTCATTTTCCTCCATAAGAATGGTTAATTGTTCCAACACTAAGGAATCATTCCACTGTTTTCCCCTAATGAAAGCACTACCTAACACCCCCCCCCACCCATATAGCAAGTGCTCTTAAATACTTGAGCCTGTTTCTGGATTTTTTTCATTGTTCTCTTTGTACCTGAGCCAATACCACATTATTTAAATTCACACAGCTTTGTAATATGTCTTGACATCTGGTAGGACAAGCACTCTCTCTTTGTTCTTTTTCAAAATAGTTATGGCTCTTCTTGCACACTGACTTTTCCATTTGAATTTTTGAAGTTGCTAATCAAATTCCCTGAAAAATCGTAGGGGGCAAGAAGGGAATGCCACGAGGCATAGAGGGAGTGTAATGGGCCATGAGGCTGGTAAAGTAGTTTGAAGGTCAAATAATGGAGGTTTTGATTGTCCAGCCAAGACATGCAGAGCACATAGTACTTCTGGGCATTTCTAAGGGAGCTGAGACAACTTCTGGCAGTCAGGCCCCTCCCGTAAGAAGCTGGTCTGTAATGCCTTGCACGTAGACTGCTACCGACTGGCCAGAACACCCACGTCCCCAGAGCCTTGCATGTCAGGCTGAAGACAGAACTCAGCCTGTGTGGGAAAGCAAAGAAAGGCTGTCCATCTCGCCTACTTGGAACTCAGAAGTGACCTGATTCTGAAGCCCTGAGGCTGCTCCTTTCTCTCTGCCTTGGTCTTTTCACTGTCTTTGCCCCTGTTCACATGCAGTCTCCCTGGTTGCCATCTGTCACAGTTCCAGATGATTGGACAGGGATAAGCAGAGAGAGGCAGCCGCCCATTGTGTCTTCCTCTGAGGACTAATGTCAGCCCTGGATCAGAAATCACGGGAAGCAACCCTGGCCTTCGTGTGAGGAGGGGGAGCACGTGAGCCCCTCTGCACGTCTCCGAGGACCAGCCATTCTCTCATCCATCCCATTCCATTAGCTACAAGACAGAGACATGAGAACAGGGAAGTGCCTCTCTTCTCCTTGCCTCGCTGGCTTCTTTCTTGTTTGGTTTTTATTTATTCTTCAGTCAACAGGTATTTATCAAAGAACTTGTTATGCTCCAGGAGCTGTGTAAACAATGTCACTATAATGGACTCGGTTTCTGTCCTCATGGAGCTTATATTCTGATGAGAAAAACAGCCAGAAATTAGCACACACACCTCCTTTTCCTCTCCTCCAAGCACAGCGGCTGCTCAGAAAGCCTCAATCAGAGACAAAAGAAGAAAACAGTGGTGCATCCAGGTTAAAGAGCTCCAAGCATATCAGCCTGGTAGTGATCCGGTGAAACACGAGGTGTAAGGGGACATCTGGAAAGCTCTTGGAAATCTTATCTGGGTTGCTCTCTGCCTGATTCTGTCAGTGGTTCCTGTTTCCTTTTTGAGGGTCAGATAAATGTCCCTTGTCTGAAGAGCATCCCTCATTGAATGGCATGCATTGTACGGGCATGGAGGAGTTTTCCTTTACTGAGCAAAGAAGAGAAAAATAGTGAATATGTTCTATAGCCAAAGGTGATGGAAAGAAAGACAGAATGTTCTGGCAGGAAAATTCTGACTTCCCAGAGGCAATCTGTAAAACATCCTCCCCAGAGGGGTTCCTGGAACTGGTGACCATGATGTGCTGTGCATGATTGAAATTCTGGGCTGGATCTGTGGCCAGGTGCATCTGAGAGATCAGTAGGACAAGGGCACACAGAAAAAGGAAAGAGGCAGTGGTGAGGCCTTGAACACGAGCCACAGGCAGTCTCCTGGACAGAATGAAGAGGAAAAAAACACATAGATTCATGGTGAAAGCTCTAGATCAGAAGGACAACTGGAAAAGTTTTGGAGCTGATTCTCAGAACTCCAGAGATGGTATCCTTCAACAAAGATTATGTAGTTTGTTTAGAAAGTGAATAACATGTAAGAGGCATGTCAGGATGGAGAACATAAAGTGTCAGCTTTTGTATTTATGAATAAATAATTTTTACACTTATAAATAAATTACAGTGGGGAAGGTGAAGGGTGGTGCAGAGCACAGTATCTAACGATTTATAAGGCTTTTTTTCCCCACCTTTACCAACATGTGATTTTATTTTTATTCCATGGGAGAGATCCTGGGATAGAATCTGTGGAGGAAAGTATTCTGAAGTTTTACTTTTGGGAGTCTATTGGCTCTTTGAGGATAGTAGCTTTCTTCTTATAATTAAGCTGCAGAAAATTTTGTTGATTAATGAATACACAGAATATATGCATAAAGCCTACTTTCATGTTGGAGATGTCAGATAGCACACTTGAAATGGTTAAAAAAAAATAAAAAGGAGTCTGCTAAACAATCCGTTATTTAAGCTCGAAATTCTGATTGCATTCTGCAGGTCCAGACTGCTGTGGACAGCTCCATGGTGCTGAAAGTAGAGCATGAATTTACTTGTTTTCCAACTCATTGCTCACTAAATTCATTCATCCACAAACATTTCCTAAAGGCCTGTTTTTGAAAACAATGTCCAGATATAATAGGGAAGGAGAAAACTTAGTATTTTAAAGTTGAAGATAACCTCAAAAGAAATCACCAGAAACGAAGTTTACTAGAAAAATAGGAAAGAAAACATAAAAGATAGTTTCAGTTTAGAAATTTGAATTAAGAAGTATTAAACAAGTTTTAAAAAGTTATTTATTGGGGCTGGTAGGGTGATTCAATAAGTTAGTCCCCCACCTATGACACCAGCATCGCATGTGGATTTTGATTCTAGTCCCCATGCTCCACATTTCCAATCCAGCTCACTGCTTGTGGATTAGGAAGGCAGTGGAGGGTGGCTCAAGTCCTTGGGCTCTTGTACCACATGGGCTCCTGTCTTTGGGTCCACATAGTTCCATTCATTATAGTCAATGGGGGAGTGAGCCGGTGGATGAACGATCTCTCTGTCTTTCTCTCTCTAAATCTGCCTTTCAAATAAAATAAATAAATCTTTCCAAAAATAAATATTCATTTATTGTACTTGAAAGAATTAGTTACACAGAGAGAGAGAATGACAGAAAGAGCTATTCCATTTCCTGTTATACTCCCCAAATAGCTGCAATGACCAGATCTGTGCTGGACCAAAGCTGGGAAACAGGGACTTCTAGGTCTTCATGCGGGTGCAGGTGTCTAAGCACTTAGTCCATCTTTTGCGGCTTTCTCAGGCTATTAGTAGGAAGCTGGATTGGAAATGGAGCGGCTATGATTAGAACAGCCCCCATGTGGGATGCTGGTGCCTTGGGTGGAGTATTAGCATGCTGCACCACGACACTGGCCCCTTATGTAAGTTTTTTTAAAATAAAAATTTATTTTATTTATTTTAAAGGCAAAGTGACAAAGAGAAAGTGAGAAACAAAGAGAGGGGAGAGAAATATCATACATTTCCTGGTTTACTCCCCAGGAACTGCAACATATGGAGGTAGGCTGGACTGAAGCCAGGAGCCTGGAATTCTATATGATTCTCCATTGTGGGTGGTAAGGGCCCAAACACTTGCAGCATCCTTTGTTGCTTTCCTAGGCACATTAGTAGGGAGCTGGATCAGAAGCACAGTATCTAGGACTCAAACTGGTGCTTATATGGGATGCCAGTGTGGCAGATGGGGCTCAAACTGCTGCATCACAGTACTGATCTCAAATTAACAAACTTTTGATAATGAGTATCATTTTGTCAGTGACTACAATAGCCCAGAATCTGAACACATATTATAGTGCCATCAGCCCAGAGCTTGCTTGTTGAGTGTGCAGGGGAAAGATAAGCTCCTTTGTTCCAATGTCTTGACATCTTGGCCCTGGGGTAACATCATTTGGTGATGGCAGGGTGGAGCAACAATCTCAACTCAAATACACAGAATCAGAAAGGTCACTAGCTCACCACAAGACTGGAAGCCTAAGGACAGACCTAGCTTCAGATATGCATCTTAGTGGTAGTGGGGTGATGGGTACACGTGATGTCGTCATGGCTCTGTCCCTTTAGCTAGTCTTCATTCTCTGCTTTGTTTTATTCTCAAGATTGGCTCCCATCACCTGAGACGAGAGAGTTGTTAGGAGTCCCCAAATCACACCCTCCCTGATTTGCAGCACTAGCAGAAAAGCATCTTCTCTTCCAATTTCCATATGTCAATCACAGGTAAGATTCTGACTGGCCCTCTTAGGTCATGTGCATGCTCTGATTGATCAGCTGGAATCCTATGGGGAGGAAAGGCACACAGGGCAGGAGAGTGATAGTTCAGACAGGGTCCAGAGAAGTGGAGAAGTATTTCCCAAAGAATCAGAGGAAAGCTGGTGAGCATTCAAACCAGAAAAACAAAAATGATTAAAAGCCCGGACCGCTACAGTGGAAATGCTCATCCCAGTTTGGTCAGGGGTGCCTAATTGCTTTTAATCTCCTAGGGGTGGGTGCTGTGGGAAGTATAGCATGAAAAAGGCAAATGGTCTTGCTCAATGGGGGCGAAGAAGCAGTCTTTGTCCCTCAGTTTACCTGCAGCTCTCACTTTCATTGGGTAAAAGACCAAGCAAAACCCATACAACAATATCCACCAACTTCGCAGGGCTTCACAGTAACTCTGGCAGACAGGAAGGGCAGGTGTTACTTTCCTATTTTGCAGGTGAAAAAACTGAGGCGCAGGGATGCGAAATGACCTGAGCAAGGTCACTCTATTCATTAAGTTGCAGAACTGTGGCTGTCAACCTGCTCTCCAGCACACTGAATTAATTAAAGGTCTATGAAAAAATGCCAACACGAACAAGATTGGCTATGTGATAAAGGACAAATTTCATTGGCCAGGCAAAAAGCTGCAGAGGGAACAGCTCTGCCAGTTGGAAAGGCAAAATCAGGAAGCTTGGCCCGATTGCCCAAGAAGAGAACAAAGAAATAGCTAGAATTTATAGGCGTGAGAAGAGAAAAATCAAAGAAAGAAATGAGATGCAACCTGCAAAACACATAAAAGGAAATGGAAAAACATTCTTTAAAATACACCAGGAACAAGAGAAAGATAAGGGGGAATGTTTCTTCCTAATAGATGATGAGAGAAAGCTGATAATAGATGACACCAGAAATGCATAGGTTTTTAATGCTTTGTTCTTTGGGAAGCTGGAAGTAACTGCATACAGACTAGAAGGCAAGGACAACCACTGCCGAGTAGAGGGTGAAGGCATAGCGCCTTTAGAAGAAAGGTCTAGGATCACCTTCAGGGCCAGGGGACCTCCCTGCCATCAGGCCACACTCCTCTCTCTTTTTTTAAAATTGCATTTCATTTTATAACATTGTTTCATAGGCTCTGAGGTGCCCCCAACCCTACACCCCTCTCTTTAGAGATGTTCAGCATTAGTGATGAAGAGTGAGCTGCCAAGGTCATCCAGTGTTGGCAGGGCCACAGTCAGACCCCAGGCTTCTGGCTCTCGGTGCAATGTGTTTTTCTGGCACCTGCGGGAGATGGAAAGCCAGGGAGAGACAGTGATGGATAAAACAAGATGCATTAAACCGCATGTGGAAATTAGACATGTACACATTTACTCTTGACTGAAGCCGAGGTGAAGGGCAGGACTTAGGGAGGATCGGGGTACAAGGCAACAACACCACAACGACATCAGAGTCTGAGCCCGACTGGTGCTCTGCCTCCAGCCCTTGCCCTCTGCCAGTGCGGTTTCCCATCGCCTAGGGTTTTGGACTCTGTCAGATCACAGGGTTTGTGGGTCATTCATTGCTGTCAAGTGCTTGGACACTGTCGTCTCACTTTGTCTCTTGTGTTAGTTTCCTATTGCCACAAAAAAATGCTGAGTAACAAACTGTCCCGATATTCAGAGGCTTAAAATGAAGAGCATTTAGTTAACTTGCTCTGGGTCAGTGGCTGAGGCTGCATTAAGCCAGGAAGGTGACTATCATGGCTGGATTCTGTCCCATCTGTAGGGGGTTGTCTGATCCAGGGTGGCCTCTACTAGATGGCTTGGAGGACTGGAAAGAATGAAATGACCCAACTCTCTAACAAAGCTCAGCAGGCATCTTCTCACATGCCAGAGAGGTGCATGGTAACATTTCCACCATATCCTGAATGGGAACACACATTTTTCTGCTTGAAAACATCTTTGTTAGCTTTTCATTGGCCAAAGGATTATGTGACCAAGTTTAGAGTCAGAAAGGGCAGGTGTACAAAACAACAGGAGAAAAGGCACAGTTCACCAAAGCACTCAGTCTACCACCAAACCCATATCCAGGGACTCTACTTCCCATCGTGTTGGTCTTCCCGAGTGGGCTGCTCCCTTGGCTCCAACTCCCATGCTTTGAGTGCAATCTGCTGCCCACGTTAGCAAGTAAAACAATAAGGTAAGTCTCCATACTGCTTCTACCCAGTTAGGCTTTTAGGTGTTCCCATTTAGGCTGGGGTTACCTTTCTAACCACAGTGAGAAAGATCATGAATGCCCAGAATTAGCCTGTTGCCAACAGAGTCTCTGAAGCAGTATCCTCCAAAGCTCTTCAGTTGGAAATTGCTAAACCCATAGGCACTCATCAATCACCATTCACTTCCAGGTCCTGTCCATGGACAGATATTAATAAGAAGCCTTTGCAGCCATTTTTCTATGTCCATACCACCCTGGACTCCATCCTCTGAGAGGGTACTATGGGCTGAACTAAGTCCCACTCAACATTGTAGCTTTCACTGCTTCAAAACATGACTGGTTTGGGGTATGGAAGTGACTAACTTAGAATGAGGCCACGAGGATGGATCTTCAACCCTATATACCTGGCATCTTTATGAGAAGAGGAAATTTGGATCTCAACAGGTATTGGGGGGAATGATGTGAAGACACAAGGAGGAGAGGGCCACCCTCAAGCCATTGAGGGAGACTCAGGAGAGGCAAAAAGAGAGACCCAGGAACAAGGAAGCCCTCAGTGGCAACACCCCTTTATGAACCCATCCCCGGAGTCCTACCTACCTGGTCAGAACCTACCTCCCTGGTAGGCACATCCTGCCTGACCCTGCCCTCTTTCACACCTGCTGGTTTGCACCCTTTTTCTGACCTGGGATCATATTATCAGTAGAGCATTTCTGGATTTCTACAAATTTAAGATGTCTAAGGCTATTTTCTTCCTCCTAGCACCTTCAATAACACGTGCTATTTTATCCAATCTGTTTTTTTTTTCCTAAAAGACAAAAATTCATGTCCAAATAGTTTGGAAAGGGTGAAAAAGTACATATTTTAATACAAGGCAATTAATAGGATCCATTTCAAGTTCTGAGGTAGGAGAACAGCACAAGAAAGGGTATATTTGTCGGGTATTGAGGTGCCATTTAGATTATCAGGTGGACCGGGGGCTGGGGGATGAGCCAGGCAGTCACTGCACTTCAGGGGGAAAGAGTTCTAGGCTAGGAGCACAACACCCAGCTCTGAACCCATTGTCGCCAGTCAAGCATTGAGTTTACTGAGTAGGATGCTCTGTGCCATCTTGCTAGGCCCTGGGAATAATGACTTGCATCTGTAGGTGTGGACCTGCCCCATGAGGGTATTCTCTTCTTTAGTGAGGTGTTGGGCAACTTCTCACTTCTAAGCCCCCGTTTCCTCATCTGGGATTTCAGCCAATGTCCTTTTCTACAGCATACGTCTATCAGGGCTATTCTTTGAGGATGAGTTGATGGAGACTTGGGCCATAACAATGATAACTGCAGAAATAGGAAGGGATAGGGTGAATCTAGAAACCTCATTAATAATCAGTGGACTTGTAGAGTGTAAGAAAGAACTGAACCAGGAAAGGCAAAAGTGCTTGAAGTGTTCAACCTGAAGGTGTCATTGATAAAGAAAAAGGAAACAGGAAAAATGGGAGAAGTGAACGCTGACTCAAATTAGGTTCTTTTTTGCTTATTATACATATGAGTGAGTCACAACTATTTTGGGGGGGGGTCTCTAAACAGGGGAAAATAAACCCTAAGCATTAAACTCCAAAGCAGAAATAAGTACTGTGAGCAAATGACCATAGCATGGGGGTGTAAGTGGAGATGGAAGTCACACGCACAGGGGACAGCGTATGTGTGTTGGAAGCCGGGAGCTGGAGGGCAGTCAGGATGCTGCTCTCTGCCTGCAGATGGTGACCCTGAAGCCCATCTTTCTCAATGACCTGTTTTTCCTGTTCTAAGGGAGTTGAATGCCTGGTAACTCCACCAAGCCACAAGTGCTTGCCATTCAGTCAGCCCAGCAAACATTATTGTAGTGTCCTCTGTATTGAAGGCGACATCGCTGAGAATGTGGTGAAACTCAGAGCAGGGCATTGATGGGGAGGGAGGGACACAACAGACTCCAATGCAGGGAGCCTATGACTTCAACCAGTGCTCCAAACAGTGTTGAAACAAAGTGCTGGTGAAAAATTCAGATGGTGACACTGTGGGAGGGCCTCATGGAGGTGATGACCATTGAGATGGGCCTTATGTACAATCTATCTTGGAGAAGATAAACAGGCTATAGGGACTGAGGGAAGCGTCATCTATAGACTTGGTAGGACAAAAGATGGAATGGGGAGTTAAGAATGTTCTTTGACCCCCGGGCTGTAAGTACATTTGGAGAGGATGTCATGGGGGCAGGGGAGGTCTTCTGACACAGCCCTGGATATCTAAGCACCCACTCAGGTAGGACCAGATCCTCTGGTTTTATTGGAAAGGGAGAGAATGGTGCCACCATTCTGAGGACTGGAGGCTGCTCAGGCAGTGGTGGGGGGTGGTCTGCCAGAGGGGCAGCAAGGGAAGAGGCAGTGACAAGCAGGCAGGCAAGCAGGGGTGGGAGGTTTCAGGCAATGCCACTGTTGGGAAGGGCAAGGCAGGCCAGTGCCTGAAAGGTGAGGAAAGCTCTGAAGCCTGCGGACAGTGCACTGATGAGCTGCTTGGGCAGTGATGCAAGGAAAGGAGCTGGGACGTCAGCTGAAAAGACACAGGGGTCAGCAGAGGAGGGAGGCAGGCAGCGTCCCAGGATTCTTAGCTGCTACCTGTGCCATGCCCCCTGAGGCTAGGGGCTGGAGGCGAGCGGCTGTGGGATTTGCCAGGATCCGCACCACTGGATCGTAGACCAGCTGCAGGGCTTGGAGCACGGTGAGGGGTGATCAGAGTGGACCACACACAGCTGAGTTTCTGAGGCTGCATGGCTGACCAGTTGCAGACCGCTTTCCTGGCAGGTAGCACAGGCAGTGAGCAGGTGTAAAGCCCAGTGCCCCCATGCTGCTCCTGGAGGATCTGCCCACTTCCTCCTGGAGGATCTGCCTTTTTCTTCCTCTTCTGCCGGCTTCTTCCCTCTCATTCCCCCTTCACCTCTCTTCCTTCCATGCAGCATGAATTTATTAAGCATTTATTACACTGATATGTGCCTTTCTTCTGCACAGAGCCCAAGAGATCCTTTTAAAGAAGGAAAAACTCAGGCCCCATTCCAGTTACACTTAGCCTGGCTCCAGTCCAGGGTCTTGGGAAGACCCCGTCTGCACCCCACTCAGGCTGGACAGGAGAAATCTTGCCAACTGCTCTGTTCTGCCCACTCCTCAGATCGATGACATGCCAAAAGGGATTTGAGGGAAGGCTTTCAAGTTCTCGGGAAGAGTCTATTCCTTCTACAAGCCTATTTCCTTCTCAGCCATGTTCTCTGCCCTGCTATGCTACACTTTAATCCCTGCCCTTTTTCTCAAGGCTCCGAGGGGAAGCAGCAGGGTTTGACTAGGAGGGTTATTAATAATAATACTGCCTACTGTTTACTGAGAAGTTCTAGAAATGCCACATGTTATGTTAAACAAATAACTTTGTTTAATGAGGAAGTAAATAAATGTCCCTAAGGCAAACATTGCTCCTATTTTCCCCATTTTCAGATGGGCACAGAGAGGCTCAGTGAGCTTGCCCAAGGTCATTCAGCTATTGTATGGCAGAAACCCTATTCTGCACTAGGTCTCCTGATTTTGAACCAGTGCTAATAATCACCACACTGAACTGACTTTTTAAGCGGAGATTCATAGATGGGCTCCCCCTGGGGATGAGATCAGCCAGGTGCCTTCTCTTCTGACCCATCTCCTTCCCCTGGGAGTCTAACCACCTTTGTTCCAGCCCCATTTGCACCTGTAGTGCAACAAGGGGCAGCTGTATTACATCCATGGTGGGGAGGGCCATTTTGCCACCAGCTTTTAGAGTGAGGGGAGCAAAGGTGATTTAGCAGCAAAAAGGACAGAGCTCAGACACATAGAACGCCCGAGGACAAGGGCAAGGGAGGAAGTCAGTTCCATTTTTCAATCCTGGTGACTTTATTGGCAGGACAAGGTAACCAAGCGTTGCCAAAGCTAGTTCATCAACCTCCTGCATCTCTCTCGAGCAGGAGCTGAGGCTCCAGCCTGACGCAGGCAGATGGTGTCCCAGGGGCCCAGGTTGGGGTTCCTGCTGGGAGTCTGTGTTTGCCACCTCTTCTGCCTCCCGTGCCCCTCCCCTCCATTTTCTCCCTTGATGAGCTGGGGTTGGTGGTCTTGGTGATCTGGGCCACGTTCTGCTAACACCTACCTCACACTTTCATAGGTGCCCTGTCCTCTGGGACCTCAAATCCGCTCTGTGGGAGCAATGAGATGTTGCTCCCCCTGTGTACTTGGTAGTTCTGCAAGGCCCAGACCACATTCATATCTTCACCTGTCTCCTCAGTTGGGTTTGGACCCCAAGCCCTCACTCTTTGCCTACACAGGTAGACTGCCCCGCTACACAAGGAAAATGGGGTGAGTACTCCCTCTCCCCTTCTTCTTCAGAGCTGGAAAGACCTGTGCTCTAGGAGTAATGTCTTGTATGAGGTTACACAGCTCTCTCTGCTACCCTGCACTGTCCCCTTCCTGCAGGGGTAGGGTTCTGGATGACGGTGGGGGCTGTGGAGAGAAATTGTGGGGCGCGTGAGGTGGCACAGTGTGTGGCAGGTCATCCTCCTGGAGAGCAGATAGGATGTGGACATGATGGGGAGCTTGGGCCTCATTTCCAGGACCCTCTCCCTTATGCTAATGATTTTGAAGCTCAGCATAGACATGACCAATGAGAAGAAGCACTGCAACGATGAATGAGAAGTGGGTTCGTTAAATCCAGGGTTTGAGATTAGTGCAATGTTTGACATCACCGTCTTTGGAGACTTAAATGCAAGCACTAAGGTTAGAGTGAGTGTTTTTGTCCAGGGAGAACGCTGCTAGAATTAGAACATGTCTGAGCCCTCTTGGTCAACAGCAGGGCAGGCATGTAGACGAAAGGCACCAAGGCTGGCTCATGCCTGGTCAAAGAAGGGGTTTTAGGGACTATCTCATAGGGACAGGCACAGAAGGGGTCCCCACTGTCCCATATGTTGACAAAGTAGGCACTAGGACTTCCGGAGGAGCCAAGGGGGGTAGAGAAAAATTACTTCCAGATATTGTGTCCTGGGGTCCAGGGTCCCCTGGCAATGGGGAAAGATTTCAGGGCTCTGAAGCAGAGCTGAGTGGACTTCTGGAATGCAGGGAGCCTGGAATCTGGCCTCCCATGATCACTTGGTGGAAGGGGACTTGCTCTTTTTCAATGTTTGATCCTTTGAATGAGGACAGATCTACTGTCCTGGAGAAGGTATGACTGAGTCTCTCAGGCCAGGGCTACACCTCTGGGGTTGGGCTCCTGGACTTTAGTAAGACAATTACCAAGCAGCAGGCAGCATGTTCTTGGCTTGGGAGCTGGTGGCAGTTTTGGACTCTGAAAGCTGAGCTCTGCCCTGGCTTCTCACACTTATTCTCTTGCCTTGCTACACTCCTGCCTCCCTCACCTTCTTTCTGTCCTCTCCTGCCCTAGGTCCTTCTCCACAGGAGATTCACACACCCTTACCCACCTGCCCCTTTCTCCTGGTAACCCAGTCTTGGTCTGCTCGGCTGTAACAGAACACATACATATAATAGAAACTCATTTCTCACAGTTCTGGAATCTGGTAAGTTCATGGTCAAAGCTTCCACAGACAGCCTCGGACAAAGGCTCACTTTCTGGTTCTTAGATAGTGCCTTGTCCTTGGGACCTCTCTGGGTGGAAGGGACAAGGGAGCTTTCAGACGTCTCAATTAGAATCACACAGGGCTCAATCATGAGGGCGTCACCCTCTTGATATAATCACCTCTGCTGTCCTGCCTCCTGACACCATGACAGGAAGACTAGGCTTCAACCTAGGAGTGTCAGGAGGACATACCTTTGCAGACCACAGCAAATTCCTGCTTGCCCTTTAGTTCTTTGGGCCTTGGCTTTGATCTGCCTCCTCAATGGGAGACTTGTCCAATGCCCTAGCCTAGAGCTAATCCCCCCTGCTTAGATGTCATAACTTCTGATTTTTTTTTTTTAACCATAGAATTTTCTCAATTTCTAGGTTAATGTGCCTGTGTTAGTTGGTTTAAAAAATACTCCAGGCAGCTAACTATAAGGGAAAAAAAAAAAAAGCTTATTTAGCTCAACTTTGGAGGCCTCTGATAAGAGCTGCAGGTGACAGTGGTGGTCTCAGTGCTGGGGAAGGGTCATATGGTGGGCCATGAAGCAGAGGGAGAGAGAGGCTGGGTCCCCCTCCAGGCCTGGAATTCTGAAGCATGAAATGGGATCTTGCATTTTGGGTTGGTTATAACCAATCTTCTTGCAAGAATTACTGTCCAAGGGCACTCCGCACTCTGCGATGACCTAGGTCCATCTCCTTAATGCCATGATTAGATTATGTTTTTACCCCCTCGGTACCATTATCTTGTGTGTGGGGTTTGAACACATGACCAAATATTCAGACCACAGCAGTGTGCTTCGTTTTCATCTCTTTTGCCCAGCTGAAGGCTTTTTGAGGGCACCTCTATACTGTTCCTCTCAGTAGTATTCCCGTGTCTGGCACACCACAGGCACTCAGCAAAGGCCCAGCTTGCTGTCTCAGTACCAAGCCAGACACAACAGTGCCAATGCTGTCATATCAACCACTGATCTGGGAGTCTGTGTGGCTAGACCTCAGGTGTCAGTGAGTTAACCGGGCCACCACGGCCTCTGGTAAGGGTACAGAATGCTCAGAAGGCATAGAGGCCATTTCAGGGCAACCACACTATCATTTAAGAGATCGATTCTTCTAACATGCCTTTCTGCTTTGATTTCTCCCCCCAGTTACCCAAAGCTCCTTCTTGGGGGCCGATTTTCCCCCTCTGACACTAACCAATAAGAACTACTACATGATGTTGTGTCACCATTGCTGAGCCTACCCTCCGAAGCCTACAGGAGAGGCATGGCAACTACTCATCCCCATCTGGCAGGAGGGCAAAATGAGACTGAGAGCACCTGTGCCCTGGGCGCAGGCTTGTCAGAGAGAGCAAGCTTGTCACCCTGGGTTTCCAATGGTCTTTGCTGCTGACGCCTTTGCTGGAAGTGGCTGCCATCAGGACATGCTTCCTTCTTGTCCTCAGGGCCCCAGCTGAACTCCTGCTGAAAGTCCAGGCAGCTCAGATAGCAAGTGCCAGCTGGGCACAGGGATCATCTATGAACCATTCTCTCGTCCGCTCAAATGAAACTGACTTCTCAGGGGTGTCCCCTCTGGGCCAGGCATAATTCTGAGCTGCTCTCAAGGTCATCCTTCATTCCTTCAACAATCCAATGAGAGCCGATGCTGGAAACCCATATTCTGCAGGTTCAGAACCTGAGGTCCAGAGGTCCCATTTCCCTAGGTCATCCTGTTGACAACACAGGTAGGATTTTGCCCTCTGTGTGTTCAACTTCATCAACCTGTTGCTTCTCACGACCCTTTTCTCTGGAAAGAGCACATGAGAGTTGTAGCATACAGGCGCTAGGTGACGGCTATCCCTTCCCCAGGCAAGAGGTGGTTGCTCTGAGACACGAAAGTCAGCCTCTCACCCTCACAACTTTGCAGATGAACTGTACTACCGGGACTTCTTTCTGAACCTGACTCATCCCTGTGTAGGGCAGGCCATACCCAGAGACCAGAAAGTTTGTTCAGAATTTGTCTGCCTCCAAAAGCAATGGGAGCAAGTGATTGAGCATCGGTCAAAGGGAAACACACAAACAAGCAGGAGAGAAGAACAAAGGGAAGTCATTGGGAATCCTGGAGAGGAGACAGGAGTCAAGGGGATGGTGGACAAAAGACAGGATGACTCAGGAAGAGGGATGGGTGCCCTGGGGGGAGGGGTTGGGAACAGACGGGATTGGTGAGCTGCAATTTGTGAAGTTTATAGATAAATCTTGGTCCTTTCAGCAAAGCTTATCTGTAATGGGCTCGGCTCGCTGAGGCCCCGTCTCCTGTAGACATAAATCATTTTCTAATTTATAACATGAATAATTGATTTTGCCTCTGTAGCCTCAACAATAAATCTCCCGATCACACATGCATAAGAAAATAATAATAATGAAAGCGATCAGGATATGCTGCCATCGATTAACTGTGAGAGGGGCCACTTGACTCGCAATTCATGTTTTAAGTATTCCAGGTGGCACTGTGCCCACAAGCTACTTCTGCCCCTTGGCCCCTGGGCTCTGCCTGTCCCTCAGGAGTAGGTGTGGGTGAAGGGAGGAAACCTGGGCTGTGGCTGCATTCAGGATCCTTGTTCATTGAGTGGCTGTTTACTGAGCACCTGTAACCTGGAGGATTCTGGGGCAGGTGGCATCCAGGGCAAAGCTAGTCCCAGTATTTGGCTTCTAGGATGAAGCTAAAGGACAAAGTTCAGACACAATATTGGTTTACAGAAAGGACTAATGGGAAGGGAGGATTTCACTTCCCAGCCTGGGACTCTGGGGTCCTCCCTGACCTTCTACTGCTGCCTCCATCCTGCGTCCTATAATTTCTGAGCTCATAAAAGTCCTACCATCCAGCTCCTTTCCACCTGCCTACTGCTGCAGCCGACTTCCTGCCTCTCATCATTTTTCTCCTGGCATTGAATGACCTCCTGCTGGTTGGCCTGCATCCCTCCTACTCTCACCCCCATTCATTCTTCGGCAGCCAGAGAAATCTTTAAAGGCCTACATGGTCTTTCTCAGGCCCCTAGGTTCATGCCTCCTCAAGACTAGACAAAACATTCCCGGTAAGCGCTCCCATCTGTCACATATGAGTCTGCTCCTTCCCATCATTCATCAGTCATTTCCTGTTCAATAGCTCTTCCTGTGAATGATGAAGGCCAGTAGGCCAATGGCTGCATTTTCCTTGCATCATTTTCTCAGGGCCCGGTACAACTGCCCAGCATGTAGTAGGTCCTCAATAAATGCTTTCAGCCTCTAGTCACTTATCTCTCTGGATGCTACTAATTGGAATAGTTTTAAATTCTATGGCTAGGTTCTTGGTCTATTCAAGAACATTTATGGCTGCCAGGGCCTGTGTATAAAGTCCTACAACCTCAGCTTGTTCAGCCCTGAGAAATGGGGCTCTTCAACCATTCTATGTTCGTGTTTCATGAGTCCTCAGAGGCTTACTTGCAAAAGCTTCCTTATCCTTTAGCACTGGACTCAAATACCAACTTGATGACTGCACTCACTGCCTTGCTGTAAAGCTGCCCATAGTTCTCCTTTGCTACTAGATGGAAGGAGGGGGCATTTAAGAGTTTTAAATGAAAGAGTGATATGGTCAGGTGTGGGTTTGGGGTGAAAATTCCGAAGATGTTATGGGGGAGCTGATGGGAAAGGGACAAAAGAAAGCTCTTTCACTCTGAGCATGACTCTAGCCCAATGTCTACACATCCCAGAAGCTGCAGGCTTGCTGGGGGTCTCACAGCGATTCATCATCAGACTTAGATTTGTACCTAGTTCATGCCAAGGCTGCTGTCGTTTTATTCACTCAGCTATGCTGCTGATCTGGCCCTGGGGACTGTGGTTTCTCAGCTCCCTGGATCCCTGGCCTCAATCCCAGGGTCTCCCTTACAATGGGACCTAAAAATAGAAGCCACTTATATGGAGTAAAAGAAAGGGTGAAAGACCCAGGTAAGATTTACATGGACAGAAGTGATCCCTGGAGGGCTTTCTGGGGAGCACAACAGGCTCTGAGGGCAAGGACAGGTGTTCTGGGAGCGATAATGGGGTGCTGAGGCTCAGGTGCCGCACCCTTTACCCACCCGCAGACTCTCTCCTGATGCCTCACATCAGTTCTTTCCACATCACCAAGGAAGTCCTGCTAGCCACCTCATCAACTCAGAGATATTAGTTAACATGCTACGAAACCAAACCCCAAAGGATGGAGCAGAGGATGGGGTGCAGCAGGGGAAGGCAGTGGTCCCCACCATTTTGAATGATACCCATCTCTTTCTGGCCAACACACCTTGCACATCGCTGCTCCTCTGAACAGGGTGCTGGGAATAGGGAGCACTTGCCCAGGCTCCAGGAAGATGGGATCACACAGCCCTCAGAAAGTCACAGCCCTTCTGAGAAGAAGCATGAGCCTGGACTAGCCACCTTTCTGCACAATGATAATTGTTAAAAACAAGTGGGTTCCAAATGGAAATAACCAAATGGAGGTATAAAGCCACGTAATGAATCACACAAACCTTAAGCAAACAGTTTGATGACCTTTTCGATTTGTGTGCACCATGTGATCATCACTCAGACCATGCGGGAAGGTTGCCAGCACCCTACAGGGCTGCCTCAGACTCCTGCCCTGTCAGTGCCATCAGCCACCCCACCCCCAGCCCACAAGAGTGACCACTATTTCTGCTTTCTATCATTACAGATTAGGTGAGGTATCTTGAAATTTATGTAAAGTCATACCCTGTGTGTTCTTTGTGTCTAGATTCTTTCTCTTGCAGGATTTTGTAGGGATCAAATCAAATGAAACACAATCAGGCACTGCTTAATGATGTTTCGGTCGACAACAGACCGAAGATATGACAGAAAAGATGATAGAGGAGCTGAAATAATTCCTACTACCCAGTACTTTTTTGTGTGAATTTGAGAGGCAGAGATTACAAGAAGAGAAGGGGAGAAAGAGAATGGGAAGGAAGAGAGGAAAGAGAGAGCATGGTGTCTCCTGGTTCTCTCTCCCAAACATCTGTAATTGCAGGACCCGGGCTGAGGGTTGAGCTGAAACCTTGGAACTCAATCCCGGTCTTTCTTGTGAGTTACACAGACCCAGCCTCTTGAGCCATCACCGACAATTTACCTGAGTGCACACTAGCTTGAAGCTGGAATTGGGAGCTGGAGTTACAACTCAAATCCAGGTGTTTTGATATGTCCCACTGGCTTCTTCACACTAGGACCAGTGCCCGCCACGCCCCTAAGCTTTTGATTGCATCTCTTCTATGTTGAGGAATGTTGAAGTTAACTTTTATTTATCATTGGTTTATAGTGGTCTGTAGCACTGCTGTGGGGGTTTGTAGTCCAGAGCAACAGGCTACTGCAGGGCTCGGGTGTGTAGGACACTATGCTGTCTAGAATTATATAAGTACACATAATGTTTGCACAATAAGGTTGCCTAATAGTTCAGAGTGCATCTCTGTCCTTGAGTAACATATGACATACAGCGTCTGATCCAGGACCTATCATCTGATAGGCATTCCTTGAATGTTGGAGAAGACATGAACAATTGGATTTGAGGGTCTGTATCTGGCACAGTGGTTGAAACACTGCTTGGGACACCAGCATCCCATAATGGCATGGCTGGTTCAAGTGCTAACTATCTACTTCTGATCTAGGTTTCTGTAAAAGCACATCCAGTGAGGTGGCAGTTGATGGCTCAGGGACCTAGGCCCCTGCTGCCAAGCTGGGAGAGCTGGACTGAGTTCCAGCTTTCTGGCTATATCCTGGCCCAGCCCCAGCCATTATGGGCATCGGTGGGGGGGGGGTAAATTTGCAAATGAAATATCTCTCTGTGTCTCTTAGTCTCTGTCACTTAAATAAAATGAACATAAGTAATGAATAAAAATTGTTTAATTGCTACTTCATGAGGTTACCATAGAGACTAAATGAGAAAGAGTAGGTATAACTCCTAACAGTTAAGTGCTTGGTAAGTGTCCATTCTGTGCCTTTCCTAACCATGGGGCTGAAGCCAAGACCTTGTTCTAGAGATCCAGTTCCTTTGCTATATTCCAGTGGTTTTCAAATTACATTTCCGGGAGCCTTGGGATTCTGCAGTCATGAATCAGAGACTGCAGAGAAGGAGAAGAAAGCAAGGCAAGGAAAAAGCTTAGCAGGTAGGAGTTGAGTTGCCCCCATGGTCAGCCAGAGCAGCTCTAGTTTTATGTGCTTGACAAAATAGGTGCTGACATTTGAAAAGAGTCACACCTCGGTTTGGAAACCACCCTGGTATTCCAACACCACAGAGTGTTGCCCAACAGGCAATCAGACACTGTGTGAAGAGGGAAAATGAATGAGAACATATCCGTGCTGTTTGGTTAGACTGTCTTGACAATCTCGCCAAACAAATGTTCTGCACTTCAAGGCAGGGGTGCCGTAAGACACACCTGAAATGAATAAATAGGGTTTTGTTTTGTTTTGTTTTTGCTTTTTAATTTTGCTCAAGTTATAAATTGCTTTTTAGGGATATCTACACTTCAATTTATTCTATGAACTGTAATACAAGAATAAAGTACAATTTTAAAAGAAAATCTTTCATGATTCTATCACTTTAATGTGACCATTATGAAGCCCATTTTTTTAAAAAAGCATAATGGATATCTGTTGTTTTTGTCTGCTTGATGCTCTTTTACCTGCCCAACCCCCTCTGGTAGAGGATGCCATTTTTCTACTATGGAGCTACCACCTGACAAGAATGCGGAGCTGAAGGCCTGGCACCATAGCTTGACTGGCTAGTTCTCCCCTTTCAAGCACTGGGGTCCCATGTGGGCACAACTTTGTGTCCCAGCTGCTCCACTTCCCATCCAGCTCCCTGCTTGTGGTCTGGAAATGCAGCAGAAAACGACCCAAAGCCTTGGGATCCTGCACCCACATTGGAGACTAGAAAGAAGCTCCTAGCTCCTGGCTTCAGATGGGCTCAGCTCCGGTCATTGCAGCCATTTGGGGATTAACCAGTGCATGGAAGAGCGTTCTTACTATCTCTCCTTCTCTCTGTAAATCTTCCTTTCCAGTAATAAATAAATACACCTTTGAAAGAAAGAAAGAAAAAGAGAAAGCAAAAAAGAAGGAAGGAAGGAAGAATTGAGAGCCAACCCAAGGAATTGCATACCCTTGGCTTTGGTGGTTGCTGTGGAAAGAGCATCATTGCAATGAGACCAGTGAGTCTATCCTGGACTGTTATTGAAACTGATTGAAAAGCAAAGCTTCCTTTTCATTTCTTGTGAAGACTGAGCTGCTGGAGGCCATGGTATTCAGAATGCCTGTTTGGAAACAACAAACAAACAAAAACAAAAAACAGAAGGCCTGCTTGAAAGTTAAAAAAAAAAAAAGCACAGGAAAAGAATTAAGAGATGAAGAAAGGTTCTGATCCCATTAGTTTAGCCCCTGGATCCAGCCATGCCTGATTGTGGCATTCATATGTAACTGAGGGTATTTTAGTTGCTGAGACAATAACTTGCATATTACCCCCTCCATCCTTTATGTCAATTTGAGTTTGTTTGCTTTCATCTGCCACCAATAAACTCCAGTTTGCTGTACAAATAGATCGAAGCATAATCATGTAAGTGCATTTCCCTTCAAAGTTGTCACCTTGGAAAGCAACACTTATTCCAAAGTAATTTTTACAAGTCTCCATTGAGATAACCCTTAGTACCAATCCAACAATAAAGTCCTTGCCTAGCTCTGTATCCTCAGGAGGGAGGGGTGATTATTGTGTTTGATCTCTTCCTTTGCTCTGATTGATCATGTCCAAAACCCAAGTCTGCCCTCAGAGGACAGAGACTTGCTGGCTGGAATGGCAGCTGAAAATGTGTTGCGGGCACATCTGTGAGTCGGTGTTTTGCTTTTCAAGGTGAATGGGAGAAAATTAATTTGCATAGATGAGTTGTAGTATGAAATATCAGCTTCATTATCTTTAGTCATACCTCAAAAATAACTGCAATGCTGCTCCCTTGGCCTCCTTTGCTCAGACAGCCATATGGATTTCATTTCTCCCCAGTCTTGATGGGAGGACTCACAGTCCCATTCACAGATGAGAAAAGCAAAGCAAGTTCAAGTTCTGCATAAGGCTTTTTAGGAAGCCACATCCGTGCTAGGATCATGAAGGTTAAGTGGAATCACCGAACAAAGAGAACAAGAAGGAGGTAAAGCCAAGGAATGGATCTTGGGGACTTGGTGGAGACAGATGGGACCAACAGGAAGTCAGCAGTGGGCCACTGGAGGGGAGGATCACGCAAACACAGTGGCCACCAAGGAGCAGGCTGAGAGTGGGTAAGTCCAGACTGGAAATGGGGGAGAGGACTGAGGATCTGGCTGCAGTGGCAGCTCCTGCTCCAGCTGGCAATAGATTGCACATCAGCCCTGGGTGCATAGCCTGGGCTCCCTGCAGAGTCCTTGTTGGTCTGTGCACAGTCCGAGAAGCAGTCCAGGAAGTACTCCAAGCTCCTGGCTTCTAAGTATTGCCCAAGAACAGTCTTCTCACCCCTGCATTGACGTTGAGTGCATCCATCCAGTCTAACCCTCCCAGGCAGTTGGGCAGGCCCCAGAGCTAATAAAGAAAGCAGGTACTGGAGTGGAGCTGCAAAGCCTTTAATACACAGCATTAAAGGGTAATGGGAAAATCGATGGGATCGTACAACAGGGTCACCCCAACCACTGGCAGCACTGTCATTAATGGGCAAGTGGGTGCTCCACTCACTGCGAGGCTGCTGGACAGGGCCACAGCACAGAGGCTCAGGCCTGACCTCTGCAGAGCTCAAATGGCTTCATGGGCTCTTGAGCTTCCTCTTGGATCCCAATACAAGGGGGAAGCCTTCTTCTGTCCCTGGGGCACACTTCATCCTCCTAACCTTGGCCAAGTGACTTAATAATAGCTACCATTTATTGATCAGTTTCTATGGGCCATGCTCTAGGCTAAGAGCTTTCTGGATTGTTGCATTTAATCCTTACAACAGCTTTATAAATTAGCCACTATTGCCATAGTTTCCATTTCACATGTAAGTAAAGTAAGGTCTAAAGAAGCATTTGTGGTCTTGATCACTGGCTTGGAGACAGGTGGCTGGATTAGTACAGATTACAGGATACGAAAACACTGGAAAGGGCCTCATTGCATATGAAGGGCCTTCAAAAAAAAAAAAAGCTTTGCAGAAAACTGAATTAAACATAAGTTTATTTTGGCAAGCATTTTTTTTTTTAAATCCGTGTACCCTTTTTTCATCTTCTGCATTTCCCATCAACTTCTCTAAAGACCCCTCAATGTATGCATTTTAAACTTTTTTTTACACAAAACAAACATCTTTGAATTTCATTTTCCATGAACTTTTTGAATTACCCTCCTATCCATCCTGATCCCCTAAGGTCAGAGAAATAGAAAAGCTTGCCCTGGACCACACAACTGGTCAGCAGAAAACAGAATTGTAAAACAGATGTCCTGTCTTTTGGCCCTATGTTCACTGTTCCCATTATATTACCTGATCATTTGCTTCCACAAAACACACACTCCACTGGCTTTGGACTTCAGAGCCATTCATTGTAATGAAAGGGATGGCTGTGTAGGGCTTGTTTGAATTCAATGCAAAGTTACCAAGTCAGTCACTGTGTTCTGAGGTGCTGGTGCTAAGAAGGTCTGTTTCTGTTCTCAAACACCAAGGGCATGTGGCTGGAGACAGAAAAACACACCTACCCAGAGCAACCTTAGAATAAGACTCAGACAATAGACACAGAAGTGTGATGGTGTGTGATGTCAACCGTGCAGACCGAGCACCTGAGAATTAAAAATGGAAGGAAGTATTGGCTCAGCCAGGGAAAAGGTTGTGGAGGTAAAGAGCCTAGAATGGAGCTGTTAAATGGAAGTAGGGGTTGGGATTAGACTAAATGAGAGCGGAGAGCTGCCCCGACAGCAGAAATCACGTGAGCAGGGGTCTAGTGGCTGAGCGAGTGCAGCAGCCCACGTGGAAGACACAGGAAAGTAGAATTTGTATTGCTGCACCTGAGGCATGTGCCAGGGTGGCAGGACTTTTAGGATCGTGTGGAAAGCAAGAGCCAATGTTAAGCAGGGTAATGCAAGATGGTAGCCCTGGGTTTAGGGAGACACCACCAATGCGAGTCTCCCAGAATACTGGAGGATAGGGGATAGAGTTCCAGCTAGGAATGAATGAGGAAAGTCTTCCAGGCGTGAAGTTGGGAGGTGGTGGGGATAACAGGAGGTGATGTGGGCACCAACAAATGATCAAGGATGAAGCCCAGGGAGGCGGCAGCAAAGGAGTAACCAGAGTTTGGGGTGAGGGCTGAGGCAGAGAGCACCCCAGGGAGCTCCAGGTTTGCTGCAGGCCTGACGGGGGCTAACAGCTGGCTTGCTGTTTGTGGGCAGGAAGGGAGTGAGTTACCCAAGAAGAGAATCGCAAGGCAAGTCAGGGAGACTGGAGGAAGGCAACTGATGGGGAAGCAGGCATTATCTATCTTTGAAAAAGCAGCTTCCACAATGGTTCTCTCCGAGTCTCTCCTCTCCCATGACCTTTCTCCAGCTGCAGCGATTTTATCCGCGGGCCCGGTGGGAGTGGAGCCACAGGCACTGGCTCAGCCGACTGAGGCCGTCTCAGATCTCAGCAGTGGATCTGGCTTTGCCAGCCTGGAGCCCTTGGGCAAGTCACAAAAGGGCAAGAGAGGGAACCACAAAACCACCCTAGGGTGGAGGGGGAGATGTGGAGGCGAGTGCAGATGGAAAGCGCTCGTCTGGCCTCCCTGTACACATACACTCAACAAATGGTAGCTATGGTAATTATTAAGTCAACTTATGTTTCTCATTAATCAATTAAGGAGAGCGGGTGAAGGAGCTCCCATCTACCGCTTCACACGCGTGCAACTGCTGAAGCCAATGTCAGGTGTTGGGAATCCAGTCCTGGTCTCCCACGTGGGTAGCAGGAATCCAGCTACCTGAGCCCTCACCACAGCCTCCCAGGGTCCACATTGGCAGGGATCTGCAGCCAAAGAGCTAGAGCTGAGACTCGGAAAGCTGATACCCCCGGGGAGCTTGTGGCCATCTTAATGGCTAGGCGAAATGGCTGCCTCACAAAACCAACTTTAACACAGCCAAGATGGCGCCACGTATGGACTGCTGAAGAGAAGCTAGAAAGGCCAGTGGACGAGATTAGCAGCGACGTCTGAGGTGGCTGCCACACCCAGCCAGGCCTTCAGCACCTCGGCATGCGCTTGCCTTTCTGCCCACGTGTCCTGAGGGCTCGTGTAACCACACGTCTCCCCGCCCTCCACAGCCCTGGCTGGCAGACACTCCCACCAGGGCTGGCAACTCCGGAGCAAGTCCTGGAGGAGATTCCTTTGCAGCGGAAGACCGAGAGGCACATTGCAGCAAACATGACCCTCCTGGGCCAGATCTCCGGCCTGGGTGAGTCCCACAGGGTTATAGAAAGCTCACTACTTGCTGGCCCGTCTGTTAGTCTCCTTGCATTTCCTGCGTGTAGGTCCTTCTGCCCCCGGGGCCTGGCAGGTGAATGAGAAGAAAGGCTCGAAAAGAAGGGTCTGTGGAGTCCGCAGCCCAGGACGGAGGACCGCTGAGAGCACAGGCCCAGCCCAAGTCAGGCGTCCGGGGCGGACAGCGCTGCTGGGGCGAGAAGGAGCTGGAGCGGCTTCCTGGGTCCAACAGTCACGCCGGGTTATTAAAGCGAAGAAGAATGAGGCTGTATCTCGGCGGAGCAGGGCAAGAGTCATCAGCAGACGTTATTAAAATCCTCTCCTCGCCGGCGAGAGACACTTATCGCTCTTCATCAGCAACGCTCTCGCTTTGAAAAGGAAAATCAGCTTAACAGGTGGGGACTGTCCCTCTGCTCCTCTGGTGGACGGGACCAGGCTGCCTCCTGCCAGCCCCTACACCGGTGTGAGGCTCACGGAGCACCCCAACTGACAGGTGAGGAGCCGGGGCCCCTTGGCACTGAGTGTCCCGGGGGACACTCCCTTCTTTGCCCTAGGGAATGGCTGGTTGGTGGCAGCAGGTGGGGGTCGGGGAATGGACACTGTGGGTCCCTGTGATGACCTGCACAGAAGGAAGCCTGGGTTCCTGGACAGGAAATGGGACCTCAAGGCTGCAGCATGCCCCCCTCCACCTCTGGTGGCCTCCCCTTCTCCTGTCTCACCTGAATACCTTGTCTTCCCCAGCAACCCCCTCCACTTCCTAGCTGAGAGACTATCCACTGTGGCAGGGGTACATCCATCACACTTGCTGGGCTCCCCAAACCATCCTGCAGCTTTGTGCCCATGCCCGGCTCAGCCACAGGCCTGGCAGCACACTCTCCCTGTTGCTCACTGCCCTTGCATGCCTGTCTGCTGTGGCTCATGGCAGTTGTTCTGCCTGCGCAGCATTTGTTCTCTGCCAGGTGATCCACTTAACAGCTCAACTCAAATGTCCCCTTCTCAGGGAAGCCCTCCCTGCCCTCTCCATGCAGAACTAATGATTCCCTCTTCCACGTTCTGGTGGCAGGGCTGCCACTGTTTGACAATGACCACGTTCTAGTCTGTCCTAATCATCTGTCTTCTCTCTCCATCAGGATTGTGTGTCCACACAACTAAGCGTGTTTCTTAGTAAAAAATAATAGCTACCAGCTACGGCGGCTTATCCAGCACTCTGAGGGTTCTTGGCATGCCTGGTTTCATGGCATCCATAGAACAATACTTTCTGTGCAACAAGATGAGGACTCTGAGGCTTAAGGCTGTGAAGTGACCCGCCTAAGGACACTCAGTTGATGTGTGGCACAGCAGCACTTGGGAACCAGGGCAATCTGAACACAAAAGGGATTTGTTGACAGACATCCCTCGTGCGTGCCAGGTAGACCAGCCCGTGAGCTGTGAGCCCTCAGCTGCCTGCCCAGACCCCAGCAGTCTATCCCTTCTCCATTCTGCCAGCACAGACTTCTCTGCCCCAGGGCATCCCACTACTGCTGAGTGGCTTCTTGTGCATCTTCTGGAACAAGATGAGGTCGTGGAGAAAGATCTCTGCCCCTCCCCGGAACCAGCCCCATCTGCTGACCATCTCCCTTCCCATTCCCACAACACCTTCCAGACATGGCCTCCCTGGCCTGCTCCCAGCCTTTGCTGTGTGGCCACAGTGCCCTGCTGTCTGTCTGGCAGCCCAGTCCGAGGGCTCATCCTGCCTCCATCCATGCCCAGGACAGCCTTCACCAGATGCTGTTTCTGCTTCTGCCTCCAGGCTTCACACTGTCCTGGAGGGGACAGGGCCCTGGGCAGTTGTCAGAGCTGCTTTCTTCCCAGGGGATCCAGAGGAAGCTCCTGTCTTCATAAGCCCCAATTTTCAGCACCAACTCTGATTTTTACAGCTTTTAAAGCTTCTTGACTGTGGCAGCTGATTTTTTTTTTTTCAATTCTAAAGTCCCTGCAAGCCCTAATAAGGAGCCACGTACCTCCGTAGACCTGCCTGGTAAATGGTAAATAAATGACTTCCTGGGAAATACCTAGAGCCTTCCATGAATTTGTTGTTAAATACAAAATACCAACTCTTCATCTTTTTTCTCCCTGTATCTGTCTTATTCCCCACTGTGGGTCGAGGAAGGAGGCTGCCTCTTTCCATATCCACTGTGCCCACCACTGTGGGTGTCAGCTCCTGGGGCAGGTCATTGGGCCCAGCACACTAAACACAACCTGCGTCAACAGACCAGAATGACTCATTTCATTTCTGCATTCAATGAACAGAAGGTGTGGATGCCAACCATGTTCTGGGACTAGAGAGGAAATGTGGTTCAGGACCACGTGATGGCACGCTGTCTATGGTGGGGACAAATCATGCTGTTCTGCTGCCTTCACTGTTGGCTCTCTAGTGCCCAGAACATTGGTAGTAGCCATATCTGTTGGGTGAAGAAATGAATGAATGGTCCCTGCGTTGACTGTACTTGTACTCATTCCAGATTGGCTTATCTAACATCATTAACCTTTCAAGCCAGAGACTTCTCTCCCCACCCCACCACCATTTGTTCTAAACACACCCTGTGTGACTCTCAGTGTTGGGCATTCTTTCACTCCAGTGGCATAACTAATGCCTCAAGGGGGCCTCAGTCTTCACCCTCTTCTCACCGTCCAGGGTCTCCCCACCTCCTCTGTTTCTGCTCCCCTCCCTACAATGCCAACAACGGAATTGGCTGTCTCAGCAAACAGCTCTGTCATCCCTCTGTGACCTTCTCGACCCACTTACCTTGGCAGTCTATGGCTGCGAGTGTCACCCGCACTTCCTTTCTTCCTCTGGAATAGGAGATTGCCCGCGAGTCCTGCAGGTCAGGGTAAATGCATGCTCCTAGCTTCAGCTCGCACCAGTTTGTTTATAAAATGTGTGTTTGAACAATTTCTAAAGGGAAAAAGAATCTCTTCACCTCTTCACACCATTTACATAATTCAGTGACCTTTTATGAACCACACCTTTGTGGAAACATCATTTTTCATGGTGGAAGCCAACTTATCCATCCTATTTCATTTTCTGCCTCGGTCATCTAACTTGTGTGTGTGTGTGTGTGTGTGTGTGTGTGTGTGTGTGTGTGTACACCTCCTCAAGTGTTGGCCAAGTACCATATTTACCGTTAGTGATGGTTATATAATATTCCATCCCCCAAAGGGTCCATAGTTTCCTTAAACTTTCCCCAGTTATGGAGTTTTGGAATGTTTTCTAGATCTTTCTCATTGTAAGTAAAGTAGTCATAAACATCTTTTTGCAGATAGCTTTTTTACATAATGTTTTCATGGTATATATTCCCAGGAGAGAGATTCTTGGGTCAAAGGCTAGAGACACTGTTATGACTTTTGTTGTAAGGTGCTGGGCTGCACTCCAGGAACTGTACACATTCGCTAATTCTCTTTTCTTTGTCATAATGTCTTGTGGCCTCCTGAGGAATCCACTCGGTTGATTGTGCCACACTTTCTTGGCCTGCCTGGGGCATGTAGCCACCTCACCAGAGGTGGCCAGGCTTGCTGAGAGAATAGCGGATATGCTCCTGAGTTTGAACTTCTTTTCCCATCAACATTTCTGTTTTCATCCTGGCTACACTGCTCGGCTCATCTCTGAAGAAGAGGTGTCCAATTTCCTCTCCCGACCACCCTCCCTGCCTGCTTGTTTGCCCTCATTCTCTTCTCCTGTCTCTTCCAAACCAGACGGCATCAGTTATTCTACCCTTTCCACATCATCCATCTCTCCCTCTTTCCCTACAGCCTGCCATGTCCTCAGGTCTCCTTTTCCTGAAAGCAATAAGTAATTTTCCTTTCTCCCCTTGAACTACTCTCTTCTTCCATCACCATTTGTCTTTCTGAAAGAATAGTCTCCCTGTCACTTTCTCATTTTCCTGTTCCTTCTCAGCCTTTTGCTCTCTTTCATTCGTGGCCACCACCCAACTAGAGCTGCCTTCTCAAGGCCACTAATAATTTTCTTAATCAGCCAAACAAGTGACCCTTTATCAGTCATCATCCACCTCGTTGGCCATTGTGTCCTCATTGAAGCATGCTTCTGTCTGGGTTTCCATGGCAGTGTAATTTCCTTAGAGCTCCTTCTACCTCACCAATATTGTACCTCTATAAGATTACGTTCTTGTTCCTTCTAGTGAATTTTAAATGATTGCTACCTGTTGTGTAGCAGCCAGGAGAATCAAGTGGAACTGGTCCTACCTCCAGCTATGACTGGTCTAAGCTCATTACTGCAAATGCATTCTTTTTATTCCAATGATGGCTCAAGGAAAACCAAAATTGACCAGTTAATATGTGATATTCACCCGTGACCTCTTGGTGATTCAATTAGAGCTACATTCAAGATGGATTTCCTAGTTGAAAACTAGTTCTTTCTTCTTTTGTTTTCAATTTCTTTCTTTCTTTCTTTCTTTCTTTCTTTCTTTCTTTCTTTCTTTCTTTCTTTCTTTCTTTCTTTCTCTCTTTTTAATTGAGAGAAAGAGAAAACGAGAGCAATTTTCCATTTTTCTGGTTCACTTCCCAAATGTCCATATCAGTTGGGGTTGAGGCAGACTAGAGCCAGGAACTGGGAACTCATGGGAGGCAGAAACCCAAGCATTTGAGCCATCTCAAGCTGTGTCTTTGACCACTGTGTCAAATGCCTGCCCCATTTCTTGGCTCTAAGTGATAAAAAATGTAAACCTAATTGTTCTGCCCACCATTTTATAACTCCAGTGGCAATCCAGCAAGAAAATCATGCAAAAACACTTTAGAGAAATGAAGTGTAATGGAATTCACATTCATGATTAAACTATGCCAGAAGCCCACTCTACTGGAGCCAATAAATTCTTTGTATTATTTAAATCACAATGTATAGGGATTTCTGCTACTTACAATTTTAAAACATAACCATTATAGCCCTATTTGCTGTTGTCCTTTTGACTTCTGTATCTTATTGCTCTCACCCATTCCGGGAGCTTCTGTGAGCTACACAGATGATTCCCCTACAACCCCAAGATAACAACACCTGTCTGTCTGTGTTATCTCTAGCACTGCTAGTTTTTACTTGAGCAACTGTATGTGGATAGCTCACAGATAGGAGTTCTGGGCCCAGATGTTTACACTAGCTGTGTGACCTTGAATTTGTCTTTCAACCTCTGTGGGACTCTACTGCTTTACTTGTGAAATAATTGGGTTTCTCAAAGTGTGATCCACAAAACACTTGCATCAGATTCACCTGAGTGGCTTTCGAAAGTGCATTTTCCCTGGACTCAAACCAGTGCTACTGAAAATGAGTCTTGGGCCTAGAGGGTCTGCAGCTGGGCAAGCTTCCCAGGTCATTCTTATTCCCACCCAAGTCCAAAACCTCTAGAATTTGAGGAGTATAAGCTTCCTTCTGCTGTAAATTGTGGAGCTTACTGGATTCAGTAGTAATCAGAGTTACTTCAAAGTAGCAAGTAGATCGAATGAGTGATCCAGAGGAGGCTATGCCCTGCTGAATCTCTCGGGAGAGAAAGGTTAGAAAGCTTTTATCCTTTCCTGGGCCACCGCCCCAGGACCATGCTGCTCCTCCAACTGCAGGCTGCCCGTCCCTCTTCCATATTTCCCTCCTTCTCTCTCTGCCTTTCTCCCTTTTTTGCATCCCTTAACTCCCTTCTCTCCTCTCTCTATCACCCTTTCCCTTCTTTCCTCTTTCTCCCTCCCTCCTTACTTAGCTCTTTCACTTTCTTTTTCATTGCCCCCCAAACCTCACAGGCACCTGGGGAAATGCATCATTATCAGTGCATTCATTGGCACTTACCTAATATCCTTTTCTTCCAAGAAGTCTTTCCGGCTCCCTCCATCAGATGTAAACATTTCCTGCTCAGAACTCTCATAACACTTTGAACTTCCCTTACACCATTAATCATACTTTGCCATGTAATATTTCTAGGCCTACTCTATTGCATGCCCCTGAGGGAAAAGGCGATTTGATTCATCTTTATGTCCTTCCTTCTCCAGTGCCTAACATGGTGCCTTGCACATGGAGAGAATATTTTGTGTTTATGTAGTGTATATACTATTTAAGAAGAATTTTTGCAGCCTTCATGAAGGCCAGACACTGAATAAGTTTTTTTTTTTTATTAAATAGATCAGTGAGCAAATTCCTTTGTTTCCGTTGTCACATTCTTGAGCTTGTCTTGTCGACCCAAGAGGCATACCTGTGCAAGGCACTGAACATGGAGTTAGGAGTCCGAATTTGAAGGTGCCCCCTACTTTCATAGCAGGTGGACTTGAACAAATCATCTAACATCTCTGAATCAAGATTTTTTTCCTATAAAGTAGGCATTTCATAATGCCTTATTTTCAGGGTTGGTGATGATTAACTGCAATTACTTGTGAAAACATATGGCTCATAGCAGATAATTTAAAATTTAAAAATACTCGTTAAATGAAAATTTTCCCTTCTCCCAACCCTTCACCCCCATTAGAATGTCCCTTAAGGACAAACACTAGCTTTTCTAATTCTTTCTCTTCACATTTTTATGCTGCATCGTAGTGAACTGCATACAAAGATGCAAAGAATACATTTTGTGGACTCTTAAAAATAGCCAATGTCATAAGGTGAAACATGTAGAGAAAATACTCAAGCTGAAATGAACAAACTGTATTTGCCAGGATTCTTTGTTGCAAGGTCTATATATGCAGTACAAAACAAAACCAAAAACCAAAAGTGTAGTGGGAAGAAAGAATTACTTGCCCCCGCAAAATTTGTAAGTTCTAGGGGAGATCTGGCTTAAGCGCAGCTTCCTCCAGGGGTTAGAATGCAGTATTCCAGATGCTGCCTCTTTTTCTCCAGCTCTGGGCCATACCTCTGTGGTTCATTCTCAGGTTGGGCCCTTCCGGCTGGGGGAAAGGTGATGGCTGGCTTGTAAGCCAAAAGAGGGAGGCACCATCTTTGTGTCTATGTGTAAATCTCATGGGTGTTGTGCTCACATGTGAGCCAGTCAGTGGGTACAAAGAATGCAGCAGTACAGTGGGCTCAGCCTAGGTGCCATCCCTGTCCCTGTGACTGGTGGGGAAAGGTCAGTGGAGATCAGCCCCTCAGACCTCAGGGGATGAGGGAGAAGTAGCTACTCCAAAGGGAGGGTATTAGCAGACAAAACCAATTTGTTCAGTGCACAAGTAGAAAATAATCCTCCATTTCCCTTAAGATGCCCGATGCATAAAACTGTCTACTTCGTGTTATTTAAAGGGTCCAGCCTCATTTACTCATTAATGTATTCATTCACTGTTACTGGGGGAAAACATAACCATTTTTCTTTCTCTCTTTAAATTTTCTTTTTTTTTTTAAGGTGAGGAGTTAGAGTGGAGAGATCTTTCATTCACTCCTTGAATTCTCCCTAACAGCTGGGGCTGGGCAAGGATGAAGCCAGAAATCTAGAGTAAGTCCTAGTCTGCCACGTGAGCGGCAGGGACCTAGGGACTTGAGCATGACTTATTGGCTCCTATCATGTGCATTAGCATGAAGCTGAAGTCAGAAGTAGAGATGGGATTTGAACTCAGGCATTCTGTTATGGGTGTCCCACATAGCATGTTAATTACTATGCAAAAGCCTAACCAAATATAATAATTTTGAATGTCTTATTTTGAGTGTCCTGGGGACAGGGGCTAGGGTAGAGTGGTGAGGAAGACAAACATGGGCTTCCAGTCACAAAGCTTCCAGTCCATTAAGCGTCCAAGCCCTCCCGGTGCAAGGACTGACACAGTTCCTAAAGTTCCTTTCATACATATGATATTTTTGTGTCCAGGAATGAATTCCAGGAGATTCTGGTTGCAGAGAATTAACTGGGAAGAACACCACTTTATCCAGTTACTGCCCATTTGGCACAAGCAGTTGGTTGGCTGCTCTGGTCCCTCCTGGCAAAGATCATAGAATCAGATGCTCAAATGAAAGGACCGGGAGAGCCAGCTCCTCCCAGAAGCTTGTTCATAGTTCTGGCTCAGGGCACCCAGGGAAGATCATGGTGTTTATTGTTCTTGTTGAGTTGGATGGTTTTATATTTGTAATTTAAAAACTGCTTTAATTGGGCCCAGTGGCGTGGCCTAACGGCTAAAGTCCTCTCCTTGCATGCACCAGGATCCCATATGGGCACCGGTTCTAATCCAGGTAGCTCCACTTCCCATCCAGCTCCCTGCCTGTGGCCTGGGAAAGCAGTCGAGGACAGCCCAAAAGCCTTGAGACTCTGTACCCATATGGGAGACCTGGAAGAAGTTCTTGGATCCTGGCTTTGGATCGGCATAGCATCGGCCGTTGTGCTCACTTGAGGAGTGAATCATCGGATGGAAGATCTTTCTCTCTGTCTCTCCTCCTCTCTGTATATCTGACTTTCTAATAAAAATAAATCTTTAAAAATAAATAAATAAACAACAAAAAAACCTTGCTTTAATTATGGTAGAATATATACAATATTAGACTCACCATTTTAACCACTTTTAAGTTATAATTTAATCCAGTTAAACACATTCATGTTGTACAACCCTTACTAGCATTCCATTTGTAACTTCCATTTTTGTAATTTTCCAGAATGAAACTCTATTCCCATGGAGTAATAACTCCCTGCTGTGCCCTGCCCCCAGCCCCTGGTAACCATCACTTTTGTCTCTGTCTGTATGAAGCTGACCCCTCCTGCAACCTCATCTGGGTGGAATCACATCGTATGTGTTCTATTGTAACTGGCTTACTTCATCTAGCATAAGGTCCTTAAGGTTCATCCATGCTAGGTGTAGCAGGTGTCAGCCTCTCCCGCCTTTGTGAGGTTGAATGATAGTCGCGTGGGTGTGTTACATGCTTTTTAAAAAATTTTTATTTTTATTGGAAAGTCAGATACACAGAGAGGAGGAGAGACAGAAGTGACCACAACGGCTGGAGCTGTGCCTATCTGAAGCCAGGAGCCAGAAGCCTCTTCTGGGTCTACCTACATGGGTACAGGGTCCCAAGGCTTTGGGCTGTCATCCACTGCTTTCCCAGGCCACAGGCAGGGAGCTGGATTGGCAGCAGGACTGTTAGGATTAGAATCAGTGCCCATATGGGATGCTGGTGCATGCAAGGCGAGCACTTTAGCCATTAGGCTAGGCTACTGCACCGGCCCAATGTTCCATGTTTTATTTTCACCTCTTTGTTTCTGCTTTGGGGTTATGGTAAATAATGCTGCTATAAACATGGAGGGAAGGTCAATTTGGAGGGTAAAAGCTGGAATGTTCTCAGGCTCCTAGAAGAATTCATATGAGGTAGCGTCCTAGCAGGAACGTGAGCAGACAAGCTCTGAGCTAGCAGGGGTGACCTAAGGGTTCAGAGTCACCAGCTTCTGGGACAGACTGGGGTTGGAGTAAGAGATGGCCCCCTGCATCTGATGAATGATCTGCATGTGAGAGAAAGGATTCAGAAAGAAGGAAAATGCCAAGCTTGATCTGGCTCACCATTTGTCTAGCACTGGCCCTGATTTCACACTTTGTTGACTGATTTTCAAAACTTGTGTCGGGTCATTAGAGGTGACTTCCAAGCTACAACATTGCACTAATTACTGTCAGAGAGATGTTTACTTGCTCAAGATCCACTTTCTTGTTGAGCCTTCTACCATACAATCCCCTCAGCCATGGCCAATGCCATCCCCTCCCCAGCAGAACTCGGCCTCCCTCCCCTGTTCCATCTTCTAGAATGATTTTACTTTTCTTTGCATCATTGCCTATTCTGGACTGACTAAATTATCCCTTTATCTGTTGTCTACACCGGAGTGAGGAGCCAGCCTCCTCCAAGTGTCCAGTGTTCCTGGCAAGGAAGCAGTTGAAATGCTCAGTGCAGTAGCTTTTCCTGAAATGGAGAGAGGATGGTGACACTGATTAAACCAGGTGCTGCTCGACGGTAGCCAGCGTAAGCAGCCTGTTCGCTGGAGGCTGAACCAAATAGGAACGGAGTGTCTAGGGGACTTTGAAGTGGCTGCTGGAGACAAGGGAATTGCTTGTTGGAACTCTGCGACCCAAGAGCAGTTTTTGCGATGCGGTAGATCAATACTATTCCTTCTAAGGAAACAAACAGAATCAATATCAGCAGCCCCAGGTCTCAAAGCAGATTCGAAAGCCATGGGGCCCATGGGTGGAGGCCCCACACTGACTTGGTGAAATATAGCGGTGTGTTCCTGGGTGAGACTGGGTGACACTTTATTGAATTTCGTATGAACCACTGTACCTGAGACTCTAAAGGCCTTGTGTGCTGTACATAAGCACGTAGCAACTGAGGATCATGCAATCAGAGCCTTGAAAAAGTCTTTAGATGTTGGAAGTGGCAATCTTGCTGCTGTTATCTACTCCTCTTCCATGGCAGACATTGCTTATTGAGACTCATACACAAGCTGACCAAGCACAGATGCTGTTTCAAAGTGTTCTGGCCACTTTTTCAAGCAGCCACCACCAAGCAATCCTGGGTGGCACTTGATGCAAAGGTTTTTGCCCATCCCAATCTAATTCAGCCTAACCTCATTCCAGGAGGACTTTCTTCTGTGGCTTTCTGGAGAGCTGCCCTAGCAGCCTTGTGAGCGTGTTTCATTGTTGAATAGCTCAGATTGTTAAACCTCCAATTCAATTAAGACGCTTTGTGTTCCTACCGCAGCAAAGGCCCTGGCTATGTTTGAGAAGGTGTTTTCTTCAGCAGAAAAGAACTCTTCCTCCTGGATATTTTTGCCCTGCTTTCTGGAAATTCTTACATTTCTCTCCACACACACAACAACCATTTTCTGTACTTGGATGGGTGGCCATGCCTCCCCAGTCTTAGTTTGTTTGTTTGTTTCTAGATGTAGCTACAGTTGTTTTCTTACAGTGTTTGGTTTCAGACCTCTCATTCTTGAGTTAGTCTCTGCTGGTCATGCCCTAATATGTCTACAGTCCTCTTAAATTGCAATGCCCACAGCACTTCATCTGTGATCTCACACATTCAGAAGACAAACCAGAGCACAGGAACATTTAGATATGCCTTTTTGTAAAAAGGGGTGTATTTTGTTTATTTGAAGGCAGAATGACAGAGATAGTAAGGGAGAGAGAGGGGCTGTCCATTTAATGGTTCACTTCCCAGATGGTCACAATGGCCATGGGCTGATCCAGACTGAAGCCATGAGCCTGGTTGTCCATTCTGAGCTCACACATGATGGCAGGGCCCAAGTACCTGGGTTATGATTTGCTGCCCTTGCAGGTGCATTAGTAGGAAACTGATCAGAAATGGAGCAGCTGGAACTCAAACTGGCACTCCAATGTGGTGTGCTGGCATTGCAGATGGCAACTTGACACAATATACCCACCACTAGATGAGTCTGGAAAGGTGAAAAACAGTATTTAAGCTAACAAGGTACGTGGAGAAATTTGTGAAAATTGAATGTGATTGAATTATGTGACTTCTTATATGAACCAAAGCTTACCTTACATGGTTAAAATTATTCCCAGGATTATAAGAGCCCTGATTTACAAAGATTTCTTCAAATGTGCACTCACCTGTCTGATGATTAAATGGCCAGGCAACAGCATTCCTTGCAAAATCTTTTGTAATGGAGAACATCATGGTTCCGGAGGGTAGCCATTCAATTTTTTGACTCCTTTGTTCAAAAGTTCCCCCTTCTTAGCAGACACCTGCCTTGTGCCAACACTCCTCATTTTTCAGTTACTGAAAAGCTGCTTTGCTCAACACAGCTCCTGGTATTGTGTGAGTAGGTGGACATAGGCACTCCCCACGGGAGAGTCAAGATGTGAGAGGAGAAATAAGTTCAGATTTTTGTCTCCAAGGAGCTGACACTCCAGAGGGGGTGACATAAAAAAGAGCCGAACAAATGCTGTGGTTAAGACATGGCCGTGCATGGAAGGACACAGGGAGCCAGGGCAGAGATGGCCTGCTCCAAGGGTTATACAGGAGCCAGCCATCCCTCTGAGAATTAACTCAAGTTGTATTACCTACTGCTTAGAATCCTTCCAGGTTTCCTCTTACACTAAGAATTGGACACAAATTCTTGCAGTGCCTGAAGGACCCTGCACTCTGGCCACCTGGCCATTTCGCTATCCCATCGTCCTGCTGCTAAATTTCTAGCTCACAGTTGCCACACGGGTTTCCCAATTTGGGAATTCTCTCTCTCTAACATCCCTACCCACCTTACCATCATTCGGTCTCCACTGGATTGTCAGCCCACAGAGACCCAAAATGTCCCCCACACCCAACAACTTGTTCCTTGCTGTCTAGCTATCCTGTCTTATTTAGTTAACAGCTGACACTAACAGTTACCTAAAATTACTTAAAATTGGCCTTTTGAAAAAATTTAGCCACTATTGATCTCCTAGCATAGTATGAGCTCTGGGGCAGATTGGTAACGGGGGTGATGGTGCTGGAATCTGTTTTCTGTTCACCGTTGTGTCTCCAGTGCCAAGAATGGGGCCCTGCATACAACAAGTTCCAAGTAAATATTTGTGAAATGGATGAATGGGTGTAATCATTTTGATAACCTGTTCTAACAAGTTAGCTGCAGGTAATGTTGACATCCGTTGTACTTGTCTGTAGTTTCTAGAGACAAGTCCCATCTTTTTAAAATGGAGCCAAAACAGCATCTCATTAGAAATCCTGTGATATTTCCCACTTTTTCATAATTTCTGAAAGATTTTGGACTGTGATTCTTAAGATCTCTAAGTTCTTTCAGCTGTCTGGGAGATTTTCCGTGTGGGCCCACGGATCTGGACAAATTGCAAGCCCAGAAGATCCTCATCTAGCACAAGGTTACACTCTCAAGTCAGCACAGAAAAGGAAAATTGACATATCACTGGAAGTTTCCTAGCATCACGACAGATTACTGATTCTGCAGTTGTGCATCCAAGGAATTGGTTTGTTTGCATTAGGAGCCATGTGGCGTGAAAAATACGGATCTCTGAGCCCCTGAATCACTCTTAGCTGGGGGAGGTGCTTTTCCTATTGGAGGTGTTCGGGTGCTGAGGCTGACAAGGAGAATGGCAATTTATATCCCCCGGTAGAACTAAAGTGGTTTTCAGCGTGGGTGCTGGAGCTAGACTGTCTAATTTTGAATTCTGGCTGCAACACTTAACTTACTTGCCATGTAGCTATAGGCATGGCATGCCACCCCCTCTGGGCATCAGTTTTTTCATCTGTAAAGTGGGATAATAATAGTGCATGTTTTGAAGGGTTGGGTTGATTAACAGGTTCATTAACACACATGAGGTTCTTAGTGTTAACACCGGTCACATGCAAGTGTTTTTATTATTTTTCATTCCAAGTTCATCATGGGGCAGATGATGAGTGGATGGAAGGCACGCAGAAGGTGTCAGACTATTTGAGTTGAAATGACTCCCTTGTTCTTTCTCACCCTCCCTTTGTTTGTTTCTTTGCCCGGATGCTGGGACTGGTGTTTGGGGAAGTGGCCCTGCTGTACATTGCTGATGTGCTTTCCCTCTGCTGGATTTTGATGCATTCTTCGGTTGTCACAGGATATCCAGTGTGAACACCTTTGTAAAGCGACACCAGCCGTGGAGTAGTCTGACTCCTTCCGTGACACACACGCTTTCCCACCCCTTCCCATGCTCAGTGCGGTTAGCCTGCTCTTGCTGTCCTTCACACGGAGTTACTGAGTCCCTTTGGCTCCTAGGAGCTGTTCCTGGAGCACTGGCGCAACCATTGGCTTCAGTGTTTTGGACGCTTTTCTTATAGATTCATGCTCTTCCCCTTCTTTTAGCACTGAGAAAGTAAAAAAGTCAGGAAGAAAGGCAACACTGCAGAAAATGCATGAAAAATAGCCAGCCAGGTTTTTTTTTTTCCCCCCTCTCTCTCTTCAATGTGAAGAATAGAGAAGACAGAAGCCCGAGGAGCTGGCGTGAGCAGAAAGGAGCACTTGCTGTTATATACAGCAGACGCGGCTGTCCTACCCAAGGTGATAAATTCCCTGAGGCCAGAGCGGCAAGAGATACATGAGCTCTGGGGAGCAGCTGGCCTGGGATGCCAGCTCACCGCTGTGGTGTGCAAGCAAGTTTGGATCACACCTGCAAAGTGCAGTTCTCATAGGAATCCTTTAAGCACTGGGGCAAAAATGCCTTTTTCTTGGGCTGATTTTGAGAAGAGAGGAATGTCATATAGAAACTTAGCAAATGCCAGATATTATAAATATTATCCTTTGGTCCTGTATTTGATCATTGATTGCTTTATTCAATAAATATTTACTAACAGTTATATGTCAGTTGCCATGCAAAACACTGAGGATTGAAAGACCAAGGAAGGGGTGAATGCTGTGATGCAGTGCGTTAGGCTCCTGCTTATGCTGCTAGCCTCCTGTGTCAGAGAGCCAGTTTGAGTCTTGGATGCTCCATTTCCAATTCAACTCTCTGTTATTGTGTCTGAGAAAGCAGCAGAAGATGGCCTGGATGCTTGGACTCCTGTCATGTAGGAGAAGCAGGATGAAGTTCTAAGCTCCAGTCCTGGCTGATACGGCTTTCTGTGCAATGAACCACAGTACGGACAATCTCTTTCTCTCCCTCTCTTTGTCATTTCCTCTCAAATAAATAAATATTTTTAAAAAAAATCACACAGACGAAGGAGGCAAAATCTCTTCAGTAGCACCCATCTAGTGAGAAAGAAGTATAAATCTTACTTTCTGTCAACAGACAGTGAGCTACAGTTGGGAGCCCCAGAAGCAGTCCCAGGCAGTGATCGCAGGAGTACCAGAAGAGGAATAGGAAGCTACTGGGAAGGAAACGCAGGGTACTGCTGTGGGCAACAGGGGCTTGGTCTCATTAGGGACTAGAGAGAGTGCAGAAGCTGAGTGTCATTCATTCCTTTTGAGGGTGAGGAAACAGAGACTGTCCCTAAAAATGCCTACCTGCTGGCCCACCTTGACCACTGGACAAGCACATGTTTGGCCAGAGGCAGTGTGTAGCAAATGGCGATGCGGAGAGAATGCGGGCAGAGTCCTGAATGTGAGGTCAGAGGCATGTACAGAAACAAGCACAGATCATTGTGGAAGCCCCAGAGACTAGCTCCTAGCCCAGCCTGGTTGAGTCTGAGAAATCTAAGGTATGCCTTACTCCAGGGCTGTGCAGTGATGGGGCAGGCAGAGTCCCCGATGGCTGGCCACACTGAGGGTTTCCAATTGAGAGCTCTGACTAAGATCAATAAAATATCTACTACTCCCCATGCCCATGGGGGTAGGGAGGTAGAGAGGAGGACAGGAGCTCGGATGGCTATCAGGGCCTCACGGCGCCATCCTCTCTAGGGTTCAGGAATGAGCCAGAGAGCATAGCAAGCAATGAGCTTGTGTTTGCTCCCCATAAAGAAATCATAGGATTTTTTCTGGGTTTGCCTGAGACTCAGCCCCAGGCTTCTATTTGTGGATCAGGTGCTTCCTCAGGATGTCCTCCTGGCCAGCCCCACACGTTCACTGCACTCACTGCTCCCTCATCAGCATCACCTCCCAATTAGACAAGGATGTGGCAATCGGACTGCCCAGAACTACTCTCCCCACCTTCGGTTCGCCCTGAGCAGAGTTCAGATTGCACATTTCCCGACACTCGGAGAGACCCATTAATATTTAGCATGTTACATTTCCAAAGCACTTTGCTAACATGAATTGATCTTTCTGGCACCCCCTTGTGAGGCAGCTCAGTACTGCTAGTCTTGCCAGGGAAGCAAGGCTTTGGGAAAGTAAACCGCTTAGGCTAGCACCACAGCTGGTGGGCAGTGGTTCCAGGACAGAACCAAAGGTTGATGATAACCATGATCAGACCCCCCCAGACAATTCCAGAGCAGCTCCCATGCCCCTCCCTGCCCAGGATGTCCTGAACCAAGTCAAACTCTCTGAAGGTTTCAACAGAATACGTTTGTCATCTTCACAACCAAACTACTTCCAAATTAGCTGTCATTGATAGAGTGCTTATTATGTGCTGAAAGCAGGACACTTGGCATAGTTTATCACATGATCCTCACAAGCCTTGTCCACCTTCTGCAATGTCATTACTATTATTTACTGCAACAGAAAACCGAGGCACATAAAGTCACCTGCTTAAAGTTGCACAGCCAGTAGTTAGTAGAACCAGGATTTCAACCCAAGCTATTCATTTTCAGAGGTTTAAAATATTATGAATCAGGTCAGGTGTAGGTAGAGGAACCAAGTCAAGTGGTAAAGTTTTGCCTATTCCCAGGCAATTCATCATTTGCTTTGCAAGATTATTTCTGGAGGTAAAGGAATTGGGTGGGGGTGGGGAGGTAGCTGTCGGTAAAGGTATTCTTGAGGAATGAGAATCTAACCTCATGTGGCTGGATACTTGATTTTGTCGGAGTTTTTCATAGGCTCTGCATCCCAGCCCTCCCTGAAGGACAGGAAAAATATGAGTTCATCCCCAAAACAAGTGTGGAGCCCATGTGCCACACATTGTGTTCCATGAAGACACTTGCTCCAGTGGCTAGAGGCACGTATAAATCATGATGATTTGTTGGTATCATGGTAACCTAGTGTTGTGAGAGGTCACTGAAAGAGGGAGAGTGCAGGGAGGAGGCAGAAGTCACTGATGAGTCCAGGAAGCTTGAGGAAGCTTGCAGAGGTGACATGAGTTGGATCCTGGGGGAAGCAGGGGATGGAGAGAAAGGAACAGCATGTGCAGAAGGAAGGGAGGTGGGAACTGAAGCGGCTGACCTCGGGAGCTCCAAGGCATTACGTCTAGCATGGCTGGAGTTGTGTTTCTTGCTCTCTTTGAAACAAGTGGATCAATGTGAAATGTTTCAGCCCTGAATAAAGGATTGACTTACAAGTTCTAGGGTGTCCCTGGGAATGTAAGTCTTTGGGCTTGTAAAGCCAAATTCTCATCTCAGGATTTTGTTGATGAATAGAAAGGATAATTGTACAACAAATATTTATCAAGTTTCAGGCTGGCATTTAGCCTAGTGGTTAAAACACAGGTCAAGATCCATACATCCCATGGCAGAATCCAACCAGGTCTGATGTCCATCTCCAGCTCCCAGTGCCACTTTCCTTCTAATGCAGAACTTGGGAAGCAGTGGTGATGGCTCAAGTAACTGGGTTTCTGTCACCCACACAGAAGATCTGGTTTGCATTCTGGCTTCTGGTTTAAGTTTTGGCCATCAGAAGATTTGGAAAGTGAACTAGAAGACTCCATCTTACAAAAAGGAAAAGTTTCTATTATAAACAAGATACTACATGTGGTGCCATTAATAGGAGATCATGTCTTATGAGCACAATGGGCTATGGGGGAAAATGGGTAAACTTTGAGAGTCATTTTATGTTTACCACTTTCCCAAAACAAAATGATTTACAATTGTAATACTAAAAATATATATTTTCTCTATTCAGCTCTGTCACTTACAGGAAAAACTTTGTAATGTACACTGCCCTCCCTACATTCCTTATTAGCCCTCGGTAGCATACCAATCCATTTTCTATCTACTAGATGGTCTATCCATTATGATTATCCAATGAGGCAGGAGATGTAAGGGTCTCCAGATATTTTAATGTGTCACATGTGGTTATAAGCTTTTTCATAGTTGAGAATGTGGGGGTTCTGCTCTCAGGTTTGTTCCCTTATAACAGATCATGTTATCTTCCAACTCCTGCTAAAAGCTTTCACAGCCTCTGATGAATGCCAGAACCTCCCTGGCAGTGCTTTCAGAAGGGAAGTGTGCCTTGATGGACATCCTGAGGCAGGTGCTGAGATCATCAAAATCAGAGCACAGATGATGCCTTGGTGGGACCAAAAAGTCCAGCTCTCAATATCTCACTGGTGTGGGCAGAGCTGAACCATGAAATCCTAAGTGGAAGAACTCATCACACCATCGATTACAGCCCTAAGGAGTCAAGATGTTCTCAGATGATACAGTTAGGATAAATGTGGGTTTAAAGTTGTGAAGCCCTTCACTTCAAGTGGGCACTATGACATTGGACAGTTTAGCTATGCATGTCTTGAGACCAAGAGGTGGATAAAACAGTTTGGATGCAAGGAAGCTAATTGTGAGGGAATGTCTGTATGGCTGGGGTACATGAGGGTGTTGGTTCAACTCATGATTGGATAACAGCATTAGAAGTTTCTACTCATAGCTTGAAGATTCAGTTAAAACAATAGTTGCTGGCATGCCCTTTTTAAGGTGGCTTTGATTAGAGATGGAGAGTCCTCTTGGTTCCTAATGCAGACTTTGGGGTCTTGAGTCATTGCAGCTTGTCCGTGTTCTCTGCTCTGCTTTTCCTGAATTACTCAAAGCTCTCTGTTGATGCCCCATCTTCCTAATGTCCAATAAAAACTTACTGTTCCTTCAGTTGATGCCTGAAATCCACACAATGCTTGATAGTGACATTTCTAATTTCCATTGCTAGGCATGAGCGAAGGATCCCATAACCAAACACCAGTAAAATTCTCATCTGTTCTGATTAGGGGCTGAAAGTCAACAAGGAAAGAGTCTTTACCAGGACAGGTATTGTGGTACAGTGAGCTAAGCCATTGTTTGGGATACTCACATCCCATGTCAGAGTGCTGGTTCAATTCCTGACTATCCTGCTTCCAGTTCAGCCCCTTGCTGACTTGTTCTTGGAGGCAGCAGACAATGGCCCAAGTTGAGTTCCTGGCTCCTGGCTTTGTTTGGCCAAGTCCTGGCTGTTGTAGGGACTTGAGAATGAGCCAGTAGTAGATGAAAGATCTCTCTTTGCCTTTCCAATAAATACTTAAGAACAAATGAAACCTTAAACTGTTAACTTTGGAGCTCAACTGGAGATCCCATGGCCTCTAATCACTGAACAGACAGCATAGGATCCTAAGAGTCTGGGAACCAGATCTCCACTGCAAGTTCTTAGGACTCCAAAGTGTCACGCCAATACAGTTGGCCTGGCACCAGGAACATCTGTGCTAGAGCCGGCACGATACAGTTGAGAGCTCTGTCTCTGAAGACAGACTGTCTGGGTTGGAATCTCCGATCTGTCACCTCTGAGCTGCATAGCCTTCGGCACATTATGTAATTGCTCCGTGTCTCGGTTTCCTCCAATTCAACGTGATGGCATGTGTAGATCCTATCTGCTAGCGGTGTGTGAGGATTAACTCAGATCAGGCACTGCAAGGGCTTAGCACAGCTCCTGGCCGGCATTAAGCACTTGTTAACTCTTCAATGCTTCTGCTTATTAAGGGAGAGTGCTTTTCCTCCTCCTCCAGGGGGTTACTTTCTCTTCCTCACATCCTTGACCTCCACCCTGACCCTCTTCCGAGTACATTATTCTGAAGCCAGCTGCTCCAACATCCCCTTCTTCTGCTGATCGGGGGTTCCTAAGGAAAAGCAGCTTGCAGGGGCAGATTTTTTTTTTTTTTTTATTGCTCACAGTATTACCTCAAGCCAATATAACACAGTTCATTTTTATCCAACAGTGAGGGGCCGTTTAAACAAGCCATTGCCTACGTATCCTGTTGGGGAAAAAAAAAAAAAAAACCAAGGTCCTTGGGTTTCATGTTCCTTTATTGTATTTTGTAAGGCACCAAGCACATATTGGATACTATGTAAATGTGAAACACTCTAACAATAGTAACTGAGACAGATGAGAAACTCAGGGAAGCAAAGTCACCATTTTGAATTTAGCTTTTTTATTGATGGGCTAAGTGACTCGGGAGAGACAATGTGGCTCCAAGGCTAAAGAGTCTCCAGGGACTCAAGGCCAAAGCTTTGAAGCTTAGCTGCTCTGGTGACCCCAGGAAAGCTGCTTTCCCCCCCCCCTCTCTGAACCTCAAATTCTCCCCATGAATGCCGGGCTTGTTGCCACAAAACTGTCTTCCCAGGGGTGTTCAATGAAGCAGGGGCTGCTGTCAGTTATGCAGACTCTGCACTGCACAAGGGTGCCAGCCGAGGGAGTAAGTGGGGACGGAAACCCAGTCCACGTATTGCTTGCCACTTTGTACTTGGATGCTGAGCTGTGCCTGTCAGGAGGAAGGAGGTACTTTCTTCATAATTTGCACAAAAGTTTGATATGGATTAGTAGAGGCTTGTCTGATGCAAAGTGACAGTAATGGGACACCGTGTTTAACACATAAAACAGGTGCATCCATCTGACAAAACTGTAGACTGCCTCCCGTGTATCCTGGGGACTGAAGCTGCGGAGACAGGTGAAGCACTTTTCTGCTGTTGGGAACTTTCTTTTGTTTGCCAGTCCTTCCTTCCCTACATTCAATGCAAGTCCTGTCGACTCAATGCACTGCACCACATGCACCCACTGCAACCCCTATGAGCTGCCACTTCTACTCTGGTCCTTAAAAAAAAAGCAAACTCAAGAATGGTTGCACTAAAACATGAGTCAGAAAACATTGTCCCCTTGTTAAAATCCTTTGGTACTTAACCTTAATCCTGGGTTCTCACCATTAACCCAAAGCTGTGCATTCCTGGCCTTGATAATCTTGTCATCTAGACTTGCACATGTCATGCGGTCTCTACCCTCAACTTGCTCGTCTGTCCCTCGGATAGCTAGCCTTGTCTGTGTAGCGTGGTTCCTTTGGGTGAATACTCTGTTTTCCCCTTCACTGTCTCTTTTTCATCCCTCAGTGTTTAGTGGGAAAATCTCTTCAGAGAGGCCTTCTTGGGCCATCTTGTTAAAGTAATGCAGTATTCAAGGCTGGCATGGTGCTTCAACAGGCTAATCCTCCACCTGTGGCACCAGCATCCCATACGGGCATGGTTCATTTCCCATCCAGCTCCCTGTTTGTGACCGGGAAAAGCAGTCGAGGATGGCCCAACGCCTTGGGACCCTGCACCAGCATCAGAGACCTGGAATAGGCCCCTGGCTCCTGGCTTTGGATCAGCTCAGCTCTAGCCATTGTAGCCATTTGGGGAGTGAATCAGCAGACGAAAGCCCATTCAGTCCTTCTCTCTTTAAATCTGCCTTTCCAGTAGAAATAAATACATCTTAAAAAAAGCAATGTACTACTCAATGTTCACCACCACTCTGAAAGTATAGGGTTCTTTATTTGTGGTCTTATCTGCTTGACTGTAAACTCCTGTCATTCAGGACCATGCTTGTTTATTCTCCACTGTACACCCCCTTGGCACCCTGCTAAGTCTTTGGTGCACGCTAACAAACATTAACACATGTTTGTTCAAGTAAGTTGATATAAGGAATTCATCCACTAAAAATTCTCTATAATACAATTGCAGTGTGGGGCTGAGTGGCGTATAATAACAAAGGCAAGTGCAGTGCTGGTACTGATTCTCCATAAAAGAAAAAAAAAAAAACAACTTTGATGTGTCATTTGCCTGCTTTTCATGCTGGAAATATATATGCTTGTTATAGTTCATCCCAAGCTCTCTGTGGCTTAAAAACTGACTTGTAAAATTCCTGACTATCTAACAGTTGGCTCGTCAAAGCTGTATAAGGTGACTTTTGTGCAACCATTAGATGAGAAGCCAGCATAGGTACAATGAGTGCCCAGGAAAGGGGCGCTAGTTCATCCTAGAGTGGAAGTGGCGGGGGTGGGGGAGACTGGGCTGGGCAACGGCCTCCTGGCCAGAGGTGATTCTTCATTCGTGCTTCATGTGTTGGTTCAGACCTCATGTCTTTAAACTGGCTAGTGTAGCCTTGCTCCCCCATACGTCACAGTCAGTGGCTGCTACTTCTCCTACAAGGTCCATGTGGCTTGTCTCCGGGCTCTTACCTAACTTGGTCCAACCCTCTGCAAGCCTTTCTCTGTGTAGCTGGTTTCCTATCGAGTTTGCTTTGAATCCAGCAGAAGACAATGATGGCAGCTTGTCAAGGGAGAGGAGGCAAGTTTTCCCAACATGGGAACAACTCCCACGAGAGAAAAAGTGAGACCCAGCAGTTGGGTAAAGGTAGATGACAGGGGCAGGGGATGGGGAGACAGGCTTGTATGGGCTGCTTCCCGGCCAGGGCTGGAGCAGGCAGCAGGGAGGGGAGGGAAGGAACCGAATCATTTGCTTGCACAATTGTTAGCGCAGCTGGTTATCATGGGGCATTTTGTTACAGGATCACTTGATCGGTATCTGTCTATCCCAAGGCAATGTAAACCTCACAAGGGCCAGGATCTGTTCTGTATATGTTATTTTCTCAGGACACAACACAATACTAGTGCAGGCAATTAAAAAAAAATAAAGTTTTTGCCAGATGGAATTAGCCCAGGAATTAAAAAAATAAACAAAAATGCACCATGCCCACCTACTCCACTATAAAATCTGTTATTACCCTTCTTCTCTGAATCCCCTCACTACGATCTAGAATGGGAGAGCCGTGGGGCCAGGATTCAGTTTTAGAAAAGCCGCCCAAGGTATTCATCTCCATTTCTCTTCCCAGATCTACTCAAGCGGAGCTCTTTAAAGGGTTTTTACTACAAATGTGATTTGTTTGCGTGTTCTGTTTGCATACCCGGCCATGAGGGCGGAAGGAGGACCAGAGGCAGCTAGCTGTAAGGAAGCCCATTCTGTCCTCAGAGGACTGCACCGCCCAGGCTGCCCAGGGGGAAGGGATTCAAGAGCCACTTGGAAGGCAGAATCTACCAGAACTGACGGGCCTGGAGGATGAGGAGGTCTTTCAGGACGTCGGGAATACAACGGACAAGCCCTGGGAAGAAGGCGCTTGGAACCCACGCTCCCACCCCCACGGAGAGCTTAGAACACCGGCGTTGCGGAGGTGGGTTAGACAGAGTTCTGAAAGACTGAAGAACGGCTTGAAAGGAGGAAATCTAGATCCATCTACAATAGGCGTTGGAGTCCAACAGCATCACCCTCTCTGACTAGTGCTTGTGTCAGACGAGCCGTAAAAACCTCGAGTGGATTTGTCAACAAGGACAAGTCCCGCGCGTGGGCGAGCAGGGCAGTGCGCACAGGTGAGGGAGTAGACACTGGGTGTGGGTCACTTCTTAAAGAATTGCCAGTGATGGGCCCGGCGCTGTAGCCTAACAGTTAAAAGTCCTCACCTTGAACGCACCAGTTCTAATCCTGGCAGCTCCACCTCCCATCCAGCTTCCTGCTTGTGGCCTGGGAAAGCAGTCGAGAACGGCCCAAAGCCTTGGGACCCTGCACCCACGTGGGAGACTTGGGAGGGGATTCCTGGCTCCTGGCTTCGGATCGGCGCAGCTCCAGCCGTTGTAGTCACTTGGGGAGTAAATCAGTAGACGAGGATCTTCCTTTTTATCTCTCTTCCTCTCTGTATGTCTGACTTTCCAATAAAAATACATCTTAAAAAAAAAAAGAACTGGTGATGAACAGAGAAGGGAGATGGTTAAACGGAGGGAGGCGTGAAGAGATCTGAATACATTTAGAACGAAGGGGAATGGAGGGAGGTTGAAAGCTTGGCTGCTTAACGACCTAACGCCCTCGCCATTTTCCCAGCTCCGCCCCCGCACGTGACCCGCGCGCAGAGGGCGCTGCCGGCTGTGGCGAGGACTACCACTCCCAGAAGGCCGCGCGGCGGACGGGGTGGAGCCGAGGCCTGGCGCGCGCCCCAGCGGCGGGAGCGGAAGAGGCACGGTTTGGCGGAGGCGACGGAAGCGCAGAGCGACGGCGCACCGGTAACGACTAGCCCTACGGCCCCGTTTCTCATTCCCTCGGTGTGTACCTCAGCCCGGAGCCCCTTGCCTCCTCTTTGCCCTTCACAGGCGGGGATGAGAACTTCCTTTTCTCCTGTGACCGGATTTTTTTTCCCCTTCACGTGACTCGCCGGGTCGGCCCCCGCCTGGGGCAGAGGTTACTAGGAAGCTTCCACCTTCTGACCCTCTGGACCTGGGTGGAGAGGGACCTTTGTGGGACCCTTTGGGACTCCTTTTGCCTTCACGGGGGCTGGGGGGTCATAGAACCGCTCTGCCCCCCCACCCCCGTCCACCTGCTGTCTGCTGAGCGGACGTCCCTTTCCGGGGTTTCAACAGGTGCTGGAGCGGGATCGTGGCGATCCCCTCAGGTTTTGGGGGGCGTGGGCCGCCGACGGCGATCCCCCCGAGACCCCAGGGCTGCTGGCGGTGGGTGGCTGGACCTCCAGCCAGCCCCGGCCGCCCGCGAGCCCCGGGCTATGGCTGGGACCCGGAGGTCGGAGGGTGGATGTACTTCCTGCTTTTCTTGGGCGGAAAACTCGGATTGTTTCAAAAGTTTTCCTTATGTATGTACAGCCACCTCGTGGAGTTGTGTCAGGGAGCGAGCACAGGAGCTGGACTCCGGAGTCCCGGCGTTAGTCTTGGCCTGCCCCTTGCTAATAGATACCCCACACATATTGATTTTCTTGCGAGGTTCCTGGTGAGCAGGTGGCCTTCGTGCCGTACCCTCTGTGATGTCAGTCTGAACTGTGTGGATTGTAAGCTCCGTTAGAACTGGGATTTCGTCCCCCATCCCCGCTCATCGTTTTTGTCCTTTGGTAACCCACCTAAAGCACCACGCAGGGACCAGAAATCACTTAACATTCCATGAGTATGATCCTAAGCTAATAGCTGCCCGTGCCAGCTCGTGTGTCATCCCGTGTTCAGATGCCACTCACCTGCTAAGAAGGCTGACCCTGCTGACAGGGCCCCACTCAACCAAGCAAGCCAGGCTGGTCAGCATCGTTATCCATGTATGGTTCTCACAGGATTCAGAATACAAATAATCAGTATTCTGGTCTGTTTTCTGACAAGCTTGCTATTCTAGACAGGTTGCTTACTGTCTTGCTTTTCCTCTCAGAGAATATGGATTTTGCAAGTCAACAGGGTTATAGAGGGAGGTGTAGCGGTTAGTATTTTTAGCCTATGTGTGCCCCGCAGTAATTGAAAAATACTTGAATGTGTCCCAGAAAAACAGGATGTCATTAATGTGTATTAATTCACAATTTGAAGCTGAGCAAATTTGAATCCAAATCCTGGTGCTGGGGCTTACTGATGTTTAACTTGGGACCAATTAGTTGATTTATCTGAGTTTATCTACTATCAGGTAAGATAGAGGAAATAGCATTTAGCTCACAAGGTATCTGTAGGGATTTTTAAATAAGATGTGATTGAAGGGCCTAGTAGTGCAGGCAAGCTTTTGTTATACTGTTAGATGATGACATTGAAAACTATGATATTTGCTTTTTAAAAAGTTTGTTATTTGAAGATTTGTTTGTTTCTGTTGGAAAGGCAGATTTACAGAGATGAAGGACAGAAAAAGATCTTCCATCTGCTACTAGTTCATTCCCCAAATTGACGCAAGGGCCAGAGCTGAGCCAATCAGAAGCCGGAGCATTCTCCAACTTTCCCACATGGCTGTAGGGTCCCAAGGACTTGGACCATCTTCCACTGCCTTCCCAAAGCACAGGAAGGAAGTTGGTTGGGAAGTGGAGCAGCTGGGACATGAGCCAATGCCTATATGGGATGCTGGCGCTGCAGGTGGAGGATTAGCTTGTTGAGTCACCATACTGCCTCCCTCATAATTTGTAAGTAAAATATTTTCCTGAGATTTCATTTATTTACTTGTAATGTGAAGGTGATGCCCCCCTTTTATAATTATTTACTTATTTGAAAGGCAGAGTTTACACATATGCAGAAAGATCTGTCCATTGGTTTACTACCCAAATGGCTATAATGTCTGGGGCTGTGTTGTGCTGAAGGGAGGAGTCTGGAGGTTTTTCTGGTCTCCCATGTAAGTGGAGGGACCCAAGACTTGGGCTGTCTTTCTGCCTTCCCAAGCCACGAGCAGGGAGCTGGCTGGGAAGTGGAGCAGCCGGGACTCGGTGGTGGCTTAACCAGCTGAGCTACACTGCAGGATCAGGACGGTTGTCTTTAATTCACAAGTCTTGTATTATAAGTGGAGGTTCTTAGTTTGCAGGGTTATTTCTAGCATCTGGATTTTATGTAAAAATTGTGTTAAGCTTTTTTTCCCCTCAACTTTTAGATAGTATTAAAATGGCGAGAGTTACTATTTTTTTTTTTAAGAGTTCAAATGTTTTATATCTAGTTCTTTCTCACCTTTCTGGTTTCATATTAAAAGGGAAGGAACAGAGAGAGAGAGAGAGAGAAAACTGCCGTTTCTCCACTTGCTGCTTCTTGCCCCAGTTGCCACAGTGTATGGGCCAGGCAGAATTCAGGAGCCAGGAGCTCTTGTCTAATGCTTTCTCAGGTGTTATTGGGGAGCTGGGTGAGCAGTGGAGCAGCTGAGGCTCATGCTGGCACTCGTGTGAGACTGGTACCAACATCAAGGCAGCTCAGCCACAAGGCTGGTCCCAAGCTTTGTTTTAAAAAATTTATTTTTATTGCGAAGTCAGATACACAGAGAGGAAGAGAGACAGAGAGGAAGATCCTCCGTCCAAGGATTCACTCCCCAAGCAGCCGCAACGGTTGGAGCTGAGACAATCCGAAGCCAGGAGCCAGGAACCTCCTCTGGATCTCCCACGCGGGTGCAGGGTCCCACTGCTTTGGGCCATCCTTGACTGCTTTTCCAGACCACAAGCAGGGAGCTGGATGGGAAGTGGGGCCGCTGGGATTAGAACTGGTTCCCATATGACATTCTGGTGTGTTGAAGGGAGGACTTTAGCTGCCAGGTTACAGCACTGCCCCCTTTTTAAAATGAGACTTTTTGATGTTAAAATTTCAACCTGTGGTTGATAAGCCTTAGGTACCTTGATGACCTTTGTTTTTTAAAGGTGATGATTTCTTTTTGATCTTTATTTTATTTACTTGAGTGGCAGAAAATGAAATCTGTGTACTGGTTCCCTCCCCAAATGCCTGCGACAGGTGGGGCTGTGGAACCACCTGGAACTCAATGCAGATTTGAGCTGTGGTTGGCAGGCACCCAGCTGCTCCCAGGGCATGCATTCGTGGGAAGCTGGAATGTGAGCTGAGCTCCCACTGGAGCCCATGTCATGTCTTCACTGTGTGCTTGCACCTCAAGGTGGATGTTCCATGAGACTGATGTGGTTGATGATGTAGGGGTGTGTGCATGTGCGAAGAGTCAGGGGTTCAGAGAAACCAGTGAGAAAGGGCTTGTAGAGCAAAGCAATGTTGACAAGGCAAAGACTTTGCATTAAAGATGGAGGTGTTTTTTGCGTCCTTTGAAGCCAGATTGGCTACACGCTATCTGCAGGTTCAGATGTTTAGGAAGCATTTCCTTTATTCTCTTTTACAATGTGGTGTCTCCTGATTATTGTTCTTTGCCTGTGTTATTCTTACCTTTAATTGTGAATTAACAAGGGAACTTTTTTTTTTTTTGCAACATGCATACAAAGCTTACAGACTGTGTGCTATAATGCAGTTTTTTTCTTTCATGTTTTAAATGCTTTTTTTTTCCTTTTTACTTAAAAGGAGTTTAGAAGGCAGATTCCATCTCGGTGGTAGCAGCAAAGTCTGTGTGGTGGGTGCTTAGTTAATCTGCTGACTGGTTGTGAATAGAAGCACTGAATTGATTTTCCTCTGTCACCGAGGCATGCTCTGCAGAGGCTGTGTGTGTCTGGTGGAAGTTATCCCACTTTGGAGTCAGGTATGCCAAGACTGGAATCCAGGCCCTGCAGGATTTTGGTTCATATAAGCATTTTGAATTTACTTTTTTTTTTAAAAACAAAATCTGTAAATCAGGAATAATAATATTGGATGTGCATGGCTGAAAACAGATTATTTGGATGAGGCACATACTAGTTAGACTTAGTAAAAGAGGTGCTGTTATTCCAGTTTAAAAATTTTTAATGTATTTTTTCTAATAGTTGTGGATATATTTAGTCTTCTAATGCAGGGGTGGGGACTGTCCAGGCTGTGTGAGGCCCACAGCATCATTTGGTTTGGCTCCACCAAAGCTGCTGCAGGTGGTACTTGAAATTCCATAAATCTAAAGCCAGTTAATTTTAAAGTTGGTAATTTTGTGTGGTCCACTAATGATGTTATAAACATCCAGATAGCCCTTGGCAGAGAAGAGTTTCCTCACCCTTGCTCTGATGTTCACACCATCACTGTATTTCTTTGTTAGCCGAGGTGAATGTTATTGACTGTGACTGTGGAACCCTGAAACACAGCAAAGCTAATTGGCCAACATGAAGTTTGATCCCTGACCCTGCCTTCATTAACTCCGTGAGTCAGATAGTCATCAAATCTCACCAGAATAAATGAAAACTTGGTATGTTTTTATTTAGTCTTCATACAGCTTGTTTGACATAAGTAAATCAAGTCATATAAATTTTTAATTACAAGTTTATATAAATATAAGGCTAGTCTTCAGATTGTGAATAAACTGGTGAGTTGGATGGTGTTTGACAACTGCCAACCTGAAGTAAAATGTACACATTTCTTTTAGTTACTGAATTATATTTGTCGTAGGCCTCCTGCTTTTAGGGAAAGTGAGAATAATGGAACTGGGCAGCTCATGCCTTGAAAGAGAACCCTGCTTCTACCATGCTTACCCACCAGAAAATGTGCTCTTAGCTATGGGGAAAATGTCTCCATTAATGAGCCTAGCAGGATGGTTGAAGTTTGGGTAACTCCTAAAATCTCACTGATTTAGAGAAATTCTAGTTATCAGAACATTAGAAGAAAAGTTACAGGGTGTTGCTTGCTTTTTGGGGGAGAATTTTCTCTTCAATTAAACAGACTAGTTGCTCTCAATCTATAGTGTCCATTTTCCACTGGTTCATGCTAGCCTTTTATGTAGCTATCCATTCATGTATATTCTTCAGTGTGGTTAATATCTGTTGTCATTGTGTATGTATGTGCTTTACTGACAGTTCTGGTTTGGGGCAAAGAGTGAAAACAGAGAACTTTTAGGAACAGCAAGTTCTGGTATTGTGAGATTTCCAAATTAAGGGAACTAACTTGGGATTGTGTGTGTGGATTTCTGGAATAGGCAGGTAGCTGACGATCCTTAGCATTTAGTTTGTGCAGTCAAAAAAGTATGCAAAAGATGTGTAGCACTCTTTAGTATTAGATGCAGCTCTTAGCGTCTTCATATGCGTAGTGTTCATATTGGCTTACGGTTAAGCTCTTTCAGGTTCTTTGCCATGCAGTGCCAGCAGTGTGTACAAACTACAGAAAGCACTTGAATTTGAATCCCAACCTCTCAGATATATACCAGTAGTCTTTATTTTCTTATCTATAAAGTAGGGAACTAATACAAACCTTTCTTATTGTGTTGCAGCCAGCAAGCCACCACCTGTAATGCTGGTAATCCCATAGGAGCACTGGTTCAAATCCTGACTACCTCCAGTGCAGCTCCTTGCTAAGAGAATGGCTAAAGTGATAGGGCCCCCTGTCTGTCATGTGGGAGTCACAGAAGGGAGTTTGTGGCTCCTGGCTTCAGCCTGTCTTGTCCCTGACCTTTGTGGCCGTTTGGGGAGTGAACCAGCAGATGAAAGATCAACTCTGCTCTTCTGCGTCCCCATTGCCTCTCTCTGAAACTGCCTCTTCAACAAACAAATGTTTTAAAAATGTTAAAAACAGTAACAGTTTTGAAAAATGGGATGGGATGGAGGAGAGACACAAACAGAATTGAGGAAGGACACAGAGACATACATAGTAGGCAGAGAGTTGATTAGAGAGAAGTCAGGAATACTGGGGGCCTGTCACACAGGCAGACACACAAACAGAGCGACTGAGATGTGGAGCAAGGGCCGACCGAGGTGGGTGGACTCTGAAATGGGTTAAAGACCCATTAAAGATGCAGGGAGAGAGACAAAGAATGCACGAGGAAACAACCGGGAGGGCATGACCAAGACACGGACGGCTCATTGAGTTAGTTAGTATTTGAGGAGAAATTGTAAATATTTATAGTTAGGATAGGGAAGAAGAACATATAATAGGATCTCAAGGAACATACGTAAAGCATTTTTCATTGCATGAACATTTCCCCTTGAGTTTAGTTTGCATACTTAAGATGCATATAACCAGCCCAGCTTAATGTGTTGCAGACCTGTTAATGATTTGACTCTTTGCAATTAAACACATTAAAAAAAAAAGTTTTAATTTCCTTTGTAAGGTGTATTTTTTTGAAAGCGTTGGACAGAGGGGAGAGAGACACACAAGACAGAGCTATTGGACACACTTCCATCCTTGGATTCACTTGGAATGGCTGCAGTGCCCAGAACTGGGCTCCAGCCGGGTCTCTATGTGGGTCGCAAGGACCCAAGTGCTTGGGCCATCTCTGCTGTGTCTCCAGGCTCATGAATGAGGAGCTGGATTGCAAGTGGAGTGGCTTGGACTTGGAACCAGCATCCACATGGAACGCTGGTATTAATTGCAGGCAGTAGCTTAAATGCTGGGGCACAACACTGTCCCTCTTTTTTTAAAATAGTTTTTAAAAATGAAAATATACACTGTAAAATATTTGTAAAATACAGAAAAATTTAAAGGATAACAACTGACAGAATAGCAAGACGTATAAGTAACCTGGGGGGTGGACGTTTGGGCCAGTGGTGGAGACGTCAGTTGGGACTCCTGTACTCCATGTGCTGGCTCGGCTCCAGCTTTCTACTGGTGCTTACCCAGGGAGGCAGCAGTGTCGGCTCAGGTAGTTGGGTGGTTTCCATGTGGGAAACCTGGATGGGGTTACCAGCTCCTGGCTTTGGCTCCGGGCCCAGGCTCGGGTGTTGATGGGCAGATGGGGAGGAAACTTCGTGAAGGGGAAGCTCTGTCTCTCATACAAAATAAACATAACCTGGCCTACATTTTTTATGAGTTTTTTTTCTTTTTGCCTTTTTTCCTAGATGTCTATTAAATCTCTTTTGCTTTCCTAAAGGAATAAAAAAATCTGTAAGTCCATTTGTAGTAAACTTTATATCCCTATTCTGACACTTAGGTACTTTCATAAACTATTTGTGTACCTATTTTTCTCCTCCCTTCAAAATTATAAACTTAATAACCATAGACTACATGTTATTCATCTTTGTGTCTTAGGCATATAGCCAAGTGTCATATATAATAGGTACTCAGAAGATAATTGAGATGAATTACTAAGCCCCGTTGTAGAGGCTGTCTTGTTTAGAGATGTCTGCCCAGTTGTGCATTGGTGGATTGCAGCTTCTCTCAAGTTGAAGGAAGCTCAACTTTTTAGGATGTGTGTGTGTTTAAGTTTTATTTTATTTTTATTGGAAAGGCAGCATTACAGAGAGAAGGGGAGATCTTTCATCCTCTGGTGCACTTTGCAAATGGCTGCAGTGGCCAGAATTGGGCCACTGTGAGCAGGGGAACCAGGAGTTTATTCAGGTTCTCCCACTTAGGTATAGGGGCCCAGGCACTTGGGCATCTTCTGCTGCTTTCCCAGGCACAGCAGCAAGGATCAGGAGTGGAGCAGGTGAAACAGAAACCGATGCGCATGCTGGATGCCAGCACTGCAGGTGGAGTCTTAGCCTGATAACCTTGTGTGTATGTTTGCTCTGAAGCTAATAAACTAGCAAACTGTACTTTTTCTGATTAGCTCTTATTGTTTAACAAGCTACTCTAAAACTTAACGGTGTAAAACAACCATTTTGTTATTGGTAATGGATTCTTTTGGAATTCAGACAAAGCAGTTTGGTGATAACTTTCCAGAGCCTTACCTGGAAAGGTCAAAAAATCAGAGCTGGCACTATGGCTTAGTGGATAAAGCCACCACCTGTACTACCAACATTCTGTATGGGAGCTGGTTCTTGTCCCAGCTTTAAACTTCCTGTCCAGCTCCCTGTTAAGTACCCGGGTAAGGAGCTGAGAATGGCTAAGTACTTGGTCCCTAGCATGTATATAGACCTGAAAGAAATTTCTACCTCCTATCTTTGGCCTGATCCAGTTGTGGCTGCTGTGGCCATATGGGAAGTAACCCAGTGGATGGAAAATCTTTGCTTCCCTGGCTCTGTTTTCTGTAAATTTGCCTTTGAAATAAATAAATAAAATCTTAAAAAAAAAAAAAGTAACAGCTGGGCACTAGAACCTGAAGTCTTCTTCACTCACATGTCTGGTTGATGTTTAGCTCTTAACCCAGAATACCTCCATAGGATCTTTCCACGTGACATAGTGGCGAAACTAGGCATGAGCGTGCAGAGAGAGCTAGGTGGAAGCTGAGTTGCCTTTTATAATTGAGTCTTGTAAGTTATCAGTGTCTCAGGTTTACCAGGTGTAAGGAGAGCGATGGTTCCATGGACTCATTTGTTATAGGAGGACTGTCAGTCACGGTTGGGAAAACCATGGGTCGCAGAAGACACTTGCCATCGTTGGTAGCCTGTCTCAAGTACTTACTGAAATGGAAGGTAGTAAGCTAAAGCAAATGAGGTTTTATTTTTTTTTTTAAAGTGTCATTTTTAAAATGTCAGTGAGTAAGTGTCCTGTTCAGTGTTGGGACTCTCGCTACTGCTGACAGTGTTTTATTAGCTGTGAGAAGTTGTAATCTAAAATTGTGGTCTTGACTTTTAGGCCCTGAAAAATAATTATTTATTTTGTTATTTATTTTTTAGTTTAGTTTGCAAGTTGGTCAATTTCTTTTCTAGGACCTTGTTCCACCTAGTTTTTAAAAGAATAGTAAATGATATATGCTTGCTGTAGAAAACTTGGAAAATCAGAAAAGAAGCAAAATCTATTCATGATCTCACCTCCCAGATGTAACTCATTTTAGGTCTGTAATTCTTAATGCAGGCTCTTCCATTCACACGAGTCTGAAGCTTGAACGTTGTTTGTCAATTTTTGGCAAACTCAGTTGACAGCATCCAATCTGATCCAGTCTGTAAAGCTGTTAATCTGAGTCTTTATCCTTTTAAGTGTAACAATTCATATCTCCTTCGTAGAAATATTAATGTATTTTAATTGTAAAGTGTTGCCTGAGACCATGGTTGGATTTTATCCAAATGCATGACAATACTCTGGTTGAGTTATACAATGAAACAGCGTTTGAGAAAGCTTGTTTTGGCAGCTTTGTATGAGAACTTCAAGAGGAAATGGTTAGAGAATATTTCAGTGGTACAGTGGGAGAGTGTAGGCTATTTTTCAGCACTGCTATAGAGTAATGTTAAAAAAAATGTGGAAATAGAGAATGTAGTGCCTGCCACAGAGGAAGAACATTAAGGTCTGGGGTTAAAAGTGTTGGGAGAGTCAAAATACCTCAAAATTGTGAACGACCAATTGTATTGTTTTGTTGATGGTAACATTGGGGGAAAGATCTCAGATCGCTCTAGGAGAAAGAGTTGAATTCAGTTTATCATATGTTAAATTTTAAGTGTTAGATAACTTAAGTTGTAATTTTTAGAAGAATGTGGTACCATAACAGTGTATTAAGCTAAAATTAATGCTGTGACTTAAAAAAATTGTTTTTGAGGTCATATATTCTAGCAACTCAATATTCTTTGGGATGTTTTTAGGAATTACTTTGGACTTACTAGAGCCATACAAGAAAAATAGTGTTTTTCTTTGGTGATCATTCCCTGTTTCCAAAAGAGTATTGCTTGATCACCCATTATATTGAGCATATTTGTTTCTAAAGGATAATTTTTAATTTCTAGAAACTAATCTGCAAAGGCATAAATTTTATTTTTATAAAAAATACTGAGATTTAAAAACAGTTAAAAATATGAACAGGTCTTAAGCTGAGATAGTGTTCCTGGAACAAGCCCCTCGTGTGTGCTGGTTAAGAGTGGGTCTGGGGAGCATGGAATGATCTCTTTGCTGCATTCTTTTTGTATTTTCAGCAAGTTCTTTAATCTGTGTGAGACTTTGTTTCCCCATTTGTGAAATGGGGTGTGATAATACTTGGCACCTCAGACTTAATAGGAGGCTTAGCTCTTGGGCTTGGGACCTCCGGCCAGCTTTAAGATGTGAGTGAACACCAGCTATTTGTTGTTTTTTATTTTGTTTTGTACAAGTGACTATTGCTGTTATCACTGACACTTTATCGGTTTTATTAAAAAAATCAATTATGTTCTTGATGGTTATGTCTCAGAATATGATAGGCTGTAGCAGATAAAATTGGAAGCTAAAAAGATGAGGCATAGAAATGCAGTTTTTAATTTTTTCTAAAGATTGATTTATTTTTATTAGAAAGGCAGATATACAGAGAGGAAGATCTGCCGTCCGAGAGAGGAGGAGAGACAGAGAGGAAGATCTTCCATTCGATGGTTCATTCCCCAAGTGACCGCAATGGCTGGTGCTGAGCCAATCCAAAGCCAGGAGCCCAGAGCTCTTCCGCATCTCCCACACAGGTGCAGGGTCCCAAAGCTTTCATCCTTGACTGCTTTCCCAGGCCACAAGCAGGAAGCTGGATGGAAAGTGGGACTGCTGGGATTAGAACTGGCGCCCATATGGGATCCTGGCGTGTGTAAGGCGAGGACCTTAACCACTGTGCTATCGCGCCGGCCCCCAGAAGTACAGTTTTTTAAAAATGTTTGACCTAGAGGTCAGTGGAAGTACAGAAAGGACTAAGGCTGGGATTTGGTGACTGCTCATAGTAATGGAATTGGAGGTAGAAAAGGAACTGGCAAAGAAGATATTGTTTCTATGAGTAAATTGGCAGTGAATTTTAATATAGGGATTTTATTAGAAGCAGATTTGTTGCATTCATGTAGCAGGGACTTAAACATGATAGGACATTTATTTTTCTTGATGCTGGGACTTCTAAAAGTAATAGTTTAGGAGTGTAGTTGCTTGTGTAATGTCATGTTGCTGCACTGCTCCATGTGGATTCTGTTCCTTTTCAGAGTCCCTTTGGTGTCTAAGGTAGCTGCTACTGCTCCAGTCTTTTCATCTACATTTCAGCCAAAAAAAGGAGGAAGGAAAGATGCTGCTTTCAAAAAGATACTCACTGGAAGTGATGTGTGCCGCGTTGGCTCATAGCCATTGGTGAATTTTAATTACATAGCCACGCCTTGGTCCTGAAGAGACTAGGAAACATAGGCTTTATTTTGAACCGTCAGTCCCTGGGAGTGAAGGCAGGAATAGTCGGGATAATCCGTATGTAGCTAGATGAATACAGGGTAGATAACGGTTACCTGCTCTTAAGAATGCTTATTTAATTATTGGTAATCCTTGATAGAGTTTCTGTAATTGTGAAACTATGAGCATAAATCTACTTTTATTAAATTATATCAACAGTGCTTCATTTTTAAGGTATAATCCTTTTTTGAATCCTTGTTTAATTAGGATTATCAGTCTCCCATAAAGAAAGAAATATGTATATGTACGTATATACATGTGAGTGTGCGTATATATATTTCTTTTTTTAACATTAATGTTAGCCTGAATTACTTAATGTGGCAACAGTGTGCAGTAAAATTGCTGGAAAATAAGCCTTTGCTGTCCCTCTTTTATTATTTAATGCCTGCAATTTTACCCAGTCTTCTATCTGCTCTCCAGTTTGGTTATTTTGGGGCCAATGTTTTTAATCCGTCTCTGTCCTTTTATATTGCTTCTCTCTCAGTGCTGTTAATCGTATTTCCCAAAATAGATAAATGAGCAAATTTAATTAAATGTGTTATTTGCACTGTCTCCTGATCATTAATGAATTTGTAAGTAAGGCCAAACCTACAATCTTCCTAGTAATACAATTACTGAATTCTCTCTATCCACTTAGCTGATGATTATTTGCTTTTTAAGTTTTTTTTTAAATTTTAAACATTCCATACTTTGTGTATTTGTGTTCTTGCACTGTTAGAAGCATGAATGTTTTCCAACGAAAAGGAGAGAACTTTGTCCCAGATGTTTTTTCCACCCTGTGGTCTCATTTGGTAAGTCCAACAGGAATTTTCTTACATGATAGGCTACTTCATGATCGTCATTTAATATGTGACAGGTGAAGTAACAGAATGCGGTGCTCACGTACTTCACCTTTCAGGTGGTTCTGTAGAGGGCGCTACTGTAGAAAAGGAAGGATGTGAGGCCTTTGTGAGCTGTCCCTTTATTTATTTGTTTTTAAATATTTATTTATTTTTATTGGAAAGCCAGATATACAGAGAGGAGGAGAGACGGAGAGGAAGATCTTCTGTCCAGTGATTCACTCCCCAAGTGAGCGCATGCAAGTCATTAGAACCATGCAAGTCATTCCTCTGCATTGTAAGGGAACTAGACAAAACATAAGGCTGAAAGTAAGAATTGTTTTAATTCCACTGCTCAGAACTGACCACTATTAACAGTTTCACGTATAGTTTCAGTTGTCAAATCATGAAGTCAGTATTGATTTAGTATTATAATCCGACTTGTTCTGATCTCACCCATTGTTCCAGTGTGTCATGAGAAGTGTTCAGTCGCGGTGTTTCCTGTGATCTGGAGCAGTGCTTCAGCCTTTGTGTTTTCATGATATTGATAGTTCTGAAGATGCAGGCTACTTTGTAGACCACCTTCAGTTTTGGTTTATATTGTATTTTATGCTAAGTGAATTCAGGTCACACACTGTGGCCAGAGTTCTGCAGAAACAATATGCTTTTACGGTATTACATTGAAAGCATAAAATGTTGAAATAGTGGTAATGTGTTTTTAAATCACTTCATTAAGGTAGTGTCTTTCAGGCTTTTATTAATGTTTTTTCTTTTGTAATTATTTTTTTGTGGCAAAATCTAGCAATTTTTGTTTCAACTAATTTGAAGTATACAGTTCAGTGGCATTACATACCCTTTAATTCATATTTTGTTTATAAAAATGTCTTGTGAAAAGAAACCTTACAGACTGTAAATATCCATATTTTAAACTTTCACTCACTAATTTTATTATTTTCGATTATTTTCAGAGTTAGAGCATCCATGTATTGGTTCACTTCCCGGAGGGCTGTAATAGCTGGGGTTGGGACAGGCCAGTCAGGAGCCTGGAGCTTCAGTTGTGTTTCCCATGGGTGGCAGGGGTCCATTGCTTTGCCAGGCACATTAGCAGGGTGCTGGAGTGGAAGTGAAGCAGAGGAACTTGAACTGGTGCTTGATTGAGCTGTTGGTGTAACCCACTGTGCCACAACACTGACTGCCACTGATAGTGGTTTCACTATCTGTTGGTGACCACTACCAGATGAATTTGTAATTCAGTCATTCCATCTACATAATTTTGATGCTGTTCCGAATTTGCTTAGTGGGAGCCTCCTCAAATCAATGTATGAAGCAGTTGATATCTTTTTGATATGCCTCTGTTATTCTTGGAGCCCTTCCAAGTTTTTTGTTTTTTTTTTTTTTTAAACCAGAAAAGGGTTCATCTTTACTTCCCAAGCCTCAGGATGAGTGACTTCTTCAAGGAGGCCTGGTTCCTTTTAGTAGAGAGTAGCCTTGAAAGGTAAAATCTGGACTCTGCATGTCCGAGCTGGCAGTGAGTACCTTGCTTCCAGGCCTCAGCAGACATGGAGGAAGAGAGCCATGTGATGTGAGTGTGTAGGAATGCACATGGGTGTGTGCTCACTCAGCACTTGATGTTCAAAGCAGTGTGTTTGTACTGGTAGCTCCAGTTCTGATCCAACACTGCAGATTTTATTTCTGCACTCCATAGTGTTTTATAACAGTGGTAAAACTGGCCCCATTATTCATGTTTTTTTATTGATTCAATCCTGGAATATCAGCAGATACTCAGTAAATTGCTAACTCATACTACCATTTAAAAGACACATAGTAAATAGAGTTGCATGTGTTTGTAGTTTTTTCCTTAGGCCAGAGGATGTGAACCTGTTTTCTGCCAAGTGCCATTTGGATATTTATAACATGATTTGTGGGCCATACAAAATTGTCCACTTAAAAATTAGACTGCAATAGATTTATTGAATTTTGAGTACCACCTGCAGTTCCTTGGCATGTCCAGGGCAAATGATTTCATGGACCTTTTAAGACTTGTGGGCCAGACATGCCCCACTCCTGCTAGCCTAAATGCAGGTGGTCTAAACCTCAGCTATACAATGGAGTGTCTGTTAACCATGTGAATTGATTTCTGATTGTTTATTTTTATTTACAGTTACGTAGGTATAGGTATTTCTTCATTCTCCCCTCTTCCCCTTCCTATTTTTATCTCCCCCCATTGTCCCTGTGTTAATGATAGTAGTATGTTAGGACAAGTTACAAGTGTATCTTTCTGATAAATGTATCATGACATGGTAAGTACAGGCAAAGGTAGAAAAGTATTATAAGCTGAAAATATATTTACATTATGGATTGAGATATACTTTAAGTGGAAAATGTACGTCTTCAAATGTTGAATTTGAAGACTTATTATAATAGCCTGAGAGGCTGGCACAGTGCTGTAATAAAGTTAAATTTCGTACAGTGCTGTCATCCCACATGGGTGACTGTCCGAGACACAGCTATTCCTATTCCAATCTGGCTCCCTGCTAATGTGCCGGAAAAGAAATAGAAGATGGCCCAGGGGCTTATTCCCCTGCTGCCCTTGTGGGAGTCCTGGATAAAGTTCTTGGCTCCTGGCTTTGACCTGGCCCAACTCTGGGGCCATCTTACGAGTGAGCCAGGAGATGGAAAAATCTGTGTCTGAGTGTGTGTGTGTGTGTGTGTGTGTGTGTGTGTGTGTGAATGTAACTCTGACTTATAAATATTTTTTAAAGTGGGAAAAAAAAAAAAAGGAATCCAGACCCATGGTTGATATAACTAGAAGCATGCTAAAATGACCTAAATCTCAGAACAAACCAAAGCTTTAATCTTGGTTATTTGAAATCTCCTTGTACCTGTCTTATTAGTATTTTTTTTTTTAAGAAGAAGAAGATCATTTACAATTGGCTATAAAGAATGACATTGTGTCTGAGAAAATGTCGTATTAATGCACTGTGTTGTCCCACAAGAGTACTTCTCTGGTCCCCAAAGGTGGTGCTGCCAATCCGTGACAGCCTGTGAATTGTAGAACAGCAGAGGAGGGTGGTTGTGTCTGAGAGGCAGTGAGGAGGGGGTGACGTGCTAGAACAGAACACTGCTTAGATTCTGGTGGGCAGTTTGAATGGAAATGAGCTTTGCTGATTATGTTTGTGATTCTGTAGGATGAGGGCTTGGTGCGGTAGCCTAGTGACTAAAGTCCTTGCCTTGCACGCCCCAGGCTGCCATGTGAGTGCCAGTTAATATCTGCAGCCCTGCTTCCCACAGTTCCCTGCCTGTGGCCTGAGAAAGCAGTCAAGTACGGCCTAAAGATTTCGGACCCTGCACTTGCATGGGAGATCCAGAAGAAGCTCCTGGCTCCTGGCTTCGGATCAGCTCTGCTCTGACCGTTGCAGGCACTTGGGGAGTAAACAAGTGGATGTTAGATCTTCTCATCTCTCTTTCTAACCAGATACATTTAACTTTCACACTTGCTAGCATAGGGAGGAGGAGATACATAACTAGCTTTATCTCTAGCATACAACTATACCTCATTTACCTCTGCTCCGTTTGGTTACCATTGCATTTTGATACCTTTAAAATTAACCTGTAATATGCTTCACAATTTTTAGAAGGCTTATGTTTTAGTCTACCATAATACTTTAGCACGGGGATTTTAAAATCCTAGCCAACACTTGTTTGACAAGGCTGTGATCACGTTTTAGGTTTTTTGCTGGTTTACTATTAGGATTGTATCAATTGAGGTTACCTGTAAGTCAGTAGGGCCACTGCTTTGAAAATTTATTCAGTGATCTGTTCACCTTAGTCTGTAAAACCTAAAAAAAAAAGGGAAGAAATCTAACAGTGCGTATCATTGTTGAAATACACCCCAAAAGCTTCCTCGTTTGAACTCCTATGTTGTCAGTTGTAGAATGTCCATATAACTTGGGATAGACTCAGGAGAGGAGCTAGCTTGGAGAGTCTTCATAAACCCAAACCGACCTCCAGATGTATAGTAAAGGCAAAAGACGTTTTAGGAGAGCTTTTTTAAAAAAAAACACACAGACCTTCTCTCCTTGTCCTCACCACCTGCTATATACAGAGAGGGAAGCAGCCCTTTCTCTCCACCTTCCTATTATATATTGCTGTTGTTCAGTCAAATATGAAAGCTTTTATCTAATTACCTTTTGAGGTAGTGAATAATAGGTACTGACATTAAACTTGGGACAGTTAAGTTGGTGAACCATGATGTTACCATGTCATTGGAGTGTGAAAGAGACTAAGCTGCAGCCTGTTTGCCAGCTATAAAGTGTGAAATAGTAGGTGCTGATGCATGGCAACTGTAGCCAATGAAGTGTAAAATAAGTTTGGGGCATGAATTGTGTTATGTTGCACAGAAAACCTTCTCATGCTATAGTTCATGTGCTTTGGGAACCCCAAAATTCTGTTGAAATTATTTCCACTATCTTTCATGGTCTTGATACTCAGATATGTCAGGTAGTGTTTCTTTCATTGTATAAGCTGTATTTGTCCAACTGCATGCAGAAGAACAAAGGCTATGAATATCCGAAGCAGAGTAATTGCAAAATGCTGTCACTGTTGTCTTTAAAGAATACACGTGAAAATGTCGTCTGCACTTGGCATCTGATGTGTAGGTTTCTTCTGTGTTGGGTTCAGATTTGAAAGTGACCTCTAACTCTGATGTGAAACTTCCTCCAGCCCGTGAACTGTCTTTTCAGTCTTTGCTGGTCATTGTTCCCACGTTTTCAAGTGCCTGGGGGCTGATGGGAAGACAGAGGGAGATTACTCTTGTGGGGAACAGCAGAGAGGAGCTCCTCTCCTGACACCTGGTGAGGTTCTTTGCCATATGGCTTTGAGGGTGAGACAAGGTGAATGAGGAAGTTTCAGAGACGACGGTGAATTATTATTGTCAGCACTTTTAAGTATGGAAGGTTATTGGATGTAGTCATGCCATGAAACATTAAAGTTCCTTTGTTATACTGCGGCAGTCTGTGGACTCTGGTTACTGTGCATTTACAAATTGCAAATATTTAGGAAGTTAATACATTATTGTAGGGTGATACTGCTGTGTGTCGTGCAGGCTGGTAGTTAAGTGCAGGGACTCGGAAATTCTAACCAATACTGAAGAGCTGTGTGATCTTGAGTTATTCAAGATTTCTCTTCTATGAAACTGAGCAAGTAATAGCTACTTCAGAGTGTGATAATTGGAATCCAAATGAGATATAATGTGGGCTCAGCAGTTAGCACAATCCCTGTGATAAGTGCTCTTCTTCTTCTTTTTTTTTAATGTATATATTTATATATTTGAAAGGCCAGGTTATGGGAAAACAAGGAGAGACAAAACGAGATGGCGATACCTCCCATCTGCTGATTTCCTCACCTCATAGCCTCAGTGGCCCAGCCTGGGGTCAGGCGGAAGCCTGGAGCCCAGGTCTGTGTCCAGGTCTTCCGCATGGACATAAGGGCCTAAAGGGCCCAAATACTCGCGGTACCCTCCACGTAAGCATGCTTTAAATGGAGCTTTCTTCTTTCCCCTTGTCTATTACTGCTGTTCTACCACTACCTCACTTTTGCTTATGGTGTCTAAACCTTAATGAAGTAGAAAACATACTTAGACATGGTTCACAGTAGCAGCTTTTGGAAAAAATGTCATTGTTTTATTCTTAAGCACGACTTGATCATTTTAAAAGAATAGAAACTGTAAAAAGACTTTTAAAATCAAGTGTAAGGAGCTTTGTTCTGCCTCTACGTAGCTTTTCAGATTAATGTAAAACATCGATGTAACGGGGCCTGGCACAGTAGCCTGGTGGCTAAGTCCTCGCCTTGCACGTGCCTTGCACGTCCCATATGGGCACCGGTCATATCCCGGCAGCACCACTTCCCATCCAGCTCCCTGCTTGTGGCCTGGGAAAGCAGTTGAGGATGGCCCAAAACCTTGGGTCCCTGCACCCACATGGAAGATTCAGAAGAGGCTACAGACTCCTGGCTTCAGATTGGCTCAGCTCCAGCCGTTGCAGCCACTTGGGGAGTGAATCATTGGACAGAAGAACTTCCTGTCTGTCTCTCCTCCTCTCTGTATATCTGACTTTCCAATAAATAAATAGAATAAATTGATGTAAAGAACAGGTATTATGGTACAGCAAGTTTTTTTTTAAGATTTAATCATTTTTTTTATTGGAAAATTTTTGAGGCAAATTTTTGTGAGAATGAAATATAAAGTCATCCTGACCACTTAGGTTAATGGAGATGAGCATTAATGTGGATAATATATTTGAGTTTGACATGCATTATGTGACTATTTTTGTAGCACAGTTAACTTTGATTAAACTTTGCTTCTCATGGGTCCTGAGAATATACTGAATATAAAACTGGGCAATACCACTCTGTTGGTAATAAAACTACTGGTTTAGTTACTAGTTAATCTGATTCACAACTCGTGTAGGGTTGACATTGGAGGGGTGGGGGATCCAGCTCATTTTTAATTTTCCAAGTCCATCTTGGGGCTGGAGGGGAAGCAGGAACCGTCCCCTCCCCTAACTAGGCTGTGCTGAGCTCTCTCTGTGATGCTGGCAGGGGAGGGTGGTGACCAAGTCCTGCTATCAAACCCTTCAGTGGGCACAGGGTTTGGAAGTGTCAGGTTTGTGGTCCTGTCCCTCATTTCTGGAGCAGGGCCTCGACCCTGCCACATCTATGTTTCACATTCATGCCTCTTTCGGACATTAAAGGTCGATTGATGACAAAAAAAAGGGGGGGTGGATCTGGGTCCTAATCTCAGTCCCACTCAAATGGCTTTAAGTCTTAGATAAGTTCCTCAGCTGGTTTTCTCATCTTTATGATGAGTTTATAACTCGATTTCTTTAGATTCTCTTTGTTTTAAGATACCAGGGCAGCTTGGAATCAGGAAGTGCAGTAATGGCACATTTTGGCCACTAGAGGGTGAAGTCTCGTCAGTTAGTTTGCACTCTGCTTGAACAAAATGCAGCATTCTTGGAAATGAAGACAGCATGTGTTATTTGTCCATTGTTTAATTTATAATAAAGTCTCTTAGAGTATCTTGCTTTATGCTTATAATTGAATAATATGTTTTTGATTTTTTTTTCTTTTTTAACCTACTGGATAGGCCTGGGATAAATATTTAAAAGGGTAGAGGTTTCTAGTTGTTTGGGATTCATCTAAGTTTGTTCTTTAAGACAGAATAGCTTGCAGATGACCTTTGGGTATCATTTGTTAGAAGCCTAGTAACATAGATGACCAGGTTTAATAATTTGTGACTGTTTTCTTCTCCACAAATTCATATGTACATGTGCACAAACAATTACTCATTTTGAAATTTGAAGGATAAAAGGGAAATATTTGAGAAACAGTATAGCAGTGTAGTACTTGTAACCTAAGTTTGGTCCTGCTGTACCAGTACCCATGTAACCATGGACATTACAACATTTTTTTAAAAGATTATTTATTTAAAAGTCAGTTCTTGAGAGAGAGTAAGACAGACATACAGACAGAGAGAGAGCGATCTTCATCTGCTGGTTTACCTCCCAAATGGCCACAAAGGCCAGGGCTGGGCCAGGCTGAAGCCAGGAGCCAGGAGCTTCATTCAGCTCTTCCACATAGAAGACAGGGGCCATCTGCTGATGCTTTTCTCAGACCATCAGAGGGAGCTGGATCAGAAATGGAACAGCCAGGACACGAACCAGAGCCCAAAGGAGCATCCCTACCCATGACAGCACCAAGTTACAACTCTATATCCTCAGTATATATCTCAGTATATATTTATTTGGGAAACAAATGGTTGACTTCTCACCTGTATGATCCCTTTAGTAACCTAAGCTTCTGTAGAAGTTCTTCAGTGCTGACATGAAGACAGCTGTATGCTTAGTAGGTCATGTAATCCGGTGATGTCTTTGACCAGCAGCATACGTGTTACTGTGGAAACAGAACTGTAGACACCGGTAGGGTATAAGCATTAAGCTGTTACACAGCCAGAAGGAAGATATTTGCATGCTGTCGAACCTTTTTTTTTTTTTTTAAAGATTTATTTATCGGAGCTAGCACTATGGCCAACAAGGCAATCTATCCTGTGGGGTCAGCGTCCCAAATGGGTTTTGACTCATGTCCCAGCTGCTCTGCTTCCCACCCTGTTCTCTCGTTATGGCCTGGGAAAGGAGCTGAGGATGACCCAATACTTTGGGACCCTGCAGTACATATTGGAAGAGGCTCCTGGCTCCTGGCTCCTGGTTCCCGACTTCAGATTAGCTGCTGAGCTGTTGTAGTCATTTGGGGGATTAGCCAGAGGATGGAAAACCTCTATCTCTGTAAATCTGCCTTTCAAATAAAAATAATATTTAAAAATTATTTATTTGAAAGCCAGAGTTATAGAGAGAGATGCCTTCCATCTGCTGTTTTACTCCCCAGATGGCCTCAATGACCAAGGCTGGGCCAGGCTGAGCTCAATAGCCAGGAGCTTCTTGTGGGTCTCCCATGTGGATGGCAGGGGCCCAAGGACTTAGGCCATCTTTTGCTCTTTCCCAGGTACATTAACAGGGAGCTGGATTGGAAGTGGAAATCAGAACTCAAACTGTTGCCCATTTGGGATGCTGGAGCTGCTAGCAGCAGCATAACCTACTGCACCATGGTGCTGACCCTGAGAGATTTTTCTGACCTCACAAACACAAACAAATCCTTCATGAGTATTTTCTCAAGGCAGCAGTAGTTTAGTCAAGAGGAACTAAGACTAGGAGCCAGGCCAAACTGAGCTGAGATGTACTTGATAGTGAAGCATTTAGAGAAGTCATTTGAGAATAAATGAATATTTGAAAAATAGGCATGTGTGTTCTGGGAATCTATCACAGAGCTGGAGTCAACGACCGTTTATTCCAGCCATACCAGTGTAAATAACTTTGATATATGGAGTCCACTGCACAAGTCTTGAGAAGAAACAAAGACATGAGGTCTAAATAGTCAGGCTGAATGTCTAGAAGGTAACAGAGCAGTGGATACAGAGGCAAGGGTTAGTATTTACATTGGATCTGTGCACATGTGAAGGGGCAGAAGCCAGTGAAGCAGACCAGAGCGAAACAGCATTTTAGGATAATGTACAAAAGATGGAGTTTTTAATCTGTCCAGGTGTAAGTCACCATCCTTGTTGAAAACAGGTTCACTTGTGATATCTAAGGCTCCACACATATTTGTGGCTGGTGATTTTCTCAGCGATGAACTCTAGGTGGTGCGGTGGGTCTGAAAGCTTTACACTCCACTCTATGTACATGTTCACGGACCTTTCTGCTGCTGTAGTAGCATTTGTTTCACGGAAATGAATTGGCAAGTAAAACCTTTGGCAGGCAAGCTAGCTTTTCAAGTACTGCTAGGAATGGAGCCCATTTGTTCCCTTTGGGCTTTGGGCTGATGGAATTCATGGGGTTACTGCTAGAGAGAATGAAATGGTACATTTTCAACCTGGCTCATGACAGCAGAGCCAAGGTGTTAGGGTTTCTGTTGTAGAGGTTTACGTTGTAAGTAACTTAACCTGACTGTGCGTCTTAATATTGCTGGGCTTCTGACCGCTGAAATATGGCTTGGATCGATGGTGGTTTGGAGAAAGTGGAAGGAGGGCTATCCATCATTCCGAGGCTGCATAGAGGCTGGCTGATAATGCTGCTTTCACCAAGCGGCCATCTGTCCATCCATCCATCAGTAGGATGAAATGAGATTTAGCGGAACAGGCAGCCATAACTCTGAGACACTTTCTGACCAGCAGTTGCAGTCCTGGCCTGAGCCTGGCCACAAAGCACGGCCCTGGGGTTTGGTGGGCGGTAACAGCAAGTGCAGCTTCCCGTCACTGTCAGCCTGGAGAGTATTCAACGTGAGGCCATAGCTCTATAACGCTTCATGCAAAATGTGGCTAAATTGGGGGATGACACAGAGGCAGTAATTCTCCAGTCTCAAACTGTTCCACAAGTTGCGTATGCCTTTTTGGTGTTCCAATACCATTGGTACTTCTGCTGATAATTCCCCATTCATGGTGATCTTGAGTGATAAGGTTCAGTTAATTAAATGACTCTATACAGATTCTTTCTCCAGTTAAGCCAGAGCTTTAACCTAGATTTTTAAGTAACCAAAAAAAAAAAAAATTGTATTCTTGAGAAGCCAGAAAGCCCTAAGATGGATAATTGAGCTTGAATAATTTCATGGGAACAGTGTCTTCCTGGTTCTTGCAGAACACTGCCCGGGTATGAGAGCTTCTGGAGTGGTCTAGTGCTTTGTGCCCATGTTGCAGGTCCTGGTACCTCCTCTAGCCAGTGGTCTATCACTGGGGTCCTAGCTGCTGCTCTTTGTTCGGAAGCCTGTGTTTCACTGCAGATGGGGGAGGAGTGGAGAGCGCCTAATGTCCTGGAGGTGCCTTGGAAATGAGAGCCTTGGATGAATTCCTGGGCCTATTGATCTACCAGCAGTTTATGCATCCTGACATTCATAATCTCAGTAGGCTGCTGATGTTCCTGATTAATGGGCCCAGGGGCTGTCCATCCGTCACTTCACATTAATTACCGAAGAGGTGTTTTTCCAGTGATTTACCTGACAGCGGGCTGTGATAAATACCCCTAAGCAGAGTGGGCAGTGATTAATCACGAGGCCACGCCCCTCCCCCCACTCTCCCTTTCCCCTAACCACAGGCCAGCCTGGGACCTGACCAAAGAGTGCCCCCTCTCCATAAGCCATCTATCTCCATAATTGCTGTGGATGCATGTTTGTTGGGGTATGGGACTTGGCGGATAGCATTTCAGAATTTGTGCCAAAGATTATGAGAAGTAAATCTTCCCGATAGGAAGAGTAACTAAGCGTGTTTTTACACGGGGCAGATAAGTGTGTATGAGCTGCCCGGGTATTGCTTTTAAGAAATTGAGTGGAAATATTACCAAGCTACCATGCTCAATTCTGGGCTAGTTGCTCTGGGAGCTTTATAAAGAAAGAAGGCACAGCGTTTATCTTCGTGATATTGTGTCTCTTCACAGAGAATATATGAATAGGTAAGAGAAATCAAAAGAATGTTTCAGATTCTAACATAATCTTGGGAGGACCGCCATAGAAATCCACATTTTTGTTTCTTATTTTTTGACTTTAGAAAGTGAAATTCAGTTAAGTTAACTGTTTTAGTGCTTTCCTTTTATTGTTTAGTGTTTTCCCAGTATTCAGCTGTGGGGGTCATGAATGAAGTGCATGTGGCACCTCCGTTTCTCAAAGAATAAAATAAGCTTTTCTAGCAATTTTAATTGATTTAAAATTAGTATAAAATTTGAGGGAATTTAAGAATTTATGTACTTTTTTTATTGAGCAGTTATTGTAGTCCTAGGGATATAAGAAATGTGAGAGACAGTGTCTGCCCTCAGGAAACTTAAGAGCGCATGAGCTATTCATAAATGCATAAATAATACAATGTATAATGACAAATGAATGCCATATGATGAGTACATATAAATTTCAAAAGGATAGAATCAGTGTCTTCAGTTTTAAGAAAAAGCTGAATTTGAGATAAGCCTTACGAATGAACAGTGCTGATAACTGATGAAGAGAATCAGGCATGGTGGAAGGATATGGCAGCTGTGGGGCCACCCTGTCCAGAATGGAGGGCTTGTGTCTTGAGAGTGGCAAAAATGTAATTGAAACAGTAGATTGGCCCTAAATTACGGAGACCTTTGAGTGCCAAGTAAACTTAGTCAAGATATGGTAGGTTCTGGTGAGCCACAAGTTCTTGAACAAGAATTATGAAAAAAAAAGGGGGGTGTATTTTAGGGAAATCTTACTGCATTTTGATGTTTTAATGTCATTTTGAGTTGCCACAGTACCGTAGGTTATTCTCAGTGTCCTTTTTTCTAAGGTTCTGAATAAAGCTGCCAAATGAGATATGTGGTTTTGTGTGTCTCCTGCTTGCAGTACAAAAGATTGTGTGCTTTGCTTATAGATTAAGAACTACTAAAGGTGATAACCAAAGGTTTCATAATCTTTATATTCATGCAAAGTTGAGTAAGCCAATGAATGCTTTAAATAATAACTGCAGAATTAAATTAGGAAAGAATGTATCGTCAAGTTCTAAAAAAAGGAAATGATTTTTTTAGTCTAATTAGTGCAATTTTGTTCAGGGTGTTGGTGCATTTCAAAAATGAAGGTTGCCTGCAGGAACATTCACATTTGTTAGAGTATGTTTTGCAAATTCCGACCAAGACACCGATGCTGTTCTGGGGGACTCCGGTACTCACCACAGAGGCGTGATACGAGGGCGAGTACTGCTGCTGCCTGCCTTCCCTGCTATTTTTTCCCCCTGCCATAACATTGACATAGCAGGAAGCTCTTGGCAGATGCAACTTTCCAATCTTTGACTCCCAGCCTCTAGAACTATGAGTTCAACAAATTTTTCTTTTCTTTTTTTAAAAAAAGATTTATTTATTTATTATTATTTTTTAAAGATTTATTTATTTTTATTGAAAGGCAGATATACAGAGAGGAGGAGAGACAGAGAGGAAGATCTTCCATCTGATGGTTCACTCCCCAAGTGACCGCATCGGCCGGTGCTGCGCCGATCTGAAGCCAGGAGCCAGGAACTTCTTTCCGGGTCTCCCACACGGGTACAGGGTTCCAATGCTTTGGGCCGTCCTCGATTGCTTTCCCACGCCACAAGCAGGGAGCTGGATGGGAAGTGGGGTCACTGGAATATGAATTGGCGCTCATATGGTATCCTGGCCAAGATGAGGACTTTAGCAGCTAGGCTACTGCGCTGGGCCCCAGACTTTTCTTTAGAAATTACCCAGTCTCAGATATTGTATCACAGTGACAGGAACTGGACTAAGCATCATTTGTTCTTTGGTGATGCAGTTCAGAGTTGTTTTTGATACTGAATTTTGGAATATCTTTATTTTTTGGATAAGCTTCTTTAGGAATTATTTGTTTTTACTTGGAGATTTACAGCTAGAAAAAGAGGGAGAGACAGATACAAATCTTCCACCTGCTAATTTACTCCCTAAATTGTTGCAGTGGCCAAAACTGGGCTGTTTGAAGCTTAGAACCAGAGCTTCTTTCAGGTTTCACAGCTGTGTGCAGGAGTCCAAGGCTTTGGGCCATCCTCTACTGCTCTCCTAGGCCGTCTGCAGGGAAATAGCTTGGAAGTGGAGCAGCCAGGACTTGAACCTGTGTCCGTAGGGGATGCTAGTGCTGCAGGTGGAGGAGTAGCATGCTGTGTCACTGCCAGCTCCTGGATAAACGTTCTTGTTCAGAGATGCAGTTTGCATCTGTTCTCTTTGAGACTGTGGCTTGTCTCTCCATTCTCTTAGCAGTCTCAGAAGTTCTTCATTCGGAGGAGGTCAAAGTTGCTGCTTCAGCCTGGCCCCACCCGAGCTCAGACATTGGGGGAGTGTGCCAGCAAACAGCTGGAGAGCCCACTTGCTCTCATGCTCACTGAGCCTTTCTGATTAACAAACTGCTTTTTAAGAAGTGTCCACACTAGCTAAAGCAATCTGATGAATGCAGTCTATATCAAAACCCAATGGCATTTTTGCAAAAATGTATAAAATCATTTTAAACTTCATGAGGAATCACTAAGGTCTATGAACCGCCAGAGCCATCTTGCAAATTTAGAATGAAGTTGGAAGCCTTGATTTCAGCATCTACTACAAAACTTAAGTAGTCAGAGCAGCATGGTACTGGCATATGGGTCAGTGGCACAGATTAGAGAGGCCTCAGAAGTAAAGCCTTGCCTAAGTATAATCAAATGATTAGCTAAAGCAGGGGCCCTGCTGGGGGGCAAGACTTGGAATCCAATACATATGCAGCAGGCTAATTTTTGAGCTGATAATTTTGTGTGGCTCTTGAGTGATGTTACAAATATCCAAATGGCCTTTGGCGGAGGAAGATCCAACACCCATTTTTTAAAGGTGCTAAGGCTGCATATTGGCAAAAGGATAGTTTCTTCAGCAGAAGATGTTGGGAATTACTGGGTAGCCATGAAAAGAATAAACTGAGACCCTCTGAACAAAGTTTAACTCAAAATAGACCAACTCTTACCTTGATAGCCAAAAGTATAAAACTCTCAAGAAAAATAAATTGGGTAGGGTGACATTTGGTACAAGGTTAACCTCCAAGCCCACATCCCATTTCAGAGGGTTTGAGTTTTGAGTCCTACCTTTGCTTCTGATTGAGTTTCCAGGTGCTTCCTCTAGGTCTCCTTCATGGGTGCAGGGTTCTGAGAATTTGGATCATCCTCTGCTGGATTGGAAGTGGAGTAGCCAGGACATGAGTTGGCACCCATATGGGATGCCGGCACCACTGGCAGAGGATTAGGCTACTGCACTACTGCACAGGCCCAGGCCTGGCCCCTCCCTTTCCCCTTTTAAGATTTTTTTTTTAAATTGGAAAGGCGGATTGCAGGTGCATGGTCCCAAGGCTTTGAGCTATCCTCTACACAGGTGGGAGTCATGTCCTCTGTGTTCTGGCTGAGAGCTGGGAGCTGAATGGGAAGCAGAGCAGCAAGGACATGAACCAACACCCATATGGGATGCTGGCACATGCAAGGCGAGGATTTAGCCACTAGGCTATTATGCTGGGCCCTCTAGCCGCTATCCTTAAGACTGCTGAAGGGTGTAGTTCCATGTCATCTTCTATAGCTGCTTCCTGCTGATTACCATTGAAGGTCAGCCTGTGGTTTTCATGATCAGACTGGGGGCCTTGCACGCCCTAGGTTTGGAAATCTCTCCCTATCTTATCTAATAAATCCATCTTATGAATCATGGAAAGTGTCGTTAGTGCCAGTGCTGTGTCCCCTGCATTTTCATTGCCACTAATTGATGATATGTTGAGGGACTGTTAGAGTTGGAAAGTCGTTTTGTGGACATCATAATAAAAATTGTAAATTAGCATTCTAAATGCAGAATCTATGGAATTTTAATGAGGAAGCAGGGTACTTACACATTTAAAATGTGTGCTTACAAACTGCTTACTAATCACAAGGTAGAAAATATGCAGCAATTACATAGTAGAAAAATTGGACAACATCTTGAATGGCTGGCCAAGTTAGGAGTATTATGGAAGTACAGGTGGGAGTCATGTCCTCTGGGACACATCACCACCTCTGTAGTATTCTGGCTGAGAGTCTGTAACCTTAGTCTGATTGTAGAAGACATAAAGCTAACCTTAAATGATAAATGTTCTCTTTTAAGAAGGATGAAGGGGAGTTAGTCTTAAAATATTGTCAGTGTCAGTTGATCAGCTACTCTAGCCAAGTGTTGACAGTGACTATCTGGGCCGGCGGAGACTCTAAGGTGGACTGTCGGCCAGTGGATTCTGGAGAGATTTCATCGTGATTGGAGTGGCAGGATCAACAGCAATTCAGGACTGTTGAACTATCAAAACCTCTTGAAAACTTCATGGTGTTTTAAATTTCTATTTTTCTTCCTGTTGTTGATTTTGTATTGTAGCTTTTCATTTAAGGGGATGTATGGTAACTGTATAATGGAGACTATCATGTGGGCAGCTCTACTTCCAGATAAAGGATGGGCTTCCAATGAAACAGTTAACTATATCTTGACAACGGGATGCTGGACTCCATTGGATATGCCTGCAATGATGGACATATGACTGTTTGTGAAGAATTATACTGTAGTAATAATAATATAGGGGAACTCAATGGTGGGGAGGGGACCTGGGGTGAGGTCTTGGGAAATCCCAAGACCTATGGAATTGTATCATAAAATGATAATAATAATAAAATTTAAAATAATAATAAAAAAATATTGTCAGTGTCATAATAGACTATAGTAGACTGGAAATGTTCCAGAATGTTGGAAACTAAAAAGTCATGGCAACTAAGGCAGTACCTGACCCTACAATGGAACCTTTATCAGAGAAGGAAATTCTGTAAAGGACACTGCTGGGTAAACTGACAAAACTAAAGTACTGATGCTAGAAGAAACAATTTTATCAATGTTAGATTTGATGACATTGTTAACTGTATTATGATTATGTGAGGAATGTTTTTAGGATGTAGGCTCAGATATGTAGGAGAACCATGATGCCTACAATTTGCCCTCAAAATGTTCAGGTGTATCTATATGTGTGTATGTGTGAGTGTATGTGTGAGAGAGAGGGGGGGAGGGAGAGAGAGAGAGAGAGAGAGAGAGAGAGAGAGAGAGAGAGAGAGAGAGAATGGAGAAAACATGTGTGATTGCAAATGACAAGTGAGGTGGAATGTTTGTAGTCAGTGGATATGATTAAAGGGTGGATGTGTACTCTGTTTTAGAGCCATTGGCTTGAAATTATTTCTGAATAAAAGTTATGTATGTTTAGTTGTGACGTTTCTCATGCACTAATGAAGTAATGAAGCCTAGAGTATTTGTTAGAAGCATGAGTAGTCATCATGCCCGTGAGGTAGTTTCTCTGAAATACCAAATGTCGCAGTGAGCCTTTTGTTAAATTAAGATCAGATCGGTTCATGGGTTCATTATCCAGTGAGTATCTTAAGTACTAGAATGTGGTTGAAGAGGAATCCATGCTTTAGATAACCAAATATAGGACAGATAGTGTCGATGCCGTGTTATGAAATGAAAGCCTGATTTATTTTGTGCTCATTTACTTTTGTGAGGGTAAGATGATTATTCAAATTTTCTTTCAAGGGGATTTTGAAACTATAGAAACAGTTGGACAGGTGTGCAGGTATGATCCCAGTTTTCTGAAGTATATAGAGGAAATTATTTGGCCTCGTTATTTTAAAGGCTTGAGGTAGCAGTCAGTTGTTCATCATAAGGAAGTCTAGATTTGCATCTCCTTTAGAAAGTATGACTTTGAACAAAATTGCATGCTGATGGCCTATACAGAATAAATTAGCCACAAAATGCACGTCAAAAAGCTAATTACTGACCTCTAGTTAAGAAGCAAATTGGACTGATAGAAGCACTTAGTACATTGAAAAAGCGGAAAACATTACGTAAATATCTGCGTAGGACACTTTTGGTCTAAGTAATAGTGTTGTAATTGTAAATGAACAGCCCTGTCTCTGGTTTAAAGACCTTTGTTGACTGTAGTTGCAAAACAAGCACCAGATAAATTGGCAGTATCTTGAAAGTCTAAAAGATGGGGATGCTTAACTTTTTTTATTTATTTACTTATTTTTTGTGACTGCGGATTATTTTTAAAGATTTATTTATTAAAGGTAGAGCTACAGAGAGGAGAGATGGGGAGAGAATGAGAGAGAGAGGTCTTCATCTGCTGAGCCACCATGGCTGGAAGCAGGCCATTCCTCAGTGAGGAAGCAGGAGCTTCCTCTGGATCTTCCACGTGAGTGCGGGGCCCAAGTACTTAGATCATCCTCCCCTGCTTTCCCAGGCACATTAATAGGATGCTAGATTGGAAATGGAACAGCCAGGACAGGAACTGGTACTCATATGGGATGCCAGCATTGCAGTGGGTGACTTTGGTGTAATTGGAGCATCTGTCACTGGCCTGTGAGCTGGTTCTTAAAATTTTACAAGTTTTAAAAAATTTTTAATCATAGTTATTTTTAAAGATTTAATTATTTTTATGAGAAGCAGATTTGGAGAGGAGAGACAGAGAGAAGGATCTTTCCTCTGCTAGCTCATTCCCCAAATGGTCGTAATGGCCAGAACTGAGCCAATATGAAGCTAGGAACCAGGAGCTTCTTCCAGGTGTCCCATGTGAGTGCAGGGTCCCAAGGCGCCTGAACGTCTGCTGCTTTCCCAGGCCACAAGCGGGGACCTGGGTGGCAAGTTAAACTATGTAGGCTTGCTATTAGAAGGGTAATTTGTAAACTCTTAAACTTACCATGTTCTGATGATCTTATTACATTTTGGTATGATCTGTGTTCTTGAAGATTGAGTATATATAGTAGTTCTATGATTGAAATACTGTGTAAGGATGTAGTTATGTGGACTTTAATTCCATATTTAATGATATCACATTGGTTGTTTGAAACTAGCCATGGTAAGTATATTTACATGGCAGAGATTGGCAAATGCCATAAATCAAGATTTTATTTATTATTTAAAGATTGTCTAGACATAAAGTGATGGAGAAAATGCTAATGCAGATGTGTCATGTCTTTATTATATAGTGAATAGCTCAAAAAATGAGGATATATTCTCCCATTATTCAAAAGCTATCAACTGCCTAAGCAAAAAAGTCACTCATCCGGTTGACATCATTGATGTAAACAAAAATATCAATCAGTACTACAAACTGCGTTTGGAGATCTAGTTACCGAATTACCAGCACACTGTTGGTTATGGTATACCTGAATTCAGTGATTTGAAGAATTCAGATATGTAGTCTGATTTGTTGCAAATCAGAAATAAAATCATAGAATTTAGGGCTTGAAGAATGCTTAATCTAGACCGATTTGTCATTTATTTGAATAGAAATGTCTTCTTTAGTGTATTTCAGTTGTCCAGTTTTATTTAAATTGCTTTAGAGACAGCTTTGTTATCTGATATGTGCGTTGGAGAACTATAGAAGTAGAGCTGTTTCTTGTCTAATATATATATTTATTTATTTTTCTTGGGAGGTCAGATTTACAGAGTGAAGAAATGATAGATTTTGCATCCACTGGTTCACTCCTCAAGTGGCTGCAACGGCCAGAGCAGAGCTGATCTGAAGCCAGGAGCTTCTTCTGGGTTTCCCACGTGGTTGTAGGGTCCCAAAGCTTTGGGCTGTCCTCTACTGCTTTTCCAGGCCACAAGCAGGGAGTTGGAAGGGAAATGGAACAGCTGGGATACAAACTGGCACCCGTATGGGATCCTAGCACATGTAAGGCGAGAACTTCAGCCACTAGGCTACTGCGCTGGGGCCTTGTGTTAAACTTGATTGTACTTTAATTTGTACCAGTTGGTTCTGATACTGGCTTCTGGAGAAGCATAAGAACACTGAAAGATAGTACAGATTTTTTTTTTCTCTTTTATAAATGCAAGCAAGTAATCCTTTAGGGGTAAAGATTGTTGTGATACTCTCATTTAGGCCTCTTTGGCAAGTATTCCTAGATTTCTTTTTTGCTTTTTATTTGAAAGATATATCTCTATCTATATATGTTTTTGGAACTATTTAGATAGTCTTATATACATATCTATCTACCTGTGTGTGTATCAGTCCTCTACCCATCCACTGGTTTGTTGCAATGCCAACAACAGCTGGGGCTGGACTAGCCTGAAGCCAGGAACTCAGCTGTATCTGGTCTCCCACATAGGTGGTGGGACTCAAGGACCTGCAGTAATATCTACTACCTCTCAGGATATTCATTAAGCAAATCACTGTTTTTTGTGTATATATTTATGTTGCATAAATGGTTTTTGAGGGTTTCACCTTAGTTACACTCTACAGTGTAAAAGCCATAGCTCTTAGAATATAAAGGTGATCATGTTTCATGAGCACTGAATTCTGATACACTTTAATTTAGCCTAACTAAGGCTACTTATTTAAAAAGTAGATGATTTAAAGAATATAAATCTGGATAATATGTGAATAAAATCCAAAATGATTGTTTTTGGAACTTGCTCTCCTTGGGATGTGCACCTTAATTAGTTTTATGGCAGGTTTTGCTTCTTTTTGCACTTGAAGGTATCTGTAGGCTGGATTAGTAGGCCCTTTACCTCATGGGTTCAATATGTTGTAATTAGTTCCTGGTAATTAAATCATCCTTTCTTTTTCTTGCAGGTTGAGTTGGTGCAATGCAGCAAGAAGGGGACAGATGCAGAGTTCGCGCCAGAAGGCCTGATATGGCACTTTATGTCCCCAAAGCTCTAAGGGGCACAGTGCTCCTCAAGACCGGTGATAAGGAAAAAAGCTGTAGTTCAGTAAACTCTCTGGTGAAAGAGGAACAAAACAGTTGCCTCTCCCAAAAGGAGGTCCTTAGAGACAAACTTGAGGCTCAGAGACTGAGTAACAATCCTGATGGAAAGGAACCTAACTGGAAAGAAGGAAAGACTTATTCAGCAAGATTAAGGAAATACACATGCCTTCAAAACAGAAATAAAGATAGGGTTTGTACCAAGAGAGGGCCTATAGAATCCAAAGAAGTATCCCAGGGACACCAGCACAGGGTCCCAAATGTTGATATTGCACCTGGTATACCTTCACAAGGGCATTTTAAACCAAAGAAGGTAGAGTGTTTGGAGGTTGAAACCACAGATTTGACAGGATGTGAGAGGATTCCTGTATCACAGTCCTGTTCAGAAATCCCTGAGGCACAAGTTCTAAGCACACCACTCCAAAACATGGAATTGAATGAACTAAGGGCGGAAACTTCTCAAGACAGAGATTTGGAAAGCAAAATTGAAACCGATGCCCAAATTGTAGAGACACTGTCTCAGTTTCCTGGAGTTTTTAGTTCTGTATCACAAACTGAGAGTCTGAGTACATCAGTAAAATTAAGCTCTGATTCTTCAACTGCACCACAAGATGGAGGGGCGAGGCTCAGCAGTGGAGATGTCACGGCTGTCGCTGATTCTGCATGTCCACATCTTGTCATTGATCAAGCCTCTGCCAACTTTGCATCTGAGAATATAGGTGATATAGTCAACAATACAGATTCTGTCTTTGGTCGGAAAGGTCTAGATTCCATTCCTGAGACTGTGGGCCCTGTCACTCCTGAAGAGACTACAGACAATAAATTCAGGAGCACAAATGGAATTGTTGATCCAACGAAAATTAAAAAGTGTGAGAAGAATAACATCAGTGCCAGTGAGTTTTGTGTGGAGTACGGACTTTCTGAGACAGCTGTCCTTGCTCAGGAAACAGACAGAAATAGTAGGTGTCAGGATGTAGATGATATTACCAATAAGGCATGTGTGATGGACATTGCAGAAGATCTATGTCATCATGCAACTACAGACAGTCCTTGTGAGGTTCCAGGTGGAGTAGCTGATGAGACCTGTGCTACTCCGTGTGATTTCTCAGGATATATAGAAATAAGTGCAAGTGCGGCCCAACCTCAAGAAGTTAGAAGTGGGGATGACGCACAAAATTTCAGCACCCTGATTTCTTGCCCAGATATTTATGGTGAGAATGTTTTATCTGATTTTACAGAGTCAACAGGAAAGTTGACAGAGAACTCGTCAGGTTGTACTTCCTCCTTCCCTAGAAAGAAGATTGCTGATGGTAATTGTCACACTTTTTTGGACTCTGAACTCAGTGTGTTAAATGGCCCAGAAGTATTTGCAGACTGTGCCTCAGGCAGTGATGCAGATAGTACTGGCGATACAACCAAGGTGTCACTTGAACTGAGGACTGCTGAAGATGTCGAAACAGAAGAGCAGGGTGACTCAGAGAATACAGAACTCGGAATGTCCTTTCCTGGTGGAGAATCTTCTATGGGAACACTCACGGAACTGAAAACAGCTGACACTTCTTGTGGGGAGGACAGTCCTGATCCCGAGGAGAGCTGGGAATCTATGTTTAATGACGATGGTGACTGCCTGGATCCCCGTCTACTACAGGAGGTGTGCAGGAATTGCTTGATGCTTAGACAACATGTAAATTCTGAGAATCCTGGGATTTTGGGGATACTGTTGCTAGACATTTGCATACATTGATACATATTCAGTTTAAGGACAGTTTGAGGGGCTTCAAAAAGCTTGTGGAGTCTAGAATTAAAAGATAATGTGAATTTTTTGAAGTTCCTCATATCTGATATATCTTAATCTTTTCTAAATATTTATTTATTTGAAGGAAGGAGAGACAGAGGTCGATCTTCTATCTGCTGGCTCACTCCCCAGATGACCACAGTACAAAGCCAGGAGCCTGGAGCCTCCTCTAGGTCTCCCATGCTGGTGCAGGGGCTGGAGGACTTGGGCCAGGTGATGAAATGGAGCAGTTGGGACTCAAATTGGCACCCATAAAGGATGCTGCCACCGCAGGTGGATGGTATGCTATGGGCCAGCCCTGATAGATTTTTTTTTAAGAAAGTTAAAACATACAGAAGTAAACTGTTGCTATAAGTATATCCTAAGTTATCTTATTTGAAGAGATTAAAGATAAATGTAATGGATTCTGACTATCTGCTGAGGAAACATGAGAGACACTTATTGCAAATGCTTTTCTGTATTGACAAGATATATTTTACACTAGCCTACTTACAAGGTAGAGAATAATCTATTACTATTAATAACATTTATTTCCTACTAGAAGTTGAAATATTGTTAGACACTGTAGAGGAAAGGAAATAGAGAAGGTAAGGTAAAATAAAATAGGATTACTTTTAAGTTTAGTCTGAATTAAAATTGAAGAATAAATCACATTTATAAAAAAATGCAAATAAATAATGACATGATAATAAGTTGTAGTTTAAAGTGTTGGACTTAAATGGATCCGGCATGGTGGCTTTGCTTGCTTGCTAATCTTCAGCCTCTATCACTGGTATCCCATTCGGGTGCCTGTTTGAGTTCTGGCTGCTGCACTTCTGATCCAGCTTGCTGCCCATGGCCTGGGAAAGCAGTTGAGGAGGGCTCAGGTCCTTGGGTCTCTGCACCCATGTGGGAGACCTTGGAAGAAGTTTCTGGCTCCTGGCTTCAGATCAGTTCAGCTCTGGTCATTGCAGCCATTTGGAGAGTGAATCAGCAGATAGAAGAACTCTGTCTTCTTTTCTCCATAATTTGGACTCTCAGAGAAAAATAAATTTTATGAAAAAAATGTTGGATTTGAAGACATCTTAGAAATTACTTAGTTCAGGGCCCGGCGCAGTGGCACAGTGGTTAAGGTCCTCGCCTTGCACGCCCGGGATCCCATATGGGCACCGGTTCTAATCCCGGCAGCCCCGCTTCCCTTCCAGCTCCCTGCCTGTGGCCTGGGAAAGCAGTCGAGGACGGCCCAAAGCTTTGGGACCCTGCACCCGTGTGGGAGACCCGGAAAAGGCTCCTGGCTTCGGATCGGCCGTTGCGCTCACTTGGGGAGTGAATCATCGGACGGCAGATCTTCCTCTCTGTATATCCGCCTTTCCAATAAAAAAATAATAAAAATAAATCTTTAAAAAGAAATGACTTAGTTCAGTCTTTTTAAGGTTACACAGGTACTCTGTCTAGCAAACAAGTTTGTTGCCATAAACTGGAACCACAGGTTTTAAAAAAGAGCCACTGCCTCTTTTTATTCCTTTGCGTGGTTCACATAATCCTTGCCTGGTAGGGAAAAGTTCTTTTCCTAGAAGATCCCCTGGTTTTATAAAGGAAGCTTAGTGGTCACATTCTTGGGAAAAGCCGAATCAGGATTTTGGTCTCTTCTATCTTAATACACCATTTATATTCTTTCTAGCAGACAGTTTCCTTACCTAACATTTTGTTTGAGCCATTCTGAAGAGCTTTTATATATATATATAAATATATATGTGTAAGATTTATTTATTTTTATTGGAAAGTCAGATATAGAGAGAGGAAGATCTTCCGTCTGATGACTCACTCCCCAAGTGACCACAACGGCTGGAACCGAGCTGATCTGAAGCCAAGAACCAGGAGCTTCTTTTAGGTCTCCCATGCAGTTGCAGAGTCCCAAGGCTTTGAGTCTTCCTTAACTGCTTTCTCAGGCCACAGACGGGGAGCTGGATGGGAAGTTGGGCCCCTGTGATTAGAACCGGTTCCTGTATGGGATCCTGGCGTGTTCAGAGCGAGGACTTAAGCTGCTAGGCCATCACGCTGGGCCCTTTGGAGAGCCTTTTAAGTACAAAGCGATTTCTCTGAAAATTAAATTGAAAGTATAGAAAAAATTACCATAAGACTGAAGAGGGCAGCCCATTGGACAGAACTGACTTCGCAATATTAAGCATGCCCACCCTATTCTTACTCTCTTATTCCTTTTTTTCCCCTAAAATTGATTTGAAAGGCAGAATTGTATGTAGAAGGAGATGTTTCATCTGCTGGTTCACTTCCCACATGGCTGCGTCAGCCAGAACTGGGTCAGGTTGAAACCAGGGACTTCATACTGGTCTCCCCTTGGGCGTGGGGACCTGAGCCATCATTCTCTGCCTTCCCAGACACAGTAGTAGGAACCTAGATTGGAAGTAGAGCAGCTAAGACCTAAACCATTGTTCACACAGGATGTTAGCACCACAGTTGGCAGTTTAGCCTGTGCCATAGCCCCAATATATTTTTATTTTCAAGTTTGTTTTATTTATTTGCAAGACAGTGCTACACAAAGAAGAGATTAAGAAGTCTTCCATTTGTTGACCCACTCCCCAAATGGCTGTGCTGGTGGGAGTGAGCCAGGCTGAAGCCACAAGGCAGGAACTTCATTTGGGTCTTCCACGTCAGTGACAGAAGTTTAAGTTCTTGCCCCCTTTCTAATCATATTAATAGGAAGCTGGATGGGGAATGGAGCAGTCAGGGCTCGAACTGGTGCTCCAAGATGGGATGCTGATGGTGCAGGTGACAGCTTAATTTATCGCACCATTGTGCCTGCCCCAGAAGTGAAACTCGAGAATGTCTGTTCAAATGTATGTGTACATCTGAGTGTGAGAAGCTCCGTAGAGCTGTTAGTCTGTAATTAGACTTGATGTTAGCCAAAAGGCCGAGAAGCGATAGCAGCCTGTAATTTTAAAAAATATACTTTTTAGTATAGATTTTTGAGGCCTAAATCAGGTTAAGAAATAGTTACAATGGTAAGTTAGATGAATTTCCAGGATCAGATCATTGTGAGAGGGCATTAGTCTGAGAAAGCGAGGCGTGTTTGCAGGAGTTGGCAGAAGAAACCTGTAGGAAAGAGAGCACCACTCCTGCGGAAGGACCTGGCACACGAGCATTTACACATGGAAGTGCTCAGTGGTTTCTAACGAGCACAGATGAAAAGGCAGAGATGGAACCCTCTGACTTTTAAAAATGATCTCCAAAGGTTTCAGAACATCCCTGAAGTGGAATTTAGATTCATCATACCTGAGAGAGCTCCCATTCATGAGTTCATTCCTTGAATGCCTGCAGTATCTGTGCCTGGGCCGGGGCCAAAGCTGGGAGTCAGGAACACAGTCTGAGTCTCCCAGTTACCTGGGCCGTCTCTCCTGCTTTCCATGGGCGGTAAACTGAACAGAAGCCATAACTGGCAATCCAGCCCATGTTTCTGAAAGGGAAAATTATAATCCAGCCATTAAAAGCAGATTACAAAGGGAGGAAATCCCTTCACATCCTACTCCACTTTTAAGTCAAATAGTAAATTTGAGTACTTAAGAGTTTGATAAACTGTAATTCACAAATAGCTAGGCTTATGTTATCAGTACTGTGTTAAAAATAGTAAACTTCATGCCGACTTTCTCTCTGCTCTGCAGTTGCTTACATTTTTTTGTACAGACACTATGTAACCGTGTGACTTGATAGCTACATAGCAGTCTGAAGGCTAATTAATATAAATCAACATATAAAATAGCTTTGTTAGAGATATATATAAAAACAGTTATTTTGATTGTCTGCCAAAATTTGAAAAGGAGATTTGATCCCCCAGGGCTAAACTGATTGATGCAGTTGCATGCTGACAGGGCCAGAGGGGTAAGAGATTGTAGTTCCACTTCTGTATTGCTTTATGTTCCTTATTCCTATTAAAAAAAAAAAAAAGACTGATAGTCTGTTTCTTGAGGAATTTTAGGTTTATGAAAAAAAGTTAACAGTACCCATGTACCCCCTCACTCTTCTATTTCTAATTACTTTTTCACAGTATCTTTTATTAGTCTCAACTCATTTTAACAGATTTATAACTGTGTCTGAGTGGGCATGTTGTTGACTCTTTGAGTGGTGATTTGTGGACTGACCTTCCAGATGTTGTACATTCTAATGCAATCACCCAGGGCATCTAGCAAAGGGTCTGATTGAATTATGTGCTCTTCATTCTGTTAGACCTCTGATTAACACAAAACAATATGAAGATTTTGTTACTCATATAGGGTGTTTTTTTGTTTTAGGCCAGGTTATTCCTAAAATTGAAGAGTTCCCTTCTGAGCTCTGTTGGATTTATTGCATATTTTTTCTTTTGAGTCAGCATACATGCCAGCAACATTTTGATTTCTGGCAGAAAGGCAGACCCTTCTAGGCTTATATTGCTAGTATAAAGGAAGCTTTTTGGAGTTCTTGTTTGTAGCTTCAGAGATTTCTGGTGTGCCTCAATTTCTCCTTAGCAATGTTTCTGTTTCAGTGAACTCAGCAAGATACAGTGTGTCAGGTGTGGTTGGGGCATGAGTCCTAATGCTTACCCCACTGAATTCATGAGCTGTGTGGTAACAATAGCAGGGAGAAAAAGAGCCAGCTATGTACAAGTATTAAGGATTCATTGATTTTTAAAAACTTTGGTTAGGGATAGAAACATACCTTTGGGAGAATTACATCCTTCACACATCTCGTCTTATGTTAATCATTTGTGGTATCAGGAAGTGCATATATTCTAAAATTGGATTGTTAGTGGCAAAGCTTTGTGGGAGAGAACTTCTAGTGAAGAAGGGAGTGATTTAGCCATAGGTGTAGCTACTGAAATATGTACTGGAGAGTCTAAAATATACTTAAATTCAGAATTCTTTCTGTTGTGATGACTCTGGGGTTGAGGTATTGGAAAAAATAAGATTTTCCCATACAGGGCAGAGATGCACATGCTAATAAGTAGGTGTTTCATGTTCTTTGGCTGAAGGCTGAGTTTGTTCAGAAAAATCTAAGGGGACAATCATAAATACGGGGCACCAATCCTAAAGCCTCAAGATGGTGGAGTGTACTGTTACATTGTTCCCCTAGGTCAGGATTGGCTTGCTGCTTATCCAATGTGTCTGAGCCAGTTACTGAAGGTTGGAAGGACATATTTATTACCTGTTGCTGAGATGGACAAAGACTGTAGACTAAGGAAAGAGCTGTTTTTTTTTTTTTTTTTTTTAAAACCAGGAAAGATCTGTCTGTGTAACAGGAATTGAGATAGTCAAGGTAGTATAAGGGAGAAGTGGATCTTGATCTGGAGAAATCAAGCAAGAAGTGGGTAGCAGTGAATGCCAATTTTGTCTGCACTGCAATTTTTCTTAGGCTTCATGGGTACCTACTGTCAGTGAATATTACAACAGTACCCAAGTACCTGAGCTAGTTGTGGATTTTAGGATTCTTCTGCTTGAGTTGGCTTTATTATTCCAGCCTTTAGCTTTCAACTTTATCAGTGATATCTTTCTACCTAATGTTTCCGAGCATACTGGGAAGAGAGATGTAATTTGTGGGCTTTGTATCTGTAATTTCACGAAACATAGAATAATAATTACATCTTTTTGCTGTGATTTTCATTGTGTTTTCAACAAGTCTCAGAAGCTAAAACGCTTAATAGTTACCTCAGAAGTGAGACATATATGTGCAAGTTCAATTTTGCAGACCAGGTCAGAGCAAGAAACTGGAATCAAATCTCCTGGCCAGACTGTACTTTTCCTTCTTAATAATCAGTTCTTAGTGTTTCGATTTCTAAGATATTTTGTGGTTTGCCTTATGTCTTCCATAGTGCTTATTTAGCCCCAATTTATGACAGCACAAGATGCAGTTCTTCACTTGGTTTGGTTTTTTGTGAAGTAACTCACAAAGTCACCCATCAAAAAGATTAAACGAAGAGAATAATTCCACTTACAATAGCATCGGAAATAATAAAATATCTAAGAATAGATTTAACAAAAGGACATAATATGTATACTGAACATTAAAAAACATTTGAAAGAAAATTTAAAAAGAGTAAGTAAATAGGAAGACATCCCATGATCATCTGTTATTGTTACTCCCCAAATTTATTTTCATATTTCTGTAGTCCCAGTTGCCTATTTTTGCAGAAATTGACAAGCTAATCGTTAAATTCCTGTGTAAATGCAAGGGACTGCAACTATCAGAGTGTTTTTGAAAACCAACGAAATTGTAGGACTCAGATGTCCTGATTTCATAACTTTTTGTAAAGCTCTGGTAATGTGGACTGTGGCCCTGGTACAAGATTGACATGCAGGTAATTATAGAATCCTTTTGTCTGTTTTAGGGAATCCAAGTTATCCTCTGTGCTTAACACTGTCTTCCCTTAGAATTTTCCTCTTGGAATTTATCAGTTTTCCTGAGATTTTGTTTAGCTACTTGTATGATACACATCTGCTGAAAGTAAAATAATTTAGATTCTCTTTCTCTTTAGGAAACTTGTCATTCTATGGATGTTAGTTCCCTTGGTTGTCTTGCAAACTCAGCTTCTAGTGAAGTCAGGAAAAGTAATGGTTTTGTGGATCAGCTGATATTTTCCCTTGTTACCATTAGAGCAATAATATCTTCCTGCTCTCTGCATCCCAAGCAGAGTGGAATTAACATGGTGCTTGGCATGCAGTAGATTTACCACTTCATTAAAATTAGTTTAGGTTGAATTGATTGAGTACTAAATGCCAAGGACTTTGTATCATGTTATTTAATCCTCACAACTGACTTGTGGGCACTTTTGTTATATCAGTTTCTTGGATTCAAAACTGACACTTAATGCAGAGAAAGAACTGGAAAACAGGAAGAAACTTATTGATTACCTGCATCACTTTTTGTCCTTCTTCCTCTCCGATAAAACCTGAATCCATTTTTCACTTCTCCAGAGAAAAGAGGTAGATTCCTTGTTCTCTTTCTCAATTTGATGGGAGAAGAGACAGTACAAAAGAAGGAAACCCTAATGGGATCTCATTGGACTTTTGATTGATAAAAAAGGAAAAGGTCTCAAGAGGTAGCAGCTTCGGGTCGGTAAGAAGTCAGTAGCAGCTAGATTTGATAACAGCTGAATGGCAAAGTGACTGTTGTGACTTTGCTGTGGCCTTCCCATTTTCCATCTCTGATTCCAGTTATTTAATGGGACAGTATAATTTGAAATATTTTTCATTATTACTAACTTCTTCACTATTCTCTTATGCGGGAAAGTTTTGGTGGCTCTCATGCCAGAGAAATTGAGTATAAGTACTTGTACCATTTACATTTGTCTAATAAATTCCTCTATGAATTTTCTCTTCACCATGTAATAATCCAACAAAAGGTGAATTTGTTTTTAATTAAAAATATCTTATCATTTTTTACTTCCAGAAGAGAGATTGAGATGAATGTGATCAGTTATCTGAAATTAAAACAAGTTGTCAGTCTATCCTTCTTGTGTGTGAGTCAGTTTCTAACATGTGACATTTGTAACTCAATGTGTTGTGTATATATTTGCTCCTGCTGATTGACTGATGCAAATTGGATTTTATGTATTGCCAATCTGCCAGAAGTTCAATGTCTCTTTCAAGTATTTTTACCTGTGTGATATACACTGGGTGATAAACCCATGGTCATCACTGATTTGGTGAAAAGCGTTAACTGAGAATGTGAAAGAATAAGAAATGCAGGGGGAGGGATGGAGACAAGGAGCAGAATTGTTTATAAACGAGTACGCACTTTATAATGCCCAGGCTTATTGTAACAGTTGTTTATATATGCTTTCTCCTCTCTAGTTATCAGGGAATGTACACAAAGCAAGCATCCAGGAACCTAGATTTGATTATTACAGCCATGAAGTTCCTGATATTGACCTCAGTGAGTGTGAATTCCCTCATGTCATTGAAATTTATGACTTCCCCCAAGAATTTCGTACTGAAGACCTTCTGCGGGTTTTCTGCAGTTATCAGTAAGTATTTGCTGGTGTTAGGAAAGGTGGGATGAAATTTTCTTAAAATGTCTGCTGAAAAAGAACTTGTTTTCATATTTCAGATTACTTGAGTATCAAGTTTGTTCACTATTTTCCTCAGATCCATTAAAAATAAATTGTATTTAATTACTCTTCCACATGTTCATTAAATACAGGATAATTTTTCTAGATCCTATTTTAGTATTTAAGACTTCTCTTCAAGGTGATGGCTTCATCTGATTCTGATTCATGGTGCATTTAGCCTATTTGTAAAAGACGAAAGATTTATACGATCTGAAGAGAAACCAAAGTATTCATTTAGCCTATTTGTATTTATTATAATTATGTTTATACTTGAATATATATGTAAATTAGACATTTGTACATGAAAGTATTTCAAAAGGTTTTTAAAAAATGAATGTAAGACCTTATTTTGGTGCAAAAAAATTGAAATCCAGTGGTCTACACAAAGATTATGAAAAATTTATATTATGAAAATCCTGTGTATGGATTTTAAGTTTTTTTTATATAGAGGAAGAAGAGAGACAGAGAGAGTTTCCACCTGCTGGTTAATTCTCCAAATAGCTGCAACAGCTTAAACTGGGCTGTTCCAAAGCCAGGAGCTTTTTCTGGATTTCCTACATAGGTAGATGGACTAGAGCCATCATCTGCTGCTTTCCTTGCTGTTAGCAGTTAGCTGGTTGGGAAGAGGAATAGCTGGGACTTGAACTGGCACCCAAATGGGATGCCAGCCCTACAGGTGGATATTAACTGGCTAAGCTGTAGTGCTGGTCCCCTTTTTTACATTGTAATTCATTAGGTTAGGTGTTTGGTTTAAGATCACTCGGAGGTGCTGTAGAATTGCCTGGTTTTGACTCTTGGCTCCACTGTCAACTCTAGCTGCAAGCTAATAGACACCCTAGGAAGCAGCAAATGATGGCTCAGTAGTGGAGATCTGGATTGGGTTCCCAGCTCCTGCCTTCCTCTGATTCGGCCCTGGCTATTACAGGCGATTGAGAAGTGAACCACTGGATTGGAGTTCTGTCTCTCTGCTGCGCAAATAAGTAAAATAAATATCTTTTTAAAAAGTTTTTAATTAGTAAATTTATCTTTTAATTAAGTTTTTTCACAATGCATCGTGTGTGTGTGTGTGTGTGTGTGTTTTACTTGTCCTGTCTTTTTCCCTTCATTTTGGTTGATTAAGATTTTTTTTCTTGTTTGGCTTTCATAAAAATGATAAACTTTCTATTCAGTGAAGGCTCTAGATATTGCAAAATACATGCTCAACTTTTCATTGGTAATGTTAATATTTTTCCTTTTTTTTAATGCTTTTAGTTCCTCACTCTTCCCTCCTCATCTTATATACTACTGTAGCTACTTAATTGAAACATTTTTCCTTTTACATTCCATTTACCACAACTACTGTTTTATATATTCAGTATTCAACTTTATTTATTTTCTTAAGATTTATCTATTATTGGAAAGGAAGATTTACAGAGAAGGAGATGTAGAGAGAAAGCTCCCGTCTGCTGCTTCACTCCCCAAGTGGCTGCAATGGCTAGAGCTGAGCTGAGCCAAAGCCAGGAGCCAGGAACCTCCTCTAGGTCTCCCATGTGGGTGTAGGGTCCTAAGGTTTGGGCCTTCCTTTCACAGGCCACAAGCAGAGAGATCCAGGCTCATGCAAGGCGAGGATTTAGCCCTGAGCCATCTCTCTGGACCCAAATTTATTTACTTCATATGGTCTTCATTTGAACATTATTGTACCTCACACCTTCCCTGTGAAATCTCTTTACTTGCAGTCATTTTAATTCTGTTTCTGGTGTTTTTTTGGTTTCTATAAATTCTTCTTAATGGTGTCTTGTATTTAGTAGGGGTGGGGAATGTGCTGATTGACGTTTTTTAATATGAGCTAATAATTTTCTAGTACTTAAATGTTAATCCTTCTAATTCTTTCTAATCTGATCTGCTGTTACTTTTATTCTTAATTTTTCTTACTTTGTCACATTTGTTCCCATTTCCCTTATTCTCTTTCTATAGGAAATGAGAAAGTCAGCTATTTTTCCTATTACTTGCAGTCTTGTTTTTTTCACTCGCCAAGCTCCCGCCCCCTCCAACAGGCTTGACTCTGCATTCGCTCCCACTGACCTTTGCCATGTCCTTCTCTTCTGTTGTGCTGCTTCTCTTCTGCTCCCTCCTCCTTCTCTTTTCATTCCCTTCCTAGAAGAACATCTCTTGTAAATAGTACATTAAATACCTTCCCAAGGGACTTGTGAGGATTAATTAGTTGATGTCTATAAAATGGCTGAGAATGTAAAATACTCCCTGGTTGTTCTTTATGGTGTTATTATTGCCTTTAAAATTCATTGGCTTCTTCTGTCCTCCAAGCTGTTTTGTTTCATTATACCCATTCCACCTGTGTACGTACTGAGTATTTCCTTCTATTTCATGAAAAGCATTATGAGACAATTTGAAAGATGTTTCTTGAAAGCAGATTTTAAGAAATAAAATTGTTATCTTTTGTTGCAGAAAGAAAGGGTTTGATATTAAATGGGTTGATGATACACATGCCCTGGGAATATTCTCCAGTCCAGTTACAGGTAACCACCTCGTAATTTTCTTGTTCATTTCTTACCGTCAATTTTCTCCTGCAGCTTGTTCTGATTTCCTTTCTATTCAAGCCAGTTGGCATTTTATTCAACCAGCACATGTAATAGAAGATACAAATTCTTAAAACAGGTATTTTTGTTTTTTGAAAGGTAGAGAGAGTGAGGTCTTTCATGTGCTGCAATCCCCAAGTCCCCCAGCAGCCAGCACTGGGTCAGGCTAAAGCCTGGGATGCAGGATAGGAACCCACATATTTGAACCACTACCTGCTGTCTCCTGGGGTACACCTTAGCATTAAGGTAGAGTCAGAGGCAGAGCTGACACATGAACCCAGACACTGGGAAACAGGATGCAAACCAAGTACCCACCCCTCGATACAGATTTCTGATGCAGGTTTCTTTGATACCTGTGTGCCCCCTCCCCTTTTCATTGTAATCCAGTAGTATTTAGAGAGAAAACTTCCAAGGTTATTTGCATACATATCAATAAACAGTTTATGCACATAGATTTAACAGGATTGTGGGACTAGATCTTAAAAATGATTGCTATTTTTCTTTTTTCTCAGACAAATGAATTTGAAGTAACCGTTTTACTGGACCAGTGAAAAATTGTAGTATTCACCCTCTGTGTGATTTGGCCATCATACACACACACACACACACACACACACACACACACACACACACACATATATAATGGGGTTTTTTAAATAAGTACAGTGCAGAGACATTCAAAGAAACTAAATATGTTGGGATGTTGGTTCCTTACTGAATCACCTAGATTACAGATCTGCATACTTACTCTATAAAGCACCACTTGATATTTTAGATTGCATAGAGCTTAATGTTTCTGTCAGACACAAAAAGAGCCAGATAGTATGCAGACAGGCATGACTCCATGTCAATAAAATTTGATTTACAAAAGCGTATGTTTGGATGATTTGATCACAGCAGCGTTGTGCTTTCTGGTCTCTGATCTAAGGTAATCAGGACTTAGGACCAGCGTTGCGGTAAAGTGGGTGAAGTTGACTCCTGTGACACTAGTTTCAGTGTGGCAGCCCCACTTCCAATCCAGCTTCTTCCTAATGCTCTTGGGAAAGCAACAGAGGATGGCCCAAATGTTTGGGCTCCTGCCGTCCTCGTGGAGACCTGGATGGAGTTTCAGGCTCCTGGCTTTGACCTGGCCATTGCAGCCATCTGGGAAGAGAACTACTGGACAGAAGATCTCGCTCAACTCTGCCATTAAATAAAAAATAAAATAAATGTTATTTAAAAATCTTTACTTCAGTGGACTTTCAGGTATAGCAGTTGGGATTCTGGTTGGAATGTTCACATCTCATATTATAATGAAGTTCAGACGCCAGCAGGTATTAATTCCAGTTACCTGCTAATATACATCCAGCTGTTGGTGGCTCAGATGGCTGGGCCTTGGCTGCCCATTTAAAAGACTTGATTAAGTTCCTGGCCCAGCCCCAGATGTTGCAGGCGTTTGGAGAGTGGACAAATGAGAGCCCTTTCTGTTTGCCTATCAGGTAGCATTAATTAATCACAACCAAGTTGTACCTTACAGATGTTATCTTTAATCTCTTTTTTTGTTTTTGCTGTGAAAAAAAAAAAAAAACAGAAAAAAACCCCGCCTAACATCTAAGAAACATGCCAAGAAGTAGCCTCTAATTTTTCCTTTTGTCACTCCATTTCATGTATACTTTGCTGTATTTGTTCCTCTTTGCAGCTCGTGATGCTCTGGCTATTAAACATTCCATGGTGAAGATTCGACCCTTGTCACAGGCCACCAGAGCAGCCAAGGCCAAAGCTAGAGCTTTTGCTGGTGAGCCAGTAATCTGCCTTTTTTTTTTTTTATTAATGGTGGAGTTACTGTTGTGTGTGTGTTTTTTTTTTATCAGTTGTACATTGTACAGAGTTGTAAAGGCATTTTAGTTTCTTAAGGACAAAAAAGAAAAAATTCCTTGTTGAAATAGGGCATCTGAGTAGCTCCTTAGGCGGCGGGAGCACCAGCAGTGCCTGAGGGTGTTGCTACCTTGTTTACCTTCTGTTCGCTCTGGATAGAGTGTGTAAGGCTCAGAATGAAGCTGGGGGGTTTGTGCTTTGCCATGTTAATTTCCTCTGATCATCATCTGTATGTCTGTATTAATTACTGCTGATGCAGCCCTTGTTAGTCTACTTGGTATGTTAATTACTTGGATCTGGAATGCTTTCCCTTCCTTACTGCCACCTTGTCTCCCACTCAGAGTTCTTGCAGCCAGCCAAGGAGCGCCCCGAGACCTCAGCAGCCCTGGCCAGGAGGCTGGTCATCAGTGCCCTTGGGGTTCGAAGCAGACAGAACCCGCGGGACCGGGAAGCAGAGCGTCAGAAGCTGCAGGCAGCCCGGGGTAAGCCGAAGGAGTGTTGGTCTCCACTTTGTCCAGCATTCGCCAGAATATGTGCTTGTGTTGAAGGGGTGGGGGAAATGATATGACAAGCTGATTCCATTTTGTCATTTCCTGGAAATTTCCCTTATTTTCAAGCCTTATGTTCAGGAGGTTACCATTGCAGGATTTATCTGCCTGTTTCAAGGCATCATCCTAATCCATGCTCCTGCTGTTGTTTTCCAGGAGATCGTTTTTCTGCCTTCTCAGTTCACTCCTTTTTCTATGGGTTTTATATCAAACCCTGAGAAAAAAATTTCCTATGAAGACATAACAGTCTCCCAGAGAGAAAACATTATTTGCTGTGGTTTTACTGGGTTGTGATGTCACCATGATGGTTTAGACCTTAGGTGGAAGACAGATTAAGGAGAAGCCAGCAAGTGACAGTGGTGATAGAAACTGTGGGAGGTATTTTTGTCTTTTTTACAAACAATCCTGAGTTGTTCAGTTGGAGTACATTTAGATTCAGCTATCTTATATACTTATATTCCAGTATCTAAGAGTTCTCTGGAGATATTTCCACTAGTCCAGAAGCAGGGTTTTTCTTTCCTTATAATTTGAGGTTAAAATCTCTCTCTCCCCTTTTAAAAGGCTGTTGCGTTTGGGACGCAGGCTTGGCACTTAAGTACTTTTTATCAACCTTCAGGTTTAGACAGTCTCATTGCCTTAGCCCAAGATCTGTGAAATCTGTGAAAGCAATTTATTTTGAAAATTCCAGTTACCAAAAAGTAACTTCATTTTTCCATTAAACGAATTGAAGTTTCAAACTCCTTGTTTATTGCCGGTATAACAAAGCCATTAATACTTCCTGTCCACTCTGTTTTGGTGATAGCAGGCAGCTTGCAGAGTCTCGGCTGCACTGGCCAGATAACCAGTGACTGAGTGTGTCATGGCGGGTGCTAGAGTTTCACAGTTGAACCTAACTAATTTTTGAAACCTTAATGATTATAATGAGGCATTTTGACTTTCTAGTTCTGCACTCCAGGGTCTTTTACAGACTATCAAAACAGAAGAGGAATCCTCTGGTTTTTTAGGAGACTGAAGTAATCTTAACCCTTTATTAATTGGTTATCTCTAAGAAAATGATTACCATGTGATAACTCAGTTATCTTTTAAGTGGAAGGTAATGAGACAGTAGTATCTGTGAAGGCAGATGGGACTGCTTTTGCAGTACATTGAGCTTCCTTCCGAATGGCTGCATTATTGCCCGTGTCTGCACTGCAGTACTCCTCTGCAGGTCTCATCTGAGAATTCCCCTTTATTTATCTGGGGGCACGTCAGCATTCAGTTCCACTTTCAGTGTTTGCTTTAGATGTCTAACTCTACAAAGGACATTTTAGCAATGCAATTAAAATGAAGCTGTTGGTTGAAGAAGGTGCCCTATCACTTTTCTCAAGATGGCCTTTCTTTGCGACAGAGATGTGCTGTTGGAACTGAGGGAAAGTGCTTTACTGAGGAGCTCTCTTTGATCCTGCTTCTGAGGGCTCCATCCTCCGTATCTGAGAACATGCCTGTGGAAAATCTGCTGCGTGTCTCTCTGTGTGTCTACATGGAGCCCAGGGCTTCTCACTTAACGGATCCTGGGGAAGGAGGGATCAGGATAGCATCACGGATAGCATTTTAGAGCTTGGAATCAGCCTGCTTGGATCCACATCTTAGTTCTTGTATATAGTCTACTGTGTGACCTTAGATAAATGAGTTGCTGTTCAAAGCCTCCATTTCCAAGTCCATAAAATGGAAGTCAAGTGAGAGAATCCATGAAAAGATAGTTCCCTTCAGAAACCATAGGAATTCTCTTGCTTCTGTTTCAGGAGGACTATAGTTAATAAATAATAAATGCTAGCTGCCACAGTTTTCATTACTAATAGTAGCAATATCAACACGTGGTCCCTATTTTTCATTTCACTTTTTGTTTGAAAATTCCTATATTATTCTCAGCTCCGCCTGGCATTTGCTGAGCACCTGCACCAGCCTGTGGCAGGGACTGTGCTCCCAGTGATGGAGAGTGAGACACCATGAGCTCATCTCTCTCCTTAACACTTAGTCTAGTGGGTGTGTCTTCAGTAACAGGAGATGAGCCTCCAGTAGATATTTTGGTTTGTATTTCTCCTCCCATTTCAATCCTAGAATTTTTTTCATGAAAATATCTCAAACCGTTTATTGAGAAATCAGCACTAAGTGGTGAAAAAGGCTAGAACTTTTTTCAAAGCAGAACAGATATTTAAATACTTAGAAATTGCACTTTTATTATGCAACAGGAACCATGCTAGGCGTTAAGTATACAGTGGTCAACCTTGAACTATGATTTTGACAAATTTTTCTTTTCTTTTTTTTTTTTTTTAAAGAAGATACAACAGAGAAGGAGATTCAGAGAGAAAGGGCTTCCATCAGCTTATTCACTCCCCAAGTGGCTGCTGCAATGGCTGGAGCTTAGCTGATCTGGAGCCAGGAGCTTCTTCTGGGTCTCCCACATGGATGCAGGGTTGGTCTTGATGCTTTCCCAGGCTATAAGCAGGGAGCTGGATGGGAAGTGGAGTGTCTGGGACATGAACTAACACCCATTTGGGCTCCTGGCGCATGCAAAAGGCGAAGAGTTTAGCCACTGGGCTGTCATGCTGGGCTCTTGGCAAATTTCTTAAAACTTGTTAAGTTTATTTTTTATCTATTTTTAACTTATTTGTAATTTCACATATTTTATAATACAGATTTAGAAGCATGGGTATATTAAGGTGATTAAAAAGATTGGAAAAGGATTAAAGGCAAATCAGTGTCACTGTGGTGTTGATGTTGTGTTAGAGTTTTGTGATGGGTTTTTATCTTCCTGTTACCTATCTTTCTGTGGGTTATCTTTCTATTTTAGAGCTTTCTCAGAGAAGTTAAATAATTGGCTTAAGGATAATCCAGTTGATAAATTATGAGGAGATTTGAATATACTTCTTATATTTGAATATAAGTATATTTGAATATACTTCTTAATTGAAACCTATGCTTCTGTAATTTAGTAACCCCTCTTGAAGTTTTGAGATAATATATTTTTCCCAGCACTAAAGTATATGTGTGTGTATTTCTTCTTCTTCTTTTTTAAATTTCTTGTGTGTGTGTATGTGTGTTTGTATGTGTTTTAAACCTCCGGAGAACAAAATATCACAGGTTTGTTTTTTAGTAACCTGTACCAATGATTAGCATCTTTCACCATCCGATAGATCATATTTTTGCTTCATTTAAATATGTATAAAGTTGCAAATGCCTTGTTTATTACTAATATAAGCCCATTTCCTCTTCTCTTTTTTCTTACTAGAAATAGAGATTATCTGAACACTGTTCTGTTCAAAAACTTCATAACTACAAAGATCAAGACAAACCATTTAGGAATGAGAGAATCTGGGCTCCAATTGAGTTTTTGCCATAAACTACCTGTATGGTGCTGGACAAATCTGTTAAGCCTGTTTCTTTCTCCCATTTTCTTACAAAGTGAAAGTAACGATTACCTTACCTAATCATGGAAAATTTTTTGAGCACAACATAAATGATCATATGTAAAAATGTCTTTGTTTTACCAATTCATCTATTTTCTGTGACTGTTGGTAATTAATCGTGTTCATTTTATGAATGTATGTAGGAAGCACTGCTGCTTCCCTTCCATTACACATGGCAGCGGGTCATGCATTCTTTCTTGTTGAGTTTAGACGTGACCATTGCCAAGTGATAAAAAGTAGCAAAGGAATGGAAATGTGTATGCTATCCCAATACACATTAGTAAATAACACTTTATAATAACTTCCCAGGTTTTCTTCTACTTGAACAAATGTGCTGCCTATTACAATGTCAAGGACACAGAAAGATGCTCAGTACATCTTTGTTAACTAAATACATGAATGACATTGGTTACTTCCACCTTATTGACTATTCTTCACTGAAATTCCTAAGTTCTTGTGTTTTGTTTTATTTATTTATTTTTTTTTAGAAACCAGAGTTGAATACTACATGTGGCACATTCATAACTGTGTTTGGAACTTTGTAATTTGGGGGCAAACTATGTAGTACGTATTAGAAAAGAGCTTTCATAATAGTCCCCAAACATGAGGAAAGCATTTTGAATGTGATAGAGTATATTAAAATAGCAAGGAAAGTAGGAACCAGAAGCACAGATCATCCTTAAGTGCTTTGTATTTGACTTAATCATAAAGACATGTTTTTAAAGACCGAACTCAGGAATTTGTTAAGATTTTTCCTGTGTTCCTCTTACCCAAACACTTATTCTTGCCTAAAACTGGAGACAGATGTTACTCTCCCTTTCTCTCAGAATAAGCTACCCTCTCACTTTTAAAGCCTACTGTAATTTTATTTCATAACTTGTTTGCATTTTATTCTGTGGAATAAGTGATTAATTGCTTGGTTCTAAAAGGCCATCGTTTGAGTCATAGGCCTGAAAGGCAAAAGTGAGTAAACAGCTTGGTCACCTAGTTTGATTAATTAAATAACCAAGAATTTAAAAATCATCTCTATAGGATACTTAGTCAGCTGTAATAAAACAAATTGAATCACAGTTGGTGCTTGCTGAGATCCATGTTAAGTGTTCCATTATTTTGCCTTAAAGGGCACTGCTACATTGCTAACTCCTAATCTGGATCTTAGGGTGTTTTCTTTCTTTCTTTTTTAATTTTGAATTTTATGGTACAACTCCACGGGGGCGGGGGGAGAGGGAGGATATTTTCTTGATGTTTTCTCCTTTGATGTTAGAAGCTCCCTTCATTTTTAAGCCACATTTTCTTTCATTTTAGTTATTTTTTTTCTGATTGGCAATATTAACCCATTTTTTGTGTTGATTATTATTCAATAAATTTACTTCTCTTGCATACATCGAAGATGAAAATGTTAACCTTTAGACTACCCGACTAGTTCACCAACTACTGCTACAGTAAATAGTACATGATTTCTTGTATTAACACCCAACACATTGATAATTATTCTGTTATCAGAATGCCCTGTTAGGTGATATGGACTATATTTTCCTAGTATATTGGTGATTAAATACAAATACTTGGTAAGTTCATTCTAAAATTTTGCTAAAATTAAGAGAGTACTTAGATTACTTCTCTTTGATCTACCAAAGCTGTCATTTTATTAAAATAAGTCAATTAGATTAGTTTGGTCAGACTTGCTCTTCATAAAAGATGTTGATTATTATACTCTGGGTGTCTACAAGTGGGTTTTGTGATGTTTTTCTTAGATAGACAAGTACATTTTGCAAATCATTGGGCCAGTGTTGTGGTGCAACAAGGTAAGCCACTGCCTACAGTGCTGCCAGTTGGAGTCCCAATTGCTTCACTTCCAGTCTTGTTCCTTGCTGTGCCCTCTGAGAAAGCAGCAGAGATGCCCAGGGATTTGGGTCCATGTGCCTCATGGGAACCTGGATGCGGTTCTGGACTCCTGATTCGGGCCCAGCTCTGGCCACTGTCGCCATTTGGGAAGTAAACCAACAATTGAAAGATCTCTTTCTGTCTCTTCCCTCTCTCTGTAACTCTACCTTATGTATAAATAATTTTTTTAATGAAAAGAATAGAAAGTTGTTGGTTTACATTCCTTTTATCATCATTTTTTAAAGCACAGCACCACACTGACCTTTTTTTCAGTTTTCAGCAGTTTCTGTTCCTTCAGTGAGAAGTGGTAACTGACTTTATTGTGATTTCAATCCACCCACTTAATGTAGTCATTTCTGTTGATTTATTTATGGTGCCGGGAAATGAAAGTCTCCAGGGCCAGCTTAGGTGAATGTTTCAGGTGAATCTCTCTATGCCAATGCAATTCTTCTTTAGTTCCTTGTCCTTATAGCTGTTGTTGACTTTTTTTTAATTGTCAAAGCTAAAGTTGATAGATGCTTTTGAAATGCAGTCTGTCAGTATTATCTGCTTCCCTTTCTCCAACAGCATGTTTCTTTACCGTCAGTCAATACATTTTTTTCACTTTTTTTAATTCATTTTCTTTGTAGATATTTTCAGATGCCAAAATAGTGGAAAATATGCTGTTTAGCAATAAAGAATCTGGGTTCCAACTTCAGTTCTTTCACTGATTTTGTAATATTTGTCAAGTCACTAACGCGTCCCAAGTTTCTTTCCGAGATGAGGACAGTGTTTCGTCCCACCCTGTATTTCTCTCTTCATGTTCTATGTTTTGAAATGTGCTCCCACGTTTTTACTATTTGTATTGTGTGTGCTTCTTAATTTGTCTCTGCTACTACTAGTTTTCTCATGACTTGCCACTAGAATTTCCTCTTATGTTTATATATATTTGATAATAGAGCTACCTTCTTTTATTAGAAAGGATTAGCACTAGGATAAGAAATGTTTCAGAATTCTTAGATTCTCAGATTTTAGGATGGTAATATGACATCCCTAATAAGTATTTCATAACACCAAAACCAGACACATCAACATTAAAATTTCTGCAGACTATTCATTCACATTGAACAGGATATCTGAAGATTATAAATAGCCTAATAATCTTGGATGTGAGCGTCCCACCACAAATGTGTTTGGGCCCAAAGTTGGGAGGAAAAACCTTGTTTTCAAAAACTCATTTGACTGTGGCATTGTTGATTATGGGTCCTGTCCTGGAGTTCTTTAGTTTTCCATATTACCCTACAGACTTGTCTCCAACCTTACTGAAAAATTTAATAATTCACTTTTCTGATGTCTTCACCTTTCCTTGGAGTGCAGAACCAGATTTTTATTGATTTCATCAAGAGTTGCCTTCACATCTCTTCCTAAGTTCTTTGTGTTCATAAGATCCAAACCACATTGCCTTCCTAAGGGAATCCTGGAGTCCTTTAGCCAAGGCAGTTAACTTTCACATTGTCCCCTGGAGAACCCCAGCCCAATGCGAGCCTTTCTTAGAGCTCAGTCACAGGGCGTTACATTAATCTGTCTTGGTTGGCAGCTGGCCTACGTGCCCCCCCAACCCCTCTTCCATTTTTGTCTCTCGTAATTTTGCTGCTATATTCAGCTAATGCCACAAGATGGTGCCCAAATAGCAGCAGATTTCGCTCATATTTCCAAGTAAGTCAGCTAAGCTTCCTGAGCAATGTCTTGGTCATTAGAATACAGGCAGTAATAGTTCAGGAATGTTATAAGGAATTCAGTTGATAGGGAACAGTGTCAAAATAGTGTTAACTCTAAACTTTGATTTCAATAATCCTCCTGGTTCATGACAAGGTCTTTAATAGACATCAGTTTGGAACAACAGTCCTTCAAAGGAAACATTTAGGTTACAACAGACATGGTGTCAAGATAATTACCAACCCTGAAATTAGAATTGGTTTTGTGGCACCTAATGCGCTCCTGGGCAGCTAAACCATGTATGTTCTATATTTTCTTAGGTCTTGGTGAAAATGTTAAATGAAGAACCAAGCTTCCATACTAAGAATTTGGATATGGATTGCCCAGATTTGTACACTTCTTTTTATTTTTTCCTTCATTGGAAATTTGTATTCCAGAATATTCGTAACTCTTGAAAGTACTCAGACAAATATAGAAGTCTGGTTTGCCTCTGAAATGCTTTTTCAAAAAGATGTAACAGGGAGATGTAAATAAGGCTTACTGGCTGCTATTTCCACTTGAACAATAAGATAGCAGAAGAATATTAAAACATACTCTTTGGAAAAATCATAATAATAAAAATACTCTTGATCCTTACTGAAATATTTATAAGGATCAGTAAATGAACAATACTGAAACATGAAGCATTTTAAAAACAATCAATACAAATAACGTATCAGCAAAACTAGACTAGGTCCTACAGGATTCTGACTTATTCCATATACTTTTAATTTCTATTAGTTCTACAGCTTTTTTATTTTTAATATATAATAGTAAAATGTAAAGATTTACCAGTAGTATTGATTCCACTTAGAACACAGTGGGAAAGTTGAAGACATTAACCCTTGGAATTAGGTAAGATGAGTCCAGGATATTCACCTGTCTCATTATTTAAGTTGCCTTGTTAATTTGCTAGTTGTGTGAAACGCATAACCATGTTTAAAACTTCTCTTTGTTTACAGAGAGAAAACGATTGGAAGCCAAGCAACGAGAAGACATTTGGGAAGGCAGAGACCAGTCTGCAGTTTGAATGTCACCCAAAGAAGGAAATAATTTCATGATTGGAAAATGTTTTCTTAGGCTTCAGATGAGAGGATCTTTCCAGAGCTCTGTGCACATGCAGGTGTGCCCATTATAGAGTTGAAAGTGATGGAGCAAAGACTGACTGGGTATATAAAGAAGACAGATACCTGTCTTCACTCCTAAAAGCAGTTCTCTAGAATGTACTACTGTGGTGGGAGTGGAAGGGAGCTGTCACCCAGGGAGAAATATGGAACGTTTGGCTTCCACGAGTCCTCTGGACAGTGTAAGTCATGTTAGCATGGTTCACCAAGATAATCTGGAAGAAAAGCAGAGAATTCATATCTGCAGTGATGGGAGAGTCAGGCCCCACACAAGGCAGAACCTTCCCTAGTATCTCGCAGAACTGAAAACAGCAATATGGGGCATAGGAGGGGAGCAAGTAAGGAACATTCACTACAAAGAGAGAGAATAGTGTATGGTGGACATGGGATACACAGAATCTGCACTGCCAGTTCCAGTACGCCAAAGTCGATGAAATGCAGCCGATGTGGGTATTTGGACTCCAGCGTCTGTATTGAACTAAGTGTCTGGGGCTGCCCAGGCTGCATAGCAGCTAGTGCCAGCTTCATTACTCATAGTAAGCCAACCTTGGGAGCTGAGTGCCAGTTTCAGTTTAAACAGTGACATCAGGTTGTAAGAAGGAGACATTAAAGCCCATTTTATGATGTATACACCTCTGATATGTGTCAGTCTTATCATTTTCACAAATAAGAGAACAGTTCTCTTCCTGCCTTACTAAACCCACTGAGTGGAGAGCTAGTCATCTCCCTGTTCCAGCACATACTGTGAAAGTGACCGCTCCTGGATGGGTATGTGGTAGCTCCTCTCCCCTTATCTTTTTGGGCACTCCTTCCCCAACCTATTGCCTTTTCCCATCTCTGTCAGGTCTTAACATCCTGCAGAAAACATGTGGCCCACAGAATGTTCTTGGTATGCTCTCCATAGCCTTGCCAGAGTCACCTGGCAAGAAGCATCAGCCCATCCGTCGTAGTGATGAGCAGCCAGGATAAAATAAACATCCCTAGGCAGCGAGAGAGACTTCCTGAAGGACATGGACAAGTCAGAACCCCCAAATCAGCCGCTACCCATCTCATATCTGCATCCTCAGTATTTGGGGAAAGTAATTCTGCACTCAAAAAATGGCAGTGCTAGACCTTCTGTGCTGAGGTGGCAAGAAGTAGTGTCCCACTCTTAAACTTGGGCAGGAGTTTCATGCTGTGATTTAGTAACCATGACTGATGGATCATCAGCATTGCTTATAACATGGGAGAATGGGGCTCAGCTCAGATATTCCTCAGCGGACCCCAGACTTGGGTCTTAGTCCTGACCCACCTATTCCTGCTGCTAGTCCAGTCTGATAGGCTTCTCACTGTTTCCTAGTATTCTCATCCTTGGTCAGTTCTGCCAGCTTTTTTTATTCTCTTTTGTTGCTTCCATGTCAAGCTTGGGGGACTAAATAAGTCATTCTGTTGGTTCTCTGTCTCTATAGCTAAGACCAGGGCCCCCTCTTTAGCTAACAGCTGCAGAACTTGTGCTCACTATTTTCATAGAACAGACTTTGCTATCATAGGTAGATGTCTTGGGCAGTATGGCTGCATTTGAAAGATAAGATAGGGAGCTGCAGCATGGCTTCATAGTTAGTGGTATACCTCTGATGTAAACCCTTGTTCTGTTTTGATTCTTCTACAAGTCTAACAGTGGCCTTGAGCAGCGATGAAGAGATGACTGTCCCTATCACTTCCCCGAGATGGGGCTTCCCCCCTCTGACTGTATTTAGCTTTGAAGAACATTGTTGATGGTATACATAGTCCCAAGTTTATTCTCCACATTTTTAGTAGTTCTCATGATTTTGCGAAATTACTTTTATTATTTTTATTTTCATTCTAATACTCTGTACCAGTAGCCTGTTCCCCTTTTCATTTGATAATCAGCAGAGAATGCTCTTTAGTTACAGTCTCCAGTAGTTTGGGTTGATCTACTGGAGATGAGACAGTCTACCCAGTACACGTTACCTCAGGCTTGTCCAAAGGGGAACCAATCTGGCCATATCTAAACCCATGTCTTCATAAGCTGACTTAGTTGGAAAGTGTCCAATAGCTGTTCCTGGCTCCATTGTGGGATATCTAGGAAGACAGTTAATACAGTCTGCTGGTCATGTAACATTTCATGTACATGAAACATCTAAATCCATGATCACCTGGAATTTATAGTAGAAAGGCATACTCCCCATGAATCCTAATATAGAACAGAGGTAGGTTAGGCTTCTAATGAGTTAGTGGAGGTTCCTAGCATTATAATGTCACAGACTAAAGTATGCAAAGTAAAAGTCTTCTGAGGTTTTGGGTTCTGTTTGGGATTTGTCGATTGAGATTCTGTTAATATCCCTCATCTGGTGGTAAGCTCTGCCAGCCGTCAGTCTTCCCATGGTCTTCCCTTCCAACTCAGAGGTATAACAGCACAACCTTTGTGCAGCTTTTTCCAGGAATTAGAACTGGCTGCACCCATCAGACGTGAAGTGGGCAGCAAGACTGACACCAGAGCTGATGGCTCTCTGCCTGGTCTGCTTTTTGTAGCCCTCTTGGAAACCAGATCCAACGAGAAGCTGAGGGTAACCTCCATACCCAAACCTAGTCAGCTCTTGCCACACCTCACCCATGAGCTGCGCCTCCCTGCACAGGCCAGTAGCTGCATGTATGAGTATAATGTCGTTACTGTTTGGAAGGTGTTTGCTGAATCCAACAGGAAATCAGTCCTTCCCTTGTTTACCTAAACTGCCATGCCAAAATATAATGCTTCATTTGCCTAAGGAAGGAGATGAAGAGTGAGAGTAGGTAAAGGAAAAGGGAGAAAGCACTCCCTTGTATTCATAGAGGAAACCCTAAGAACATGTCTTTTTTTTTTACTTCCTAAGGAAAGGGCAATTCTTAGGATATGGGGAGGGGAATGCTGTTATGAAGTTACCTGGTACCCTTCCTTCTGGCTTTGGAACCTCTGTTACAAAAGTTTCCAATCCTTAGTTTTCACCTTTGTTGTTCTTACTTTTCATCTCCTAGCCTTTCCAACCCCTGTTTCAGCCTTGAACCTGGGAAGGGTAACTGGGAAGTAGATAATAGGATAATACCTGATTTGAGAAACCTCCTGGAGTTGTCATGAGTACTTTATATGTCATGTGCTGTGAAAAAGGGTAGAGTTAATGTGCTGGCAACCACAGCTGCTCTTGTTTTCATAACGGTCCATAATGAGCCACCTTTATTGACAGTAGGGGGTCACACCTATAAGGATCATTTTTTTTTTTAAAGATTTATTTTTATTATTTTTTCATTGGAAAGGCGGATATACAGAGAGGAGAGACAGAGAGGAAGATCTTCCATCCGATGATTCACTCCCCAAGTGAGCGCAACGGGCCGATACTATGCCGATCCGAAGCCAGGAGCCTCTTCCGGGTCTCCCACGCGGGTGCAGGGTCCCAAAGCTTTGGGCCGTCCTCGACTGCTTTCCCAGGCCACAGGCAGGGAGCTGGAAGGGAAGCGGGGCTGCCGGGATTAGAACCGGCGCCCATATGGGATCCCGGGCGTGCAAGGCGAGGACCTTTAACCACTTGCGCCACCGCGCCGGGCCCAAGGATCATTTTTTAAATGTTTCTCAAAGGAAAAAGAAATCAAGAATCATGTCCAAGATGACCACGGAATTTTATACCTGAGCAAGAGCATAGTGCAGTCATGCCAAGCAGGGTAATGGCTTTTCCTTGGTTCAATCCTTGACTAAGCTAAATCTTCCCCCTTCTGATTTCTCCAGTCTTTCACCCCTCACTCTATTATCAGACCTGTATTCATGTTCCCATAGAGATGAGTGGCTTGATGGACCGATGTTCTCTCCGTTACAAAAACTCATTCAATGCAAAGTTCTTTGGTTGAGATCTGAAGTCTAGGCCAATCCTGAACCGCGTGGTGGTCCTGAGAGGGACCAGATCATCTTCAGGTCATACAAGACTTTGTTTTCCCCTTGATAGGGCCCTGACAGGGGCTGAGGTCCCTATTACCTCCACGGTCTTTCTGCTTAACCACCTTTTGCTGCCCTGCACAAAAGACCTGTCTGGCCATGAAGCTTGTCCCTCTCAAGCGCTCAGTAACTGGTGATGTTGTTCCATCAGGAGGTCAGGGTCTGCCTGAGGCCTAAGCTTTCATGGGTGGTAGGAACACCCCTGTGTGCAACAGGATAAAGTTAAGACTGCTGAAAAAACAGACTCTTAGTAGAGGGGAGTTCTGAATGGGGACCAGTACAGGGAGGGCTAAATGCATCAGCTTTGCTGGTACTTGTGACTCTGACACAGTGTTGCTCTGTGCTGCTAGCGGTGAGATAACCCCTTCTCCTGGTCTCCTGTGTATTCGAGTCCTCTCTTCTCAAATCCTCCAAGTCATTCACAAGGAACCACTTAGATGGGGCATTGGTCCTGAATCCAGAACTCTGGCAAGATCCAGGAAGGATTAGGTCTTGTGGAAGAGAAGCTCAGCTGTCCAAAGCATGGAGGCCATAGGCCACAGGCCCTTAGAGGAGAGAGGCCCATGGCTACCCTAAGGGAGCAGTACCATCCTGGTTTGGTCATCTTGACTTCAAAAGGCTTCCTGAGCAGATTCTTGGTGTCCCTTGGCCCCGGCCCCGTTGCCTGTGAATGAGGCATCTGTGAAGGACATGGCTCCAGTCAGCTGAGGTATCTGGTGTTGATATGTGGGCAGCAGCTAGGAGTGTGCAGGAATGGCTTCAGATGAGGTTGTTCCTGAGTCTCTGTTCCTGCTCCAGGGAGAGCTCTGCATTGGCTCGGTATGAATCTCCTGTGGGCCAAAGAAAAACAGCTGAGTGGCCCTGCAGGTCACAGCCCCATTCTGCCCAGCTTACCCTTAGAATCAGTGAGGCGCACACACACACACCATACATTCTATAGAGTCGGCCCTGGCCAGTGGTGTGCTTTCAGACCACCAGGAAGATTAGACTGTTCTGTGAGCAGGGTGCGGGTGGTACTGGTTCTTCTCCTTTGCCCACTCCCCCAGACTGATTTTTTGACTTTTACTCTATATTTTGAGCCCTAGAGGACATTGCCCTGGCTCCTTGTCCTTTGGCTTCTGAAGCAACAGCTGGAGGTTTAAGAGGATGAAAAGGGAGAGAGATTGGGCATTTCTTCCAGAAGCGACAATCTTGACTCCAGCTCCATCTTGATTCACCCTCTGTCCTGACTTGAGCCTTCTGTCTCCAGAAAACTCTTCACCCCTTGAAGCCCAAAAGGAGTGATAGTGTTTCACTCTTGAAAAAGAGGTTTCAACATTCCTTGTTTCCTTGGTTCCGTGCATTCCTCTGTAAGGAGTCCTTTCATGGGGCCAGCATTGTGGCACAGTGGGTGAAGCTACCACTTGTAGCACTAGCATCAAGTCCTGGCTGCTCCCTGCTAGTGCACCTGGGAAAGCAGTTGAACATAACCCAAATACTTGGGCACTTGCTATACATGTGGGAGACCTGGATGGGGTTTCAGGCACTTGGTTTCCATGTGGGCCAGCCCCAATTGTTGCAACCGTTTGGTGAGTTCGATGGCTGATACAAGAGATTCGTTCTCTCTCCCCCTCTCTGACTCTGTCTTCCAAAATGATAAATAAATTTTATTTTTTTAAACAAGTCTTCATTAAGTAACTCCAGACTCTGAGCTTCTTTTGTCTGATACTCTCAATCCTGCCCCTCTGTCCATGTTCCCTGTGTCTCATAGCCGAGGTAGTAACACAAACCACAGAGGAGGACTATGGAATGGTGTCAGCTTAGGAAGGAGGAGAACTGAGAGCATTCAGGAGAGGGGAAATAATTGGCTGGAAAATCTGACATGGCTTGAGCTAACAGTAAAGATTCTAGAACAGACTAGAAACAATTTTACAGGTACACACCCTTGAGGGCAAACAAGTGTAGGAGTAGCTTTTTGGTGAAGTCAACGGTCTGACCAGTTACAGAAATACACCTGTGAAGATGTCAGAAGAAATTCATCTCTGGCCTACCCTTAGCCTTTTATGCACACATACAGGTCACACCCAAAGAACATTTTAGAGTCTTACAAAGTGACTCAGAAATACCTGTGTGGCAGTTGTGCAACCAAACCCGGTGTCCATCATATTTACAGCGACATCGCATCATATTGTTGGAGAAATCGGACTCTGCCACCTCATATTTGGGGTTCACAACCACCTGGCATGGGGGGGCACAGTTGAAAAAGGGTGATTGATTTGATTTCTAGGTGAGTTGGCCAGGTGTAACATCTCCCACATCTCATGTTGTATGCACTTTGTGTGTTTCTGTTCTTTGCTTCATTAACATCACCGCAGGAATAGGTATTAAAATGCCTGTTTTACAGAGAAAAGCTGTGATCCTCGTAATGTCTGATGAACTAGAACTCAAACCCAGGTCCTTTGGATCCCGAGTGAGTGTTCTTTCCATGACAGCACAGCTCCTTTAAGTGACAGCCCTATTGGAGACGACATGGGAAGCTCTCTGCCCTCATTTATGTCAGGGAAAATGTGGGGATGTCTGGAGAAACTGAAGTTCCCGTGGGAAATTGCCTGGAATCCTTACCTGAAAGATATAGTCCCCCGGACCCACGTCCGTGATATCCACCCACTGGCAATCGATGTCATGCCGGTAGGTATCCCAGCAGCCGACAGTCACTCCCTGTTCTCCAAAGTTGGCACATGCATAGCGCCGCTGCAGTCCTGTAGGGAAGGGTGTAGCTGAGGCGCTGGGAAGCACTTGAGCCCAAGCACTCTGCTAGGTCTTTCAGGCTCTCATTTAATTTTCACACCAATTTGACCAGCTCAGTTCAGGTAGGCTTGGTTCACAGATTATATAAAGACCTGAGGCTTCATTAAACGACTGGCATGAATATTGGAGCCGACATTATTACTAACTGAAATCCAACACCACAGTAAGTCACCTCTGTGACAGATTGCTACTTTGGATGCTACAGTGAAAATCTCTTGTTGGTCTAGGAAATGTGATTAAAAGATTCCAGCGTAGTAGCCTAGTGGCTAAAGTCTTCACCTTGCATGCGCCAGGATCCCATATGGGCACTGGTTCATATCCCAGCTGCCTCACTTCCCATTTAGCTCCCTGCTTTGTGACTGGGAAAGCAGTAGAGGCCGGCCCAAAGCCTTGGAACTCTGCACCTGTGTGGATGACCTGGAAGAAGCTCCTGATTCCTGAGTTCGGATCAGCTCAGCTCTGGCTATTTTGGCCACTTGGGGAGTGAACCAGCAGAGAGAAGATCAATTCTGCCTTTCCAATACAAATAAATCTTAAAAAAAAAGAAAATTCCAGCCCTACTAGACTGATCAATGTATCTGTCTCCATCATTCAGTGCATCCAACCCTCTGAAGTTCAGTGTTCACCATGCCATTCCTGAGGGCTAGGAACTTTGGACATGCCAATCCAAATCAAACAAACTGTCCTCAGCAGAGATGACAGAGCCACAATTACTAGCTAACAAAGATGGTGTCAAGCATTTTAAAAGTGGTGCCAAGTGTGTCAGGAATTCATAGGAAGTAGAGACCTTTCATCTAAGATCTCGGGATGTAAAAAATGGGTGATTATTATTATTCGTGTCATTACCTGGAGTGCTGTTCCCAAGCCACATCACAGGGTGCCAGGGCCATTGGAAGGGGCTGAGGGGAGCCTGACCCCTCAGGGGCTAAGGGACATAACGAGGAGGATATGCTGACAAGAAGCTAGGTACCTGTTGGACAGTTTGTGTCTTCTAGACAGAAGCTGGCTTTGTGCCCCTCAGCCACCTTGGAGCCATTGAGAGTGAGTAGATCATAGTGGGTGAAGACCTCGATGCTGTGGTAGTGCCTGTGGAAAAGGCAGAGCCGTCAACCCGACATGATGGGAGTTGGCAGGGAAGACCGAGGCACTGGGCCCTGTCGTCACCCACCGTGGAAAGTGACAATAACAGGACATTGCGCTTCTCCCACTACACCAGGGTTGGTGTGGTCCACTACCTGCTTTGTTCCCATCACCTAATGCCTCGTAGGAGGAAGGGACGCCTGGCACAACTGGCCGCAGAGCTGGACTCCTGGCAGGGGAACTCTGTTCCCTGTGAGCCTGGGACTAGACTGCTGCCATTGACTCCAATCCAGCTGTAATGACAGCTCTGTTCATGCTATGAGGAGGAAGGTGCCTGT